>NC_064640.1:622128061-623378061 GCF_023864345.2 Schistocerca serialis cubense | reverse complement strand
CGCCGTCCTTCCTATGTCACCATCCATAACACAGATTCCTACACCTTTTTCCCCTCTGCCGGTGTGCCCCAAGGCTCCGTCCTCTCCCCCCTTCTGTACCTTTTGTACACGGCGGACATGCCGCCGCCGTCAGCCCCCGTCCACCTTCTCCAGTTTGCCAATGACACTGCCTTCCTTGCCCTTGCCCCCACCCTCCAGCGCTCCCAACACCTTCTCCAATCCCATCTTGACCGGTCCACCGCTTGGTGCAACCAGTGGTTGCTCAAGGTCAATCCCTCCAAAACCCAGCCGATCATTGTAGGCAAAACCACCCCTTCCTTCCGCCTCCTTGATTTCTATCTCACCATCTATGGCCGTCCTATCGCCCTCACTCCCACCCTTAAGTACCTTGGCGTCACCCTCGACCGTCGCCTCTCCTGGACTCCCCACCTCCGGACAATCCAAGCCAAGGCACGCTCCCGACTCAGTCTCCTCAAGCTCCTCTCTGGCCGTACGTGGGGTCTGGACCCCTCCACCATCCTCCACACCTATAAGTCCCTCATCTGCCCTAACCTTTGTTATGCCCATCCGGCTTGGATCTCCGCCCCCCCCCCCTACCTTTTATAAATCCCTCCAAATCCTTGAACGTCATGCTCTCCGCCTCGCCTATCGCATCCGTCTCCCCTCCCCCACGCGGATCCTGTACAATCTCATCCCCTTCCCCCACCTCCTCCTTTTCCTTGAAAGGATACGGATCCTGTACACCTCCCGCAAACTCGATCCTCCTCACCCGCTCGTCTCCCCGATCCTCTCCCACCCCCGCCCGCTGCCGCGCCTGTATTCGCATGTCCCACCCGGTCTCCATCTCTCCACCCTCCTTACCCTCTCCCAAGGTGGCTTCCGCCAGCTCCCCCTCCCTGATGATGTCCTCCTCCCCTGCATCTACCCCTCCTATCAACTTTGATCCTCCCCCCCACCTCCTGTGTCCTTTCCTTTAGGCACCCTCCCTCCCTCCCTTCCCTTCCCTTCTCTTTCCTTTCCCCCCTCCCTCCTCCCCTCTCCCCCGGGCTTCCCCTCCCCCTTCCTCCCTCCCCCTCTCTCCTTTGCCCATGGCATCTCTGCTCTCCCCTCTCCCATTCCCCTTCCCCTTCCTCCTCCTCCACCTCCTCTCTTGGCAGGTCCCCGGACTCGTACACGCTCAGTGAACATTCGCGCGCCGGAGATCATCGCCGTCAGTGTTTCGTGTGTGTGCCTTCGTTTGTGTGTAGTGTTGTTCGCCGTCACGCCACCACCGTTCACGTGCCGTCGCCATCATCCATGTTATGTGCACCGTGTCGCCTCGTGTTAGTGATGTTTCTCGTCCAGCGTGAACGGCTTCATGTTTTTTCGATTTTTAGTGTCTACATTTTTTGCCCACCGTTTTTACTGTCTACTCTGTGCCACCTTTATGTACTACTTGTTATCAAACTCAAGGCTGAAGAGCGGCGTATTGTGCTGCTGACAGCCCGCCTTTGTATAAGGTGTTTAAAATCACAATAAAGGAAAAAAAAGAGCTTAGCGCAGGCCTCTTACGCTGCAGTGCACATTCAGATATACTCGTGAATAATATGTTACAGGCCAGAAGTTTCCGAATGCAGAATGTCCAAATTTTTCAGTATTCTATGTCTGACATAGTCTCTTATTTGTCGAGTCATCGTTTAGTACAGCTACGAGAGTTAATTAGAAATATGGGGGTAGGTGAACTACGATAGCTGCAGAATGTGGGATATTACACGCAGGCCCTGCTTTCGCAATATGCGAAGCACATCATGTCAGCTTTAATACGTCCAGGATTACTGCACGCTACATGTAATCGTTGCAAATGCTCACACCGGAGATTATTTCATTCGCAGCATGGCCAAAATCTGTTATTCGTCGAATATTCAACATCCAGTTCAATCCTATTTTTGCATTGTTATGATGTAATAATTTTCTACTTACTATTCCCATTATTTCTAATATTTTTAAATAAATTTAAATGGTGAAAATATACACTCTGCAGTTAACAAAACTTGCACATATATGTGTCCTTGGTCCCCCTTTTCGGATGCCAAATGTATTTTATAATGAAAGGGATAATATGGAGCTGTTTTAAGTCCAATTTGGTAATGTATAAACTGTTTCTATGTATGGTTATCGTTTTATGGTACAAATAAGTGAAATACCCAATGAAAAACTCTGGATGTAAATTGTTGTGCCTGAACTGACGGAACCACATATTCAGTGCATAACTGATAGTTAACACAAAATGTTATTAACAAATTATAACAACAATAAATTAAAAATGATTTAAATGAGCACGAGTTGAAATACTTCACAGTTGAAGTTCATAAACGAACCATGCTCACTCCAGTTCGCTGCGATGTTAAAACTCTTTACAGGAACACTGCACAGGACATCTATGTAAGGACAGATGTGTAGCTCTCCGTGAACCACAACATTCGTTAGGTTCAAAAAATGACTCTGAGAGCACTATGGACTTACCATCTAAGGTCATCAGTCACCTAGAACTTAGAGCTACTTAAACCTAACTAACCTAAGGACATCGCACACATCCATGCCCGAGGCAGGATTCGAACCTGCGACCGTAGCGGTCGCGCGGTTCCAGACTGTAGCGCCTAGAACCGCTCGGCCACACGGCCGGCCATTCGTTAGTTCTTGGAACGTCAACGATATCCCAGATGCACAAATTTTTGTTGCAGCTAGCGACCCCAGTCCCAGATTGGTTCAGAGATCTCCAAGTAGTTCATCTTGCCTTGTAGCCACCCGCGATAGATTCTGATAGTGTGTTATATAATGAACGCAGTAGTTTCTGTTGGTTGATATGATCTAGCGATAAACTGTTTGAAAGTTATTTCATATGGTGTACATGTGACTGGTTTTTCACTATATATGGAATTATTTTCTGTCAAAAGTATTGTAATTTGTGTTGTATTGTTAGCAGCAGTTCTTCAAATGTCACCACTAGTATTTATGTGAGATACACTTCTGTGTTAGTTAAGTACCTGATGTTACTCTTATGGGCCACCAAATATCTGTAGTCTAAGAACAACGGTAATAAACAAAATCTATTAATAGTAATGTTTATTAAAATCCTTATTCACATTCGAAAATCCTCACTAATTATTGAAAGAAAAGGGGGAGAAGAGTCCTATGAACTTTAATTTCGGGTGGTTTCCATAGCTTGTACCTATTTTGGGTCTGTTGTGTCATTAATACAGGATCAGTGGTGTAGGATTGGTCCTTAGAATCGGAAAAAACGAGACAATGTGCTTTGCATTTCGTCATAAATGCTATCGACGATTAGGCGCAGCCATCAATACAGAGGAAATTTTATTTTATTTTTTGTTATCTGTAATCATGTTCTACAATGAACTACCGATGAACTACACTGGACTCGCATTCGGCCTTACCGATCCTTTCGTAGTCCGAGCTTGTGCTCCGTCTCTAATGACCCTGTCAAAAGGACGTTAAACTCTAATCTCCCTTCTTTTCTTTTACAATGGACTGTAGCATAATTACCAACCATTTTCTCAACGTTTTCCACTGTACTTGGGTTTTTGTTTGTTAATTATTCGTGAGAATGTGATTTTCCGGATGTCTTGGTAATATCTCGGCACAAGTTTTCCAACGAATTCTTCAGTTATTTGCTTCTTGTAAATGTCTATATAGATATGGTCGATAGATTATATGAGTAGTGTTCCTCGTCCAGACAGTAATGGGCCAAGTGATATCTACCGGCCGTTGTGGGATCATCAGCCTTGCGGCGGCGTGCGGATGACGTATGCAGGGGCATGTGGTCAGCACACCGCTCTCCCTGCCGTTTTTCTGTCTTTCCAGAATGTGGATGCGCTACCACTCCACCAAGTACATCTACATTTGCATCTCCAGCTCCTCATTTAGCATCACGAGGCTGAATGCACCCCGAACCAGTCCTCTCACCAAGGAAAAATCCTTGGCAGTACCGAGAATCGAATCTGGTTCCTTCGCATGGCAGCCATCTACGCAGACCACTCAGCTATGATGGTGGGCGATAGATTATATGATTTTTATTAAAATACAATAGCTCAAGCTTTGTTGGGGCCAGTCACCTATTTTATGATGTTACTCTCTACAGACGGTTAATTAGGAGGTAATGGCTATTTTATTCACTTCAAGAAGAAATACAACAGATCTCGAAGATTCTAGATCCCTATCAAAGCTTCCTGAACTACTGTATTTTGTCTCTCTCTGTCTCTCACCCTCTCTCTCACCTCACCATGTAATGTGTAAAATGTACTACTTTATTCACTTCAAGAAGAAATACAACAGATCTTGAAGATTCTAGATACCTATCAAAGCTTCCTGAACTACTGTATTTTGTCTCTCTCTGTCTCTCACCCTCTCTCTCACCTCACCATGCAATGTGTAAAATGACATTCCCACACAAGCGTGAGATTGTACCTGAAACAAGTCTTATCTGCGGTGTTTCATTTCAAGTCAGTAAGCACATCTACGCAATGTCTTTTGGCGTTTCTACGTTTATGGTCATCGCGAATAATTTTATCCTTGGATTTGGCGATACATGAGATATGTAATGTTTGCGTATAGCGTCGGGAGTTCACGCCGGCGATATTTTGTGTATTCAGGTCACGCGCCTTCAACGTGACCGAAATATTCACAGCCGTTTACTGTGGTACACGTGCGCTCTATGCCAAGAAGCCCCGGAAACACCAACGAACGATCACAAAACGAAGGCTTCAGACTAGCAGTTCTCTTCATTTTCGCCAAGGTATGTTAAGAATTACAGCATCTCCTTGAACGGCGTTTTTTTGTTTTTTTTTTTGTTTTTTGTTTTTTTTTAATTGAAGTCGCCGGTGGCAATTAGACCAGATAGAGAGGCTTGCGTAGCTCGGAATAAATTGTGGATGCGATAATTTCCCAGCATAGTGTCATCTGTATATTAAAAAGAAACAAAGAATCAGCATCAGCGTAGACTTAATAAATACCACTTAAGTATAGACATTAATGCAGTAGTTGCCGCAATAACGGAAATGTAAATGTGAAGTACTCGCTAATCATCACTAAATGTTCAACTGTTGTTCATAGGTTAACAACTGAAGATGCCGTGATGCCGTTATTGAGCCCATAACTGGCTAGCAACAGTTTGTTTCAACACTTCTCGCGCTGTTGTTTCATACGCCTATTTTTAAGCTAAACCCATTATATTTCGCTTCTTCACCACTAATGGTTAACTAGCACGACATCGCTCGTGTAAATATTTCAGCGTTTTCTTCACTTCCGCTCCTGAGTTATTACACGAGAAAGTAGAAATTACGACACTTCTAACATGCCGATGACCATCTTAGACACTGGAACTGTTACCAATATCTTTCTTTATTGAAGGAAACAATCTCACGCCGTCACATTACATAACATTTTCGTATGTTGCAATCTGGGTTTTAGGCGATAAGACATATTTTCAGAGGATTTCATCGTCTAACACTTATTTTAACATGTAATGCAAGTTTGTGTTGAAAAGTCGTTTGTGAAAGAATTTTTCTGGAGCATTGACGTTGTTTCTGTTGTTGTTGTGGTCTTCAGTCTGAAGATTATTTAGTGCAGCTCTACGTGTTAGTCTATCCCGGGGAAGCCGTTTGATCTATGTGTAACGACAGCAGCCTACAACCATTTGAATCTGCTTACTGCATTCGAGCCTTGGACTCCCACTACAATTTTTAGCCCCCATGCTTCCATCCATTACCAAACTGACTATTCCTCGATACACCAGGGTGAGTCCCATCAACAGACTCCTTCTCTTACTCATATTGTACCATACATTTCTTTGCTCGTCAAATCGGCACGACACCTCTTTACTAGTTGTCGATCACCCTATTTACCCTTCAGCACTCTCCTGTAGCACCACATTTGAAAAGTTTTTCTGTTTGTCCCTGTCTGAACAGCTTATCGTCAACGTTCCAATTTCATACAATCCAACAACGTAGCCTCGTTGAATACACCGGTTTTAGGCAGATCACCGACATTAAGCAACGTCAGGCGGGGTCAGTATTTGGATCGGAACCCCCAGGGCACGGCACGTGTTTTTGGGAAACTGAGAATCCGTATTTCGCGATCGCGATATCTCTGCACCCTGAACTGGTGACTGTGGTGTGCAATATCCAGTCACGGAATAATCGGCGCGATATTCCTTGACAGCACGGTGACCGCCGAACGGTGCGTGAAGGTTTTGGATGACGATTTCATCCCAGTTATCCAAAGTGACCCTGATTTCGACAAGATGCAGTTCGTGCAGGGCGGAGCTCGACCCCATCGAAGCAGGAGAGTGTTTGATGTTCTGGTGGAGCACTCTGTGGACCGCATTCTGACTCTAGGGTACCCAGACACCACTGTCATCGGCTTCGATTGGCCACCATATTCTCCGAATCTGAACACATGCGGCTCCTTTTTGTGAGGCTATATTAAAGACAAGGTGTAGAACAATAACCCCAAAACCATTTCTGAGCTGAAAACAGCCATTTAGGAGATCATCGACCGCATCGATGTTCCGACGCTTCAGCAATCTATGCAAAATTTCGCTATTCGTCTGCACCACATTATCGCCAATGATGGCAGGGATATCGAACATGTTATAAGTTAGATCCGAGTATCTGTAGTGACGTTAACATGTTGAATAAATTGTGTGCAGGTCGTAGTTTGTAACTAATTTAGGTTTTTTTAAAAATATAGTTCAATAAATGTCACCCAGTAACTTTGGTATGTCTCTTGTCTATGCCCTGCTTTCTTTCAGCCTTCCCTTCGTTGCTTAGCACTGGTTTGTCATCTTAGAACTTAATTTTCATACAGATGCTTCTCTTTTCTCCAAAGGTCTCTTTAGTTTGGTACCTGTCTTTCCCCTAGTCATGCACGCTTCTACAGTTATAAATTTCTCCTTCAGTCATTCCTCCTTCGTTGTTCAGAACTGTTTGTCAATCTCATTTTTGATACGCCTGTATTTCCTTTCGTCTGCTTCACTCAGTGCATCTTCACATTTTCTCCTTTCGTCAATAAATGCAACATCTCATGTGTCGTCCAAGTATTTCTACTATGCCTTGGGTTTTGTGCCTGTTTGATCCTCTGTTGCCTTCACTATTCCATCTCCCAAAGCTACTCGTTCGTCTTCTTTAGTATTCCTTTCCCCTGTGGCAGCCAGTTGTTATCTAATGCTCCATTTGACACTCTAGATATCATCTGGTTCTTTCAATTTACCCAGACGCCATTTTCTTACTTTCCTACTCCAATACGTTCAGTTTTCATCTGCAGTTCCTAAACTCAAAACTATGTCCAGAGTGCACATCTGCCCCTGGAAATGTTTTTCAGTTTAGAATCTGGTTTAGAAATTTCTGTTTTACTATTATATTATCTATCTGAAAAGTACTCGTGTCTCCAGGTCCCTACCACTTACACAGTCGTATTTAATTATTTTTAAACAAAGCATCTGCAATGATTAAATTGTAATGTGTGTATATTTGTACCATGCGGCCTCCACTGTCAGTCCCTTGTCCCAGTCTATGTCCTCCTATTATTTTTCCTTCCCTTCCTTTCGCTAGCAATGTCTTCATCACCTGCGGAGTGAGGAGGCATACAAACTTTTAGCCTAGAACAGAAGTGAAATGTTGACATTAGCAGCACAGACAAGATGAGAATAGGACCTTCTGAAACGTGGAGGTCCAAAAGAATGCTGAAGATTATATGAGTAGATCGGATAATTAACGAAGACATACAAAATCGAATAGGGTAGAAAAGGAATTTATGGCACAGCTTGAATAATGTAATCGGTCGGTTGATAGGATACATCTTGTGACATTAAGAAGTCGCCGATTTGATCATGGAGGAAAGTGTGGGAGGTAAAAACTGTGTTGGAGGACCAGAGCTCGCATACAGCAAACAGATTCAAATGGATATAGGTTGCAGCTGTTTTGCAGAGAAAAACGGTCTTGCGATGGACGGACTAGTGTGGACCATCCTTCGGACTGATGACGATGACAAACACAACACCAAGGATATCTGCTGCGATTAAGTCACGTTTTGTAAGTAATGCATGATATCAGGCCATGGAAACGAGAGAAATTCAGGACGCCCAGTACGAGAAAAAGAACGAATTTTTGTTATAAGCATATTATTGTCTCCGTAGTACCGCGACGAGTTTAATGGTCAAGGTATATGACCTACAGTTTTGCTCTAAAAGCAAGGAAACTACGAATCCATTATTCGCTCATTTTATCTCTAAACCCGTATAAAAATAGCGGCAACACTCAAAAAAGTTTGAGTGTCGTTTGTTTTTACATACGGCAAATCTCGCGTCCTTGACAAACCTGATAAATCTTTAAAGATAAACTAGATTCTTCTTTCGGAAGTGACTTTGAGTGCGAAATTTGGGAGCTGTTATAGGATCGTGAAAATGGGGATTGTTGTCAGTCTTGTAGGAAATATTTTCACTAATGGGGGGGGGGGGGGGGGCAGTGGGGGGAACATTGGGAAAACAAACTGCACTGTTCATAGTAGGTGCATTTTGACTGAGGAACACGAAGGGCAAATCTGTCCCCTTCAGACACGTATGGAGTAAGCAAGGAAGGAACTTATCAGGATCGAGGTGGACAGAGTGGAGGAGGGTGGTTGAGAACTACCTGGTGGGAGGAAGACATTGCGAAAGAAAATGGGACCTGATAGTTCTACTATAACTGTAAAAGCAGGTATCTCTCACTTTCAGAGACAAGTGGAGAAATGCCTCAGGCAAGATTACTAGCAGGAAATGTGTGGAACTCTATAACCGACGCCAAGAAGCCCAGGAATGCCCAAAGTGTCAGGAACAAGAAAGTGCTGCTGCTATGCAGCAGCAATGGACGAAGTGTAGGCCTTCAGTTACAGAAAAGTTTAGGGGTAACGAACCAGGACACCAGAGTTTTCAAGGCAAATTCAGGGCTAAGTGAAGTGATAGGCGACTTTAGGTCTTTACGTACGGATTTTTCAAAAGAGGACCATGTAGCTATAGTGGGTGGGGCAGGAAATAATTTGATAGGCATGGGGCGTATAAGGAAGACAGTTTCTCTAACTCGAGGCACTAATGCCCACTTCGTTGGGCTGTTCCAGCTCCACGATCGGCCACATCTTAATTGAGCTCTGAGGCGTATTAATGTGGGGTTAGAGACGCCAGTGATGCTAGCCGACATCGTGCATGTTGCGCTGGTACCTGTCGGGACTATCAATAGACGTGGTTTCACTACGAATGACTACATTTAAGCAGGACTGGGAAGGAAAGACTGGTGCAGTTGGTTCGTGAAAGTATAGGGGGTGGATATGGAACCACGCATGGCCAAATACCTGTTGTCACGGGCAGGAGAAGTAGATCTCTTTAAGATAAATATAGACAACAACTTCCACTTCCTAAAGAGTATCTCCAGCAGTTTAAAAAACTATGAAACAATCATTCACAATATTGATTCTGACACACAAACCACACTCATACCACATGTCTCAAAGAAAAAAAGAACCTTCGTACAAGTAACATGGGACATTTCACAGACTTAACAATCCTTCGTCAAAACATGCTATCAATAAAAAATAAAATGCAGCACGTCGAAGTTGAGCTCCAATCTTTATACTGTACATTAGTTTGCGCCACTGAGCACTGGTGTAGAGACACAGAAATCCAATATGTAGTACGTATTACTATTGTGTGAAAGGACACATTCTTATTGTAGGACTACTTGGAAAGGCTGGTGATCACTCATTTATATCAGATAAAGAACACAGAAGACATTAGCTTAATACACTTTCAAATATCAGCTATTAATGTAACAGGGCTTGATAACTCTAAGAAATTAATCATTTTGTGTGTGTATCGATCTCCCAGTGGTTGTTTGGACACTTTCTTCAATAAATCAGCAGGATCTCTAGATAAAATTTCAAGCACGAAAGTCAACATAAACTTGTATGGAGACTTAAACATAAACACAAATATCATAAATGAAACTAGAAGCATCAGTATAAATATAATATCCTTCAGTATTTTGGCATGTCACTGTTGGTCAATTAAGCAACGAGGTTACTACAATGACTGCATCAATGACTGAGCAGTGGCGACATAGAAGGAAAAGTTTGATGTAGCTCTAAAAAATCCTGGACTACCAGACTAGTTACAGTAAAATCGGTTATGGAAAAATACCCAAAACTGCAAGCTTACCCATCGTTGTCATTCTAGATATGTAAGTCTGTAAAAGTCTGTGTATGTGAATTACTTTATTTTTACTTTTATTAAATGGTAATACCGTGACATGTCCAATATCCTTGTAAAAGAGATCTATTGATAGGTAAAACTACTACTATTACTACTCTACTACTGCTACTCATACTACTTTTACTCGGCGAAGCTGTACAATAGATGCGGTAACGGATTCACAAATTGCGGAAACAGAATTCTAAACCCTACCAAGGCATCCAGATTCAGACTTCTCAGAATCTTCTTTAGTAACTTTAAGGAATACTTGGATTGTTTCAACGTCGTTGTCATAAGGAATTAGTCTTCCGTTTAAAATGATGTCGTCGACGAAGCAATGAAATTCTTTGGGAACTTTCGCATTTGATAATTTATTTTCAGAGCAAAAAGTTCTCCATTAAATTTAATGTCTTTTATTTGTATGTTAAATATGTTGTATACGTTTCGCTAGAATGTTAAAATCGAAGATGTGTCCTTTACTCAAAAAATACAATTTCCAAGTTGTAACTACTCCTCGATGTGAGTTGTGCAGTAAATGTGTATTCGTACCTCCAAGTTTAAGTTTGTGGGTGTAATGAAATTCGACAAAACAAGTTTCTTGTTTAATATACGTACCTGGCTGAGGAGCTACGTTATCGCTGTAGGCAGTAAGGATCTGTCGGAACTTTAGAGTACATCTTTTCATGTATTTATGACTCTTAGTGGAACAAAAAGTGATTCACTATGTGATTACATATTACTTTATGCTGTTAATGGCGATAGCATACTAAGTGTGCAGAAATTTTATTTCTAACATTTGTAGATTGATTATCAAATGCGTTTGGATGTAGACATCGTTCTCACTTCTAGATGGTAAACGTTACGTAGTGAAAAACGCGATTATCAAAGCCATACTTCAGAAATTACTACGTTTAAACACCTGATAGCATACAGGAAAAACTGAAATCTTACAGAAGTCGTTTGAATACATTTTGTGTGACTCAGGCAACGGACCTAAGATTTAAGCGACGAATAAATGTGTGTACTGAATGATTTACAAACATAGCGGAAACTACAATTTGTGAAAGTGTCGTTTAATTGACCAATAATCTAAGCGTCTGCAGGCAAAGTAAATGCAATTTTCGTCAGAAAACCGATAATGGAGAGTGGCTGGTGAGAGCGGCTGCTCTTCCCTTGTAACGCCTGTCATCACGTAAGAGCCTTAATGCCACTCCCTCCGGCAGGCTGTGAGGGCAGCAAATTATCGGGCCTTAAAACTATTTCGACAGCAGCTGTACCTAAGAGGATCTCGTGTAAGGTAAAATACTACCGATAATGTGTTATTTATGTGGAAGCGGTAATCCTCAAGGGAGGGAACAATTTTGATACTGAATAATATTTTAAAATTTAGATTTCATCACGTATATATAAGCCGTACAGAGCAAAGAAGTTCTTACACAGACCATATCTAGGAAGTTATTGGCCCTCTAAATATAGAAAGAGACGACAGACACGAACGTGTGCTACGTATCTTCACTGAATCTTTTGTTAATCACATGAAGTACGTCTGCTGTGACCTTGAGGGGGATTAGGGTCCCGTAGAAACTTATCCCACTGTACGTACTCAGGAGATACAAATGCTACCATCTTCAAAATCCATATGTAGTGAAAAATGTATGTATCTGTGCATACGTATGTGTGTGTTTTGTACCA
Organism: Schistocerca serialis cubense; assembly: GCF_023864345.2. Taxonomy (NCBI): domain Eukaryota; kingdom Metazoa; phylum Arthropoda; class Insecta; order Orthoptera; family Acrididae; genus Schistocerca; species Schistocerca serialis. Next base: position 623,366,099 of record NC_064640.1, on the reverse strand, counting down.
CGCTAGTGACAAAAGATGGAACTGCATGAGCGACTTCGTCGATGTTCACAAGTTACTTGTTCACAAGTTAATTGAATTCTATCTTGATGAGCCTTACGTCTTATATTAATGTACTTTTAAATATGTTGATGAATGAATTAGATTTTAGTAATGCCATTGTTGGTTGCAGATTTTAGCAATGCTATTACTGGTATTAAGTGAAAATTTTCAAATAAGAATGCTGAGGCCCTCTGTAGAAAATTATAATCTAGAAATGTGTGGATATAGATCGACTCAGAGTACATAAAGGGCCAGCCGGTGTGGCCGTGCGGTTCTAGGCGCTTCAGTCTGGAACCGCGTGACCGCTACGGTCGCAGGTTCGAATCCTGCCTCGGGCATGGCTGTGTGTGATGTCCTTAGGTTAGTTAGGTTTAAGTAGTTCTAAGTTCTAGGGGACTGATGACCACAGATGTTAAGTCCCATAGTGCTCAGAGCCATATCAACCATTTGCAATACGTGAAGGTTCACACCAAAATCTGTGTTGGAATAGTTCTGAGCTAGGCTTATTTTGGAGCTATATATGTCCTATTAGTGTTATGGAGTTGTTATTATGTTTGTCAAATGTGTGATAACTTATATGCCTGGAAGTAAGTGTTAGGAAAACTGTGTGATGTTGCTTTCGAATTTAAGTGCCGTTGAAGCATCATGAACGTCGTCTTTCATTAACGGCATATTGATCATAAACTGTTCCTGTTCCGGAGCCTAATCGTATTTTTTCTATGAAGAGTTTGTTATGAGGATTTTGGTAACATACTGGATAAATGTAATATTAACGTTTTAATAAATGTCACTCTGTACCGAATAGTGTGTGTGTTTGACATTTCCTCCTAAACCACATGAACGATTTCAGCCAAACTTGATATACTTATACCTTACTGCCAGTAACAATTGCTGTAGGAGTGAGAATCACATACCTATGAAAGGGTTGGTGGTGGTGAAAAAGAAGCGTAGCTTGCGACGCGTGAATTCTCAGACTTTATTAATTTAGTATTTGACAATGAAGCACTTAGTGACTTACAACATACTTAACACATAATTTCAAATCTTTACGACACCTTTTTCTCGCTAACAGCCCCTACAACATGATCAAAGGAAAAATTTTATCACCTGCTACTTTTCCGCTGTTCATGCAGTAAAAGTACACCCTAAGACATGACGTTATCATTTATTACTTCTTTACTACTACTACTACCAAACTTTATTCGTGATACACTTTACAAATATAATTCATATATATCACTCAATTTAAATGCAAAATTATATCATTGTAGGACAAATAGCTTAGGAGGTATGCGTGGAAAAATGCCGCATCATGTATGACGTTTAATATTTCTTTGGTACAAACCCTATTCGCAATCAATTTGGCAGACAGTTTTTATACATGTCGCGGAATGTACCTGCCATGTTATACTGTTGTACGACACATAGTTCAGGAGATACGACCTCATTAACATTAAGCACAATGTCAGGCGCTGTTTGGTATGGGCGTGGACGCACAGCTATGAATAAATACGTTGGCAACGCCGGGATTCTCCGCTAGTGATTTATTAAAAACCTGAGACATATAATGCGAGCTGAAACCTAATTTATGGAAAACGGTAATAATGCCGATAGTAAGAGGGCTATTCGGAAAGTAAAGTCCGACCGGTCACAAAATGGAAACCGCTGTGAAAAACCAAAATGTTTTATTTGAAACAGTTACCTATACCTTCCAGCTACATAGTCGCCGTTCCGAGTTACACATCTAATGCAGCGTTGTGACAACTTTCCAATACTCTTCCCACAGAAGACAACTGCCTATGATTTCTACCAGTTCTCTACGCTGGTCTGCAGTTCGTTGCCTGTGCCAAAATACACTCCTGGAAATGGAAAAAAGAACACATTGACACCGGTGTGTCAGACCCACCATACTTGCTCCGGACACTGCGAGAGGGCTGTACAAGCAATGATCACACGCACGGCACAGCGGACACACCAGGAACCGCGGTGTTGGCCGTCGAATGGCGCTAGCTGCGCAGCATTTGTGCATCGCCGCCGTCAGTGTCAGCCAGTTTGCCGTGGCATACGGAGCTCCATCGCAGTCTTTAACACTGGTAGCATACCGCGACAGCGTGGACGTGAACCGTATGTGCAGTTGACGGACTTTGAGCGAGGGCGTATAGTGGGCATGCGGGAGGCCGGGTGGACGTACCGCCGAATTGCTCAACACGTGGGGCGTGAGGTCTCCACAGTACATCGATGTTGTCACCAGTGGTCGGCGGAAGGTCCACGTGCCCGTCGACCTGGGACCGGACTGCAGCGACGCACGGATGCACGCCAAGACCGTAGGATCCTACGCAGTGCCGTAGGGGACCGCACCGCCACTTCCCAGCAAATTAGGGACACTGTTGCTCCTGGGGTATCGGCGAGGACCATTCGCAACCGTCTCCATGAAGCTGGGCTACGGTCCCGCACACCGTAGGGCCGTCTTCCGCTCACGCCCCAACATCGTGCAGCCCGCCTCCAGTGGTGTCGCGACAGGCGTGAATGGAGGGACGAATGGAGACGTGTCGTCTTCAGCGATGAGAATCGCTTCTGCCTTGGTGCCAATGATGGTCGTATGCGTGTTTGGCGCCGTGCAGGTGAGCGCCACAATCAGGACTGCATACGACCGAGGCACACAGGGCCAACACCCGGCATCATGGTGTGGGGAGCGATCTCCTACACTGGCCGTACACCACTGGTGATCGTCGAGGGGACACTGAATAGTGCACGGTACATCCAAACCGTCATCGAACCCATCGTTCTACCATTCCTAGACCGGCAAGGGAACTTGCTGTTCCAACAGGACAATGCACGTCCGCATGTATCCCGTGCCACCCAACGTGCTCTAGAAGGTGTAAGTCAACTACCCTGGCCAGCAAGATCTCCGGATCTGTCCCCCATTGAGCATGTTTGGGACTGGATGAAGCGTCGTCTCACGCGGTCTGCACGTCCAGCACGAACGCTGATCCAACTGAGGCGCCAGGTGGAAATGGCATGGCAAGTCGTTCCACAGGACTACATCCAGCATCTCTACGATCGTCTCCATGGGAGAATAGCAGCCTGCATTGCTGCGAAAGGTGGATATACACTGTACTAGTGCCGACATTGTGCATGCTCTGTTACCTGTGTCTATGTGCCTGTGGTTCTGTCAGTGTGATCATGTGATGTATCTGACCCCAGGAATGTGTCAATAAAGTTTCCCCTTCCTGGGACAATGAATTCACGGTGTTCTTATTTCAGTTTCCAGGAGTGTATTTTGTTCATAGCCTGCGGTTCATGTGAGCAGAGGTGAAACACAAGGGGAGCCAATAACGGGCTACATTGTGGATAAACAAATACTTCCATTGAAAACGCTGCAAGAGCATCTTCATTGCCTCTCCAGAATGTAGCTGAGAATTGTCATGAAGAAGGAAACGCATGACAGTGTTATGTGGGCTGCATGACAGCGGGTGAAATCTTTCACCAGGGCCTCATACTTCGTGGGAGACATTATTTTCTAGGGATCTTTACGTGCTCACAGTGCGCTCAGGACTGAATAGAGAGACGTGACGCGATCGACTGGTGTACTAGAGACACTGCCTAACACATTTGTGCAAAGCTACACGGAGTTTCACTGTAGTTTCCATTTAGCGCCCTGTCGGACCTTACTTTCCGATAAACCCTCGTACTCTATGACTGACAAATGTAGAGAACTCGAAAAGAGGATCTCAACCACATATTAGTTACTAAAAGGAAAATTCTGAGAAAAATCAATGATTCAGTCGAGAAATCAGCCACTGGTGGTAGGAGACGACGGCATAACAATGGCCTGCAGCAGCTACACAGCGAACCAAACGTTGTATGGCTGATCAAGACTGGAATGAACTTACCATTAAGAAGAATGAGAGAGATGGTCTGTTGGCGGAACTAGGAGGAGACGGCTGAATGAAGTTAAAGAATACCTGCAGCGACTGAGAGAATGAGACAATTGCAATAACAAAAACGTAGAAAATAAAGGTTAAACTAAAACCTTAATGATTGCGTTGTGAAGTACGCAGTGTTTAATAATGTAAAGTAAGGATCAAGTGTATTTATCTGTAGCTTCTGCTGAAATACCGCACTGAATTCATGTGAGCTCAGCTTTCTCGTCAGTGTCGCGGCAACGTAAATTAGATGCTCGAAGTAGTTCCACAGGGAAAACATTTCGCGATCTTAATTCCGACTATCAGTAAAGCCTAATAGTGGTTTCATCTCAGCCTATCATTCTTAGTCGGAATGTTTGGTATGAATGACCTAAGACAGCATCTGATGAGAATGGTGGGAATAAATCGTGCGCTATCGTAAGAAGAGAAACTGTTGTGACGCCTCTTCCATTCCAGCACAGATAGTAGATTTATCCAACGCATTTCGAGTCTTCTTCAACATCAGCAAGGAAAGGGAACATCTGCAGACATATGTACACGTTCCCAAAGCTATTCATTCAGTGCCTTAAGCAAATCATAGAACTGCATAAGTGGAAATTCTAATTATTCGCTTTTTTACCGTGCTTACAGCTTACAACGTCAGTTTCTCAACATTCGTGTAACCTACCACTTATTAGTCAAAGTCAGTCCTGTCTATCAGAGTTACATATATGGTACATCTCTTTAAAGGTGAAGACGACAGTTGTGACGGTAGGTTATCTATTACTTACGTGGAGGTATTGCAACAAAATCTGTTGTTTTGCTTCCCGCAAACAAGCAAATGTACACTCACGAGCAAATGAAATTGACACGCATGGCTTGCGTGAGCCTTGCGTGAGCTCGAATCTCTCTCTGATTTTACGTACATGATCTGTTCTCAAGATATACATAAGAGGAATCAATATACTGACTGAGTCTTCTGGGAATGTACGGTGCCGGAATTTCAGCAGCAAACCACACTGTGATGCAAGATGCCTGTCATGCAGCGTCTGCCACTGGACTTGCTGAGCATCTCCGTAATGCTTTCCCGCTTGCTGCATGAACCTGCAACGAACGGCGCTACTCTTCTTTGGATCTTCTCTGTTTCCTCTGTCAATCCTACCTGGCTCGGATCCCAGACTGACGCGTTCTCCTAGATATTTTACGATGTGACTGTCTTCAGCGATTGTTCTGAAATAGCGTACTCACAAAATAATAGGACTTCCTGCTTATTACGAGCAGCATACTACATTTATGTAGGCTGAGGTTCAACTGTCAATCCCTGCAGCAATTGTCGGCCGGTGTGGCCGTGCGGTTCTAGGCGCTTCAGTCTGGAACCGCGTGACCGCTACGGTCGCAGGATCGAATCTTGTCTCGGGCATGGATGTGTGTGATGTCCTTATGTTAGTTAGGTTTAAGTAGTTCTAAGTTCTAGGGGACTGATGACCACAGATGTTAAGTCCCATAGTGCTCAGAGCCATTTGAACCTGCAGCAATTATCAGTCCTCTGTACGTTTCCCCGTTTTTCGCTACGATTTCCTAGCGTTGCAGTTTCTCTGTGTACAAAAGAATCATCCGTGAAACGCCTCATGGAACTTCCATCGTTATCCACTAGGTCATTCACACATATCGTGAAAAGTAGTGGACAAATAACAATCCCTTGAGGTACGCCCGAAGTTGCTTTTGCGTCTGAAGATATCCATCCATTAAAAATAATATGCTGTGTTCTGTTTGCTAGAAATGCTTCAGTCCAAACACACAGACGGTCTGATATTCCATACGCTTATATTTTGTTCACTGGGTGGCAGTGTGCAACTGTGTTGAACGCCAACTGAAAATCAAAGGAAGCGGCGTAAACCAGACTGTGAACAGAGCGAGTTAGGTTTCACACGATCGTTGTTATCGGAACCGTTGTTAATTCTTAGAGAGGAGATTTTCGATCTCCAGAAATATCATGAGTTACGAAACTACAAGGTACAGAAATGCATTGGGAGTCATCCTATTCCGCTTGCGTGACAGATCGGAGGTGGGTACCAGGCGAACACTCCTTTGCCAAATATACTCAGTACGAATGATTTAAGAGAAATAGAGATGTCACACCCGGACTCGCACATGTCAGACAGTCAGATCGGTACTAAACGTTAATATCATGCGTAAAAGGTGTAACATCTGACATATGGAGCACAGGAAGAGCATAACTGGGAGCTTCTGTTGAGTAGAGCTCCCGTGGGGCGCCCGCGCTGTAATTCAGCGTGGTCGGACAGAGGGCTGGCTGCCCTCTGCAGAGAAAAAGCTGAATACTTTTTTTTGTTTTTGTTAGACTATTTCATGAGAAAATATGTTCCTGACATGTAAAAGGACGTTCGGTGTTGATATCAGTGTTCTATCGGCAAACATAAGCAATCGGAACAGAAGAAAAAGGAACAATTGCACCACACCCGCAGAAGTGTGAATGGTAATAGTAACAATAATAACAATAATAATAAGAAGAAGTATAGTCACAGTGATGACAGTAATAATAATAAAAATAACAAATGGCTCTGAGCACTACGGTACTTAACATCTGAGGTCATCAGTCCCCTAGAACTTAGAAGTACTTAAACCTAACTAACCTAAGCACATCACACACATCCATGCCCGAGGCAGGATTCGAACCTGCGACCGCAGCGGTCGCGCAGTTCCAAACTGAAGCCCCTAGAACCACTCGGCCACACCGGCCGGCTAAAAATAGCAATAAATGTAATAAGAATAATTAATATTATTGCTATCAATACTTCCGCACGTATGATGCAACTGTTTCTTTATTCTTCTGTACCGATTGTTAACGTTTATTCTGTGCAACTACAAAGGTCCTATATAGGTTTGTTACCTTAAAATAAACGAAGCGAAGCAGGACCCCCAAGAGAAAATTGCTATAAACTTCGAACAGTCCTTCAAATGTCAGAACTTGTTGTACCACATGACAGTTTCTCACGTACTACAGTACAAAAACTGGCCTGACTAGGGCTCGAACCCACGATCCTTAGTAGGACAAATTAACGTTCTACCGACTTCCCCCGCGAGCTCTGTTCGATATATATTCACAGATACGCTGTTCCTGTGCGCCGTAGATCAGGTGTTACTTATTACTTACCTTACATGCACGTTCTCCTGAAACAGCACATAGCACAAACTACAGCGGAGTTTTGGTTGACAGTCTGTCGATATACAGCGTTTGGCACAGATTTAATTGTCTGATTGGAAGTTTTTATGTCGTCAGCAGTTGGGTCCTGAACTAAATTCAATGTCAACAAATGAAAATTGGTGTCGACCAGGACTCGAAACACAAGGACAGTAAAACTTTGAAACACGTATCTATTTTGTACGAGTTGTAAATAAGTAGTTGCCACTATTAAAGTTCCAACCCTCGTATTTATTTATCACCATAGTCATCCTGCCGAGGAACACATTTCTTCCAACAAGAGACCATTTTGATGATATCGTTGCTGTATAATGTCTGAGTTGGATGACGCAGCCACAACCTCTCCTCGTTCACAGTGCTTCATCACTATCAAAGTGAAGTCCTCGAAGACGTTCTTTAAATTTTGAAAATTAATGAAAATCGAATGGGGCCGAGGATGATCTATGACAGTAAAGCCAAGGCGTCGGATTGTTGCACATGTTGCACTGCCCGTGTATGTTCTGGAATACTTTTCGAATTCCTGATTTCAGTTTTTTGGGGGGTATCGCAGTACTTTACAAAGCTTATGGTGGTGCCTTTAGACATGAATTCCAAATGCAACACACTTTCAACTTCGCAGAATGCTCTGAGCATGACCTTGCCTACTGACGGTATTGTCTTAAACTGTTTTGGCTTTGGTGGTCCTTTGTGGTAGGGTTCCATTGATGCTCTCTTGTTTTCGGAGTCAAAATGGTGAACCCCGCTTTCATCATCTGTCACAATGTTGTTATGGAAGTCATTACACGCACGCTCTAAACGGAAAAGAAGTTGTTGGCGGATGTTGAATCTTTTCTATTTCACTTCAGGAGTGGGCATTCGAGACACCCACCTTGAACACAGTTTTCTGCACCGCATTTCTCTAGTGATAGCCTATACACGCTCTTGTGATATGCCACTCTTACCTGAGAGCCGTGTTTGTGTTATCCGACGATTTTTTTTTTTTTTCGACGAGTTCATCAGTCAAGTTTCGTTAGTTGCCGTACGCCGTCGTCCAGTCGGAACTCTGCCACACACATTGAGGTTAGCACCAAAGTTTTTTTTCATTACGAGCACGAACAACCCAACCTCGCACAGTACTGATGGCGATACAATCATCACCCTGCGCAACTTTCGTTTTTCTGTGGATATCAATAGGAAGCACGTTTTATGCGGTTAAAAACTCGATTACAGCACGCTGTTTCTCACGCACCGACGTTGTTACGCTACACACTGCCATGTTACACGGTGAAATTCGGAGCACTTTAGTGGCAGAGGGTTGCATCTTTTGTCAGCAGAGCGGGAAAGCCGACCGAGTAATATGCATGACATGTGATACCTCAACCAATACTGACAACAGAAAATAAAATCCGGAGACATTACTTTTCAGCGCATCCTCGTACCATGTACAGCTTGCGCGCGACCCGCGACGACAAGGAGAACCTTCTCTCCAACACGGCAACTGTCGGAAGAGAAACCCTTAACAAACACAGAAAAGATGGTGAAACTAAGTGCTCTTCTGCATTTCATCTCAACAGCCTCAACAAACAAATGCCATGAACAGTTCGTTAGGGGCGCATTTAATTTAAGTCATAAATCAATTATGATAACAAATAGCTTAGTCTTAAGTACAGTTTTTGTGCATTAATTTCAAGAAACCGTTGTCTTACGACACTGTTTCGAGAAGCAACGAGAAGTGTGACGTATTTCTGGGGTAGCTCCCGAGTAGTTGCCTACCATTCACTGTTACGGATTTTTAGACGGCACAATTCTTGGTAACCTTGTCATAGTTGTGAGTGGTGACAATACTCAGGCCAGGACAAGCCATTGGTAACACATTGCGGACAGCGATGTAGAACGGCAAGGAAGTACAGTATATGATGGGGAGTTGCTTCCATCAGATTCACGTTCTTCTGAAGCGGCTTTTGATGCTGGCCTCAATCACTGTTTATAATGAATTCTCTTTATGATGGAATATACGTACACAGCGCCATCACACTAACCAGTAGCTCAGGAACACGGCAATCGTCTGACGTGGATGGGCCAACACTGTAACTTAATAAAAGCGATATAACGGGATGTTTCAGAAGTGATGGTCAATGTTCAGGGATGTGACAGGAATGATCATTCGAAACAAGAAAGTCAAGTAAACGCATACCTTAAGAGCTATGAGCAATTCTTGATCTTCGATACTGCAAGTTCTTTGCTTCCCATATTTTGGGAAGTGGTAGTATGGGCCAAAACAAGAAAAATGTCCAGTAAATATGTGCTCTAAAATGCATACCTTAAAGGTTATGAGTACTTGTTCATTAGAAGAGTTGTGTTAAAAATAAGCGAAGATGAACAAGTGCTCATAGCTCTTGAGGAATGCATTTTGAGCACATATTTACTGGAAATTTTTTTGTTTTGGTCCATACCGCCACGTCCCAAAATATGGAAAGCAAAGAACTTGCAGTAGAAGAGATTTGTTTCACAGTATCGAATATCAAGAATTGCTCATAGCTCTTAAGCTTTGCGTTTTAGACTCCATGTTTACTTGATTTTTTTGTTTCGGATGATCATTTCTGTCATATCCCTGAACATTGGCCATCACTTCTAAAACACTCTTTATAATGCTACCGGTGGCATATAAAGCACTGGTTGTATTCATATGGCCATTCAAACATTTCGAGTAAGCATTCAAGATCATACCGGACATTCATCTTAAGCAAAGTGGTGCTACGGAAACATCACTCATTATTCTATGAGGTTGCATGGATTAATGCCAGTTACAATTACTGCAATTAATTGCAGATACTATGAGGAGCTACCACTAACGCAGTAACGCCATAGGGGAAAAAGTTGTACCCTTTTCCACAAAGCCGCTGGTACTGCTTTCCGACAATCAAGTGAGGTGGTACAGAGATTACTGTAACATATTCTTACAAGGAAGGGGCGAGTTTCAAAACCTCGTTGGTCCAACCATATGTATGTTTCCGATAGTTTCCCTAAATCGTTTCATGCGAGTGCTAAGATCATTATTTCGATAAAGCCGCGAACGACTCCACTGCGAATCTTTCCTCCATACAGAAACTGCTCCTTTTGTAATTGCCACGACGTAGCCGAGACATTGAACTTTGTCGTTCCTTGTGACTTTCCATTTATTTCATTAAGACGCAGTACAAGCGTACGCTGAAGAAAACATTGCTGCGTAGCACGTCAAAAGAAGTTTCTACCTTCGACTGCTCGTTTGCCCGTCGTGTCACCTGCTGGCCACCTATGCCGCAAGGTTGCACGGCAATCGATAGGTCAGCGCACTCCAGGCCACAGTACTAATGTACTCGTACTGTGAACGTAGGTCGTCGATCTGACATACATGTAACATATTTCAGCCTACAGTAAATTACAGAATAATCTTTTCACATTTATATTTTTCGGAAACTCAGTGTATCACTGTTAATGACATGTAGCCTCATATCCCAACTCTCCCTCCATTTTTTTTCAGGGCGCCGGAATTATTTTCCTCCCAGCACAGTTGATAGCTGTAAATTATTCCGCACTCTTCAAATTGAGATACCTCAAGCGAAATAATATTCAATACAATGTCCTAATACTTTCATTTATTTGACTCGTTTCACAGGTTACCCAGTAATTTTGTACAAATGGGTGAGTTATGTTCGCAGTTCTGACGTGAAGGAGTTACAAAGATGCCATGAACAAGTCTAACAGTCTACTGTTAGCGGTAAGAAATGAGAATATCTAACTATTGCGCATATATATCTCTCTCTGTAATGGAAATGAGCGTATGGCATCGTTGGCCGGGAGGCCCCATCCGGGGAAGTTCGGCCGCCAAGTGCAAGTCTCATTTCAGTCGACGCCACATTGAGCGAGCTGCGAGCCGGTGATGAGGATGAAAAGATAATGAGAACAACACAACACCCAGTCCCTGAGCGGAGAAAATCTCCAAACCCGCCGGGAATCGAACCCGGGCCCCTTTGCATGGGAGGCGAGCACATTACCACCCAGCTAATCAAGCGGACGTTTTTCAATATGTTCTACATCTAATTTGCTTATTTGAAGCATAATACATCGGTAAAGTCCCTCAACTCTACGTTAGGTAGTAATAGTATGCAGTAATGGTAGAATACAGTCACTTATTAATGCTGTAACACAGACGTAACAATTTCGTGTACAATGAGCCACTTTGTACCTTACATTGCTTCTTTTCCATTTCTCAGTTGTTAGAATCATGCGTACCTGCAGTTTATAAAAAGGGCGTGGTGCATCTAATAACGTGCACTTGCAAGTTAGTGCGCTCTGAAGTTAAAAAAATATGACGTGAGGAATTAACAAACCAATGTATACGTTATCACTCAGTTATACGACTCCTGATCGTTCGTGACAGTTTTCGAAGAACTGTAATTTTAAAACAAGCGCTGAATGCAGCCGTTGTGATTTAAAGCAGTTGCTTGAATTAAGGTATCCGTAACGCATATTTATACTGTCATTACTGCACCATCTAATTAAATGAAAATATTCTATGTCGAAAGACAAACTACTCGTTTTTATAAGCGTGATGAAAACTGCAGTTCTATCCTCAAAGTTCGAACATGAGCTTCATTAATTGTTACTACGTGATGGTTCAAATTCTCAGAATTTACGTATAGGAAGGTATATTCTGTGACATAACATAATAAACCCGATTGGCTTTCCGTTGGCGTAATTTAGATTAAATATATGGAACCCTAAGAGAGTATCGACAGACTATGATGAGAAATTGTTACGTGATTAGCTCAGTTTTCCTTTTGCTGTTACTATATTCCTTTTGCCGGAAACAGAATGAGGTTGGGCCTCACCGGTAGATACTTTCTTTCTATCTTGAGCCAGATGGTTTTAAAACATATAATTTAAAGACATTGAAACCGTCGCAAATATATGATTTACAAGAAAAAATAACGAAAACTTCCCTTGAGTTTTATTTATATATATAAGGCCGATTTTCTTGATGATTACATAGATAAAAAGTATCTTTCCCTGGTATTGGGTATTGTTGTTGGTTCTGGTGGTACACAATTTCGGATTGTTAGGGAGTAAGGATGGATGATAAGTGGGAGCTGGGGATTTCGGGGATGTACTGAGCAGTAGGTGGAATGGATTTTCGTAGGATGGTAAGCAGAAGGAAAATGATGGGGAAGAGAACTCTGAACCAAGTTGTTAGGAGGGAGAGAGAGGCATGGTCAGGGACAGGATTGTTCTGTAAAGCTGGATATCGTGGCGGATTGTATTGTCAGGTAGAGGGATGACAACGCTGCAGAGGATGACGGTTGGTTATCAGTTGGGAACGGCTTGGGTGGTTGGTGTGAAGTGTGCAGAGAGGTGTTCAGTTTGGGAAAGGAGTCTTAGAAAATAAAAGGATACAGGATTCGAATGAGTGCGGGCAGAAGTTCGAGGATTCAGAAGGAGTAATAGAAGTTTGTTGGGGCGCAAATCCAGGTGGCTTTGTCACAGCAAGAGTGGTTCACCTCTGTTACTCAAAACTAATTTTTAAAAGCACTTGTTTCGAGCTCAACTCACAAGCACTGGCTTGAGCTATATCAAACATCCGACTGTTATACATAAGCCCTTTCTCAGTGCTACCCACTTAATCAGATGCAAGGTGAGTTATAGCCACGCTTGCTTTACGGCGTTCCTTGCATAATACAGTATCCATCGCAACTGAATATGACGTAAGGGAGTCAGTCATCACTCGGAGTGTGATAGCATTTACCTTCTCTGTATTACCTGAGACGGCGCGTAACTGTCTCCAACTGTATTGCAGTAGCAGGTCATGTAAAGGGACCACTTGTCTCTTGCTGCGTCAGAGCAATACACAAATTTTCCACCGATCTAGTGTCTTCACGTGCTGTTTTTGTCGTCCCAGCACAGAGGTAGCGCGTAGATCATGAGTTCTCTGGTTTTGCTGTAAGGCTTTCAAGCGACTACGAGGGCATGATGAAAAGTAATGCGTCCGAATTTTGTATGTAAAAACTCTTAAAGCATTTTTAATAAAACAAACGTTGTTAATATTATACATAATTATTCTTCATGTCTGCATATTTGCACCCTGTGCCGCTAGAGGGCTCCGAATTGTAGCGCGTAACATGGCGGTGTGTAACATAACTATGTCGGTGCGTGAGGAACAGTGAGATGTTAGAATTAGAGGAGCTCGTCCACGACATGTAGCAACCTCTCCTTCAGTATAACAGTGCCAGACCACACACGAGCGCTGTGACATCTGCAACAATCCGACACCTTGGTCTTACTGTCATCGATCATTCTCCACACCGACACAACTTAGTCCCATCCGACTTTCATCTGTTTCTAAAACTTAAAGGACACTTTCGAGGATTTCTCTTTGATAATGCTATAGCGGTTCAAGTAGATTGTGGCTCTATCAGCACACTCAAGCTTTCTACAGTGACACTATCAACAAAATGATCTCTCACTGGGAGAAATGTGTTCGTCGCGAAGGGGACTATGTTGAAAAATAGACATTAAGAATAAAGCTGGATATTGTAAACAACTTTTGTTTTATTTTAAAAATCTTTAAGAGTTTCCACATAAAAAATTCGGATGCATGTCCTCCTACCAGTAAAGAGGCTAAAGCTCTTTCTTACTAAAATAATTATGATCGTAGTTTAAAGGGATGCCGGCAGTTCTTTTATTATGCACACTTTCCCAAATAAAATTGTTAAGTACAAAGTGATGTAATGTAGTAGGCGTACGCTTACAGAAATTACATCTCAGGTTAAAGACATTCTGATCGGTCAAATGCAACGTTTCCTCATTTTCGAACAGAGTAGCAAATATTCTTAAAATTTCACAGAACAAGTTACACACACATAAACTCAATTACACTCTGCATTGCTCACAAAGTCCCGATCTTCTACGTGCACTGTAATCCTTCCTCCTAGCTGCTCGGCCTCTCCGTTAACGGCCGGCCGGAGTGGCCGAGCAGTTCTAGGCGCTACAGTTTGGAACCGCGCGACCGCTGCGGTCGCAGGTTCGAATCCTGCCTCGGGCATGGATGTGTGTGATGTCCTTAGGTTAGTTAGGTTTAAGTAGTTCTAAGTTCTAGGGGACTGATGACCTCAGCAGTTAAGTCCCATAGTGCTCAGAGCCATTTTTTTCTCCGCTAACGACTAAACAACTTGGTGCGAATAACTTCGCTAGTCGATCATTCGGCGCGACGTCAATGACACATGTATTCATTCGCCTCTTCCTAGGCACTTGAATGTTCTCAAGAATTTTATAATAAAAATGATGTGTTGGCTACGCAGTGATAGCGCAGTATTAAGGGGTTCTTCCGTATTATTATATACAAAATCTGAATGTTGATTTAACAGTATTTAATCAACGAAACAATAGTTTATCACGCTGATAAGGAGACAATCCCTCCGTCTTTGAGAACAGTAACCAGTCAAAACACAAGCCGATTCAGTTAGGAAAATTCCGCAGCATCTGTCGTTACTACCTAACTGCACTTTCTGAGGTAATGCATCAGCTACCTACTGTGTTTTATTTCAAATGAGATGTGATATGTGGGAATACAGGTATGACTCTAAGAGTCCTAAATCTTGCAGCTTTCTGAGAGAAAATAATACGCTAACTCAGACACCCGGAGTGAATTTTTTGTTACGGTATTGCCTATGTCTGACAGCTGAATGTCCTTAAAAATTGTATTTTTCCTAATTATAATTAAATTTCTGAAATTGTAACTAATAGTATTCAACCACGCAAATGCTCAAAGATCCATCTAATAATGTGTGAGTAAGATTGCAGATACGGCCATCCATTGATTTTAGCTGCCTTGAATTAGAGCAAGCCGTACTGCCGTACCCCCACCCACGACTGTTAAACCTCGCCCACTGAATGGAAATGTCACACGAATTTTCAGTGGATGCTGTTCATCACATTTGCCAATTATCGAGTGCACTGATGTGAACCATCACGAAGTATACCGTATAAAAGTTTTTCGTCAAAGCCCATGGGCCTTCCTGAATGTGGAGAATGATTCACGTCAGTACTATCCCGCTAATGAGCGAAAAACGTTTTGTGTAGTGATTTCTGCAATGAACTCCACCCACACACAGCACAAATGTTTCGAGCAGCTTTCATTGCCTTCACCACTCTATTGAAACCAGAGCTAACATTCCATCTGGAAGATTAGACTTTTTCAATTTGACACTTCATTTTTCAACGCTTAAGCAACACTCGTAACATTCAAATATGCAAAATCCAATAACTAGGTGCAAGGAAAATAGTAGCACTTCAAATGAAAAGGATAACTGGTAGATAAACTCATAGCAGCCGGTGCACCAACAAGCCAGACGAAATCGCTACGAACTTACGAACCAGCTTAATATTTTCAGACAAGTTTTAACCGTGATGATAGATTAAGTGCTTCAATATTCCTCACGTCGTATTCTTCATAAGCTAAGGCTAGACCGCTGTTGTTACTTCACGATGTTCAGGCAGTTTATCGAAGATATTTCACGCATAAACTAACAATAAATAATTTTATGCTTGCCAATGCGAATGCAGCAATATGAGCTGTAGATCATAGTCGAAGAGTGCGATGCCTCGCGATAACCTGGAAGCACTCCGCATGCCGGCAAGTGGCTTTTAGTGATAGGCACCGGTTGTTCTCAGCCGGCCAGGAACTCAAGTACCCTTTCGCAGTAATGCTTTTTGGAAGGTTTTTCTTTTGACCGGTGCATCAGAAAGTGAAATACATTATCTTTGCACATCCAGTAGATTGACACTTTTAGCACAAAGGCGGAATGTTGGTAAAAAGTGTCAAAGAAGTGCTCTAACTCTCGACTTCTCTTTTGTATAGCGCCGTGTTGACCGCTACACCACGAGCGCATACAGTACCAGTATACCTCGAGCGGAAGACAATACTTTCTTCAGTCGATTCCGTATCCTTCAGCCTGCCAGTTCGTGCAGATAGTGAACTTAAGCTTCTGAGAAGTGGCCTACTTTATTGCTGCCTCAAGTGAACAATTCGGACCAGGTTTTCTGTCAAAGACCCACTTTTATACGTATGTAAATATTTATACTGTATATATCAGGCATTTTGAAGCATTGCCACACATTTAACTTGTAAATTTGTAAGCATTAAGTGAGATAATAAAACCTAAAGTAATGTATTTTCTACATAAACTAAAACAAGATATCATGTTCTCTTTTAAATTTATTGTTGTGTTTCGTGTATTGAGTGCAGGGGAACTTGATAGCACCACCAGTGAGATGAAGTTATCCTCTATTGATCGCAAAAATTAAGTACGTTAGTTTGACTATGCGCGAAGACCACAAGGTACGTTAGATCATTAAACATTATAAGTATAAGACATATATTAATGTATATACCGCTTTATGACACATTTGAGTTATGCATAATCCTCTGGATGTTCATTACATTTTTTTCTATGGTAGCTCTGCTAGTAGTTTTCGAAGAGAACCAAAACCAGTCATAATAACTAAAAATAACTTTGATAATCCAGATATAACTGTTATAAATTATGGTGATCATCGATCTCAAGATGTCGTCAAAGTTAAAAAATAAATTATTTGTCATGTTTCGTTCAAATCAGAGTTATAAATGGGCATAAAAGACAGGGCAACCAATTTACATTTTGGGATTGTGAAAGATCACATTTAAGCACACTTTGTCCTACGAAGCTAACGATTTCATTTCTGTAGCATTCATTTGCCTAGCATGAATTTAACGTGCTCATAATTATAAGAGGCTATAATTGTAAACATGGCTGCAAGAAAAAATGTAAAACCAGCGAAAACCAATAGATACATTGTATAGCAATGGCACAAACTACTTTCCTCCCCAAATCGATGTGTGTAATTATATTCGTTGGTGATGGAGGACTTATTGATACACATTACGACCTCTCTTCCCGTGAATCTGTAGTTACTTTTATACCGATAATAACTGAATGTGCTGTGTAACATTAAGTACTTTGCCGTATTTTGTGCAAATGTCGAGTGAGGAGAAGTGAGCTTGCGTCCGATTTCACACCTCCGTCGCGCCATTGAGATCCAGGCCAAAAACCTAAAACAAAACCAAGCGTCACGAGTCCTAGAACATTCTTTATCACAACCTTGTTCGAAATAGCTTGTGCTCAGGCTGTAATCATATCGCCGGTGTAACATTCCTACCATTTTCCATTGTGCGGATGTGGAACGAAGATAAAAAGACGTACTTCTCATGTGCTGAAACTTTCAAGTAAACGTACACTCGAAAGTTTTTTTCTTCTGTTGAAGTATTACTAGGAGAGCTATGACACTGGCAGAATTATCATCGTAAAACCGGCGTTACTGCTTGGTTCATTTTTACATTCTTCAGCTCCTCACCAATGTTGGGCGACTGTTATCGATACAAAATTTTCTACTGATGTGCCACCTTGAAATGCATGTTAATATTGTATATGTTTGAACGCTGAAACGTTTGTGTTGGCTATATCAGCTTTGCGACCAGAAATAGCGCCCTGGTACAGAAACATCATGTAAGCAAGTATAAACAGGTCAGTGGAAGGCGTAGAAAGCTCTGTTCACATCCGTTTCCATCAGCATAATAGATTATTGGACGTCGGCATGCCTTACTTCCATTCGATATGCACGAACAGTCATGGCCGTTATAACTTTGCGCCTGCATTTGATTTTTGAAGCAGCTTGAGAACAATAGCTCCATTTACTATATTTCCTCTAGATTACTGCTTGTGCTGCGTCATACCACAACAACTGCGACGCGTAATCACTGAGTTGACAGAAAACTAATTCAGTGAAGTGAAATATGTGTGATGGTCCGTTACGCCATCGAATGACTTGCGAGACGTATTCCCTGGAGAAGCACGAGAAAAGGGCTGTATGTGTGTGTGTGTCTGCCTGACATGAAATTAATATACAGTTTTATCCAGTAGTTCTGTGAGAACTCCAGATTGAGGTTTACCAAAAAAGGACGTGAATGCTCGCATTACAAAGGAACCCCCTAACAAAAAACGGCAGTTAGTTTCCTAGCAATGGGAGCAGTATCGTTCGTCTTGTCAGATTACGTGTTCCTACATTCCTCACTAAAGATAAATTAACATTCTATGAATGGCAGTTTCACAAAATGAAGGCTGTAATCATTTTCCACGTAGAAGGCATCACCTGTAGATTTATCAATCTATCTTCAACGCTATGTGCTATGATGTGGAAGAAAATCTATGCTGCTCTTCCTTGAATAATTTGTAAATTCCCCATTTTTAAATTCATGCTTAATTTTACTATACCCTCTCACTTAAGGTATTTTAAATCCGTCATGGCACAAAAATGCTTATTTATTCTAGAATTATTTAATCTTCCATCGTTTAAAATTTTAAAACATCGCCAGTGGTCTGGAAATAAAACACATTTACAATTTTGATTTGGTTCTGATTACGTGCGAAAGTGTCGTCTGCATGCACATTTGCCAGATATTCCTGCGGCTGGCACTGATACTTTGACTTGCAGCACTGTATTTTCCGACGTAAAATACGCCTACATATCTCATCTTCATTGTACATAAATGTTTACTCACGTTCCTCTAAATTCATATATTTGTGTTACATTTGGTTTTCACTTTATATGAAACCGTTATTCTGATCTGTTCTCTGTCATATGTGTACTACGTCGTCTTATTTATGGGCATAGGTATTTATTCACTCATGTGAGTGGTGTGAACGGGTAGCTGTTCAGTCGACTTAGAAATACCATAAGAAACTTTACAGAGACCACCATCACCGTTGCCAGAAATGAAGTATTTAAATCGATTCAATCAGTATTTTTTACTTTAGTGCAGAGATAATTTTTTCTCAATATTCAACAAATAAACTATTGCTTAATACATCAAATTTTCTAGGGTTCTAGGAGACTTCTTCTAACAGCAATTTTCTACAGTAAAGATATATTGGACGAGACCTTTTTTGGGGGAAAGGGAATTTAAATATCCTTGCTGCACTTTCATGCTTTTATCTGAGCTTAATTCGTGTCAGCTGCTTTACCCTTTCAAGCTCTTAACATTACTGGTATACCACGGAGAGTCTTTGCACTTCTTCAGTTCTCCTCTATGCATGTATTTGTCTTAACTTTTTTGAGATATTCTTCTGCGTTCTGAGTATACCTTGTCAGACTTATATGTTCCTAACTCCTCTTTGAGATACTGCTAAAGTTGGTGTGTTGTTATTCGTTCTGATAGCTCTTTACAACGTGATGAGCTTTGTTGCCCCAACTATATCCTGGTAATTGAGTCCAGTGTTACTGAAAACCTCTTAAACAGGTTACATCTGTTCCTCACGAACAGGGTTAGCATTGCCCCACTCGGAAAACTTTTGACAGTTGTTCTAACAAGAAATCATAGAGTAAAAATACATTGAACAGAAGTATTTCTGAACTGTTGTTGCAGCAGATAAATGGCCCACCACCCGGAAGTTCATGCCACTCTGATGAAACTGGTTTAAACGGAATGTAATGCTTGAGCAATAGGTTTAAACATCTTACGTACCAATTAAAATGTTACATCGCTGGAAAGTTATTCGGCCTGTATTAAGATGAGACAATTAACTGCTCTTACCTTCCACGATGTTCAACAAAATGTCAGGTTTCCATGCATGAAAAATTAAACCAAAGATTGTGAACCAAAAAGCAATGATGACATTATTATATGCTATTACATTTCTGCTTATGCATTTTTTTAAAGATTGTGTTCAAAGTGAGAGTCATTTGCATGATTACACTTTCGTACACAATGATGACTATGCTGCTGTTAACATATCTGGAGTCATCGCTTTATACGCAGCAGTAATTCGCCCTTTCATGTACTCCACAGTCGAGTCTTCCTTCCATAACACTTGCTTTACATGACTTCATAGGAAGAAGTCTTACGGTACAGGGTCAGGCGATCTTTCTTGATATCTGTGAATAGAAGAGCCTCTTCCCAACCACCGGTTTGGCAATAAGCGGTTTAATGCATCTCTTGGTATTGAGGAATTACGGGCAAGGCATCATCCATGTTGGAACCATGCCATCTGATGAGTTTGCAAGAGCAAATTTTTTCTAATATAGGGGTAATGTATTTATTACCAAATTTGTGTACATTTCTCCGTTCAAAGTACTTTCAACGAAATAATGGCCTATCACGGATGTCCGGTTATGACACACCACACATTTACACTCCACTGTCGTTGGTCGAACGCCTGATGAAGTCAGTATGGGTTTCTCGTTGACCATTGGTGCATGTTTCTCAAATTTGTATTCCCATGATATACAAATGTATGTCTATGAAGAATACACAGAACGCTTCTTTCACTAATGCCAACCTTCCTTTGCATTTGGCGAGAACTAATTAGAATTTTTGCAGCAGCCACTTAAGCAGCTTCATTGATAGCAGTCTTCCGTGGTATACGTTTTCATGGGACAAACTCCCAGTCTCGCGAAGCCTTTTGATGGTTTTAACAAAGGTAGACAGCGACAACCTGTGAACCATTATGTACACAGTTCTGCTGCTATTGGTGCATTTTGATGACATGGAAAAAAATGGTTCAAATGGCTCTGAGTACTATGGGACTTAACATCTGAGGTCATCAGTCCCCTAGAACGTAGAACTACTTAAACCTAACTAACCTAAGGACATGACACACAGCCATGCCCGAGGCAGAATTGGAACCTGCGACCGTAGCAGTCGCGTGGTTCCAAACAGAAGCATCTAGAACCGCTCGGCCACATCGACTGGCGATGACATGCACCATAAATTAAGAGCATGTCGACCAACTCCACTTTAGTGAATGGCGTTATATTGTTGAAAATTATTTATGCACTACTAACCATTCGACTATCAGGATGTTTTACAAGCAACATTCTGTAAATGAATTGGGGCATTCCTCATATAAAAACGTAATCTATATAGACAGTAGTTCCACTACACTTAAGTTAACTCCTCCGAAGGACAACTTATAAATGACGACGTACCCTGTGTCTCGACGAAACGGGATTGCTTCGAGAGTAGCGTAAACGTCACGTACCTAATGCTCGGCGACGTAAATGGCGTAAACCATAGTGTGGCGATTCATTCAAAGACAGAAACATCAGCAGATCAATTCCTATAATCAATGTACTTCTACTCTGTGATTTCTTGTTAAATTTACAGAAGAGTTATATCACTGAATTTGTCTCGCCGAGATCTCCCATTCTGGTAACAAAAAACAGCATAGCCCCATTTAGAAGAAAAGCTAAGTTGACGCCTGTACACGACTTTTTATGATGTTACGAGAATGCTTTGTTGTTTTTTTTTTTTTTTTTTTCTTGAGCCACTTATCACTGTTCCACGATTAGGTTAGCCGAGAAAGGGGAGCCTGAGGTCAAAAGTAGCCTGCGTCAATTACAACATTTCAACTTTAACAGCAAATGGTGTTCGTAGGATTATCCAGTGATTGTAGTCCACTTCAGCTGTCTTCCGTAACGAAGAATGCACAGCAGGTAAGACGCTTACTTGTGAACTGGTTGCATGAGAGAGCGAAATTGGTTTTCAGTGTGTTGAAACACAAATTTTGTGAAATATATTCTTCTGCTGATTTGTAGACAAAGGAATTTATTGTAATTAATATGCTAAAATCTATGTTGTTTATTATACGTTAATTTCGTGTAGGGTTCAATTTATATTTTTTCGTATGGCCGGAGCTGCTCAGGCTGAATCTTAACATGGCGAGATGGGAGTTTTAACGGCGTATCAGTGTCCCACGAATGAGTTACAACTGATCTGCAGAGAAAAAGAATCGTTTTGATGTTCACTTCTCCACAATTTTGCTTATTTGAATGGCATCTACAAGATATGTTTACTGGGTGGTCTATATTAACGTCGAGATTCCAAAAGTAGGCTATAATCCACAAAACTGTGCATTCAGTGTGGAGGACGGGAAGAAACTTGTTTGCGTGAAGGCCATGCAGCCAGCTGTCAGTCTGTATTATGGGTTGCCTATTAGAGGTGTTAGAAAGTGAGACGATCAGTGCACAGAGATATGACGTGTAAAGGAAATGGAGGGAGTAGATTGGCTGAATGTCTTTCTGAAACAGAATTGAGAGAGTGATGAATATGGTGTTGAATGCTTGTGTTTCGTCTCCACTGATAATTGTAAAAAGAGCAGATGGGGAAAGAAATAGGATGCATTGCTTAAAATCTTCGCAGTCTACAAAGGAATATAAACGTTACGAATGTTTTTAAGATAAGAATTTGTGTTTACCACTAGCCTTTCTTAGAAATGTTATAATAATATGTTTTAAACCCTAATGTTATTTATAACATTCGCATGATTGCTTTTAGCTTTGTAAATAAATGTTACACTGCAATTCAGAATTGTCTTTCATTATCACGTCTTAAAAATTATAATGAATATCAATTAATCATTAGTGGACTTGTTTTATGAATAATCTTAGTTATAATGTATTTTGAAGAAGATACAACTGTAATACCACTATTATATTCATCAAATGGATATGCTGCAGTTGCCCCGACCTGTGTTACGACTAACCCACATCTGGGCAGAAATGTAACACACAAACTTTTCAAGTAGAAATTTAAATAATACGTAAGACATTATACAAATATTGTTAATGAAGACAGATTCATAATTACAAAGGGAAATGAACTGCATTCGCCAAATTATATAATTTTTCTATCGTAAGTAGAGCGTTCATTACAAAAAAACATACTTTGTTAAAAATCACAGCAATCCCCCATATATTCAATAGTGCTTATCACAAATTTCTGAATGTCATAATACTGAAATGGGTGAAAAAATGGGTCCCAGTGAAACTAATAAATTACTGCTTGGTTCTTTAATAGTATGACCTTTCTTCCTGAATGCAGTGAATGTGAGTACTGTGATATTATGACGCAAACAACCCGGATTTTGCCCTGCAGCGTACAACGCTCAAGTAAAAGACGGATCTGACAAACAGTTCAAATAAAATCTGTAAGGAACTTCGATTTCTATGCGCACTATGCTACAAAGAGATATTTTTCTTCTGGAAACTTACTGGTGGCAAATGAACAGGAAATGATATACTTTATAAGAGTTTTTAACGAGGTGTCTGTGTTGAAGTCATTAAAATAGGCAAATCTAATTTACATTTATATCTACTTAAGTATCAACGAAGGATGTTGGGACGCTGTTCATGAAACGCGTCAGCTTTGCAAAAATACAAATGTTTTTCTCATGATTTGTGAATGGAGGAACGGAATTAAACTTACGCAACAACCAACAATGACTGTAGCAAGATCTCTTAAAAGCTTTTGATTATTTGTCGTCGAATTTATCTTGGCAAAGCCACTTATCACCCATGCAATCATTGTCGCATGAAGAGACTAGAAGAGAATATTTTAAGAAAATCATACATCGAAGAAAATTGTACAACTCGGATGAGGTGAGGGAGGGGGTGATCAGGTAAGGGAATGTGAGAAACGAGAAAGGAGGTAAGGCGAAGTGTCGTTTAGCATTCTGTCGATGACGATGTCATTAGTGACGAGCATAACTTCCGTGCCCTTTCAAATAAACCATCCAGGCTTTCACCTTAAGCGGTTTGGGGAAATAACGGAAACTTAAATGTGGATGGCCGAAACCCGCCATCGCTTGGGTACTAATCCAGCTCAGAACGAAAATAGGTAGCAATTGCAGTTTACTTTTAAGAGGAATTTAGTTCTGCGCTTCTCAAATGTCTGTAACTTTGTTTAAGAACTGCAACGGCTAGTTACATTTTAATTCCATTTATTTAACTAAATTTTGTTATTTTTCTCTTCCTCGCCTATCTAATTCTCCATCTCCTATTGTCTCAATGTGTAAGAATTGTTAACCTCTTTCCCTTTCCTCCCTTTTGATTAACCTGTAAATAATACAGTAAAATGACTTGTGCTCTAGCTGGCTTCGGTTAAGAAAATAATGAGCGGCTCAGTGATTAAACGTTGAATTTCAAAATGCAACTCAATTATCTCTTCGTTTGCTTCTCACACTGATCTGTACATGGTTGTGACAGCCAAGTAAAAGGTCACCGCAAAGCAAGGGCGTTCTTTTTACCTCCAAAAAGACCATGTGTCTCAGGGCACTGTGATTGCAAAGCCACCTTCGTGTTCAGCAATGCTTTCGTTAAGAGTATTCCTTCATGAATAACCTGATTACGCTCAAGCAGATCACGGAAACCCAAATCAGGATGGCCGGACGCGAGATTGAACCGTTGTCAGCGACAGTTATGTTTTCTGCATGACAGCTATACCACAATCAATACTGTTGCGTCATTTATTGACTCATGGGACATTATCTAATTTACACAACCCACTTTCAGCAAATGGCTAACAAATTAAAATCTTGAGTTGTGCGAGTACCTACTGTGGTATTACATTAAGCCCTTATTTATTTAGGTTGCCTAGGCATGTCGCTGTCACCAGCCATAGCACCAGGCTCGTCTGCCGCTCGTTCTTGCATTATGAAGCTCCAGCTACGTCAATAATACGCGAAGTTATCCGTGGAATGGAGCGAGGAGGAAGCCTGTTAATGTGGAACGGCCATTCTGCGAAGCAGGGCAGGTTAACAGATCGTATGCAGTACGGAATTTACGGCGGGCTTGTAGCCTGGCTGCATTTGCCACCATGAATACAACACAGGTCAGTGTCGCCAACATGACGCACGACCACGTTACGCATACGAGCTTATTCTCAATTTTGGCGGTACTACTTCCAAGTCGTGAAAAATTCCAGTGCAGCTGTCTGCTTTTTAACTGCATCTTTCCATGTTTTAGGAAATAGTGTGTCGACAGAAGAATAGTTGCGTGAAATTCAGATGCGGAATTATCGAGAAAATTTCGCAAGTGGCATAAATGCTTATTTCTCTAGTGAGGCACTCAACGAGAGCTCAAAACCTTGCTGTATTCAGAAAGGTCGACGTTCGTTTTTCTGATAGGAATTTTCTCGTGCAGACAAAGGACGTTATTGAGCGTATAGTTGCTCAACTGGGCGATCCGCCAGGGTGTAGGTCGAGGAAATGATAAGCGCCGAATAAAGGAGTCGAGGTGCTGGCCCTGAACAAAAGGACGCTCTGCCGGCCCCAAATAAAAGCCTGTGGTGCCGCCCCCCAAAATTACACGTCGGAAATCGGGAGCGCTGCTTTCATTGACTTTACAATGGCCTTGTCTTACCGCCAGTCCTTTTCTCGACAGAATGTAATTCTCTCACAACAGATAAATCATCTGAGGCGCAGCACAGTAGCGTAGAACATTTGCAGTACTGCGTGATGCACTAGCTAAGAATTTAAGAGCTGTCAGAACACTTACCTATGCATTAAGGATGACTAATACGAAAATTTACGAGCTGGCTATGCATCTCAATAAACAACATGCGGCCAGCACACCACGAAACGGTCAAAACTTTGTTCTATGCCCGATCAGTGAATGAAGAACCAGCATTCAGAACAAGTTATTGATTGTAAATTACAAACAGTATACTTCCTTCGGAGCGTCTAAGGAAGGATGGCCATCAGTTGCTGTAATTGCGTGATGAGGAAGCGCGTTTGCATGTGCCTGAGCAGAAGCAGGTATAGAGAGGCAGTTTGAAGAAATCGGACAGAACAACATATACAGTATAGGTCATCGAAAGTGAAACATTATGAAGACGATATGTAACAAAAAAACAAATTGGCATTCAGTCTACTACACGTTCGTATATGCCTACGGTCAGTTTTTCAGTCCAGCCCGACAAAGTACACTACCTCATCAAAAGCATCCAAATACCCTGATGAAATTCAGAATTGAGAACTAGATGTCCTGAAAGCCTCACTCATCAGCATAAAAGGAGGCGGGGAGTTTTGCGTTGTCAGTAGAGACGCAGTAATAGCAGATTCAAATGGTTCCAACGGCTCTAAACACCGTGGGATTTGACATCTAAGGTCATCAGTCCTCTCGACTTAGAACTACTTAAACCTAACTAACGTAAGGACATCACATACATCCATGCCCGAGGCAGGATTCGAACCGGCGACCGTAGTAGCAGCGCGGTTGACTGAAGTGCCTAGAGCCGCTCGGCCACAGCGGCCGGCAGTAATAACAGAATGGGTCGATCAGGAGAGCTCAGTGACTTCGAATGTGGACCAATCAATCATTGGATGTCACCTGAGTAACAAATCCCTCAGGAACATTTCAGCCCTTCTAAAGCTGTCCAAATCGACTATTGGTGATATGATTATGGACTGGAAACGCGGAAGGACAACCACAGTTAAACCAAGACCAAGATGACCTCACGTACTGAAGTAAATTAGCGTCGAGCGCTGCGGAACCACACATTTCTTTAGTCAGTGTTAAACGACGCTTGAGGCTGTGTGGGCAGCGACACCACAAGATAGTGGATGTCTGGAAACGGGTGATTAGGAGTGACGAATCACGCTTTACCCTGTGGCAATACAATGGAAATGTTTGGGGTTGGCGAATGTCTGGAAAACGTTACCTGCCACCATATGTAATTACAACAGTGGAGTGGGAAGAAGCTGGTGTTAGAGTATGGGGGTGTTTTTCGTGATTAGGGTGTGGTACCCTTTTTGCGCTTAAGGAAACGGTAAATGCGGAAAGATATCTTCATATTTTACAGCATTGTGTACCGTGTACGGTAGAGAAAAAGTTCGGACAAGTTGATTGATTGTATCAGCATGACAATGCACCGTGTCATAAAGCAGCATCTATGATGTAATTGTTTGTGGACAATAACATTCCTGCAACGGACTGACCTGACCAACGTCCCGACTTGAACAAAAATATTTGGGAAGAGTTAGACGTCAAATGCTCTCCAGATTCCAGCGTCCAACATCACTACCTTCTCTGGTGTCCGTTCTTGAGGGACAGTGGGCTGACGTTGCTCCGCAGACATTCAGACACAACTTTGACAGTATCGCCAGCAGAGTTCAAGCCTTCATAATGGCAAAGGGTGGACACAACCTATATAAATGTCCACTAATGGGTCTCAAAAATGTCTCAAATGGCTCTGAGCACTACGCGACTTAACATCTGAGGTCAACAGTCCCCTAGAACTTAGAACTACTTAAACGTAACTAACCTAAGGACATCACACACATCCATGCCCGAGGCAGGATTCGAACCTGCGACTGTAGCACTCGCGCGGTTCCACAGTGAATCGCCTAGAACCGCTCGGCCACAACGGCCGGCGACAAGAAGCGAAAGTAAGTATTTGACACGTGATGCTACAGAAGAATGCTGAAGATTAAGTTGGTATAATTACGATTTTGTCATTAAAGGGAGAAATGCTAGGGGCGTAAAGTATCTGGGCGTCTTATTTTGATCTAGAGACGTAAAGGTATGACTCTCACATGAAAGAGGACATTGCAAGTCATTACTCGTCCATTCTTATCAAGAGCTTACTAGGTTTTCCTAAATTAATGGCCAGCACGTTGTTACACTCATACATAAATCTACATAGACTATAATCTGAACGTTCGACATCATTTCGACAAATATGGTGAAAGTAATCCACGCATAGTTTAAGCAGCTAACTCATTTTGACTGCGGTATCAGGCAGCCCAGATATGGTCAAAATTGTAGCAAACACACCGATGCGTCACATGACCACCGCCTACGACAACACTGAATGAGAGGGGGGGGGGGGGGGGCTGTTAACATTACAGGCATGCGACACAGTAAGGAAAGCACGTAACCGATACTGGGACAATTGCGGAATCACCCAAGCGTCGACATGGGCCTCAAGTGGGAAAATCCTCTGACAAAGCGGCTTTGGCAAAGGGAAGATTGTTATGATTTATCGCGTTGAAACGAGTATCCCGCAAACGGTGATACTGGTCGGCTGTTCGTGTACTATTTTGTGAGTATCTATGGAAAGTGGTTGAAGATACCACCATGAGTAGGTGACAGAGTAATGGACGTCCACGTCTTGTTACACAAGGCAGAGGTTGGAGGCTTGCCCCTCGGTAGAGTAAGATAGGCGGCAAACTGCGGCAAATCTAACGGCAAACTAGCCACAAGTGTTTCGGAGCACACCGTTCAGCGGACATTGTTTAACGTGGGCCACTGCAGAACACGACCACTACATGTTCCGACGTTGACCCAACGACAGAGTCAATTACGATTGAATGGGGCACAGGATCATCAGGGTTGGATCGTGTGTCATTGAAAATATATCGCTTAGTTGAGTGAAGCATATTTCTTGTTACATCAGGTCGCGGGTCGTGATTTCCTACACCGCCGTTCAGGCGAACGGTTACTCGAACCATGCGCCGCGTCAAGCATAACGCTATGGCGGGCGTTCTCCTGGGCCTCCATGGGGTCTCTGGTAGTATTCCAAGGAATCATAACAGTTGTGGACTACGTGGACATTTAACTGCATCTCCTCACGCTTTATGTCTTTTCCGACGGCGATGGAACCCTTCAAAAGGATAAACGTCCGTGTCACAAGACTAGAATCCTATTATAGTGTTTTGGGGAACAAGATTATGAACAGACGTTGATATCTTGCCCATAATATTTGCCTGATCTGAACCCGATTGACCATACATCGAACGCAATCGGGAGCCAGTTAAGCGTCCACAAACCACCGTCCTGTAATTTACGGGAATTGTGTGACATGTTTATAGACATCGCATGTGACATACCAACAGAAATCGACCAAGGACTTACCAAAACCATGGAAAACCAAATCGTTGTTGCACAGCCTTCCAAACACGCAATTAAACAGGTGGTCATAACGTTTTGGCTCATCAGCATCCATAAAATTAGTGAGCATTGTCCGGCAGCGGGAGGCTTATGATTGGCTTAAGCTGTTGCACCAGTACCACATCGGCTATCGTTTTGTATTTGCACCATCTGAGCTAATACTCCTACCATAACGAGCTCCTCGACCAAGGGACTTTAAACTTGAAACTTACGCTCTTTATTTAACATGTCAGTCATTATCTTGACTTTAGCTGACCTGATATTTAATCACCAAGCGTTTTCTACTTTTACAGCTACATCATTTACCGGGCGGAGGGTATATAGCGTTTTAAAATAATCTCATCCACATCATTATTCCATTTGTGGAAGATAAGGGGCAGAGGTACTATCGACACCATTCTCTATACACTGGAATTTTGCTAACTATACCGTCATGGTCACTACGCGAGAGGTTTGTTCGAGAAAGTAACATATATCTGGACCCGTTTCGCCGGCCTGAGTGGCCGAGCGGTTCTAGGCGCTACAGTCTGGAACCGCGCGACCGCTACGGTCGCAGGTTCGAATCCTGCCTCGGGCATGGATGTGCGTGATGTCCTTAGGTTAGCTAGGTTTAAGTAGTTCTAAGTTCTAGTGGACTGATGACCTCAGCAGTTAAGTCCCATAGTGCTCAGAGCCATTTGAATCATTTTTTTTTTGGACTCGTTTTGGAATTTGATTCTTGACAACAATGCTCCCCTTTGTTCGTACAGTGCGAGTTTCATATACCAGATGTCGAGACCCATTCGGAGAGCTGGGAAGCCAACATGTAAGATCAGGGCACATTTCACTCGTCTTTCGGGTTTCGGCTGGCTGGGATGCGAGAACTACATCTTTCTTCCGCAAAATGAAGATCTGTCATAAAATATCGTTTTGTTGTGGTCTTCAGTCCAATGAATGGTTTGATGCTGTTCTCCACTCAGCTCTATCCTACGCATGCCTATTCGTCGACGAAAAACTTCTGCAACCAACACTCATTTTAATTTGCTTCCTACATTTATCTGTTGGTTTCACTCTACAGCTTTTATCCCCACATTTCCCTCCAATACTAAACTGATGAGTCCTTGATGTCTCAGACTGTGCCCGAACATCTCATCCTACCTTTAGTCCAGCTGTGCAACAAGATTCTGTTCTCACCAGTCCGATTCAGTACCTCCTCATTAGTTATTAGATCTACCAATTTAATTTTCAGCATTCTTCTGTAGCATCGCGTTTCAAATACTTTCGCTTCTTGTCGCCGGCCGGTGTGGCCGTGCGGTTCTAGGCGCTTCAGTCTGGAGCCGCGCGACCGCTACGGTCGCAGGTTCGAATCCTACCTCGGGCATGGATGTGTGTGATCTCCTTCGGTTAGTTCGGTTTAAGTAGTTCTAAGTCCTAGTGGACTGATGACCTCAGATATTAAGTCCTATAGTGTTCAGAGCCATTTGAACCTTTTTTGAGCTTCTTGTCTGCACTACTTATCATCCATTCGCTACCGTAAAAGACTGCACCCCAGAAAAATGCCTTCAGGAAAGACTTCCTAACACATTTATGACGATGTTATCAAATTTCTCTTCTTCAGAAATGCTTTCCTAGATACTGCTAGTCTGCATTCTCCCTACTTGAGCCATCATCAGCTATTTTACTGCCAAGATAGCAAACCTTTTCTATTACTTTTAGTGTCTTATTTCCTATGCCAATTCCATTAGCATCACATATTTTAATTCGACCACATTTTACTTACATTTGTTGATGTTCACATTATATACTTCTTTCAAGACACTTCTTATTCCGTTCAATTGCTCTTCCCAGTCCTTTACTATCTCTCACAGAATTACAAAATGGTTCAAATGGCTCTGAGTACTATGGGACTTAACATCTGCGGTCATCAGTCCCCTAGAACGTAGAACTACTTAAACCTAACTAACCTAAGGACATCACACACATCAATGCCCGAGGCAGGATTCGAACCTGCGACCGTAGCAGTCACGCGGTTCCGGACTGAAGCGCCTAGAACCGCTCGGCCACCATGACCGCCCACAGAATTACAATGTCATCGGCAAAACTCAAAGTTTATATTCTGATTCCTGAACTTTAATTCCTGCTCCAAATGTTTCTTTGTTTTCCTTTACTGTTTCGTAAACTTTCAGATTGAATAACATCAGGGATAGGCTACCACCCTGTCTCATTCCCTTTCCAACTACTGCTTCCCTTTCTTGCCATTCGGATCTTATAATTGTCGTATGGTTTCTGTACAAATTGTAAATTACCTTTTGCTCCCTGTATTTAACACCCGCTAAATTCAGAATTTCAAAGAATGTGTTCCAGTTAACATTGTCAAAAGATTTCCTTGAGTATACAAATGTGATAAACGTAAGATAGCCTTTTTTCAACCTATTTTTTAAGTTACGTACGTAGGTCAGTATTACCCCGCGTGTTTCTACATTAATCCTAAACCACAACCGATCTTTCCGAGATCGGCTTCTGCTAGGTTTCTCATTCTCCAGTAAATAAGCTGTGTCAGTATTTTGCACCCATGACTTATTAAACACATACTTGGGTAATGTTCAGGCCTCTCATTACCTGATTTCTTTAGAACTGGAATTATTACAGTTTTCTTGAAAGCCAATGTTATTGTGCCTGTCTTATACATCTTTCACACCAGATGGAATAGTTATTTTGTGGCTGGCTTTACCAAATATATCAGTAGTTCTGAGGGAATATCGTCTACTACAGGGGCCTTGTTTCTACTTAGTTCTTTCAGCGCCCTGTCAAGTTCTTCTCCCATTATCCCATCTCCCATCTCATCTTTATATACTTTATCTTCCCTTTCTGTAATATTGGCTCATTTCCCTCGAATAGCACTTCTATATATTTCTTACACCTTCCAGCTTTCCCTTCTTTTCTTAGTACTGGTCCCCCCTTTATATCTTGGTATTTATACGGCTGCCTCTCTTTACTCCAACGGCCTCGCCAATTTTGTTATGCGTGGTATCTACCTTTCCCCTAGTTATATTGGCGTCTTTAGCCTTTGCATTTGTCCTGTAGCCATTACCGCTCATCCATTTGATACTGTCTTCTCACTTTTAGTTTTCGTTATTCCCTTCCGCCTGCTGCATTTTTATATCTTCTCTATTCATCAATTGAATTCCGTATCTGCTATGACATCCAAGGATTTCTAATAGGCAGTCGTTATTACACTGGATTCGCATCCAGATGGACGACGGTTCAAATCTCCGTCCGGCTATACATATTTAGGTTTTCTGTGAATTCCCTAAATCGCTCCGTCCAAATGCCGTGGTAGTTCCTTTGAAAAAGGGCACAGTCAGTTTCTTTCCCTACCCATTCTTACTCGAGATTGTGCTCCATGATCGCTCTAATGCTCAGGCCGACGACGGGACGTTAAACACTACTCTTCCTTCCTTTCGATTTTTATCTGTTTGAGTCTCTGTTGCCTTCATTATTCCATCTCTCACTGCTACCTATTCGTCTTCTGTTGCGTTCTTTTCCCCTGTTTCAGTCAACTGTTGCCTAAACCTCTCTCTGAAACACCCAACAACCTCTAGTTGTTTGACCTTATCCAGATTCCACCTTCCTATCTTTTTGTAATTTCTTTACATAACTTCACTAATTCTCAGTATGTCTAACTTGACTCTATCAGTTTCCCTTTTTAAGTTTTCTAACCTACCTACCCAATTACAGCATGCAACTTTCCACTCACTGTAGTGTAGAGTTCGAGTTTTGTTTTTCCTGATGACGACATACTCCTGACCAGTCCCCACCCGGAGATCCAAACAGGTTACTATTTTGTCTCTGAAACATTTCACCCAAAAGGATGCCATCATCACTTAAGCACACAGTAGAGCTGCATGACCTCGGGAAAAGTAACAGTTATAGTTTCCCCTTGCATTCAGCCGTTCGCAGTACGAGCACAGCAAGGCTATGCTGGCTGATATTTCAAGGTCATATCAATCAACAATCTAGCCTGTTGCCACCAAAAATACTGAAAATTCTGCTGCCCTTATTCAGGATAGGAACCACATATTTGTCTGGTCTCTCCACAGAGATGACCCTCCACTATGGTTGCACCCGCGTCACAGCTATCTGTGTCGTTGAGGCACACAAGCACCCTACCTTAGCCAGGTCCGTAGTTCATGGTGGGAAGATCGTGGCATAAATGCATTACTTACATTTAAGCATATTTTTCGAATGCTAAATTTTCTTATTAACAAGTTTATTAGCACAGGGTAGTTAGGAAACGCCGTTTGTTTCCTCAATTACTTGTGATCCGTGAGTGAATTCATGGTGTTGGCAGAAAACCTATTGTATAACCGAAATCCTCTTAAATACAAATGTTCCCAACAAATGCACCGACATTACTGTTAATAACAGGCGTAGGATACCACTAGTCCTAGATGTCAGCCACAGCTACTGTTACGTAACTGAAAGAGATTTAGTGGGAAAACGAAATGATTATTTGTAAATATGTGTAAAGCCTTGGTGATATTATACACTCCTGGAAATGGAAAACAGAACACATTGACACCGGTGTGTCAGACCCACCATACTTGCTCCGGACACTGCGAGAGGGCTGTACAAGCAATGATCACACGCACGGCACAGCGGACACACCAGGAACCGCGGTGTTGGCCGTCGAATGGCGCTAGCTGCGCAGCATTTGTGCACCGCCGCCGTCAGTGTCAGCCAGTTTGCCGTGGCATACGGAGCTCCATCGCAGTCTTTAACACTGGTAGCATGCCGCGACAGCGTGGACGTGAACCGTATGTGCAGTTGGCGGACTTTGAGCGAGGGCGTATAGTGGGCATGCGGGAGGCCGGTGGACGTACCGCCGAATTGCTCAACACGTGGGGCGTGAGGTCTCCACAGTACATCGATGTTGTCGCCAGTGGTCGGCGGAAGGTGCACGTGCCCGTCGACCTGGGACCGGACCGCAGCGACGCACGGATGCACGCCAAGACCGTAGGATCCTACGCAGTGCCGTAGGGGACCGCACCGCCACTTCCCAGCAAATTAGGGACACTGTTGCTCCTGGGGTATCGGCGAGGACCATTCGCAACCGTCTCCATGAAGCTGGGCTACGGTCCCGCACACCGTTAGGCCGTCTTCCGCTCACGCCCCAACATCGTGCAGCCCGCCTCCAGTGGTGTCGCGACAGGCGTGAATGGAGGGACGAATGGAGACGTGTCGTCTTCAGCGATGAGAGTCGCTTCTGCCTTGGTGCCAATGATGGTCGTATGCGTGTTTGGCGCCGTGCAGGTGAGCGCCACAATCAGGACTGCATACGACCGAGGCACACAGGGCCAACACCCGGCATCATGGTGTGGGGATCGATCTCCTACACTGGCCGTACACCACTGGTGATCGTCGAGGGGACACTGAATAGTGCACGGTACATCCAAACCGTCATCGAACCCATCGTTCTACCATTCCTAGACCGGCAAGGGAACTTGCTGTTCCAACAGGACAATGCACGTCCGCATGTATCCCGTGCCACCCAACGTGCTCTAGAAGGTGTAAGTCAACTACCCTGGCCAGCAAGATCTCCGGATCTGTCCCCCATTGAGCATGTTTGGGACTGGATGAAGCGTCGTCTCACGCGGTCTGCACGTCCAGCACGAACGCTGGTCCAACTGAGGCGCTAGGTGGAAATGGCACGGCAAGCTGTTCCACAGGACTACATCCAGAATCTCTACGATCGTCTCCATGGGAGAATAGCAGCCTGCATTGCTGCGAGAGGTGGATATACACTGTACTAGTGCCGACATTGTGCATGCTCTGTTGCCTGTGACTATGTGCCTGTGGTTCTGTCAGTGTGATCATGTGATGTATCTGACTCCAGGAATGTGTCAATAAAGTTTCCCCTTCCTGGGACAATGAATTCACGGTGTTCTTATTTCAATTTCCAGGAGTGTAATTACAATTGGAGACGTAAGTGACTTCTAGCGAATAAGTGCAAAATTAGTCTCAATGTAAATAAAAATATCACTTAGAATGTGTGTACGTTCACATACCAAACACAGAAACACAACGTGATCTTGGGATACCTGACAAATGCTTCAGAAGAAGTTAGCTGTACCAATTATTTCAAGCCCATAGCAACTGGAGCCAAAAAAATAACAAGGCATAAAGAGGAGATGGCAGTATCTAGCAAATGATAACAGGAACATGTAGATAAATTCCGCCCGATGTAAATCGCATTCTGTATATTTTTGCTTTAGCCATACGCTTTTCAACACTTTCTGTGGGATTTTGTATATTATTCTGTCTGAATATTGCTAGGCCAGATTATCAGAATCTGCCTGAAGATTATCAAAACACATTAACTAACAAAATCCCATTGAACCTAGCGTAAGAAGTGTTGAAACATGTACTGATAAAACAAAAATAAACGAACAGTCTTTCATATGGAGCGATTATTCTTCAGTTATTGTTTGCATGCACGGAATGTAAGATGAGCTACATCATCCAAAATATGGTTAAGAGCAACATGAGTGGGTATGTTGAATTAAATGAAACTGTTCGTAAATGTCTTTGGGAAGTTTTCAGAAGGTACAGAAACACTGGGCAAGAGAAACGATTCAAAACTATAACAGTACAAAAAAAAGGAATACAGATGCAAAAACTGGGTAGACACATCTTTCCGCTGTCATGGAACGCACTATAGCTCTTTGCTTTTCTTCGAAGCCTCAATTTTTCTGTTTTCAACATGTGTGAGTGCAGTGGATGGTCGACGCGAGCACGTGTTCGCTCCGTCGTGACGTGTGTGTGCGCTCATGACCCTCTAGAGGCGAGTTTATGCTCAGCGCTTTTACAGAGACCACAACTTCTTCCATAGGCCATGTCATTACGATCCCTTCAGCGGTTTCCATTTTACAGCCTCCAGCTCGTTTCTTCTTGAAATGATCCTAGCATGTAATTGTACGACATATAGCTCATGGGATACGACATTATAAACAATGACAACCATACCAAAAACTAACTTTTACTTAAAACGGAACACAAACTAGCCGGACTATATTAATCAAGTGTTTGATAACTAGAGCACTTCGCGACTTGCAACAAATTGTAAAAATAGCTTCAGACCTTTGATAAATTCTTTCACGCTTACATTCTTAACTGAAGATATTTAATACATTCACTCAGTTGTAAAATAATCAGAAATTTGAGGCTGTTTTATGCATGGGAGCTCGCTCCTTTAATGAATCGTAGGGCGAATGGTAGTTTCCAAAACATTCTCTAAAACGGTATTCTCCAAACGGTATATTTCAATTGCCTTCGCCCACACCACATACGATACGTACTTCCTTCGTAAATGTTGCACGGTACACAAATTGCTCCATCGCTGTCCCATGGAGAAACGGGCGCTTAGGAGCGCCCGTCAATTCGCTCGAGGACAAGCGCTGCTAGTATAGGTTATCCGCCAGGTAACTTTGTTGCACACGTTCTGCGCATGCCCGCGGGCGGGAGGCCACGTACGCTACAGCCCGCGCCGCAGCTCTCCGCCAACCGCTGCCCGCAGGCGCAACGGATGCCCGTGGGCGAGCTCTAGAGCTTGAACTGCCTACTTTAAGAGATTCACTTAGTGTGAAAACTTTTACTTTGCTATTCGATGTATAATCTCCCGCTTTCAACCCGATTGGCTCGAGGTTGCGATATAGGTCGGACAAAAAAAGAACTGATAGTCCAACTGTCGCATGGACGTCATGGAGAACGGTCCGAGCTGGCTCCAAGTTGCGCACATGCCACTCGATGCCTACCTTAAGAGATTCACTGAGTGTGAAAACTATTACTTTGCTATTCGATGTATAATCCCTCGCTTTCAACCCGATGGGCTCGAGGTTGCGATATAGGTCGGACTAAAAAAGAACTGAGAGTCCAACTGTCGCATGGACGTCACGGAGAACGGTCCGAGCTGGTTCCAAGTTGCGCACATGCCACTCGATGCCTACTTTAAGAGATTCACTTAGTGTGAAAACTGTTACTTTGCTATTCGATGTATAATCTCTCGCTTTCAACCCGATGGGCTCGAGGTTGCGATATAGGTCGGACAAGAAAAGAACTGAGTGTCCAACTGTCGCATGGACGTCACGGAGAACGGTCTGAGCTGGCCCCTAGTTGCGCACATGCCACTCGATAGCGTCGCAGACGTGGTCCGTAGTAATGAGTCAGGAAACCTGGAACCAAACCACCTGCTCATGTGATCTTCACACCACTCTGACCAAAATTCAGAAGTGATTGGGTGATGACAGATATGTCAAATTCATCCCATGTAATCAACTCCCTTCCCTGACACCCACTTCCCCCCCCCCTCCCTACCCCCCCCCCCCCGCCCCCTCCCCTTACACGCACACAACATCACAACATGCACACAAAGACCACCAGCTTGAATCGTTCCCTGTTGGCACCTGGGATGCATAGCCTCATCATACTTTTATCGTTTTTTTTTTTTTTTTTTTTTTTTGGTACTGTTATTGTTCTGAATTGTTTATCTTGCCAAATGTTTTTGTACCTTCCGACAACTTCCCAAAGACATTTACGAACAGTTTTATTTAATTCACCATACCCACTCATGTTCCTTTCAACCATATTTGGATGATGTAGCTCATCTTACATTCCCGTGCATGCAAGCAATAACTGAAGAGTAATTCCTCCATATGAAAGACTATTCGTTTATTTTTGCTTTACCCATACATGTTTCAACACTTATTATGCTAGGTTCAACGGGATTTTGTTAGTTAACCTGACCTGATAATCTAGAGACAGAATTGTTAACCTAGCCTGGTAATTTTCAGACAGAATAATATACAAAACTCCATAGAAGATACCACAGGAAGTGTTGAAATTTGTATATCTGAAGCAAAAATATGCAGACTGCGATTTGCATTGGGCGGAATTTCTCTACATCTTCCTGTTATCGTTTGCTTGATACTGTCATCTTCTCTTTATGACTTGATATTTACGGCCTCAGTTGCTATGGCGTTGAATTAATTGGTGCAGCTAACTCCTTCTGAAGCATTTGTCGGGTATCCCTAGATCACGTTGTGCTTCTGTGGTTTACCATGTGGACGTACACGTATTCTAAGTCATCTTTTTATTTACATTGAGATTACTTTTGTACTTATTCACTTGAAGCTATTTAAATCTCCTACTGTAATTACAATGTCACCATGCCTTTATACGTACATGCACATAATCATTTCACTTTCCCGTCGCGTGTATGTGTGGCCATGTCCCCGTAGTTGCTAGTCCGGGGCCTCAGCGCTCTTGTAGAGACCACACCTTTTTCCGTAGGTACGGCATTTTAAACATTTCAGTGGTTTTCATTTTACAGTCTCCGGCTTGTTTCTTTTTCGATGGCCCTAATAATTTTGATGGTTCATTCAGTAGTATATGTATATACTGTCTTTAAAACGTGTAGCGGATAGAGTTACTAACTAAGAAGTAATAAAATAAATCATCATGCTTCAGGCTGCAGTTTTACTGTACGAACAGTGAAAATGTAGTAAGCGATAAATATGTT
This sequence comes from Schistocerca serialis cubense, assembly GCF_023864345.2. Taxonomy (NCBI): domain Eukaryota; kingdom Metazoa; phylum Arthropoda; class Insecta; order Orthoptera; family Acrididae; genus Schistocerca; species Schistocerca serialis. The sequence goes on along the minus strand of NC_064640.1, from coordinate 623,327,602 downwards.
TTGTTTCATCATTTTCTAAAAAGTTAAGTAAAGATTTGAAATTAAGTGTAAATTTTGTTGCAAGTCATTAAGTGCTCTAATGCTCAAATATTGAAGAAATGAAGTCTAGATATTTGTTTGCGGTGAGTTGCTCCGTCACAAGACGTGTGCACTGTTCCTAACTGTAACATTTGACTTGTTGTGTTAAACCATTAACATATGAGTACACTTCTTGATGAGCAGGTTATGACAGCATTTTTAATTTTTAAATTCGGTTAATAATCACGCGAAATACTGAAAATCAAATTTTTGTTGCCCCTGGCAGCCGTTAGATAGCTAACCTGCAATTGGGATAGTGAACCATGAGCAGGTACATAGCGTTCAGATATTTCATTCAGATTTGACAGCTCCACAGAATTATTTAAGTCTAATGTTCTTATAACACTGCAGCAATGGTTAACGTCGCAACGCGATTGTCTTTTATTCTGGTGTGGAGTCTGATGAAAAATAAAAGTAAGTGGACTGAAAAGTTGTATGTCTATAGATTTGGCAGAGGGATAGTTTCCAAAGGAGCCACTCTGAATTCTTTGCCCGAGTGTCTGCATTTTGAGCTTTGAAATGTCAGAGGCACTTGTGAATGTAAGCTACTAACAGATTTTGTGACAGAATAAGACTTTAGTTGGACCCCCATCTCGTAGAAGATGAGCGCCCATGTTCTCGTCGCGGTTTTAAGCTGTCAGGATGTTTCACAACAGTGGATACTCTGCAGCAGATTGAAAGATTCAGTCTGCAGCCTGTGACTGTTTAGCTTACGCTGCTGTCCTTTCGGATACTTTCAGCGTGTTCGTGGCTGTCTGCAGTTCGTGGTATCCAATTTCAAATTCGTTTAAAATAAACAATCGAGTGACTCGGTAGTCGTCATGCACATCGTATAGCCATCAGTAGCCGGTGTAGAGCACAATGTGGAAAAATAATCACATAATCTACCATTCATGCACAGCAGTCGTTCCAATCACAGTGCTGAGGCCAATACAAATATGGTTTACTGCCGATGCTTTGCAACTTTTAACTAATCAATTTCTGAATAAATTAACGTGTTACTGCATTTACTAATTCACCGAATCCATGTTTCCGTGAAAATGCAATTTCAGCGAAGATTACTAGAATTAGTATTCGTGATTTCATTGTTTCCAAGATTTATCCATCGTGTCGAAAACCTTCCCGACTTGAGAGACAATTCGGCAACGGCGCAAAGCGCTATTTGTTTAACTCTTTATGGCCCTGTATCACTATGAGCCAGAGTGTTTCAACAACATTGTTCAAATCGCTCGATGAAGTCACTAAAGTTTTCTTCCTGTGAGCACTGATAAGTGTTTCTCTTGTCCTTTTTATGTAAATACTTGTCCTACTGGTTATTAAGTTAACTAAGAATCTATTCAAATAGCATAAATGAGAAATGTTGATGTGATAAGCAGAAGTCATCTGTGTCTCCTCAAGCAGTATCGTTAAACGTAGTTACGTAGTTGAACTGGAGATATGGGTTGACTGTGTACAATTGCTCAGCTATTTTTCAGACACATTGTACAGAGGGTGGGACAAACCAAAGAACGGCTCATTACCACGCTTAATAAGGTGTAGGAAAACCGTTGGAACTCAAAACAGCTTCCAGTGTCTCGGAATGGATACAAATTGGCGAAGTATAGTTTTCAAGGAAATCTTATCCCATTCTTCATACAAATAGTGGCAAGCTTAGGTAACTATGATGGAGGGGATAGCGATCACTCATCGCTCTCTCCAAACTAAAACTTGTACAAAGGCTCAATAATACAGAGATTTTGAGGATGTGATGTCCAGATGTGATGTGACAATTCATCCTCAAGCTCAAAAAACCAGTCCTGGACGATGTGAGCTGTGCGGACCGGATTCTGTCGTCTTAGAACATAGCGTCGCCACTGGGGAACAGGCATTGTACCATGGGATGATCCTGATAAGTGAAAATGGACACACAATACTTGACAGTAGTGCGATCTTACAGTGTAACCACGGAGCCAATGGAATTTCCACGATATTGTTGGTCAAATAATCACCGAAACCCCGCCATGTTCCACTCGTGGGAAGTAAACTCGACCAGAAGTTTGAAACAGTGTGAGACTCGCCCGACCAAATGACTTTCTTCCATTGCACCATAGTACAGGTTTTATGGCTTTGAAACCACGTTTCCCTTTAAATGCGCATTTGCATCACTGGTTAGTGGTTTTGGAATTCTAGGTCGCCCTGCAATTCCCACCTTATGGTGCACCCATCGTGTTGGTTTGGTGCTGACAGGGTTCATGACAGCGACATTCAGTTCTACAGTGACTTTTGCAGCTTTAGTTCCCTTCTTTTTCGTCACACTCCTCTTTAGTTACCTTCAATCACAAACAATCAACACACCCTTTCGTCCGTATGCAACATAGCAGATGATATTTTCCGCGTTGACTGTATACATTATAAATGTATGACACTGTGTCTGTTGAAACACGTAATACTTGGGCTCCCTTGGTTACGGGTACGCCCACCGTACGAACATCAACACTGTCCCCACATTCGAATTCACGTGGCTCCGAATAATGCACTCGTAACTTCACAGAACACTGTCCTGACCACGACTGGCAGTTGCAACATATTGACGACATTACACAGGTTCCGTCTGTGGTCAAATACAAAAGCGAAACCTGCAGTACTGGTTACAATCTACATTTATGTTAAAGCATGCCTTTCTCACGGTGTTTCCATATTTTTGTCAAATCCCTGTGTTGGAAAAATGTTGGTGGGCATTATCCTGCGACAAAATGATGCCTACGTCGACACTTTGCGAAAATTGAACCGTGCCATCAAGTGAAAACGCCCAGGAATGTTGCCGGACGACGTAATTCTGGTATAGGATAATGCCTGCTCACAAGTTGCGGAAGATGTTTCGAGTGCGCTGCAAGTTGAGTATTAGGACAAGCTAGTTTTTGAAACGAGAAAGTGGCAGTAGGAATACAGTAGTCAGTTAGAGTGCGTTTCTTGTGGTGGCTGCAAACAGTCAGACAATGCTGGCCAGGAAATGGTCGCTAGAAGTTTTATGTGTGGGTCAAACACTGCAGTAGATACAAGGCGTGACATTGGTATGAAGTGGTACAATAAGATCCACTGAAAGGGAGGGAGGGAAGGAGGAAGAGAGAGAGAGAGAGCTATGCTTGAGTGCAATAATAAGTTCATCTTGAGGACTTGAGAACAACAAACATATACCACTCCTCTCTGTTTGTCTGCTCAGTAACACAGCATAATGCGTATTTTTTCTTTACAACATGGCGTGCTACTCTAGAGCAGCGTGGATGCTTGATCTTCTCGTGGAACATGTAGCAGACTGGCACTAACCGCTACGACCAGTGTCTGGTGGTTCCTGCTCTATTCATGAAGTGAATTTAACTCGTGATCGGGTCTAGTAAGTAGGTACTTCCTTTACCAATTGCAATTATCATACCATTTTCAAACCTGTTTTAAGGAATCGATCTTTGTATGACTATGCTGAGAGCATCAGGTGTTTTTAAGATAATTAGTTGAACTGTCTAAAGCTTTTGTAAATTTTGAAGTACAATAATAATTATAAAGTTACTGCAAATCTTGTATCTTTATTTCAAATTCGCACCTTCCGTCAATTTAATTAACTGAAATTTCAGTTTTATCTAAGAGTAGAAAAGAGAAAATCTTTGCCGTAGCCCGATTCTACATGGAAGATTCTAAACTAAATATTCTTGCACCTAAACCAAGTCAATGTTTTCAATCAAAAACTATTTCTGCTAGTGCTAGGTGGTCAAAGAACAACTATTTGGACTAGTAACTTATTTTCTGGTCAGAAGACTTAAGTTTCTTTCGAGAGATTTGAGACGGCTGCCGTTCGACATTTTATTCAATTGATTTGTATCATTGTGGTGTAGCGAGGTCATGACGAAATATAACAACTTTCTACATGACGACATAATTCTGGGTTTCTGTCTTGCTAATCTAGGAGGTATTAAATCAAACAAAACTTCCGTTGTACTATGTAACGTCCGTGCAACCAAAAGTGATAATATCCAGATTGATTTTTGTTAATTTCAGCCTTATTCATTTTAAAGGACATTATATATGTATACAATTTAACAGGTGCCCTAAAAATAGACAGGTTAAAGATGGGCATTACTAGGCTGCAGTGAAAGTCGTAATTACGAACCGAAGGAAAGGAAAATGGATGTGAGCAGGACATGTGTCTAAGCAAATTGATTGTAGATGGACCAGGAGGTTCCAAGAGGTGATAAAAGATTGAGATCGACGATATAATGCAAATTGCATATACCCCAGTAGAAAATATGCAGGACCAACATGAAAGTGTACCACCGCAGACTGTAATGCATGGAAAGGTCAAGAAGGGAGCTTTGTATGGCAGTTTATGTCACTAACTGATGGTAATGGGGATAGTGAGGATCTTCGAAATATTGTTCTAGTAACGTAATGATAATAGAGGCATTTTTTAAAATCATGTAAAGTCTTGGCATATCATAACCAAAGTTATAATGTCTTTATTCCTGGCAAAATTTGCCTTAAGGTGTCACTCTCCAAGTCATTCAATAAATGTATAGAATTTAATCTGGGATAACGTAGTGCTAAAAGGTATTCAGAAAGTATTTGACGTCGATATCTCCAACCTAGCAGACACGTAACTGTAATGAAAGTATTTTGTATACTCCTGGTTCTTCTCTTATGCACGGTTCAGTCACATTGTCACTACCGCTATGTTCGACGTAACCGTGTAATCACCAACCACACAAGGTAGGTGGCAGCACTCGCAGTGAAGATATATAAAGTGTGTCGGGAGAACATGGCAGTCACTGCAGTTGTTGTCGTATGCAGAAAGGGAGCGATTTATCTGACGTCCGAAAGGACGTCATCACTGACTTTAGGAACAATGTTGGAAGCTTTTCCGAACCAGCTAAGTTTGTAAACTGCTCGCGCGCCGCTGTGGTTAGACTACACCGTGCATGGCAAAACGGAACTCTCCAAACCGGCGCCGAGGAGGTTGTTGTGCGACATGGACCGTAGAAGACAGGGGTGAACATCGGCAGTAGAGATGTGGACGGGCTAATAGACGTGCAACTGTTCAGCAAATGACCGCCCAGATAAATCAAGGGTTGCCAACAGTGGTTCCTCAACGACCGTTCAGCGAACGTTGCTGTGTATGAGCCTTCGCAGCATGCACCTGGTTCACACACACCCATGATGCCTGTTGTTTATCGGCGACGTAGGCTGGGATTTCCATCCCAGTATCACAACTGTACATTCGCTGAGTGGTGACAGGTGGCCTTTCCAGATCAATACGTTTTATGCCCTATCGGACGGATTACCGTTGTTGTGTATAACGTGAAATATCGGAAAGCAAACACCTTGCAGCAATCGTCGGAACGGTCCAGGGCGGAGGACGGAACATTATGGTTTGGAGAATAGTTTCGTGGCATGCCCTGGGTGATCTCATCATTCTGGAATGCACAGTGGATCAACACAAGTATTTATCTATCCTTGGGAACAACGTCCCCCCTACATGCGGTTAGTTTTCCCTCAGCAAGTTGGCATCTACCAGCAGGATAACGTAACGCGTCGTACAGCTCGCAATGTACATTCGTGGTTCTAAGAGCACGAGGATGAGTTCGCTTATTCATCTGGCCATCAAACCCACCGCCTTACACCCAACCGAGAGTCTATGGAACCATTTCGATTGGGCTGTTTGTGCCATGGACCTTCAGCCGTGAAACCTAGCGGAACTCGCGGCGGAACTGCAGGCGGCATGGCACCACATCCCTGGCGGTACCTTCCCTAATCTCACTGACTCTCTTCCTGCATGTCTGCGCTGCAAAAGGTGGTTATTCGCACTTTTTACAGGTGACCACATTAATCTGAATAGATCGTGCCATTTCGCCTATGAATGATTCTGCGTAACAATATGTTTTTATTTCTCTCATAATAATTGTCTTAGCCTTTCTAGGTTGTATAAATACTTTTCCTTAACTTACAGAAGCTCTGAAGTAGAGTTTACTTATACGATTTGCTAACTTGATGGGACAGCTGAACACTCATCTTAAACATACAACCCTTAGTGCATGCTGTCCCCACTAAAATCAAGCTGGCAGAATGATTAGTGTCATCTAACTATTGTAAATACTAGAACAAGCTCCTAGCGTTGTGCCGCAGCCTGATGACGAACGCACACAAAATCGATGGAGAGAATTGTAGGGCGTGGATTGTATTGCTTTTTCAGTAGGTATAGTGCAAAAACACACAACTCTCAATTGTGTTTGCTTGAACTGGCAGTTGTATCGATAGTTAGATAAGTTCAGATGGAAAATTTGCTTAGATTTGTGCTTCGAATAAATGAGGAGTGGCCCACTTTACGAAAGTACATCGGAATTCGCTTGGAGTAGTTTAAGCCAAATTCTAAAATGGAAATTCCTACATCACAATGCCTTTGCTATGGCGCAGTTTCCACACAATTCTCTGACCTTTCATGCATGGCGAGATGAAACAACAGAGTAGAAACGCTTATATTACATCAGCGATAATAATTTTAAGACCTCTTTCATTTCCGTTGACCTCAAAAACTAGAAATACTGCAGTCACATAAGATTAACTTATTTACGATGTTATAGGAGAGAATTAATAATTATAACTTATAAATTCCAGTATGATGTAATCTCAAGGTGAATATAACGAAAAGCGAGTAACATAACACTGCGTTATGAGGCTCGGTATTTAGAGGAACAGGATGCCTGGATTCAAATCCCCTTCAATCCATTACTCCACCCTCGTATATTCTGTTGTGCTCCCATTTTTCCTCGGTCATAATAAATGGTTGAATAAATTATGTCCTAAACTAGCTATAACAAACTACAGGTTCCAAATTACTTTCTATAATAAGTTTTACATAACTTCTAAATATTTGAAGGATATCCTTATTAACCATCAAGAAGCTGACATGATGAAAAATTTTTCATTTGCGAGACTGGTTAGTGTGTTCGTGATGTCATGAATCCTCCTGAGAGCTATCGTTGCAAGGGAGGTTACCAGGTTCTTTAGTCACAAATCATGAGAAACATGCTTCTGTGGACGTAAAACTCGTCGTGTATTATATGTTTCCGTTGTCGCGCCACCAACTGCAAATGACATCACCGCAACACATCTGTAAAACGTTTACGCTACCGAACGAACCTTGCGAAGGGCATTGTATGCAGTGGCCACATCTTAAGAAGGCAGCGTTAGAGAAAAATGCTGAATTTTAGATGTATTGATCGAGTAAGTAATGCACCGAGACAACGAGGAAAGACGTCTAATGAATGAAAAAAATGGATCGAAGATGGTTCAAATGGCTCTGAGCACTATGCGACTTAACTTCTGAGGTCATCAGTCGCCTAGAACTTAGAACTAATTAAACCTAACCAACCTAAGGACATCACACACATCCATGCCCGAAGCAGGATTCGAACCTGCGACCGTAGCGGTCGCTCGGCTCCAGACTGTAGCGCCTAGAACCGCACGGCCACTCCGGCCGGCACGGATCGAAGAGATAGAGTGGTTGCTGCAAACCGTAGCTGACGGGACGGTAGAAGCGAAGCATTTTACTGGAAGACTTATACATGAGAATACAAGAAGGATTTGTTCATGATGTGGCACGCATCAGTAATACTGAAACAAAGAAAATTACTTCTTCCGTGTAAGCCTCACTGCCTCCATATATTTGAGGAAAGAAATCGTTCCGCCAGACACTATCTTATAAGCATACTTCAATAAGCGCTAATAACTTCGAGCGTGGCTCGTTCTCAAGTGCATATCAGATATGGATGCGCCGTCCACGTCAAACAGAAATGTGCACTGATGGCAAGCAGTTTTCTGTTATGCCCTACAAAATGCTCGAAACTAGCAGTGCTTAGCAAAGTAGGCCTACATTTTTAAAATACAGCCTCTTTACGCTGAAAGACGATGTCTTTCAACGTAAAGAGAATAGCTGGCAAGGGTCGGAATGGAGAAGTGCGTGAAGCCAACCTTAAGACTCATGATCGATGCAAGAAGACATGTGGACAGTGGTGGAGTTAAAGGCGATTAGTGTGAGAATACATAGTGTTCATGCACACAGTAGCGTTTTGAGTGCCACATTGCCTTTTTAGGCAAGGCCAATATGGCAAGACCATACTCCGCCTTGAGGTGTATCCCATCCAGACAGCTATAGGAACATATAAATCAACGAGGAGTTGGAACCACGGTCATATTTTGAACTCTCACGACCACAAAGCTATACTAGACGTGAAAGTATCATCAAGTACCAGAAATATTACTCGAAGGTGTGGTGTAGCCTTTTCAGTCTAACACTTAGCCATCAGGCCAACACATTTAGAATATCCAGTACGTTACAGTTCGTTTAATCCATCAGGAAGAATGGAGGCGAAATGCCCCACGATAGTTACGGTGTTATCGTTGATACTACGGCGTGATTATTCTGTTCGCAGCTTTTGCACAGACGTTTCAGATTTGTGAGCACATTGCGCGCTAGTCAAGAGCGATAACAGTGGTGTGGACAACGCTAGTGTGTGCTGGTCGGCGCGGCTGCTTGTTCGGCATTGTTTTGAGAATCGATACGGCCGCTGCGGAGCGAGGTGCGACAAATGCAAGAGATCGTTAGGCGTGATTGAGCGCGCCACGTGTTAACGTTGACGCTGTCACGGCTATCCGATCACTGGGCAGCGGATGCCCGCTGCAGCTCCCCGCTAGGATAAGCGGTCTCAGGGGACCGTTCGTCGCCTCGTCAGTACTAACTAAAGAAACATTGGAGGCTCATTCGGAAATGAACGTCTTTCGTCAAAGTAGCACACACCGTCCTCCCAAAAAGTTCTGAAACAAATTTTATTCCTGGCGTATAAGTGACGTCAGCGCAATAACTGCAGTTGCAGCATATGGAATACGCGGCTGTGGTGTGGGGTAACGCGGCAGCGACGCACATAGCGACGCTCCAACGCGTGCAAAATAGGGCGCTGCGACTTGCGCTCCACAAGCCGCCTCGCTATCCGACGAGGCTGCTCCATGAAGAAGCTGGGATCCCCTTCCTGCGGGATCGCTTCCGGCAAATCGCCAGACAGTTCTACAGCAATGCAGAACGGTCTGGCAGCCGCTTGATTCGTGGTCTGGGCCGCCAGGTCCACCGCAGGCCAACGACTCGTTGGCCAGACCTACTGCGAGAGTAATCATCTCTTGCCGACCGATGTCGAAACAAAGGGCGTCACAATGAACGACGCCCAGTGAGGACAGCTCAACCCATTAGGTCCCACTGCACCCCTAAAGAGGTCACCGCAGGAACAGCAGCTCCGCTGCTTACACTGCCTTTACACCTGGCATATGTAGCCAGAGTTTTTAGTGAGTGAGTGAGTGAGTTGCAGCATAAACTAACAACTCTAAACAGCAGATGCGCATTCGACCAGTCAGTTGCGAGCAGGCAGTGATAAGTAGTGGACGTGCGACGGTAGTGTATCAGCGTTATTGCATCACAAATCACAGTGGAGCAAGGAACTGAACATCTCTGAATCAAGTGTTCAAGACGTTCTCCAGAATGTTTTGAAGACGGGAAAAACGTGTGCAAAGTTTGTTCCGCACATGTTGATTCCAGAACAGGAAATAACAACGTGTGAACGCCTGCCGCGACTTTATTGAAATGAAAAACGCGGATAATACTATTCTGGAAAAAATCGTTATGGATGTCGAGACTTGATGTAATGAAAAATAACCTACCACGAAACGACAATGTGCAGAATGAGTCTCTGGTGGTTCTCCAAGAGCGAAGAAGGTGTGGTTGTGATGTGCAAGTTGAGTACCATCCCAAGGACGGACTTTTCTGACAGTTCACATGGCTGCGTTCAGTTTGGGTGAGACTTTGTAGAACACTGGATGCATTAATATCACCATCTCAACTTTTCTCTATTTGTTATCAATCCAGCCTCGAATTTTTTGAACTGACGGCGTACATATTCCTTATCAACAAAATTGACAATACTGTCCCCGTTCTATCCATCATCACCTGATCTCGTCTCCGAGATTTTGCGATTCGTCAAGATTCATCCCATTTGTGGGATGCGAGGGTCATCCAGAAAGTTTTGAATAACCCATTTTTCTGAAGATTCCTAAATGTTACGCAAACAATGTGCATCATCTTAGTTTACAGACTTTACCGTCGTTTTTCAGTGTGGTTCCATTTCTCTGGAAATATTTTTTCACGGTTCTATAAGTGTGAAAATTCCCTCTAAGATAACGGAGCTCTTTGTGGATGTCTTCCAGCATTGTCCTCGCAGCTACTCTTTCTTAGAACCGAAGAGTTGGTAGTTGGAGGTTGTAAGATCCAGAATGGCTGGAGCACCAAACTACCTCGAGGTGGCTGACAGCATTTATGATCTGTTGTGATTCAAGAAAATCGATCAGATCCCAACGGTCTTAATACCACAAGACACTATCCTTCTTTCCCAGCAGATCACACTGCCCTAGCTTCTTTCTTGGCGTTAAATCAAAATAATGGAATTCCATGCATTGGCATTTCGTTTCAGGCTAAAAACGATGAAATGAGCTTTAATCGACTGTCACAATACACATCAGAAAATTGTCTCCTTTAATTTGAAATCTCTGAAGAAGGCTTCGGCTGATGGTTCTTGTCTGAACATTAAGGCATTCCGTCAATAGACATTATACCTCACTGGGAAAAACGTAGTATAATCCAAGTTTTGAGTAATTTTGTACGCTGAACTGAGTCCTACTGCAAGTTTTGTTGCAATTTCGTTCACAGCCTGGCCTCTGTCTTGTTGCGTCCTATGCAGGCAAAAAGGCGACTGCTGCGAAGTAACTAGATCGTTTCACTATCTGTGCTAACGAGTAATGACCGCGATCCACCGGGGTGACAGTCGTCGGAATTGAGAAGGATAGAAAAGCTTTGACGAAGGCGACTGTCGTTGGAGTTCAAAAATGCCTCTGAGCACTATGGGACTTAACATTTGAGGTCTTCAGTCCCCTAGAACTTAGAACTACTTAAACCTAACTAACCTAAGGACATCACACACATCCATGCCCGAGGCAGCATTCGAACCTGCGACCGTAGCGGTCGCGTGGTTCCAGACTGAAGCGCCTAGAACCGCTCGGCCAAACCGACCGGATCGTTGGAGTAGTTCCCGAACTTGGAATGGGAAGGGTGTAAAGAAAGTGGTTTGTACTTCTCAAAGGAATTAAGTGATTTAACAGAACCTAAGTCTGAGTCTCGATAACGGAGAACTGAATCCCTGTTTCTCAAGTGTGAGTTCAGTATTTAGCAGTGGATCGTGCTGTGAGTGCTGTGCTGTGAGTACAGGTCACGTAAACCTATTCCAGTTACTGTACCAGCCACACGGGGTAGCCCGGTGGCCTGAGGCGCCTTGTCACGATCCGCGCGGCTTGCTCCGATCGGAGGTTCGAGCCCTCCCTCGGGCATGGGTGTATGTGTTGTCCTTAGCGTAAGTTAGTTTAAGGTAGATTAAGTAGTGTGTAAGCCTAGGGACCGATGACCTCAGCAGTGGCGCGTATTCATTGTCGAAGGTTATATCATGCACGATATGCTGAAAATGTGGGCGAAACTGTTTGTGAAAGAGTTTAAGCTGGCCTGAAAGTGTTGAGGTATAACTTCCAGGAAAGTCTGCATAACAGAACTTAGTGGCAAAATGGAACAAACTGGCTCGTTAGCGAATAAAAACTGTACATATTCGAAAAGAGTTCAAAAACTAGAAAATATTGCTGAAATGAAAGAAAGCCTGGAATAAAGTCCTATCAAATCTCAACAACATATACACTTATCAACCAGAACATTATGACTACCGACCTACTATCGATATCAACCCGTCGATGTGATAGCAGCGTCAGCTGGCTGTCAGACACACGCACAGTGTATGTTGTATCAGTGAGCGTGCTGTCCACATGTAAAATGGAGAAGGCGCGCGATCTACCTCAGTTTGACCCAGGGCAGATTGTGATGGCCCGGAGGCTCGGCACGAACATCTCGGAAACTGCATGACTTGTGTGCTCGAGGAGTGCTGTGGTTATTGTCTTTAACAAATGGCCAAACGAAGGTGAAACCACATCCAGACGTCGTAGGGTTGGGTGGACTCGTAAAACAGGACAGGCGGCTAACTGTTGAGGAACTAACAGCGGACGTTAACGCTGGGTACAAGTGTGTCTGACGACACAGTGCACCCAACACTCCTCACGATGGGCCACCGTAGATGACGACCCATGCATGCATGTCACGACATCGGCAACCGCGAGTCAAATGGGCACGTGACGTACTGGACGTTGGCGCAGTAGTAGAGCGTTTCATGGTCTAATGAATCCCGATAACCAGTTCATCATGCTGAGAGAACAGCTCCTTGACGCCTGTACTGTGGGACGGGGACAAGCTAGCAGCGGCTATGTTATGCTCTGGAGAACATTCACGTGGGCATCCATGGGTCCAGTGGAGCTCGTGCAAGACAACATGGCGGCTAAGGGGTATGTTACATTGGTTACAGACTACATACAACCCTTCATGACCATTATGTTTCCCGACGGCAGTGGCATTTTTCAACAAGGCAATGTTCCATGTCGAAAGGCCAGGAATATGGTGGAGTGGTTCGAGGAACACAGAGGCGAGTTCCAGTTGACGTGCTGGCCCTCCAATTCGCCAGATCTGAACCGGATCGAACACTTGTGGGATGTGATTGAACATAGCGTCAGAACTCATCGCCCCCCTCTCCGGAATGTACGGGAATCAGGTGACCTGTGGGGCAGATGATGTGCCATCTCCCTCCAGCGGCCTACCAAGGCCTCATTACTTCCATGGCACGACGCATCGCCGCTGTTACCTGTGTCAAATATGTACATACCGGCTGTTAGGTAGGTGGTCGTTATGTTCTGACTGGTAAGTTATATGTGCAAATGGGAATTAAGAGATAGTCAATTTATCGAAAATGACTTGCATCGGTATTTTCGTGAAGTTACTGTTGTGCACGGCTTAAAGCGTTCATGCGAACTTCCGCATTTTGAGTTCCACTGACGGTTTCTGAGTGAAGTGGCATCAGGACTTCCGGTTCCTCAGTCTTTCATTTCTTCAGACGACACTTGGTTTAGCCTGTCTGAGACTATGAACTCACAGCAAATGTGCCGTTATGTATCAGAAAAATCCAGTCAGTACTTTGAGAAGTCGATGCATAATCACAAGATTGGTGTCTGCTGCGCAGTGTCTGGTGCCTGCATCGTAACACTATGTTTTCACCAAACAGTTAATGCTCACTGATATGTCCAGAAACTGTTTATATCCACAGAAGGTAAACGGCTCAAAGGATATATTTTCAGCAAAACGGAGAAACAGCAAATACAGACCTTGACAACCTTGTTACGAGAGCATGAGTTGTTTGGCAAGGAGAGGACAGTCAGCAGAGGTAGTGCAATCTCCCTGCTACCTTGATCACATGACGTGTCTCCCTGTGATTTTTCAATTATGGGGCAAACTAACGGGTCAGTTATACCTTAATAATCATTATAAACTGGAAAAGCTACAATAGAACATTGAAAACGCTGTTGCTGCCATCCCTCAGGCAAAGCTGCTATGCTTGTCTCAAAGTCTGCTAAATCGGGCATAACGCTGCATCGAAGTTAACGGCGGCCATTTCCAGCATCTTCTGTGATGTTTCGTAACATGGGCCCATTCCGCGTCAGTCGTATTGGAAATATTTTCCAGGTCAGTTCTATTTTGCAGTATAAAAACTAATTGTTTTTCCGGAGAAAAAAACAGAGACATAGTCTTGAAAGGAGTGTGAAAGATGATTGTTATCTGACTTTTTAAGCGTACTGTCTAATAGCGAAGAAATGTCCATGGCATCTACAGTGAAGTCTAATTCCTTCTGAAGATGGCTCATTAGGTTCACAGCCGAAATATTAATGGAATGGGGTTCGGTTAGTATTGGCTGGATTACGCGTACTTCAAGCGGACTACCGAAGACTGTAAATCACACTTTAGTAGCATCACGTTAAACCGGTGCTTGGCAATTGATTTCCTTGTATGAGTGAGCCAGGGTAGGCTAATGTGTTAACTAATACGGCAAAAGCGCTTTCATGCAGGCCATTTCGTTGGACAGGGCCTAATCGAATGTAAGCTTTTTTCACGTTATGGGTGGAAGCGATGAAAGAGACGGCAGGACGGCTAACACGGGGTGGTCTGGCGAGTTGCCAGGGGCGGGAATATTCCTGCCTGCGCTGCAGTGCGGCGGTGGCGGCTGCGGTCGCCGCCCACACACTTCCCACAGCCCTCCCTCAACTGTCACATTCTGACCCAGCTCATACGTGCTTTGCAGCCTCAACTTCAATTTGCTGTCACCACGATGTAAAGAAGACAGGACAAAGTCCAACGTAGAGGCAACAGACTTTCTGTTTGATGCGACGAATTGTGGCTTGTCTAAACTTTGATAAATGTAAGCTAATGTGGATAAATAGGATAAACATTCCTGTAATGTTCAGATACGCTATTAATTGTATGCTAATTGACTTAGTCACGTTGAATAAATACAAGACCCAACGAAAGAAATGAAGCGTCCGGAAGAGGAGTAGGAAACAAATGAAACTTCGTGTGTTGAGAGGGTATGTGATGTAATTTCAGCGATACAAAAACGAATCAAATTTAAAAAGAACTTTGCAGTATGAGTTCACTTATCAGTATTACGCTGCACTTCCTACGGTCTAGATGTATGCATTGATTGGTTGGGAAGAGCGCCTTAAAGCCGTTCTTTCACCTCATGCGCCAAGCTGGCCCGCAGCTGTTGTAACTATACCTTGATATTCTGCATACTAGCAAAAGGGCGGAGTAATCCCTCAAATGTTCTATCGACGACTGGTCTGAGGCTCTTGGTAGCCGCTGGAGTACCTCAACATGACGCAGATATTTCAGTGAGACGCTTTCGACGTTCATTGTCATGTCAGAAAATGGCACTACGGTACTATCGTATCAGAGGTAACACATGATGTTGCAATATGTCCACGACATACCGTTGTGTCAAAGATGTTTCCCCATTCACTATGAGCCGTGACCTGAAGTAATGCCCAATGGTTTCTCACACCAAGACGGCATGAGTAACATTGTTGTGCCTCTCCAAAACATTGGAAGAATAGAAAACCTCTCTAGATCGCCGCCACACTCGCTAACGATGATCATTGGTGGCAGCTCTCCATGCTTCCAACTCAAAGCACCACTCTAAACGCAGCCTTTCTTCTGCGTTAACGACAGCCTACGTATAGGATGGTAGTTCTTTACGTTCTTTAATCCTGCTGCTGCTAACCTCTGACGACACATTATGCTGCACGGAATACCTTACTTGTTCACGAAAGGCAACTGCAGATGTGAAGGAGATACGATGTGCTTGGTCTGCAATACGGCGGTGCTTCCTTGTGATAGTCAGACGTGGTCTACGGGAAGCTTCACGATGAGTATGCCTACCCTCATGTTTCCAATTAGTCCAACATCGGTCCACTGACACATCTGAATGGCCGAAGAATCTGGACATTGGACGATTCGATCAGCCAACAAAATCGAGACACACAGTGAAGCCTCTTTAAAACTCTGTCTAGTGCTGAGAACGCTTCCTCACTCAAGTACGTGGCATCTTCCTGTCCTTCACAGTGATCACTCAACATCTGACGCAGTTCACGCCACTTATATACGCTACCAGGTCTAGTAACAAAACTCAGCGCGAACAAAACTAACGCAATCCGGTGACCGTTCCGCTCGTCACAGAAAACTGCAGCTCAGTTATCTTCATAGCTGCCGGTGGTGTGTGCTTAGGCCTTGCGCCTAACCAGCCTGCAACCCAAACCACATTTCAGTTCGGCAGGCAGTCTGGTTTCTGTCTGCAGCGGTACACTCGACCACCAGACGACGACCAAAGCACCAATAAACGCCGCTAGCGCCACGGACCTCTTTCTTACGCTAGCCACGTAACTCATTCCTAATGCACAATGTGGCTTTCGTCCCAACTGTTCCATCGACGACCAACCTCCTTACTTTACCCACCTAATCTCCTATGAACTGAATAAACGAAAGTCTGCCGTATTTGTCTCCCTAGATATCCAAAAAGACTTCGACCGGGTATGGTATTCTGGACTGCTCTTCAAACTATAAACCTATGCATTACCAGTTAACTATACCTGCCTTATAGCATCCTTCCTTCAACATCGTCCTACATAAGTGACAATCAACCATGCCCGCTCCCACATCTATAACTCTGGGCCTCAAGGATCTCTCCTCTCACCCTTTCTTTACATCATGTACACTGCACACATTCCCAAACCACCAATCCCAACATAACTCCTGCAATATGCTGACTGAATCGCCTACCGAGCCACTCTTCAACTCTCCGATGTTTCCCTTCAAAGCCACCTGAATATCCTAGGCAAGTGGTGTAATACCTGGAAACTTCAAGTCGGCCTGAACCACTCGGCGTTTCCGTCGTGTAGATTTCCATCTCTCCTTCTACAAACAACCCGTTCCTCTGACTGACACAGTAAAGTATTTGGAACTAACTCTCGACAGGAAACTAACACGGCACGCACATCTCCTTAACATCTAACAGAAAACCCGAAACTGACTAAAACTACTAACAGGCTGCACCTGGCGTCTAAATTCTTCTTCCATTATCCTCATCTATAAGTATCTCACCCACCGCACATCCTAACCTACGCTAATGTTGGTTGGATCCCTGCCTCACCTAAATTCTGGAAGTTCCTTGAAATCCTGGAAAGACACACACTCCGCCTAGCGTTCTGCATCCGCGTACCTTCCCCAGCTCACAACGTGTACCAACTCATCCACTTCCCACACCTTATTCTCTTCCTAGAGCATCTTCAGATCCGATACATTAATCGCAAAACCCAGTCCCAGCACTTAATTTCCCGCCCACTAATCACCGATCCAGGTACCCTGCTGCGACAATACAGCCATATTCCACCTTCCATACACCTCAATGACTTATCCATCGTCTCCCGCCTGAATTTTAACAAAAACTCCCACTCCCCAACGATTGAATCCGCCCCGAGATATACCCATCTTTCCAACCCTAATCACAACGCTCCAACTCACACCATCTTCCAATATTCTCCTTCCCCCTTCACACACTGTGCTGAGTGACTGTATTTTAACTGTAATATGAAATCATCAAAAGTTTTTTTCAAACCCATCAGTATTTTCATCTGTGTGTGCTCCCGGATTCGATTCCCGACCGGGCTGGGGGTTTTCTCTGCCCGGGGACTGGGTATTTGTGTTGTCCTCATCATTTCATCCTCAACATCATCATTCGTGACAGTGGCTACATTGGACTGTGTAAAAAACGGGACTCTATGAAAATTGGGACTTCGTACGGCCGCTGATGACCGCGCAGTTGAGCAACCCACAAACCAAACATCACCATCTACGTGTGTTTTACAGACCCTCGTTTATTGTCACTTGTTTTTACGTAAAAATCGTAGCTATCGTCCATCTATCAATTTTTACAAACTCATCTGTTATTGTCACCTTTTATATGTTTTAACCATTTTACCATTTTAAACAAAGTTTCTGTAACCTTTGGTTGATCTGCGGTTCTTCTCAGCCCGCAGCCCACTCCCGTTGTGGGGAAAAGGAATAACAATAAAGAAAAAAAACTTTGGACAGCGAGTTCTCGCCGGGCGAGCTTCTTGGGCCAGGTGCCGAATGCTGTGTCTCAAAAACTATTCACCTAAATATTATGATATACATATATTGGAAACGGTCTTTTTAAGCCCATCATGTTACGCTAAAATTTAACGAAGGTTCCACTTAAAAAACCAAAGATGACCTCATATCTCTGTAATAAAAAACAGCACAAACATGAAATATGGTGTATTCAAGTAGCCCCTGTCCCTTCAATGCACTGTCGGAACGGCATCTTTGTGTCTATTACGGTTGGGGAGACACAAGAGGTGTTATGACTTAGCTGCCTCACCATATATATATATATCTGTGTGTGTGTGTGTGTGTGTGTGTGTGTGTGTGTGTGTGTGTGCGCGCGCGCCCGCGCGCCGAAGAGTGATCGTCTTTGGCGATTTATTCTTCCGGGATAACAGGTTCATTTATTCAACATGTTCAATGGCGGTTGGGTGGTTGGGCACACAAATGGGTTCAAAATGGCTCTGAGCACTATGGGACCTAACTTCTTAGGTCATCAGTCCCCTAGAACTTAGAACTACTTAAACCTAACTAACCTAAGGACATCACACACATCCATGCCCGAGGCAGGATTCGAACCTGCGACCGTAGTGGTCCCGCGGTTCCAGACTGTAGCGCCTAGAACTGTTCGGCCACTCCGACTGGCACACAAATGGGTCCTTCAGCCTTCAGTATTGGTAAATGTCAGTAGGATAGTGGATATCGCTACATTGTTGCGGATTAAGTTTCATGTAGCGAATTAGTGTGGTAGGTTTGCTCTGCGTCCTCCTATTGTGCTTTGTCAGGTTGGAGTTCGATGATGGCTCCTGGCACTTTGTATTTACGTCACCGTTGGGGAAGGACTTGACCAACGGCAGCAATCTATCGGATGTGAACTCGGTTCTCATCCAGATATTAAAACAGTTTCCTAGTGCGTTCTTTGATCTTCTCGCTGAGGAGTTGTTCACGTAGTTCCTGCTTGATCGCTCTTGTGCTGGCCCGTCTCGGGACCCCACTGCTCCATTTTATGCACTTGCTCTGCAGCCGTTGGAGTTTGGAAAAGTTTGCGATACATGTGGTTTCCCATGACGTTTAAAAGCAGAGTGATGTCGATTGAACTGTCGCTTTCTATAATTTCAACTTCGTCTGTAGATTAAGGTCCCTGCTGGTGAAAAATGGCCTAAGAGCGTTAATCATCTTCATGATTGTGACCTTCCTCTTCTGCAGGGGCAGGGGGGCATATGTTATCCCTTTATCTAAGTTGATCCCCAGGTATTTAACTGTTGGGTACTACGGTACTTTCTGGCTGGCGATGTTGAGTCAATTACGAAGCTGCGGTCTCTTCTTAGTGAATAAGATCGTCACCGCCTTGGTCGGGTTCAGTTGAATTTTATACTGCTTCGCCCAATCCTCCGTAACGTACAACTGGTGTGGTATAGATATCAGTTGGTAGATGTTTCTGCCAGTGGCTAGGAAGACCATGTCGCCGGCGTAGCGACTGGCAGAGACGTTTGGTTCCATAGTTGTATCACTGACTTATATACTGAAGAGGAGCAGCGAGATGACTGACCCTTGAGGGATGCCAAATATCATTCTGTTCAGTTCAGATTTATTCCCATCTATCTGGACAAATAGTCTCCTGTCAACAGGGAGTCGTCTACCAGTTTGACGTAGCAGTTTTGTATGTTGGTCTATTGGCTGAGTTTGATCATCAGTTTGTCTATAAATACGCGATCGTACGCTTTTTCTGTTTCGAGAAAGAAACAAATCGTTGATTTTCTCCTGTTAAGGTTCAGCTGTATGGGCTATTTAATGCTACGGAGAGTTTCCAGTGAAAGCCGAACTGCTCCGATGAAATGAAGCTGTCGGCTTTCAGATGACCTTTTACCCGTTGGAGGAGGACTCATTCCAGGACTTTTCCAAGTGTATGTAACAGGCATATTTGCCTGTAAATTTCTGGTAAAGCCAGGTCTTTCCCACATTTGGGAATGGGAGCCATGTTAATAGTTTGCCACACGGACGGAAAGCATTCGTCGATGAGGCAGTTGTTGATGATCCTAGTGTGCAGAAGAATGGCCTTTCGTGGCAAGTGTTTCGACTCAGAGTTAGTGACGCTGTCTTTGCTCGAAGCGAAAATTGTTGTTGACGGCGTCCGACGAAAATATTCAAGTAGTCGTCAGATTCTTCTCTCTTCTTATTCGTCCACCTCATTCTGTAGGCGGGGGGAGGGGGGGAGGTGGGGGCGTGACCGACATCTGCTGTTCATAGACAGTCGTGTACAGCTTATCCTGCCCGAGAGTATCGTATGTAAGGAAATCGGGCGCTCGTGTCGCCCGCTTCTATAGTCTTTGTTGGCGTAGGTTCCTCACAGGTTGCCATTCTTTCCAGGTAACTACAGTGTATCTATTTTCGCTTCGCAGATTCTCTGTTGCCATTATTCCATTCTCTGGCGCAGCTCTTGTGAGAGCCAGTGCATCCGGCGTCTCTCCTCCGGGTTGCTATAACGTAGCCACCATTTCCTGTGGGCGTGCCTGGTTTTTGATGTCTTCCAAAACGATTCGAAGCGATGGTCTGGGAGAAAGACCTCTGTCGTCTTTTAGTCACTCTTAAGATTTTGGTCGTTAGATTACCGATCACTCCATCGACCTCCTGAGTGGTGGATACAGCTTGCGCCGGACGTACGTTGCTGCACAGGTAAGTTTCAAACAGGCCCCAGTCAAGGGCTCTGAAGCATGCTGGAGGGGTGAGGAGCCTCCCCCTTCCATCCCTTGATGACCAGAACAGGTTTGTGGTCGGACGTCAGGTGGTTTATCCATCGAAGCTGTAAAGAAGGATGAATGTTTCTAATAATCGCGTCGACCATTACGTCCGATTGCTGGAGCGTAAAGTTAGGAACACGTGTATATAAGAAGGGTAAAAGGACGGTCCCGTAAAATTACAGGCCAGTATTCCTAACTTTGGATTGCTGCAGAATCCTTGAACATATTATCAGTTCGAATATAATAGATTTTCGTGACATTGAGAAGCTCAAGTCCACGAATCAGCATAGTTTTAGAAAGCATCGCTAGTGCGAGAGTCAGCTTGAATTTTTCTCACATGCTATGATGCGAACTATGGATGAAGGGCAACAGGAAGGTTCCGTATTTCTAGATTTACGGAAGGCGTTTGACACGGTAACCCATTGCAGGCTGTTAATGAAGGTACGAGCATGTGGAATAATTTCACGGATATGTGAGTGGCTCAAAGACTTCTTAAGTAATATAACCCAGTATGTTGTCCTCGATGGCGACTGTTCATCAGAGACAAGGTTATCGTCAGCAGTGCGCCAGGGAAGTGGAATAGGACTGATGTTGTTCTCTGTATACATAAATGATTTGGGCAGCAATCTGCGGTTGTTTGCTGACGATGTTGTGGTGTATGGTCAGGTGTCGTAATTGAGTGACTGTAGGAGGAT
The DNA here is from genome assembly GCF_023864345.2 of Schistocerca serialis cubense. Taxonomy (NCBI): domain Eukaryota; kingdom Metazoa; phylum Arthropoda; class Insecta; order Orthoptera; family Acrididae; genus Schistocerca; species Schistocerca serialis. The sequence continues at coordinate 623,306,381 of NC_064640.1, read as the reverse complement.
ACAAGACGACTTACACAAAATTTCTAGTTCGTGTGATAAATGGCAGCTAACTCCAAATGTGGAAAAAGTAAGGTAAAGCGGATGAGTAGGAAGAAAAAAAAAGTATTGTTAGGATACGGTATTACTTGTGTCGTGCTTGAGACAGTGAAGTCGTTTAAATATCTGGGAGTAACGTTGCAAAGAGATACAAAATAGAACGGGCATGTGAGAACTGTGATAGGGAAGGCCAGTGGACGACTTCTGTTTATTGAGAGAATTTTAGGAAAGAGTAGGTCAACAGGAAAATGAGACCGTCTTTAGGACGCTTGTGCACCACGTTGGATTGAAGGAAGATATTAAAGCAATTCAGTGACGGGCTGCTAGATTTTTTTTGGAAATTTATTAATTTGTGGTAAGATCCTGTGGGACCAAACTGCTGAGGTCATCGGTCGCAAAGCTTACACACTACTTAATTTAACTTAAACTAACTTTCGCTAAGGACAACATACACACCCTTGCCCGATGGAGGACTCGAACCTCCGACGGGGGGAGCCGCGCGAACCGAGGCAAGGGGCCAGAGACTGCGCGGCTACCCCGCGCTGCCTTAGATTTGTTACCGGTAGTCTCAAATAACACGCAAGTGTTACGGAGATACTTCGGAAACTCAAATGGGAAAACCTGGAAGGAAGGCGACGTTCTTTTCGACAAGCGCTATTGAGAAAATATAGAACCGACATTTGAAGCTGACTGCCGAACGATTCTACTGACGCCAACATACACTACGCTTAAGGGCCACGAAGATAAGATACGACAAATTAGGGGTCATACGGAGGCATATAGACAGTCGTTTTTCCCTCGCTCTATTTGCAAGTGGAACAGGAAAGGAAATGACTAGTAGTGGAACAGGGTACGCTTCGCCACGCACCGTACGGTTGCTTGCGGAGTATCTATATAGATGTCAGTATAGATGGTTCAAGAGGTCCCCGTATGGGTACTTGAAGCTCGTTTATCAGGTCAAACAGCTGTTGTCCATTGGGGTTGATTCGACGACTGTTCCGAGACGTATGCTTGGATCTCCTCCCGATCACAGTTTGTCAAATCTATCGAACACAGTGTGCAAGTCTCCTGCGACAAGAGTGTTCTTTGTGCTGATGTATCCAGAGACGAGCGTAATCTTGCTAGCTGCTGTTACGATAGCGACAACAGATGTTTCTGGCGACTGCAGTGGGGTAGATCTTCTAGATGGTGGCATTATGTGGGGCCGACGTACGCCGCTGGTGGTCATGGAAGGCGTCGTAACGGCTGTGCGTGAATACCATCCTCCGACCCATAGTGCAACCATACTGGCGACCCATTCGTCTTCATGGACGACAATTCGCGTCCCAATCGTGCACATCTTGTGAATGACTTCCTTCAGGATAACAACATCGCTCGATTAGAGAGGCCAGCACGTTCTCCAGTCATGAAACCTATCGAACATGCCTGGGATAGATTGAAAAGGGCTGTTTATGGACGACGTGACCCATCAACCACTCTGAGGGATCTACGCCGAATCGCCGTTGAGAAATGGGACAATCTGAACCAACAGTGCCTTCACGAACTTTTGGATAGTACGCCACGACGAATACAGGCATGCGTCAATGCAAGAGGGTGTGCTACTGGGTATTAGAGGTACCGGTGTGTACAGCAATGTGGACCACCAGCTCTGAAGGTCTCGCTGTATGGTGGTACAACATGCAATGTGTGGTTTTCATGAGGAATAAAAAGAGCGGAAATGATGTTTATGTTGATCTCTATTCCAACTTTCTGTACAGGTTCCGGTACTCTCGGAACCGAGGTGATGTAAAACTTTTTTTGATGTGTCTAACTAAGTGATACTTTACCCAGTTAGTTTGGTAGACGGCTTTCAGACTGCCGGAGATCTGCTCCTTCAGTTCATTGCTGAATTCCACATGTTGTTTGGTATAATCAGGTGGCAGTTGTTTCTGTTGCAGTTTCTCTGATTCCACCTTTATTGTTCTTCCGACATAGTCGGCTGCTTTTGCGGTTCCTCACTGTGTTCAGGACATGTTAATAGCGACGTGAATCTGTTGGAGTTTTACAGTGTGTTCACACGTTTCTTTTGCGGAATTGTGTTCTCCTGGGAGCGGTGGTGATGTTGCCTCTTGTACCGAACGGACGAAATCGCCTGTCTCTATAAGGGTGGTGTCGCCTCCGGTCCCCCATCAAGTCGGTGTTATCACTGTACGCCAACGACGTTAACAAGTCCTTTTCCACGTCGTGTTCCTTATCAGAGAAGTCGTCGCACGGTGTTAATGGGTTCACTTTGTGGGTGAAGCTGTCGATTTTCCGCGGCTTCGTCGGCTTCCGCGATCTCTCTTGTTTGCCAGTTGTGGCATTTGCTGGTGTGTGTTCAATAGCTTGGCCTCACAGAAACCGCAGTCGCAGCCAGAGTCGTCCTCCAGGAAGTTCCTCCTACCACTGTCAGTGTCATCGTATGCGGAGCGGCTGATGGGCTCACCGACGGGTCAAGCCCCGTCGTCCGGCGATCGACCGACTCCTGCGCACTGCATCGGTCGCGCGCGTTCCGCTGTCCATTCCCCACGGCACGGTGTTCTCGATTGAGTAGTATTACTAACATCTACCGAAGAAGTAATGAAAAACATAAAAGAAAAGTTAAGAAGTGGAATGAAAATACCGGATGGAAGGATAAGACTTGCTGATTACATTGCTATTAGGAATGAAAACGGCGAAACATTACAGGGCGTGTTGAATGGAATGATTATTCGTTGGATAGTATGGATTGTATGAGTATGGACTGAAAATAAACCAGAAGAATACGAAAGTATTGAGGAAAAACAGGTATGAGATTAGTGACAAACTTAATATTAAAACTGTGAACTGAAAGTTAGATGAAGTTGAAGGATTCTGCTACCTTGGCAATGAAAGAACGGATGAATAAGAAGCAAGGAGGTCATAAGAAGCAAAATAGCACAGGCAAAGAGAGTGTACATCACCAACAGGAGTCTGTTATCATCAAACATAGGACTTATTTAGAGAGAAAAATTTCTGAGGAACTGTTTCTGGAGCGCAGCATTGTGTGGAATCACATAGTGTGTGAAAATCAGGAAAAGATGAGATTATAAGAGTTTGGGATATGTCATCAGAGAACAATGTTGAAAATGAATTGGACTGATAAAAATGTGGTTCTCCGTAGACTCGACAATAATAGAACTACGTGAAAAATAAGAATTAGATGATGGGCCAGGTTGACAGTAGACGTGTTTAGATCTCAGGGAATGGTTTATATGGTAGTAGATTGAGCTAAAAAGTGCAAAAACCGTAGGAGCAAACTGAGATTGGAATGTGTAAAAAAGATAACTGAGCACATGGCGTTTAAGCGCTACTGTGACATGAAGAGGTTAGCACAGAAGAGAAAATGGCGGGCAGCATCAAATCGGTCAGAAGCCTGACGACAAAAAAAGAGGAATTTTTATACGAGGGGGTACCAAAAAAAAAAAACGGAATAACACTGTCCACTGTCGTGGGCGGGGCTTGTGTAGTACGCATTTCTACTGCTAGACGTGCGTAGCACAACTCATTGACAGTTCAGTACCACCTGTGTTGTCGACTTGGCTTGTTCTTTTCATCTGCAGTGATTGCTTTTTTGGCACTGTTTTGTTCTTGTTTCGTTTTTTATGATAGATAGCTTAAATGAACAACGTGCAGCTGAGAAATTTTGTTTTCTACTCGGTAAAGATGCTACTGAAAATGTTTTATTGTTGAAAAAAGCTTACGGAGATGACGCTATGGGAACAACTCAAGTGTACGAGTGGTTTACTCGATTTAAAAACGGCAACATTTCGATTGAGACAAACCTCGTTCTGGACGTCCATCAACTGCCCGAATCGACGAAAATCAAGAAAAAATTCGGGAGCCTGTATTCACAGACCGTCGACAGACAATTGATCAACTGTCAAAGATTGCTTATCTTGGAGCTCGGCTCACCGAAGTTTAACGAGAGATTTGGGACTGAGAAGATTTCTGCTAAGTTTGTTCCTCGGGTTTTGACTGATATCGAAAGGAACGTCGAGTTGAAACACGTCGGCCGGCCGGAGTGGCCGAGCGGTTCTAGGCGCTACAGTATGGAACAGCGCGACCACTACGGTCGCAGGTTCGAATCCTGCCTCGGGCATGGATGTGTGTGATGTCCTTAGGTTAGTTAGGTTTAAGTAGTTCTAAGTTCTAGGGGACTGATGACCTCAGAAGTTAAGTCCCATAGTGCTCAGAGCCATTTGAACCATTTTTTTGAAACACGTCGCGGTTTGAAACAACAGCTTGAAACTGATCCACATTTCCAGGAAGGCGTCATTACTGGCGATGAGTTAGGGTGCTATGGATACGCACCAGAAACAAACTACAGTTCAAGTCAATGGAAGACGTCATCGTCACCCCGTCCAAAGTAATGTCGTCAAGTCAAAGCAAAGATCAATACAATGCTGATTTCTTTTTTTGATGCCAAGGGCGCAGTTCACTCAGAGTTTGTTCCCCCAGACCAGACCATCAATCAAATCATTTATTTGGACGTTTTAAGAATATTGCGCAACAGTGTTCGTCAAAAAAGGCCCGATTTGTGGCAGACAGGATACTGGTTCTTCCACCACAAGAACGCACCTGCACACAGCCATCTCTGTTAGATAGTTTTTAGCTAAAAATTGCATGGTTCCGCCTCCCCACTCACCTTACTCACCTGACCTGGCTCTGTGCAACTTTTTCTTAATTCCACACATGGAAAGGGGCATGAAAGGACACCGATCTGACGACACTGAAGAAGTCAAGAAAAAAACGAGGGAAGAGCTGTCAGCCGTTTCTAAGGAAGACTACAAAAATTGTTTCGAACAGTGGAAGAACCGGTGGGACAAATACATTAATTGTGATGGAGAATATTAGTTGTGGTGGAGAGTACAGTTATGATGGAGAGTATTCTGAAGGGGATAAGGTTGTTTTGTACACAATTTCAAAATATATATCGTTTAAAAAATTATTCCCGTTCTTTTTGGGTACCGACTCGCGTAACGTGGCATGCACACAAGGGCAGTTGTTAGAGGCGTCGAGATCTGCTAGCATCCGAGTTCCATTAGCGGCCCTTGAGTAGCCGGTACGGTGTTCAGCCCTGTAGTCGTCAGTGGGCCATCCATTGTATTGTATTGTATTGTATGGAACTGGGGACCAAGACACGACGGAGAGGCTTCGTCTATAGCCCGCAGTTGTACACAACCCAACAACAGGCTACAGCGGTCCACTCACCCCACACCGAACCCAGGGTCATTGTGCGGTTCGGCCTCCAGCGGACGCCCCCCCCCCCCCCCCCCCCCTTACCCGGGAACGTCCAACACCAGACGAGTGTAACCCCAATGTTTGCGTGGTGGAGTAGTTATGGTGTACGCGTACGTGGAGAAAGTGTTTGCGCAGCAATCGCCGTCATAGTGTAACTGAGACGAAATAAGGGGAACCAGCCCGCATTCACCGAGGAAGATGGAAAACCGCCTTAAAAACCATCCACAGACTGGCCGGCACACCGGACCTTAACACTAATACGCACTACTTCGTGCCGGGGACCGACACGCCATCGCCGGCCGGGGTGGCCAAGCGGTTCTAGGTGCTACAGTCTGGAACCGCGTGACCGCTACGGTCGCAGGTTTGAATCCTGCCTCGGGCATGGGTGTGTGTGATGTCCTTAAATTAGTTAGGTTTAAGTAGTTCTAAGTTCTAGGGGACTGATGACCTCAGAAGTTAAGTCCCATAGTGCTCAGAGCCATTTGAACCGGCACGCCTTCCCACCCGGGAAGCAGTGCGTTAAAGCGCACGGCTAACCGGGCGGACGGGCCGTCCATACCCTGACATAAGGGTAGCGGTCGTATGTTAGCAGCAGAAACGTGCCGTCTAGGTACGAATGAGACAAATCTCTTCAATTTGAGTACCATGAATGCTATGGGAACTGGCGAAGAAGAAGAGTTAACTTGGGCTCCGCAGAGGGTTGTTCTGAATTCTGGACCACTCGAATCCTGCGTTCACGACCACTGAACAATTGTTTCAGCATCACAGCCTCTGTCTGTTTCTTCGTGCTCACTTGTAGGCAGATTTCACTGATGTTCTATTATTTCGCTTCGGAGGCTGTGACCATTGGTTTTTATGGGCTAGTCTCCGAGGCGGTTTGTGAAGCTGCCACCCTATTTAACTTCTGACAGACTGATTACTCTTACTGAGTAAGGGATATTTGGTTTCTAGTTACAATGCAACGCTCTCCGAAAATTAATAAAAAATAGTTACGTTCACTTTTCACCAGCAGATTTTTCTCGTTGATAATGATGCTAAATTATATAGCCTGTGCGCAAAAGTCTTAATTACACAGTATCTGCGATCTATAAGACAGAATCAAATGTGACTGTTGTTTTATTATGTTTGGGTTAATATTTTTTTCTCAAATACCAGTGCACATCTTTACTCACACATTGTATGTTGGCATGTTATTTGTTTTCAGGATTTGGATTGGAATTGCTATTGTTGCTTGTGAAGAATACCTTAAATAGTTTTCTGTTCGCAGAGTATCGGACCGCGGTATACTTACCCGTGTTTTAAACAAACTCTGTGAAAGTAGCTGCGTTCAAAATACGTAGATTCCGTATTACCGATCAGTTGCACCAAATGTCGATGTACAGGGTGCCTAAATAAAACTGTCACAGAAAGTGTGTTTCTCGGTCCGTTACTATATAATATAAATATAAACGAGTTCTTTAGAATTCTCTGAAACGAGTGGAAAACCAGAAGGTACTGCTCCCGTGAAAACTAGCCTGCTGAAAAATTCGACAAAATCGCCATGTTGCTTATCTGTGGAATTGGAAATAAAATGATTGTCATCCCTGAACATTATCGGAAAGCCTTTCATCATTGTCGTGCCAGCATGTACAAGAAAATCCTCATTTATACGTTGCATGAGAATAAGATGGGTTTTTGGTGCGTAGCTTCGGGGCCAGTTTTATTTTGCAGTGACGGAGATCAGCTGTGGCAGCGTTCAGTATACTAGGCTATCATCTATCGAGCATTAGTCGTGCCGCAATTCGACTGTGGATACCTGAGCTACGGCTCAGCATCCTATTCTTCTCATCGTCGTCTCGACACATACCGATACAAGACACTTCCAGTCCATCTGAGTGACGTGTTCTCCACCCTGACGAAAGCTACTTTGGTATAAACGGGTTAATCCTCACTGTTAATACGATGTCATTACAATAACATGACTGTTTTACTGAATAGTGCTCTGTTTTCAGAGGACAAATTCTTGCAAAATGTTCAAGATCTAACAAGCACGTGAATAACATTCAGTTTTTGCATTAAGAAGAATAGACTATCGTTCGTTCCCAAGTAATGAAAGCAAACACATACATCACCAATAGCAGATCGACTCAAGACCTGAATATGAACCAGTGTTGTTTATTATATTCGATAAATCTCATCCACACATTACCTTAGTAGAGTACCTTTAAAATTGAGGTAGCATACAAACATTACTCAGCGATGATTCAAAGAGGAGGAACGCGGCTGCTTATTTTGGGCTCTTGCAAGTCGGAGCGGACAGAAATTTAATCTCCCATTTGATATCACAATTTTGACGACGAAGTTTACTGCCCTTTCAAAGGACTACTCACAACAATCAGAGTATGTCATCGTTCTCTCTAGCTCAAGTGAGGTTTAAGCCACTTGCAGCACTGACGAAGGCTACATAGTAATCATACAATCGTTAGAATGTATTGGAACTACTTACCCAGTTCCACAACGAACAAAAGAACGTGTGAATGATTCGTTCAGAGCACATTGTGGTAATCAAGGCAATTGGGGGAAACATATATTGGCAGAAGAGGCAGTTCGTGATTTAAGAAGTTCAAATGATTCAAATGGCTCTGAGCACTATGGGACTTAACTTCTGAGGTCATCAGTCCCGTAGAACTTAAACTACTTAATCCTAACTAACCTAAGGACATCACACACATCCATGCCCGAGGCAGGATTCGCACCTGCGACCGTAGCGATCGTGCGGTTCCAGACTGTAGCGCCTAGAACCGCTCGGCCATCCCGGTCGGCATTTAAGAAATCCACAGAGGCTCATACCAGTTACAAATTATCTTCGCATTCAGTGATCCGAAAGATAGAGGTCTAGCTCAAGGAGTGGTAAGTGTCGTACAAGACCTGAGGACTAGTGTACGCAGCTATATATTTTATCAGTCGACACGTCGTTGTTATGACCATAAGCTGTGCTCACAACTATTTCAGATGATGAGCTTGGAATATCTTAACCAGTAAACACCCTATTTTTTAAAGAACCGAATTTCCCTGTATAAAACTACTTCAACATCTGATAACTTTACAACTGAGTTAATGCGTTAAATATTTGGTGTTCAGTACGTAATCGAGAAGAAGTTTGGGAAAATTGTGAAATCATGCTTAAAGTTTTTTGGACGTCTCTAAGTGTTCTGATTATGAAACACTGTCTGAATATAGCGTAGGTAGCTTGCGCTCCACGTTAAGCAAAAGCTAGTTTTTCATGCATCTCAATGTTGTTGACGTCATTGACAGTGTGTCGTACAATGATATAATCTAGCAGGTACATACAGTGGGCTATATGGGTACAGTGTACAAACTGTGTTTTGAATAGAGTCGGTAGTAAATAGTAATAAATCAGAATGCCATGTCTAATGTTGAAGTTTTGCTACATGAACAGCTTGTGCAGAGTGTCAGTGAAAAAATGTTTCGCAAAGGTTTGAAATTATGTGCAAAGTTTGTTGGAAATCGCTAAATGCTGTCATTCTCAAATACTGGGTGAATGAATCCGGGTATTTGTGCTCCACCATTTACGCTGCCTGAAGTGATAATCGAGCGAGGTGGCGCAGTGGTTAGCACACTGGACTCGCATTCGGGAGGACGACGGTTCAATCCCGCGTCCGGCCATCCTGGTTTAGGTTTTCCGTGAATTCCCTAAATCGCTTCAGGCAAATGCCGGGATGGTTCCTTTGAAAGGGCACGGCCGACTTCCTTCCCCATCCTTCCTTAACCCGATGAGACCGATGACCTCGCTGTTTGGTCTCTTCCTCCAAACCCAACCCCCTGAAGTGATACACACGCTTTCTAATTGTAATACTTCACTTATTGTATTAATCTTTTAACATAAAGTATTCTTCTTAATGACCAGATTTGACAGAACTTACAATTTTTAAATTCGCTCAACAATTACGCGAAATATTGAAATTAAAATTTTGTGGCCCCTGCAAATCGTTAGATAGACAACCTGCAACTGCTTTTGGGACAGTCGCATTGTGACACTGGTAATGACCACTGCCAAATGCATCTCTGTTTTATTGGCCTGTGTAAGTCTTCCTTCCTAGTGCCCGAAAAAAAAGGGCTATGAGTCACCTCTTATCTACTTCTATCTACATGACAAATCTACAATCCAGTCAGAAGTGCTTGGCAGACTATTTCTCAACCGTTCTATTCGCGAATATCACGCAAAAGAAATTAAAAACTAAATCTTCCCGTTCCAGCAATGATTTCTCTTCTTTTATTACACCAATTATTTCTCCGTTTATAGGTTGGTGTCAACAAAATATTTTCTCACTCGGAAGAAAAAATTGGTGATCGGAAATTCTTAAAAAGATCTCGCCGCAACTAAAAACTCCTTTGTTTTAATGATTGCCCGCCCTATTTGATCTTCTGATGACTTTAATAAAAGGTAAATGACAGCATCATCCGCAAACAATATAAGAATTCGAATGTTAGAACACAGTATAGTGTTCAAAATACTACTACAAATCGATGTCAGTGATATGTATCTACAATTCAGTGGATTACTTCTGTTTCCTTTCATGTGTATTGATGTAACAGTCTTCGGGTACGGCTGTTTCGTATAGCGAACAGTTGTGTGCGATTGCTAAAACTGGAACTGTTCCATCAGCATACTCCGAAAGTAGCATAATTCGTACACACTGTGGACCTGAAGACTTGTCTTAATTAAGTGACTTAAGTTAACTGAATTTTGTTCTCAATTCAGCTGACGTGCACCTTAATAATACTGTAAATTACGATAGTTATTAACTACATAACAAAGCATATTATGGGGTATACGTCTCATGAATGTAAACAATTGTAAGCGTGGGAGACGAAGTGTGTCCGTGCACTTGTTAAGATGTGGTTATATTATGATGTATTAGTCAGCAATGTATAATGTGATATATTGTATTTGTCAGGCGTTCAAGGCTATACAGTGGATTGTAAGAGGTTGCAGTCAGCTACTTCTTAATAAAAACACGTCTAGACACGCACACACGCGCACACACACACACACACACACACACACACACACACATACACACATACATACATACACACAGTTGTGATCACAGCGTCAGGCATCTCTACTACAACAGAAAAACGACAAGGTAAAAACTACGTAATCACTAAACTCGCTGTTTCCCTGTTTATATTTACTTATATTTATGTTTCGGCCGGTATATATCGTTTTCCAAGTCTGCCTTTTATTTCTATGAATCCGTCATTCAAACTCTTGATCACTTTTTCATTTTAGAACGAGAAAACTTTTTAATAAATTCAAAACACAGTCTTACAGCTGCTTCAAAAATAAGCAAGAAGGCTATAGTTTAACAGTTATTATAAAAATATGTATTCGCATAGCAGACCAGTACGTATAGCAGCAATAAATGTTTGCTAATTAGTTTCATTAAACATTTTTAATGAAGATTGCGGTAATAGCGTTCAAATGTGTTCATAATAAAATGTGTAAATAATATTAAGGGAGGCAAATAGACCGCACATAAAAGAAAGGGAAAGTACAGTGCAGGTTGGCTTCAGAAGGCCTCTAAAGTTGATGTACGACACACTACTAGCCCGCACATCTTTCACTCTTGACTCGCCAGATGGCACTGATTTCGAAGTCTCTCATCTCCCTCCCTCCGTCAGTTGTCAGAGCTCTCACTTTTTATCTCCTAATGGGGACCCCAGAAGGTCCACAGCTTTACGAGGGGCACTTTTTCTTTCTTTGCTCTCTCCTTGGTTCTGTCTAGTAGGTGAATTAAGATTTTTTCCTGCCCGCGTTATCTGTGTGGTTTCTTTTCTTTAGTTCCCATTCTTGCACGTCGCTTCAAGGCGTACTCTTTCCTCAGATTCTTCCTGCTGAAAAGAAGCCGCTATCTGCTGTCTTTGGAGTGTCAATGTGGCGCTCTGCTGCAGCCACTCAATTATTTGCACCTGGCAGCACTTCTTAACATCTGAAGAACGCTGATCCTCCATCTTTAGTGGATGCAACCTGCATTCAACTAACTCAGAGGGATGGAGTCGTCATTGAAGAAATTGTGTATATGAAATTTTGTGTGTAATGAAAGCAGTATCATAGAACATAATTAAACGCCTAAATGGTATCACTGCTTAAGAAGATCCTACACTGACGTTCTTGGCATACGCTACAAATTGAAAAAACAGTTTCAGCAAGTTTTTCTGGATGTATTACTACAGAGTATGTTGTACAGTGCGACGTTCATGACTAGATACGATAAGTTAGGCGTATGTCAAGATTTAAACGGTAAACGCCACAAGTGCAGCAATTTTCTGTCTATCAATGAGCACTACAAAGTAACTTTTGTCTGGCGTAATAACGATTGCCCCTATCTACTTCTTGCAAGTTTTTCTTTATGGATTTAACTGTTACTGCCTCTTTGTTATCTCCCTGTTTGCTTCTGACCACTTTCTTGTTTGTTTTATGAGGTTCTTACCTTGTTTTGCTATCAGTTCTCTGATCAACCCTGCACTTACGGCTTTGGTATGGTTTTTTCCTTGTTGTGTTACCGTATGCATTGGTTTTGCTACGGTTTCCCTAGTTCGCATCTGTCGATTTGTTCTTTTTAATGTTATTTTTAAGTCCTTTCTCTAACAAATTTGTTTCTATTTTATGAAGGTGTTGCCACAAGGCTTGAATAACGCCACATTTCACCGCCAAGAGGTTCTGACAAAATATCTTTACTAAACAACCAGTTTCGGTCCACTGACCATCATCACGTTCATAAAAGCATTTACAGTATCATATTAAGCCACATAATCAATGGCGTCAAATAGCGAAATCAATTAATTTCTCATTGTTCTCTAGTAGTAAAAAATTACATCGTCAGCCATTAAATTGTGTAAAATGTTGTACTCATACATATTTCATTAACAGTCAGCCTTGGTTGATTTCCTACTCTTTTTACTTTTTTTAAATGCAAATTGGCCGGCCGAAGTGGCCGTGCGGTTAAAGGCGCTGCAGTCTGGAACCGCAAGACCGCTACGGTCGCAGGTTCGAATCCTGCCTTGGGCATGGATGTTTGTGATGTCCTTAGGTTAGTTAGGTTTAACTAGTTCTAAGTTCTAGGGGACTAATGACCTCAGCAGTTGAGTCCCATGGTGCTCAGAGCCATTTGAACCAAATGCAAATTGTGTACTCTAGTGAAATTCTTCCATGGACAGTAATTGTCATTAACGTAAAATAGCATGACAATGCGAGTCTTACGAACTATCCGCCACAACAGAGTATAACAAAATCTGTCGTCTCCTCTCTTGTTCTTCGAAATTTCCCTGTGGATACGCCCTTACTTTGCCTGGCCAGCTCTAACCTGTACTTCCGTCGATCGTATTATCTGCTACCATCCTTAATTGATCTTTATTAATGACCAGCTACCCCATCCTAAAAACGCACACCTTCTAAGGGAAGTTCCTTCTAAAAACTATCGAGAATAATGCTTAGTTTTACAATATTTCCCACAGCATGTGCGTGCTCTGTTATGCATGCAGCACGGCCAAGTTACATTGTGCATTTCCGCTTATATGGGCATCAACAACAAGTGTGACGTCTCTTCTGCAACCTCAATGGCTGTCAACGCCTATTGAGCTGTGTTCTTTTTCACTATCCAGCTCCCTCTGATACAGACGCACTGCGGCTTTTAGACTCAGCTGCTTTCTTGTCCTAAACTTACCTGTGACCTCTTTATGGATCTATAATGACATTCAACTTAATTCATTTACGAAAACTTTGAATAGAACAGTTAGATACAAATTTAAATCCTACTCCACACTTAATGTATATCTCCACTCGGTAAGTCAGGTAGAGGAATGAAGAAAGAATGGAGAAAGCTGAGGGTTTACTGGCTTGTCGAGAATAAGGTAATTGTGGATGGTGCACTAATTCTGATAAGAGAAGAAGAGCGAACTATTTCGATACTCGCCTAAGTAATTACAGAGGAGCAAGGAAAGCCGAAATTTGTCATTCTCAATCGCTGTCGCAGCTAAGAGACATTTGAGGCACGAAGGAAGAGTTAGTCATAAATGAAGCACACACGACCATTCGTCCAAATTCAGATCCTCTGTCTGTTTGTCTTCCGATCTTGTCTTTCTCAGTCTTCTGCTTATCCCAGAAAATTAGTTTCCACACGTGTATTCATTTTTGTTGTTACCCAAGTTTCACTTCCATAAACTGGAACTGGAAGTGACAAATTTTGTAAAACTTTAGCAGTGCTTGCTTTCCCACTTTCCTTCTTAAAGATCCTCAGATAATACAGTTTATTAGGTTAAATATCTTATTTTGAAAATCAATATGATCTTTCTGCGATGTAGTCCAGTAATTACTAGATAAAGGCCTCATCTAGACTTTTCCGTGTATTACGCTGTCCAGCTTTTCGCAATCATTTTGTCTCTTCAAATTTTCTAATTTGCCCCACGCTGCTCCCGTCAAGTCATCATTTTGATCTTGTCTCGTCTCTTGGAAGTCAGCAAAAAAATGGGACTCCACTAATTTGATGCCACGATTCGGCTTCTATAAACTGAAACTCTATTTACAATATCAGATCTAAATTACCAGCACACCATGTAACCTGAAACTGACCACTGCATGCCAGTATAAAAGGAGGCAGAGAAGTGATAACAGCAGAATGGATCGCTCAGGAAAGCTCAGTTACTTCAAGCGTGGACTAGTCATTCGATGTAACTCGAATAATTCATCAGGGACATTTCAACCATTCTAAAACTGTCCAAGTCGACTGTTGATGATGTGATTCTGACGTGGAAACGTGAAGGAACAGCTGCAGTTACACCTGCACCAAACAGACCTCACGTATCGGCGAATAACGACTGACGAGCATTGAGGAGGATGGTTGTAACAAATCACGTGAAAGCAGCGGAAGGAATCGTTCGTGAGCTGCCAAGTGCAACCAGCAGTCCACCTGTGGCAAAGAATGTGCGTAGGTAGTTAAAACGAACGAGTTATAATAGTTGAGCAGCTCCACAAAAGTTAGTGCTACGCAATGCTTAAGGTGGTATGAAGAGCAATGCCACGGGACAGTGGATGACTAGAAACGAGTGATTTGAAGTGAAGAATCTCGCCATACCCCGTGGCAATCCAACTAAAGAGTCTGAATTTGACGAATACGTGGAGAACGTCACATGCCAAATGTGAAGCACGGAGTAAGTTGTGCTAGGATAGGGGGGTGTTTCTCGTGGTTAGCCCTTTCTCTGCTACAAATCCGCTCCCTGCATTCCGTGCTGCGGCGGCTTTTGTTATGGCTATACTGCTCGCCAAATGCTGGTGCTTCTGCTGAAAGACGGCATTCCGGCCGATATGAAATACCTGTCATCTGATTTTAGGAAAACTATTAGGCGAAAAAAATTGATTTTTGCACATCTTACTGTCTGATATCTTCACTCGAAAAATAACTATATTTATTTTCGTACTGCACTACATCAAACTAAGCAAAACGTGTCGAGAAATTTTAAAGAGTTCGCAGACATAAAACACATTGCGTAAACTTTGCGCATGGTTGATTTTAGCTCATATACTCAGTGGTTCAAAAGTACATAAAATATCTAAATTTTATTTAAAACCGAGAGCGGAATGATATCTCATTTCGTTCGAGTTATGAAGGACAGTCGGGCGTGATACGCCATGTTCCGTCCATGTGAACATGGCGGCTGCTATGAAATGCATATCATCCGTTTTTAAGAAAGCTATTAGGTGCAAAAGTTTGATTTTTTCACATCTCACAATCTGATATCTTCGTTTCATAAAGGTGTGAATTTTTTTATTTATGTGCAATAGTTACTGTGTTACACCAAATTTAGTAAAACATGATGGGAAATTTTAAATATATTTCAGAGGCATTACGTAAAAATTTTGAGTACGGTTGATTTTAGCTTATGCATTGCATAGAATGAAATATAGATAAGATATCGATATTTTATTTAAGATTAAGAGCAGAAGAATATCTGATTTCGTTTTCTAGTTATTGGGTTTCGTATCTGAAGGGCGGTTGCGCCGACGCTGCCATTCACGTGCATCGCGAATCATATGCTCATAACAATCGTTATATCTCAAACGATTCAAGATATCGAAACGAGTTTGTCTGCAAATGACAGCACACAGTGCGGCACATGCGTTGAATAATAAATACTAGAAACTTTTTATTCACCGAGATATGAAAGTAACTCATCCGCAGCAGTGAGAGGTAGGCGACTCAGGACGCATTCAGACGTCCATAGCACTGTAACAAAATACAAGCGTCGCGCGTATACATGTTCACATCACCTGGGGAACAGTGTAGCAAGACGTATATACACGCCCACAGCAGCGAGAGGGTTAGTTTGTAGTAGAGGAGCGAATCGGAGACGATAATTGTCTCAGCATGACAAAGCAGCCTGTCATAAAGCAGCGACTGTGAGGAAATATTGCGTGCACAATATTATTATTGAAAGGGACTGCCCTGCCTTGAGCCACGTCCTCAACACAATGGAACACTTCGCTCCAGACTGCAGCGTCCAACATCACAAGACAATCAGACACCTTATTCACAATGTCCCTGGCAGGGTTGAAATCATCGTGAAGGCTAAGGGTGGACGAGGTCCATATTGATGTCCACTAATAACTCTCTGTATATTTTGATCATATAATATATGTTCCAGATGGATTTTGTAGAAATTATATCCACATTCTGCATTAGTAAACAAAAATACGAATCCAGAATGACATTACTCTGCAGCGGAGTGTGCGCTGATATGAAACTTCCTGGCAGATTAAAACTGTGTGCCGGACCGAGACTCGAAATCGGGACCTTTGCCTTTCGCGGGCAAGTGCTCTGCCAGCTGAGCTACCCAAGCACGACCCACGCCACGTCCTCACAGCTTTACTTCTGCCAGTACCTCGCCTCCTACCTTCCAAACTCAAAATCTCATTCTGAAAACATCCTCCAGGCTGTGGCTAAGCCATGTCTCCGCAATATCCTTTCTTTCAGGAGTGCTAGTTCTGCAAGGTTCGCAGGAGAGCTTCTGTAAAGTTTGGAAGGTAGGAGGCGAGGTACTGGCAGAAGTAAAGCTGTGAGGACGGGGCGTGAGTCGTGCTTGGGTAGCTCAGTGGGCGGTAGTCTGCGTTCGGCAGGGCAGCAGTGCGCACCGCGCTCGGCCGTCCACGCCGCTGCGCGCGCGGAGTGTTCTGTTTACTTCCTCGTCACCGCGCTTCTCAGTCGAACAAGCTCTAATGGCCAACTCTTACAGGAAGAACACTCTTAAGTTCGCCTTCTCAAATGAATACGCACGACCCAAAGCACTGGCCGTCGAACGCTTCCTACGCGAAGACGTGAAGATCCCCCGTGACGAACTCATCGGCATACACCTATCGATCATTAGCAGCGTCGTTTACGTTAAGATGAGTTACGACGCTCCCTGCAACGAGATCATTCAAAGGACGCGACATGGACTAAAATTTCGGCACTCTGACGGAAACGTCGGGCCTGTGGATGTCGACCATGTAGGACTTGGCCTTCGGACGATCCGTGTATTCGAACTGCCTTTCGAGGTAAATGAAGCCATCGCGGCGCTAAGCTCGTTCGGAAAAGTCCAGAGCCACGTAGCCGAGACATGGGCACAGTTTACGACGTATCCGGTGCTTAATGGTGTGAGACAAGTCCGCATCGATCTCAAACGGCACGTTCCATCGTACATTTCTATCGGCGGCTGCCGTGCGGTGGTCATTTACGACGGACAACCTCGAACATGTTCCGGTTGTGGCAAAGAAGGCCACGTCCGAAATGAATGCCTGCAACGCCGCATCGCACAACTAAGGCACGACGATGCGAACACCGACAGGACCACAACCACCCTTCCAGTCACCTATGCGGCGACACTGCACGTCCAGCCCTCACAAGACGCCGTTCATGAGCGTCTCTCTGGTCCGATACATCCGGAGGCGTCGCAGCACCTTGACACCGGCGATGCCGCCCATGAACATGTCCAATAGCCAGATACACCCACGATAGAAGATCACAAGGATACCAATGAGAGTGTTCTGGAAAATGACGACCGCATCATAGAACCCGCGGCTTTTGTACCGGAACGACGTGAATCTCTTCCTTCCTCAGACACCGAAACTCATTGCCGAAAGCAGAAGTCGCCCAAACGACGAAAAAAACGCCGCAAGACATCGGAATCGACCATTGAGCCCCCTCCGCAGGACGAATAGATGGCACATCACTCTGATGGAGAACACGATAACACTTTTTCCTCTGTCATGGAGACGCGTCATCCACAAGACGGTGAACCGTCCAACAGAGATCGTGCGCAATCCCCGTGCCCAGAAGCCATGGAACATAGCACGGCTGTTGTCACCGACGCAATTGAGCCGACTCGGCCAGCTCTGCCACCTCTCACCGATGTCGAACCTGTCGGACATTTTTCATGGGCGGCTGACACGGATTTCCCACGTCCCTCTGATGCGGAAATGAGACCTGTTCCTCCGTTAGATCAACACTAAAATGGGGGAAGTTTCTACGGCGACTCCTGCGACTTCTATGGACTTCACGCATCCACCACGACAATCTTCACCAGCTACGAACCTATCGGCAGCACGGATCTCCCATCAGGCGTACCGAATAGCTACTATCACTACTAATACTATCGGCTCCCACGTTAAACTTCAACTGCTCCGTGACATGCTAAGAGCAGCGGACATCGACATCGCCCTGTTACAAGAACTGAGGACAGCAACTTGGACTGGGTGTTATGGATATGAGACGTACGCCGCCCCTGCAGCTATGGAACACAAAGGCGCAGCCATTCTCCTACTAGAAGGGTTTGCAGTTTCCGATGTCGCATACCTCCCAACGGCGCGAGGGATGGCCATAACAGTTGAAGGACTCAAAATCATCAATCTATACGCCCCATCAGGCACTTATAAACGGAGGGATCGCTCCCAGTTCTACGCAGAAGATATCACGCCTTTATTCCTCGGCCGATACGATCATCTCATCGTAGGTGGAGATTTCAACTGTGTTCTCGAGCGCACAGACCAATACCCCCATTTCAACACATGTCCGGAACTTCGCTTCCTCGTCCGCCGCCTTCGTCTGCTCGACACTTGGCGAGTGGTACTCGGCGACCGCCCGGGGTATACGCACATCACGAGCCACTCCGCCAGCCGACTTGATAGAATATACATCTCTGACGCTCTAAAATCAGTTCTCCTCGACGCGGAACGTTGGCCGTCTGCCTTTTCGGATCATGACATGTACATCTGTAACATGAACCTACGTCGACAATCTATATGGCGCAGTGCAGGACCTTGGAAACTCAATTTCACGCTACTGCGGGATCCTGAATGTCGACAACAGGTCACCGACACGTGGCACACCTGTGTTCAACGCATTATGCGTTACGAGACCACACTGCAATGGTGGTTGCTGTGCGCCAAACCGGCCATTCGATGCACATTGACACACTATGGCAGAGCCAAAGCCAGGTGGAATCACCACACAACTGAATTCTACCACAGCGGTCTTCGTGAACTCATGGATCATCCTCCATCCCCGGATCGTCTAAAAGAAGCTCAACGCATCAAGGCAAAGATTTTAACCTTGACCAGATGCCGTCTAGAGGGAGCCGTTGTGCGAGCACGCAGCCAAGATAGGATTAACGGTGAAGAACCTTCTATGCATCATATTGTTCAAACCGTTCGTCGACGCAGACAGGTTTTAATGACAACTTTAGACTTACCTGATGGACGACGGCTGACTTCGCAAGCTACCATTGCGGATGCATTCACAACGTACTATAGACTTTTCTATCAAGAAGTACCTGCCGGTGCAGAAGACATTGCTGAGGTTGCCCAGGAGACACTTGGTACTCTAAACGCAGCAGCTGCAATCCTCCTGACTTCTGAAGTGACCACCGACGACGTCCAAGGCGCTGTGGCCAAAGGGTCTCTGAATCGATCTCCCGGCCCGGATGGTTTACCTCTCGAATTTTACAGAACCTTCCAAGATTTGATTTTGCCACGATGGAGGGACATGTACTGGGAACTTTTGTCCGGCGCGGCGAACCCGCCACCAGTGTTCATGGAAGGCTTACTTCTGCCAGCCCCGAAACCCGCAGGAGGAACACGACTCGACAGTTATCTGCCAATCACTTTACTCAATTCCGACTTCAAGATTTTCACACGACTTCTAGCAGTGCGACTCAAACATGTCTTACGAGACATTGTTTCCCCACGAACAAACACCCTTAGGCGGCGATCGTAATACGCAGACAGCCCTCAGTGAATATCGAGATGTGATCGCTGTGGCAACACACTCGCGACTGCCAGGCGCTTTAATCTTCACCGACTTCAAACAAGCGTTTGACCGCGTCAATCATGCTTTCCTCAACGCAGTGATGGACCGAATGGCAAATCCCCCGATGTTCACGGAAGTGATTATGCGGCTCCTTCGTGGAGCAACGTCCAGACTTCTCGTCAACGGCAGACTTACAGACCCTATAGGGATTGAACGCTCAGTACGGCAGGGTTGCCCTTTGTCGACGGTGCTTTATGCCATTGCGTTGGAACCACTCATTTGCGGATTACGGCGACGTTTGACAGGTATTCCACTCCGGGATCATATGTTCCGCTGCCGAGCTTACGCGGACGACTTGGCCCTCGTCGTACGTTCAGCGGCCGACGTACAAGCTGCGATGCAGTGGATTACCCGTTACAGTGCAGGCGCAGGGAGCGCTATGAACGTGGCAAAATCATGCGCCATGAAGATCGGCCACGGCCTTCCCGCAGACAGCGTAGTCCCATTTCAACTGGTGTACAACCTTCGTTGTCTCGGATTGGTGTACACACGAGACATTCGCCGCACCTCGGCGATCAATTTTCGGGCGCTACTGCAACGCATCCGGGCCAACATACAAAATCACATACTACGCCCGCTGAATATGTGTCAGAGAGTCACCTTCGTCAATACCCATCTGGCAGCCCGGATATCCCATATAGCGCAGATTCTGCCCATCACTGCGACAATGGCGGCCAAATTACAGGCGGCTTTCGGCTATTTTATTTGTTCTGGACACATCTTCAAAGACCAGTATGAAGCTCTCACCTTACCGAAGCGGGACGGTGGCCTCGATCTGGTTAATGTGCGAGCCAGGACTACGGCACTTTACACCAAAACTATGCTCCGGTTATGGAAAAGCCAAAATGCTAGTTTTACAGGAATGTTGACCACAGAGCTCGCACCTGTTTCGAGACGCCCACCGACGTCTCTGGCACACAGCCCACCTCCGATGTCACATATCGGCCGTTTCTTTTTGGAGTACAGCTACATATGCACCGAGCTCCCCAGGACCAGGAAGACGTCCACCCGCGACATCTATTGCCTTCTCCGAAAGTCTCCACCCCGCAGCCCCGTCGAAACACGTCACCCCCAGGTTTCATGGCCTACAGTTCGGAAAGAGATCCACCAACCATATCACACCACTGACACTTCCTCTATGTGGTACCTTCTCGTCAACGGCAAGTACACTACAAGACAGAAACTGCATCGCATCGCACTGGTGGATTCACCCCTGTGCCTCAAGTGCAATGTCGAAGATACAAATTTACATCGTTTTGAGTGTGAGCCAGCAGCAGCTGTCTGGACCCTCGCACAGAAGATTGTGGCTTTCTGCCTCCGAGTACCACCATATCACGTTTCTCCTACCATGATGATATATCCCGACACGACCTACTTTCCATCGACTAAGTGGCACGCCATCACATGGATCATTGGGATGGCTGTCAACTACCTCTTCCGGGACGACATCGTCGATCCGGCGGACTTTTGGACACGCCTCCAAGTACATCACCACACCCTTCGCCGACATCGACACTATCGGGCGACTT
Organism: Schistocerca serialis cubense; assembly: GCF_023864345.2. Taxonomy (NCBI): domain Eukaryota; kingdom Metazoa; phylum Arthropoda; class Insecta; order Orthoptera; family Acrididae; genus Schistocerca; species Schistocerca serialis. Next base: position 623,285,134 of record NC_064640.1, on the reverse strand, counting down.
TCGCGAACTATTTACAGAGTATTTTCACCAACCCGCCTCAAAGCTGGAATCACAACGAACTGTGCCAGCCAAGACTGGATGATCCCACGTTCCCCTTTAATGGTCAATGATAGAATGCATTTTGTTCTGATGGCGCGTCAAAGTGAAGCATGGCGCGGAAAGTATTCCTATTTTATTTCACTTCTCTTTTCTCCTCCTCTTCTAAGTTTTTTTCCTTACACATATTTATCTTTTTCACGCATAGCTCTCTATCTGCAGCCTATTTGTTTTCTTTCTCCTGTGCTCCCCCCCCCCCCAAAAAAAAATTACAAAAAATTTGGGTTGCTGCTGATGGGGAGACTGTATAATCAATTCTGTTAAAAAAAAAAAAAAAAAAAAGAAGGCCGTTGCGGCAATATAGCTACCGTTTATGTTTTACGTTTTCAAAGGATGTTGTGTTATTTTATGAAGAATGTCGTCTTTTATTTTCATACACAAAAAAAAGTTGGTAGAGCACTTGCCCGCGAAAGTCAAAGGTCCCGAGTTCGAGTTTCGGTCCGTGCACACAGTTTTAATCTGCCAGGAAGTTTCAAAAATACGAATATTTATTCCACAGATAAAATCAATATTCTGTGAGACGAGTTAAAAAAACAAGTTTAGTTCAAGATGATATAATCTTGTCGTCCAGAAAATCTTGTTATATAATCTTTCCCGATATTATCACGGTTGCCAATCCACTGTCTTTGTGGTTAGCAACTGCCACACTAAACAAATGCAGTCTGCGAAAATTCCACGTTCCCATTCGGCTTCGTTGCGAGATGTGAACAACATACGTTCCTTAGGCGACCCGCTACTTGCTAACTCTATTAGTGGAATGGCCCGAGTTTTAGCAGCAAGAAACGTGCCCGACACGCCGCGCCGCTGCAGCGATAATGGAGTATCGGCTGGCCTGGCCTCTAATTGCCCATTTGGCGGCGACGCGGCGATGGCGAAAAACTGCGTTACCAGCCTCATCACGCGCCCTAATCGGAATGCGTCTACCTTAAATCGGTTAACGATTATTGGCTGGCGACAGGATCGGCTTGTATGGGCCGCTCGTATGAATAACGTTTCTCCGTGAGTATGTTTCAACGTTACCCACACGTCACAGATACAAATAGTGGAATTAAGATATATGAAATGCCATCCTTTAGGATACATATACATTAACCCTCTGTGATACTTACGATACTGCATATACAGAAGAAAAATCTAGAACAGATAAAATAAATAAACACGTTATAAGGACGTTGGCTTCCAAGTCAAATTGAATGAAATTATATTTAGTATTCAACACAACTATTTGTAACACTATAAGATAAAACCATCTGAGGAGCAGTCCTCTTTCGACAAACGAAACTGCTGCGTTCTGATCATCGTCTTCCCTATACACCGTATTTGTGTTGCCACGTACAACCGACGTCGTTATTCTCATCAGTGGACAGGCCTCTTGTCTTTGAACAGTCAAGACGTCTGTGATTAGGTGATTGCATGTGCTGGTCTAACCGGTGATTCACAGGGAACAGTATGTGCTGTCGAATTTGGGACTTGAAGAGCTGTTGATGGTGAACTCACAATTTCTTTAGCACTGGTTACTTTGTAACAACGAAATAGGATCTGAAGTTGGGAGACATTTCCGAAACCGGTCATTCTGAAGTAAAAACAGCAAACAACGACAGACATAAAATAAGCCCATTTTGTATAAGTAAGGACCACGGATAACTTCCTGTGACAAATATGTGCAATTTTGATGAATCTCTTGTTTTCCGCTGCTTTGTAGTCGGCTACCAAGTATGCACAGGGGCTTTTTGAAAACTGTTGAATTGGCCACTGTCCAGATGATGTTGGGCTGTTTCTGGTTTGCGGTTTCCCTATTAGCATGAAATTTTCGTCCACTGATGTGCACGTGCTTATGGGTCTCACGCTTTCACCTTCTTAGATGTCGCAACATTCACACCGAAGTTCGTAAACGCTCTCAGCATGGAGAGCATCTAGAGAATCCCTCGTAGACCTCAATAGACCTCTTATCTTGCTACTGACTTGAAACATTTGCTTCATTCCTCCACGGTGCAGCACATTACCTACACGGTCTCTGACGTCTCTCACGTAAGATAAGCTAGCAATAAGAAGCGCTCTCCTGTTTCTTTTCTGCCTTGTCTCCACTGTACGTCGTGGCTCGTTGGTTGTTCTTATTATTGTATTCATTCGCACGGAATACTGTCCAGAGTTCGCGTAGTTCATGTTGAAGGTTATGAGCATCGTTTCTCTAGTTACCTCGTGGCATCAGCGTACGCAACGCAGCGTTCTTCTGTGCTGGGCGGTCGTTCGACACTGCATGCAACTATCTCTTCACTATTCTTTCCATTTTGAATTAAAGAAGACCCTGACTGCTTAGTTTATGTTCATGATACTTCAAAATGTTACTTTTAATCTGATATTGGTATCTATACGTACATGGAAAACAGCGATTATTACAATAGTGGAAGATGAATTCTTACAAGTAACTTTCTTTTACATGTAATGGCACAAAAAACACTGGTGTGCAAATGACATAGCTCTATGGAACTTGGATCATATACAGTATAGAAAGAACTGCTACAGTATAATTCGGAAGATATTGAAAAAATATGCAATGAGACGAACAGAAGTGACACATTTATTCAAAGACAATAATTACATTTAGGTCACCGCAATTTATGATAGTCCCCGCCGCGTTAAAAAAGGCGGGGCATGGGAGTACAGAATCACTATAACACCTGGACCACCAAAACGATAGTGTTCGACAATGTTCCTTGGTACATTAAGTTTTCCCGCCTCACGTTTTGGTGGTTCAGGTGTTATGGTGTGTGGAGGCATAATGTCGCATGGGAGTAATGACCTCCAAATCGTTGAACGCGTACACCAACTGGCCAACGTTATTGCGAAACTGTACTTTTTCCCATGTACATCTTTTTAGCGATCCATTCTCCCCTCGCTACATTTTGAAGGATGAAATGCACAACGGTATCGAATTGCGCTGGTGGAGATGCTCAATACGAGAGGATATTTCGCGAATGGAATGTCCTGCCCATCGAGCACGTGTGGGGTGCGTTGGTGAGGCATGCTGCAACCCGTCCACATGTAACAACGACCTGTTATACGAACTCCTTCCTAACATTGTGGCCTCCATGTGAGCACGTTGTAGAGCACGTATTGCCATCCGCGGCGATCGCACACCCTATTTAGAACTATTTCCCGCCTTTTTTAGTACTGGGGGGGAAGCGTGGGGGATAAAAATCGTAGAGGGAGACCAAGAGAAGAATACAGTAAGCAGATTCAGAGGTTGTTACTAGGAGAAAAAGAGGCTTACACAGGCTAGAGTAAGATGGAGAGTTGCATCAAACCAGTCTTCGGACTGAAGACCACAACAACAACAACAACAATGTTACTTAGACAAATGTATTCCCGAAGTTTCATTACTCAAAATTAATTATTTTTTGGCACTGTGATTTTTCCGTCATATATATCTTAAATTTTTCTTTAGGATATCTGCAGCAAATAATCTGTTCTCCAAATGAGACTAGTGAGGTTGTGCCAGCGACAAGATGAGATCCAAATATACCTACATATGTACCTTATATGGTCCTCCCGTGCTCTGCTCAGAGACATTATTAACATAGTGATGATTGAAATTACAGTGTTAATGGGGGTTCTGATGAAAATGAAATTTCCCACTACAGAATACTACAAATGCGTATGAGAACCTTGGCTGCAAAAGAAGAGAAAACAGTGCTGAAACGTTTTGCCAAACAAAAAAAGCGAAATTCTGACACTAGTACTGATTTATTATCTAGACAGAACGTGTCGTTAAAAAGACACACTTACTTTTATAGTATTCAATGATAACTGGCTGAAACACTTGGAAGAAAACGTATCTTAATCGAAAATACTGACAGGTAATGTGTTGCTAGTATAGTACGACAGTAAAACTATTTGCTATTGTAATCAGCCATTAATAATCTATAAGAAAAGTCTGAACAATATTACACCACACAAAGAATGAGAAAGAACATAAAGCGAATGCAGTAATGATAGAATGGGAGATGTTGCCTTAGCCTCACAGAAAAACCTATAGTGACACTTAGAAGGGACGGAAATGTAACATGCATTTCTGCGATTTAAAGTTCTTTTGAGATTTTAAACGAATTATATCTCAAAACTATGCAAAACATATATTGTGAATGATAAGAAAGACGAAAATAATCTGAAACAAACCATAATACGAAAGATAAATAACGTTATTTAGCGCAGTCGAATGAAAACAAGAAATGTAATTCGTATTCACATCTTTGTTTCGCCCTAAATGTTGACATGTGTGAGTACAAACATTTCCAAAACGGACGCAGTACGTTGAAAAACACTCCATTCCAAAACTGGCTTCGCATATCGTTACAGGAAAACTGCCCTATTACAGTGGGAAAATAATATTTTTATGTGGATGTAGGTTCCAGCCTACCACAAAATGTCATTGTTTTACGGCAAATTGTGTATCACTTCTTACATTGTATGCTGATAAGCCACTGTTTCGAAAACGTATTCTTGACTTCGACAGATATTAAAATTTTCACATTCAAGTATTATTTTTCTCAAACACACCCAATGTGTGCAACATGACGATAATTTTAATAGTTAAAAGTGGAGTCATAGTAAATGCATGTGTCCTATTTTCCTGCAGCTTTCACAGAATTCTACAACTAACATTTCAAACCGTTTTGACCAACAACTACTAATGAATAGGTGAAGAAATTATTATCCATTTCAGCCACTTAAAAATTAAAGCGTTGAAAATATTCTTCAGAAAGAGGTCGTCGTTTCAACCAGACAAAAGCAGCCAAAATTAAATAATTGCCTATTTACGTGCCTGTGAATTTTATGGAGTCGTCGTTTTATTACAAGGCTACCCACAGTAAGTTGATGAAACTGTTTCATTAAGGCATTAAACTTGGTTGGAGTGTAAATTATTCGAAGATTAACGACCCTTGCCGTTATCGTGAAATAAACAGGTAACTAACTCACTCTCAGAATGCATTTTTCAAGATTAAAGCTGGTGCGGAAAGTCATCTAGATAGCACTGTGGTGTACTTCTACGTCAGTTCCCGAATCTGTTAATAAAAGATCATCAGCCTATAGCTTCACTGTAGATTAGAAAATCTATTTAGAAACAGTATATTTTCTTGCCCACACACTATAACGAAGCTTTATGTAGTCTTCTTCCCTCTTTGCAACAATTTTTGTGTTTTAGAAATAAAAAAGTATCTAAACATCGAATATATTTCTTGATGTCCAATCGAGCGCTCTTTCAGGAAACTTTGCACGCTGTAAACCATTTAATTAAACTTGTATCTTTGTGTTCACAACACGAATCGCAGAATAAATCATTTGTCTGATAGAATTGAGCAGTACTTTAATTTAATATCAAAAGTCCTATCACCAACTTTCAGTCAAACTTCGCTAAAATTCCATTCAATTTATAGTTCATAAACTGGGGTATTTTTGCACCAGACTTGGACACGAACTTTGATATCAGTCACATTTACTCAAGCATTAAATTTTACTTATGGTTTGTACTATAATGGTCTATAGTAGTTTGCATGATGATATATGAATCTCGTGCATAATTAACTGACAGTTGGAGTACAGTTAATTAACTGCGTCATTAGAATGTTGTTTATGTCTTTTAATGTTTATGACCCTTTCAATGTGAGTTTTTACTTTTATTTTCGGAACGGCTTTAATTGTTTTATGCTCTAATCGTTAGATCGTCAAAATCTCGAGCAGGTTGTAATGCTCCAAACGTTTTCAACTGAGGAGAGATCTGGCGACCTTGCTGACCAATGTGCGGCATGACAAGCACGAACACAAGCAGTAGAAACTCTTGCTGTGTGCAGAAGGGCCTTATCTTGCTGCCATGTAAGCCCAGGATGGGCTGCCTTGCAGGGCAACAACACGGGAAGTAGAATATCGTCGACTTGCCTCGGCTGACAATCAAAGGTGTCCTGCTGCGAAAAGAAATGGTACCCCAGACCATGACTCCTGGTAGTCGGGCTGTCTGGCGGGCGACAGTCGGGTTGGCATACCAATGATGTTGGGGCACCTCTAGACACGTCTTCGCTGGGCATCGGGACTCAGTTCGAAGCGGTACTCATCATTGAAGACAATTATGTTCCAATCAGTGATACCCCGCCAGAAAACTTGTCTGGACATGCCCCAGACAACTGTGGGATACCAACATGACCGTCGGGCGCCATACGGACCGGCAACCATGAGTGATGATCTGGAGTGCCATTTTTTACATTGCAGGACCCCTTTGGCACCCTTACTGTACTGCGGTACATCGACGATATTTCATGCCCCGTTTTGATGTCCTTTATTCCAAGCCATCCTGGGCTTACACTTCAGCAAGATAATGCCCGGTGAGAGCTTTTACCGTTTGCCTCCGTGCTTGCCAAACCGTACCTCGGCCAGCAAGGTCGCCTGATGTCTCCCCAGTTGAGAATGTTTGGAACATTGTTGGCAGGACTCTACAACAATCACGGGATTTTGACGTTGTAACGCAGCAACTGGACAGAATTTGACACGATATCCCTCAGGAGGACATTTAACAACTTTATAAATTAATGCCAAGCCGCATCATCCAATTTTTCTGAAATTGTAATTATTTGTTTGGCTGTACATGTACATCGCATATGCTGATATTTTTACGGGTGGGTTTTATTTTGCCCACACTGTAATTTTAGGAGAGGTAGACGTGAGTGTGAGATTTATGGTAACACTACCAAAGCAATCCAACTCTCATACAAAGGCGTTTACAAACAAACGCCTTGTTCGTCAGAAATGTTTGGAATCGTCATCAGTACAGGCCTTTTAGTTGATAAGATTTATAGATCAGATCCGAAAAAGGGCGCACGTTTCATTAGGGATTTGATACGTAAATGCGAAAGCGTATCGGGGTTTCTGAGAGGGTATTAAATATTATTCATTCCCTTATTTTCATTTCTTTATCCATACGGTTTCATAGATTGTCCCCCAGTTTAATTGCAGCTAATTTATTAGCGACTGGGCTCTAACTGCGGGCATACGAATGCGAAAATCGAGGTATGTGCCAAAGTATAATATTCGACCATGAGTAAACTGCTTGTTCAGTCATATATCACCAGGTTCCAGTTGGGGTGTTTCCGTACCTGTTCATACATGAACGGACACAGAAATAGGAAACAAATAAGTTGGAAAACAATAATTATGCTGAATTGATAAATAAATGAATGAAAAAGGAATAAATAGAATTTCCATTCCCTTTAGAAAGTCTCAGCAGCTGATTTCTGCATAATCTTACATCATTATGAAAGCTTCAACATTTTCTCTGAGTTAATTATTCAACGCCACATTCAGAAGTTACAAGGAAGTTGTTGCGCATCACGGTGAGGGTTACTGTAAAAATTTCGAGAACGTATCTTCCAAGAAGACTGAATAAACATATTACTTCCTCCCATATATAACTTATATCTGAGAAATATGAGCACATACGTAGGATTACCGAACGTCATTTTTCAGCGCACCATTCGTGAATGGAACAGGAAATGGGAAACAGGACGACAGTAGCTCAGGTACTCTCTGGCAAACATTGTAAGGCAGCTTACGAAGTATTGACGCAGATGCAGTTGCAACAAGAAACGTTGGAAAGCTGTAGAACGAGAGACTCGGCGCTAGCTCCGGGGAGACTCAATGTTGTCGACATTGTGCAGCGAAATTCAGCTCTGGGACGCAAGGTATCTGAGAGTCAGGGCACTAGAGACGCGAGGTAATGGATTCGGTGGAGTGCGATTCATTTAATCTGCCCTCATTGCCCCGGGCCGGGCCATTGTGCGGATATCCCAGCTCGCGATATTGTGCTCGCCATCGGAACTGCCCCCACGCAAGCCACCCGGCGTCGCCTCCAACATCATCAGCGCACTGCTGTAAGCAAAGTCCACTGCACCCACGAGACTGTGCCGATATTTTTCGTCATATTCTGAAGTGGTCTCCCAGGAGACTACCCGCCTGCTAATGGTTGATAACAAGGCTGCTCTCAGCCTGAGTGTCTCCAATTCCAGTTCCTGTGTGAAAAAAATGTTCATCATAGCAATTTCCCGACAAAAGGAAGTTCAAAAATCTATATCAGTTCTTCTTTAACCTCTGACAATGATGTGTACGTGTGAAAAACCCCAAGCTGCACCTTATGCTATGACAGGTCCCCTGTAATTCGATTGTTACGTCATTTCATAGATCGGAGGAAGGCAAGAGAATACCGACTCTATTTAGGACCATTCCTCTCAAAGCTCTGCGGTGTTCCAACAAATCATTTGGATGAGAACAACTTTATAAAATAACTCGAATGGGAAATTACATAGTATAAATCCTACACACATATGTTCAGTCAAAACCGTAGTTTACCTTCTATGCTTCCTGTAGATAAATTCGAGTGAAATGACATTCCGCTTCAAGGTTCTATTTACGCACAAGGAATAAGTCAAAAGGTAAAGTCCGTCTTCTGGCCCTAGACGTGCCAATCGGACCCCGCTGACCGCCGTGTCATTCTGTGCCAATGGCGTCTTCGGATGCGGTGTGGAGGGGCATGTAGTCAGCATACCAATCTCCCGAACGTCTTCGGGTTCGTTGACCTTGAAACCTTTGCTAATCGGTCCAGTAGCTTTCAGTTGGCCTCTCGAGGATGAGTGCACCCCGCACCAGTCCCACCACCGACGAAAAATTCCTGGCATTACGGGTACCGGAAATCGAATCAGGATCCTCGCACAAAGAATAGGGCGCATAAAAAAGTTCTACGAGAATATTCGTTCTGGAATAATTGGAGTTGGTATAACTCCTAATGTCCGTTGGCAACTGTTTAAGTAACTTGATGTAGTAACAACATTTTCAAGCTACACTTATCTTATTTTGAATCTGCTGTAAACAACTTCGAGGAAATTGAAAACAACCGTTCCTTATGGAAATCCGATTACAGTTCATGCTGAATTTGCAATTGAGTTAGCTCCAATATTTACCCTAACTTACCGATGATCCCTTATGGATGAACATGTGTCCTTCGATCAAGAAAGAGGCTCTGTCACACCTATTTACTAAAATTACAGTAGACATGATCGATACACTTTCCGTTCTGTATCACTCACTCCTATTTGCAGTACACTTCTAGAAGATATTCTGAGTTAGAAAAAAAAAAATGGCTCTGAGCACTATGGGACTCAACTGCTGTGGTCATCAGTCCCCTAGAACTTAGAACTAATAAAACCTAACTAACCTAAGGACATCACACACATCCATGCCCGAGGCAGGATTCGAACCTGCGACCGTAGCAGCAGCGCGGCTCCGGACTGGAGCGCCTAGAACCGCACGACCACCGCGGCCGGCCTGAGTTAGAAGACAGTGAGTTATCCACAACAGTGAATTATCTATAACAACCTTTATGGAAACCAGGATAGATTCTGAAAACTTCATATGATACGCAACTCATCTTACACGAAACCTTAGCTGTCGCGGGTGGGTCAGTAAGTGGATTATGCATTTCAAGACTTGCTGAACGCATTTTTAATCAGTATCGCACCGATTTCTACTAAAGTTAACACATCGATTATTGCATATTTAACAGGTAAGCGACTGAAGTGAAAATTTTTTGACAGGCAGGACTTAGTACTTTATTCTGGATGAAGAGTCATCCACATATACTGAAATAAAGTCAAGAGGTCACAAGTGAAGTTCAACAGATATCATTGTTGTTCATTTACGACTTTGCGGATGATATTAGTTGCAATATCAGACTATTCGTAAATTACACAATATTTGTAATAAAGCTTTAGCCTAGAAAGCTTATACTATCATCCAGTTAGAGCTTAAGAAAATGTCAGCATGATGCAAAGAATAGTAATTATCTTTTAATATACGTAAGTGTAAAGTTGTACACGTCATGATTAACGAAATACCAATACCAGTAAAGACAAACTTATAAATATACTGCCGAAAAAAATTGTGCGCCTGGGAAGACGATGTAGCTTTCGATCCAGTGTCAGCATATGCCACATGGGGATAATAGATGTGCTGATAATAGTTCCATCGTCGTCCGCCTACAGATTGCACAGTCAAATGTTTTTTATTCCAGTCTTTGATCACAATATCAATTTTTTTGACGATGACCGGTTTCAGTCCGTAATGACCATCCTCAGATCTTTTCTACTCCATGGCCTTATCACTTTAGGACATGGTGTAGAAAAGATCTGAGGATGGTCATTACGGACTGAAACCGGTCATCGTCAAAAGAATTGATATTATAATCAAAGACTGGAATAAAAAACATTTCACAGTATTGAATCACTTTTCGTATACGCGACTATTTCGCAACTGGTGAGATTGCACAGTGGCATAGCTACCAGAGCGCCGTCTGTGCCAAACCTTTAATAGGGAATGCGCACAGCCAGAAGTTTCAGTGTGGTTCAAACGTGTGAAGCAAGCAGGCAACCAAGCTACAGAGACGCACACGTGCTTCTCACAGTCAACTGGGCGAATCAGAAAGGGGTCTTCCAAGTGGCGGGATAGTCCTTTCGAGGAATTGCCACAGAAGTTCGGCGTTTTGCGTTAGTTGTGCAATGATGCTGGTAAAGGCAGCGGTGGCAGATCGTACAGCTACCACACCACAGGGTAGGTTAGGTTAGGTAAGGTTAGGTTAGGTTAGGTTAGGTAAGGTTAGATTAGGTTCTGTTGCGAAACGGTTATTAGCAGTGGGACTACAGCCACGCACCCCTATGGCCTGTCTACCACTCACGTCACACCATCAAAGTGGTCGTCTCGACTGGTGCGTCACAGGATCACTTGGAAGCTGAAATGGTGCGCCGTGGTCTTCAGCGATGAAATCAGATTTTGCCTGCACGCAAGTAATGGTCGTTTACGCATACGACGTACACCTGGTGAGCGCTGTCTCGTAGGGTGCATTCTTCTAAGATAAACTGACCTCACCCAGGCCTTATGGTCTGGGGGACAATTAGCTATAACTCTCGTTCACCTCTGGTGTTCCTGGAGGGGACGCTAACCAGCGCTTGGTACGTGCAAAAGTGTCTTTAGACCCATTCTTGCCACAGGGAGGTGATGTGTTGATCAAAAAGGATATTACTTGCCCACACATTGCCCGTAAAACTCAACGTGCTCTGCAAGACGTGCAGCAACTGCCCTGGCCAGCACGATCTCTGAGTTTGTCTCCAATCGAGCACGTGTGGGATACAATGGGACGAAAAGTGACTCTTGCAACTCGTCAAACGACTCTTAGAGAACTAACTGAACAGATCGAGCAGGCGTGATATAATACACTACTGGACATTAAAATTGCTACACCAAGAAGAAATGCAGATAATAAACGGGTATTCATTGGACAAATATATTAGAACCGACATGTGATTAGATTTTCACGCAATTTGGGTGCATAGATCCTGAGAAATCAGTACCCAGAACAACCACCTATGGCCATAGTAACGGCCTTGATACGCCTGGGCATTGAGTCAAACAGACCTTGAATGGCGTGTACGGGTACAGCTGCCCATGCAGCTTCAACACGACACCACAGTTCATCAAAAGTAGTGGCTGGCGTATTGTGACGAGCCAGTTGCTCGGCCACCATTGACCAGACGTTTTCAATTGGTGAGAGATCTGGAGAATGTGCTGGCCAGGGCAGCAGTAGAACATTTTCTGTATCCAGGAAGGCCCGTACAGGACCTGCAACATGCGGTCGTGCATCATCCTGCTGAAATGTAGGGTTTGGCAGGGATCGAATGAAGGGTAGAGCCACGGGTCGTAACAAATGGCTCTGAGCACTATGGGACTAAACTGCTGTGGTCATCAGTCCCCGGGTCGTAACACATCTGAAATGTAGCGTCCACTGTTCAAAGTGCCGTCATTGCGAACAAGAGGTGACCGAGACGTGTAACCAATGGCACCCCATACCACCACGCCGGGTGATACGCCAGTATGGCGATGACGAATACACGCTTCCAATGTCCGTTCACCGCGATGTCGCCAAATACGGATGCGACCATCATGATGCTGTAAATAGAACCTGGATTCATCCGAAAAAAATGACGCTTTGCCATTCGTGCACCCAGGTTCGTCGTTGAGTACACCATCGCAGGCGCTCCTGTCTGTGATGCAGCGTAAAAGGGTAACCGCAGCCATGGTCTCCGAGCTGATAGTCCTTGCTGCTACAAACGTCGTCGAACTGTTCGTGCAGATGGTGGTTGTCTTGCAAACGTCCCCATCTGTTGACTCAGGGATCGAGACGTGGCTGCACGATCCGCTACAGCCATGCGGATAAGACGCCTGTCATCTCGACTGCTAGTCATACGAGGCTGTTGGGATCCAGCACGGCGTTCTGCATTACCCTCCTGAAGCCACCGAGTCCATATTCTGCTAACAGTCATTGGATCTCGACGAACGCGAGCAGCAATGTCGCGATACGATAAGCCGCAATCACGATAGGCTACAATCCGACCTTTATCAAAGTCGGAAACATGATGGAAACATTTCTCCTCCTTGCACGAGGCATCACAACAACGTTTCACCAGGCAACGCCGGTCAACTGCTGTTTGTGTATGAGAAATCGGTCGGAAACTTTCCTCATGTCAGCACGTTGTAGATGTCACCACCGGCGCAAACCTTGTGTGAATGCTCTGAAAAGCTAATGATTTGCATATCACAGCATCTTCTTCTTGTTGGTTAAATTTCGCTTCTGTAGCACGTCGTCTTCGTGGTTTAGCAACTTTAATGGCCAGTAGTGTATATCCCAGGACAGTATTTGTCCCCTGCACGATAGACTGGCTGCCAGAGTCATGCGCCTGCATTGCCGCTCGTGGAGGCTACTCCACGTACTATTATGGGTGTTTCAGCATCAGTCGATACCTGGTACCTCAGAACCGCTTGTGTTATTTATCTGTATATAAAATCAGTTCATGTACTCCATATGAAATGTTGCAACAACAAATCTTGGTGAACTGAAATTCTCTAAGAGGGTGTACTAATTTTCTTCCGGCAGTGTATTTGGAAGTAAGTTGTAGATTTGTAATCAGGTAATCTCCGTATTATTGAAGGCTTCGATTTTTTGTCGCTATACTTAGAACCTGCAGTTTATTTTAAAAAAAGAAGTCGGTTGGAATGTACTTGTAAGGTCTGTACAGGAATATTCTTTTTATATTTATAAGACTACAGTCACTGTAAATTTCTTAACAGAAGCAATTTTCTCCACGCATTTCATAATTGCGTGTAAATTCAGACACCTACACTTTTCCTTTCCTAGGCGATTTTGCTGACTCCCTCAAAGACAGCGCGCAGACCAAACAAAATAACCCTACCTAAACATCACATATTTTCATTGCGGCTACAGCAACTGTTGCATCGAGTGAAAGCTGCGTAGTGACTATTAACACTTAAAAAAGATCGCGCGACGTTCGCAGGGTCTGCATGGTATGCTCTTCCGTATCCTCCAGTGTGCGAGGGCATGCTCAAAAGTAATGCCTCCGAATTTTTTTATGTGAAAACTCTTTAATCTTTTTAAATGAAACGGACGTTATTAACATTCTACATTTTTATTCTTGAACTTATTTCTGCGAACGAGAGACCAATTTCTTGATACCGTCACAGTAGAAAGTTTGACTTTGTTGACGTAGCCACAATCTCACCTCTGTCTGCAGTACTTCATCTCTACCTAAGCGAAATCCTCGAAAGTGTTCTTTAAGTTTTGGGAACAGACGAAAATTGGATGGGGCCATATCGGTACCGTATGCAAGGTGATCTATGACAGTGCACCAAAGGGGACGGATTGTTGCAGATGTCGTAGCGCTCGTGTGTGGTCTGGCATTGTCATGCTGAAGCAGTGGGTGCTCCATGTGTGGAAAACTCTTCGAATTCGAAACTCGATTACAGCACACCGTTTCTCACGCACAGGCATAGTGGCACTACATACCGCCATGTTACAAGCTACAGATCGGAGCTCTGCAGCAACGGAGGGCTGCGAATATGTAGACGTGAAGAATAAAGATGAAAACTGTTAATAAAGTTCCTTTCATTTAAAAACCTTCAAGAGTTTTCAAATAAAAATTCGGAGGTATTACTTTTGAGCATCCTTCGTTAATGCATGTCCACAAGTACAAGCGAATGGTAGTGAACACTGGCGAATTGTCTATTCGCGCTCGCTCCCATTCGATCCGGTAGGGTCGCATCTAAGCGCAGGGTATTGAGGCTGCCTCGAGGTCCACACACCAAAAATTTAAAACAAAAAATCTCTTTGTTTCAATTCTGTGGTGCACGTCCCCTTATCATCGTAAAAGATATGAACATAGTTAATTTTTTTATAATAAAACAGCTCTGCAGTGGCTACATGCCCCCTAGAGCGGCACCTACCCCTCGCCGGATTCCTATGGAGTATGCTGCCTGATGATGAACAAAACAGTGGTCGAAACCGATTACCAGTAAATAAATAAACATATTTATGTGGTTGGGCCTGTTTCATTAAAAAAATTAAAATTTGTTATAACCGCTTACTTCCTAATAGAAACAAGGAAAAATGTTTCAAAAAATTTTATAAACGTAATTATTTTGTACGCAATTTATTCGGCTGAATTTTTTACTGGGTAGCTGATATGAATTAAGTCAACATTATCGTATCATACGACGCGCTCCGTAGCACCAAATTACCACTGGAAACGGGTCAAACGCTTGGCCCTTCAGTTGACGAAACAGCGAAGACTTTTAGAAGAATGGTCACCGGAAGTTAAGCAGTTTGAAATGAGTCCGACTTTAGGAAAGGTCTTTTCTTTGCATACTTCATTTCATCGAAGTCGACACCCGTTAAGCGTCAAGCATGTTTACCTAACATCGAAATCACTCTAAAAATATATGTATCACTTACGATGACAGACATCAGTGGAAGAAGGTCATTCTAAGAATTTAAGTTGATCAAAAAGAGGCTTCGAAGGCCAATGGTTGAAGACAGACTCAATATTTGGGCTTCTCCCAGTATTTAACGTGATATGTTAAGAGAACCAAGTTATGAAATATTGTAGATACCTTCATTAGTATGTAGTGTACGCACAAAGCAACTAGTTAGAAAAATTATTTAACACCTCCCCATTTTATCGCTGTCTTACAAGATGTGAGCTAGTGTGGTGGTGCGGGCGATCATGGGTGAGATTGGGAGAGACTGAGCGCACTGTATGCGCCCTGATAACCTCGACGTTGAACGCACCTAAGGCACAAACACACACACACACACACACACACACACACACTCACACACACACACACAAAAAAAAATCATTTAAGAATTCATATTTTAGAAAGTATTGAATTCGTATTAAATGCAGTCAAAATTTGCTTCATTAATACATTCATTTTGTTATCATACATTAGGGTAACAAACATGTCTTCTTATAGTTGCAATACGTTACTTTTAAAATTGCATCGTCGAACTGTAAATCATAATTGCAGTTACAATACAGTTATATAAAAACGTGATAAAATTATATTTAATGTTTTAAGCACATACAAGTTTTATGTTTATGCTAATGTTATTATAGTGTGATCACTAATTTCCCGGAAAGGTATGCTGTCTCACCTATACATTGAAATCCATTGTTTTCAAGAGGCAATGAAGCTTTCTACGTGAGTAATTCTTTCTGTGATGGTTTCCTTTGTCATCATGTCATAAAATGACATGCAGCCGATATTTTTCCTCAATGTGAGTAACCTATTATAACATCTGTTGTGATGAGTTTTTAACTGGTCTGGATTGTCTTTGTCTGGTGACAGATTAAGCAACCTTCCACTACATATTTATCTCATGAGCCTGCCTTTGTCACAACCACGTCCTCTTGCGTCATCTCTGCGTAATGCGCTTGATATGGGCTTCCCTGTGGCCACGCCCACTTCCAGCAATCACGAAATGGCCCTGCCACCGCCACTCGCATGAAAACCTCTATAGCTGTCACTAAATCGCCGACATTTTATTTAAGAACCTGTATTCTGTTGTTGAATTCTGTGTTTTCTGGAAAGATGGCTTCATATCACAGATATGTGATTTATGTTTTACTTCAAGTTATCTAGTTTATTTTAATGGTTCTGAGTTTTGTTTTACATCAATCATAAGATATTGTTCTAATCATCGAGAGGTATCAGCAATAAATTCCTAACGATCGCATTATAATAATACGCATTATTAGTTCCTCAACTAATAATATCAATCCTCCCCTCGCCCCACTATATCCCACAGATTAAAGTCGTATTAACAAATAATAATGCTCATGTAATAAGACTTAATTTGTATATAATCGCAGTGGCGTAAAGAAAATTGTGAAAATTAGTATTTACGTCGTAGAAGCCATTGAGTTCTTGCACTTCGGGCAACGATTATATGGACACCAAAAGAAATAAATATGAGAGAAAAATTAGCTTGGAGTCATTTTGCGTCGACTAAATGATGCTTAAACGACGATTCCGGATTGACTGAAACGAAAAGTTTGCAGACATTTTGAATTACCAATTTTGGATAGCGACAAGGACGCTTGTTTTCATTCTGGTAACCAATCGAACGTCAAGATTGCCCGCCCGGTTAGCCGTTCGGTCTAACGCGCTGCTTTCCAGGCGGTGTGCCGGACAGTCTGTGCATGGCTTTTAAGGCGGTTTTCCATCTGCCTGGGCGAATGCGGGCAGTTTTCCCTTATTCGCCGCGCGGGATTAGCCGAGCGGTCTCAGGCGCTGCACTCGTCGACTGTGCGCCTGGTCCCGGCGGAGGTTCGAGTCTTCCCTCGAGCATGGATGCGTGTGTTTGTCCTTAGGATAATTTAGGTTAAGTAGTGTTTTGATGAAATATATATATATATATATATATATATATATATATATATATATATATATATATATATATATATATTATGTAAAATGAATGGATGAAAATGGGGAAGATATGGCTTTAAATATTTTTGTTATTTACCCTTTCAGTACGAACTTTGTTGTAGAACCCCTTTTTTTACGTGTGGTAATAAAAATTCATTTAGACAGAATTAAGCACATTTAAAATTACGTGACTTTAGCAACCCTCTCATGCTGATAAATTCAAACTATCTGATTAATAACATTTATGACTTTGAAAATTATTTAAATTAAATTTTTTACGTATTTCGTCCTTGGCACATATTTTCTAGGTGCAGTGGGTTTTTAAATATTTAGTAATAAATTCAGTCAGCCTCAGGATCGCTGTAAAAGAAACATATTTCGTAATTCACTGCTAATTTTACCTGCTCCCGATTTACGGGTTTGGTTAATTTTATAGCGGAACAATTTTTTAAATGTGCCACCGCTGCAAATCGTTCGGTCGCGGCACAGCCCAGCAACACCAACGATAATCGCTAAAAGTGCTGAAAATTCTTTAAAGAAATATTATAGATGACATGGGCAAACTAATTTACATTAGTAATACACAATTTTGATAAATTTTAATGTATTTAGACCATAACAATAATTAAAATTACACACCTTTATAATTTCTCCTCTAATGGCGGCTAAGGTTAGATACAGACAAAAGAAGTCTACTCATTCATATAATGCTACGTCATAGGTTCCTCTCTCTCTCAGCTCTCGAGGAAGACGACAAAGAATGCACATTATGTAGTGCTATTTATACTATTGCTGATTATGAATATATCTTTGTAATCTTATAACATTATTTTCCTCTGTGGCTATATTTTACATTTTTTCATCGCAGATATTAACATATTTCGTAATTACATTATGAGTATAGAAATTTTACAATCATAAAGACATCGAGAATATTATTACAGAAAATATTACAATAGTAACCAACGTCCTTTATACAAAATTAAATAATATTTTTGTTAAACAATTGCAGTATATACGAATTGCTTCATAGCGGCGTACTTAGTACAATTAAATGTCATTTCAGTTTATTAATAGTGTGTGTGCTGCCAGGGAACGTTAGAGTGTGTAAGCTTAGGGACTGATGACCTTACCAGTTAGGTCCTATAATATTTCACACACTAAAAAAAAAAAAAAAAAATCCCTTATTCCGCCTCAGTTACACTATGTCGGCGATTGCTGCGCAAAAACTTTCTCCACGTACGAGTACACCATAATTTACTCTACCTCGGAAACATTGGGGTTACACACGACTGCTGTGAGACGTTCCCGGAGGGTCCACTGGGGGCCGAACCGCACAATCAATCTGGGTTCGTTGTGTGGCGGCGGTGGGGTGATAGAACTGCTGTTGCCTGTCGTGGGGATGTATACCACTGAGGCTACGGCGGGGACGAAGCCTCTCCCTCGTTTCTAGGTCCACAGTTCGATACACTACAATACATACTTTAAGGTTGCTCAGCAAGTAATGAAGCAATAAAGTTGGGAATTACTAAGAGGAAAAAAGAAATAGATCCAGAAACATACTGGAGTAGAATACGTAATTATGACTGTAATCAAAATTAATTGAATATGTACAGCAATAAATAAAAACTTATACAGTTAAAGTTTTTACTAGTCATCCAACACTAATACAGCTTCCATCCAAAGCACTCCAACAACCCAAGGGCAAACGGCAAAGTCAACAGTAGAAACATCCCACATCTCTCCCGGCAAGGAAATCTAAAGCTGTTCACACAAGTTCCGGTAAGGTCACGATGACCTTCTTCTTCAACTTCACGGGCCCCTGCTCGTTCCTCGAGCGTGAAAGCGCAATCAATGCGCAGTGCTATGAAGACACTTAGCAGAAAATGCAACGCTCCAAACGTCAAAATGACGAGGAATACTGTCGGACGGAAGCATTCTATTACACGTTAACGCCCGCCCCCACATTGCACGGGGACTAGGTGTTTGTGTTGTCCTCGTCTCATCATCATCATCATTCGTGATAGTGGCTAGATTGGACTGCTTAAAACATTGGAATGTGAAAAGTCTGGGACGTTGTACGGGCGCTGATGAACGCGCAGTTGAGCGCCCCACAAACCAAACATCAACCCACATTGCCAACCGGACCAGGACGCCGCTTCAGTGATTCCTCCGTACAGCCGGTATCTTTCTCTGTTTGATTTTGACAGCTTTGGCGACCTGAAGAAGGATATGTGAGGACTTCGTCTTCAGTCGGACGAGGAAGTGCAAGAGAGGGTGCGATTGTGGATTTGTCAGCGGGCGACCGCTGTCTACAGAACAGGAGTTAATTGTCTCATGTCCCACTGAGATAAATGTTTTAACGTGTGTGATGATTACATTTGAATGGCACCGTTCAAGACTCCCATTGTGGCGGGTGTTCGGTTTTCGTTTGACTGCCCCTTATGGTAGGGCTGGCCTTCCATCAATATCAGTCATAACGAAAGAGTGAGAGGCAGGAAACCGAGGGATTTATAACAGTCAATGACGTGATTCCCCTCGTACTGGTGACCGAATATATTCCCGTTTTCTAGCGCTCTTGATTAGTCTAACGTTTAATTTCAGAGCGTTCCTTTATGCAAAGTTTGCAGCCTGAAAAAGGTTGTTGCGTCACCCCTGTGGGGAAGTTGTGGAGTTACTATACGTAGCCCTGTTACAGAGGAGCATTGTGTCTGCTCTGCATTGTCGCCTAAGTGCTTCATGAGTTGTTCCTGACGTTCTCTATGCCACACCCTGCGGCTATGAGCTCACTTCTTGCTTGTACTTCATTTCTTCCGAGTACTCACACTTTTTGCACCACCACTGCGTACTCGACGGGCGTGCTCTACTTAGCAGTAGGTTCCAACAAAATTTCACTCCGACGCTTAATTACTATTCTGCTGTGCATCAAATTTTTGTAGTCGGATTGTATGGTTCTGGGGCTTCGAAGAGAATTATATCTATAATAGCTTGTGGTCGTTGCTTCGTGAGGACAATCACGTGAATTTTAGTGACATTTAACTTAATCCGCCAGTATGTTGTCCATGTTTCGGTATCCCTGGAGTCATGCTGAAGTCTTATTCTTATAATATCTGGTCGTCCGTGCTTGCAGAAGAATACCGAATCGTCTGCTTGTAATTCCTGATGCGAAGTCACTGGTAGGCCTCTAGCTTTAAGAATACGCATAGTTTCTCCCCGGCTTTGATACAGTTCTGATAACGGCTCTCTTCCAAGCTGAGATATAGCTTTACTGGGTAACGATGTGCGGGTTACACATACAGCGGCTACTTGAGGCAGCTCCTTGAGCGCCTTTGCGCTGATTTGGTTTCTTCCGTGTGCTTTCTTGCTTTTCTGGTGTTCAAGACTTCTCAGGATTCTCTTCTCGATGATTCCTCCGATCTTCTGGGCTTTATATTTTGAATCAGCTGCGAGATTTTCCGTCAGTCCTTCCTCCACCAGTACTATTTCGTCGGCGTTGCTTAGTTCTGCCATGAGGTCGAAGTTATTTTCAAAACACATCAGCAATGGCATTGGCTTATCATCCGAGGTGTAAGCCTGCCCATTGAGCTCTGTTAATGGTGGCAGTCTGGTCGGTGTCTTCATGAAGAAAGGAGCGAGATCTAATGCTGAGCCGTTTAGTTGAATGGAGGTCACCAACTATTTCGATGCTCAGTCAGGGCCTTGTTTATCTACTGCTGGAAGAGATTCACTCTGGTCTTCATTGCTCTTTGTTTCTTAAGGCACCATTCATTATTGAGCCTGTTGAGAAGTTGGAGAATTAACTGTGGGACTGCCTCCGCTTAGCGATATGTACCTCCGAGTGGAGGATAACGCTGCTCCATTGCTTGCGGTGGTGCTGGGGTCGACTGTATTATTATAGTTTTCGTCTCATCTGTCGTCGATATTCATCCCAATTACTCTTTGAGGATTTTAAGGTGCCTGGTGATCGGAATTAAAACGCTGATGAAAACACCACGGGGTAGTGATAAGATGAGAGCACGTGTATGACTTCCGCAGTGTCGATCCAGGGATTCCGTTAACAATGCTGATATCGAGGACGTCTTGCGTATTTATATCGAGTGTGTAGCTCGTTGGTTGATTATGTCCACGGATTTGCATGCGTACTCGTTCTACTGCCTTTTGCAGGGTACAGACGCTGTGCGGAATCGTCCTGGACTGCCACATTATCCTTTACATTATGCTCCAAGGCGATGAAGCTCTTTTTTCCAGTTTAGAGTATGTCAGTTGAATCTTATTCCAATAGGTGTTATGTAGAGTGCAGTGACTTTGACTGTGACTTGTATGGTCTCCATTGCGATTGACGTGGATTTTATATCTTTTAGTGACGGCCTCGGTGTTTTGTAATGGCGAAGCGAGTTCCTGATGTACATAACAGTTCCACCACCAGCTGTCGGTCGGTCGTTGCAATGGTATGTACAACTTAAGATGTTTGTTCGGAACGCCAGTTTTAAGTGTGTTCCGGAAACAAGAAAAATGTCTACGTTTTCATCCTGCAGGAAGTGCTTGAATTCCTGCGGGTGGTGACGCAGAGGTTGGACAAAGATGTGGCAACACCGCGAGAAATGCTTTCTTGAACATAAATGCAGACGCTAACCAAGTCTGAACGTAGTGCCTCCGTTATGTGACCACGAATGGCACCTGTGTAACGTGCTCAGTACGTTGCAAGTGTCTGGCATGGTCAGAATAGGGTTCTATGTAGTTGTGAGTGCATTATATCGGAGCTCAGTGAAATTGAACGTGAGCAAATTGTAGGCGGATGCTTCTGTAACCAAGAGAGCCGAAGTGACTGCTATTTCACGAGACATATTATCTAACATTTATACCGCATACAAGGAAAGCGGAAAAACACCATCCACTAAATAACAACGCAAACGAAAGTGTGTGTTGTGTGATCGTGTCATAGGCACTAAGGAGGACAATGACGAAAAATAAGAGAAGAGAAACTGAAAAAGTCACTGCAGAACTGAAAGTCGCACTCGGGAACCCTGCCAGCACCAAATCAACACACAGAGAGCTCCATAAGCACGAAATTGCAGAAGACTGAGCAGAAATTCCAAAGCTATTCATCAGTGATGAAAAGATCCATAATAGAAAAACTCGATGCCACACCCATAAAACCTGGAGCTACGGGGCAATGGAAGGAGGTCATTTGGTAGGATTAGTCTTGTTTCACACTATTTCCAACTTCCGGTCGAGTTTAAGTCTCAAGAGTGAAATATTGTGATTCGATGACGATTTGGTCAGCCCTGTTGTGGCATTCCATGGATCCCCTGCTTACCCTGCAAGGTAGTGCTACTACCAAGGACTGTATGACCATTTTTGGTGATCAGGTCCATCCATGGTACAATGCTTGTTCTCTGGTGGGAATGCTGTGTTTCAAGACGAGAGGGTCCTTGTTCACGCCGCTCGCATCGTCCAGCACTAATTTTATGAGCAATAGGATGAATTATCCCTTCTCCTTTGGCCACCCCAGTCATCAGATCGTAGTATAACTCTCAGACTTTGTGATCTACATTTTAGAGCATTGTGCGTGATTCTCTATCCACCTCCATCGTTGTTACCTGAACTTACCACTATTTTGCAGGAATAACGGTATAATATTGCCTTGAAAACCTTGCAGGACCTCTATTTACCTAATCCGATACGACTGGGAGCTGTTTTGAATGCCGACGGGTTTCATACACCTTAGTAGTCAGGGTAATATGTTGTATTTTTAGCGTTTCCTTATTCTTGTCCACCTACTGTGTATGTCGTTGGCATTCCATACTGCTAAATCGGTGTCTTCCATTTATCTATTTCTGAACATAACCGGTCTGTATGGGCTGGCTGGTGGCCTTCAGCTAGCCTCTGACGACCTCTTGTACGGGTGCGGCGATGATTGGTAGTAGTTCAGATACATAGTAAACTGTCGTGGAAAGTCCACGTTCAGGATCTTGTTCAAAAACTTCATGCTGCCATTTTTACTATTCGAACGGTATCTGAAGTAAGTGATCGTTCGACACGAAAATTAGTCTACTTTGCTTACTTTCATTCGTTTATGTCGTATGGTGTTATATTTTTAGGTAACTCTCACCGTTCTAAAATATATTTTTGGCTCAGCAACTGGTGGTTCGGGCAATAAGTGGTTTTAGTTCGCCAAACTCTTGTCGACCCCTGTTCACTAGTCTGGGTACTCTGACATTGGCCTCTCAATACGTATATTCTTTACTGTCGTTTCTTGTTAACAATATCAGCTTATTACCAAGAATGTGCAGTTTTCACTCCGTTAATATTCGGCAGAAATCCAACTTGCATTGGGATCGGACTTCCTTAACACTTGTACAGAAAGGTGTGCGGTATACTGCTGCATCCATTTTCAATAAATGAAGAATTGAGAAATCTTAGCAGTAATACACGCGCTTTAAATCGAAAGTTTCGTCATCTGTCACTCCTCCTATTCTGTTGAGGAGTTCCTTGAAAAATTAAGCTGATTCTTATGTTATATCGTTGACTGCATTTACTGAAACTTATGGCTTGACTGTTTTCGGGTTCATAAACATTTTATTTTTATCTGTTATTACTTTTATGTTGTAATTTCATGTTCTGACACGTTCCATGACCTTGGAGATCTGTTCCTCAATTTGGTCCCACGGAACAGACGTGTATCTAAAGAAATAAATAGTTTGGCGTGGGTTTCGTTAACATCAGCGACAATTTAACTGTGTGATTAGTGGTCCAGCAACTTAAGATTGCTTCGCTGTGATCCGCGCTAGCGTTTGTCGTTGTCTCTTTGGTCGCTTCGCGGCAGTTTTCCGTTTTGCTTGAGTAGCAGGTATCCCTCTGACGACGACACAGACGAATAAGTAGGGTGTTGTCCGTGAAGTGCGTCGCTCCATTATTTGTGGCTTTATTTCTTGATTTCTGCTTTACTGGCGTGGTGGTGCAAGGATTACCCTGTTGTGTGTCTTTCTTATTGTTATCCTTCTGTTGTGTGGTTTGAGACCCATCTGTTGTTACCTTGAATTTTTCTATCTTATGCAGCCTATATACCTGGTTCGATGGTCCGTTGTAGATTTTCTTGATCGTGGGCTTATCCACTGTCGTGTCCTTGTCCGCATTTCACACGTCTGAGCAGCATAGTACAATTATGTTCCTCTGCAGTATAGTTCCTGACAATCCTAGCATTGACTGAGGCCTCTGCTAGTTTGTAGGGTTTCGACTGTTACAACTTTGTTGTAAAATTGTTCCATATTGAGTAGTTGTCTGTGCTTCCCTGTGTGTGGGATGATAATTAATCGCACTGTCGTGCTCTTCTGAGAGCCTGGTACTTTTAGCCAATCGACGACCGTTACAGCAAATTTATCTCCATCTCTTCGTGGGGTATTAATGTGACTCCTTTGATGACTGCTCTGATCCATTTTGGCTTTACTGTCCGCATCTATAGCACGGTAGAACAACCATTTCCATCCTTTGACGCCATAAGCTGTATTTGTGTGCGTAAGTTTCAATTGATCGCCGCCGGCTTGTTTGTCTGTGAAGTGTAAAGTGGAGTTATTTTCCAGCCAAGTATTTAGTTTCTTATAATTTTCTGTGTACTGAAACACAATGGATGGTATCTTCTGCCTCGTTCTTGTTGTTGTTGTCCAGTGTTGGCATCTTTTTCTGTTTGTTCTTCGTCTCGTAGAACGTTGAACGAGTTATTTTCTAGCACTGGTGCTGCTGGTGATGCCTTTTGTTAGTCTGGGTTGCTTCTTCTTCGGCGGTTTCATGCAATCTCCGTTTCTGGCTCCTGATGCGTCACTTTTGGTGATTACATCAGAGTGTTTCTACTTGGGGTCGCAGGTAGGTAGTTCTACCTCCATGTTGTTGTCACTAGGTGGGTCCGATTCAATAAGCCTAAGTCCGGTTCCATCTGCTGTGTCGCTATATTAGGGGGCAACCGAGGGGGTCTGTCGATGGAATGAACTCTGCCGGACAGCGATCGTCCGACTCCTGGGCGCGTGCATCATGTCTCGCCTCAGAATGATCGCACTCGCTTCCGTCTGCTCTGCGGACGGTTACATTGTCATTTTATTACTTCCCCGAGTGGCCGACTTACGTGACTGATGGTCCCATGGGACGGTAGTATCACGAAACCCACGACGTTCACAGCCACTGCCGTAGTCGCGTCCTCGTCCATTGATGACAATAAAGATACGAGAGTATCCAGGTGAATGACAGTAGATCAATCAAGGAAGCCCTCTTATGGATGCCAAGAGATTAGAAGACATTCATAAGACCACATAATGGAATATAGCTACATGACATTAGAAAACGTGCTAGAGTAACACTGTTTGCTGAAGACAGCAATGCATAAAGAAATGAAGGGAAGACACTTATCTATCAGTTATGTCAAATGGCTGATGCTGATGAATTTTTGCGTAATATATATGTGTAATATTTGGTTGTCTGATAACGTCAGTCTTTCCCGACCAGACAGGTGATACGATTTTCTCAACTCTGTTTTCTTCATCGGTATCTTACTAAAAAATTAAAGCCGTAAGGCACTGTTGGCTGGGAGTCCCCAAAAGGCAGGATCTGAGGCCTAATTGGAAAGTTTTTTCTGTCCTTCGCGCACAATGGCACCTTTCCTTTTGAAAGTGTGACAATTGTGTGTTTAAGTGTATCCGATAACTGCAGTTGATTGTAGAGGGTGTGTGTAGAGTGCTGTCATGTTCGTGTTGGATAATGAGACATGGAAGAGGTTGAAACCTGGTGCAATCAAATGGCTTGCTCCTCTCGAATAGCACCAAGGGGTTCGCCGAGCTGAGCAGCCCCAACCGACGGACGGATGCCCATCAAGTGTCTCAAGCTCTAACTTCATTAGACACCGTGGAGAGGTTTGCAGTTTAATCCAGGACATTCGCGCAAAGTTTCCTGATCAGAAAATTTAACCCAGCACCCCACCCCCTTCCCCCTTTTGCACAAAGGCAAAGGGATAGAAGCGAAGAGCACGTGGCGTACTCGAGCGGTTGTCTATCCAAGTACTGACCACGTCCGACGTTGCTTAAATTTGTGATGTGACGACAACCGCTGTTTTCAACGAGTAAGGGCGGCTGACATGAATTCTTAGTCTATGATGCCATCAACATCTGTCTACACATACTAAATATTGCGTCATCATTCCATATCTAGCAGGTTCAACATCTCGGCTTGTCCTCTCTATAGCACTAAGTCATTCTCCATCCTCTTCAGTATTACAGTAACAGGACTCTGGAACAAACTGTCCAATGGACTCCATAAATTTCTAACCCGTATCTGTTTCACTATTCTTCATGTGATTGTTCAAGTATTCAAGGCGTATTAAACTATCCACAAAATTATGAGAATGGAGTAGTAATACTTTGATGCTAATATTTCAGCTGTAAATCATTCACCAGTCTTCAGGGGGAGCCAGACGGAGCAACAGCAGAGCCTTTCCGCCCACCTTGCATGCCGTTAAGGCGAGTCAAGTCCGTATGATCAGATGGCAATTCATGGTGAAAGCGACAGAGCACTGTGCTACCGTGACTCTTCTGTGAAGGAAATTTTTCCACAAATTCTCGTCGACAGGGGGCAGTACCTATGTCTATGAGAGATAACTGTTGGAAGTTGCTGGGTCTCCATGTTGTCAAACTTAAGACCATGATCATGATTAATTGAATCGTTCGTCAAACGTATTTCATTAGCTTCCCTGGGAACTGAATCCTAGAATGATGAATGATGGAACAGATGTGTACTCTATAGCTTGGCTTTCTTGTATACGGTGCTCGGACAATGCTGATTTATTCTCTGTTGTCCGCAGCTCGTGGTCATGCGGTAGCGTTCTCGCTTCCCACGCCCGGGTTCCCGGGTTCGATTCCCGGCGGGGTCAGGGATTTTCTCTGCCTCGTGATGACTGGGTGTTGTGTGATGTCCTTAGGTTAGTTAGTTTTAAGTAGTTCTAAGTTCTAAGGGACTGATGACCGTAGATGTTAAGTCCCACAGTGCTCAGAGCCATTTGAACCATATTCTCTGTTCTTTCTACCATCCTAACCGAGCGACGTGGTGCAGTGGTTGGCACACTGGACTCGCATTCGGGAAGACGACGCTTCAGATCCACTTCCGTCCATTCAGATTTAGGTTTACAGTGATTTCCCTACATCGTTCCTTGCAAATGACGGGATGTTTCCTTCGAAACATCACGTTCGATTTAGTCAAACGTATTTCAGTAGCTTCACGTCCGATTTCCTTTCCCATCCTTGGGACAATCCGAGCTTGTGCTCCGTCTCTAATGACCTTAATGACGGGATGTTAAAATCAATCTTCCTTCCCTTCCATCCCACCTGCTAACATTATCCCTACTATTTTTCGCACTTCGTCGGTACAATGAACTTTGCCTCTATATTTAATTCCTTCTGTACTGTTGCCATGCATTTCTGTTAGTACGAGAGCATGCTCTAAAGTAATTCCTCCGCTATTTTAATGTAAAAACTCTTTAAATTTTTAAACAAAATAAACGTTATTAATGTTCTACATCATTATTCATGTCTATATATTTCAGCCCTCTGCAGCTAGAGGGCTCGAATTGTAGTGTGTAACACGACAGTAACTATGGCGATGCGAGAGAAACAGCGTGCTGTAATTGTGTTTCGAATTCGAAGAGTTTCTCCACACATAGAACACCTTCTTCTTCAGGATGACAATGCCACACCACACACGAGCGCTGCAATAATCCGACGCCTTGTTTCACTATCATCGACCATCATCTACACGGTGCCGACCTGGCCCCATACGACTTTCATTTGTTTCCAAAACTTAAAGAGCACCTTCGAGGACTTCACTTTGATAGTGATAAAGTGGTGCAAGCAGAGGTGAGGTTGTTGCTCCATCAACAAAGTCAAACATTCTACAATGACGGAATCAACAAACTGATCCCTCGTTGGGAGAAATGTGTTCGTCGCAAGGGCACTATGTTGACCAACAGACATTAAGAATGAAGATGTAGAATGTTAATAACATTTGTTTTATTTAAAAAGCCTTGAAAGTTTTCACATAAAATCGAAGGCGTTACTTTTCAGCAATCCCTCGTATACCATCAGTGAATCCAAAGTTCTTCAAAGAATGGAAATTCCATATATAAATCACCTTCAAACTTCTGATTTATTCACAAATGGGCCAATGTGCTAAATATTTGTCGTTAAGCTCAAATGGTTCAAATGGCTCTGAGCTCTATGGGACTCAACTGCTGAGGTCATAAGTCCCCTAGAACTTAGAACGACTTAAACCTAACTAACCTAAGGACAACACACACATCCATGCCCGAGGCAGGATTCGAACCTGTGACCGTAGCGGTCACGCGGTTCGAGACTGTAGCACCTAGAACCGCACGGCCACTCCGGCCGGCTGTCGTTAAGCCTACAAGCGGGAAAAAATGCTAGAACAATTTTGAAATTATGTTTAAATTTATTGGAAGTCGCTAAGTGCTCCCATTAGCAAACACGGGTTGAGGATAGTCTGGGTAATTTGCGCTCCGTTTCAAGTCAAATTAAAATTTTTCACCCATCTCAGTGCTGATGACGTCATTTCTCCTGAATTATATGACGTAAATGATATTATTCTACAGGTACATTCTGTGGTCTATGTGGATACTGTCTGCAAAATGTGTTGTGAATAGAGTTGGTATAAAAGAAGTAATAAATCAAAACGTCATGTCTGACGCTACAGGTTTACTACATGAACAGCGAAAGCGTAGTAAGCGATAATCGTTTTCCCTTTCATCATTTTGTGGCTCTCAGCGCGAAAAAGTAATATAATGATTTCAAATTTTGTGCAAAGTTTGATTCAAGTGACGAAGTGCTTCCATTCTCAAACACTGCATGAATTCAGTGTGGGTACCTAAAGCGCTGTGAGCTGCGCTGCCTCAAGAATTATACACAGTTTCTAATTGTTGTCTCACTACATTATACTTTCAACATAATAATATAGTTTCTGATTGTTGTCTCACTGCGTTATACTTTTAACATAATGGTATACCTCTTAATGAGTATATAACGACAGAATTTTAAGTTTTAATTCTGTCAATAATTAGGCAAAATATTGAAAATTAAATTTTTGATGCCTTTGGAAGGTTTTAGATAGGCAAACTGTAAATGGAATTGGGTGCCATGAACCGGGTTACTCGTTTAGTAATATAGAGTGCACAAATTTGACAGAAACATAACGAGAAAAATAATAAGTAAATAAACTGTAATTAGTAAAAGCATGGTGTGATGAGGCCACCTAAATGTGGAACATATGTATTTTCCGACTGTCGTAATGGCCAATGCTGACTTCGTCTCCCATAAACGATGTTCTAAATCGAAGACATGACGATTAGCTGCCACGTAAACAAGTGATGCGTGCATTATTCACGTGTTTGGAAATTGCCTTTGAAATTCATTACTTGCAATTGGGTAAAGCCCTGTGCAGTGCTAATGGTCAGAGGCAAAATCCATTTGGATACAGGTCCAGTCGAGTTCACCACCCGTTTACTGAACGAACGTGCAGTAGTGGCGGTCGCTGTGAAGCTGTTAAATTAAAAAGGCCCTTGCTGGCATTACGAGGACTCAAAAGTACTTGCAGCCGGGGTAGCTGCATTTGCTAAGAAGGCGCGCCGCGCTGAAAGCCACGTAATTACTGCTAGCGACGGCACAGACAGCAAAATGTTCCGTACATGTCCCACCAACCATGTCTGGCAAATGATTAACGTACACATTTCTCTTATCCATACCTGCCTTTTCTTAAGTGACACAATATTTCCATTGCTCAATTTTGGTGTAAAACGTTGTCCAAACCGAAACAGGGGAGATACAGTAACACGACTTACTACCACCTGATCACCAAAGCGACATGCAGCCGAACTGCCGTCGCTTAGTGATGTACAGGGTGTCCCAAAATGTTAGCGCCAAAATTGTGCAGAGGTTATGCAATCCTAAAGTAAGTATTTTGAGATACGTCAATGGTATGGAATGCATAAATGAGACAGTAGGAGGCCTACAATAAGCAATGTGTGTGAAACACGTCTTTGTAAACTCCTTACGTTCCATAAAAAATAACTACGTTGGTGGTGCTATCTCTAAAAATAACAGACTATCGTCTGTGATGGCTCCATTGTGGAGTTACGATTATTTACATCTCATGACTGGATGTCGACGATGGTCTTACTCGTTACAAGAACTTTTAAACAGGCAGTGCTTACATGGCATATACATAGAGGTGACAAAAGTCATGGGGTAACTCCCAATATCGTATCGGACTTCCTTTTGTCCATCACAGTTTAGGAACTCGACGTGGAATGGAGTCGACAGGTCGTTCGAAATCCCCTGCAAAAATATTGAGCCACGTTGCCCTTATCGACGTCCATAATTGAGAAAATGTTTCCGGTGCAGGATTTTTTTTTTCAACGAATTGATGTCTCCATTGCGTGCCATAAATGTTCGGTGCGATTCATGTCGGACGATCTGGGTGGTCAAATCATTAGCTCGAATTGTCCAGAATGTTCTTCAAAACAATCGCGAACGACTGTGGCCCGGTGACATGGCTTATTGTCATCCAAAAAACTTCCATCTTTGTTTGGGAACATCAATTCCATGAATGGCTGAAAATGGTCTTCAGGTAGCCGAACATAACCATTTCCAGAAAATTATCGACTCAGTTGGACCAGAGGACCCAGTCCATTCCATGTAAACGCAGCCTACAGAATTATTGAGTCACCACCACCTTGCACAGTGCCTTGTTGACAACTTGGGTCCATGGCATAGCGGGATCTGCGCCACACTCGAAACCTACCATCAGTTCTTACCATCTTAATTCGAGACTCATATGACCAGGCCACAGTTTTCCAGTCATCTACGGTCCAACCAATATGGTCACAAGCCCAGGAGACGTCGTGCTGTTAGCAAAGGCACACGCGTCGGTCGTCTTCTGCCATAGCCCATGAATGCCAAATTTCGTCGCGCTGTCCTAACGGATACGTTCATTATATGTCTCACATTAATTTCTGCGGTTATTTCACGCAGTGTTGCTTGTCTGTCAACACTGACAACTCTACGCAAAAGTCGCTGCTCTCCGCCGTAAAGTGAAAGCCGTCGGCCAGTGCGTTGTCCGTGGTGAAAGGTAATGTCACAAATTTGGTATTCTCAGCACACTCTTGTCACTGTGGAACTCGGAGTATTGAACTTCCTAACAATTACCGAAATGGAATGTCCCATGCGCCTAGCTCCAGGTACCATTCCGCGTTCAAAGTCTATTAATTCCCATCGTGCTGACATAAATCACGTAGGACACCTTTTCACATGAATCGCCTGAGTACATATGACAGCTCCGACTATGCACTGCCCTTTCATACATTGTGTAAGCAATGCTACTGTGGTGTCACCGCCAGACAAGACACTTGCTAGGTGGTAGCCTTTAAATCGGCCGCGGTCCGTTAGTATACGTCGGACCCGCGTGTCGCCACTATCAGTGATTGCAGACCGAGCGCCGCCACACGGCAGATCTAGGGAGTCTTCCTAGCACTCGCCCCAGTTGTACAGCCGACTTTGCTAGCGATGGTTCACTGACAAATTACGCTCTCATTTGCCGAGACGATAGTTAGCATAGCCTTCAGCTACGTCATTTGCTACGACCTAGCAAGGCGCCATTACCAGTTACTACTGATGCTGTAAAACATGTACCGTCAAGAGCGATGTTCACCAATTATGGATTAAGGTTAAGTATTCCAGCAGCTACGTACGTTTTTTGTTAGTCTCATTTCCTCGACCTGTTCCAGACCTCACGCCAGCCTGCGTGAGCTAAAACGCGTGCCTTTCGGCTTCCTCTCATAGTGGGTTGGCTGTCTTGCCAATCCACAACAGCTACCACTATCTGTATACGAGGGTTGCCCAGAACATAATGCACCGCACTTTATTTCTTCAACAATTCTTTATGAAAATAATGAGAATTACACACACGAAAGAACGGTGTTTTATCTACAAACCCTATTTTTCCTAGCAATCTCAATCCCGTTATACGGCCTTCTTCCAGCGCGAAACACGGGCGTCTATGCCCTTTCAGTACCAATCCTTGTCCTGGTGTCGGACCCAGTGCTTCACTGTGTTAATCTCCTCCTTATCGTCCTCAGAATGACTTCTACGAATGGCATCCTTTAATGGCCCTAGCAAGTCGAAGTCCGAGGGGGCTAGGTCAGGTGCTTCAGGTGTGACAGCCGTGGATGGTCTCCCGACCGCTGCAAATCGTGGAGCTCCACCGAATCGCCTTCTGATGACCTCACCCTTCGTGCCCAGCGTCTAACTTTAATTCTGTCGACATCAGATGCTCCATAGACTTTGCACAAGCGTTTGTGGATATTCACCACAGCTCTTTTCTCTGCAGTAATAAATTCAATGACGGCACGTTGCTTTTAACGTACATAACCTACAGGCGCCATTTTGAAACTGTCCTACAGCTACGCTATCTGTCGGAACTGACGGAAACTTGGCGCGCTCACTCAGGAGACTTCAGATATTTCATACGTAACGTTTCGCATTCGTAGCATTGTTTTCGACTGAGAAAAAAAATGCGGTGCATTACTTTCTGAGCAACTCTCGTATGTGCATATCGCTAACTCATGACCTTCGTCACCTCCGTGTATCCTACATCCAACTTCTTTTTCTAGTTCAGGAAATAAACTAAAATCTTTGTGAAACTTCCTGGAAGATTAAAACTGTGTGCCGGACCGAGACTCGAACCCGGGAGGAAGTTTCATATCAGCGCTCACTCCACTGCAGAGTGAAAATCTCATTCTGTTAAAATCTTTGTGGTTGATAGTAGCATATACTTTACACCATGTACTTTGCACGTGTAATTTGTTTACGTTTCTGCATGTTGCAAGCAGGTGGTATTACCTGCTTGGAGAAAGCTGTTTATCACAGTATCACAGATAATGGTAATTACCGTTCGTTTTTGGTCATTCTGAAGTAGAATGTGTATAGAATATGCTGTAACATGCTAATATACCCTGCAATATCGAATAAGCGGTAGTTTATTCCATCACAACAATACAGCGATAGATTTTCATGTAACACTGGGTCTAATTCAAGTGGCATAATTTCGATAATTTTTTTTTGTGTTTTGTGAGTATTGCGGGTATTACAGTTATTTTCTAATGTAAATAGTATTGACTTTGTATATATACTAAAATTTTGGCGAATCACACGAATCTTTTACTAAATTTCGCAGTTTGAGCTTATTTTGTCCCTGAATAATGCACTGACCATCAATAAAAATTTTTCGTTCACAAAATATGACCTCAAGACTGAGAAAGAATGTTAACTGCAGCAAAATTCAGTGCCGGGAATGCCGAATGGCTGTGCAGAGAAAATTCAGCAACATCTTAACTGAATGATTTATCCTCGTGGATAGAAGCTTACAACAAACTGGATCGTTCAAGCCGCAGAGGGCTACCCAAGGTTCTCGACAAAGAACTGTTCGGACAGAAGAATTTGAGGAGATAATGTTAGAGACTAATTATAAGGAAGCGGTGACGTGCATATCCGTCAGATACAGACTTCGAAGAATGCGGTGCAATTTTTTGTTGCTCACGGATGAAGCCACTTTCAACCGTGTTTGTATTTAAACTGTAGCAGTAGCCATGCTGCGGCTATAAAAATCCATACGCAATGCTCAACTCAATTCACCAACAACTGTTCTCTATCAACGCGTGGCCTGAAATTATTTTTTGCTAAATTGGGACAAACTTCAGGAAACGACGCCTGAGGGATAATAAGGAAAGAAGGTCGTATGGACATACGGCCGGGCCCGCATCTCGTGGTCGTGCGGTAGCGTTCTCGCTTCCCACGCCCGGGTTCCCGGGTTCGATTCCCGGCGGGGTCAGGGATTTTCTCTGCCTCATGATGGCTGGGTGTTGTGTGCTGTCCTTAGGTTAGTTAGGTTTAAGTAGTTCTAAGTTCTAGGGGACTGATGACCATAGATGTTAAGTCCCATAGTGCTCAGAGCCATTTGAACCATTTTGAACATACGGCCGGAAATGCGGTCCAAGGGAGATACATCAACTTGAAGATGGTGATAGGAAATCTTTAACAATGTAGTTTCAGTGATTGAAAGCGCTCATTAAAACACATCATCCACGTGGGAATGTCCTGTCTGTACTGGTGTTTCAGCTCTATACTCAAGAGGGTAGTGATCTGGAGAGCCATCATGTAGGAACCACATTATCCTTCGTACTACCGAAGGCACGTCTGCCAACTGGGTGCAGGGTCACCCGCAGGAAGTGCAGATATGCCTCGACCGTGGCCGTTGTGGAAGAACCAGTATGTACCACTAGACAGTCGCCATTAATCACTGCCCACACTCTGAGGCTGAACTGGTGCTGATGATTCGCTGCCACCATACGATGGGGATTCTCCGTAGCCCACAGGTGGATAATTCTAACATTGACGATACCGCCCCTCGTAAAGTATTTTTACCTGTAAATAGGATGGATGACAGAAATCAGTACACAGTGGCGCCCTGTGCGACGAACCAGCGACAAAATCCTCGCTGCGCGGGCAAGTCGGTAGATAATAAGGCCTACACGAGTTGTGAGTATTACGGATAGTAGCAGATACCGTAGAGAATGTTCCACACAGTTGTCTGGCTTACCCAACCAGGCCACCAACCTGGTACTGACGCAGGGGTCGCTGTCAAAGATCTTTTTTCTCCATCTTCCAGTGGGTGTACATCCCTTGGACCACATTTGCGGCCGTATGTGCATTTGACCTGTTTTAATCCTCATCCTCTCAGCGATCTTTCCAAAAGCTTCTCCGCATTTAGCAAAATCACCTTGTATAACATCTACAGAACCTTATTTCCTGCAATCCCGTTTGAATGGTGCATGTTATCTAGTATTAATTGAAGATGTGCTCACCAGTTTTTGGAGACGTCTTGTTGACAGTGAGAGTATGTGGTTTCAACACGACGATGCACCACTCTACTCGGATATCTATGCTCGTGAGCGCTTCAACAACAGATACTTTCACTGGTCGATTGTAAGGGTAGGTCCTGTCCCATAGAGCGTCATCATTTTATCTCACTTTTACGGATTTCTGAGGGGTTATATGAAGCCATTGTTATATGTAGCAACAGATGAAAGTGAATAGGACGTCAGGGATAAAAAGATGCCGATTATGGATTTAGGGCGTTAAATTGCATGGTCATCAGTAGCCCTATACAAAGTAATTAGAGAAGAGTGTGATTAATATTGAGTAAAATTGTATGAAATTGTAAAACTGAAGAATATGTCGAACGGATATGAAATACATTATGGAGCTCCATAACAATACGAAGCACAGAAAAAAAACGGTTCAGAATAACTGTTGATAAAGACCATTATAAAACAGAAGGAGAAATATACTTAAAGGGATTTACTGTAGCTGGATGACCACTTGATAACGGATGGCTCAACTTCACGCTAATAAACGTTGAAATTCATTGCGGAAGGGGCACGGACAACGCACAAAACAGTAAAAGCTGTGCGACACGAGTCTTATTGTCATTTAAAATACTAAGCAGGTCATGTGTAAGACGCCGACCAGCCCTCAGGTTAAAAAATTAAACAACTTCAATTAACATATGGTGAATCGACACCTGTGTTTCCTAGATTTCCCTCACTGGAGAGTCCTCCCCCCGCAGGTTGAAAGCATGTACCAAGGAGTTTAGTCCCAATCTTAACCACGTAAGGGGTACCTCTTCAGCTCGTCATGGAGGTAGTCGTATTGACCGCAGTATATTTCCCTTCACTTGCAACCACTGAGCCTCTTATCAAAGCATAGGCCTCTCGCAGGGGTACTGAAGAAGCTGAATGTATGAGAGAGGTGGCATCCTTGATTGTCACATCAGGAAGTTCATTACCCCGGATTTCCTATTGCTGGTAACTAACAGACAGTTATCTCCTTCACCTAATTTTGGATGCCCTGGACGATATTGGCTGCTGGCAAGAAGAGTGCTTTGGGAACTGGAGAAGGTGAAGAATTTCTTACCATGATGTTACTTATCTCTTCCAGTGTCCTGAAGATAGTAAACAGTGTTGCCTAGTACATACAAAATTGCTCTATGAGTAATATTGCTACTACACGATCGGGAAACATCACTGAGTAGCCGATTAAGCCCCCCGTTTAGAATCATCAGTGTAAACACAAATAAAATGAAGGTGAGGATTTAAATCCCATAAAATTAATTTTTAACAACGTAATCTATGGTACATCTCTTACTCCATCCATTCAATTTTAAAACTAACCTGGACCTCTGTAGCAGCCACAGGATCCCGCTACTCCATTCATGCCTTAATTCTATCGGCTTGTAAGGCCTCAAGGCTCTTTCTGCCATGGATCCCAAATAACCTCATTGTCTCTGGTCGGTAGCTGAACAATCTTTCCAGAGGGGATCGGACAACGAAATAGACAAACACTTACGTGCATGGTGAACTATTAAGAGAAGTTGCCGTAAGGACAGTGGGAGCCCACCAGCCTCCACACACAAGCCATGAATTGCCCCCCCCCCCCCCCTTGACATCCTAATAATTACGTCACGGTACCCCAGTCACACCATGCAGCCTCCTACTGAAACTCCGTCTCTAGTGAAAGCTAAGGTCACTCTCCCCTTTCAAGAAAAAGCGCGCTCTGCATGACGGTATCTGAACAGGTTTTCCCTAAATTTACAGCCGCGATAATCCTTTTCTCCCAACTGTGCAGAATCCTCCTCTCTCACCGTTAAAATTTAGTTTGTCGTGTATAACCTGGAAAGCTGTTTGGTGATTTTACTAACTGCGCTGATGTTTCTGTTTGCTGCAGGTACCAGCGCCAACGGCAATACATCGAAACTCCGGCCGACGCGATCCACCGAGGAAGAGTCAACCACCGTCACATCTGGTGAGTAGGAAACGACCTGCAGAGATACCTTCTTGCATTTTCATCTCAATAACATGAGATTCTAAGCTGACAAAAAAAAAGGAAATATATTTCGACTATGTCCGAGATGCAGGTCAATGAGTGCAGGGCAATTTCTGTCCCACTGCTTGGAAGCAACTACGACTAAATACAAGTGTACGCCGTCAACGTTCAACATATCATTAGAGTAAATCTGTTTCCTCCACGCAGTACAGATAGTTTGCCATTGAATTAAGGAGAACAAGTTCCCTGCTCCTTTCTTATTTATAGGTTACTTCCATTCCCGCAGTAGGGGCGGGCTGCCACTGTCATGTTATCACTAATCAGCCGTTGAATACAAATTTTAAATGTAGATTGATAGATATAAAACCTTTATCTGAAGCTTGATGAGGTGTTGATGATGTATGAGTATGATGGTACTATGAGCTTTGTGTAACGTTTTCCAGGTAAGGAATCTGGATGCAGGTGGGAACGAAAGAGAAGTAAAAGGAGGTAGGATGCAGTATAAGGATTGGGAAGGGCCAAGAGGTGGGATGTATTGTTAGGACGCTGGTAGGGTTTCAGTTATACTAGGGAAAGCTGTGCAGTTGCCTTTATTTGGAATGGGACAGGGAAGGGCCAAGAGGTGTCAGGATGCTGGTATGGTTTAAGTCATGCTGGGAAGGCATTTTGGCAGCCTTTACTTGGAACGGAACAGGAAAGGGTCCAGAGGGGGGATGTATGTGGTAGGAGACTGGTA
Organism: Schistocerca serialis cubense; assembly: GCF_023864345.2. Classification (NCBI taxonomy): domain Eukaryota; kingdom Metazoa; phylum Arthropoda; class Insecta; order Orthoptera; family Acrididae; genus Schistocerca; species Schistocerca serialis. The sequence goes on along the minus strand of NC_064640.1, from coordinate 623,247,445 downwards.
TGGTTTCAGTCATGCTGGGAAGGCTTTTTAGCAGCCTTTACTTGGAACGGAACAGGAAAGGGTACAGAGGGGGGACTTATGTGGTAGGAGGCTGGTATGGTTTCATTTATGCTAGGGAAGACTGTGTTCAAGCTTGCATTTGGAATGAATCAGATAAGGTAGCTAAAGTTGATAGGATGAGTAGCTATCAGGTATGATCTCATGCTCTGGGGGCGGAAGACGGTTCAAAATATCCTGGAAAACGACATGGTTTCTGTGGGGACATAAAGAAGGTGGAGCGTCGTGGTAGAGGGGCGGCAACAGGCCAGGGTTCTCATGACTGTGAGATACAGTCGTGTCTTGCGGTCAGATTTTGTGAGAAACACGGGACTGACGATGCAATTTCATGTGTTTGATGCGAACACTTGTACGCAAAAATGACGTGACTGGCGAAGTAGAAAAAGTAAATAATAAAGTAATTCATCTCAAACTATTAACTTCTATGACACACTTTCTTTAATACGAATATTGTTCGTCACTGTTTCGACACATCCCATAAAACCACCTGTTCACACGAAGGATTACCTGAAAGTAGTGCCCCCGAATTTTTTATGTGAAAAGTCGTAAAGCTTTTTAAATAAAACAAATGTTATTAGTGTTCTACGTCTTTATTCTTCTTGTCTATTTGTCAACATAGTCATTCTGGCGACGAACAAATCTCTCCCACCGAGAGACCAGTTTGTTGCTAACGTCACTGCAGAATGTTTGACTTAGTTGACCGAGCGACAACCTCACCTCTGCGTGCACCACAATATCACTATCGAAGTGAAGTCCTCGAAGTGGTTCTTTAAGTTTTGGGAACAAATGAAAGTCACATGGGGCCAGGTCGTGACTGTGGATGATGTCGATGTTAACGAACCAAAGGTGTCGGATTGTTGCAAATGTCACAGCGCTCGTGGGTAGTCTGGCATTGTCATGCTGAAGGAGAGGGTGATCCATGTGTGGACGAATTCTTCGAATTCGAAACTCGATTACACCACGCTGTTTCTCACGCAGCAACATAGATACATTATACACCGCCATGTTACACGCTACAATTCGGAGCCCTCAAGCGGTAGACGGTTGCTAATACACTGGTGTCCAAAATTAAAGCAACAAACCGCTGTTTCCCCGCCCAGTGTCTAAGTACCGATATAATCATACAAAATGCCAACAGAAGTCCGTACGTTCGTGTTCAGCTCCGAAGATGGCACTCTGGTCAACGGACAATCACGCCAGCGATTATGTCAGGGCACCCATCAAACGGGGTAATATTTGTCGTGTAGCCCCACATTTACATTCGCATTGTACGCAGTCATAGTCGGTGCAGTATGACACAGAGAAGACTTCTACCAGACTCTGCAGTGAAGATCCATAGTAATAACGGAAGCGGTATTGAAGTGGTCCCATGGCTTAAAGTTAATCGTTCTGTGGTTTCTCGGAAGTGGCGACAGCTGATAGTGTCTGAAACTGTATCCCAGGGTAGGGGCGACCACGTATGACGTCAGAAAGAGAGCGCCGTTATTTGGCTGTAAGGGCACAACGGAACCGCCTTAGTGCTGCACGGCAACTGGCATCTGACCTCGCTTATTGCACTGGAAGTGTTGTATCGAGGCAAACGGTGTACCGCCGGCTTCAGCAGAATGGTCGTTATTGTCGGAGACATGCTGTATGTGTACCTCTGACGCCTCTTCACAGAAGGTAACGTCTTGAGTGAAGTCGTAAACCATGCCACCTGGACGCTGGAACAGTGGGCCAATGTTCTTCTCACAGATGAGTCCTGAACTGGTCTGGAGAGTGAGCCTCAACGGATTCGCATCTGGAGGGAATGCGGAACACGATTTCGGGACACCAACATTTTGGAAAGAAACCGATATCGAGGAGCATCCCTAACGGTGTGGACAGGGATTGTGTTGACCATTCGAACAGCTCTTCATGAAACTGTACGGCCGAATAGGCAAGGTTTAACTGCTGTCAGGTATCGAGACGATATCTTGAGACCTCACGTGCGGTTGTTGCGAGGAGCTGTGGGCCCCGACTTCGTATTGAAGGACAATAATACTTGACCTCATAGAGCACGGCTAGGTGATGTTTTCTTGGAAACAGAAGATATTGCACGCATGAAGTAGCCTGCTCCCTCTTCTGATTTGAATCTCGTTGAGCATGTCTGGGATCACTACGGAGACGGGTTGCATCAGCACCCACCAACCGCTCCTCAAGACTGCGAGCAGTTGTACAGGAAGAATGGGCGATATTGCCTCAACATGATATTGATGGCATTATTCGCAGCATGCTTCTTCGTTGTCAGGCCTGTATTGCTGCCAGAGGTGGTCACACCCCATGCTGAGCACAGTAATCAGTAGCCAGAAAGTGCTTGCAAATCCGTTAAGTTGGAAGAAAACGAAAAAAGTCTACTTTTATGCACTTTGGAGTTGTTTACGCTCTGTATTCTTTACATTGTTTCTACTTTACTGTCACCTGTTTATACTGTTTTGTGGCAAAATAAACGCACCTTTGCAAAATTTCCGTTCGTTGCTTTAATTTTGGACACCGGTGTATGTAGATATGACCTACACAGAACTAGAATCTTAATAACGTTTGTTTTATTTAAAAAGCTTTAAGAGTTTTCACCAAAAAATCGATGGCATTACGTTTCATCATACACTCGTGTAAGTAAACGTGTGGTCGACGTGATCACTGGATCGTCATCGCCAGTGCTATGCAAAATGCGACAATGAAATCATATATTTTATACAGTTTTTGTCACCACTGTTGTACAAATCTTCGTGGCGCCACACGTCAAGTTGTCGCAAAGGCATACAATTTTCCACGTAAGTAGCAATCACAAGAATTTATTCGGTCAATAACCGATACTAAGCGATCGTTATACATCGTTAATAGAACTACTGCAACCCTGTAACACCTTTATTTGTTGTAAGACACCATCTACTTACACATTTTCTTCCAAAGTGACAAGAAACTGGTGTGGTGAAATGATTTTGCAATATGAGAAAACTGAGATGCCGAACAGATACCAGTTGTCCAATGTGAAGTACAGAGTATTGATTAGTTGATTTCTCCTTGTGACGATAAAAATACGTGAACTTCCAACCAAACAACTGCTCTCTGTCTGTATTTTAGAAAATAGGTATTATATTAGCAAAAAAAACGCCATTATGAATGTGTACGAGTTAATGCGGGCTGCCAAAAAAAGTTGTTTCGGCAATTCGTAAACTACACTATTCGTTAACAGGTCACCAATGAGCAAATTTTGTGATCCTTTCCTGCTTCATCGCATCTCGAATTTGGGTTCGCGATGAGTTCCTGAGGAGCACGCGATGCTGACCATACATATCATTCGGCTGTGGTTCAGTGGGGAAGGGGTCAGCGCACATCTCTCCCGGCCGTGTACACTTTTCGAGACCTTGGAGCCGCTGCTCCTAATTTGAGGAGCTCCTCAGTTAGCGTCAAGAGGCTGAGTCCGCCACTGGCAGGAACTGAAGACCGGTCCTCCGCATAGTAGTCAAACGGTGTGACCTCTCAGCTACAGAGGTAGACCATCTGCCGTTACATATTGAAAATATTTTTTTCTGCTTCTACCATATACAACTCGAAGACAACGAAGTGTGTTTATGTTTGTCCACACGTTATTAGGCTCATAGAAACGAACAGAAGCTGTAAGTGAACGATGCAGAGAAATAAGAAGAAATGTCACATCTTCAGATAGTGTTACGTGCTATGAAATAGTATAACAAACAGCTACACAGAGAATTACATTTTCAAAGTGATTCGATTTAGTGTTGTACAACTTCCGCTTAAGTTTGCTATGTTTGTATGCTTATCTCGTCTCACTTCCTGTGTGTGATATACGCACATCAAAAAATGTTTTGCATCACCTCAGTTCCGAGAGCTCCGGAACCTGTACAGAAAATTGTAATAGAGATCAACATAAACACCATTTCCGCCATTTTTGTTGCTCATAAAAACCACACATTCATGTTGTACAACCATACAGTGAGACCTTCAGAGGTGGTTGTCCAGATTGCTGTACACACCGGTACCTCTAATACCCAGTACCACGTCCTCTTGCATTGACGTATGCCTGTATTCGCCGTGGTATACTATCCACAAGTTCGAGGCACTGTTGGTCCAGATTTTCCCACTCCTCAACGGCTATACGGCGTAGATCCCAAAGAGTTGTTGGTGGGTCACATCCCCCATAAACAGCCCTTTTCAGTCTATCCCTAGAATGTTCGATAGAGTTCACGTCTGCAGAACATGCTGGCCACTCTAGTCAAGCCATTTATTTTTCGTGAAGGAAGTCATTCACAAGATGTGCACGATGGAGGCGCGAAATGTCGTCCATCAAGACGAATGCCTCGCCAATATGCTACTGATATGGTTGCACTATCCATCGGAGGATGGCATTCACGTATCGTACAGCCGTTACGGTGCCTTCCATAACCACCAGTGACTTACGTCGGCCTCACATAATGCCTTCCCAAAACAACAGGAAACCTCCACCTAGCTGCACTCGCTAGACAGTGTGTCTAAGGCGTTCAGCCTGACCAGGTTGCCTCCAAACACGTCTCCGAAGATTGTCTGGTTGAAGGCATATGCGACACTCATCGGTGAAGAGAACGTGATGCCAAACCTGAGCTGTCCATTCGGCATGTTTTGGGCCCATCTGTACGGCGCTGCATGGTGTCGTGGTTGCAAAGATGGACCTCGCCATGGACGTCGGGAGTGAAGTTGCGCATAATGCAGCCTACTGCGCACAGTCTGAGTCGTAACACGACGTCCTGCGGCTGCACGTAAACCATTATTCAACATGGTGGCATTGCTGTCAGGTTTCCTCCGAGCCATATTCCGTAGGTATCGGTCATCCACTGTAGTAGTAGCCCTTGGGCGGCCTGAGCGAGGCAGGTCATCAACAGTTCCTGTCTCTCTGTATCTCCTCCATGTCCGAACAACATCGCTTTGATTCACTCCTAGACGCCTGGACTCTTCCCTTGTTGAGTGCAGTTCCTGGCACGAAGTAACAATGCCGACGCAATGGAACAGCGATACAGACCGTCTAGGTATAATTGAACTACAGACAACACGAGCCGTGTACCTCCTTCCTTGTGGAGTGACTGGAATTGATCGGCTGTCGGACCCTCTCCGTGTCCGTCTAATAGGCGCTGCTCTTGCACGGTTGTTTACATCTTTGGCCGGGTTTAGTTCAAATGGCTCTGAGCACTATGCGACTTAACTTCTGAGGTCATCAGTCGCCTAGAACTTAGAACTAATTAAACCTAACTAACCTAAGGACATCACACACATCCATGCCCGAGGCAGCATTCGAACCTGCGGCCTTAGCGGTCACGCGGTTCCAGACTGAAGCGCCTAGAACCGCACGGCCACACCGGCCGGCCCGGGGTTAGTAACATCTCTGAACAGTCAAAGGGACTGTGTCTGTGATACAATATCCACAGTCAACGTCTATCCTCAGGAGTTCTGGGAACCGGGGTGATGCAAAAGTTTTTTGGATGTGTGTAGGATCCGATTCCGTATCTGTGCTTTTGTCTGTTTTGTCGTTTACTATGAACTGCTGATCTGCCTGACGTGGAGCTTGTCTTATTCTAGCGTATGGTCTCTCCTGTTTGTATGCCGCATATAGTGTTCGCCATACTTCGTCTGCGATGCTGTTTATAGAGTCCCAGTCGTCTGTGTATTAACTAACCCATGTCCTGGTTTCTTAAACTCGGTCTTATGTGTCCATGGGCATTGCAGATGAGCACTGTGTGACATTCTCACCACAGGCGCAAGAGTAAATCTGTCTTAGGCGAAGCCTGAGCAGATGCGCAGAATACGGGCCATAGCCCGTGAGAAAATGCACCATGCCTCGTGTTGGATTTGTGTACTTCAAACTCATAAGCTCTTGTATACTGAGGAAGAAAGACTAGACTCGTCTTCCCTTATTAGTTGTGTCCCATTCTCTCTGCCATATATCAATTCTCCACATGTTTAATTTCCGTTTGTCGCTTATGTCTTGCCCAGTTATTTCTCTTATTTTGTCGCGTCTTCCCCTCTTCAGCCAGGAGGCAGCTGCTCTGTGGCGAATTGTAATATCTATAGGGAAAACTACCAGTATCACGCACAGTGCTTCAATCGAGGTCGTGCCGAAAGCCCCCGAGATCCTGAGTAGAACACTCCTCTGGCCGCGCCTTACAATGGCTTTATGCGCACCTGAACATAACCGATGTGCCCTAGCACTACCCGCAAAACAACGTATTGACTCAAAGAGAGCTGTGTCATATGTCCTCATTATCAGAAGGGGTAGTGTGTATCTTCTAGTGTGCAGTCTGGAAAGTTTATGCATGAGCTTCGATGCTTTGTTAATTGTCAGTCAGGCACGTTCGTTAAAGTGTAAATGTTCGGCAACATAAATGCCAATGTATCTTTTCATAGCTTTCCTTTTTATACATCTGTTGTTTAACTTTATAATTGAATTTATTTTCATTGTGTCTCATAGAAGCAGGTAAACAGTTTTCTTTTGTTACTGTTGTGAGGGAGAGATGGGAAGAGAAACGGGTGTAGCGGGGGTGATCCGGTTGCTTGGATAAGAAGCAGAATGTCATAATTGTAAGATTTCTCCGTAGAGGTTACACAGCCGATTTTTTTTTTAATTAGCAGTATAGAATTCAGGCATTCTCAAAGTTTGAAGGGTGTTGCCATTCAACATTTAGAGCCTTTTTTACTTCTTTCGGAAGTTTAGAAAAGACATGGATTGCATAGGTCACAGCCTGTACTACGTAAAATCTTGTCACGTCCGCTTGATATGGACATCTGACACGATAGCGCATGGCGAAGCGCAATTTCGTCAATAATTCGAGATTTTGCGCGACCCGCTTCCGACCGGACGTAATCGAGTTAGTGCCGGCGGACCGCGAAAACCAGTAATGGCAGCAGGCCGTGATGCGGCTCACCGCGACCAATCACGGAACCGGAATCTGTGGCGACAGAGAAAGCGCAGACCAATCAGAACGAGGCTTAGCTCAAGCTTCCGAAATAAATGTCTACTGATTTTTTTTTTAATTAACAGGTGATCAACCAATGGTTGCAAAGATACTATTTCTACTTCTTCAAAGAATTAAATTTGTTCTCATGTTACAGCATTATACGCATTTGGTTCTTGGGTACATCCCTCTTCATATTTAAAACTGAATTCACAGAAACACGCAAAACACAAAATGCTGATATAGTACAGATTAAATAATACATTATGCGAGCCCTTCCTCATCAATTTATTGATCTATTTAAAATTTCGGTCGCGGTCTCGGCACATAGGGATACGTCAGCGGAGTAAGAACGGGATAAAATCAGAATAACTAAAACGTGTTACCTCGTAACTTCCATAGAAAGATTTACTCAGTTGCCATTAAACCATAGCTAGCAAATCACAGTGCTAGCAAATCATTTAAAAACATTCAAAAAGTTGGTAAACTTCGTGGCAGCTGGAACATAGTTTACTACACTAATTCCCCATCGCCACTGAGTTTATTTAGGTTTCACCGGGAGACAAATACACCGAATCCTGACGGAAGATAATACACAGAAATATTTTGAGCAGCGGAAGAAACTAGTGCAGATCTGAGAGCTAATTTGAAGCCAAAAACCTCAGAAGAATTTATTTAATATTTGGAGCGTCAGTCTTGTTCCGTTTGTCTCACACTTCGCTTATACGCCCGCTGCGAACAGTCTATTCACTTTTGTTTCGTTGTTGCCCCATTTAATCAGATCTGAAACAGACATCTTACCAGGTGCCTTAAGAACAAAAAATCGTACGTGTTGCATAACCTAACAAAAAACAACAAATTCCTTCCACAATATTCACCAGCGTTCTGCCACAAAGTGCTATGCTATGAATATCCAGATACTTGAAAATATCAAAGTTCAGGAGCTTTGTTCAAAAATGGCTCTGAGCACTATGGGACTTAACATCTATGGTCATCAGTCCCCTAGAACTTAGAACTACTTAAACCTAACTAACCTAAGGACATCACACAACACCCAGTCATCAAGAGGCAGAGAAAATCCCTGACCCCGCCGGGAATCGAACCCGGGAACCCGGGCGTGGGAAGCGAGAACGCTACCGCACGACCACGAGCTGCGGACAGGAGCTTTGTTCATCCAACGATTTTTAACGTATCTTAAACTGATTTTGTTTATACCTTCTGACCAAGACTCACAAGTATAATTCAGCCCGTTAGGTTTTTAATTATACTCGGCCTTGGAAACAGAGGTTACTGGCCAAAATAATTAAAATATAACTTTTGAATAAAGAACGGTAAAGACTTGCTTCAGCCTTAAAATCTATCTTCAAAGTGATGCACCAAATTTATAAACAGCAAAAAGTTTAAAGATAGAAAAAGTGTGCTTCGTGGCATGTCTTTAAATTTTTACAGGTTCTTGAATAAAGTTTTAACTATGACTTTATTTACCTTTAAGTATCGCTCTTTTTGTCGCCACGTTGATCGTCTGCTCACCTTCAAAGCCGGAAATTAAACAATTACGTACACCAAAAGAATGTACACATATAACTCGTAACACATACTATAACAGCCTAAAGGGGGACTCTCTGTTGCACTCGTTCAGCTCAAGAAACTAGCGTTTCCGCTATGGAAGCTTCACAGACCATACACAGACACTTTACTGCGGTGAGAGTTGAACTGTGCGCTGTAATTTGTTGTTAATCATTTTGTCCTGTGAACACCACTGTAAGCATTTTCCTGCAGTTGTGTTTCAGGGGTGCTAACTGACTTACAAAAAGTTGACCCTTATGATCAACCGAATTTGGAACATGGTAAAAATTTACTTAAACAAAAATTTAGATGGTGTAACTGAACAAGGGGTGTAGCACATTAACACGAACGTCGTTGAACTTATCTTGGAGAAAACCATGCGTGCTACCGCCAGGCTCAGTATAACGCAAACAGCTGAGAAAGAAAGAGATTTGCCCACAGTAATATCATATGTAGACAGAGGAAGTGATATTTAGAAACTGTCCGGTGAATGAACATTGACAGCGTGTGCAGTCACCCTTCTCTGTCCCTGACGATGTTGTCTAATTCAAAAGGAAAGTAAAAAGAGGCACACAGAGATATCTTGAATTTCTTCCTGGGAGCATTCTTCTGTGAAGAATAAAAACGGTCAAAGGGACACTGAATATTCATCGGGGTGTTGTGAAGCGTCTTAGCAAACGAGAGCGTCAAGATGCAGGGCTCAGGAACCGGTTTCCCCGCTCGCTTTTTACAAGGCTGAGAGAAAGCTCTGTAATTTCCCTCACAAAACAAAAGCTCTTCGAGTTTTGGTTTTCCAGCATTATGGAACATTACTGTCTCGTGCTAACTATTGTCAAAAGAGACGTAAAATTTTAAACAAGCGTGGACGGTTATACAAACACTGAAACATTGCTGTTCTTGTTGTGTTGCCTGCAGTTGTTGCCGAATGGTAGTGTAGCTATCGATATTGCATTTTAATCCTAAAATACAAATCTTTTGTTATAGAGTTTCACTGAGACGTTGGCTGTGATTAATGTTCAGTTTAAAGCCTGATATTACTACGTTTATGTTCTCCCTTGGATTTGTCTAAATGAGGCAGGTGACTTAAAGACGTAAAATATGAACGATCTCGTTCGATCTCGACGCAAAAGATGACTCTGTGCGCATTACTAAGGACCTACGGTAGTCGTGATGGAGCATTAGTGTGCGAATGTTGAATTGCGTCCTTACGCTACGGCATTATCCATCAAAAATTATCAACTTGATGGCAGTGGATGAGCAATTTGTACCACACGTGTTATTATTCCCCTATAGAAGGCACAAATGGACGAATTTCAAGGGAGGTCTTTAGCTATGAGGAGAACGAATGCAGACGTGCGTGTACTCAGATTGTTCCTGCTTAGTAGGTGACTACCATTAACCCAAGATATTTGCAAAACACTCAACAGAAGAAAGAAGGTTGGAGCCAGTGATATAACTATCCGATTCCACATATGGTAGACGAAAGAATTTGCTCTTGTTCTAGCAGCAGTGTACGGTAGATAGCCATCTTTTGGAAAAATGCGCAGGTCATTCCCGCTGTCATGAAGGGACGCCGGACAGACTCGCACAGCAACAGGCCTTTAATGCTGAAATTAGTATCTTGCATAATTTTATAATACGTTTTACCTCGAGTATTATTTATGGAGACCGAAAATCCTCTCTATTGAAATCAAAATGATTTCTGCAAACAACAATAATGTGAAACCCAGCTTGCTCTGATCTTCCACGAGGCCCGGAAGACAGTAGATGGCGGCGCCCAGGTTGATACCGTGTTCCTTCATTAACGGAAGACGTTCGACACGGTTCTGCATTGCCTCTTAATGAGAAGATGAGAGCGTACGGAATATTTTCTGCCAAAGAAAACACGGAATGCCGTTCCTAACGGAGAGAAATCATCAGACGTAAAATTAGCTTCAGGCGTAATACAAAGGAGTATTGTAGGATTATAGAACCGTTACTTCTACAGTGTATTTAAACTACCCAGAGGATAAGGTCGGAAGTCCCATGAAGTTTTTCGCAGATGTTTCTGTTATACACAAATATCACAAGGCTAGAAAATTGTAGCGAAACCCAGGAAGACTTGCAGAGGGTTGGCAGTTCTTATAGGGATTGGCAGTTGATCCTCAACGTATGCAAATTTAACGCATTACAAAGAAATAGGTGGAAAGACCTATTATTATATTATTATACTATTTCAGAACAATCGCTGTTAGCAATCACATCCATTAATAGCTTGGAAAATGTAAAGGGAGTGATTTAACATTGAACGGCCATATGAAACCAGGTGCCGGAAAGGCAGACGCCAGACAGACTCTCTCTTTTAGCTATCTCCACAGGAAAAAGTCGGCAGAAGTCAAATCGGGTGAACGTGCGACCCACGGCTGAGGACCACCTAGTCCAACCCATCGACCTGTTTAGTTTCGATACAAAATTACTCGAGCTAGTCGTGAATAATGCGCTCCGCATCCATCGTGTTGATACCACATATCCAGTCTCGTTTGGAGTGGAGCATCATGCATTAGTATGAGTAAAACAAAAATGGTTCATATGGCTCTAAGTACTATGGGACTTAACAGCTGAGGTCATCAGTCCCCTATAACTTAGAACTACTTAAACCTAACTAACCTAAGGACATCACATACAGTCATGCCAGAGGCAGGATTCGAACCTGAGATCGTAAGAGCAGCGCGGTTCCGGACTGAAGCGCCTAGAACCGCTCGGCCACAGCGGCCGGCTTGGGTAAAACATTATCCACAATGTCGCTGTACATTTCACCAGTTAGATTACATTCTTTGAAGTATGGGCCAATTACCTGCGTACCTAAAATTCCGCACCACACGTTGCCATTCCATGGGCGTTGATGTTCGACTTGGCTTACCAAATGGGGATTCTCCACTGACAAATAAGGCATGTTATATCGGTTCACTTGATCATAATTCATAAAATTGAAATGAAATTATCTTTCACTGCCAGTTGTTCCCGTATCTAGTTGCAGGAATTCAGGCCATTGTGAAAATCGTCACCATGCAGTTCTTGATGCAGCGATAAATGAAATAGATGCCATTTGTGTGCATGCAGAATGCGTAGAACACTTCTTTGAGAAATTCCTGAACCTCAATCAATTTGCCAAGAACTAATGTATTTGCAGCAACCGCAGCTAAAACATTCACTGTGTTATTTTCGTTAGTCACAAGCCGCCACCGGACTCTTTTTCTAGGTTTATCACTTCCTGTTTCAGTAAACAGGAGGACAATGCTACGAAACCTCGATGCAGACGGAACATTCCTATCGGGGAACGGAGTGGCATACCTTCAACGAGCTTCGTCAACATTTCTATGAGCCTAAAAGTACACGGCAATTATATAACATATAATAAGCATAAACATGTATCGACCCTGGCTGCAGTCGTTAATATCGTGGAATAATTGCGAGGAGTCCAAATCATTGAAGTAACAAGCACAGTCTGACCGAGGACTGAGCGTATGATCACAGTCTGTGCTTCATTCGATTGTGGGAGGTGTCACATGATAGCATTATCAAAAATATCAAAAAAGTACTTCGACTGTCTCAATCGAATGTGTATTTGTTTGAGACAGCAGCAACTGTCACCTCATTTCCATGTTTACCGATTACAGCGCCATCTGTCATGAAACGAAAGAAATGTTTTATTTTTTCACGGAGAATCCAAATCTACAATAAACAATAGGGGTTTCTATGTAAAATTTCAAAGTTACACTCCCCCCTCCCCACCTCTCGCTCCCGGTGTTGGTACGGGGGGGGGTCTAGCGTTATGTTAATGATTGTCCATTTTCGAAGTGAAGAACGTTCATTACCACTTTTCTTTTAATCCGATGTGTATTTCGCCAAATATTCCGACATACAGTTTTAAATGCCCCACCCTGTATAGCTAGTCTACTGTCACTGAAGACAACGAGGAAGCTGAAACTGGTCACAAGGTAACGTCACAGTCGAAATTCGAATAATAGTCACCAAGCAGGACGCCACAGTAAACAGTTGCTGTATAATGCGAGCCACCTCCTACCGTCTGTGTTGAAATAATGATACGGGGATCGTAATTCATTAATTCAACGACTTTGTAAATCAGGCTGCTACAGAACGGGTATTGTAAGCGTGGAGTACATTCTGTGAGGTATTCAGCCACACGTGTAACGGATACGCGACTGCATCAGCCTTTCCCTAATACTGACACCAAATCTACGATCAAGAGAGCTGCTTAGCGTAACTGTAACCGTGCATGGCATGTACCTGAGGGCAGACACCTAGTGGCCATACAACCAGACATCTCTCCTTGACCACGGTTCAGTTGTGTGAAGCTTAGTAGATGACATTTGACTTCCATCATTGGAAACAGGTTGGGACACAGATGTTACCCCGTACATTTACACCGATTAAAAATTCTAGATCCTGAACCTTCCGTTGAGGATCAATCTGACGTGGCAAAATTAAATCCTACAACACTGGCGTGTACTAAATAGAAAGATGCACAAGAATTGCTCCACAGGAAAGTTGCTGTAAGTGGGTTTTTCCCTACCTACAAATGTAACCTCCTTACTCTACCGATTCTATGCAGATAAATACAATCTCATAGCGAAATATTTAAATGATGCCGGTATAGGAATTTGATCTATCAGCTGATGTTGCCCAACTACTCATATGGAATCAACCCGATAAGAAAAATACGTTGTAACTTTGTGAATTTATTTTAAATAAAGAACTTTTATTTGTACACAAAACTCAATTTATTGTTCCTTTGTGAAATTTGTAAACTGTGTTAACTTCATACCGCTGCAAATATTGCTGGCTGTATGGTCAGTATTATCTCAAGCAAAAATAAATAAATAAATAATAAAAAAGATCTTCGTAATGGCCATGCGAAATACCATTAAGAGATTGTGTATCACAGTATTAAAAAGCGACTTTTCGCCGTCCTTGGCGGCGCTGGCCATGCTGGCTGAAGACGGTGTGTCTCGTAGCCGGCCGTAGATTAGCGGTGCAGTCACATGAGTTACTGCCAGCTTCTAAATGTGGACTGCTGCGGCTTGGTATCGAAAGCGCGCTATACCATACTGTGGCTTGCAATCCATCAGAAAAATATTACTCGCATTTGCAGGACACGCCGCTTAGTCTCCTTCTTTTTTCTTTTTCTCCCTGTTACAAATCAAACCTGTTTACGGCGGCTGACTTGACACAGAACGGTATAACTTTAGTTTTACATCTTGTATTAATTATTTATTAACGAGTTCAGTTGGTCGTATTTGTGATAATTCATTATGATGTAGAACGTGTCAGCCGGTTAACATTTCCTATATGAAAAAATGACTACATGCCGGCCACTTACATATTTAGAGCTTTTGCTCTAATTTTGATCCACAACGCAAGTTGATAAACGTAACATAAGAACGTACAAATATTCTTTGTTCATAAATTCGTCTACAGAATAAAGGAATTATGACGTAGAAATGATTTTAATTCGTTTTAAAACTTTCACTTATGCGAACGTCTTTAACTCTCAAGAGGTACTCAGTCATCTTTGAGGCTGCATACTTTAGTCTTTTCTGCGTAAGAGTCAAGTTAAATTGTGTACAGTGAAGGCTACTTTTTCTACTATTGTTTTAAAACTGTCACTGATTCTTCCAGAGGAGCCTTATAATACAGTAAATATGTGATGAGAATGTTATCAGTATGCAGAGTTTTTGAAATAAATGTCTACAGGAGGTTCGATGACGGAGACAAGTGCAACAAACACTTTTTGTCTTTCTGTGAAATTCCCCAGAAAATTAGTTGGTGAATGGAAGTCGACAAAGTAAGCCAACTTTCTCATGTATTCATCATGAAAATTAAATGCAGAGCAAATGTTGCTGATCTCAAGCGTTTGAAAAGATCAGTAGTATGCGCATTCCAAGCTCTCATCAGTATTCACAGCAAGGCAATTTGAACATTCAGTACTGTATATTTTATTTTCCTTGCCTCGAATTGATGTTAATTATGATATCTCCTTGCATTGCACAGATTCTAATGAACAGTGTTTATTCCAAGTAGAGTGCTTGGTCACTTATTAAGAACTATCCCATACTTTTTCAGAATATTTCATTTATTGCTCATCCTGTTGTTGCAGCTCTAGTGGGCCTGATTATGATACTTGCATCATAATCAAAGAGTACTGTTTGTCTTATATCAATATGAGATGGGAGGCCACATATACCAAGGTCAGGAGTGGTCCTAATCTTGAAAGCTAAAGAACGCTGGTAGGCATATGTCCCCACTGAAAGAAGTTTCATCACGAAAACTAATTAGGCTATGTAACATGAATCTGTGCTTCCTGTCAAAGAAAAATGAAGTGGACCATTTACTCATCGTATCTTGAAAGTCAAAAAAGAGCGTTGTGATTGGCACTGTAGAATGCCTTAGATAGAATACTAAAAAACCCGTTTTGAAATATTATCATTCATACACTTCAACACATGGTTGATGAAATGGTAGCTGGTCTATTCTCCAATTATGACTCATATTTACAGATTTGTTCAAACGTTCTTGAGTGCTGTACTTTTTGAAGAGGAGGTTAATATATAATTCCCTGTCAGTATTTCACTATTATTCAAAGATTAAAAGTTCAGTCAAACAACATCTTTGCCATTAGTTCACGATTTAACTCTCAACATGTACAGAAAGCAGTCTGTTCCCTTGCTCTGACGGTAGTACCCTGCGTAAAAGCTGCAGATCACTTGGAGCTGCCTGCAAATTTCAATAAAATATAGATTGTTTCTTTTAGAAACGATAAATCGAAAGACAAATTTAGTGATCAAGTTTATCGGATTCCTGAGGAGTAGGTCACGTAAAGAACGGCGTTAAACTGTAAAATCCTAAGCGTTTAGTTCCAGAGTGCCATAAGATTCAATGCGATACTAGATTAGCGTTAGCACAGTCCATAAAAGTTGAGATGCTGCTACAGCCAAGCGAAACTGCTGCCATTCTGATGGAAAAAGCCACGCGAGAAAGAAAGACGTCCACTCTCGGCCGCTGATGGATGATCGTTACGCAAAACATCATTAAAGGAATTTCGCTCAGGGCAGGGGTGTTTAGGACTAACTGACATTGTATGGCTAAAGACCTAGTCATTCACGCTGTCAGCAGCAAAGTGAATTAAACAGAAGACTTGCATTAACTTTTGAAGACGAGCATCAGTTTATGCAAAACATCTCCAGCGATACATTCGGATATAAGAGTAAGGTTAACTTCATTCTGTTTGACTGCGGTTCGCTTTTCTACAACATGCACTATCTGATCAAAAGTATCTGGACAGTTATTACAAGACTTTAATATGGCGTGTGTCCACCTTTCTTCTTTATGACGACTTCAACTCTGCTGGAGACACTTTCAATGAGGTATCTGAACGTCTGTGGAGGTACAGGAGTCCATTCATCCTGAAGCGCCGAAACCAAAGAAGGGAGTAATGTTGGACGCTGGGGTCTGCAGCGAAGGTGACGTTCTAAGTCACTCCAGAGCTGTTCTAGTGTGTTCAGGTCGGAACTATGAACAGGGCACTCCGTTTCAGGGATTTTCTTGTACGTAAACAACTGCCTCACATATGGTGCTTTATGACAGGGTGCATTATCATGCTAATACGATTAATCCTAGTCTCTGAACTGTTCCCCTGGTGTACACAGTACACAATGCTGTAAAACGTGTTCCTATCCTTCCGTATTTAGCTTTTTTTTCTTTTTTTTTTTTTTTAACACAACAACGGGTCCACATCCTAACCACGAGCAACATAGCAATACCGTAACACCACGTCCTACGCACTTCACTGTTGGCATTTCATATGAAGGCAGGTAACGTTCTCCAAGCATTCACTAAAACGAAACCCTTCCATCGGATTGCTGCAGAGTATAACATGATCCATCACTCCAAATCACTCGTTTCCAGTCATTCACTGTCAAGTGGTGTTGTTCTTTACACAACCTTATTTTTCGCTCATTACTGACTACAGATACGTGTGGATTGTGAGTAGCTGCTCGACCATTGCACCCCATTCCTTTTAACTCACTACGCCTGGTCATTGTTCTACCTGGACTGCTGGTAGAAGTTTGGAACTGACGACTGATTCCTTCCGCTAATTTCAAGTGATTTCCTACAACTACTCTCCGCAGGGCTCGACGGATTCTGTCCGCCTGTACATGAGGTCTGCCAGGTCTTGCCTTAGCTGTCGTTGTTCCTTCACAGTCACATCACCAGCACTCTACATGGCTGGCCCTGTTACTCAGATGACATCCAATGACTACTCCACGTTCGGAGTCACTGAACTCTGCTGACTGGCCCATGCAGCTGTTACTGCTCTCTCACGACAACGCAAAATTCCCTGCATCCTTTTATACTCACGAGTCCGAGTCTCGTGACGTCTAATGGTCGATTCCACATTACGTGGGTTGTCCGTATACTTTTGATCGATTATTGCGGGGTTACATTTCATATTGCGGCAAATTAAACTAGTGTTTAGATCTCCGTGGCTCAGTGACTAATGGTCATACCATAAATCCAAGATGTTTGCTGTTCAATACTCGGTCGATCCTTGGATTTTTCTGCCACTTACCGTTTCTTTCACTTCTATCAATTATTTGTCAATGTGAAAAAGTCAAGCTGCAGCGTGAGTCTGAGTTCGCGATAAACTGTAGTTACCACTATAACTGGCTGGGTAAATCATGCAAGTAAGCATCACTGCCTTGAATAGCACTATATCTCGCTAAGCACTGCAGGTTCAAACTAACGTCCGGGATTAAAACTGTTTCCCGTATTTAGAGCTTACTATTGCGTGATTATCGTATCTTATCTCGTTAGATGTGATGGAACACTATTTAATTTAATGCATAAACAATTCCGCGTTGGTCACTGCGCAACATGCAGTGCGTTCAATGTTCAGAAAGAAAATTGTACCGATTGTAGCCGATCATAAACAGATAACTTTGAA
The DNA here is from genome assembly GCF_023864345.2 of Schistocerca serialis cubense. Lineage (NCBI taxonomy): Eukaryota > Metazoa > Arthropoda > Insecta > Orthoptera > Acrididae > Schistocerca > Schistocerca serialis. The sequence continues at coordinate 623,229,856 of NC_064640.1, read as the reverse complement.
ATAAGGAACTATTGGTCGGAAAAGATAAGTTAGTTTTTTCATTGGCACAAATGACTCATACGACATTGCGACAACTTACGTCCATAGCAAAAATGTTCTAAGTCACGATCGTCAGTGACAATTCTTGCATTATAGCATTTGAAACGTCCCCTTTGAACAATTTATATATGACTGTGCTTAAACTGACACCCAATATTTTGTTAGCGCAACGCAATCTGACCTTCAAAATTCCCTACCAAAGAATGGCCCTGACTAACATTAAACTATACCTTTCACAAATCACTTACCTCACAAAAATCTTCGCTGCTCAAGCTACTGCAATACAGCGAGCGCCACTACTGCCAGCTAAATAAAAGATTCAAACTATGGAAGGCACTAACTACTGATAGGGATAGTTAGCAAATGAAAGATATTAATAGAGAACAAACAATGTATTTACCTTGATATCATCATATATAAATATAGCAGTTCATGACAAATTACAAAACTCCGCCATCTCTCTCCCCACATCCACCACTGCTGGCGGCTCACCTCCAACTGCGCAACGCTACGCGCTGTTCACATCCAGCTGCCGCTGCCCAACACTACAATGGCGAGTATTACAACAATGCAAAGCAGCCACAGACTGCACACAGCACAGCCAGTGATTTCATTTTCATATTGAGCGCTACGTAACGTTGCCAATAAGAAAACATAAACAGCCTACTTACACATTGCATAAAATTTTGCCCATTTTTCTCAAATGTTCCTGCTGTCAGCTGGGTGGTGAGACAGGCAGCGAAGACTCTACCAACCAGTTCCTTGTGGTACTTCAGACAGAAGTGACCTCGAGTGAACATCGAAGGGAAATTAGAAATAGCAATGACAGCCATCAATCGCACTGGCCGTAGTACAGGATTTGCCTTCCAACACAACGATAAGGGTATATGTTCCTCAGGGTCTTACAGGCATTAATTTCTAAGTGTGATGGTGCAGTATTGTAATGAAGCAACAGTCGGTAAGAGGAGAGGAGACGGTGAGTGATAAAAATGCTTTAGTCTTAAGCGAGTTAGGTGACGGTTGGTATACAAAGTGGATCTGATGCGTCTGGTTATGAACTGTGCTGGGATACTCATCTGCTCCTTGATACAGGCTCTGCCATGACTGGAGAGAATCTTTTCAAGAACACACCCTCTGCCTTTTTCCAGCTCTTCTCTCCGTACACTACGTAACACAGTTCAGCACACACGAATAATTTTGTTAATAGTGTTTAGCGCCCCGATGAGGATAGTAACAGCGCGTAGAGCACAAGGGAGAATGATAGTTCAGCAGCTGCCGAAGCGGATCTTCGCCTATAGGTGTAGTGGGGCACGCCTGCTATGCGGCATTGCCTGGGCGCGTGTACCCGAAGACCATCGGAATTTCCCGACGAGCAGTAAGGCTCATATTGCACAGTCAGCCTTCTTGCGGAATTAAAGATGTCGCTGACGCTGTCATTTGGAATGAACGTAAAGGTCACTATTATGTGAATAAACTACTTTGAATACTTCACTAACGATCCGGTCTCCTTGGCTCCTTCGCAATGATAATCGCGCAAATCCAATAACATGTATTTGTTCGGCATAAATCCTCAGTTCCTATCTGGTCATTCAGTGACGCACCTAAAGCTCGGCTTACTCTTTCATTTTATTTAACTCAAAGTTTTATGCTAACTCGTACTATTACAACCACTGCTTAATGTATGATTAATGTTGCCTAAAGCCAAAATAAAATAAAAATAAATTTTAGTTCGCCCTTAATAACTCACAGTGTTGCCTCCCTACGAAGTCTGAAATAAGGTGTACGTCCTTTCACATACAGAAACTAATGATACTTCTTAGGAAAAAAAATGGTTCAAATGGCTCTGAGCACTATGGGACTAAACTTCTGAGGTCATCAGTCCCCTAGAGCTTAGAACTACTTAAACCTAACTAACCTAAGGACATCACACACATCCATGCCCGAGGCAGGATTCGAACCTGCGACCGTAGCGGTTGCGCGGTTCCAGACTGTAGCGCCTAGAACCGCTCGGCCATCCTGGCCGGCTCGTAAGGAAGAAAGCAACTTTACTGTCTCCATAGATCCAGAGACACTAATGTCAGAATAGTATAAATTTGATTTAAAAGTGATGATAAAATTTGCACTGCCATTGCTGCGAAGGTGATAAATAAGATCCAGTACTGACAATCGTGACTGTACGCTTCAGCCTTGTTTTTACTTCACGTAGCCATGTGTGGCGGAAGGAAAGGATTGTGATTTTGTTGAAGAAAACATGTCATGATATGCTTCAAGATAATCGGGGAATTTACTGCAAATTTAAATCAGAGTTTTTGGATTAATTTTGAGTGGGGAAAGCTGCTGCCGAGTGACGAGGTTTTTAACTTGTTACTGTTTTCTTCCATGATTGACCGAGTTCTCAAAAAATTTCCTCCAGCTTTTCTTTAAATATGCCTTCGTTATCTGGCAGGTACTGGTCACTCGCAGAGCATTGTTATATCTCCGATGCGCAAAATCCAAACAGGAAATGCATTACAAGAACCAAGGAAAAGAGACGGAGTGCAAGCTCGAATTAGAGCAGGAAGTCGGCCGTGCCGTTTCAAATGATCGCTCCCGGCATTAGTCTTAAGCGATTTAGGGAAATTACATGTCGTATGTGTGATGTGATAGAGATACGTCTCGAGGTGTAAGGAACATGAAACGATAGACTGCGATAATTAAGTTGAAGAAACTTCTTAGTTATGCTGGTGGAAAAATAGAGTGGAATCTTGCTAGAATAGCGCATTCTTGTCTATGAGTGTCTGTGTACTAAATCCAAATAAGGGAACTCTTCGTGCCAAAATGACGGGTCGTGAAGTTAAATCTGCAACTAGTCGTCAACGACTTTCTCCGACATACTAAGAGATAACAGGGTTCTATTGTGATCGGCAGTTTAATATCCATTCTTGTCTTTAAACGTTATGTGTTTTTTCCAGTGATTATCTTGAAAGTGAATTCAAGTTGCTTGTGTCATAAGTTCTATAGAAGTCATTTCCCGAGTTACAAATATTCCAAACTGAAGCCTGATTATACAATAAAATCAGAAGCATCGTGACAGTTCTTCTATGCGTTTCACTTACACTTGCGAAAGGGGAAGGTGGCATACTCTACAAGACAAGATTTCATATCCTAGTCCGACTATTTAGGCCCTACTGAGGCGTATTTAACTGTCTTCAGAGAAAGACTAAGGCCGAGTTCCTTCACCACTCTTCTCCAGGCCGAGTTGGTGCACCATCTCTAAGGATCTCGTCGTTGGCGGGACGTTGAACATTGTTCTTGCCTACTTCCACCTGTAACATATGGATTTCACAAAACGGAAAAAATACTCTTGCGTTGTTCGGTGGCCCAGTGGGTGAAGGATTCGCTACAAATCTAAAGGACTGATGGTTAATCCTCAGTTGCTTCCAGTGTTTTTCCTTCCGTACATTTTCGCTTCTTGCACTTCTCGCAATGATTTGCATAAGCAACCTTCGAGTTGAGCACCACTCGTATTTCCTTTTGTGAATTGAGCCCTTCCTGTAAATCGAGTTTTATAAGCCTTTATCTCTGTGGGAAGATGTAAAATTAGCGGAATAGTGACCTGTAGGCTATAAGAGAATACTGATCCCACAATTTTTTTTTTCAAATATAAAATTTTATTTCAACAGCTTAATCATCAATAAATATGCAGGAGCAACTTTAAAGCAGGTATTTAGAAGTTTGTCTTGAAGTTTTAATTGCATCTGATGGTCCACAAACTTTGCGAGCGAACGTAAAAGGTGAGGCAGCAGACAGGTAATTCAAAATGTAGGGTGTCTCAGGAAGAATACTCAATATTCAGGTATATGACAGTAATGATCATTCGAAGCAAAATAGTCCGGTAAACATGGGCTCTAAAGTGCCTAACTTAAGAACTATAAGCACGCGTTCATCTCTTGCTTCTGTGAAACACTGAGATAGTGCTCATAGGTCTCAAGGTATGCACTTTAGCACCCATTATTACTCGCCACTTTTTTCCTTGTTTGGTTCATACTACCTCTTCCTAAAATATCGAAAGCAAAGCGTTGCCAGTGGAAGAGATTTGTTTCACACTTTCAAAGATTAAGAAGCGGTTTTCTCTTACATAACTAACTTTTTATGTTTATGCGAATTTTTAAATGGAACTAAATATGTTTTTCTGTGACACTGGAAAGAGTTTTCAAAGAGGATTTAAAAGGCATAACATAAGAGAAACTTAACCAAACAGAAAAAGATAACAACGACGCAATCCGCTGACCCCCGTCGGGGGGCATCTGCCGTACAGTACAAAATGTAAGCAAATACGCAACTCGGGTGTTTACAGACGCGCCTGAAGTCCATCAGTCTGTGTTTCGCTACTTTCTCAGAGTATGCAGCAGTGGAAAAAGTGGATATAGTTTTCGTTTAAGGCCAGTGTTGCCAAAATGTTAGAGCAGCTTTGAGCTTGTATTCTGAAAAGTATCCTGATCGTGCCATGCCATTACGAAACGTCTTAGAGAATATTATAAAAACATTTCGAAACACTGTGAGTGTGAAAAATGAAATATGCCAACGAAAAAGAGCAGCAACTTATGAGAGAAAGATAACTACAATTTTAGCAGCGCTAACATAATCTATGTGCAAGTGGTATCTGACAAAGAAGTCTTCAAAATGGCTCTGAGCACTATGGGACTTAACATCTATGGTCATCAGTCCCCTGGAACTTAGAACTACTTAAACCTAACTAACCTAAGGACATCACACAACACCCAGTCATCACGAGGTAGAGAAAATCCCTGACCCCGCTGGGAATCGAACCCGGGAACCCGGTCGCGGGAAGCGAGAACGCTACCGCACGAACACGAGCTGCGGACAAGAAGTCTTCTGCGAATACTTCATTCCAGCGCATTTCTCCATTTTCACATTTCGCTTCGTTAACAGCTTCATGACAATGGTTTTCTAAATCGGTTACAATTCTGCTAATGGTGCCAACGAAAACTGTTGAGCACATGCCGTTTCAAAGCGCATCTAAATGGCGCCATTGGCATAGGATGACACGGTGGCTGGTCGGTACTGAAGGGGCGCCAGGGCCAGCAGACGAAGCTTTAGCTTTGGATTTTAGCCTATGAAAACTGCAAAGTCATACGGCATAATTTTTCTGTCTCAGTTATTGGTAAATATTCCCCTAGACCCAAGGCAATCCATGCTGCAGCAACAAAAATGATATACCGTCCTTTCCGCGAAGATAATTACAGAACATTTTAACAGATCATTTGAAGATCGTCGTATCGGTCGTTCTGGAAACACAAAATGACATTCACACTCACCAGACTTCACACCCCTGGAGTCCTTATCTGTGTGAGGCGCGTTTGATCCGAGGTGCCGAGGTGGTTTAGTGGATAACGCACCTGCTTGGTAAGCAGGAGACCAGGGTTCGATTCCTGGCCTTGCTGCAAATTTCAATCCCTCCGAAACCCAGGCAATCATCAGAGCCCACACCATCCACTACTTCTGTCTCCACTTTTTCTACCTCACCATTTATGGTCAGCCATCCAGCTCGTCCCCACCCTGAGATACCTTGGCCTCACCCTCAACCATCACCTCACCTGGACCCCTCACCTCCTGACCATCCAGCAGAATGCCCATTCCCACCTCTGCCACCTGAAGCTCCTGTCTGGCTGGACATGGGGATTGCATCCTTCCACCATCCTCCACACCTACAAACCCCTCATCCATCCTATTCTCTGTTATGCCAGTATTGCCTGGCTCTCCCCCCCCCCTCCCCCTCTGCTTTTACAAGGCTCTACAAACCCTCAAATGACACGTGTGAATAGCCTTCTTTCCCTCACATGACTCGAGTCCTGTATGACCTCATCCCCTTCCCCCACCTCCTCCTTTTCCTCCAACATCTTCACATCCTTTGAACTGTCTGCAGGCTTGATCCCCCCACCCCTTGGTTTCCTCCCTCCACTCCACCCCTCTCCCATTGCTGCGCCTCTATCGCTGTATCCCTCCCTCTCTCCACCTTCACGACCTGCATCTCCTTCATCAGGGCAATTTCCTTCCAATTATAACCTGGCCTTGTTCCCGCCCCCCCCCCCCTGAGGGCCCCCCTTTTTTCCTCACCCCTCCCTCTCCCAGAGCGGATTTTCTTCCTTTCCCCCCTGAGTCCCTGCCCCTCCTCCTCGACTGTGTCGCTCCTAAATCCTTCCCTCACAGGCCTTCTTCGGTTCCCCCCTGCCCATCTCCCTCCCCCCCCCCTCTCCAACCCACCCCACTTCTCCTATTCTTACTCGTTTCCATGCCCCTGGCAGATCCTCTGTTTGCTCATTGTCATCAGTGTGCTACATCTGTGTTGTGTTTGGCGCTGTTCTCCTGTGTGTAAAGAGCTGTGATTTTAATGGTGTGCTGGACTAGTACATAGTGTTACTGTCAGTGGTCGTTATGTGCTACGCCGTCCGTCGATACTTTTATGATCCAGTGTGTGGTTTTCTTTGTGTGCACTACTTTTTACGGTTTTATCTCTATTTTACAGTCGCCCCCCATTTTGTCTGTATTCTTCCGTACTGTTCCCCATTTTTTATATCTATGTACACCATATTTTCTGCTTTCGTTATTTTAAATGTCTTCTTTGTATAATTACTGTCTTTCGGCTAAAGAGCAGCACATATGTTGCTGCCAGCCCCTCCCCCCCTCACCCTCACCCACAGATGGGGCATTGAAATATAATACAGGAAAGAAAAGCGATCCGAGGCTCGGCCTGTCGCGGTTCAGCTCGGTAGTTCTCCGAAGTACTCGATACAGCACGGCATTTCACTTAGCATTGCTGTGCGGCAGTTTTTAGTCGCCACGACTTTCTTCATTTCTGCAGAATCGTGATTTCAGTGGTGTTTATCTTTCACCGTTCGTTTGTGGTATAAAAGAAGTCGAGTGGATGTTTTCACAAAAACAGGTAATCCAACGATTTGTCCTCACAAGCCTTAAAAATGAATGGGAATTACAGAAGTGAAGAATAACAATTCTCAATCCCTATTACGAGATATGCGGTCGCATAATCAACGGGTGTCGCAGTTTCGTTGTAGAACATTACAGTATCATGCAGAAATAAATTAAAGATTTAGTTGGCAAAGAAAGACCAAAAAATAATAACGGATTCGAACCTGCGACGGTAGAGGTCGCGCGGTTCCAGACTGAAGCGCCTAGAACCGCTCGGCCACACTGGCCGGCATGCTATTGCACTGTCAGTTGCAACGGTTTTCGATGGAACAGAATGAACGGTAGCGGGACTTTATACAGTACTGCAAAGTACGTTGGTTAAGTCAAGAGGTATGTCTGGGACGATTTTTCGACTTAAAACCGGCTATGTTTGAAATTATGAAGGAAAAAGAATGTCAGGAATGAAAATTAGAACATCTGGAATGAATAGCAGACCTCGAATTTTAATGGACCACACTGTACACTGCCCACAGTAAGACACAGCATGCTGAAAAACAACTGATTTCTGATCTGATGGCGGGGCATTTAAAAAGAAAACCGCAATTTGGAAGGGACAAATTCTGATAAAAACGCCGTCCATTTCCCTAAGTTCACTGGAGTTAAAGAAAACGCAAGGTTTTGAGAATTCATTGTGGCCTTGAAAGAATTACAAGAATAGTTTTCTAAGCGTTTTGAGGAGACAGTCAATCTTACATCTGATTTAGAGCTGTTTTCGCGAGTGTTGAAAGTGCCCCTGTGCATGTGCAGATAGGACTGTTTAATCTGCATTGTAATTCCCATTCAAAAGACAAATTCTTTTACGTTAAACCCGTCTGGGAGGTCTACGTTGACTTCCTCGGAAAGAGTTTTCACGTCTCCATAATGAGGTTGCAAACGTGATAAAATATTTCGATCAATATATGTGTGTAAATGGCTTATTCCGATTATGAAACTAATTGAGTCACGATTACGTGACAAGCTGAATGCCAAAATCTGTGAAATTTTCTGCGTCTGTCCACATGCCGACAGTTTGTAGCAGACAGAAATTATATTTGTTCTTCAGCATGCCAAGAATGGTTAAGTAATACTGGAGATTTCTTTTGTTTGTTATCTGCGTTGGTGGGAATGAAATGAGCGTTTGGCAACATTGGCCGGGAGGCCCCTTGTGGGGCAGGTCCGGCCGCCTTGGTGCATGTCTTATTACATTCGACGCCACATTGGGTGACCTGCGCGCCGGATGGGGATGAAATGATGATGAAGACAACACAACACCCAGTCCCTGAGCAGAGGAAGTCCCCGACCCAGCCGGGAATCGAACCCGGACCCGTAGGACGGTAATCTGCCACGCTGACCACTTAGCTATTTTTTTTTCATTTTGTTCGTTGTTGATCGTTGTGTTTGGTCGTTGCGGACGTCATATGCCATCCGTTCAAGTTCGTTTGTTGATCCTTCTACCCAGTTTTTTTTTTTTTTTTATTATAGAGACAAACCGGCTCTGACCGAACACGCTGAGCTACCGTGCCGGCTTAGCAGCAGCGCGATTCCGGACTGAACAACCTAGAACCGCTCGGTCACAGTGGCCGGCGTTATCAGGACGGACATATGCGCTGGTGAGACATATGAAACCAAGCTGTATGCAGTTCGACTGCATTGCCAGTTTAATGAGGCGCTTTCGTGGTTTCCCATTCTTCCCCCTTCTCATGCTCATAGTGTGGCGTGGCAGTGCGAAGAAGTACGCAACCGGGCGAGAGAGCTGTGGCATGGGAGCAAGAGCGCTACTTCCGTGCCGTATTCTTGGCCGTCCCCATTTTATAGCATATAGCATATACCCAGAGTGTCCTGTGGTGAAGTCGCGCTGTAGCAGCCGAGCGGAGCGGACGTGCTGTGTGTTTCCGCCTGCAGTGCGAGCACGCTCGCCTTGTTTACTACCTCTGGCTGACACTAATATGACACTGTATGACTAGATCATGGTGCATCAATACAGAAAATCAACACCGAAATTCTCTTTTCGAAATGATTTTGCTAGACGAGAATCACTCAATGTCGAGAGCTTTTTAGAGGAGGAGGTCAAGATCCCAGATGCTGACATTGTCAGCATCCACTTTTCGAGCTTAAGCAGTATGGTCTATGTGAAACTTATTAACGTTACTGAGGACTGTACACATAGTCCAGCTCCCATTCGAACTCCCGGTGGTAGATATTGTGGCCTCACAATGGGTAAATCGTCCACTTCATTTTTATTTGGCAAGAAGCACAGATTCATGTTGCATAGCTTTCTGCCCACGTCGCGCACGTGACGTGGTACTAAGGCACCAAGAAAAAATATGCGACGAGACATCGGCTCCAGGCTATCGGATTAACAGACTCCCTCCTCTGCACTGACTGTCGCCTCCTGTACACGACGGACGTCGCTTCACATGCGTCTCATCGTGCGGCGGTTGACGACTGACACGGAAGATCTTAGCTTACTACCTGCACGTCACACCTGATGTGACTGAATCTCGGACATTTCTCTGTCCCGATGACTATTACTTTACTCCGCAAAATATCATGCGTTTACATGGTTCATGGGAATGACCACTGAGTACGTCTTTAGCGAAGAAGGGAAGAAAGAGGAGCTTGATTACAGGAGGTACCTTCGAAACGCTCACAACGCTCTTAAACGCACAACGAGTTAGCGCAGGCGGCCTGTGTGGCCGTGCGGTTCTAGCCGCTTCAGTCTGGAGCCGCGTGACCGCTACGGTCGCAGGTTCGAATCCTGCCTCGGGCATGGTTGTGTGTGATGTCCTTAGGTTAGTTAGGTTTAAGTAGTTCTATGTTCTAGGGGACTGATGACCACAGATGCTAAGTCCCATAGTGCTCAGAGCCATTTGAACCAATTTTTGAGTTAGCGCACGCTCTCCTCAAATTGTTTATGCAGTGTTTTCGTTAACCCCCCCATCCCCTCTTCTCCCTTCCCCAGTAGGGGAGTGCCAGGCTCAGTTTGACGTTCCACACAACATCACACTCAAGACAGAAAGTCCAGAATTGAAAGCAGTGAGGAAGGAAAGAGACTGGCTGATACATGGAAAGCTCCATTCTTTGAGATACTAGCAAAGCAGAATGAGTCTGATGTAAATATTTTTGCACAGAGTTGACAGAGATAGTAAACGTCAATTACAGTGGACAAGAAATATTCAGTTGCACAATTTCTTGAAGAAAGTTTATTTTGGCTGAAGTAGCACAAGTAATATGCAAATGTTATTTTGCTTGTCTTTGGAATTAGATGTTTTTGTAATATTATGTTTTATAGTATTTTCATTTTTACACATTTACTAATTACAGCCATGTAATTACAAGAAATAAATAAATAAAATAAAATAAAACTATAGCACCGTGGATCCTGTTGACTTCGGAGAATTTTTGGGAACAGTTAGTGACAAAACCTGAAGACGGATAGGTCATTTTTTTATGGTATGGTAAAAGTGGCAGGGTCAGGTAATGGTAGCTTTTGACTTTGGTTTATTTTCTTTTAAGATTAAACTTAGTTATGCAACTAGATATTTGACTACTGGGTTAGAAACCGATGAGCTGTAAGAAACCGATGAGCTGTAGGGGAAAAAAAATGGTTAGCATCACTGACCCTAAATCATGAGGTCCCCGGTTCGATTCCAGACTGGGTCGGAGATTTTCTTCGTTCAGGGACTTGTATGGTCCTAATTACTTCGTCTTGTTTTTTATCGATAGAAAACACAACTCACCGAAGTACCGTCAAACAGAAAGACTTGCACCGGCAGCCGAACTACCCCAGAGGGGGACTAATGGCCAATGACGCCATGTTATATCGCTGAAGTCGTCTGCAGAGGCTCTTCCTAATTCTTTCTACTCGAGATTTGGCAACTTTCATTATTTAACTTTGCGTCCGGATACCCTTCCTGTCACAGTAATTGTCAGATACTTAAGGGAGGAACGTTGTGTAAACTTTGTTTTGTGCATGATCGTATTTTAACCATTTGTGTATCGTATTTTTTGAGGAGAAAATTGAGGGCCAGTCGAGTATTTGCCTAAACGATCGTGGGAAACTGCTTAAAAAACGAAACCCCGGCTGAACGACGCACCAGCCACGGTCGTTATTTCGCGCCGCGAATTCCATCCCGGTCTGGCTCACCTTCCTATCTCGCAACCTAGCTCGCTGCGTCTTACACTACACAAGCAGACTTTCAAAACCTCTTTCTAATGGCATACACTAAAGTATATTACTCCATTAACAAAACAAAGTTGATGTCATAGTAAGTCATAAACGTTAAACATTAACAGTTTACACTACAAAGTTCGCCACTCTATAGCTTAGCGAAAGCCGTGCCTCTATACAGGGTGTTTCAGTAACAGCAAGCAAAAATTTAACAGGACACAGAGGATGCTCCACTGCATAATTTGAGGTAGGGAACATGTGGTCGGAGAAGGCAACTTAAGGATATGATAGGAATAAAATCACATTACTGTGTACATTTTTATTTACGTTAGTTACAGTTGACTGCAAATACCGTCATCGACGCAATGATCGTACTATTTGTACTGTATATTAAAAAAATGTGCTGAAACTGACGGTCATCAACCTCAATGGAAGCATGACATCGGCGAACAAGATTCTGACGCACCCTGACAAATATTCCTGGTGTATTTGGAATCACATCGCAAAAAATGTTTAAATGTGTGTGAAATCTTATGGGACTTAACTGCTAAGGTCATCAGTCCCTAAGCTTACACACTACTTAACCTAAATTATCCTAAGGACAAATACACACACCCATGCCCGAGGGATGACTCGAACCTCCGCCGGGACCAGCCGCACAGTCCATGACTGTAGCCCCCCAGACCGCTCGGCTAATCCCGCGCGGCAATCACATCGCAGGCAGCTACAATTCTGGCAACTAATTCCATCTCCGTATCCGCTGGAGTCTCATATACGAGTGACCTTAGGTATCCCCATAGGAAATAATCAAGGGGCTTCTGGTCAGGGGACCTCGCAGGTAATGGAATAGGACCTCCCCTTCCAATTCAGAGACCAGGCCGGCGGGTGTGGCTGTACGGTTCTAGGCGCTTCAGTCTGGAACCGCGTGACCGCTACGGTCGCAGGTTCGAATCCTGCCTCGGGAATGGATGTGTGTGATGTCCTTAGGTTAGTTAGGTTTAAGTAGTTCTAAGTTCTAGGCGACTGATGACCTCAGAAGTTAAGTCGCATAGTGCTCAGAACCATTTGAACCATTTGAACACTTCGCCCTTTGTACGCTGAGCTGTTTAGTGGGGCTTCGTGAATCGTGGTGTAATTAAGGGATGATGTTGTTCACTGCATATAATCTTCGCTAATCAGCACTGCTTAAGCATTCCGTGGTCATATATCTCAATATGCAAAGGAACAAAATTACATACAAAGCAGTTTCAATGCGAATAATAAATAACTTTGATCTGTTTCAGTTATTACAGTTTTTCTAGCTGCAATGATTTGGTTACAAAATTCTAAAGTATTAGCAGGAAATATGAGACTTTGGTAAACTGATGAAATTATGTACTTCTTACTTCAGTAGTTTTACAGAGTTCGAAGAAATTTCATCCGATTTGCTTTCGCATAAGGGAGAGTTTTCTTCTGTACTCATTCATTACAAATTTCGTCCGAATGATGGCATATACTGTTTGTGAAAGACAGTGCCGAATTATTTTCAGTAGCTCACAGACTGTATCAGTAGTTTCACAACAAATCGCCATTAAGAAAAAAAGTAAAAAATAAAGATCATAAATCGCGAACACCATGGTGATGCAGAAAGTGACAGATTTTTTCTAAAAAAAAAAGGTGTTTTCTAGAACTTCGAGAGATTGTTGTGAAAGATTCTTGGCTACGTACTACCTTATTTTGCCGTACCTTGGCCACTTATAAGTAATGCTTCGTTTTATATAATTTAAATCAACAAAGACTTCCTTCTTTTCCATTACAACTTAACTTAGCCTTGCTCTGTATACACTACTAATTTCCCCCACCTCCTTCTGTCATTTTCTTCCCTTACGTACGTTATTTCAACAAAGAGGGTGAAACTAGTTTGTCCATCCTTTCCTTCAGGTAATTACTTCTTAGAAACCTCTATGTTGTGTGATGCATCCGTTGCGTGTACGCCAAGTGACATTTTAAGTTATACATTTTGTCTGTAGTGCCCTAGGTCTAATGTACTACATCACAGCTGAGGGTCCCAAAAGCACACTAGTGCGTTGAGTATTAAGGATCAACAGTGAGGAAGAAATTCGAATCCTGATAACTGAGCGCATTCATCACATGCATTCGGTAAACAATGGGAGAACATGTGGAGGTATATAACTGCTGAATGACAGGCCTTGTACCATTGCTACGTGTCGAATCCCGAATTTCTCCACGCCGACTACTGCAGTGCAGGCAAGTGACGCCGATCTTGACAATTCAGTGGCCGACACCATTAAACTCGCCGACACCCGTGGTGCTACTCGGAAGATGTACGCTACTTAAGAGCACTAGGTTCAGTCATACGCCTTTTCTCGTCATTTTTATCATTATTATTGTCATAAATACCTTCATCATCATCATCCTGATAAACAACAACAACGAAGTACGACAATAAACTCCACACGTACTACTCACATGCACTGTTGCCATAAACTTAACACATCAGACACGCTCAACACGTAGTGGAAATTGTGCTCCAAGTAATGGCCATATTGGATGTTTTCAAGATGTAGGCTACGTGTTCACAACAGATTTCCCCGCCCCCCCTTCCATATCATAGCTGTCCATAGCAGCTGGCCGGGGTGGCCCAGCGGTTCTAGGCACTACAGTCTGGAACCGCGCGACCGCTACGGTCGCAGGTTCGAATCCTGCCTCGGGCATGGATGTGTGTGATGTCCTTAGGTTAGTTAGGTTTAAGTAGTTCTAAGTTCTAGGGGACTGATGACCTCAGATGTTAAGTCCCACCGTAGTCAGAGCCATCTGAGAGCCATAGTAACCAAACACAACACAAAAACAGTGCAAGTCCCGCGGCGCGAGATTAGCCGAACGGTGAATTGTTATGATGGGCGTCACTTGCCTGCACTGCAGTAGTCGGCCTGGAGAAGTTCGGGATTTGACACGCAGCACTGGTACAAGGCCGCCGGCACGGTAGTTCAGCGTGTTCGGTCAGAGGGTTCGCTGCCCTCTGTAATAAAAAAAAACTGAGTTAATCGATCAACGACGAACTTAAACGGGTGTCTTACGACGTCCGCACCGAGCCAATGCAACGGACGAATGTGTACAAAATGAGATTTTCAAAAAAAAAAAAAAAAAAAGAAAGAAAAAGCGGTCTAAGGCGCTGCAGTCATGGACTGTGCGCTTGGTCCCGGCGTCCCGGCGGAGGTTGGAGTCCTCCCTCGGGCATGGGTGTGTGTGTGTTGAACATTTTTTTGCAAGTCCCACTGCAGTCACCCACACGACAGCTGGTACTGGTAACTTGCTGAGGACAGCAGTTCCGGATCTCCAGATTGATTCCAAAGCTCAATGCGTGAGTATTTGACTGACGTTGAATTGAAGTTATTATATATTGCGTAGCACACCCGATAATGTTCTTCAGAAACGGGTAAAATAATTACGGAAGAGGTAGTTCAACTAAAATTATAATTACCTTCAACAGGAATAACACCTCACGTCTCTCTTAGCGTTTATCCCGTCGAACGCAGCACACTACGACGATTTAGCAAATTTTATTTTTTGTTTTATCTCTGCGGCAGTATGCGCTTCAAGTTGTCACAGTCGTCAGTTAACTGAAGGGAACCAAGCCGGTTTTGCCATCTGTCTGTGAATCGTGTATATCTTGTTCTATATGCATCGTCGTCTTTTAGTTCTTTATATATCGTTCTTTTTGAGACGGAAGTTGGTGAACAGCTCAGCATTCGTGTAAATGAGCTTGTTAAACCGGATAAAATCAGTTAGGCTGGCTCTTGTACTATAAGGCGCGAAAATATCGAATCGATATTAACTGAAATCCTGGCAGGTTTTTTTTTTTTTTTCATCCGACGTAAAGCAGCTTTCATGAGGGTTTCCTAACCACTTGGCGGTACAGTCGTGTGGCAGCTAATTTGCGTCACGAGATAATCCCTGGAAATACTTTCACATACGGCAATCGACGGTGATGTAAATCAATAGTACGATATTGAAAACATCAGGAAACTAACTATTAGTGCTGGGACAGTCATTATTGCCTGTAAACTTAACTTTCTTGCGATTAGGGACATTTAAAACATGTTAGCACTTTGCACAGAAGATAGAGCTTAGTCAAAATTAAGGTTCCGTGAATAAGAGATTCTGTTACAATATCTGTACTTTCCAACATATACAATAGTTATCTCACTCCTTAATAGATCGGGCTTCCTTCAGCGCCGTTTCAGTTCCATCGTCTTCAGTCTGTGGGACACGAAAATTACTCGAACGAATGAAGTGTACCCACTGAATACAATTCGTAACTGATTTCACCAGATAAGGTGAGTATCGAAAAGGTGCCGAAAGGCGCCAGGTTATTCAAAAGACAAAAATACTTCCAACTGTCGTAGAACTTCTGGAGTGCAAATATTCTTCAATAAGCCCTGACTGACGAAAAACAGGAAAAAAGAGAAATAGTGTTGGTTAGGCGTCCTAAGGTAAATAATGATGAGGTTCTCTGGAGAATCGGCGAGGAAAGTAGTATATGGGAAACACAGAAAAAAAGAAGAGACCGGTTGATAGGACACCTGTTAAGACATCAGGGAATAACTTCTTTGGTATTAGAGGGAGTTGTAGAGGGTAAAAACTGTAGGGGAAGACAGAGATTGGAGTACATCTAGCAAATAATTGAGGACATACGTTGCAAGTGCTACTCTGAGTTGAAAAGGTTGGCACAGGAGAGGAATTCGTGGCGGTTCGCGTCAAACCAGTCAGAAGACTGACGATTCAAAAAAAAAAAAAAAAAATTGCTTCCTAACCGAATTACTTTAGGATATCTTAATATGAGTAGTAACATGTAATCGTAAGAAAGTTGAGACAAGCGGTATGTACTGTCTCATCACTAACGACACGCTTTCTGATGTTAATTTACATGTGTAACGATGCCATATGGGGCAGTGTTCTTATGGGGTATCTTGTGGTGCCAAAATGTTCAGATATCCCCGCACGAATGTTATATTGCTTGGTTGACATTGAAATCGGACCAACAGAAATTCACATTGCTCTAATATTTTTTGCGCGTGATGGTAGCGGAGTAAGGACGTTAATCCACTGCGCGGAAGACTCCGGGTCATGATCATCTCCCTGTCTTCCTCGCTAGTACGCTTGCGCCGAGCTATACAAAGAGGACATCATTGACAATGGGTCAATAAGAATAATACCTGACATTAGTAGAAATCGGAATAGCAACAACACAGAAATATATGGGTTTACAAAAGTATGTATTCGTCTCCCGTATGAAGCTGTGTAAGGTTTGTTTTTTTGATTTTTAACAATCGTTCACCGTGCCTAGTTTTGTAACATATTCAAAGAAATGAATACATTTTGTTAAAAAACGTGTCACATATTCGTACAGGAGGTAGTATTTGCCAGAACTAAAAGAAAATGTCCTATAATTATTCGTCCGGAAACCAGTACCTGTTGTGTTATTGGCGGCTAAGTGAGTCCGTGTCAGACTACAAAATCAGAGGTAAAGGCTTCAGTCGTCAGTCGGTCATAGGATTTAGTTCTGCCACTTACGACTTCCTTCATCTCTGCAAAAGATCTATGTGCGTGTAAAATTCCATATAGTACACAATATGTTGGAACATGGGAGAGTGAAACAGAAATGAATTTATATTGTGTTGCACTGCTCGAAATTTTAATACGAATTCATTCAACTCAATTGCACAGCTAATAATTTAAGGAAAATCAAAATAAGTTTCGCAATATTCTTTGGTTCACCTTCTTTTTGCTTTTGTTTCTTTTTAAAAAGAGAGCTAGATGCTAGAGAAAAATTTGATTTGAGAGCGGCAGTGCCGGAAGGATAACAAGATTCTGGCTGCGGGTTTCGCCCTGGTCACGTAGCCTTTACTGGCGTCCCTTAGAATCAAAGCTTAATCAGTTATACGCTAGCGATTCGATAGAAGCCAAGCGGACGGGCGCTCTTGGGTGCAGGGTAACTGCGGTCGATGTTAAGGACTGACCCACGCTCACCTTCGCTACAAAGGGTAGAAATCTTCTTGCAGTGAAAAACAGCCGCCGGAGCAAATAACACGGGTTTTCTTTCGAACAATCCCATTCTGGCAGCGTGTAAAACAAATTAATAAGATTCTGCTTTTTTTTAATGAATGTCAGGAACATTACTTCGACGGAACTTGTTCATTCCTACACTTAACAACTCTTTAGAGGTAGTTTGACAACACTTCTTATGATAAAAATATCGTATAATGTCTAGCAATTGAATTATAAGCAGCGAAGAGGGAATATTAGGATCTCATGTCCGTTTAACGATGAGTTTATTAGAGAGGGAGATTTGAGGAAGGTAGGAAAAAAGAAACTGCCGTTTGCTTTTTCAAAGGAATAATCACAAGATTTCCCTTGGGAGTTTTAGAGAAATCATGGGATACCGAAATGTGGCTGGCCAGACGTAGATGCAAAGCGACGTTCTGCCGAATATGATTTCAGACATATTGATCTTACCGATATCACCCATCCGCTGTAAACGTCATCAAAACGGAGGAAACAAAATACTCATCGAAAACTAATATGCGTGAAATAGGCGCCATAACGATAAGTATAGTTATTCCACTCACTGGCTTCGCCAAATCACAACCAAACTGTCATGTTTCAACCTAAACCAGACTATGGCCAAGCTACAGATCAATATGTCACTAAACCACATTTCATATTCACATTCTTTGGCTACGCCAACTCACAACCAAGTTATCACCATCTAACGTAACGTTGACCTCGAATTACGTGTAGATCAGTATATCACCACAATCTACGTTCCAAAACATAGTATAGAAGCAAAATAAGTATTGTTATTGTCATGTTTCATTTCTGCTTTTGCAGGTATGAAGTCGCGAGACACAACATCATTACGTCACGAGACGAAGCTTATGTACGGCATCAATATGCTCAATCGGCCCCGACCTGAGAAGCCACATAAACCCCTTAAGATTTGTGAAGTGTTTCTCGACCATTATAAAGTACATGGCACTGCGCATCGTCTTGCTGATGGTACAGCAGCCTGAGTGGTTTATCAGGCGAAAACAACGAATGCACATTATCTTTCGCCTGTAACAAATGATAGTAGGGGCCCAATTTAAACCCATGTAAACAACGCACACTCGAGAATACGTCCATCAAATGCCGTAATTGTGTCATACTGACAGGCACGAAGCGTCGTCTGTCTAGTATCGACGAAGACATACCCTCTCATTGCAATGTGCAAAGCTTACCGCAAACTTTTTATTCAGTTGACCTTCTCCGTTCCCGGGTTGGATTCCCGGCGGGTCAGGGATTTTCTCTGCCTCGTGATGACTGGGTGTTGTGTGATGTCCTTAGGTTAGTTAGGTTTAAGTAGTTCTAAGTTCTAGGGGCTGATGATCATAGATGTTAAGTCCCATAGTGCTCCGAGCCATTTGAACCATTTTTGACCTTCTCCCACGTTCATATGGTCCAACCAATATGTTTTTGCACCTATGCTAATCTCTGTTCCATGTGGCTTGCTTGTATACGACGAAAGCTAAGTAATATTTAGTTAGCGTTCGAAAAATACAATGTGGTTTTTGAATGCAAGTGATTATTCCAAAAATTATGATCCATTGGTACCGTTGGTACAGTTTCTTTGTAAAATCAGTTTATCTGGATTGGTGTCGGCCAGTTTAGATTGTAAGTCATGCTCCAAGTTTAGTCAGTTCCTTGCATTTTCGTTGCTGCTATTGTAGAAAGTCGACTTTCACATGGACAAGTTGCAGTGAATGGAATGATATATTTAAGACATTTATTCTAATAGTAATAGATTCTCGGCACCAACCTTTCGCCAAAGGTTTTCCATTACTTTTAAATCGCAGTCGACTTACAGTATGTTGTCTTGCAGGAACTCAAGATATTGCACTTTGTTTCGATTTTCCGTACATGGAAACATTTCTTTACTCAATAAGAAATGATTCTAGCACTCAGAAATTGACTTGTCTATTTTGTAAATTTGGATATTTCATTCTAGTGAGCCGGCCGGAGTGGCCAAGAGGCTCTAGGCGCTACAGTCTGGAACCGCGCTACCGCTACGGTCGCCGGTTCGAATCCCGCCTCGGGCATGGATGTGTATGCTGTCCTTAGGATAGTTAAGTTTAAGTAGTTCTAAGTTCTAGGGGACTGATAACCTCAGCAGTTTAGTCCCATAGTGCTCAGAGCCATTTGAACCATTTGAACCATTCCAGTGGAATCTGTTATTGATGGCAAGTGCTGATTCAACGCGCAGCAAAAGAAATAAACGGAAGAGTATAAAAAGGCGAGTTCTCTTTCCGTAAACTGTGTTTTTTCTCTCATTGCGAAACTCTGAGATAACCTGTCATTGGATTCTGGTAATCAGACATGGATTTTAAATAGAAGAAAACTATTCAAACTCAAAGTAATTCTGCCGGCCGGAGTGGCCGAGCGGTTATAGGCGCTTCAGTCTGGAACCGCGCGACCGCTACGGTCGCAGGTTCGAATCCTGCCTCGGGCATGGATGTGTGTGATGTCCTTAGGTTAGTTAGGTTTAAGTAGTTCTAAGTTCTAGGGGACTGATGACCTCAGATGTTAAGTCCCATAGTGCTCAGAGCCATTTGAACCATTTGAACCTATTAAACACGCCAGATGTGATGCACATGCCATCTACACGCTCCCTAGAGCAGGAATGCTCTTCCTCTGCTTCCTTCACCGATCCATACAACTGCGAACGAATATCACGCTGCAAAGTAGTTTAAATGGGAGGATCATAAAAAGACACATTGTAAAACGGCTGCATCCCAAAGCGTTTTCTAAAAAGTTTCCTTCATACACAAACTACTGTATCCAAATTAGTTACTCACAGTAACAAATAGAGCGGAAATGGAAATGTAAATAACATGACGCTATACTGAATCACAAAATATAATGATTTCAAGGTAGTGGAATTGGATGGCTCCACGTTAGGTGCCACAAATGTGATTACATAGAATGACCATGGAAATAGGAATAAGATGACATGTCCTCACATTGCGTGCCAAAAATATAATAAAAATTCAAATTAATAAAACAGGGGAAGGCTGTAATGAGATTTACATTTATTTTTATTATGCATAAATCACAAATTCAAAACTCTCAGGGCCGCCGATTTTATCTCCACATATCCATATACCCACAGCTTTCGAGGAGAAGCCCATACCGGATTAACCCGTGTCTCCTTGCCTACTTCCTCCCTAATCGCTCTGCAGGAACAGCCTCCACCGACAGTCGACGCAGACCTATTGTACTGGCTGGAGCGGCCACTCACTGGCTTCCAGTGCACATGCGGCGTCTATTGTCTCCAGTAATTAGTCTGCAGAGGTAGAGTCTGAATTATATCTGAAGGTGGACACGTGGTGGGAACACAGTCGAATGCTCATATGTCCAAGCATCGGACCAACAGAAAGACCATCCAACATGGAATGCAAACTGAGGCTGTCAGAAAGTTACTGTAGACATCATCGAGATTAACACAGAAATCAGACACAAAATCTGAAAACTGAGTAGAAAACTGCCATACGCCCAGAATGTAGTCAGAACACTCTCTGCAAAACAGCTTGCGCATCAGTTGAGTTGCATGAACTCGAATCAAAACTCCTGAAAACATCTCATTCAGTTGCTATAGAATGGCCGTCCCTCTCCATAGACCTCTCCAAAAAGTTCCCAAAACCAATTCTAAATCCTCAGCGAATATTTCTGCTCGCCGGCGTTGATCATCTCCCCCCACCCCCTTGTTGTCCTCCGGGCTGCTGAATTTGCTGCCGTATGATCTTGTCATTTGTGGATTTACGCTGAGGTGACAAAACAATCATAGGATGCTTCCTAATATCGTGTCGGACCTCCTCTTGTCTGACGTAGTGCAGTAACTCGACGTGGAATGTACTCAACAAGTCGTTCGAAATCCCCTGCAGAAATACTGAACCATGCTGCCTCTATAGCCGTAAATAATTGGGGAAGTGTTGCCGGTGTAGGATTTTGTGCCCGAACTGACCTCTCGATTATGTTCCATAAGTGTTCGATGGGATTCATTTTGGGTGATCACGGTGGCCAGATCATTCGCTCGAACTGTCCAGAATGTTCTTCAGTCTAATCGTTAACAATTGTGGTCCGGTTACATGACATCATTGTTTGGGAACATGAAGTCGATGAATGGCTGCAGATGGTCTCCACATAGCCGAACATAACCGTTTCCAGTAAATGATCGGTTCAGTTCCATATAAACACAGTCCACACCGTTATGAAGCCGCAACCAGCTTGTTGAGGGCCTTGTTGAAACCTTGGGTCCATGGCTTCGTGAGGTCTGCGCCACGCTCGATCCCTACCATCAGCTCTTACCAAATGAAATCTGGACTCATCTGACCAGGCCACGATTCTCCAGTCGTCTAGGAGCCAGGAGAGGTGATGCAACCGATGTCGTGCTGTTAGCAAAGGCACTCGCGTCGGTCGTCAGCTGCCAGAGCCCATTAACGCCAAATTGCACCACACTGTCCAATCGGATTCTTTAGTCGTACGTCCCACTCTGAATTCTGCAACTATTTCATGCAGATTGTTGCTTGTCTGATAGAACTGACATCGCTACGCAAAAGGCACCGCTCTCGGTCGTTATGTGAAGGTCGTCGGCCACTGCGTTGAGAGATAATGCCTCGAATTTGGTATTCTCGACACACTCTCGACATTGTGGATCTCGGAATACTGAATTTCCTAACAGTTTCCGAAATAGGACGGCCCATGTGTCTGGCTCCAAGTACCATTCCCCGTTTAAAATCTGTTAATTCTCGTCGTGCGAACATAATCACGTCGAAAACCTTTTTACATGAATCACGTTAGTAATTAATAGCAGCCCCGCTGGTACACTTCTATTTTATACGTTGTGTACTCGATGCTGTCACCATCTGTACGTGTGTGTATCGCTGTCCCACGACAATTTTTGTCACCTTTGTGAAAATACAAACAAACAGGGCGCAGAAGAATAGGAAGACCCAAAATCGCATAAAAATATTCTCAAATGCGCCTTCGCTTGATAGCTTTTTCTCTCTAAACTTTGGATGGTCGAGTCAATTATGATTTACTCTTCTTCCATGCCTCAGACATCTCTTAGCTGCGACGGCGATCGCGAATAACAAATTTAGGTTTTCCTTGCTCCCCTTTAATTGTTGCGCCAAGTATTGTAATAGCTCATGTGGGAAAGACACGGTCGATTTCCATCCCTCTTGTTGTTAGAGCACCATCTTTAATAACGTTGTTCTCGACAAGGCAGACTTGTGCCCCCTCAGTGTAATTGGCACTGTCACCCAATGAACGATCGAAAATGTATAACTCTGCCTTGCTAATCTAGTTCAAAAGTGCCAAGCTTTTCGGGCTCTCCAAGGTGGCCGGCCGGCGTGGCACATGTGAAGCAGGCAATGTTCTCACGCCGTTTCCAGCCGCGGCGCCTGCACTGTCTAGCGGCTGCCGGATGTTTTTGGGAAACGACTGTCAGTGTGACTACGTACTATATTTCTCTACATTTCTGGGTCGCCAATGAGGCCGCACCCTAAGAAAAGGACCTTGGGACCATGTTTGAAACGGGAAGGCGATAAAGCTTCCCGCTCTAGTATCTCAGGTCCTCGGGAATTTGGCAACATCCTTCAACTCTCAGCTAGTATTTAAATTCGACACCCCTTTCAGAGCAAGGCACAGCACTTGTAAACCGCACCTGTCCATCTCCTGTGGCTTTCGGGAAAGTCTCACGATTCCAACACGCAGCCGAAGTGGCACCCATTTGTCCGGAGTACCGGGATTCCAAGTATTACATTACATTTTAAAATATGTCGTTATACTCATTTTATCTTCTATTTAGTTGCTCCCTTAATTCAGTTTCCTCTATCGCGTACTATTCAAAATCTGACACTAGCTAAATATTATTACACGAAGAAATGAAATAAATTTTGACATCGGCCGAAAGTGGGCTTGAAACGAATTCAGTGGTGAAAAGTGCAAATTTCGTGAGAATATTCCGTCGCAACGAGAAACGCATTTCTTTTAATGATATCCAGCCCAAATCCTGTATCATTTCTGTAAAACTCTCTCCAATATTTCGTGATAATACAAAACGTGCTGCCCTTCTTTGAACTTTTTCGATGTACTCCGTCAGTCCTATCTGGCGAGGATTCCACATCGCGCAGCAGTATTCTAAAAGAGGACGGACAGGCGTAGTGTAGGCAGTCTCCTTAGTGGATCTGTTACATTCTCTAAGTGTCCTGCCAATGAAACGCAGTCTTTGGTTAGCCTTCCCCACAACGTATTCTATGTGTTCCTTCCAATTTAAGTTGTTCGTAATTGTAATACCTAGGTATTTAGTTGAATTTACGACATTTGGATTAGACTGGTTTATCGTGCAAGCGAAGTTTAACTAATTCCTTTTAGCACTCAGGTGGATGACCTCACACTTTTAGTTATTTAGGGTCAACTGTCAATTTTCGCACCATTCAGCTATCTTCTCCAAGTCGGTTTTCAATTTATTTTGATCTTCTGATGACTTTATTGGTCGATGAACGACAGCGTCATCTGCAAAACAACCGAAGACGGCTGCTCAGGTTGTCTCCCAAATCGTTTATATAGATAAGGAACAGCAAAGGGGAACGCCAGAAATCACTTCTCTTTTACTCGATGACTTTCCGTCAGTTACTACGAACTGTGACCCCTCTAACAGGAGATCACAAATCCAGTCACAAACTGAGACGATGTTCCATAAGCACGCAATTTCACTACAAGCCGCTTGTGTGGAACAGTGTCAAAACCCTTCCTGAAATCCCGAAATACAGAATCTATCTCAAACCCCTTGTCAATAGCACTCAAAACTTGATGTGAATAAAGAGCTAGTTGTGTTTCACAGGAGCGATGTTTTCTAAACCCATGTTGACTGTGTGTCAATATACAGTTTTCTTCGAGGTGATTCATAACACAATCTGGATTCCAAAATCCTCCTGCATATCGACGTTAACGATATGGGCCTGTAATTTAGCGAATTACTCCTACTACCTTTGTTGAATATTGGTGTGACCTGTGCAACTTTCCAGTCTTTGGGTATGGATCTTTCGTCGAGCGAACGGTTGTATATGATTGTTAATTATGGAGCTAATGCATCAGCATACCCCGAAAGGAACCTAATTGGTATACAGTATGAACCAGAAGACTTGCTTTTATTAAGTGATTTAAGTTGCTTCACTACTCCGAGGATATTTACTTCTACGCTACTCATGTTGGCAGCTGTTCTCGATTCGAATTCTGGAATATTTACTTCGTCTTCTGTGAAGGCATTTCGGAAGGCTGTGTTTAGCAACTCTGCTTTGGCAGTATTGTCTTCGATAGTATCTCCATTGCTATCGCGCAGAGAAGGCATTGATTGTTTCTTGCCGCTAACATACTTCACATACGACCAGAATCTCTTTAGATTTTCTGCAAGGTTTCGAGACAAAGTTTCGTTGTGGAAACTGTTATAAGCATCTCGCATTAAACTCCGCGCTAAATTTCGAGCTTCTGTAAAAGATCGACAATCTTGGGGATTTTGCTTCTGTTTAAATTTGGCATGTTTGTTTCGTTATTTCTGCAACAGTGTTCTGGACAGTGTTGTGCAACAGTTTTCTGGACATCATTAAAAGAAAGGTGGTTTCCGTTCCGACGGAATCTTCTCACGAAATTCCAATCACCAACTTTCTCCTCAGAATGCGAAAATATTTTGACACCAACCTACATAATGAGAAACGATCACCACGATAAAATAAGCACCGGCCGGAGTGGCCGAGCGATTCTAGGCGCTACAATCTGGAACAGTGCGACCGCTACGGTCGCAGATTCGAATCCTGCCTCGGGCGTGGATGTGTGTGATGTCCTTAGGTTGGTTAGGTTTAAGTAGCTCTAAGTTCTCGGGGACTGATGACCTCAGCAGTTAAGTCCCATAGTGCTCAGAGCCATTTGATAAAATAATGGAAATCAGAGCTCGTGCGGAAAGATGTAGGTGTTCGTTCTTTCCGTTCGCTATACGAGATTGGAATAATAGAGAAATGTGAAGGTGTGTCGATGAACCCTCTGCCAGGCACTTTGCAGAGTATCCATGTAGATGTAGATGTGCCGGACCGGGACTCGAACGCGGATTTCCCGCTTTACACGAGCGGTCGCCTTAACCGCTTCGTTTATCCGAACACGCTTTCCGTCCGACCCAAATTCCCATCTTGTCGCACACTTCTTCCGTAGCGCCCCCCGTCCACCACATTCATCGCTCGCCGCATCACGCTGGATTCCCGCAAGCGTTCAGGAGAGAGAGAGAGACCAGCACTGAAATAATCTTATGGTCGGCAAGCCGTATGTATGTGTGTGGTGTCTGTTCTTTCGGATATGTCCAAAATAACATACGCCACACGTATATAAATACGAGTATTATTAGCTTTGCAAACGGAGAAGTCATCTCATTGTTCTGACTGCAATGCGTCGTTACATATCCTGTGTTTAACCTCATTGACCAGAACAGTGTGATCTATTGCCTCTAGCGCAATGGAATCATGGCGTTTCCTTCTGATACTATTCAAAAAGCTCGCTCGCAGCTAAACAACCTGATGAACTTCTTGAGGAATCCTCGGCATTACGATCCCTGCCCATTGCTTTTATACAGGGTGTATCATAGTTAATGGCTAAACGCATACAGTTGAATGTACACGATACTAGAAGCAAAAAATTCTCAGAAAACATAGGGTCCAAAATGCATACTTAAGAGCTACGAGCAATTTTTCATCTTCTATACTGTGAAACAAATCTCTTCTACTGCAAGATCTTTGCTCTCCATATTTTGGTAAGTGGTAGTATGGACCAAAATAAGAAAAAAATGTCCAGCAAACATGTGGTCTAAAACGCATACCATAAAAGTTACGAGCCCTTGATCATTGGAAGAGTTGTGTTTCAAAGTAGTAGCGATGAGCAAGTGCTCATAGCTGTTAAGGAATGCATTTTGGAGCACATGTTAACTGGGCTTTTTTTTTTTGCTCCATACTACCAGTTCCCAAAACATGGAAAGCAAAAAACTTGCAGTAGAAGAGATTTGTTTCACAGTATCGAAGATGAAAAATTGCTCGTAGCTCTTAAGGTATGCATTTTCGACCTATATTTACTGAGACTTTTTTGCTTCTAGTATCGTGAACTTTCAACTGTATGCGTTTACGCCATTAATTATGATACAGCCCGTATTTAATTAAATTATGCACTGCCCCGTGACTCAGTCCCTCGCTGAATCAAGATTCTGAGTCCTACGGCACAGATATCTGTTGCTTTCTCTAGCCGAGACATGACGAAGTCGCCTTGTCTTGATTTACGACCCTATCTATTGGTCGTCAGCCATCAATTATCTGTCCTTCACTGGTGGGTGCTGTGACGCCCTTTGTGGCCATTGTCCCTCAGTAAAACGGCGCAGATCGGTTGATTCCTTTATCAGAGACATGACGCAGTTACCTCGTCTTGGATTACGATATCACACACTGGTCGTCAGCCGCTAATGATCTGTCCTTTACTGCTGGGTGATATTACGTCCTTTGCGGTCATTGTCTCTTCGATGCAGACAAAACGGATCTGTGCATGGACGACTGCTGGACTGACGGGAAAAATTTTGTTGGTAGCTACAAAATTTTGTTTTTTCAAAGTTTCGTTTCCGATGCAATGGAACAGTGTCTCACTGTAAGTTGGTGGCTGGGGTTGGGCCAGTGCAACACTGGATGTCCTGGATATCGCTGCCTACCCAGGCTTAGTCCACGTGAATATCGTCGCTCACTGCGGAAAGTTTTCGGAGCACCCTCCAGCAGTCAATCAAACGGCTGTGAATGGTCAGGTGTGAGAAGCATGGCAGACTGCGGAGTCGGTCTCTTGTAGCCAGCTATCGGCCCAACCAGATGTGTCATCCTGCTTATCCTTATTAGGGCACTATGCCTATCAGTCTGCCTATCGTTGGCCTTCCACGGGCCTCAGTCTTACGCCCGTACCCTTTAGTCATATGTTATTGGTAATAAACTCCAGTCAGTTTGTTTGGAGCATCTCGCGTTCTAATTTACTAGTTTTTTCCTCTACCAGACGCTCACATTCCGCCTTATAACCATGTCCTCGGAAGATCCTGTTCAGGATCATTTGTGCAATCGTAATGTATGTGCTTCCATTGTAAAAATCCACTTGTTGGGTGCATTCTTGGTTACATTGGTTTTTATCGTCATTAAGCTGTGGTCAGAGGTTTTTTCTGTGCCCAATGTTTCATCCCCAATTTTGTTACACATCCTTAGAGGCCACTTTTATAGCGGACAATAGCAACAGTACAATCGCAACGAGGAACGAAGTCGAACAGTACAATCCGGGACATAAGCACAATGGACGCAAAAATTAGTCAACCCTATGAGATAACGCGCTAATACCCTGTAACAAGCCATCTAGCCTTGATAATGCCCTCACTTCAGTGAAGACCACAGTCCACAAATTTAATGAGGTACGTCATATCTAGCTGTAGCGTCTCATTGACGATTAGATACGACAGAGATTTCCACACAGCGATGATGTTTAGTGTTACATTTCACTCTCTGTTTAAAACAGACCCAGACATTTTCTATTGGGCCAATCGACGGCTGATAGGGTACCTGAGTGTTCATCAAACCAGGTATGTATGCGTGCAGCCCTGTGCACACGTCTGTTGTTATCTTGAAAGACAGATGCGTCCACAGCATACACTTCAAGAAGATGTAGATGAAAGGGCAACACTTTGTCACTGAGAATTTCGAAATAAAAATCCTGTTTACGTTAATCTGCCTGAATGGTCCCAAGTCATGGCAAGAAAACACCACCAAAATACCAGAAAACCACCTCCAGCCTGAACTGCACCATCCACACACTGCTAGTTGAACGTATTTTTCAGGAATATGCAGAGAACTTCACTGATATCCCACAAATTCAGGGAGAAGAAGTAAGGAAAGGTTCACCAATAGTTTTGTAATTCTGTTACAGACAGCAGAGGGTTCCTATGATCAGTTGAAAAAGTGGATGGTGTCTTGAAAAGAGGCTGTATGCTGAAGATGAATAAAACAGTAGTAATGATGTATAGTCGTACAAAATCACGTGTTTCTGGTGGAAGTAGATGAAACGAGACGCTGTCTACCTCAGACGGGTTTTGCTATTTGGACAACTAAATAACTGACAGCGGCAGAAGTAACGAATGTGTAACATGTAGACTGGCAATAGCAAAGAAGGCTTTCCAAAAGGAGATAAATACGTTAACATGTAATATAAATTTAAATGTTAGGAAGTCTCTTCCGAAATTATTTGTATAAACTAATACGGAACTGAACTGTGGACGATAAATAGGAGAGACAAGAAGTGCCTAGATGCTTTTGGATGTGGTTGTAAAGAAGAATGATTAAAATTAAATGGGTTTATCGGGTAACCATTAACAGGAACTTGCCGCATCGAGAAAAGATCTTAATGGTACAATTTGACTAACACAAGAGATGGGTCGATAGCGCGCATCATGAGGCATCAACAAGCAGTTACTGTGGTGACGGAAGGATGGGTTTGGGGTAAGACATGTACAAGAACGACTATGCTAGAATACAGTAAGCACGCTCAAATGGATGTTTGGTGCTGTAGTTAGACACATACGGAAAGACTTTCACAGCATAGACCAGCGTGGAGTTCTTGCAGAGGCAGTCGGTCATACAGGCTGGGAAAGATAAAACCTGGCCGCGAAGTATCTCACGCATCTCATGATAATTAACCCAACTTACATCATCTGCATCCGAGATGGATGGTGTAAGCTGAGTTGTCTATCTCAAAGTGCACGAAATTTTTTCCGGACCAGTTTTTCAGTGGCCACGCTGTATAGCTGCTCCAGCACGTTACTCCAAAGCTATAAGGGCGCCACAGTAAAATTGCTCTTGTGGAGGTGTCATCATGGAACCGCTGTTTGGAAATAGTACTTACATGTATTAAAGTCTGACATGGCGTTCGTCTGGCATCGGCGAAATCATTACGACTTAGCTTGTCACGTTTCATTTGTAGTACTTATTTACACGTGGCCGGCGATTTGCTTGGTTGTTGTTGGTTGATTTGGAGGAGGGGACCAAACAGCGAGGTCAATGTTCCCATCGGATTGAGGAAGAATGGGGATGGAAGTCGGCCGTGCCCTTTCAGAGGAATTTGCCTGGAGTGATTTAGGGAAATCACGGAAAACCTAAATCAGGATGGCCGGACGCGGGTTGGAACCGTTGTCCTCCCGAATGCGAGTCCTGAATGCTAACCACTGCGCACCCCGCTCGGTCCCACGATTCGACTAACTGTTTGAGGTTCAGTCGTCTTGACTAATAAAGCGGACGCCATTAACTGAAATTTATTTCAGGCAGCCAAATGTTCTGTCTTATTTCAACTGAGAAATTTGTACATGTTCTCATGACTTCGCCCACCATAATTCCAGCTACTTATACGGTACAATATATGCCGCGATCTGTCATAATTCCAAAGCCATGTTCTCTGTTTCAGTTTGCAATTAAATTCAGCAGTACAAAAAATCGGTGTATGGTAACAGTTTCACCGTAAATGATATGTAATATTTCCCAGAGAAGACCTGACCCGAGAGTGACATTCTAGCACACTAAATTTCACCATCAGAAATTTAGACTACCTTTGTGCCACCTCCAGTTATTTCCTGCTGTACCACACCCCGGCAACTATGTTACAGCCGCGCGAGATTAGCCGAGCGGTCTCAGCCGCTGCAGTCATGGACTGTGCGGCTGGTCCCAGCGGAGGTTCGAGTCCTCCCTCGGGCATGGGTGTGTGTGTTCGTCATTAGGATAATTTAGGTTAAGTGGTGTGTAAACTTAGGGACTGATGACCTTAGCAGTCAAGTCCCATAAGATTTCACACACATTTGAACATTTTTTGAACTGTATTACAAAATGTCCGCCTCTCACTTAATTAAAGACAGAGTTAATACAGGCAGCTCATAACGAGATTTATCCTTTGGTCTACGTCTACAGTTGTGGCTTACCTTATTTAATATTTATTATCAAAGTATGCAGTTCTGTTACTCAGTATGTAATCGATACTAATCCAGTTTTAGCACCGATGTCTACAGAAACACAACAGTTCACTGGAGCAACGGAGTATAAGCTGAGGTAGGAAAAAGGCACAAATCTTCCCATTTTGATATGTATGCAGAACACATCTTTCCCGGATTGTAAGTATCTGTTAGATTATGGAAAACGTGGTTTGGTCGCTTATGATGACTTTATTGGTGGCCGTACAAACACTCGATATCTTAACATGAGGGCGTGCTGAAATGTAATGCCTCCAAATTGTTCATGGTTCAAATGGTTCAAATGGCTCTGAGCACTATGGGACATAACTGCTGTGGTCATCAGTCCCCTAGAACTTACAACTACTTAAACTTAACTAACCTAAGGACATCACAAACATCCATGCCCGAGGCAGGACTCGAACCTGCGACCGTAGCGGTCACGTGGTTCCAGACTGTAGCGCCTAGAACCGCACGGCCAAATTGTTCATGAGAAAACGCTTAAAGGCTTTTAAATAAAACAAACGTTGTTAATATTCTACATATTTATTCTTCATGTCTACGTATTTGCAGCCATCTGCTGCTCGAGGGTTCCGCACTATAGCCGTAACATAGCGGTGTGTAACGTAACTATGTCGGTGCTTGAGAAACAGCGTGCTGAAATCGAGTTTCGAATTCGAAAAGTTCTTCCACACATGGAGCAATCTCTCCTTCAGCATGACGGTTTCAGACCATATACTAGAGCTGAGACATCTGCAACAATCCGTCGCCTTGGATTCACTGTCATCGATCATTCTCCATACAGTCCTGACTTGACCCCATCCGATTTTCATCTGTTTCCAAAATTTACAGACCATCTTCGAGGACTTATCTTTGATAGTAATGAAGTGGCGCAAGCAGAGGTGAGTTTTTTGCTCCGTCAACAAAGTCAGACTTTATACGGTGACGGTATCAACAAACTGGTCTCACGTTGGGAAAAATGTGTTCGCCACCAGGGTCACTACGTTGAGAAATAAATACGTAGTCATGAAGAAGAAATATGTAGAATATTAATAACGTTTGTTTTATTTAAAGGGCTTTAAGAGTTTTCACAGAACATTTAAAAAGCTTTAAGAGTTTTGGAAATTTGGAAATTTGTGATAAGGTCTTATGGGACCAAACTACTGACGTTGTTACGTCCCCTTGGAAAAGTTAGTGAAGTGACTGTGGTGGTGAACCCCTTATGTTATTTAATTTTCAAACAGCTGAGCAAAACTGAACGTACTCAGACATTTCTCTCTTTACTTATTCTGATCATCACTAAACTGACACACAATATTTTTAGCGCAACGCAATCTGACTTTTAATAATCCCTACAAAAGAATGGCCCTGACTAACAATAGCCTATACCTTTCATGAATCACTTACCTCACAAAAATCTTCGTTACTCGAACTACTGCAATACAGCGAGCGCCAATACTGCCAGCTAAATAAAAGATTCTAACTACTGAAGTCACTACCTACTCATAGGCATAGTTAGCAAATGAAAGATTTTGATACAGAAAAAACAATTTAGTTGTTGCAGACTTGATAATCTGTCTTCAGTACTCTTTGGTATAGTCACAGATTAAAGTAACAGTTTTTCTGCAAGGGAGTTTAAGTATTCTGGATAGCCGCGCACGTTAATACTCCGCTTCCATGTTTAGGAAGTGACGCCGGTCCCGGATCGAATCCGCCTGGCGGGTTATAACGACGGCTGGTGTAAGAGCCAGCCTGGATGTGGTTTTTAGGCGGTTTCCCACATCCGTCTGGATCAATACCGGGCTGGTACTCACGTCCTGCTTCAGATTTACGATTCGCAAGCATTTAGACAACGTTAGCACCCTTTCAGTTGGGATAACACTGGCTAACACTAGACGCAGAGTGATGTGACAAACAAATTCCCGGGAGGGAAAGGGTGGCGGCAATAAGGCCAACCGGCCACCGTCTACCACCAACATAGCAAAATCCTAAAAGTAACGTGACGACCTCGCGAAGATACGGCAGAGTACAAAAAAAAAAGAAGAAGAACGCCGCATAAATTTTCAAACTGTTTTTTTTAAATTTGTGGATACACCAGTCCTCTGCCTAATACTAGCGAGAAATTCTGTTGATGGTCCTTCAGATAGGCTAGCTCCAAGGCCGAGATTTTCCGCCGACCGACATCCTCCAGTGACAAGCACGTCGCAGGTGTTACGCAGGAGCGCTGGTAGTTGGAAGCGGCTGCGCCCGCGGCCGCATTCAGCTGTGGACGCATGCCACGGCCGGCTGGCATTCCGCGAGACGCGCCACACCCACGCCTCCAGTCCGCGCCCTGGATCACTGTCAGTTCCAGCCGCACAGCCGAATCTTACACAAGTCTAGAGGTTATGTCACAATGGCGAAATGTTGCGTAAATCTAATAATTATGTCAATCCGTGACTTTTTTAGTGTTTCAATACCACATTTTTTTCATGTAGATTGCAGTACTGTGACTATACTGTGACTACGGAGCGCGACGAAACATGTCCCAATCTTTTAAACTTTTAACACGTGACATGTGTGACGCACAGTATTCAGATCGGGATATGGCTGTGCCGACCGATGTGGCCGAGCGGTTTTAGGCGCTTCAGTCTGGAACCGCGCGACTGCTACGGTTGCAGGTTCGAATCCTGCTTCGGGCATGGATGTGTGTGATGTCCTTAGGTTAGTTAGGTTTAAGTAGTTCTAAGTTCTAGGGAACTGATGACCTCAGATGTTAAGTCCCGTAGCACTCAGAGCCATTTGAACCAGCCTGAATATGGCTCTACCGATCGGAACCAAGATAAGGAGCATAACTTTTACAACTAAAATAAGTTTTGACGCTTTTGTTATTACTTTTCATCTAGACAAATAGTAAACAGAGGCTCATGGAAGTAAGACCAAAACCATTCCGAAATTTCATTATTCACCGTGGTAGGGGCATCAACCTTGTTTTTTAATAGAACTATGCAACTTTCCTACACCAGAACAGCAAATAGCTTTGAGCCAAATGGTGAAACTCTGTTATAAATCCCATACGAAATTAACAGTGTAACTCTGTTGTAAATCTGATAGAAAATAAAAGATTAAAAGTGCATTGGATACGTATATTTTATACTTTTATTTCGGAAAAATGTCTAGAAGTTTAGACGTAAACTAGTGCTGCCCAGTCAAACGATATGTGATATTAACGCCACTATCGACTGTGCCTGGAGTAAACTGCGCATGTGGAAAGTACGCTATTGCTGTTTGCTTTTTCCGTTCTTCCTCTTATGTCAACGTAGTAGTGTCATGTCGATGCGCCCTTATAAACCGATGTTTGGAATGTCCAGTCTTGTGAAAGGCCTCGCACAGGTGTTGTGGCCGAAAGACATGGCTCCAGCCATCTGACTGATAATGTGCACTGTTACTCACGTCTTCAGAACGGTCGATGGTTAGTGATGAGAGCTCTCAGTATGCAGATACAGGCTAGTATATGTTGCATTGCGATACACACTGCTGGCCATTAAAATAGCAAAATCCTGAAGGTGGCACGCAGCAAACGTCAAACTGAAACAAAGTGTACTACATGCTTGGATATGCAAATGATTAGGATTTCAGTGCAAGAACACAGGAGAAACACATCTACATTCTGTAAATAAGGAAATACTACGCAGTAGGTTTCACATTCGGAAATGGCATTTGAATGTTACTCATTTGTGAGATTTTTTTATGACCCATGTAAGAAGAAGTAATGTCTACCTGCGCCTGGAGGAATCCGACAGCGCAGGGTCGAGGCCTATCAAAAGTACGGTTTCGTCGTTCCGCGATATTGCTGCTTGCGTTGGTTGGATTTGCATGGCTGCCGTGCGAATATGAAGTTTATGCGTTGAAGAGTCTATGCAGCTCGTGGTCAGCATTACAGCTACCTGATCACGGAGTTCCGAGTTCAATTCCGGGCCGGATCGGGCATTTTCTGTGCTCGGCCTTGGTCTATCCGTTGTCTAAATGGTTCAAATGGCTCTGAGCACTATGAGACTTAACATCTATGGTCATCAGTCCCCTAGAACTTAGAACTACTTAAACCTAACTAACCTAAGGACACCAAACAACGCCCAGTCATCACGAGGCAGAGAAGGTCTATCCGTTGTCTTCACCATCATTTCATCATCACCGATACGCAAGTCGTCGAAGTGGCGTTACATCTACATATACATCTACGTGATTATTCTGCTATTCACAATAAAGTGCCTAGCAGAGGATTCAACGAACCACCTTCAAGCTGTCTCTCTACCGTTCCACTCTCGAACAGCACGCGGGGAAAACGAGCACTTAAATTTTTCTGTGCGAGCCATGATGTCTCTTATTTTATCGTGATGATCATTTCTCCCTATGTAGGTGGGTGCCAACAGAATGTTTTCGCTATCGGAGGAGAAAACTGGTGATTGAAACTTCATGAGAAGATCCCGTCGCAACGAAAAACGCCTTTGTTTTAATGATTGCAACTCCAGTTCACGTATCATGTCTGTGACACTATCTCCTCTACTTCTCGGTAATACAAAACGAGCTGCCCTTCTTTGTACTTTTTCGATGTCATCTGTCAGTCCCACCTGTTGCGGATCCCACACCGCACAGCAATACTCCAGAATAGGGCGGACAAGCGTGGTGTCAGCAGTCTCTTCAGTAGACCTATTACACCTTCTAAGTGTTCTGCCAACGAATCGCAGTCTTTGGTTTGCTCTACCCACAATAATGTCTATGTGATCGTTCCAATTTAAGGTTATTTGTAATTGTAATCGTAAGTATTTAGTTGAATTTACAGCCCTCAGATTTGTGTCACTTATCGCGTAATCGAAGAGACATAAAGAGACCTGCACCAGGCGGCCGAACATCCAGTATATAATACCGTACGTATGGCTTGAGGAGAACCATACTCAACGCCACGTACGGTGTTAAAGGACCCACGTGACTATCACCCGAAAGGACAGGCATAATTCTGCGTGGACCGTGCATGACCCTGCAGCCACGTCATGTTGTGTGATGATGAAATGGGTTTGTTTCCATCCACACAGACAGTGGTGCGACGTCTGCAGAATCACGGAATGTAAGCATGGTGACCATTGTTGCGGCTTCAGTTGATGCAGCAGCAAGACAGGCGCGTCGACAGTGCTGCTCCCAACGACAACACTGTTCACACGAGTGAAACCGCATCGTCTTTTCAGACGATTACTGTTTCAGTGTACAGCATATCATGATGGCTATATCCGTGAGTGGAGGCTACGAAAGGAACGAACACTGGCCGATTGCATTCGTTACCCGTAAAAAAAGTCGCACAGGCCACACCAATACTCAAGAAAGGAAATAGGATGAATCCCATGAATTACAGACCTGTATGACTGATGTAGATTTTCAATAGAATTTCGGAACACAGATTGCTCGAACATTATGAATTACGTCGAAGACAAATCTACTGACACATAGTCAACACGGATTCAGAAAAATCGAAACAGGTCGTCCTACGTGCTCTTGTTGAATGTCAACGTCACGGAAACGTCGAAGATAAGGTAGAGCCACCAGCCTTAACACGTCAGTATTTGACGTCTGCTGTCCAAATTCCCAACTATACGAATCAGGGGGGATCGTGCTTTATACCAAGAGGCCCTTCATACCACCACGTAAATAAAGTTTTCCGAATCTCCCTCACCAAAGAAGACGAAGTAAAAGTTTCAGCATTCGAATCAAGAACAGCTGCAAACACAAATAAGTTAGAAGTAGGTATCCATGGTGGAGTGAATCTCGAACTGAATCCGTATTTCCAGATTTCCAGAAACCTTTTGACACCCTTCCTCACAAGAGACTTCTAATCAGATTGAGTACCTACAGACTACACCTTCAGTTGTGTGACTGGATTAGTGATTTCCTGTCGTAAAAGTCAAAGAACGTAGTAATCGACGTAAAATCATTGAGTAAAACAGATGTGATACCAAGGAAGTGTTACAGGCACTCTCTTATTCGTAATCAAAATAATCGGTTTAGAAGACAACCTGAGCAACTCAAGCCGGCCGGAGTGGCCGTGCCGTTCTAGGCGCTACAGTCTGGAGCCGGGCATGGATGTGTGTGACGTCCTTAGGTTAGTTAGGTTTAATTAGTTCTAAGTTCTATGCGACTGATGACCTCAGAAGTTACGTCGCATAGTGCTCAGAGCCATTTGAAGCAGCCCTCTTAGATTGTTTGCCGGTGATGTTGTCATTTACCGTCTAGTAAATTGTCAGCAGATCAAAATCACATACAAATTGACATAGACACGATATCCGTATGGTACGAAAACTGACAATTGTCTCTCGATAAAGCAACGTGTGAGGTCATCCACTTGAGTACAAAAGAAATCAGTTAAATTTCGATTACACGATAAATCAAACAAATCTAAAGGCTGTCAATTCAACTAAATAACTAGGAATACAGTTAAGAACAACTTACACTGGAACGATCACATAGATAATATTACGAGGAAAGCAAATGAAAGGCTGTGTTTTATTGGCAGAACACTTAGAATATGCAATAGACCTACTAAAGAGACTGCATGCACTACGCTTGTCCATGCTCTGCTAGAGTATTGCTGTGCGATATGGTATCCTTACCAGATAAGATTAACGGAGGACATCGAAAAACCTCCAAGAAGGGCAGCTCGTTTGGTAAGATGGCGAAATAAGGGAGAGAGTGGAACGGATATGATAAGCGAGTTGCGGTGGCAGCCATTGAACCAAAGGTGTTTCTCGTTGCCGTGTGATCTTTTCACGAATTTTC
The DNA here is from genome assembly GCF_023864345.2 of Schistocerca serialis cubense. NCBI lineage: Eukaryota > Metazoa > Arthropoda > Insecta > Orthoptera > Acrididae > Schistocerca > Schistocerca serialis. Next base: position 623,192,744 of record NC_064640.1, on the reverse strand, counting down.
GATCACCTTGTATCTCCTCTGATTGTGAAAGTATTTCATTGTCGCCAACCTACGTGGGAATAAATGATCAGCGCAATAAAATAAGAGAAATCAGAACTCAGACAGAAAGATTTAAGTGTTCATTTTTCCCACGCGCTCTTTTGGGAGTGGAACAGTAGAGAAATAGTGTGATGGTGGTTCGAAGAACCCTCTGCTAGGCACTTAAGTATGAAGACCAGAGTAATCATATAAATTTAGATGTAGATGTAATGATGTACCCGTATCTGTTATACAGACTAAGTTCAAGTCGATGCCTAGCTGGACTGGAATTATGGTTACTGCCAGATTCAAATGGTTCCAATGGCTCTGAGCACTATGGGACTTAACAGCTATGGTCATCAGTCCCCTATAGCTTAGAACTACTTAAACCTAACTAACCTAAGGACATCACACAACACCCAGTCATCACGAGGCAGAGAAAATCCCTGACCCCGCCGGGAATCGAACCCGGGAACCCGGGCGTGGGAAGTGAGAACGCTACCGCACGACCACGAGCTGCGGACGGTTACTGCCAGAGGCGGCAGCTTTGTGTACTAAGATTCGCAGCCTATATATCCCAGATCACAAACAAGTTTAGTCATATACTCTTTGTACTATACTCTCATACACATTGGTTGTACATTTTAATGACCAGTAGTCTATGATTTCTATCATCAGATTTTTTAGAATAATCATCCAGTCACACTGGATTTGAATGAGTAAACGACTGCCTGGCACAATGGCAAATAGCAGACACTAATTCGCTGTTTCTGTTTGACCGATCAGTGAATTTAAGGTATTTTTAACATTTCTCACAAAAGTTTTAGGAAGGTGCTCCTGTAATGCAAGGGTCCTTCTCTAATTAATTATGCCGCACTGCTTCTTAACAATCAGGATGTACATCATAGAAACTTCGGCCTATCACCAATAACTACCGTTACGCGTGTGTCTAGTTTAAACACAACCGCAAAGCAGAGACGCAAATATCTTTAGACATCACAACAAGATAGCAGTGGAATTCTAATCGACTGCTATCGTATTTCATGTGGGCAAGACCAATACAGGGAGAATCGAGCAGAAAGCTGCACTCAGAATTAACACAGAGCTCTGTTACATCCTATGCAGATTTCTCTCCCCCCCCCCCCCCCCCCCTTGTGACCAAACTTTAGCAATATGTATATGCCAAACATAGTAACCCTATCATAATTTTTAGAACAAAATTAAACGAAAACAGTAGTTAGAAAACAAGACTTACCAATCAAAGTACAGCTTCCCCAATACAACGTGTTACTGACTCGAGAAGGAAACCTCGTATTTGAACAGTCAAGATGAAGATATGATCTGAATTGAAATTTGCGTCAATATACACATTCCACTTTCATACTGATACAAGAAAACTTGTATAATAAATGTATTACGGCATTTACGGTATGTGTGCTTGAACTGATCACAGGCATATAATAATACGATATTCATAGTCTCAAGCAGATTAAATAATGTTCCTGAGATGCAATGCACATATTACTCAGTTCGAAACAATTTCACTTTCATGTTTAGAACCATGTTGATTAGTATAATGAAATAACTGAAATGTAAGACTGAATCCTTTTCTTAAAAAATTGCTTCACCACAGAGTACTGATACTTTACCATGGTTTCACCAAACAAAGATGATGGCGAAACAGCAGCTGGATCACGCAGTTCCAGAACAATTAGCAGTACCTCGCTTACTTACTGCGTAGCCGTGCACCTGCACACTCTTGGACGTCATGAACAGACCAATGAGCAAAATGTGCATTCACCACGGTACACTCAGTCCAGCAAGTTTGAGCACATTTGCTTCGGTGGTATCTTGGACAACCACAAAAGTCACTATGGTGTCTCAGATAACACTGAGCGCTGCTACTGCTACTAAAGCGCCAAACAACGGAATTTAAGAACAGCTACATTACTTGCTAACGTGCTGCAAAGATTTAGCTTAATATGTAATACGTAGCTAGTTTTGTGCGTTTTCCAATAATTTATATTATTCATTATTTACTCATAAACAAATATTTTTTAGCATCATCATTTGCCTTTAGTACTACTCCATCTCCTCATCGGTTTTGTCATATTTTTCAGGTCATCAGTGCCTTCGTCGACATACCTTTTTTTTTTTTTTTTTTTTTTTTTTTTTTTTTTTTTTTTTTTTTTGCCAAGCGGTTTTGACTATGCTAGATTCAGGCATGAGCTGCAACCAGTTATTCTTGTAATTTGTTATTATTACAGTGGTGCTCTGAACTCCCAGCTCTTCTCGTACATCTTCACTTCCTTTGTGATCATGTAGCGAATTACCCGCTACCTGTCACAAGAACTTTACTTCGGTTGCTTCCATTACTTTCACTTAGATGTTAAAGTCCGGTTTTCGCTCCCTTACAGCTCTAATGGTGCCAGAGTTACAGTATATTACTTCAGTAGATAGTATTTCCTTACTTTGTGGACGGGTGTTCGTTGTGTTGCTCCTTCGAAACGTTCCAGTCTTTAATTTTATGTGGGGTTCGTGTGATTTCTGATGTGTTATACGAAAGTTCCAACCTGTAGACCCCGAGTCAGTAAGCAAATAGAACGCTGGCAGCATGAATTCTCTTCGTTTCTGGGTCATTTGGCTAAATTTTAAAACACAATCTACACAAGATCTTCCCTTTCTACACCCACGCTTGTCTTTCGTAGCAAACTTTCCACTTTGGGTAGCAGCCTCGTAACCAATATTTTGACACATAATTTATAGCAATTATTTAGTAAGATTATGTCCTACATATGGAATATGGAATTCCGTCAGCTTCCTTCAAAATCTGACACATAACAGCATAATTCCTTTTGTCAGCTATGTAAGTATTCAGTCAACAGGCTTTTAAAATTTAATACAATGTGAATAAAAGTTTATGGAACGCATTTAAAGAATTCTGTTTCTGTATTATAAGTTAAATTTTTCTCTCTTCTTACATTCATTTTTTTTTCCTATGTGATCAGTACTATTTGTTGTAGCAGTCATTACCAGAGTTTACTGAATTATTGTCTTATTTTTCTTTATAGCGAATCAAACCGGTAATCATTATAAAAACAAATGCGACAACAGACAGTAGTAAAGGTACCAGATACAGGATTTTAATCTGGCTTGATAGAAGTGCTTGATGCTTTCATCTTTTTCTTCGATTTATCCTTAAAATAAATAATGTATGATCGATACAGGTCGCTTATGACGTGTAGACAATCTATCGACGATGCAAATAATTTTCAGTTCGTCTGTCATTGTTTTATTAAACCCTGATAACCTCGTTGTTTGAAGCCCTAAAACTCATATCATCGTAATGAAGTAAGGTATGTCAGTTCACTCAAAGTGTTCAGCACCTTTATGTTTCGTAACTGTGACGCTGGATCCAGGGCGCGAGACATTTCTGCACGTTATGTGAGACCGCCGAGAGCAGTTTAGGATGCCGGCACGGGCAGGCCGGCGCCGCAGCCTTTGCCAGCGGTGGCGGCGGCGGGGGTGGTGGGAAGAGCGATCGATGGCTCTCGCCTCCGCTGTGAAAGAAGAGATAAGGCGCGACGCGTCCGCTCCTTTTCTTCTATCAGCGAATGTCTCACTCTCGCATTCCACAAGTTCGCAGATTGCGACACTGTTTTCCTGCGACGGCTACAGGACTGCGGAAGGAAACCGCGTGAGACTACCCGCCTTACCAGAACAGCTAACCGTCTCATAATATACCCTGGAATATCTCTTTTCTGAAGGCCCCGAAAGAAAAGATGGCCAAACACACATACTTGGTCTTCAACTGTGAGTTCCGCATCGTGTCTGTTTTGTCCACTATCTGAATCGTCATCATCAGTCACAACACCAGAAGCAGCAGGCATCCTCCATACTTTTCCATGCAATGCGGGCTTCAGTGCTACGTATCCATATTGCACATTCGCGTTGCCTAATGTTATCTACCCGGTCGCGCAGTCAAACGTATTCAATTCACCAGCGCTCCTTTTTAATGATGTAACGGACGACATGCTACAAATCTTGACACAAAAAACGGTTCCCCCCCACATGCAAACAAACAAAGGAGAGTTTACTACGAACAAGTGGTGATACCCACCCACCTCCCTTTCCCAAATTTATCTCTCCTCTATGCGGAATTTGCGCAGTAAAACGAAATAAAAACCACGCCTTGTGTTTCTAATCCACGGCAGATGGATTAGTTCAAATGGTTCAAATGGCTCGAAGCCCTATGGGAATTAACATCTGAGGTCATCAGTCCCCTAGACTTAGAACTACTTAAACCTAACTAACCTAAGAACATCACACACATCCATACCCGAGGCAGGATTTGAACCTGCGACCGTAGCAGCATTGCGGTTCCGGACTGAAGCGCCTAGAACCGCTCGGTCACAGCGGCCGGCGATGGATTAGTGATTTAAGGAATATGTAGTAGGAAAAGACGCCCACTCACGAACTTTTGCGCTTTCATTCGAACGAATACTGTAGACATTTAACAATTTTGTTTTTCCGTGGTATCCGTAAATCGAGTATACCGATTTAAAAAAAGCAAGGCCTATTTCCTTCGCTATCCTTGTCATGTATGGGTTTGTGCTTGGTCTCTACTGAATGCGACCTGTCATCAAAGACGGCTTCTGTTGCTTTACAGTGTTCTAACAATGGATCTGGAAGATGAGAGGTTTCGACAGTCAGTTTCCTCGGCTTTACAATCATCTGTGTGAGAACATCTTTAAGCAGAGTAATAGTGAGTGTTAACTATACAGGGTACGACATCTGAACATGCAGTGATCAGAAGCTGGATGACATCGTACAGGCCCACTGTCTCATGGATTCATGGATGCACCTCGATATTTCAAAGACGGAATATTTGCCAGGGTTCATAAAGTAAGTCACAGAACGACATGAATAACAGATATTTAACGGCAATCACAGAGGTGAAATATCAGCTTTGCATCTTTGGGATGGCATTATGTATTTGTTTTACGACTTTGCAAATTATTTCATTGGTTCCTTACTTCAACATAGACTGATTAAGATCCTTTAGTATGGCCTGTTTCATTTTGAACCGACTCGATGACGCCAAGTGTTGACTACATAAATGACGCTTCTTAAGAGGCGTACACACATGGCGAGGGACAGCCAGGGCGTGTCAATCTTCACGCGCGCAGGGTGTGCGGGCCGCAGGCAGGCCAAGGCCGGCCTCTCACTCGGCTTTGCTCGTTCCTTTCCGGAAGTACCCGTAACAGAGTGACATTTCATTCAGCATTGCGGTGCTGCGCATTTCGGACGGCCAAACTCTCTTGAGTTCGGCAGAATCATGCTGTCAGCGCCGTTTACCCTTCACTATTTGTTCTTGGTGGTGAAGGACATTCACAGATCCAGTGGCTGTTGAGCAAAACGAAACAGTCTAAGAATCTATCGAATCCCTTAAAATGAATGGGGATAACAGAAGAGAAGGATGAGAGTTCTCAATTCGTATAAACGACGGATACTGCATATCTTCAATTAAATGACTGTTGTGTACATAGTTCCGCGTGGTCAGCGCGTACACAACTTTCCCAATAGAGCGCTCCCCGCTAAGCACAACAGCGCAGGCGGAGCGCTCGTGCCTCTCCGCACTACGAGATGGCGCTGCCATAGAGACGGACCAAATTCTGCTTCCGCCGATCCACGTATTAATATGTAACGCAGCCAATGAGATTGCTGCTAACGTAGAACCTTATCTCCTCGCGGATCACACTCGTGCAGTGATACACGAACGCGCGAGGTATTATAACGAGTGTACAGACCTCCGATTAGTCAGTCTGTACTCTTAAGCGTGCAAGTGGCATTTCTATCGTCTGACCTAACGGCAGAAGATAAACACGACACGATAAGACGACGAGACATATTGCTGACACTCGCCTACTTTGTTAGAGCGACAAGTCAAATAATCTGATGGTGTGTGTACTGAAGGTCTTACAGTATGCACACCACAATGACATTACAATATCATTCAGAAAGACTTTAACGATTTAGTTGAGAAAAAAAAAACAGAAAATTACAAAGATCGACAGAAGAGATCCATTGATCTGTACATCAAGAAGCGTTCTACGCTAAATTTGCAGGCCTGAAACACTTGAAGAAATTGGTAGTATTAACAGTAAAATTTTTGAAGTCGCATGCACTATTCCATTGTCAACTGCAACAATTTTCAAACTGAACAAAGAGTATGGAGACTTCGTATATTACTGCAAAGTACGTTGGATAAGTGAAGGGGCATTCCTGGAACAATGTTTCGATTCAAAACTCTCCATTGTTGAATTTATGAAGGAAACAAAGATTACATCAACGAAAACTAGAACATCCAGAATGGAGTGCAGACTTCGCATTTTAACTAGACTTGACTGCACACTGCCCACAGTAAGACATTGCAAGGTAACTAAGGTAACTTCTTTCTGATTTCATGGGGATGCATTGAAAAAGAAAATTTCGTTGTAGAAGGGACACATTCTGACGAAGACAGTCCAGTTCCCTAAGCTCACTGGCGTTAAAACACACGTGAGGTGTGAAGAATTCATCGTTGCGTTGAAAGAATGACAAGTATAATTTTCTGAAGATTTTGAGGACATTATTAATCTTACGCGTGTTTCCGAGATGCTTTCGAGACAGTTTGCCGCTTCAGTTGAAAGCGCCCCTGTTCATGTGGTGATGTAACTGATTGACCTTCAAGATAATTTCAGTTGTGATGACAAACCTTTTCACGTTAAAACCGCCCAGGACGACTGTATTGCTTTACTCAGGTAGAGTTTCCAAGTCCCCATAATGATACTGTAATTTGCTAAAATATTTCGACAGACATATTTGTGTGAAAGACATTTCTCCGATTATGAAACTAAATAAGTCACAATTAATTGCCAACTTTAGTGCAAAACTCTGTGAAATTGGCTGCAGATGTCCATATGCCGACAGTTTGTACTAGATAAAAGTTATATTACGTCTTCAACGAATAAAACAAAATGAAATAGGTTAAATGTACCAAAGAGTGCGCAGTACCAAAGAGAGCGCAGCTTGGTTACTGACAGTTGACTAAACTGGTGAGCTGGTCACTGACGTAGTTGTATTCAGAGTGGTAACAGGTAACAGAAACGCCTCGTATAAGTTGTGTGAAGAAATCATGTGTTTCCGAAGTGAAACAGGTAAGAGTCACTTTTCAGCTTTCTTGGTGTAGTTCTGGTACTCTGTTGCATAAGTTATACACAGAATACACGAGTAACAGCCTTTAATTCTTGATTGCATTTTGAAAGGCTGACTTGCAATCTACCATACTGGAACCACATGTTTTGCAAATGTGACGTGTGCTGTCATCTGTTGACTCCGCTTGGAATCATTGTTTCTGTACGAAAGAGCGTGCATATAACGTCCCCAAAGTGCTTGTGTTTTCTTTAGGGTTCGTTCGTTGGCTGATTTGGGGGTCTCCTCGGATTAGGGAAGTATGGGGAAGGAAGCCGGCAGTGCCTTTTCAAAGGAACCACCCCGGTATTTTCCTGAATCCATTTAGGGAAATCACGGAAAACCAAAATCAGGTTGGCCGGTCGCGTGTTTGGACCCTCGTCCTTCCGAATGCGAGTCCAGTGTGCTAACCACTGAGCCTTCTCGCTCGGTCTTTCTTTGGGGCACAACTGCAGGTTTGTACCCCTTGAGTGCACTGTGGAGTCAGAAGGATAGGTTTTGTTTCTGAATGACTTCAAATTAAGTACCAAAATCGAACAGGAAGCTCATGTAAACTGAAGAGCTGCGCAGTGAGGCCAGACAACGAATTGAAAATGGGGAAAGCAAACAAAGGTTGACGCTGCTCTTGGTACGAAGGAGTCTGCTTTAAGGAAAAGAGTGAAAGCTGTGAGTAGAGAACATAGATTTTGGCGTTTCCGGAGGAGTGGATCCAGTGCATTAAGTGTGGGAGATGGTGGCACGAACAGTGCTCTCCATTTGAAGGTGATATTGCGTTCATTTGTGATATTTGCTAAATGCGTGCTGTTTGGGCATGTTTCGTATCCTTAAGGGCATGTGAACGAAAGAGTGAGCATTTCCTGTTTTTTGTATTTCTGAGAAGTGCTGCTGTAGTTTTCTGAACATGTAGATTTTGTGCTAATAAATATAAGCCTAAAATGATTTTGTTTTCCTATAGATAATAACCCAGATATCTACGGGTATTTCTTAACTGCGCATGCTTAGGTATGGCTCCCCTAATACTAAAAAATTGTTTTGTTTGAGACCTATGTTATTGAGAAATGTGAAACATAAAACCAAGTGGTGCACAGTGCGACTGCCATTTAAATGCTGCGCATTCGCCGTTTTCCTCTCCTCCCCCTCCTCGCGCTCAGACAGCATGGCGTGGCTGTGTGGGAACTGTGAAGCGAAGCTGACGCTTGGCACTCGTGTCCATGCACAGCCCAAGAGCTGAAATCTTGGCCGCGCGTGCACTAGGCCAACAAAGGCCAACGAATGACAGCCAGTGGATTCGGCCGAACGTTATTCTCCAACACATTGGCATTTGGTCTCTCATCCTCACTAAACCAGTGTGTTGCGGCTAAGGGATTCGCCCATGTGGAATCTCAGTTGGCTGTGACAACTTGTCGAGGTTCACCCTTTTTGTTATTGTTAGAGAGTAGCATTTTAATTTCAGTTTCACTGGCCGATATTATGTATAGGGTTACCAAATCACCCGGTTTATCCGGACCCCACTTGGTTTTTAATGCTCTATTCCATCTACAGCAGTAAATTTATAAAACAGTAAAAAAAGAAAAACCCGACAATCAGAATTCCATTGTGGTTCTGTGATGTCAGGTGTCATCTGTCTGACTCAGACTGAAGCTGGGCGTAAACCGGGAAAGATAAAAGCACTTCTGTCATGGCACAGAAATTAATTTTCAGTTTCACCTTCTATTTCATAATTCTTCACGAAGGAAAGCTACAGATTACAGTAAAAATTCTGGTTCAAATGGCTCTGAGCACTATGGGACTTAACATCTGAAGTCATCAGTCCCCTAGAACTTAGAACTACTTAAACCTAACTAACCTAAGGACATCACACACATCCATGCCCGGGGCAGGATTCGAACCTGCGACCGTAGCGGTCGCGCGCTTCCAGACTGAAGCGCCTAGAACCGCTCGGCCACTTCGGCCGGCGTAAAAATTTTGTTTCCATTTCATATTATGTACATTACCTTCCAACATCTCACTTATTTCCTTCCAACTGTCTAATCTTTTCTATACGTTTTTATAAACGCAGTTCGTAGGGTCCCATAAACATTCCCGTTCACGACAAAACTATCGCCTTTAATGTTGTCTCCGTGTTCTACTACATATTCCAGTATTTTTAAACACGATAAATGCACAGCAGTTCAACAGACGCAGCATATCGCTACTGAACCAACGAATATTCGACCCGGCATCCATATTAGGTGAGGGCCTAAAGCCAACCCATCGCCAATGCTTTGATGTTTCAACTGGTAGTTCGAGCCGCAACCAAGGCTAGCCGTCGCTTGCTTTAGATTTGCTCCCCGTACACGGTAAGTAAATCTCGGCCAACGTAACGGTTGGTTTCCATTCGTTGGCTTTTGCTGGCCTAGTGTGTACGCGCCCTTAGAGCGTTTATTGGGCGCTGCCCTCATCACGGTTGGCGTTACCTGAGCCCGGCTAGCCGCCGCAATATCGGCCGCTGTCGCTGTTTGTGCTGCGCTGCGCCAAAGGCCGCATTCAACCCGCAGCCAATCAGGGGCCATTCACCCGCCTTCAAACGCCTGCTGATTAACTCGCCGCTCAATAACCACAACCTCCTTCTCGCACCACCCCAAAAAAGCATATCATTTGTTGTCGCCATATAATAACCATGTCATTATTTTTTCTGTGTGGTTTCGTGGTTTCGCAGTTACGTGAGGCACAGTTGACCTAAAACTGAAGAAATAAAGGAACATAAGGGCGTATCCTCCCCTCGAACACGAAACGAACCGGAGCATCGAATGGGTAAGGAAATTGACAGTGTCGTTTTAAAAGAATTAATACCGACTTTTACCTTAATAGTATCAGGAAAACTGCGGAAAATCTGACCACCGTACTCCTGAAAGCGAGTCCAGTTTCTTATCACTGTGCCGTCTCCCTCGGTCTAAACTCGAGTGGTGGTTTGAGCCCACAGTGCTCTACAACTATCATTCTATTGGAAATTGTACACCCTCCCTTCCTGCAATCTTTGAATTAATATTCCCAGGAGTCCAGTTCCTTATCACTGTGCCGCCTCCCTCGGTCTCAACTCGAGTGGTGGTTTGAACCCACAGTGCTCTACTACTACCATTCTATTGGAAATTGTACACCCTCCCTTCCTGCAATCTTTGAATTAATATTCCCACGAAGTCACTTTCAGGACTACATTTCAAAGGGAACTCCAACAACGTTGTAATCTGGCATTTGTTCGCACAATATAATTATTCACAGAGAAATCGATAAGTGACAGAACAAACCACTGAAGTATACGAAGAACCCTAAGTACACAGCTGGTGAGCATGATGCTACTTACACTGCTTGGGTGTGGACTCCTGCCAAAAGCCTTGTTTATGTGTAAAAAGTTCTTCCACCGTAATTAGTGGACAAAAATATGGAAACACCAAAAATAAAACACTTTACTACCCCTAATACGGTGTAGCAAACCCGTTGGCATTCAAAACAACTTCCAGTTGCCTCCGAATGGATAAATACAGATCCTGTATGGTTTTCAATGGAATCTTATACCATTCTTATTGCTAAATAGTAGCAGGTTCAGGTAACGATGATGGAGGTGAATAGCGATCACACACCCTTCGCTCCAAAGTAGACCACATAATCTCAAGAATTCTGAGCTCCATTGGCTGTGGTGGCCAGGCGAGATGCGGTAATTCATCCTCGTGTTCACAAAACCAGTCGCGGATGATGTGGGCTGCGTGAAGAGGTACCCCCTCTTGTCTTGGATCACAGTATCACTACTGGGGACAAACAATCTGCCATGGGATGGTCATGATCAGCCAAAATGGTCACATAATCCTTGGCAGTAATGCGAGCTCACATAGTACCTATGGGGCACATGAAATACCATACTGCTGCCTAAATCATCACCGGTCCCTCGCCTTGTTTCACTCTTAGGACGTAAACTTGGTAAGCAAGTTGGAAACAGTGTGAAACAAGACTAATCCATGGCTTCGGCACAATGTTTCCTGACACGGGCATTTCCATCTCTGTATAGTGGTTTTGAAATTCCAGTTCGCCCTGCAATTCGCTGCTTATGGAGGCCCGTTCGTGTGGTTTTGGTGCTGGCATGGTTCGTGAATGCGACATTCAGTTCTGCAGTGGTTTTGAAGCTGTAATCCTCTTATTTTTCGCCACAATCTTCATCTACTATCGTCCGTTACGATCGCTCAACACCCACTTCTGTCCATGTTGTGACCTAGTGGATGAATGTTTTTCTGCTTTCCTTGCACATGGTATAAAACTTCGATACGGTGCCTCTTGGAGTACCAAACACTTCGGCTCAAGTTCTACCTTACGTAACTCTGGCATGGTTCACTCGCGACGACACAGAACACTGTTCTGACCACGACTGACGCTTGCATCGTGTTGAGGACATTGCACAGTAGCCGTTCGTGGTCAAATACGACAGCGCAGCCTGCGGGCTTGACTAGCATCTCCATTTATGTTCAAGAATGCGTTTCTCGCGGTGTTTCTATATGTTTGTCCAACCCACGTGTACGTTCTTCCATAACTGGATTAAATTATCCAGTTCCCAGCATACGGCATAACAACGGAATTCCACGAATAGTAGTATCATTTGAAGTTGTGGTTTGGAAACGAACTCGAGACTCATGACTCCTTTACTTGGCTACTTAATTTTACAAACATTAAAACTGAAAAGGATATAATGTTGTGTTGTAGCACTCCTGTTCACACAGTGGAGTGAATAGCTCTGCATGTAACTACCCCTAAGCTAGGAGAGGTCGCAGCAGCTTGTAGGCAAGTCGTCTCTCACTGGAACTCCTACATGGACTGATAACATTGGCCCACTTACCATTCTAACGAGGCGGCTGGCGTTGGCTACTGCGACTACTCTGCTCGTGCTGCGCGTGTGGAAAGGGCACATTTCTCTTATCACGTCCCTCAACTCTCTCACAGCAGAATTGAGCAGCAATATAATGTGATTTGGATACCGACAGGCCTATAGCAGAAACGACGAAGGTAGATCCCTGACAGCTGAAGTGACTCGACGTGGCTGCTTAGCGTATCTGTCTCAACCAATCGCGTAATACGATTTTGTATACATCCTTATGGCAACACTTCAGTGTAGCCGTAGTCTATAGACGACTATTGTTTTCGCCTGCTGCCGTCTGCGATTCAGTTGATGGACATTCTTTCGCCTACTCTACAATAGTATTGGCTGTTAGGGTAAGAGGTGAACCAAAATGGGCAAGGCTCGCAGTATCAGTGCATTTAATAACGGAAACTCTATTTCCAGAGTAGTGTAACGAAGAGGATTTTCAGATGCCGCTGAGTCGAGCTTATGCTATGAGCACATCAATTCTGGAGGAACCGCCAATATCAGCTAGGGCTACAGTGTGGAGGTGATAGGGGTCGTTATCGACTTTAAGCAGTTGTCAGTGAGTCAGAAAGTACTATATGCGATACGACACGTTGCAGCAAGGGTTAGGGGACGCGACAGTTATTACCCGTGCGACACTCGTGTTCCCACAGGACCGATAGCAAGTAACAAGACACATCGAGAGGCAATAGCCGTTTCTCACTACCACTCCTCCAACTGCCCTCCTGTGGCGCGTCGTCGCCAGTCTCATCGCGGTCAGCATCCAAATACGTCACGTATTTACTTGAGACTGGAAAGAGGTATGGCTCTCTTTCCAGCACAAAAGAAACTATTTAGATATGGTTCAAATGGCTCTGAGCACTATGCGACTGAACTTCTGAGGTCATCAGTCGCCTAGAACTTAGAACTAATTAAACCTAACTAACCTAAGGACATCACACACACATCCATGCCCGAGGCAGGATTCGAACCTGCGACCGTAGCGGTCGCTCGGTTCCAGAATGTAGCGCCTAGAACCGCACGGCCAATCCGGCCGGCAACTATTTAGATATGTTAGCTACATTTTGTACGCAGAATTTTATGTTCTAAAATGCACCAATCGCAAACTGGCGTCTACATTTTCTACTACAAACTTTCCAAAATATGCGCTGTGTTTTAGTTAATTTCGAAGCATCACAATAACTACGGTCAACAACAACAAGGAAACCAGTTCATTATCAAGTTTTTATATTAGACTATACGCTAAAAATAAACGTTATTTTTACCTAATAGTTTTCTCGAATCTAACGAGAAAGACTGAATAACAGAGAACACGCCTGAATCCCAAAACAGTAGTTTTTACTATTTTATGCGAAAAGTGAAAGCTGTACGGAGAAATTATCAGTTGACTTGAAATTTCTCTCCCCCTGTATCGTACGATAGAGCTGCATGGAGCAGCCAGAGAGTCCATATTGTGCTGAGTGATGTGACAGAGAATATTATCGGTGTTGAACCGCTGTCGTCCCAGAGTGAACGAGTTGTCACCTTAACGGTGTTTCTACGCGCTCCACCAATTCTGGTTTCTTCTGCGTCATATCACGAGTCACATCGCATGCCATATTGCATTACATATTGGTTCAGTGACAACCATTTCTAACAGTGGATAGATGGGCTTTAGGGGAGCAAATTACTCGACGTTTCACTTCTTGACAGCAGTCCTCCATGTGTACCTGATCTCAGCACAAAAGTTGACATGGTTGCAGAAGCACCACTATTATATACATGAAGTATGGAAGCAGATGTCGTAGAATGACGAGTAGCAGATCAAGTTGTTATGCGCTGATGCGAGATTACAGTAGGCCTACAATGAAAACCATGTGAAGCTATTTATCCCGGCTGCCAAAAGTCTACAATTCAAGCAGGTTGTGAACATATTCTCACATTGGGAATGTTTAGATGTGGTGCAGTTAGGCCACTAATACGGTTGCAACCGTTTCTCACTACCACTCCTCCAATTGCCCTCCAGTGGCCCTGGGCCCATTCCGCCAGCTGAAAGCTGTGGTTGAGCTATGTGGACCAGGTTGGCTTCCCAAAGTTTTCAGTGTCTCGTAGAGTCTGTTATTAACGCGAAAGGGTAGTATTAAATGTTCAAATGTGTGTGAAATCTTATGGTACTTAACTGCTAAGATCATCAGTCCCTGAGCTTACACACTACTTAACCTAAATTATCCTAAGGACAAACACACACACCCATGCCCGAGGGAGGACTCGAACCTGTACCGGGACCAGCCGCACAGTCCATGACTGCAGCGCCTAAGACCGCTCGGCTAATCCCGCGCGGCAGGGTAGTATTACAAGAAGGTGCTACGTAGAAGAAAAATTCTTCTGTGTTGAGAGAGATCTGTCAAATACCTCTCATTTCTTTTTGCTTTTCTAAACTGTTCTTTAGCTGTTACCACTTGCTCAGTGTTTGAGAATATTAAAAAAAAATCTCGGAAAGAATTGTAACATCGTTTTCTTTGTGTTTACATGTTTTCCAAATGATAATCTTCGTCCGCACGATGCATTTCCTTCCTAATCCAACTATTGTGAAAATCCGATCTGCAACAGACGACAAAGATGTACCTTAATAAAACGAACGTGGAAAGTTGCTGACAAGCGTCTGATTACTTGCACATTGACTAAGACATCCGCCTGCTGCAGTTAGAAGTCAATTAACTTTGGTTTCCACCAGTAATTTCAATGTGAACAGAGCAGAAGCAAAGGCAAACACCCGCGTAATTAGCTCGTTTTAATTGAATTTAGACAGACAGTTTGATACTCCTCTTAACAGGTAGAGGAACAAACCAGTCAGATCTTACTGAAATTGTAGTTTTTGTTTCGTCTGAGGTAATGTCCAGACGGCTAAGTTTGACACGCGAGTTATTGGCCTC
Organism: Schistocerca serialis cubense; assembly: GCF_023864345.2. Lineage (NCBI taxonomy): Eukaryota > Metazoa > Arthropoda > Insecta > Orthoptera > Acrididae > Schistocerca > Schistocerca serialis. Next base: position 623,177,696 of record NC_064640.1, on the reverse strand, counting down.
TTGGAACAGGGCGGTCTTCTTTTTATTGCTCAGAAAATGCACCACGCTCCCGTAATGCATTCATAAGAGAGACTGTCTAGGAAGGTAACTTTACAGGCCAAGTGCTGGTTCGCCACGGTTGGTTCCGCGCCGGTATGCACCAAAACGGACGCCTTGCTGATTAACGGCGGAGACACGCCTCTTGCACACTCATAGCTCCAGACCAGAAACAACAGCTCAGAAACTAATCTCCTTTTACGCCCCCAGGCAACATACTGGAACTAGTCGAAGGCGGAGAGTCATGGGGAAAAATTTCCCTCCTCAGATAGGTGAAACAATTAAGCTAGAACTCTGCTTAGCTGACGCTGACTTTTAGCGAAATTTGTGTTGTTGAGGTGGCAGAGATACAGAAACGAAAGAGTGCAGAAGACATTCGATTTCGGAGAGTGCCGCAGTGCCGCAAAGAACATTCTGTCCGGAGGGCGGTAGAGAGAAGATTCTGCTTCAGAGATCGGTGGAGAATAGCGGTTTTCTGGTTCTGAGATCAATGGAGAGCAGCTGGTCTTCGTTGGAGATCCAAGGTGGCAGCAGTGCTAGGGCTTAATTGAGGTTAGCATTGCATGAGGTTTGTGAACATTGCGGTCTAGTTCGAATCGTTTCACAGACTTATTCATTACTCTTAAATTTTCATTTCAGTTCTCTCAACTCAACATTTGTTATAGTGAATCCTGAGTGACCATTGGCTTGCTCGTAAACCTTTCTTGTGCATATATTAATCCTAGTGCTAGACTAACCTCTCTTTAACACCATGGGTAACACAATTATTTCTCCCATATCATATAAAGTCGAATCAGTGCGATCTGTGGAAGTAACGTCTCTTTTACGCTGCGTTTCCCAATACCTTGCGGACGCACCATAAGTGAATTACTTGTAAATGAGATTGTTTAATAGCTCTTCTATTCCAAGTTATTTTGAAGGAAGACGTTAGTCGTGTTTAGATCTTTGTAAAATAAATTAGTGGTAGTCAAATTTCTCTTGAAGTCATTTCAGTAATTAATTGATCGCATTTCATTCAAGTATAGATTAACCAAAGCCACCAGCCACACTTATATAAGAGTAACGTTGTTTCTCATGAAAAATTCGTGGTGAAAATAATGTTTTAAATGAGATAGATTCCGATCATCCTAAAGGCCATAGGACTTGTATTCATCATTGGTGGTCAGTCATCTGGCGACCCTTGTAATAAGTCATCAGTAGAACCAATAATAACAGCTTACAGTTCATTTAGTTCCTCCCCACATATACGTTACTAATAGACTACTTTCATTTCACTCAGCCTGCCAGGAACGTAGTTCCTCCCATAGTCTCCTGTCATTAAAATTGCACTATTTTTAGTGTTGTTGGTAAAAACAATACAAAAAACTTTTTCGTGGTGGATAGTGTAATGTCATGATATTTTTCGACTTATAATTTGTAGTGGAAACCATCGTAAAATACTGTAATCCAGGGGATGCGCGAATGGTCGCAAGTTTGCGTGACTCTCCAGGGTGTGTTACGGAAATTTTGAAAAACTTAAACTGGCAGACTCTTGAAGACAGATGCCAACTATCTTGCGAAATCCGCCTTAAAAAGTTTCGAGAACTGATACTACGCGTAGGATCTAGGAATGTATTACAGTCTCGTGCGTTATTTCCCTTGTATGGTCCGCCAACACGAGATCGTACCAATTACAGCACACACAGAGACATTTAAGCAGTATTTCTTCCCACGCTTCACACAGGTATGGAACGTGAAGAAACATTAATATGTGGTACAAAGAAGAGTAAGCTCTACCGTCCTCTTCATAGTGTTTTACAGGGGATAGATGTAGATGTAGATATTCTCGACGTAAATTTTCTTTACTTCCGGGTTACATTCAGATTAAAAACGCACTGTCGGTATAAAACATTTACGAAAATAGCTCTGAGTGAGAGTGTGAAAGAACGAATAGAACATTGCATCAAGACGATCGTACATTGTTTTCTGCATATTCGAGCCATTGCATATAAGAGCGCACAAGTTATGAAGATCGTCGGAAGCGATTCCTTGCCGTTAAAATGCCGAGGCTAGCATAACACGTACCCGATACTAGCGAACATAGTTGACGAAGCTGTTCGAGAAGTAACCTCCACCAGAATTTTCACCGTATTTCTCGCTAGTCACTTCACCTCCTGTGCTCCTAAAAGTTCTCGAAGCGCGGCGTCAATTAAGTTTTTGGGTCCGCAAACGGCAAGTGAAGCGTTTTAGCGTTCGTGCGGGATTATGTTTGCAGAGCACCCGGTGCCGTGAAACGGGATAAGTATCGACAGCAGGTGCGCTGTAGGATGAAGATACATGGCCGGCGGACAGGCTCGCCCTCTAGGCCCGAGATAAATTGGCGACGGGAGCGCCCTAGGCGGACTGCGAGGAAATCAGCTAATCATGAGCGCGAGCCAATATCCGCAGGTTCGCTGCTGGTTTATTCCTGAGTCGCCGCTGACATCGTTTCCACCGCTTTGTCTCTCTGTTTGCACTTTTCTTTTCAATAAGCGCCCTCTCAAAATTATGTGCTTCAAGTATGCATCTTCCAGCAAGCTAGTATATCTAGCTAATTCATTCCATTCTTCCTGTGAAGAAAAAGAGATTTTTGTTCGTTTGCTTTTGCAACAGGCTTTTAACATTAATTCGAAACAGTGTCTGACCTAATTATTTACTAATCGTTAAAATCGGATACATATGATTCCCCTTTTCATAGTCTACTTGAATTCCAAAACCACACATCAGTGATGCAAATGCCCGTAACGGGGAAACGTGGTGACGAAGCCATAAAAACTGGAATCTGGAGGAACGGATCAATGTTATTTGGTCGTATGTGTCTAGATTCACACTGTTCCCAACTTCCAGTAAAATTTACCCCATCCTCCAATAAGAGCGAAACGGTGATGGAGGGGGGGAGGGGGGGGGCAAGAGGATCGGCGATAATTTGTGCAGCCATACCGTTGTATTGCAAGGATTATGTTACCATTTGGACTTATTATGTCCCTCCCATGGTGCAATGTTTGTTCACCAATGGTGATGATGTGTTCCAAGACGACGGAGTAATACACTCCTGGAAATGGAAAGAAGAACACATTGACACCGGTGTGTCAGACCCATCATACTTGCTCCGGACACTGCGAGAGGGCTGTACAAGCAATGATCACACGCACGGCACAGCGGACACACCAGGAACCGCGATGTTGGCCGTCGAATGGTGCTAGCTGCGCAGCATTTGTGCACCGCCGCCGTCAGTGTCAGCCAGTTTGCCGTGGCATACGGAGCTCCATCGCAGTCTTTAACACTGGTAGCATGCCGCGACAGCGTGGACGTGAACCGTATGTGCAGTTGACGGACTTTGAGCGAGGGCGTGTAGTGGGCATGCGGGAGGCCGGGTGGACGTACCGCCGAATTGCTCAACACGTGGGGCGTGAGGTCTCCACACTACATCGATGTTGTCGCCAGTGGTCGGCGGAAGGTGCACGTGCCCGTCGACCTGGGACCGGACCGCAGCGACGCACGGATGCATGCCAAGACCGTAGGATCCTACGCAGTGCCGTAGGGGACCGCACCACCACTTCCCAGCAAATTAGGGACACTGTTGCTCCTGGGGTATCGGCGAGGACCATTCGCAACCGTCTCCATGAAGCTGGGCTACGGTCCCGCACACCGTTAGGCCGTCTTCCGCTCACGCCCCAACATCGTGCAGCCCGCCTCCAGTGGTGTCACGACAGGCGTGAATGGAGGGACGAATGGAGACGTGTCGTCTTCAGCGATGAGAGTCGCTTCTGCCTTGGTGCCAATAATGGTCGTATGCGTGTTTGGCGCCGTGCAGGTGAGCGCCACAATCAGGACTGCATACGACCGAGGCACACAGGGCCAACACCCGGCATCATGGTGTCGGGAGCGGTCTCCTACACTGGCCGTACACCACTGGTGATCGTCGAGGGGACACTGAATAGTGCACGGTACATCCAAACCGTCATCGAACCCATGGTTCTACCATTCCTAGACCGGCAAGGGAACTTGCTGTTCCAACAGGACAATGCACGTCCGCATGTATCCCGTGCCACCCAACGTGCTCTAGAAGGTGTAAGTCAACTACCCTGGCCAGCAAGATCTCCGGATCTGTCCCCCATTGAGCATGTTTGGGACTGGATGAAGCGTCGTCTCACGCGGTCTGCACGTCCAGCACGAACGCTGGTCCAACTGAGGCGCCAGGTGGAAATGGCATGGCAAGCCGTTCCACAGGACTACATCCAGCATCTCTACGATCGTCTCAATGGGAGAATAGCAGCCTGCATTGCTGCGAAAGGTGGATATACACTGTACTAGTGCCGACATTGTGCATGCTCTGTTGCGTGTGTCTATGTGCCTGTGGTTCTGTCAGTGTGATCATGTGATGTATCTGACCCCAGGAATGTGTCAATAAAGTTTCCCCTTCCTGGGACAATGAATTCACGGTGTTCTTATTTCAATTTCCAGGATTGTAGTTCAAATGGCTCTGAGCACTATGGGACTTAACATCTGTGGTCATCAGTCCCCTAGAACTTAGAACTACTTAAACCTAACTAACCTAAGGACATCACACACATTCATGCCCGAGGCAGGATTCGAACCTGCGACCGTAGCAGTCGCGCGGTTCCGTACTGCGCGCCTAGAACCGCTAGACCACCGCGGCCGGCGACGGAATGTTAAACCCTAGTCTTACTTCTTTCAAAAAAATGGTTCAAATAGCTCTTAGCACTATGGGACTTAACTTCTGAGGTCATCAGTCCCCTAGAACTTAGAACTACTTAAACCCAACTAACCCAGGGACATCACACACATCCATGGCCGAGGCCATGTCCAGACCACCGCGGGCGGCGCGACGACAGAGTACGTGTCTAACACGTCCAGGACTGTTTTGTGAGCAAAAGGTTGAATTATCGCATCTTCCCTGGCAACCACAGTCACCACAGTCTTTGTGGTCTGTTCTTGAGAGAATTGTACTTGGTAGCAAGCGTCCTGCATCATCCTTACCGCAAATTGCCAGTATTATGCAGAAATAATGGTATGTCCTTGAAAATCATACAGGAGAAGTATTCAGCCGTTCCGGACGACTGGAAACTGTTTTGAATGCTAATGGTTTTCTTACACCATTTGAGGCATAGTAATGTGTTGTGTTTATGGTATTTCCATATTTTTGTCCAATCCCTGTATGTAGCTGTAGCCGCGGAGACCGACGATCACGTTAGCAGCAGTAGTGTTCGGATACGCGGGGAAACTGGCCGCGGTCTAAAGGTTTTAGACTGTTGCCCTTGGCTGCCATGGCGTTGCGGCATATGAGATGAATTCGTTGGCACTTTTGGAACCTGTAACGTCATGCCTGTCTCAGCTGTTCGACACTCACGTGACCGTGAATGGTGAAAGTGGCGCGATAACGAGTCTCTGGGCGGGAGGCGAAACTTGGCACTGACCACACGCCTTAAAAACAGGTGTAAGGTATTGCCCACTGCTGAAAGTACTTAGGAGCCAGCACAGGACACCTCCACTGTTGAAACAGAAGTTGAGTTTTCTGAAAGGTCTGAAGAAACACGGTGAGTGAGATTGCTTCTCGTAGGGATCTCTACCGTTAGGAGGGTGATAGACCCCTTTAGGGAAGTAGCAGGTGGATCGGGAAAGAAGGCCAATGTCCACTCTGCTTGCCAGGTATCACGTCCGAGATGTGGACGAGGCTCAGCCAGCAGGGAGTGAGAGCTGTGGCGCTCCTGGTTGCAAATCGTGGCTCATATCGGCAGGACTGAGGCCTGCCTCCTAGGTTCAGAACCATACTCGGGTTCTGTAGGCGGCTGTCTGATTTAGTGATCTAGCTTCACCTGTGGGGTTGAAGTAGAGCTTCCGTTGTGCAGAATCATTCCTAAACCCGATCGCGGTTCTCTAGTTTGGAGCGGAATGGAAGGCTTAAATCACAGTCTCAGACAATTCTCTAACGATTTTGGATGTGGGTTTCTCGAACTTCGCTATTAGGTGGAAAACTGTGGACCCCCCCCCCCCCCCCAAACAGGTCAACTGTGAGCTACACCCAGGAAGCGACTACTAAGACAGCAAACTGCGAGTAGCTTGCCACGTGTGGCATTTTAAGAAAGAGAAATTTCTCCTCATTCCCAACAAGATACTTCCGCATTTCGGCAGGAAATAATACTAACTGCATCGAAAAAAGAGAGTAGCATGTATCACGGCAGATCGGAGAAAGAAGATTCTTGTTATAATATCAGTTAACTGCAGAAGTATCTGCGGAAAGGTCGCAGTAACATTCATGTGACCACCACCTATATTCGACGTCAACGTCCAAATACCACCCACAGACAGCAGGTAGTAGCACTAGCAGTGAAGGTGGACACGGGAAACTGTGCAGCCGTTGTCGTAATCCTGAAACGGAGTGATTTATTTGACGTCAAACAAGGCATTATCGAAACTTCCTGGCAGATTAAAACTGTGTGCCCGACCGAGACTCGAACTTGGGACCTTTGCCTTTCACGGGCAAGTGCTCTACCATGTGAGCTACCGAAGCACGACTCACACCCGGTCCTCACAGCTTAACTTCTGACAGTATCTCGTCTCCTACCTTCGCAGGAGAGCTTCTGTAAAGTTTGGAAGGTAGGAGACGAGATACTGGCAGAAGTAAAGCTGTGAGGACCGGGCGTGAGTCGTGCTTCGGTAGCTCAGATGGTAGAGCACTTGCCCGCGAAAGGCAAAGGTCCCGAGTTCGAGTCTCGGTCGGGCACACAGTTTTAATCTGCCAGGAAGTTTCATATCAGCGCACACTCCGCTGCAGAGTGAAAATCTCATTCTGGAAGGCATTATCATTGGCTTTTAAGCCAAGGGTGGAAACACTTCCCAAACCTGTGAGCCGTTAAACAGTTTGCGTGCCAAAGTGGTTAAAGTATCCTGGCACCACAGGCCACAGGTGACAGAACTCAACGATACCAGCGGAAAGGTGTACGGGCAAATAGACGTGCAACTGCTGAGCAACTCAGCTCACAGGCGAACCAAGGGACTACCAACAGTGTCTCCTGAACGACCGTTCAGCGAACGTTGCTGCGCATGGGACTCCGCAACAGGTGCCTGGTTCGTGCACCCTTGCTGACTGCTGTAATTGGCGACGACAGCTGAAACTGGCACGCCATTATTGCAGCTGGACAGCCACTGAGTGGTGACGGTTGGCATTTTCGGATGAATCAAGTTTTATGCTCAATCGGACAGGTGACCATTGGCATGTACGTCGTGAAACGTATCAAAGCATCAAGGATGTAGCGTTATGGTCTTGGGAATGATTCGTGGCAATCAGTGGGTGATCTCGTCGTTCTGGAAGGGTCAATGGATCAACACTAGTATGCACGTATCCTTGGGGACCATTTCCACCCCTAAATGTAGTTTGCTTTTCCTCGGCACGATGGCATCTACTAGCAGCACAATGCAGCGTATCACATGGATCATAATGTAAGTGCATGGGTCGAAGAGTACCAGAATGAGTTTACCGTACTTTCCTGGACCCCATATTCCCCGGATTTAAAGCCAATCGAGAATCTGTGGGATCACCTCGATCAGGCTGTTCGTGCCAAGTTGAACTTGGCCACCAGCGCAGCTGGCCACGGCGCTGGAGTCGGCTTGGCTTCACATCCCTGTCGGTACCTTCCAGAATCTTCTTTACTCTCTCCCTGTACGTCTCGTAGCAGTCCGCGCTGTGAAAGGTGGTCACTCAGGCTTTCGACAGTTTGTCACATTAGTGTGGGTTGACAGAGTAGTTTCAATTATAAACAGTAACAATGCCCACATAGCACTAGAGACAGAAACCTGGCTGAAACCAAATGTTAGTAACAATCAAATTCTAAATTCGGTTGGAATGTATATCGCAAAGGAAGGTTGGACGCCGGCGATACAGTCGTGTTTCCATTCGTAAAAATACAATAATACGAGGCGTATTCGGAAAACAAGGTCCTATTAGGCGCGAAATGAAAACTACTGCGAAAATCCGAAGGAACTTTGCACAGATATGTTGGGCAGTGTCTTAAGCGTGCCAGTCGATCGCTTCACGTCACTCTTTTCAGTTGAGGGAGCAAAATGATCACGTAGAGATGCCTAAAACAGTGTCTCCCGCCAAGTATGTGGATCTGGTGAGAGACTTCGCCTGAAGCTATGCACTCCACATAACATAAATGTCATGCGTTTCTTTCTTCAAGACAATTTTCAGTCGCATTCTGCACGGGCAATGAAGACGCTCCTGCAGCGTTTTCGACGGGAAGTGTTTGATCACCCACAATACAGCCCATAACTGGCTCCCTCCATTGTTCATCTCTGCTCACATGAACGGCTGGCTACGAAGACAACATTTTGGCACAAACAACTAATGACAGACCAATATAGAGAACTGGCGGAAAGCATAGGCGGCTGCTTTCTGTGACGAGGGTATTGAAAAGTTTGTACAACGCCACGACAAATGTCTAAGTCGGAGCAGTGACTATTTAGAGAGGTAGTTGCAAGATGCGGCTAACTGTTGCGAATAAATAATTTTTGATTTACACTATGGTTTTCATTTCGCGGCCAATCAGACGTTACTTTCTGAAAAATCCTCGTATCTATTGACATTAGTACAGATTTTGAATGTGGTCATCAGTTGATTTTATAGACTCCTGCTTCAGGAGGTACAGCGGCGGAACATTTGAGTGGAAACTTGAAGAATATTTTCCCGTAAGTTTACTGGTCATACAATTGTATTACGTAAATATTTCGGTATACCAATTACAGAATGCAAGACTCAAGTGATTAAGACAGGTATTAGGGACATGGATCATGTGAAATTGTTGTAAATAAGTGCCTTATTCGAAAAGTACCTTGAGCAGCTAATTAGAGAACTGACTCGTGAAAATGCCATATTAGATCTCCCGTTTACCAACAAGCCCGACGTTTTCAACTCAGTTATCCCAGAACCAGGAAGCAGTGATCGTAACTTCGTTACAGCATCACTGAATACGCTTGTACATAGGACTATTAAGAAAGTTAGGAAGATAACTCTGCTTAACAAGATAGAAAAGAAATTGTTTTCCGATTACGTGAACGGACAGCATGAAAATTTCGTATTACGCACAAATAGGCAGAAAGACCCACTATAATATGATTACACAAAAGCAGAACAGTCGCTGTAAGCAGTCTAGTGGTATGCGTACTGAACTAATTAAAGTGAAACGGTCATATAAAACTAATCGCAGATAAGGCAGATCCCAGACTGATATTCATTTGAAGGATCCTCAGGAATCGCAGTCCATTCACAAAGTATTTAGCTTGCAAAACCCTCGTTCAACCATTATTTTAATATTTGGTGTCAATCTGGGCTTCGCAGCTAATAGGTTAACAGAAGAAATAGAGGTGATCCAAAGAAGAGCACTGCGTTTCATTACAGGCTCACTCAGTAAGGGCGAAAGCGTCACGGAGACGCTTAACCATCTCCAGTGGTAGGCTCTGAAAGAGAGGTGTGCTGCATCACGTTGTGGTTTACTGTTCAAATTCCGACAACGTAGGTTCGTAGAAGAGTCAGCCAGTACCATGAAGGTAAAACTGCAGATGTTGGAGCTCACACGGTGGCTTGCCAGCAGTTATTCGTTCCGCGAACTATTCGCGACTGGAAAAGTTAATGAGGGAAGTGATGGTACAAAAAGTACCCTCCGCCACGCACCATAAGGTGGTATGTGGAGTACAGAAGTAGGTGTAGATGTAGGCGGATAACATTAAAGTACATGTAATTATATTTCACTCTTAGTAAGTTATTTGTTAACGTTCTTATCAGGCATGATAAAATAACCAAAATATCAAAGACGATTAGCCTGTTTTGTTAGAGGCACAACCTTCCAACGAGGTATCAAAATTGTCTCACAAGAAGCCTTCCTTAAATAAGAGACTTGCAAATCTCTGTAAATCCGAATATCGCATCGAATAGCTGGAAGAGGATTTGAATGATTGAAAGTGGCCGAATTACGTGCATCAAATTTTTTACTGAAGGAACGAAGCCTTGTATTTAAAATATTTAGTTTTCCATGTCTTCATAGTTCTTCAACTGTGTAATTGAAGTATGCTGAGACTGTATGGTTTCGTCTAGGAACAGTAATTTATTGTAAGGACATAACAGACAACTAACATCCATAACGTGAATAAAACAAAATCGTTGTGATCCGACTCGATCCGGAAATTTCTCAGAAATAGAAGCATTTATTCCGTATTGTATACAAAACAGTTAAAGCAGGAGGCAAATCTGAGCATAAAGATGTTCCTCCTACAACACATGCAGCATAATAAAAGAATTCCCTAGGCTAACAACAGAGAGAGAGATCTGATTATTACTATTCATCTTGCATAGGTATCGCAGTGATTAGAAACGGAGAAATCGTTCTCAGGTAAAACAATACCGCGTTTCCTACGCTAATGACATGCATGGCACAGATCTAGAACTATTTACGAAAAGCTAACGCGTGACTTGACGGTAGTGAAATCTTAATTAGTAAAAAACAATATCTCAGAGAGAGGAAAATGATACGTCGTAAGGGAAGTATGAAAGGTCGGCAAGTTGGCACAGTATTATCACAGTGAAAATCCATTTCCAGTCATTCGGATTTCTGTTTTCTGCCGGTCCCCTAAATCGATTATGACAGACGTTGGGCTGTTCCTTTCGACAATACACGGCCTGTTTCTTTCTCCAGTCCTAGAGTATGCTCCGTCTCTAATGATCTCGTAGTCGCCGGGACGCCAGACCATAATATTCCTTCCTTTCTTTTTGCGGATATGAAACTTACAGCGGATGAATAATATCTCTTCTCTTTTTCAGATCTATTTTTATTGAGTCCTGTGTAGTGTTCCAGTACTTTCAGAACAAAAGTGTTCCGTTAAAGCAAGCAGTGGTTTTCCTTTGCGTTTCTCATAGTTTTTATATTATGAAAGAAGGAACTGGTAATGGGGGAGTATCAACGAATGGGCAGACAAAGTCGAAACTAAATATAACTTGTAAGCAACGAACGTATAAAGGCAGGGATGTGTCAGCTTAAAAGGAACTTGTGGGTAAACAATTTGAGCTGTTTTATAACGACGATGAAGATTTTTTCTCAGTATTTCCGCAGGCGTTCTTCTTTTTAATGAGATGCCAGATCCATCGTCCCAGTGCTCACTGCTATATTAAGACATCAGGCGGTTAGAGACATCCACTAAATATGCACGTATCCCTCGCTGTATGAATTTCGGCTGATTGTTTATTCTTTGAATGTTTTCAGCAATTAAAAGAAGAGAAAACAATTTTCGATTATGATAAATAAAAATACTACTTACAGTTCAGCGACTTTCATTACGTCGCATGTTCAAAAAGGAAAAGGGGAGGAATTCACGCACATTTACGTGTGAAAAGCCAAATGCTTGCCTTCCTTAACCGCTATATACTTTAATGTTTCCCAGATGGCGAAGTCCACTAATGCATCAACTGAAGGAGCGATTTAAAACGTGTTAGCAATCGAATATATTAGAAGAATTGAATCCCAATCGTACCAGTAGCTGACGAGGTTCTTCGAAAGCAGTTCACGTATTTGTTGTGACAACCCATATTATGGAGCTGTCGACAGAAATTCTGTTTGTATTGATGTCGAAGTAATATTCACTCCCAGTAGATGCGATTCCTAGTCGCACAAATAAAATGAAAGTGAAAGAAATAAAAGAGAACTACAAGGCATGATATTAGTCGCTGGAATTGATGTCCATTAAACAAAGAGTTACATTCGGTTTGTTTGTAAGAAATATGTCAGAGAAAGGACCACTCAATTTTTTAATTTTTTTCTGTGGTTCTCATACGTTATGGTCGAAAGACGAAACGTTATTTCCCATCGACCTTTTACCTTCTGTTTCTCATCAACTGTATGATTAGGAATAAAAGTACATCTGTGCAACAAGCAAAAATTTACCATGTATGGTGTTTCTCATCTGTAACGACTTGCTCTCCGTAGCTATTTTTTCTGTTATCAACGAAAACGGTCGTCGGTTCCGAAAGCGTGTCTTACGTTTCTCGGGGCTCACAGTTCGAACAGAAGGCTATGGAATGTCAGCTACATTCCCTTGGGATCCGCGTGAAAAATGTTATCGACAGGACGAGAGTAGCTTTCAGAACTTGGCGCTGTATGCGGAGTTGTATTTTTCCACCCTTTTCGCTGCTGCCGACGTGTATGAAATTTAGTAGCGGCGTAGTGGCTGCTTGAATAGCCGCTAAAATCGACGGAAGGGGGTACAGCACTGAAACTATACATAATACTGCTGTCAAAACTAAACACATTCCGAATGAACAGCTCATATGAAACAGCTAAAGAAGTCTGCATATCGATATAAAACTTCTCACAAATATAATATTCATCTCCACAGAGTTTTACGAAGCATTTTCAAGCAGTTGCTAAGTCTCTGGATTGATATTCAGGACAAGCGCTGTCCTGCCAGTCAGATGTAAGCTCTCCGCGGTTTCACTAATCGCTGAAGAAAATACGGGGATGTTCCCATTGGCAGTTCTAGCATGTCACAGACGTTAACACTTGTAAGTTCGACAACACATTGTACATCCCTACATCGAGGATTGCCTGTATGCCAGGCAACCACTCCTCACAGAAATGCAGATTTCCTTGTATACCACTAGGCGGCCGTAAGAGCGCCGCGAGAGCTCGCAGGTCGCGGGAACCTTCTTGCTTCCGCCATCCATATGACCGAAAATAGATTCAAAAATATCCTGCCGCTGGACGGTATTTAGGCCGGCACATGGTCATGGGACGGTAATGAGAATCGAACCCGAGTCAAGGCTGAGAAGTCTCGTGCGCTATAAGTTACGCTGTGAGAACAAGTGACACAAATTCGGTCTGGCGGGCCGCTTGAATCTGCGCGCGCAACGATCTGACTGGATAAGTTCAGTGCTAATTAACTCGGAAACGACGCAACGCATCGAATTTTTTTCATAACAGCTTTCTCAGCAGAACCTACCCTGCGACACCATTATAAGATTTTGAGACTGTTTTTGACCATGCTGTATATTTTCTCGTGAAAGTATATATTTAGAAATATTGGGATGACACTTTTCTAGTTCTTTCAGTTTTCAGGAGTGTAGGGAATTTTATTTCAGTTGTAATACATGTAGACACTTCATCACACGATATTCAGCAAGAACATCCACCAAGAACTTTACTTTGCTCATTAATAAACTTTATTGTTATGAATGAAAACACACACACACACACACAGACAGACACACACACACACTGGTGAAGTATTGTACGATATTTATTATTTATTTCACAAACCGGTTTTTGACTTTTACGGCATCATGTTTGTACCCGATGATGGAGTAGGAGCAGAAAACCGGTTTGTAAAATAAATAATAAATATTGTAGAATATTACATTAGTGTTGTGGGTATTTTCATTCATAATGTATAAAATATTCTCCCAAGAACCGAAGGAACAGTCAGTCAATGCAAAGTCTATTTTCACTGCTTTTTCCAACATTTTGTTTCTATAGTTCGCGTTTTTCGTAAAAAGGATCGTCCCTGATAACCCCACTGTCACCGTTCAGATGCCAAGGTGTACAGCAGACAGCTCTCACAACACATGCAATTTTGTTACTGACGTGTAAGTGAAAACGACCACTCGAGCCACACGAAACTCAGTACAGGAATAAAACGTCGGGGGTGCTGCAGTACACACACTTGTCTTGAGTAATGAACTGAGACAAGATAGTTGACAGTGTAAAAGCGAATTTAAATGGCTACGGTGCTACGTAATTTCTTGTAAACACATTAGGCAGTCTGCGACGACATAACCTACAAAATGGGGGCGACTTCATCCACGGTGCCGGCTGGTGTGGCCGAGCGGTTCTAGGCGCTTTAGTCTGGGACCGCGCGACCGCTATGGTCGCAGGTTCGAATCCTGTCTCGGGCATGGATGTGTGTGATGTCCTTAGGTTTAAGTAGTTCTATGTTCTAGGGGACTGATGACCTCAGACATTAAGTCCCACAGTGCTCAGAGCCACTTGAACCTTTTTTTTTCTTTCATCCACGGTGTGGTAATGGGCAGGTCAAAACACGGTAGCTCCTTTGTACTATTCCGCTACGTCTCCTCATCGACCCAACTTACTGTGGTGATTCGATACAACCGACTGACAAACACACCTCTTGACTGTCAAACTTACTTCAGTGGCGGAGGGTACCAGTTCTACACCATATGCTTGCCCTCCTATGCGACTACTGTACTCTTTTGAGTGAGTGCTTAATGTTTTATCTGGAGAACTTATATGTATATGTAGAGTTTTTTTTTTTTTTTTTTTTTTTTTTTTTTTTTAAAAGGTTCATCGATTGGTGTCTAGTCTAGCATGCGCAACGCTGGAAAGTCTAACTGTTAGTTATTAGTCAACAGCGAAGTTACACAGCTTTGCCCTACGCCTTACTATCCTGTGTGCTATATCCATTTATAGATTCCCAGTTCATTCTGTGCAGCTTTCTTTTCTGTACGTATTTACAGATAGGGACGCCGTTTGTTGCAGTTGTACCGGAGTTAAATCCGCGCTCATCTGAACAGAAAATGAAATACCTGTTGTCTTACGTGTAAAAGTGTACTGGAAGTACGGAAGATTTAAACAGACCCGGGCAGATACGGTTAACGCTGACACAACTCCGTACTCTGCAAAATTAGAGAAAGAGCCGGCTGAAAGGCGGCAGTTATTGGGAGCGGGCTTTTTACGAGACAGCCAACTCATCCATTTGTGGGCACGGCGCGATGCGCCCGCGGCCAACCGAGATTGGATGTGCCGATAGGGGGCAGCTAATGGAACTCGCTATCTGCGACTCTTTCAATTTGCCGTTTCTAATTACTCGTCGGAGACTGGAGAGGTATTTTTACGCTAAGAACTTAAACACGCACACTTGTTGTGATTGGTGTACGTGCGATAACATGCCCGCGGAAAATGAACAGTGCCTGCAGGGCTATTATAGTAAGATAGAAGCTACGTTGCCTTTTGTACAGTGCAGCGCGTGGGCAAGGGCAATACGTGGCAGTGGAATTTTTCGGAATGGAAATTTACTCTGCGTGATTTCGGCTCCATATACGCCTTAACGAATGATAACCCTAGTAACTGAAACAAAATTATGTCACGAATGATATCTCCACATACATCATACGGCTGCTCCAGTATTTCATCGTCAGCTGGTTATGTTCCGGGATAAACACATTATAAATGTGCAGAACTTATAGCGTTGACTTGGTATAAGTACGCTGTTGAATAGGTAGCAAACTGTCTGGATTCACTGTGCACGAAAGTGAAGAAGTAGTTGTACCATGACACGGCACACACCTTTACACTCAGTGTGTGCCGATAAGCATTAGAAACGTACATAGGGCAATTTAAAAAGATGTAATGATTACAATCGTCGGTAATTATTTAATGCATAGCAATAGTTGATAATAATTAATGAGAAAGTAAACGAAGGTTAAAAAATTGACTGCTTCATAGGTGTTCAATATGACTCGCTTTGATCACATGGGTAACATCTATGCAACAAAGTATTTCACGCCACACACTCTGTTGAATTCTGAAATTATATTCGGCAAACTAGGTAGAAACGTAAGGACTGTCACATAAGATCATAAAAATAAATCCAAAAGAGTCACTTCCAGAGATCTTGACGACCAAATGTGAAACACGGAATCGTTACGTCCAGTATGATCGCTTCAACCCTTTGGAAGTGTCCGTTTAAATATGTGCTAACCACTATACCCCACTGCATGCGTGGCATCTCGCGTAAACATATAATCCGTGGAATCAGTATCAATCTGTGCCATCAGCCATTACTCAAGTTCATTCAGGTAACTGTTTGTGGATACATTTACCTCAAAGAAGAAAAACGGACCGTACAATGTTTATACTGACGTCGCACAGAAAATATTAAATTTTTGTAAATCACGCTGATTTTTAACAACAGAAGAAACTTTTAATGTAATCCCATAATCTAATGTTGTATCGGTTTTACATCCCCATCTATATCTACATGGATACTCTGCAAATCACATTTAAGTGCCTGGCAGAAGGTTCATCGAACCACCTTCACAATTCTCTATTATTCCAATCTCATGTAGTGCGCTGAAAGAAGGACCACCTATATCTTTCCGTACGAGCTCTGATTTCCCTTATTTTATCGTGGTGATCGTTTCTCCCTATGTAGGTCGGTAACAACAAAATATTTTCGCATTAGGAGGAGAAAGTTGTTGATTGGAATTTTGTGAGATGATTCCGTCAGAATGAAAAACGCCTTTGTTTTAATGATGTCCAGCTCAAATCCTTTATATTTCTATGACATTCTCTCCAATATTTCCCGATAGTACAAAACGAGCTGCCCTTCTTTTCGTCAGTCCTATCTGGTAAGGATCCCACACCGCGCAGCAGCATTCTAAAAGCGAACGGACCCGCGCTTAGTGTAGGCAGTCTCCTTAGTAGATCTGTTACATTTTCTAAGTGTCCTACCGATAAAACGCAGTCTTTGGTTAGCCTTCCCCACAACGCTTTCTATGTGTTCCTTCCAATTTAAGTTGTTCGTAACTGTAGTACCTAGGTATTTGGTTGAATCTACGGCTTTTAGATTAGACTGATTTATTGTGTAATCGAAGATTAACGAATTCATTTTAGCACTCATGTGGATGACCTCACACTTTTCGTTATTTAGGGTCAACAGCTAATTTTCGCACAATTCAGATATCTTTTCTGAATAGTTTTGCAATTTGTTTTGATCTTCTGATGACTTTATTAGTCGCTAAACGACAGCGTCATCTGCAAACAACCTAAGACGAATGCTCAGATTGCCTCCCAAATCGTTTATATAATAAGGAACAGCAAAGGGGCTATAACACTACCTTGGGGAGCGCCAGAAATCACTTCTCTTTTATTCGATGACTTTCCGTCAGTTACTACGAACTGTGACCTCTCTGACAGTAATCACAAATCCAGTCACATAACTGAGACGATATTTCATAAGCACGCATTCACCACAAGCCGCTTGTGTGGTACAGTGTCAAAAGCCTTATGGAAATCCAAAAATACGGAATTTCATCTGAAATCCATTATCAATAGAACTCAACACTTCATGTGAATAAAGAGCTATTTGTGTTTCACAGGAACGATGTTTTCTAAACCCATGTTGACTGTGTGTCAATAGACAGTTTTCTACGAAGTAATTCATAATGTTTGAACACAATATATGTTCCAAAATCCTGCTGCATATCGACGTTAACGATATGGGCCTGTAATTTATTGGATTACTCCTCAGCCTTTCTTGAATATTGGTGTGACCCGTGCAACTTTCCAGTCTTTGGGTACGGTTGTATATGATACTTAAGTATGGAGCTACTGCATCAGCGTACTCCGAAAGGAACCTAATTGGCATACAGTCTGAACCAGAAGACTTGCTTTTATTAAGTGATTTAAGTTGCTTCACTACTCCGAGGATATTTACTTCTACGCTACTCATGTTGGCAGCTGTTCTCGATTCGAATTCTGGAATATTTACTTCGTCTTCTTTTGTGAAGGCATTTCGGATGGCTGTGTTTAGTAACTCTGCTTTGGCAGTATTGGCTCAAATGGCTCTGAGCACTATGGCACTTAACAGCTGTGGTCATCAGTCCCCTAGAACTTAGAACTACTTAAACCTAACTAACCTAAGGACATCACACACATCCATGCCCGAGGTAGGATTCGAAACTGCGACCGTAGCAGTCGCGCGGTTCCGGACTGCGCGCCTAGAACCGCGAGACCACCGCGGCCGGCTTGGCAGTATTGTCTTCAATAGTATCTCCATTGCTATCGCGCAGAGAAGGCATTGATTGTTTCTTGCCGCTAACATACTTCACATACGACCAGAATCTCTTTAGATTTTCTGCCAGGTTTCGAGACAAAGTTTCGTTGTGGAAACTGTTATATGCATCTCGCATTGAAGTCTGCGCTAAATTTCGAGCTTCTGTAAAATATCGCCAATCTTGGAGATTTTGGGTCTGTTTAAATTTGGCGTGTTTGTTCCGTTGTTTTTGCAACAGTGTTCTCACCCGTTTTGTGTACCAAGGAGCATCAGCTCGGTCGTTTGTTAATTTATTTGGTATAAATCTCTCAATTCCTGCCGATACTATTTCTTTGAATTCAAGTCACATCAGGTCTACACTTATATTATTAATTTGGAAAGCTACCGCATCGTTAAAAATGAGTCACACAACAAATTTTTCTTTAACCATGACGTCCGGCATTGTCGTAGTATAAGTCATAAGTTTGATGAAGTCTTTCTTTTCCATTTCTTGCAGTAACTGAATTACGCACGGACCCATTTATAGCTTCATTTTGGAAACCTGGCCGTACCGTTTGTGGTATTTGTAATTCCTGAACTGCTTAGTACGTCGATTTCCGTGGATTACAGTCAAACGGAATGCGAATTTTTGTGCTGTTACATAAGCCCGGCCGGTCCTTTTTATCTGAACCAACGTCCTGCTTCTTGAAACTGCCAACACAATCTACGAATGCTGTCACCTGGAGCTGCTTGACTGAATCACTGACGAATTCTTCTCTGCACTCTGATTACAGAACGCCAATTGTTAAATTCTAATACTGCAGCCGCCATTTTCACTTACGGCACAGAAATATTCATTTATGCATCACCCCCATGCGCCAGCATCCGACTCATTGCCCTTGCGCAACGACCGAAAGTTTGAACTTTCTTGTATATTCATTGTAACTCTAACCTATGTATCACCACGCATTACATATTTATGGCAAGTTGTAGTCGTTATATTAATCTTGACCTCTGCTGTATTTGGCTGCTTTTTGGCATCATTTGACTGTGAATTAGAAAGAGGAAATGGGCCAGTCGTAAAGCTTAGTGCATCAGCGAAACTATGGCTTCAGCCTTACACAAGTTAATGTAATACACTTGTCTGTTGTTTACGAACCCTCTGTTTTCATTTCAGCTGTACATCTATTTGCTGTCAGATAAAAGCTTGAGACGTTTGTTGCTAACGTCTGTTATTTATTTTTAATTATTTACTTCGCAAGCGGGGACGCATAATCGTTCGTAAAATTATAAGGCTAGCAGCGATCAGCCCCTGACTAGTCTCGTCCGGATGGGAGATGAGAGAACTTCTGTTGACTCTAAGTCGATCTACACAGTGGACTCAAGTGGTACATCTCGTTTGAACACCTATCGGTTGCGAGACCAGAGCGCCAAGTCTGCCATATAGTTGATAGGGGATCATTTACTGTAACGTGATTAGAAAATTCTTTGGAAATTTGTGGTATGGTCTTATGGGACCAAACTGCTGATGTCATCGGTCCCTAAGCTTACACACTACTTAATCTAACTTAAGCTAACTTACACTAAAGACAACACACACACCCATGCCCGAGGGAGGACTCGAACCCCCGACAGGGGAAGCCGCGCGGACCGTGACAAGACGCCTCAGAAAACTCGGCTACCCCGCGCGGCTGATTAGAAAAGTAAGCAAGCAAGATGGGATACCTCCTAATTCAAACATATCCCGATAGAATGTTTTTATAACGTAAATCGTTCCATTTTATTAAGACAAGTGAAAGACGAAGTGGTTGCTGAGAGAAGCTGATTGTGACCTATCGTGGACGAAAGTATATATTTCTAACTGCTATTGAAGACGTAGTAAATGGCCGCATGGACCTTGTATCACTAAAGCCTCTTTTACACCAGGGAATGTAAGTTACCATCGACTACTCGTGGGAAACAAGTCTACTGCAGCATCCCTGGCGCATCATTTCTGGATCGGGACTCGCGCGCCTCAAGCGTTCACATTTATTGACCCATCAGTGACCAACTTGTGTGTGTTGTGAGTACTGTCTACTGTGCGGTTTGGCACCTGACCGGTGAGAGTGAGGTTACGACGGACAGTCCCTAAAACAAAAGTCCAATATCATAAATCAATTAAGAAACTAGCAATGGCAAAAGAGTTTTTTAATGCCCAGAGTGGATATTTTCGACAATTGTCGTATAGGAATTCTCCACTCAACTGGAAACTGAAAGAACAGAAAAATAAGAGTCGTCCAAAACATTTCAAACCATCAACACTGCTTGAGAAAAAAAATACATACAAACATATCAAACATTGTCTTACAGGTTTGCCGCCGGATGACTTTGTGTAAATTCCAAAATATTTCCTCGGACCAACTGTCCGTCATGTTCAGGTGGTTGAATTTTGCTGGTGGCTAGGACCGACTGACGGTATCCGAACATCGACGCCCCCGTATTTAGAACACAAGCGCGAAGGATGCGCAGACGTGGAAATCATTTATGCACAATTATTTTCAGATAGGTGGCGCCATACTCAAATGCCTTCTGCTGAAAGTCGCAGAACGCCCTCCTGCGCGTGCGCTTTACGCTATGTTTGTGTGTGGATAGCGTCAGTCATTCCTAGCCACCAGGAAGGTTAAACAACCTGAAGACGTCGGACAGTTGCTCTGAGGAAATATTGTGCAAGTTGCACAACGTCATCCAGTGGCAAACCCGTGAAGACGATTTACAACGTGTCCGTGATAGTTATTGTATTTATACCTAAAAATCGTGTGCAATGCTGACCACAATTCATTTCTATATTGGCAGTCCCGTTTTGATTAAGGTGGAACACGCCACGTCCATGTTAGGTACCTCTACTAAGCGAGAACTATTAGGTGAGATGAAATTCACCGCAGGGACCAAAGGGAAACAACCAGCGACGAGTGCTAATGTCAGGTTCGTGTTGTAGCTCTGAGGAGATATCCGGTCGAAAGCGTCTTTTACAAACTGTTGAGCTCAGACTGCTAAAACTGCTACATACATTTGCATAAATTATCTGATGAATAGGGTGAAAAAGTAT
The DNA here is from genome assembly GCF_023864345.2 of Schistocerca serialis cubense. NCBI lineage: Eukaryota > Metazoa > Arthropoda > Insecta > Orthoptera > Acrididae > Schistocerca > Schistocerca serialis. The sequence continues at coordinate 623,156,722 of NC_064640.1, read as the reverse complement.
CTGTGGCTCTTTGCTGATGACGCTGTTGTGTACGGGAAGTGTCGTAGTTGAATGACTGTAGGAGGATACAATATGATTTAGACAAAAGTTCTAGTTGATGTGATGAATGACAGCTTGCTCTAAACGTAGAAAAAATGTGAGTTAATGCAAATGAGTAGGAAAATTAACCCCGTAATGTTCGAATACAGCATTCGAATGTAGCATAAGTAGTGTTTTGCTTGAAGTCACGTCCATTAAATGTCAAGGCGTGACTTTCGAAAGTGAAATGGAATGGAGCGGACAAGTAAGGATCGTAGTAGGGAAGGCAAAGAATCGACTTGGGTTTATTTGGAGAATTTTAGGGAAGTGTAGCTCATCTATAAAGGAGACCGCGTAAGGAACACAAGTGCGACCACTTCTTGAGTACTGCTCGAGTTTTGCAATCCCTACCAGATAATATTAAAGAAAACCGTAGAGCAATTCAGAGGTGTGTTGCTTTATTTAGCTTTTTAGGTTCGATCAGCAAGCGAGTATTACGGAGATGCATCGTGAACTCAAATTGGAATCCCTGGAGAGAAGATGACGCTATTTTCGCGAAGCACTATTTAGAACGTTTAGAGAACAGGCATTTCAAGCTGACTGCAGAACGATTCTAGGGCGCCAAAGTACCGAGTGATCAAAACGTCAGTATAAATTTGAAAACTTAATAAACCACGGAATAATGTAGATAGAGGGGTAAAAATTGACACACATGCTTGAAATGACATGGTGTTTTATTAGAACAAAAAACAAATGCCGACCGGAGCGGCAAAGCGGTTCTAGGCGCTTCAGTCTGGAACCCCGCGATCGCTACGGTCGCAGGTTCGAATCCTGCCTCGGGCATGGATGTGTGTGATGTCCTTAGGTTGGTTAGGTTTAAGTAGTTCTAAGTTCTAGGGGACTGATGACCTCGTATGTTAAGTCCCATAGTACTGAGAACCATTTTAGAACAAAAAAAAAAAAAATACACCCCATATTGCTAGATGCGGGAAAGATCTCTTGCGCGCGTCGTTTAGTGATGATCGTGTGCTCAGCCGCCACTTTCGTCATGCTTGGCCTCCCAAGTCCCCACACCTCAGTCCGTTCGATTATTGGATTTGGGGTTACCTGAAGTCGGAAGTGTATCGTGATCGACCGACATCTCTAGGGATGCTGAAAGACAACATCCGACGCCAATGCCTCACCATAACTCTGGACATGCTTTACAGTGCTGTTCACAACATTATTCCTCGACTACAGCTATTGTTGAGGAATGATGGTGGACATATTGAGCATTTCCTGTGAAGAACGTCATCTTTGCTTTGTCTTACTTTGTTTTGCTAATTACTGCTATTCTGATCAGATGAAGCGCCATCTGTCGGACATGTTTTGAACGTTTGTAGTTTTTGGTTCTAATAAAACCCCATGTCATTCCAAGCATGTGTGTCAGTTTGTACCTCTCTATCTACATTATTCCGTGATTTATTCAGTTTTCAAATTTATACTGACTTTTTGATCACCCGGTACATTTCGCGTAAGAACTACGAAGACAAGATAAGAGAAATTAGGGCTCGTATGAAGATACAATGCGAGTGGAACTGGAAAGGTAATGACTAGTAGTGGTACAGGGTACCCTCCGCCACGTACAATACATTGGCTTGTGGAGTATGTATCTAAATGTAGATGTAGATGTAAATACTTAAATACCATCCTGAATGGTCTTACGTAACTCTCTCACTACACAATCAATACCGTCTCCGGAGAAAACAGTCTTTCAAAAGCGCTGTTAGATGTCACTCACAGCGATAATGGATAAACTGGGATTGTTGCTCTGTTCCTCTATGTGCTAGAGTGATTCCCAGGTCCGCGTTATATAGCAGCGCTGCCAAAATGGATGGGACACACAGCACGCAAAAAAGTCATTTGTACGCCAGTCGCGTTTCTGTTCGCTTTTCATTGTGGAAGTGGAAATCCAGAGTCGGCTTCCGGGGGAGGGAGAGGGGGCCACGCTTCTTTGTTGAATTTCAAAAGAAAGCTTTCGAACGAAGCATGGCCGTGAACACTGGGTGCGTTGGAAGTCAACTCGTTGTAGCAGACACACACAGTACATGTTCCAAAAATCCTTTAATAACTTCACACATCAATACAGCAATTGAAATTCAACTGAAAAATTTGAGCATGTAAACATTCGAGTACCAGAAACGCCAAATTACATCAAGAGTTGTAATCGCCAGCAGGAAAATTATTGATCAATATGCGGATTTATTTGCGTCAGGGTCTACACTGAAAGACTAAATAAGTTAATGCTTCTTGTAAATTTTCAGCAGACGTTGACTTAGGTTTGCGTTTTCTTCTGTTTCAGCCAATACCCATTCTGAAACTAAAAATTTCCAATTTCCAGATAACTTAATTTGTCGATTCCATTATTCTGTAACGCTCGTAATGAATTTACATGAAACTGGCGCTTAATGCACAGTCGGTGACGAGACCATTAGAGACGGACTACCTCTGATTGGACAAGAATGGCCAAGGAAATGGCTAGCGTTATTTTTAAAGAAACCATCCCTGCATTTACGAGAGTTTATGTCTGAAAATGCAGGGTAAAATCACATTCTAGAATGAGAAATGTTGTCTCTAAATGCATTACCAGTACTCAGCCAGCAATATGAAGCGACATTACCAGTACTCAGCCAGCAATATGAAGCGAAAACAAAATACAGCACAATAAAAATAAGAATGGAAAGAAGTGTCAGTAACCGATGGGAACCGGGCACCTTCGTTTTACATCCGAAAACTACTGCAGAAGATATAAATTTCATTGGTATGACGATATCGTCGAACATGTTCGTTTTGGTGGCAAACAGACTGGCCTGCTCGTTTCCCCGACTTAAATCCCGTGGAGCACTTGAGGGACGCGTTGCGGAGGTATGATGTAGCTGGTCCACGCGCACCAATAACCTTCCAGTAGTGGTCAACCGCGCTAGTGGAACAATGAAACGCCCTCACACGAGAACTGTTTACCAACCTTGTTGCCAGCATGGGAGCTCGCTGCAGAGAATGCGTTGTCCTACATGGTATTCACACACCCTATTAAGAACAATGTCCAGTCTTTTGTAATTTCCAGGGAAACATCAGCCTCGCGGTGACTTCACCTTGTTTATTGCCTTTGAAAAAAAGTGTCATTTCTGTTCGACTGATTGCGAATTTGTTACCTACTGTACTACACTGTAGCATTTCTTTCTATGTATGATCCAAGTTCCATCGAACTATGTTACTTGGCAATGACACAACATGCGAAAAGTATTTTCCTTCTTAACCCATTAAGTACCAGTGTCCTATTTTGAGGACAGAGCACATATTTATTTATAAATACACTATAAATTATTAATTTGCAACTATTACTATTCTACGTCATTTTTTGATGCTTTTTATAACAAATGTATGCTTACAGGAAATTAAAAACAATAAATCCTACCATTAATTGATTATTGAATACTAAGGCACACTTTTCGTTATTACAGGTATTTACTTTATCGACAGTTTAGTAATATTTGAAATATGTGGCAAAGATCTTTTTGCGATTATTTATAGTCAACAATATGTCTTTTACACTACTTGCATTGTTAGCTCAATTGGAGCTATATTCATTGTTTTCCATTGTTATAAGTTTTGGTGAACTAGAAATAGGACACTGGGACTTCGTGTTATCATTTCAGTTACTTGTATTGCTGCACGTTCGTTCTGGGCGCTACAGTCTGGAGCCGAGCGACCGCTACGGTCGCAGGTTCGAATCCTGCCTCGGGCATGGATGTGTGTGATGTCCTTAGCTTAGTTAGGTTTAATTAGTTCTAAGTTCTAGGCGACTAATGACCTCAGAAGTTGAGTTGCATATTGCTCAGAGCCATTGCTGCACGTTCGAATATGAAACTCTGCTACTGCTGATGTAATTTCTTTTTAGAACGTGGTAATTTTACCAGATTTTGTTGCTGAGGTAAGTAACGACCCCTCTCTCTCCCTCCCCCCCCCCCCTCTCTCTCTCTCTCTTTCTATATATATATATATATATATATATATATATATATATATATATATATATATATATATTACTTTGAAATTTACAGTGTATTATGTAAGTATATTTATGAATATACACTCCTGGAAATTGAAATAAGAACACCGTGAATTCATTGTCCCAGGAAGGGGAAACTTTATTGACACATTCCTGGGGTCAGATACATCACATGATCACACTGACAGAACCACAGGCACATAGACACAGGCAACAGAGCATGCACAATGTCGGCACTAGTACAGTGTATATCCACCTTTCGCAGCAATGCAGGCTGCTATTCTCCCATGGAGACGATCGTAGAGATGCTGGATGTAGTCCTGTGGAACGGCTTGCCATGCCATTTCCACCTGGCGCCTCAGTTGGACCAGCGTTCGTGCTGGACGTGCAGACCGCGTGAGACGACGCTTCATCCAGTCCCAAACATGCTCAATGGGGGACAGATCCGGAGATCTTGCTGGCCAGGGTAGTTGACTTACACCTTCTAGAGCACGTTGGGTGGCACGGGATACATGCGGACGTGCATTGTCCTGTTGGAACAGCAAGTTCCCTTGCCGGTCTAGGAATGGTAGAACCATGGGTTCGATGACGGTTTGGATGTACCGTGCACTATTCAGTGTCCCCTCGACGATCACCAGTGGTGTACGGCCAGTGTAGGAGATCGCTCCCCACACCATGATGCCGGGTGTTGGCCCTGTGTGCCTCGGTCGTATGCAGTCCTGATTGTGGCGCTCACCTGCACGGCGCCAAACACGCATACGACCATCATTGGCACCAAGGCAGAAGCGACTCTCATCGCTGAAGACGACACGTCTCCATTCGCCCCTCCATTCACGCCTGTCGCGACACCACTGGAGGCGGGCTGCACGATGTTGGGGCGTGAGCGGAAGACGGCCTAACGGTGTGCGGGACCGTAGCCCAGCTTCATGGAGACGGTTGCGAATGGTCCTCGCCGATACCCCAGGAGCAACAGTGTCCCTAACTTGCTGGGAAGTGGCGGTGCGGTCCCCTACGGCACTGCGTAGGATCCTACGGTCTTGGCGTGCATCCGTGCGTCGCTGCGGTCTGGTCCCAGGTCGACGGGCACGTGCACCTTCCGCCGACCACTGGCGACAACATCGATGTACTGTGGAGACCTCACGCCCCACGTGTTGAGCAATTCGGCGGTACGTCCACCCGGCCTCCCGCATGCCCACTATACGCCCTCGCTCAAAGTCCGTCAACTGCACATACAGTTCACGTCCACGCTGTCGCGGCATGCTACCAGTGTTAAAGACTGCGATGGAGCTCCGTATGCCACGGCAAACTGGCTGACACTGACGGCGGCGGTCTACAAATGCTGCGCAGCTAGCGCCATTCGACGGCCAACACCGCGGTTCATGGTGTGTCCGCTGTGCCGTGCGTGTGATCATTGCTTGTACAGCCCTCTCGCAGTGTCCGGAGCAAGTATGGTGGGTCTGACACACCGGTGTCAATGTGTTCTTATTTCCATTTCCAGGAGTGTATTACCCATTAGTAAATAATACAGCTCCAGATGGACAGTTTATCTGAGGCAAGCCTATTACATTTGGCTATAAGTTGTGGTCTCTTTGTGGAGCAAGTGGCTACTGTTTCAAATTTGATCTATACTGTGGAAAGGATCCAGAAGATACTGCAAGGGATGACCTACTATTGGGACAAAGAGTAGTCCTAAACATGTTGGACTGCATTGAAAAACCCGAGAATCATTGTGTGTACTTTGACAATTTCTTCACTAGTAGAGATATTTTGATACATCTGAGAAATTTGGGTTTTAGAGCAACTGGGACTGTCAGAGAGAATCGAGTTGGTGACTGTCCACTACTAAGCAGCAACGAACTGAAAAAGACAGTTCGAGGAAACTATGACTACCAGTTCGACAGGAATGGTGAAGTCTTATTTGTTCAATGGCACGGCAACAGATGGGTTACAATTGGTACAAATTTTGACCATGTTGAACCTTTGGGAGCAGCTACGCGGTACGGTAGACAAGCAAGTAAGAAGACAAGTGCAACAACCTGCCGTTTTGAAGTCGTATAACGCGTACATGGGAGGTGTTGACCACCATGACTGGTTAGTTGGGAAATATGCGACGGTAATTAGAGGGAAAAAATGGTACTGGGTCCTATTACACGTTTGCTGGAAATGGCCCTCACAAATGCCTGGCTCTTCTACTGACTAGTACATGGGAAAAATGCACAGGATTTACTGGATTTCAGACGTGCTGTTACAGTTACATACCTGAAATTGGACACTGGAAGACCGAATATTGGACGTCCAATGGAATACCCATCAAGTCAGTTGAGAGTGATACCAGACATCAGGTTTGATGGAATTGGTCATATGATTGACCAAAGAAACACGCAAAGAAAATGTGTAAGAGCTAAATGCAACGGGAAACCAAAAACATATTGTGTTAAATGCCGTGTAACACTGTGTGTGAAGTGTTTTGTACCATTTCACAAGAAATAAATAGTTAAGATTTGAATACAGTTTAGTATGGTATACGATACTGTTAGATCCCAGTGTGCTGTTTTGAGGACGGCCATTATATCAGCATGTATAAATATTCTTTGGCTATTTTTGTACTTATTGTGGTTAATACACTACGTAAATTATAATTAAGGAATAGAAAATTCAGTTTTTAAAAGAAATTAATTTCGGACTTAATGGGTTAAGTTTTGCACACCATTGTATAATGATACTATTGAACCTATTTATCTTGACAAAATTGGCAAATTTCCTTTGAATGTATAATGATAATAAACTACCATGACCATAACCATTCCACTCTACGCCATCCGGAAAACAAACTATTGCATTGGTGACAATGCTACTGGTACAGAAAATTCTTCATATCTGGAACCGCAGCCGTTAATAGGATTATCAATTTTGATGCCCCTTCGTATGAAACCACCATAGCTGATACACAATCTTTTATTCCTTAACTTCGTCTCCGGTATCTGACAAGCCGTCCACCATCGAGTATCAGTACTATTAGCGTTTTGTACAGAATCCATAGTAATTACCCATATTCCAGATGGCGTGCATGTGTTGTGTTATACAACATAGCCAGTAACGTATGAGCCAGGTGCCTGACGTTAAAGATCTCGACGTCGACGGGATATTCAAAAAATGGTTCAAATGGCTCTGAGCACTATGGGACTTAACATCTGTGGTCATCAGTCCCCTAGAACTTAGAACTCCTTAAACCTAACTAACCTAAGGACATCACACACATCCATGCCCGAGGCAGGATTCGAACCTGCGACCGTAGCAGTCGCGCGGTTCCGGACTGAGCGCCTAGAACCGCTAGACCACCGCGGCCGGCGACGGAATATTAAACCCTAGTCTTACTTCTTTCAAAAAAATGGTTCAAATGGCTCTGAGCACTATGGGACTTAACTTCTGAGGTCATCAGTCCCCTAGAACTTAGAACTACTTAAACCAAACTAACCCAGGGACATCACACACATCCATGGCCGAGGCCATGCCCAGACTGCAGCTCCTAGAACCGCTCGGCCACTCCGGCCGGCCCTTACTTCTTTCTTTTCCATAAAATGACGAAATAATTTTTCTTACGCGTAGGTGCTGTTTCTCGAGAATACATCAAAAACACAGTAATCATATTCGAAAAAGAAAAAATCTTATTCTAAGTACATTATTATTATGAGAAGTACTCATTTAATAATGCTACTTAAGGGATTCCGTGACTATTCACCTCGCCATGAAAATCATCTTTCATTTATAACAGGAACAAAGAGTCTGTTAGAAATATTCTTGAGGAATCGTACTGCAACTGACGCACTGCTTTCAGGAGCGACACAAAAAGCAAACGAGGCGAAGCAGAAACTGGTGTGCACTTCGTTATGAGGTGATTATGTTTTAAGCCTCTTATGTCAGCTCAGAATATTCTCTGCGGTATAACTTTCCTTTGTGGTGACGGGGCATTGTAATTTCGCTGCTCGTTTCCCAGGGCACATCGTCTCACAGGTATTAAGCATCTTGTCTCAAACATTATTTTCCTCGAAGACAATCGCGACTTTGCTACTACGCAATTAGCTTTTAAATGTAATTTCTCCGTAAAGCATCCATTGTGGTTGCTAACTCCACGGGCAGCTCGCTAGTCAAACAATTACACACTATCTGATCAGATGTATTCGGACACCCCAACAGAATGTGGAACTGATCACTAGATGGCGGATCCACCAGCATAAAAGGACGTACGGAGCATTGTGTTGTCAGTACAGAAGCAATAACAGCAAAATGTGTCGTTCGGGAGAGCTCAGTGGCTTCTAAAGTCGGTTAGTTACTGAATGTCAGCTGAGTAAGAAAATTCATCAGGGATACTTAAACCTTACTGAAGCTGCTCAAGATGACTGTAGGCACTGTGGTAGTGAAGGGACACCCACAGCCAATCCAGGACCAGGCAGAACTTGGTGCAGGGAGTGGCAACTGACCCTTAACATAGACAAATGTAATGTATTGCGAATACATAGAAAGAAGGATCCTTTATTGTATGATTATATGACAGCAGAACAAACACTGGTAGTAGTTACTCCTATAAAATATCTGGGAGTATGCGGACGGAACGATTTGAAGTGGAACGATCACATAAAATTAATTGTTGGTAAGGCGGGTGCCAGGTTGAGATTCATTGGGAGAGTCCTTAGAAAATGTAGTCCATCAACAAAGGAGGTGGCTTACAACACTCGATCGACCTATACTTGAGTATTACTCATCAGTGTGGGATCCGTACCAGGTCGGGTTGACAGAGGAGATAGAGAATATCCAAGTAAGAGCGGCGCGTTTCGTCACAGGGTTATTTGGTAAGCGTGATAGCGTTACGGAGATGTTTCGCAAACTCAAGTTGCAGACTCTGCAAGAGAGGCGCTCTGCATCGCGGTGTAGCTTGCTGTCCAGGTTTCGAGAGGGTGCGTTTCTGGATGAGGTATCGAATAAATTGCTTCCCCCTACTAATACCTCCAGAGGAGATCACGAGTGTAAAATTAGAGAGATTCGAGCGCGCACGGAGACTTTGCGGCAGTCGTTCTCCCCGCGAACCATACGCGACTGGAACAGGAAAGGGGGGCAACGACAGTGGCACGTAAAGTGCCCTCCACCACACACCATTGGGTGGCTTGCGGAGTATAAATGTAGATGTAGAATGTAGATGTAGAACTCATGTACTGACGCACATGGACCGTCGAGCACTCCGGAGAGTAGTTGTATTACAAATCGCATGAAATCAGCGGAAGGAACCATTGATGAGTTCAAAAGTGTTACTAGAAGTCCACTTTTCACGGGTTAACAAGAATGGGGTAGAATGGTAGAGCAGCTCCTCATGCGCCACACATCTCCGCAGACAGTGCCAAGCGACGCTTGTGGTGGTGCAAAGAGCGACGCTGTTGGACTGTGGATGACTGGAAATGGATGATTTGGAGCGATGGAGTTTGCTGTATCTGTGACAATATGGTTGAAGGGTTGGGGTCTGGCAAAAGCCTGGAGAAGTTACGTGCAATCATGTGAACCTCCAGCTGTGAAGTGCGGAGGAGGTGGTGTTACCGGTTGGGTGGGGTGTGGTTCCCTTATTGCCCATAAGATAAGGTTAAATGCGGAAGAAAATAAACATATTTTACAGCATTGTATACTGCACACAGTACAGGAATAGCGCAGAGACTATAACTGTATCAGCACGGACAATACACCCTGACATAAAGAACTGTCGGCGGTCAATAATATTCCTGAAATGGACTGACCTATTCAGAGTCCCGACCTGAACACTAAGGAAAGTCTTTGGGATGCGGTACAACGGACACGTCGCCCCACCCCAGCGTCCAATACTACTACCTTATCTGGTTTCGGCTCTTGAGGAGGAATGGGCTGGCATTCCTCCACAGACATGTAGACACCTCAATGAAAGTGTCCTCAGCAGGGTTAAAGCGATAATAACTGCGAAGGGTGGACTTGCCATATACTAATGACCATTAATACTTTTCATTAGCCGGCCGAAGTGGCCGTGCGCTTAAAGGCGCTGCAGTCTGGAACCGCAAGACCGCTACGGTCGCAGGTTCGAATCCTGCCTCGGGCATGGATGTTTGTGATGTCCTTAGGTTAGTTAGGTTTAACTAGTTCTAAGTTCTCGGGGACTAATGACCTCAGCAGTTGAGTCCCATAGTGCTCAGAGCCATTTGAACCATTTGAACTTTTCATTAGACTATGTATAAGCTGTAATCGAAAAATGTCTTTTGTTTATCTCCTCAGAAAAGTTGCATTCAACTCGATCTGAATTTTAGTTAAATACGACGAAGAATATTTAATCTGCCATCCGTAGTACGACTGACGATGGTTGTGACTGAAAGACTGCACAAGAGAAACAGATCTAAGGACTACTTCTTTTGTTATGTTTTACGCCATAATCTTGCTCTACGTACCAACAGATGACTATAGTTATTAATTCAGTTAGGATGACATAGACTCTCTTATGAGGTGATTATGTTTTAAGCCTCTTATGTCAGCTCAGAATATTCTCTGCGGTATAACTTTCCTTTGTGGTGACGGGGCATTGTAATTTCGCTGCTCGTTTCCCAGGGCACATCGTCTCACAGGTATTAAGCATCTGCATAAAGGAAATTAATTCCTGTGATATCCTCCTATATGCAAATATTGTTAATTACGTTACGTAATAGTCTCAGCTTCAATAATCTGAAACACACCTGTCAATGATAATTGACTGGCGCATACATGTTAACCGCAGCTAACTTGGTAGCCTCTCTCAGCGTTCCTGTGCATCTTTAGCTGTCAATCACAATGTCATTGGGAGAACATAAATATTTTTATATGTTATTTACATTCATCCAGTAGACGCGCAGATTTTGAGCGGCCGTAGCAAGGAAATCGATGATCTTAAGTTAAGTGAGAGTGTCTTGATCATCTTCAAGGATGATTCTGCTATATGCCACTGGTAATATTTTCCACGTGACGGATTTGGATGCAGATGCAATTGAAGAGGAAGTGCATCTTTTTTCACTAAAATTACAGCCAGCCGGGGTGGCCGAGCAGTTCTACGCGCTTCAGTCCGGAACCGCGCGACTGCTACGGTCGCAGGTTCGAATCCTGTCTCGGGCATGGATGTGTATGATGTCCTTAGGTTAGTTAGGTTTAAGTAGTTCTAAGTTCTAGGGGACTGGTGACCTCAGATATTAAGTCCAATAGTGCTCAGAGCCATTTGAACCACTAAATTTACAACAGCATGAAGGTGGCACGAGGTAAACGTCAAATGTTTCTGACGTGGCCAAAATGTTTCGTTATGCAAACGATAGGCATTTCAGCACAGCTACACAGTGTAGGGAGAGTAACACCATCTACATTCTCTGTACAAGGAACGACTACGACACAGGTTCTTCACTCAGAAATCACGTCTGAATGTTGATTGTTTCTGTGAAGATAGGGTTACACCACGTGCATACGTCAGAACTCGAAGGCAGCAGAATCGTGGCCTATCGTAGCTTGCCTCTCATCGTTCCACTACATTGGTTCTCACGTTGATCGAGATCCTACGACTGCTATTCAATTATGCAATTGATGGATTCAGGAGAGCCATTCTCAAAGCCGTAAACAACATCAAAGAACGTACACGACTAGCGCACGAGAGGGCAGAGTTTCGTTCTCTCGGCGGTGTATGATCGTACATCTACGACTGTTACCTTGGCGCAGGAAATGACCTTCTTTATAGCAAGACAAGTATCCACAGGGACAGTGAAATGACTTCTGGAGCACCTTGCAATCTCAGCGATACAATCATTGTAGTGACTTCCCTTGATACGGAGTCACAGAGAGACACGCTGACAGTTGCGAGCCCAACAACACTGAACTCAGAGTGGCACCACATCGTTGTTTCAGAAATGTCCTGTCTCTGTGTGCACCGTCATGGTGGACATTGCCGTGTGTGGAGGCTACGGTCAGAAAGAACAGGGTGCTACCATCCGGAGCCAGATGGACCCAGGTTTCTTACGAGGTGTTACTCCTCCCCCTCCTCATTCCTCATCACTAGCGGGATGAGGCCCCGGGCTTAGGACCGGCAGTGGCGGAGTTCCTTCACAATATTCTGTTGTAGATGGTTTAGATAGATACGTAGCGCACCCAGCCATCTGAGTGAGAACCACACTGGAAAATAACGTAGATTATTAAGCATTTCTACTATTATTGATTAACAGCAATGTTATTCATGGTGTCTAACTATGAATGTGTCCCCTAATGGAAACATTTGAAGGGGGAGTAGTTTATAACCCTTTCAGTCAACAATGTCACATAAACTCGTTCACAAACTATGAATCTATTTTCTTCAGACGAGGACATTCTAAAAGAGTACTACAAACTTCTCAAGTTTTGATACCAGTTACAGTTCTCTCTGTATTGCGTGAGTGAAATGTAGTGCATACGTACGACTCTAAACGTAACATCATAGTTAGAATTCATATTCTAAACACGAACTCGTACTACGAGTATATTTGTGGCAGTTTATGTTGTGATTCACAGTATCAAACAATAAGTATTATTGTCACGCTTGTTACATTACTAAAATAGTTAAAGGCTAAGGAGAAACAAATTTAAATCATACATGCTACCGCATTTTCTTATTTTATTTCATTTCATTTTTTGATTAAATTTTCTTTGTGCACCGAGCATGTTCGTTTCTCTCATGACTGGAAAAGTTGGGAAACGGAACAGGTTTTTTGAACTGATAAGTAATTACGTTAAAAGCCGTGAGGACGGGGCGTGAGTCGTGCTTGGGTAACTCAGATGGTAGAGCGCTTGCCCGCGAAAGGCAAAGGTCCCGAGTTCGAGTCTCGCTCCGGCACACAGTTTTAATCTGCCAGGAAGTTTCATATCAGCGCACACTCCGCTGCAGAGTGAAAATCTCATTCTGAATTACGTTAAAGTCAGGTAATTATCGTGAAACAACCAGCACAGGAAACGACACGTCACAACAGCTTCAAAAGTTGAGTACTGTGGCCTTATCCCCAGGTCGCATTGTTTGGGTTCCTCATAGTGGTAGCTTTTCAAGGCTGTTATGAAATGATAATTTTGCAAATAGGGAAGTTGCAACGCCCATAATAGTTTCGGAACGTAGGAATATATGCAGAGGATCTGTGTTAGGGCAGAGACTGACAGTACACTGTCAAAGTAAACAGATGTAACTGTATTGCGCATAAATACGCAGGAAGACTATTGTTAGACTACACCACTGGTGGTAAATTACTGGAAACAGTCACAAGTTAAATACGTTCGAAAATTCGTGTTGATTGACTTACAGTCGATCAACTACCTAACACTCACTGTAAGGAAGGCAAACAGGAGACAGTCATTGGAAGAATCGTAAGAAAATTTATTTCAGCCAAGAAAGAAGTAGATTACAAACTCTCGAAAAACTTATTCTTGAGTACTGCTCTTTAGTGCCGGAATCTTACCACTTAGGATTAATAGAGGAGGTAGAGAAGATTCATAGAAGAGCAGCATGTTTTGTAATTGGTTCATTTACTAAACACGAAAGCGTCACAGATATTCGGATCCAACTACAGACAAACGTTGTGCGTCACAGAGAGACTTAAAGTTAAAAATCTGAGAACATATGCTCCTAGAATTGTTTAGCTAAGTATTACTTTTTCCTACTTCCATCTCGAAATGTGATCAAGAGGGGAAAATCAAAGAAATTTTAGCTGGTACGAAGGCCTTTCGATAGTTGTTCTTTCTGCACACCATTCGCAAATAGAACAGGAATGGTACTCGATTTACTCTTCGCCATACATCGTCAGAGTATGGATGTAGGTGACAACGTCACTGAACAATTTAAGAAATGTCCGAGGTTAGTCCGTCTATCGATGACAGCTATACCTTTCACAAATGGTCTCACCAGTCAGATACGCTAACCAGTACGCCACCCTGGCACATACCTTCCACACAGCTTGCTACAGATAAGGGAGTACATCGAGATGAGCCTACTCATTCAATTTCTGCACTAACTGTGGGGCACTACCACGCGTATTGAACTTAAAGGAAATTTTGCAACAGCTGATTTTTACCTACCCGGGAGCCAGAACCAGATTCTCAAAGCTCTTGTCAGTGTGTTATCCGCGAAGCTTTCGGGGCCGACTACAGGAGCCAATCCGCCACTGCCTTCTCTTCCAATCTCCACACAGGCTCTTCGCAAGTCTGGAACCCCTCAGGGAAAGGAAGTATACAAATACTTTAGTTTTCACAAGCTCACGTACAGAGTATGGAAGATGGTACCAGCTATACTTTACACTACTCCGTTCACGACGCAAACACGTGGTAGCATGTTGCCCTCTGTATGCGCCGAGTAACGTAGCCTAGTAGTTAAGACAATGTACATCCACTATGGAAAATCTTCGTCTTGCTATCTAAATTCCGATTTTCCGAGAATCCCTAAATCGCTGAGAGCGAATCCATTGACCATTCCTATGAAAAGAACACAGAAGATTTTCTTGTCCTATCCGAGTTTGTTCTCCATCTTTAATAACCTAGTCATCGACATGACGTTAAATCCGAAAATTTCTTCCTTTTCTTCTGGTAAACCTTGCGGGATGTAAGGTCGTGGTCCATGAAACTCTTCAGCTCCTAACGTTTCGTCCAGAGCTGCGCTGGACACCCCTCTGAAGATGTCCAGCGCAGCTCTGGACGAAACGTTAGGAGCTGAAGAGTTTCATGGACCACGACCTTACATCCCGCAAGGTTTACCAGAAGATATGTCATCCGGTCGTGAAAGCCTTCATACTTTCTTCCTTTTGCTTCTGTGTTTCCTTTGTATGTCGCATTTTACTAGTGTCGTGTTTGTGCGGTAAGGTTGTACGGGAAAGGGGTTGTCGGGATTATAAAAGTTGCGTTTCATGTAATGTATGACCTTTTTGTTGTTGCCCCACGATGTTGTTTATTAGCTGCTATGTAAATTCGCCTTAGTCGCCGAGGAAGGCGTAAGCGGTAGTGCGCGGAAGGCAAAGGTTCCGAATCTGAGTCTCGGTCATCGTTCATCTGTCAGGAAGTTTCATATCAGCGCACACTCCGCGGCAGAATGAAAATCTCACTCTGGAATTACTAGGAGTGTTACTAAGACTTAGTTTCAGCAACTTCTTGACTTATGGTACTAACCCAGGTATTGCTGGGTCTTACTCCAACAGAGTATCTTTGGATTAAAATTTAATACAAGACGATCACTCTCAATTTGTATTGACGGGTCCTTGTTAGTATTAGTCTTAAAATGTTTTCAGGTTTTTGTGATTTTATTGCATTCCAATTTATACTGTTATATTTGTGTTTGGGAGATGTAAGTGAACGGGAGAGTTGTTCATTTAATTTGATTTACTGATATAGTGCTTTTTCCGGCTTTGATATCCCTATAGTTCGCCGATACTTCGAATGGATGCTGGGTCTTTGGAAAATGAGCAATCAGATGGGCGCGATACATCTCAGTTAATGAACCACTCTTGTATCACGGGCTCAGATTTTTACAGAGTGGCTGGCGACACTGTTATTTACAGTTATCAGTGTTGGGAGATTAGTATTAGAGACAGCGATAAGCGACCAACTTTATTTGGGTAGCTTAGTAAAGGATTGAGGCGTTCCATCACTTATGACACGGAACATACCAGATATGAATCAGCTCACATGTGCCGGCTGATTCTTTGTACGTGCGCAAAGACTGAATTGTTAAACTTTCTTCAATATTCTCTGTGATTCTTATCCAATTTATAGCTATGCATTAAACAGTTATAGAAGTTCGTAATCGCTACAGTCATTTTGAATTTCCCAGTTTAAATTGTTAAAATCATATACTTATTTGTTTTAAACTCACTCTTTATAGTGTTTTACGAATTGAGTACGAAAATAAGGTTCAAATGGTCTGAGCACTATGGGACTCAACTTCTGAGGTCATTAGTCCCTTAAAACTTAGAACTAGTTAAACCTAACTAACCTAAGGACACCACACACATCCATGCCCGAGGCAGGATTCGAACCTGCGACCGTAGCGGTCTCGCGTTTCCAGACTGCAGCGCCTAGAACCGCACGGCCACTTCGGCCGGCCTGAAAATAAGGCTTGTACTACTGAGTGCTGTTGTCAGCCATGTTGCAGCAGTTTCCGGGACGGCAACGCTGCCTGCGATCGAAGCGCGTCGACTGTCGGGTGGCGATTTGCGGCGGTGTTATCTGGTTATCGCCACCAAGGCTCCCTCCCTCAGTCCTCATCCGACCAAAATCTACAACTCATAAATCGCACGGTATCCGAAGGTCCAACAAGTTGCCTATTCATCATTTATCGCCCATTGGCCAATGAATCGCATTTCCTGGGAGGCAAAATACGCATATCTTCCTGCGACTGATAAGCCATTGCAAGCTGAACGGTTGTAACAATGTCCCTTCAACGTAAAAACAGCAGTCAAATCGCTTTCTTCTCCTTCAGTTGTAAGACACCTTTTAAATATGTAGTCTCACTTCTTATTCAAAGCTGTTCACCATTTCTGTCACATTTTCGTAATTCTTGTCCTCTTGTCCATGCTTGTCCTCCTTAATTTTGTATATACTTAACGTATGTCCTGATCTGAGTTACATTTTCTTCTCCTTCTTTTGTGTTCATCCCTAAGGTTGGTTTGCAGGAATACGCAATTCCACTCTTCTTTTTGCCTTACACTTTATTTCTGCATTCGTAGCAAACCATACATCACTCATAATTTGTTGTTTGTATGATATCCTTGACTTTTTTCCCCTCAGTTATTCCTTCTGCTATTACTTCAGTGATTTTATTCTGTCTTAAAATGAGTCCCACGACTTTGTCCCTTCTTGTTCGGAAGTTAATCTAGCGAGATCTGATTTCCTCTTGGCAAACCTTTTCTCCAGCTAATATATACATCCTGTTCTAGCACCAAATATCCAGAACTTCTGGTCGTCTTCTCTCACGTTTCCCTACTGTCCAACTTGCACATACGTATAGAGCTATTCTCCAGACAAACGCTATCATGGCCCATTTCCTAATTTCTACAGTGATGTTCTTCCCGGTGCGTAAGTTCTTTCCCAAATTAAATACAGTTTTCTGTGGACAATTTCTTTCCGACTTCTACATCCCTTGTGATCCTGAATCCCAAATAGATAAATTCCTCTGTCACTTCTAACCGATTCTCATTCTTAGAGGTTTATGTTCTTCTTTAGTACCGCATACTATCGCTTTAGTCTTTCTCTTGTTTATTGTCGTATCATACTGGTTACAGAATATCCTTTCCAATGTGATGATGATCTTCTATAGATAAATTTTTGGAAGGCTTGGATGTTGTGATGTTCTTTCGTCTATGTAACGACAGCATTATCATCTACACATCGCAGAATGTCTGTTTTCTGTCCATTAATTTTGATCCCCGCTGCAGTTGTTTCGCGAACTCGATCTACAGGTGCGGTAAAAACATCATTCTTATTATATAAATGCACAATAAGAATCACACTGCTTTGCCTGCGTTTCACAGCATATTATTTAGCACCATCTAGATTAGAAATTCAGTTTTTAGTGATGTACACCAAACCTTCTGGTATTTATGAAACGAAGACTCTACACCCTGGAACAAATTAAATGGTAATTACAAATACGTCGAAATCTTGCAGTATGCAAGAAATAAATTAAGTGACAATATGACTCTTTGTTGGTGTAGTATCTCAAGTAAGGTAAAGTTTGCGAGTTGGAGTACAGAATCGGGTGTCAACTAGTGAAAAAGTGCAGTTCAAAGTGGTTCAAATGGCTCTAAGCACTATGGGACTTAACATCTGAGGTCATCAGTCCCCTAGAACTTAGAACTACTTAAACCTAACTAACCTAAGGACAGCTCACACATACATGCCCGAGGCAGGATTTGAACCTGCGACCATAGCAGCCGTGTGGTTCCAGACTGAAGCGCCTAGAACCGTTCGGCCACGACGGCCGGCCGATAAAGTGCAGTGGTTGTATCTTCTTTTCTTAGAACTCAGATACTTTTGTTTGTATCATTCTTTACTGACAAGTAATGAGATGTCTGTACATCACTGGCCAGGTGGCCGCTAGCTTCTCTTGCCCAGAGCCTGCTGCCACTTCATCATTTTGTGGAGTTGGCAAATATTGCCTCCAGCCTCCCATCTTTGATGAAGTCGACGTTTTGTGTTTGCTAAAGACGTCCATCTCTCTCGGGTACTCGGCTGGCGTCCGTGCGTGGGGTTGGTCTGTGTACTGCTGTGGTGGCTTAAGCAGGGGGTCGGATTATTGCCAATCCCCTCCTCAACGCTCTTTTGTGAGCAGAGATCAACCACTGTCCTCAAAACGTGTTGACCTCCCCTTTGCAGAAAAACTAAACGTTACTGTAACTTTTTATGCGTATTTGCTGTCCATACGAACCACTGCCCCTAAAAATTTCCCGTAACTATATGACAGTCCTCCAGCATTATCGGTTAATATGTCAAATTACATCTTTGGCATGTGAAGGCAGGAGGCACTTTCTGATTATTACAGGTCAGCATTCAAGAGTATTCTTTTCATGATCATACCTGTGCTTACCCACTGGACAAAGTGGTATAGTAGTAGTTCAGATACTGACTGGGAAGCGCGGTGTTCAGATTCCAGTCCGGTCATTGGATTTAAGTTTTCCAGGAATTTCCAGTATCTATGACCACAACTACGAAGATGAATGCAGTTCTATTTCTGAAACATACATTTATTCAATGACTCAAACATACTCAACTTCAAGAGATTATTGCACAACATACCTGGCCTGTGACAGTAATGCTCCGGGGTCAAATTCAGCTGGTTCACACTACAGTCTTCTACTCGGCGTAGGCACTGCCGTGGTGGTGTCGGGATGCGTAGGAGGGCGACAGATCGTTCTTCGGACAGATGAGCTGCGATGAACTGAAGTGGTAGCACCAACGGCAGCTGGAACTCGGACTGGCTTTCGCTGAGACTCTCGCAGGAGCACACTCTAGCGCAGTTTGACCGTGAAACTATGAAGGTCGACTTTTATACTGGTGTCCAGTGATACTGAGCTACGCACTTCTTGTTTCACATGATGCGTGACTTGAAACACAGTTCCGCTCTGCTAGCGACCTCCGCAGCAGACGAACTCAGTTCGCCTGGCAATATGGCTATCCCGTATACCTTGGGTTATTTGAGGGAAGTCTAGCCAGCAGGAGATGAAACTCGCGATCATGACATTCTGATCGCCACACTGACGTTCTGCTTTAGAACATGCGGTCCTTATTCTGAAAATGGAAAAAGAATAAGCCATTTCACTCCTAAAATTTTTAGTTTCTTAAACACTATACAAAAAAAAAAATGAAGTGAGATCTACAACATGCATCTTTCTTTTCCTAAGCATCTCAGGATTGTTAGTGGGCATGGATGCTGAGCAGGTTTATTGGCAATTAAGAAATATCCAAGCGTACGTAGTAGGTTCTCAATTCTACAACCAACTTGAAGATTCACTGAGTATTAGCTATACGTCCGTGATTCGCAACGGATGTCAAAAAAGATCCTTTGCATACCGTCGCTTTCTAAGTCTCCGTACCTTAATCGGTAAAAATGGAACCTTTATATAATCACTTTGTCAATAAATTCGTTTTTACTAGCCAATAAGTCAAATATAAATGAAACCTAACGAAAGAAACAAAGCAATTTTGTTAAGTTTTTAATACACAAAGCGAAATAAGTAAGTCCATATCCTAGCCAAGTAAATTCAATGTCATTTTGAATTCGTAAATATAAGATTGCGGGGCTTAATTCTGCCACTGATGCAAACTTTCAAAAATACTTGTCAGTGAGGTAAAAAACACTAAGGGTGGTTCTTTGGTGTACTATACCATCACTAAGGTAAACATCCGAACTGCTAATATGAACAGAGTCCTAAAATTTTAAAGTTTTAGAATTGCGCTCAGATTAGTATTTCGGATGTATGTCTTACTAACGACGGTGCAAATTATTCACCTTTCCGCTCTGTATAGTGGCGAAATGGGTATGTATAGACCTATGTAGCGGGAAATAAAACTTAAAAATAATTACAAATTCTAGATATAGGCAGGTAACGTACATGACCCTCGTCCTCGTCACCCCACCCACTTCATTTCTCAGCATTAATCCCTCCTCCCCCCTCCCCCAAAAAGCTCTAAATTGGTATAGTGTGTTGCCTAAATGGGTAAGCGTAATGCATCAGAGGATAGTATAGTAATAATAGTAAGACTTAATTATAAAGAAAGAACTGTAAAAAATAGGAAAGTGTCAGTACTACAGGAGTTTAGAAGCAAAAAAAAAAAAGTAACTGTCTCGAGTTTACCACATGAATCTACAACAATCGCACTCCTGTTCATTTTATTTCCGCGGTTATGAAGCTAGTAACAATGCGGACGCGAAACGTGAGCATAGGGTTATACCGGTAGTGCGTTATAGAAACTCCAAGATCGTGTCGGAGGCAGCCTTCTGATTTTACGTGTCGTGTCACGGATATTTGACTTGGTAAGGAGAAGAAGAGTATGAAACTGCGAATAGAAGTTACGAGAAATCGACAAGCTGAACCCCCCAACGCCGGCCGTGGTGGCCGAGCGGTTCTAGGCGCTTCAGTCCGGAACCGCGCGACTGCTACGGTCGCATGTTCGAATCCTGCCTCGGGCATGTGTGTGATGTCCTTAGGTTAGTTAGGTTTAAGTAGTTCTAAGTTCTAGGGAACTGATGACCTCCGATGTTAAGTCCCATAGTGCTCAGAGCCATTTGAACCATTTTTGAACTCTCCGACACTGGTGCTGGCAATAATAATAATCACATAAGTAATTAAGTATACACGAACTGGCGACTAATGATAGGAGCTGAACAGATTATAGGATATAAATTAAAGAAAACACATATTAGTGAAAAACAATTAAATATACTTTTACGATATAACCAAATATACACTATAAATAGTACTTCAGAATGATCTATTGAAAACACTGTTTTGACTAGAACCACCTAATGTTAAGTAAGATGTATTCTAGTCTCAATAACAAAGCCAAGGCACTGTTTTGGTGGTTTTACATCGTGAATTGGTACACTGGAAATTGTATCTTCAAATAAATGGAAACGTACTACGCCTCTATAAATGTGTCATAGTGAACTTGTGAATTTAATTACAATACTGAATCGTAACAGACATCCGAAAATTACCACCATTGTGTTTCGAGATTTGTTATTCAATAAATGATATGAAAACAATTACATACTTTTCAACAGAAAGAATCAGTCGTATCTCTTCTACATAGTAAATCATACGTCTGAATCATTTTATGAGCAAAAAAATTTGCAGAAAACTCATTGATTGGGTTACACTCGTTTCTCATTTGGCACTCCCCTCCTCTCCCCTCCAACCCCCTCCCTCCCCCTAGATTTCGTCGCCCCAGACAACTGATTAGTTCACACATACGGTAGAGCCGGAGAACACCGCTACGCAATAGTCAGCCTAATTTTCTACAAACAGTGAATTTGCACTTTTAGAAGTATGCTAGAAAGTTTCAAACGTGCACACTCCACAGCATTTGACTCACTTTGGAAATATGAAATATTTTGGCAAATAAAGTTACTGCAAAACTGCATTTTCAGTAATTGGGGAACAATGATTCCAACGAAAATTGTACCTCCACACCGAACTCCATGAAAGTTCCCCGAGATCGTCATCGGGTAGAATGGTACGAAATCTAAGACTCGTTATGATCTGTGACGCCCGTTCCTCTCCCAGTGGAGAGCTAGTAAGAAAGAACAGCAAAGCAGCAGACAACAGAGACGTGGTGAGTGTGATTTCTCGCGGGAGGCGGAACAATCACGATGAGGACTGTCGCCTTTCTGAAGGTGGGCTTCGTCGTCTACCAGCCGGTGCGATAATTACGGCGACGGCGTCGATATCTGAGCGTCAGCGCTCGCTACACACAACGGACGCGGCGGCTACAATGGTAACAAGCTCTCTGTCGCGTCTTTAGAAAAGTCTAACGGCGCTCGGTGCTGCGGAAGTCACATCTCTTCCCTTACACAAAGCTTGATGCCATTATATTGTGTATCACTACAGATAACTCAGAACTCACACGAGTGAAAAACATTTAGCTGGTTTTCTGTTTTCCGTTATTCCGACGTTGATGGAACGTCCCGGACTGTCTTACTTCTCTGCCCGCTCCCGCATTTCATTCTGTATTTAAGTTAGCTTTCTCGTTCATTATGCCGTAATGTTGTGCTTTCATTGTCAGTCTTCAGTTTCATTTCAGTCTTATCTTTTTGTGGAACGTTATTCCGTGTTTTTACTACAAAAATTTGGGATGATGGGGAAGTCAAAAATTAAGCAATTTTAGAACACGAACTCTTGACACGAAACGAGTGAATCGAATGCTACGAAGCCATACGTGTTGGGGGGTACCAGCCAGAAGAACATAGGCACTTACGAAGCGTTGATTGTACTGAGTCGTCAACTAATTTATTACTTACATAGTTTACAACATTAAGTCGTAGGCAAACACGACAAGCCTGTAGGCATTTATAATGAAGGGTGGAGAGTCAGCAAACACTTCTTACTGACTGTAAATGGCTTCATGTGTACACCATCATTCTGAAACGTAATTTAGAAGTCTATCTGTGTAAATAAGTTGAGGTGTACCCGGTTACGGGACAGCCATGATTTGTGCGTACAGGTAAGTACAGAGGCAATGTAAGGAAGGTGACATGTATCGGATCAAGTACCAACGTAGGAAGCACCTTACATACGTCGCATTTCTAAAATTGTTCAGTATTTAATAGAAACGAGGCTACCATTTAGGACTCTCGACTTTGGAGAAGCAACGCTTTCTTGCGTGAATGAGAATCCTTTGATCAGCAAGTGAGGTCGCGCTCCGTACTGTTTGAAAACTGATACGGGAACAGAACCTACACATCCAATATTCAAAGTAAGTGCAAACTCTACCTCATCCACATCTCTTGCTGAGCTTTGCATAGTGAATCCTCACCTTCCTGTCTATGCGCACTATGTATTTCCAATATAATTATTATTAAGTATTATTAAGTATTTTTCATACGCGTAAACACCTCTAAGCTATCCAGAAAAAGAGGCTTTTGTAATTGCAAAGTATTATAGTTTATCTACTTAGACGAAGACCCGACGAGTTTCTGAATGTCTTGTTGTTGTTGTCTTTAGTCCGGAGATTGGTTTGAGGCAGCTCCACGATCGCCTCTCCTGTGCAAGTCTCTTCATCTCCGTATATCTGCTGCAAACTAAGCCTATTTGTACTCAGTGTATTCGACTCATGTCCTCCCTCTACAATTTTTCGCCCCCTCGTCCTCACTTCCCTCCATTTCCTATTTGTCCTTTCCTTGATTAACTGATGCTTCAGGATGTATCCTATAAACCGATCCCTTCATTTAGGATGGTTGCGTCGTAAACTAATTATTCGTCGTTAGTAGTTCAACCCATCTAATCTGAAATATTCTTCGGTAACGTCACTTCTATTCTCTTCTTCTTTGAACTGCTTATCGTCCACTTTACACTGCCGCACATCGTTAAATTCCAAACAACTACTTTCAGGAAAGACCCGCCGACGTTTAAATTTTTATTCGATGTTAACAAATTTCTCTTCTTCCGAAAGGTTTTTCTTGCCTCTCATTTCAGCCATCATCAGTTATTTTTCAGCCCTAATAGCAAAACTCAGCTACTACTTTCTGTATCTAATTTCCTTCTCTAAATCCCTACGCATCGCCTTATTTAAATGGACTACTTTTCATCACCCTTTTTTTAGTTTCTTTATGTTCACCTCATAATCTCTTTTCAATAAACTATCTATTGCACTCAAATGCTCCTTCAAGTCCTTTCCGTTTATGACAGAATTACGGTGTCGTTGGCAGACCTCAAAGTTTTTGTTTCATCCCCCTGAAATCTTACCCTCACCAAATTTCCGCCCGCTTTCCTTCGCAGCTCGCTGAATGTGCAGACTGAATAACGTTTGGGATAGGCTACAACCCTGTCTCACTCCCTTCTCAAGTACTGCTTCCTTTCCTTGTCCTGCATGTGACTGTAGTCTGGTTTCTGTACAAGTTGTAAATAACCTACCGCTCCCTGCATTTTTTCTCTGCAGCATTCAGAATATCAGAGAGTGTATTTAAGTATACATTTTGAAAACTATCTTCCAAATCTACAAATATTAGAAACTTAATGTTGTCTTTCTCTTAGCCTGTCTTCTAAGGTAAGTTATAATGTCAGTACTGCCTCGCGTATTCCTACATCTCTCCAGAATTCAAACTGATCTTCTCCAGTGTCAGCCTCTACCAGTTTTACCATTCTTCTGCAAATAATTTGTGTCACTATTTTATAACTATGACTAATGGTACTGACAGTTCGGTAATATGCATACCTCAGCACCTGCTGAATTTCCCTAAGCACGTTCGACGGTACCTGGATGACACCATAACAGGACGATGGATTGGAAGACGAAGAGCAGAAGATGAAATTCATCGCCGGTGGTCTCCCAGGTGTCCAGACCTCACACCTTGTGATTAATACCGCGTGGGATTAGCCGAGCGGTCTAGACGCTGCAGTCATGGACTGTGCGGCTGGTCCCGGCAGAGGATCGAGTCCTCTCTCGGGAATGGGTGTGTGTGTGTTTGTCGCTCGAATTCTTTACGTTATGTAGTGTGTAAAATTAAGGACTGATGACCTTAGCAGTTAAGTCCCACAAGCACACACATTTTTTTGTGATTTTTATCTGTGGAGTTGCGTAAAAGACCGTGTTTTATCACGCCTATACCTGACACTCTTGAAAGTCTGCGACATCGCATTGTTGAAGCTGTGAATTCGATAACGAGAGACCAGGTGCTTCGTGTGTGGCAGGAAATGAGCCGGCGTTTTGATATTTGGCTTGTAACACATGGTTCTCACAATGAATGCAACTTTCCTCTTTCCAGGAACATTGTAATTGTGTTCTACCTTTTGTAGTTTGGAAGCAATAAATGTCTGAATCTGTTCCTTCTTCTTGAATAACCCTCTATATCTCCCACACCAGGTGCAGCAGTTTTGTCTTGTTTGTTGCTCTGTCAAATTCTTCTCGCAGTATCATATCTCCCTCCTGAGCTTCAGCTACTCCCTCTTCCTTTCTATAATATTGTCTTCAAGATAATATCCCTTGAATACCCTTTATATACACTCCTGGAAATTGAAATAAGAACACCGTGAATTCATTGTCCCAGGAAGGGGAAACTTTATTGACACATTCCTGGGGTCAGATACATCACATGATCACACTGACAGAACCACAGGCACATAGACACAGGCAACAGAGCATGCACAATGTCGGCACTAGTACAGTGTATATCCACCTTTCGCAGCAATGCAGGCTGCTATTCTCCCATGGAGACGATCGTAGAGATGCTGGATGTAGTCCTGTGGAACGGCTTGCCATGCCATTTCCACCTGGCGCCTCAGTTGGACCAGCGTTCGTGCTGGACGTGCAGACCGCGTGAGACGACGCTTCATCCAGTCCCAAACATGCTCAATGGGGGACAGATCCGGAGATCTTGCTGGCCAGGGTAGTTGACTTACACCTTCTAGAGCACGTTGGGTGGCACGGGATACATGCGGACGTGCATTGTCCTGTTGGAACAGCAAGTTCCCTTGCCGGTCTAGGAATGGTAGAACGATGGGTTCGATGACGGTTTGGATGTACCGTGCACTATTCAGTGTCCCCTCGACGATCACCAGTGGTGTACGGCCAGTGTAGGAGATCGCTCCTCACACCATGATGCCGGGTGTTGGCCCTGTGTGCCTCGGTCGTATGCAGTCCTGATTGTGGCGCTCACCTGCACGGCGCCAAACACGCATACGACCATCATTGGCACCAAGGCAGAAGCGACTCTCATCGCTGAAGACGACACGTCTCCATTCGTCCCTCCATTCACGCCTGTCGCGACACCACTGGAGGCGGGCTGCACGATGTTGGGGCGTGAGCGGAAGACGGCCTAACGGTGTGCGGGACCGTAGCCCAGCTTCATGGAGACGGTTGCGAATGGTTCTCGCCGATACCCCAGGAGCAACAGTGTCCCTAATTTGCTGGGAAGTGGCGGTGCGCTACCCTACGGCACTGCGTAGGATCCTACGGTCTTGGCGTGCATCCGTGCGTCGCTGCGGTCCGGTCCCAGGTCGACGGGCACGTGCACCTTCCGCCGACCACTGGCGACAACATCGATGTACTGTGGAGACCTCACGCCCCACGTGTTGAGCAATTCGGCGGTACGTCCACCCGGCCTCCCGCATGCCCACTATACGCCCTCGCTCAAAGTCCGTCAACTGCACATACGGTTCACGTCCACGCTGTCGCGGCGTGCTACCAGTGTTAAAGACTGCGATGGAGCTCCGTATGCCACGGCAAACTGGCTGACACTGACGGCGGCGGTGCACAAATGCTGCGCAGCTAGCGCCATTCGACGGCCAACACCGCGGTTCCTGGTGTGTCCGCTGTGCCGTGCGTGTGATCATTGCTTGTACAGCCCTCTCGCAGTGTCCGGAGCAAGTATGGTGGGTCTGACACACCGGTGTCAATGTGTTCTTTTTTCCATTTCCAGGAGTGTATGTTCATTCCACCTTTCAGCTTTCCCTCCTGTGTGTAGTACTTGCTTCCCAAGTGAGTTATTTATATTCACACAGCCTTCTGTTTTCTCTGAAGCTCTTAAATTTTCCATCTATCTTTCAACAGGCCATAATTCTACAGCCTTGCATCTGTCTTCTACCTATATCTGCTTTGCCATTAGGCAGTTCCTGTTAACCTCATATTTTCGACGCCTGTTTTCTCTTCTGTCTTCTGTCTACTTCTATAGACGAATTTTCATGTTTTCTCCTTTCGTGGATTAAATTCAGGATTTCGCTGGGCTTTTTTTTTCTTCTGTTGCCTTCACTATTTCACCTCTCAAAGCCATCCATTCGTCTTTTATAGTATTCCTTTTCCCTGTTTCAGTCAATTGTTTCCTAATGAACCCTTTCAAACTCTCAACAACTATTGGTTCGTTCGTTTTATTTAGGTCACATTTCCTTAATTTCCTAAATTTCTTTAGTTTTAATGTGTAGTTCATAACCAGTAAGCCATAGGACATTGGCCCTTGGAAACGTATTGAAATTTAAAATCGGACTTCGAAATCTCTGTGTTAACTTCATATAATCTACCTGCAGCTTCCTTCCCTTAATATGACACACAGATTGACTGAACCAGGTGGTAAAGTGGCAGGATACACGATTCGCGTAGTTGACAGATTAAGCCACCGTTTGGCCTTCCAGATTTAGGTTTTCAGTGGTTTTCCTACATAGCTTCAGGAGATAACGTGAGGATTGCTTTAATAAGGACACGTTTGATTTTGTTCCTCATCACTGTGCGACCTGAGCTTCTGTTCCGTCACTAACGAGCTCTTCATAGATGGAACGTTGACCTACAGTCTTCCGATATTCCCTTATCGTTGATGGTATCAAAACCTTCAGCTACTGTTAGAAAGTCGAGCCTTTGTTGGCAGGCATCTTGTTATGACGAAGGAATCATTAGTTGTACTACCCACTGTGGCTCTTTCTGTACATTTTCTTCCGAAATCTTTTAGAAACGATTGTGTACTAATGACGGTTGATTGTTTGACCTTGAGGCAAAAAGTACTAAATGCGTTATAATTCCATTGATGCTGAAATCTACCGTGCGCGTTACTTCGGCATCGTATCGAGACTGTTGTACGTTTTTGGTGCGTGGAGATCTTTTGTCAATCTGCTGTGATATCTGGACTTCTGTTTTAATGTCGTACTCCTAAATCAGCACCCGTCCCTTATTTCCTGTAACGATCCGCTTATAAACAATCCGTCATCGTAAGCTTTTTCAAGCAGTTCCTTGCAAACTTTCACTTAATATTCTTTATGTTCCTCGCTAAACAAACTAGGAACAAACTTTGTTGCAATTCGATAGACTTTTTTGTTAAAATCTAGGATAAAAAGCAACTGGGGACTGAAGCAATTCCCGATATGGCGGTTTGTTGGTGTGCAGTGCTTGCCTCTTGATTAAAATTCAACCGAAATTTTTATGACATAACGGTCGGAGCGTAACGTATTCTCGAATTTATCAGTGTGAGTGCCATCAAGTGAGGTCGTAGATCTTTTTGGTCGAGGTATATTTTCAGTTGATTGACGACAAATTTTGAATCGGGAGAACCATCTGTAACATTTCTTTCGATATTGGACATCAGCAACATATGCCTTCTTCAGAAATCGAAACGATGCTCTAAGTGGTTTCTCTTCCTCTATTTCTGTGAAAAGAAGGTAATTGATCCCGCAGATAAGACATTGCAAAAAGTAGCCACGACTAGTGTACGACCATTCAGGTGAATATCAATAGCTTGGAAAATGAGATATCAGCTATGTGAAACTATGAAGTATCTAGGAAGACTGTTGTGTGCCGCATATGGGACTTCATTAGGTTCATTTCCGTGCAAAAATAAATAAAAATATTTCGTCTAGTTTTTGAACAGATCTCGACATCTCAGTGGCTAAGTCGCTCTTGATCACACAGGAATTGACCTTATTAAAATTCTTCGTTTAGTAATAAAGCGTAGATTGTACTTTCTAAATAATGTTTGTCCCATACTCTACAACGTAACATCAAACAGCAATAGTAGCGAAGGACCTTACCGAATTACTTGTAGAGGACGTGCTGAAAAGAGAACGGTCATGTACAAATACGTTTAAAATGTTTGCTGCCATTAGGTTAACGTTATTTTGCCTGAAACCAACTACGGACTTACAACAGATACAGATTCTTAATTTCCTTGAGAACGACACTTTTTAGTATGCATCATGCGTTTCCGTGCATTGAGATTAAGCTAGCCTGCGGCGTTTTACCGCTGTACGTATCTAACAATGGTGGAGATATACAATGAGATGATCCATTCTTAAGAGTTATACTAAAATTCAATGGATCTGAAGCCGGCTGGGGACGATCAGATTTTGCATGATACAGATCTTACTCATGGAGAAAAATCGTATTGAGTTATATGCAGAATATAACAAGTTCAATGTGCTTCAGAATTTCTTAGACCTACGTCTGCAACGACAGCACATGAGTTCTATTCACAACTTGAGTGAAAATGTTGGTCGCGAGAGGGATTTGTAGAGACAGCCTGAGTTATCGCGAGGAGGCAGCCCCGACTCCGTATTGTGCCTCGGTTCGTAATTAGAATCCCGCACTCTGCCAGCAGGACATGGAATGCCCGGGTAACTAAGCGCTGCTGCTTCATACTGGAAACTCTGATAACTTGCATTCGTGTAGAAAACAAGTTTTGTCGTTATACAAGTTTACTGGTGAAGCATAATGACTACGCTGTTGCAACCATCTGCATGCAACATTACCAGTGAATGCAGGAAAACGGTGGCGGACATTTCCTATTAACTTACTCCGAAGGATGTACAAGAGGAAACTAATTAAGAGGCAAGCACAGCACACTAACAGACCGTGATATCGGGAATTTCTTCAGTCCTCGATTCTGTAATTCTCCGCTAATTCTGCTATTATAACATGAATAGATATAAATGTTTGAATATGGCGTAGAACCAAGAAAGCCATCCCTCTCGAAAAAGGTTTTGGCAAAATTTAGTTACGAAACTGTCAACCATGTCTTGCCGTAATTTGGAGATAACGTTGCGTCGGTAAAAAGTATGCTTTACAAAACTGTCTTGGCGATGTTCTAAAGCATTTGGTGTTCCACTTCGAGAATGACACTATTTGATTAGCATGTCTATAGGCGTTACTCCTTAATCTTATTCTTCTTCGAGAGTCAAATCTGTTTTGAAACTTAACATTTACACAAACGATGTTTTTGGCGGAATTTTTATCTTCTCCATCTTCCTAACGGTACATCTCATATTTTCTTATTTAAGGTTAAAACTTTTGACTAAATCGTTTCAGGATCAAGGTCCCATAACCGGAATTGATGCGTTTGTCCTTTTTTCATCAGCCCTGAAAACTCATACTGTCATGACGGAAGCACCCTTTACACGGTGGCGTGAAAAACTTAAGGACGAAAGTAATTTTCGCATGATGTATCACGAGTAAGTAACATAGCTCGATGAAACTTGGACCATACATAGAAATAACTGCTGCAATATAGTACAGAAAGCAACTGGAACTTATCCTGGACGATTTAGGTGGTTGTTTGCTGTGTCAAACGATGATTCTCAAGTTCCAATACAGGTATAAATACTTTATTAAGTGCAAAAATTGACAATGACGGTTGTCCCAAAAACAACTGAAAGATCGTTTTTGATCACTTGAAATAGCAAACACAAAGTTTAATGGCGTGATACCAGATCTGCGGGAAGCGTCATCCCGTATGGCTGTAGGGCGGCGTCAGTGAGCGACCGAGCCGAAAAGAGTAGCCTGGACATGACGACAGTGCGAAGCAGAGCGTAGAATCCTGTCTAGTCTCCGCCAGTTCGTTAAATGGACTACAGAGGTATCAGGCGCCTGTCAAGGAACAGCGAGAGCAACTGTACTGCAAGTGGAACTCGAACCGTAACTGGCCTGCTAGACGCTGTGCCTACCCTTATGAACCAAACAGGTGGAAGTACGTTGGCGTCCACGTGATGTGCGGACTCTGTTCTTCGATAGCAGCGACGGCGGATTCCTAGTGTGCGTGCTGCTCGGAAGCGTATCTGGTGCCCTCTGGTGGAACTGGTAACAAGTAGGATCATGACCTGAGACGCCAGTATTGTATTCTTATTACTGGTCACGGTGGAAGCACTACCGTGTTACGCACGAGGAGCAGGGATGGTAGGTAGTAATCTTACACTCCAGTACTGCAACAAGTGGAGTGCAGCCACACGCTACGCATCATTAAGCCTCACAGACACAGAACTTACAGTATTTCTCTCATTAGCTAGTCGAGACGCTTCGCAGCCAGTACCTGTTAAACTACCTTCGTTAGGGATGTAGCTATTTGCCACAGCGGTGCCTGCCGATCATCGCATACTGTTTGAACTGTTTGTTAGTATCTATGCCAGCCTGTTTTATTATATTTTCAGTTTTCTCCTTCGTCAAAGTACACTATGTGATAAAAAGTATCCGGACACCCAAAAAACATACGTTTTTCATATTAGGTACATTTTGCTGACACCTACTGCCAGGTACTCCACATCAGGGACCTCAGTAGTCATTAGACGTCGTGAGAGAGCAGAATGTGGTGCTCCGCCGAACTCACGGACTTCAAATGGACTATGTCTTTCCCGTCTAGGGAACAGCTGCGAAGAATCGTTGCACCAAACGCCGACGCCTCCAAAACAAAGCTCTATGATGGATATATCATGTCCGGGGGAACTTCCCAGAGGCGTGTCTACACGACGCATCTGATGAGGAACGTCTGCTTGACATCTACATTTACATCGATACTCTACAGTCCACCTTACGGCGCGTGGCGGAGGGTACCCCGTACCGCTAATAGTCATTTCCTATCCTGTTACACTCGCAAACAGAACGAGGTAAAAACTATTCTCTATATGCATCTGAATGAGCCTTAATTTCTCGAATGTTACGAGTATCTTCGTGTTCCTTTCTCGCAGGGTATGTTGGAGAGAACAGAATCGTCCTACAGTTACCTTCTAATGCCAGTTCTCAAAATTTTCTCAGTAGTGTTCCTCGAAAAGAATACCGTCTCCTTGGGAGGTTCCACAACATTGCCGATTGCTACACTCGCCCGGGGCCCTGCTTGACAAGGAGTAGCACCACGCGTATTTCACCTCTCTGTCAGTCCTAATTCCGTTGCATCATGCGGACACATTCTGACACGAGAAGTAAAAAATAGACAATATCACACTCAATAGCAGCCAATCCCCACCCAGTAAACAATTCACGATCAGTATAGGGCAATTTCCCCTAGAGAAGATTCTTGCTTGCTGGCCGTCTCATATGAATACACAATCGTCGGAGGAGGCAATCTCACATGTTGGAGGCGTCGGACTGGCAGCGGACATGTGCGACCTGCTGCCGATATAGAACAGAAAGAAATACGCAATGAAACGAACAGAAATGAAACTTCTATTCACATAAGTTAATTACATTTAAGTCACCGAGCATCATCATGTTCGCCTGGACAGTTGAGCACCACGGACGGCAATTCATGTTCTGCAACGAGCTCCCTTGCCGGCTACATGGCTGGTAAGGCATTCTATTCCTCCCCCAGCCCATTTGAGAACTGCTGGATTGTCGTTGCTTCACGTGAACGTGCTGCAATACGTCCCCCCACCGCATCCCTCACACGCTTCTACATCTACATCTATGTCTACATGGATACTCTGCAAATCACATTCAAGTGCCTGCCAGAGGGTTCATCGAACCACCTTCACAATTCTCTTTTATTCCAATCTCGTATAGCGCGCGTAAAGAATGAACACCTATATCTTTCCGTACGAGCTCTGACTTCCCTTATTTTATCGTGGTGATCGTTCCTCCCTATGTAGATCGGTGACAAAAAAATATTTTCGCATTCGGAGGAGAAAGTTTGGAATTTCGTGAGAAGATTCCGTCGCAACGAAAAACGCCTTTCTTTTAATGATTTCCAGCCCAAATCCTGTATCATTTCTGTGACACTCTCTCACACATTTCGCGATAATACAAAACGTGCTGCTTTTCTTTGAACTTTTTCGATGTACTCCGTCAGTCCTATCTGGTAAGGGTCCCACACCCCGCAGCAGTATTTTAAAAGAGGACGGACAAGGGTAGTGTAGGCAGTATCCTTAGTAGGTCTGTTACATTTTCTAAGTGTCCTTCCAATAAAATGCAGTCTTTGGTTAACTTTCCCCACAACATTTTCTATGTGTTCCTTCCAATTTAAGTTGTTCGTAATTGTAATACCTAGGTATTTAGTTGAATTTACGTCTTTTAGATTAGACTGATGTATCGCGTAACCGAAGTTTAACGAGTTCCTGTTAGCACACATGTGGATGACCTCACACTTTTTGTTATTTAGCGTCAACTGCCACTTTTCGCACCATTCAGATATCTTTTCTAAATCGTTTTGTAGTTTGTTTTGATCTTCTGATGACTTTATTTGTCGATAAACGACAGCGTCATCTGCAAACAACCGAAGACGGCTGCTCAGATTGTTTCCAAAATCGTTTATACAGATAAGGAACAGCAAAGGGCCTATAACACTACCTTGGGGAACGCCAGAAATCACATCTGTTGTACTCGATGACTTTCCGTGAATTACTGCGAACTGTCACCTCTCTGACAGGAATTCAAGTCGGGAGAACGGCTAGGCCAGTCTATTCGCCGAATATCCTCTCTTTCCGAGACTTCCTCCGCCCACGCTATTCGATACTATTGGACATTGTCATCCATAAAAATGAAGTCAGGACTGAATGCATTCCTGAAAAGCCGCTCATGAGGAAGGAGTACAGTTGACCGGTGTGTTTACCTGGTTTAAGAATTTGAAGGTGAGTATGCCCATGCAACATTATGCTTCCCCACACCATAGCACCCGCACAATCAAAACAATCATGTTCGACAATGTTCCTGGGTGCATTACTTGTTCCTACCTCTCGCCATATGATAATGTGTCCAGCATTCTTCTAGTACCAGGATCTCCACTTCTCTTGTGATTAATAGTTCTCTCGGTCTACCACACAGTCCATCATTCAATACGTGGTTGACCACTTCAGAAACGTCTGCGCTCCATAATCACTGTGCCATAATATGATGATGTCATCTTGCTTTCAACTGTTAGTGTTTTATTTTACAATATGTCGGAGGTATAGAATGTTGTAATGGGATTTCCAATTAGAAGTGGCGAGATGGCCTGTCGTACCTTGCATTATGGGGGTGGGGTTCCAGGTGCCATTGGATATTCAAGAGCCATTGAATAGCATGTCGTAAATTATGACTGTGTACCCATTTCTATTCCTCCGATTACAGCGCTATCGGTGATGAAACGAAGAAAATGCTTCAGACAAAACATATGTAGAGTTTGCTGCAGTAGAATCGTTATCTGTAACAAAAAACGGGGGTTCCCATTGAAGATTTCAAAGATGTCCCCCGTCGCCCGCGCGCGATGTGGTGTGTCAGATCGAGTGTGGTATCGTTAGATATCCCGCTCAGAGACAAACAAATTGGATTTATAAGTCTTTTTGATCCGATGTGTAGTTTTCGAGATATTTCAGTCTCTTCAGTTAAAATGAACACCCTGTATTCAAAATTAAATTTTTCAAGACAGCCACAAGGAGAAGTCAGTACCTTTTACTGACGGATTTCGGTCTTCAATTTTACAAGAGTATTATAAGAAACTCTTTAATTTACTATTTAAAGTACAGTAGTTGATAACTGCATTGCAGGTATTGCAATCAGTCAACTACTGTACGTTAAACAGTAAATTCCAGAGTTCTTGATGAGGCTCTTGTTGAACAGTCGCTGTTTCCCCTGCCGGGTCTCGGTGTAATTAAAATGGTTATTATGAGAACAAAAGAAAATTACAAGCAGTTTTAAGTAGTGTTCTAAAGTCCGTTAATTTTTAATCAGAATCAACTTTTACTGTATGTAATATAGATTAAAATATCAAAGATATTGTGTTCAAGAGCCACAAATCATTGGTCGATAGTGTAGTCGATATTGATATCTGAATATAGAGAGCGGAGGATTCATTAGAATCGAACAGTATTAAAGGCAGTGCTAGTGTGGCAGTTTACCCTTATTTCCAGAGATTCGATCCACGTAGGACAGATAAGTGACCACTGTTTTTTGTATTCTTGCTAGATGTGGATCTCTTCTACATCTACATCTACATGGCTACTCTGCAATTCACATTTAAGTGCTTGGCAGAGGGTTCATCGAACCACAATCATACTATCTCTCTACCATTCCACTCCCGAACAGCGCGCGGGAAAAACGAACACCTAAACCTTTCTGTTCGATCTCTGATTTCTCTTATTTTATTTTGATGATCATTCCTACCTATGTAGTTTGGGCTCAACAAAATATTTTCGCATTTTGAAGAGAAAGTTGGTGACTGAAATTTCGTAAATACTGTAGATCTCGCCGCGACGAAAAACGTCTTTGCTTTAATGACTTCCATCCCAACTCGCGTATCATATGTGCCACACTGTCTCCCCTATTACGTGATAATACAAAACGAGCAGCCCTTTTTTGCACCCTTTCGATGTCCTCCGTCAATCCCACCTGGTAAGGATCCCACACCGCGCAGCAATATTCTAACAGAGGACGAACGAGTGTAGTGTAAGCTGTCTCTTTAGTGGACTTGGTGCATCTTCTAAGTGTCCTGCCAATGAAACGCAACCTTTGGCTCACCTTCCCCACAATATTGTCTATGTGGTCTTTCCAACTGAAGTTGTTCGTGATTTTAACACCCAGGTACTTAGTTGAATTGACAGCCTTGAGAATTGTACTATTCATCGAGTAATCGAATTCCAACGGATTTCTTTTGGAACTCATGTGGATCACCTCACACTTTTCGTTATTTAGCGTCAACTGCCACCTGCCACACCATATAGCAATCTTTTCTAAATCGCTTTGCAACTGATGACCTTCCGCAAGCGTTTTTGGTTTTGGCCGATACGCCCTTTTGGTTTTCCGACCTGCATACACTATCTTTTGGAATACTATTTGTAAGTATCATAGGAATTCCCCGAGATTCTCTCTGTCTGACAGTGCGATACTTTATGAACCGAAATGCTCAGGACTGTATGACTTTTGTAGTGAAAGGTTGAGGGAACGAAGGAGAGGAACACTATAGTGTAAGGTTCCGTCGACGGCGAGGTCATAAGAGACGGAATCCAATTTCGTGTGAGGAATAATGGAGAAGCAAATGGGCCGGGTCCTTTTCAAAGAAACCATTCTGGCGTTTGCTCTAAGCAGAAGCCTAAAGCAGAAGAGCCAGGTGGCGAATTGAGCCGCCGTCATCCAAAATACTAGTCGGAAAAACTGTGCTACCATGTTCGGAGTGTGTTGAGGTTAGAGTTGTAAAACTACCGTAGGCTGTCGTACGCTATCATAAGCGAGCGTAGACCTTGGTAGTTTTCCTTGTAGCTTTGGTCAGTTAAAGTCGTACTCGGGCCACCTGTACTTTTGGTGTGTTGCGTATCTATCGGGTGTTATGTCATAACGATATCTTTCTTTACGTATGCAATCAGTGTCTTACTATTCTCCCCTAAAGGCAGGAAGCTGTGAACCGTCTATAAACTGAGTGAGGATATAAAAAGGGCCGAGAAACCTCCGGGACATTTTTCATCTACTTAGTTATCCTCCTGTATGTTACTTAAAAATAAACAGCATTTCTTGCAAAACTGAAATTCTATTCGAAATTCGTTCATCCGTAATGTGAAACAGAGGGATGTTGTAGTAAAAATAAAGGAAACGCAATTTCTCCAACAAAAAGATAAAGTAAAAAACCACATAACAACAATCTATCAAACATCGCTTCAATAGTTCATCGAACATATGTGAAACATGTTCCTGTTACTCATAAACAACTTTCGCATTTATCAATAATAACACGAAATTCTTATCTTTGGTCATGATGAAGAGCGTTCTATTGAGTAGAAAATAATATATATATATATATATATATATATATATATATATATATATATATATATGTGTGTGTGTGTGTGTGTGTGTGTGTGTGTGTGTGTGTGTGTGTGTTTGTGTGTGTGTGTGTGTGTGTAAACTGATCTTTCATCAAAAGTGATTGTTTTGGTTACATTACAGCGCCGAAATTACGCAATCACCTAATTTTTATTACTTACAGAATGTGCTTGCGCTTTACATTCTGTAAGGATGTAAAATGCACAATGGACTAACACTGAATGATGTGCGGTTCTACTTACTTGCAAAACAAACAAACAAAAAACGAAGAGAAGTCTTCAGTTCCCAGTTTCCCTCCTACACAACCATTCATGTTTCTTTCCCTAGCAATGCCATAAATACTACCGATAATCCTAGCATTTACTACGTCATTTACCAAAACTATCGAACCATAGTTATGGTAGAGCGCAACTCTCGCAGAGACGAGTAAATATACTGTAGGTCGTGACATGTTGATTTTCTGTCTACGCTGTGATAAAAGGGTCCTGTTATCCTCTCAGATACATGGAGAATAGTAAAGGGTCCACCTTTCAGATTCTGTCGTGAAGTTTGTATTAGAAGTTACGTAGCCGAAAACGACGGATGGTCTTCCGTCACAAGTGTCCTCATCACGAGTAGCCATCCACGAACATGAATACGTTGCGATGAACTTAGTAAGTTCTATTTCCTTTGAGACATAATATTTCCTTTTTTGATTCCCCGTCGGTTTGTTCATCACCTCTCCAATCAAACCAGGATTAGGATGAAGTGAGAGCATGCCTAAAGTGTTTAATAAAGCAATCGTCGAACTTTTCCCCAATTATTTGCGAGGATTCAGTAAATGGATCTCCCGTAAAGACGGAAACCATATCGAAATTGTTCATAACATCCCAGATCATAGTTGACAGCGATGATTTACAAACCCAGCAGTCCTGTGAATGTGATTTTCGCACTTCCCCAGACGTTGGCTAATAGTGCACTTAAGGGTCTTTTCCAATTGATAAGAGGGTGTGCCAGTGTTTCTAATAATTGACCTCAAAATAATACGTTCTGTGCGCACCTTGGAAAACCCAGTTGTGGTGGCACAACTGGTAGTGTTGTAATTTCCTCAATACGATCTCGTAGTACGCCTGATTTAATGACAATGTCATCACCTTCTTGTTAATTTTACTGGCGGAGCCGACACCTGCCTGCCTGTAGACCACTTTGTCAAAAATATGCCTAAACTGATACGTATTCAAAGTATCGTAAATTAGTGTAATAATCTGATACTACAGATACTCTACACGTTAGAAAATTCATGAACATTACTCAAACTTGAAGAAATTTTGCAACAAAAATATTTAACTATTTCGCAAAATGCATGAGACGTAGCAATTACTTTTGTGTGTGCTTGTACCGTTACACCCATACAAACATACCTCCAACAGTCTGATGGAAAAGCATTCATAACTGAGCGAACACCGATATTGTGAAAAAAATTGGGTATAAAGAAGTGACGACATTGGAGTGAAATTTTTTCCGGAAAGTTTTCTTATTTTAATTCCACAGCGTATCATATGAACGGGAACGTCATTCGCTTGGCTCGGCAGCCGTATACCTAGCTAGCACATACCTCAGAAGAGAGAAATTCCTGTCGCGGAGGGAGAAATAGTATGAGGCA
This sequence comes from Schistocerca serialis cubense, assembly GCF_023864345.2. Classification (NCBI taxonomy): domain Eukaryota; kingdom Metazoa; phylum Arthropoda; class Insecta; order Orthoptera; family Acrididae; genus Schistocerca; species Schistocerca serialis. Next base: position 623,118,320 of record NC_064640.1, on the reverse strand, counting down.
GCGATACGGGGAAATTTTATCGCCATAGTCATAAAAATTAATTGTTTGAGTGTGGAAAGGCTGCGGAAGGATTTTGCGTTACGTTTGCGTAAATCCAGATTTTTATCGCACGTCACAAGGCAGAGCGATCTGAGTGAATTAAAAGTGGGAGCGAACTTTTGAAATCCAACCCGTATGAAATTTATACAATTTCAGCGCCCTGAATTCCGCAGAGTGCTGTTGGAGAATTTCCTGTAGAGCATTCCACAGTCCCTATTATGGTCGCCGGTTAGTCAGGCTGCCTCAGAAAGGTGTGAATAAATAATGGTGCCCTAAAGGCGACTCCACAATGGAAGGTCGTTGCACCATCGTGGCCTTTAGTTTCGACTGAAGCCTGTAATAGTAATTTTGATGGCCTCCCTACTCTGAAACTTCAAGCGAAAAGCTTTTAGATGATGGTATCAGGGCTTGGCTTCTTTGGATCGAATGAACACTAAACAGTATGTTGTTCGCCGTACTTAAAGAAAGGGATCGTTAGAGATGGAATGTTTCGCTATGTAAATTACGGGATATATGACCTACGGAGGCACTAGGGACATTATCGACCACACTCCTGCTCCTCCATTTCTTTCTTTCTGATGTACTGTATAGCCATATGGTTCTGACGTACGCCCTGGGTGCTGGCCCACCACCTACTTCTGGGTCTTCCTAGACGTCTGTTGTATGAGGTTCCCCGTCCTCTGACATTTTTGTCATATGATCATCCCATCTCAACATTTCTTCGGTGACTGTACAACTTCAAAACCTTCTTTTAATATTTTCCTTTCGAACGTTAACAATCGTTCCACATTTTTTCCCAAAATGTTAAAGCTTCACATGTATAGATAAGAGGCTGTCATACTAAAACGAGGCAGATGGAAAAAGTAGGTAAACTGTTCTTGATTTCAAAAGTAATCGCTATAACTGTTAATACATTTTTTCCAGGGTGAGTGGGCCTATATGTTGCCACGGATCTTTCAATTACACTGCAGACGTTTCGCTGGGTTGCCCTTACACATCCTCCATAAAGTGTCGCTCCCTCCCCATGCGGTTCCCACATTTTTGGAGGTTTGAAAAAAGACATTCGTGGCCGTCGATTTCCTTTGTATTAATAGGTGCACGCCTGGGCGTTGGCAACCGCAAACATTTGCCAGGAAGGCACTTACCGTCTTGTCTCGTAATGGGATAAATATATTAATAGTTACGGCGATTAAATTTGAAGTAATAAACAGTTTACTTTTTTCTCATCTGTCTCGGCCGGCTGTGGTGACCGAGCGGTTCTAGGCGCTTCAGTCTGGAACCGCGCGGCCGCTACGCTCGCAGGTTCGAATCCTGCCGCGGGCATGGATGTGTGTGACGTCCTTAGGTTAGTTAGGTTTAAGTAGATCTAAGGTCTAGGGGACTGATGACCTCAGCTGTTAAGCCCGATAGTGCTCAGAGCCATTTGAACCATTTGAACCTCATCTGTCTCGTTTTCATTTGACTTCTCCTTATAACAGTAAGATCGTTATCGTGGATTGATATAAGCGATGTTTGCAGTAGATGACGAGGGTTTCTTTCTCAGTATCGTCGGATTATTGTAAAATTTTCTGTTAGTAGCTGCCAGTCATACATATAGTTCTGTATTTGTCATGTTTTCCTTACTGACAAACTCCGTATATACTGAAGCGACAGACGTTTTTCAAGGTTACGCCATCTACAGCTAATAGTACTTTTTTTTTCTTACTTCCAGAAAGGTATTCTGTCTTCTCCTCGTTAATAAACACTCATGTGGTCTCAGATATTTTATAATCATTCGGCATCATTTTGATTTCTTCTGTCCTGAAAATGTTTATTACTGTTGCATCATCCGCGTAGCTGAGTCTAGTGATATTTGTTATGTCTTCTGTACAATGAGCTTAAGTAATATGCTTGTCTCACTCCAGTGTACAGTTTAAAATTTCAGTTTCTAATATTTCTGTCTTTATTCTATAGGAAGATTTTTCTACCCTCATTTTAACCAATGTTATTAATTTTGAGGGCGCCGACTTTTATGGGTGGGGGGGGGGGGCGAGAGATGTACTAGGTTTTGAATAGATATCAGCATTACAGTACGGCGGCCTGTCCTTACTGTCACATAACACCAAACATCTACAGCCACGCTCGAGAATGACACACGCTAATGAAAACTGCACTAGCAGGTGCCACCATGTTTGTACTGGCTGTCTGATACGGCAAATAATAAATTTTCGATCCCCCCCGCTCTAAATGAAACGGTTCTTACACTTATCCTTTCTTAATAATTCTAGCGCTTTGATAAAATGCTTTTCTTCTGCTATTCCTGTTTTTCTTATTAGAATTTCCAAATAAGGTGTAAACACGCTTGTGATGCACTTCGATAAAATGCTTCTCTTGTGCTGTTCCTGTTTTTCTTATTAGAATTTCCAAATAGTTTATAAACACGCTTGTGATGCTCTTTGATAAAATGCTTTTCTTGTGCTGTTCCTGTATTTCTTATTAGAATTTCCAAATAGTTTATAAACACGCTTGTGATGCTCTTTGATAAAATGCTTTTCTTGTGCTGTTCCTGTATTTCTTATTAGAATTTCAAAATAGTTTATAAACACGCTTATGATGCACTATAACACTCTTGTTGTCCATCTGAAGTATATATTGCAATATGTGTTTTCCTGGCGCAGGGAGTGACACTGCCTATTGAAGAGGGTAAGAGACGTCAAATAAATTACTCAACAAGGATGTTAAAATATGTAGAGACAATCCTTTTTCTAGATTTACTTTTTGTGATTACATCTGTCGATAGATCAACGACGTGTTTCGCAGCGGGGTTTGCGTCTCAGATTTTCTCAGGGTGTTAATGAAAGTCTCCAAAAACATCACGTCTGATTTTAATCAGCAACAGCTACGGCGGGCGTCAGAATTATTCGAGTGTCAACATCATCCTTTTTAATGCTTTCAAAATTAAATGAATGTGAGAGAGATACGACTGAAATTAAAGATTGTTCAACTGAGCCAGCAACAACACTCTGAATAGCAACTTTCCCAGTTAGTTTAACATGCGATGTAATGAAATTCGTCACTGTTGACACAACTTAATGAGACTACCTTCTCTTTCAACAAAACGGACAGTAGACGTAAACCGTAGCGACTAAATCGCGTCCGCAGCTCGTGGTCGTGCGGTAGCGTTCTCGCTTCCCACGCCCGGGTTCCCGGGTTCGATTCCCGGCGGGGTCGGGGATTTTCTCTACCTCGTGATGACTGGGTGTTGTGTGATGTCCTTAGGTGAATTAGGTTTAAGTAGTTCTAAGTTCTAGGGGACTGGTGACCATAGATGTTAAGTCCCATAGTGCTCAGATCCATTTGATTTTGACTAAATCGCAACGCTTGTATGAAAGGGAATATATTTCAGAAGCATTGTACGACAGCTAACTTTATAAGGACTCTCCTACATTTCCAAGTCAGGAAGAATCCGTTCGGGATACTGCATTTTGTTCGTATCGAGTCAGCAGAGACCACGTAAAGGAACATTTATACATTACTTTGTTTGCTACCCCTCTGCATTCTTTTCGTGACTTCTTGTCTTCTTTCAGCTGCTCTCCTTTTCTTCTACATGAAGGCTGCAGTATTCTTTTCTACCTGCTGACTGAGTTTTATTAACATTACAATATCAATACGTGGAGTTGCCCGCGTATATATTTATTCACATTCCATTAACCCCTCTCTAACTCCCTGTCCGTCTGCTCCTCCCTCCTCTCTATCTATCTCCGTTTGCCTCTCTCTCTGACCACCTCCTCCACCCACCAGTATCTCCACCTGCCCGTCTCTCTGTCCATCTGCTACTCCCCACTCTTTCTGTTCATCTGCTCCTTCCAACTCTATCTGCTCCTGCCGCCCCATCCATCTGCTCCCTTCCCCTTTGTCCATCTCCTCCAACCCCATCTGAGTCCATCTCCTCCTGGCCCTCTATCTCTTCCTCACTCCCTTTATCTCATCCTTTCACCTTCCTTTTTCCATCTCCTCCTCCACCTCTCTCTATTCATCTCTTCCTCCGCTCTCTTTCTCTGTTCGTCTCCTACTCTTTCCTTCGTCTCTTCATCTGCTCCTCCCCCTCTCTCCGTCCATCTTCTCCTCTTCACTATCTCTGTTCATTTCCCTCTCCCTTCACTTTGTCCATATCTTCCTCTCTCATAGTTGTATTCACGTCCTCATTCCCCTTCTCTGTCTGTCCATCTCTTCCTCCCCCCATATCTTTCCACGTATTCGACCCCATTCAATGGTAGGATGCTGGCTTATACCCCAGCAATATTTCTTTCCAGATAGTAATATGTGTACCACGTTTGGAAGAAATCGATCGAGAGGTTTAGGAGGAGCTTTGTAGCCACAGATTTGTCAGACAACACGTATGCCACATATACACTCCTGGAAATGGAAAAAAGAACACATTGACACCGGTGTGTCAGACCCACCATACTTGCTCCGGACACTGCGAGAGGGCTGTACAAGCAATGATCACACGCACGGCACAGCGGACACACCAGGAACCGCGGTGTTGGCCGTCGAATGGCGCTAGCTGCGCAGCATTTGTGCACCGCCGCCGTCAGTGTCAGCCAGTTTGCCGTGGCATACGGAGCTCCATCGCAGTCTTTAACACTGGTAGCATGCCGCGACAGCGTGGACGTGAACCGTATGTGCAGTTGACGGACTTTGAGCGAGGACGTATAGTGGGCATGCGGGAGGCCGGGTGGACGTACCGCCGAATTGCTCAACACGTGGGGCGTGAGGTCTCCACAGTACATCAATGTTGTCGCCAGTGGTCGGCGGAAGGTGCACGTGCCCGTCGACCTGGGACCGGACCGCAGCGACGCACGGATGCACGCCAAGACCGTAGGATCCTACGCAGTGCCGTAGGGGACCGCACCGCCACTTCCCAGCAAATTAGGGACACTGTTGCTCCTCGGGTATCGGCGAGGATCATTCGCAACCGTCTCCATGAAGCTGGGCTACGGTCCCGCACACCGTTAGGCCGTCTTCCGCTCACGCCCCAACATCGTGCAGCCCGCCTCCAGTGGTGTCGCGACAGGCGTGAATGGAGGGACGAATGGAGACGTGTCGTCTTCAGCGATGAGAGTCGCTTCTGCCTTGGTGCCAATGATGGTCGTATGCGTGTTTGGCGCCGTGCAGGTGAGCGCCACAATCAGGACTGCATACGACCGAGGCACACAGGGCCAACACCCGGCATCATGGTGTGGGGAGCGATCTCCTACACTGGCCGTACACCACTGGTGATCGTCGAGGGGACACTGAATAGTGCACGGTACATCCAAACCGTCATCAAACCCATCGTTCTACCATTCCTAGACCGGCAAGGGAACTTGCTGTTCCAACAGGACAATACACGTCCGCATGTATCCCGTGCCACCCAACGTGCTCTAGAAGGTGTAAGTCAACTACCCTGGCCAGCAAGATCTCCGGATCTGTCCCCCATTGAGCATGTTTGGGACTGGATGAAGCGTCGTCTCACGCGGTCTGCACGTCCAGCACGAACGCTGGTCCAACTGAGGCGCCAGGTGGAAATGGCATGGCAAGCCGTTCCACAGGACTACATCCAGCATCTCTACGATCGTCTCCATGGGAGAATAGCAGCCTGCATTGCTGCGAAAGGTGGATATACACTGTACTAGTGCTGACATTGTGCATGCTCTGTTGCCTGTGTCTATGTGCCTGTGGTTCTGTCAGTGTGATCATGTGATGTATCTGACCCCAGGAATGTGTCAATAAAGTTTCCCCTTCCTGGACAATGAATTCACGGTGTTCTTATTTCAATTTCCAGAAGAGTATTTCACATACGTTTAACATACACTCTAAAAAAAGAAAAAACGATGCATCACGAAGGAATTATCCAAACATGGACGAAAAAAACAAATAACTAAAATTTCAGAAAAAATTGACGATTTATTCAGGAGAAAAAGGTTCACAAATTGAGCAAATCAGTAATGGGTCGGTCCGCCAATGGCCCTTATGCAAGTTTTGTTGCTAGGGCTCTTTGATGTCCTCCTGAGGGACAACGCGCCAAATGCTGTCCAAATGGCGAGTTAGATCGTCAAAATCCCGAGCTGGTGGGAGGATCCTGCCATAATCCTCCAAAAGTTCTGATATGAAGAAAGATCCAACGACCTTGCTGGCCAAGTTAGGGTTTGGCAACCACAAAGACAAGCAGTTAAACTCTCATCGGACATTATGTTGCTGAAATGTAAGCCCAGGATGGCTTGGAATAAAGGACAACAAAACAGGGCATGAAACATAGTCGATGTACCGCAGCACTGTAAGGGGGCCTCGGATGGCAACCAAAGAGGTCCAGCAATGAAAAGAAATGACACCCTACATCATCACTCCTGGTTGTCGGTCTGTATGGCGTTCGAAAGTCGGGTTGGTATCCCGCCGTTGTCTGGGACATCTCCAGACCAGTTTTCTGGCTGGAATATCACTGATTGAAGTATAATTGTCTTCAGTGATGAGCCCCACTTCAAAATGAGCACCGACGACCAGTGAAGACATATCTGGGAACGCCCTAGACAGCTGTGGTATGTCAAAGGATCCACGTGGTAGAGGAAAGCAAGAGGTTGTGCTTGGCGTACAAGAACCTGGAGGGAGTGACGAAACTTTGGTGGAACAGATATACAGCCAACACTGGCATATGAAAGAATAGGATAGCAATCCTCATTTTCGGATAGTTAGTAGTTTTATCTATTGTGGCCTTCCTATTGCGTGATTATTAATAGGTGTAGCTTCTACGTAAGATGCTTTCCGAGCGTTAGTGCAAGGTATTTTGCTATGTCACATGATCAGCTCTCTTCGCATCACTGTTCTACACTGACGTGACAAAAGTCATGGGATACCTCTTAATTTCGTGTCTCTTTGGCCGGCGTAGTGCAGCAGCTCGACGTGCCATGGACTCATCAAGTCGTTGGAAGTCCTCTGCAGAAATATTGATCCATGTTGCTTCTACAGCCGCCCGTAACTGCGAAAGTGTTGCCGGCGCAGGACGTTGTGCACAGACTTACCTTTCGATTATGGCCCATGAATATTTTATGGGGTTTATGTCGGGCGATCTGTCTGGCTCGAATTGTCCAGAATGTTTTGACATGGTGCACTGGTCATCCATAAAAATTCCATTGTTGTTTGGGAACATGAAGTCCATCAATAGCTGCGAATGGTCTCCAGGTAGCCGAACATAACAATTTCCAGTCAATGGTCGATTCAGATGGACCAGGAGACCCAGTCAATCACATGTAAACACAGCCCAAACCATTATGGTCCCACCACCAGCTAGCACAGTGCCTTGTTGACAACCTGCTCGATAGTTTCGTGTGGTCTGCTCCACACTTGAATCGTACCATCAGCTCTTACCAACTGAAATCGGGACTCATCTGACCAGGCCACGATTTTGCAGTCATCTATAGTCCAACTGATATGAACACGAGACCAGGAGAGTTTCTCAGCACTGCTTGTCTCTTAGCACTGAATACTCTACGGAAACCTTTTCACATGAGTCATCTGAGTGTAAATGACAGCTCCGCCAATGCACTGACCTTTTATACCTTGTGTACCCCGTACTACCGCCATCTGTATATGTGCACATTGCTCTACCGTGAATTTTGTCGCCTCTGTTTACAATACAATAGTTTACAAAACACATGCCTACAACTCTCTGTAAAATACATTATCTGATAGCTGAGCTTGCCTCTGTGTGCGCGCTTCATTCAGTTCATGTTATATCGAGAAATTGTCAATAAATATATGTAATTAGCTATAGGTTTTGTGTCCTCGGTGAGGGCCGCACTCGATATTTTTCAGTATTATTCAGGCACTGTATCCGTGAGGTACAGGAATACGCGAACACCGAGTTATTAACCTTCACTACTTCATTTCCATAAGAACAGTTATAATAACGGGTTTGTTACGCCGACCCGTCATAAATGTGTCTGACGCCCTACCACGAATAAATACGGGTTTGTCAAAACTCCATTGTGAGCCGAAAAAGACATAAATTCCGCATCGAAACTACGCGCGTTAAATACAGTTCGGCCGGTATAGACAAGCAGCGACGCGACTCGACTACTGCATGCGTGCAGGCGCTCTGCGACGGCGTTTACTCACCTCGCAGTTCGTCAGCATTCCAAGATGGCGCCAGCGCGCACTGGTGTACTCACAAGACGGCTGCGTCCAAGCCTATAACCCTCACATATATTAATTTAGTGCAAATACTCGCTCTTTTCCTTCTAGCCATAGAACTATATCGTCTTGTCTCCACAGATCCAGATGGTGTTCACATGATATAAACACACGAACAAAAAATTGGTCACCCGCAGGACGCACCATATTAAAATCGACTAACAATTTCTCTTGCCTCGATAATGGCCTCATTTCGGCGAGGAAGAGAGTTTACAGGTTTCTTCAGGTATGCCATATCCAGCTGAAGCTACACATTGCTCATTAGATTCCGTACAGCTACCAAACTGCAGAGATGTTGCTCTCTCGGTGTTCCGCAGAGTCCTGGAAACCTTCTGTGGTATTAAAAATCGGGTTATGTAGCAGGCCAGTCGAGGTGCATTGGGCTGCCTGAGTGTTCACCAGACTAGAAATGTGTGCTTGAACATGTGTGCTGTCACCTTGAAAAACGTAAGTGTCCGTAGAATATTCATCAACAACATTTACGTGAAATGACAACACTTAGTAGCCGATAATGTTAAAATAAACTTCCTGGTTGATTTTCACGGCATCCTGAATGAGTCGTAACTGTCGTAGTCCGCAGACACCACCAAACCGTCACAGAACGCGCTCCTATCTGAACGACGCCCTCCAAACACCGAGGGCTGTAGGTGCTCGCGACTGAATACCGTTGCATCAATCGAAAAGATGCAAAACCGCGACTCGTTGGAGCACACTACACGCCTTCGGTCGGATATTTTCCAGTTTCTGTGTCGTTTGGCAATGGAAGATGTGCAGCGTTGTTACAGCAATGGGCAATTGCCTTTGCGAAGACAACTGTATGCAGCGGACATTGTAAATCAGGTACCTCGCAATGCTCGCTCGGGAACTGGCTGAGATGGACGTCACCAATTCCTGTCGCTTTCGAAACCGATTGTCGTTGACAGGGTGTGATTCTTTCTGGTTCCTGTTGGTTATGATCTTTTCTATGAACACTGCTCTTACGTCGCGTGACATTGCTTAAGTGGTGTAATGTTGCTTTTAGACAGTTTGGACAGTCGGTTGTGATTCACCGATAAACCACGAATCTTTATTCACTGGTGGTCAGAGACACATACATACACGATAACACTAGGGTGTGCAAGTGCAAGCCGGCCGGGGTGGCCGAGCGGTTCTAGGCGCTACAGTCTGGAACCGCGCGTCCGCTACGGTCGCAGGTTCGAATCCTGCATCAGGCATGTAGGTGTGATATCCTTAGGTTAGTTAGGTTTAAGTGGTTCTAAGTTCTAGGGGACTGATGACCTCAGCAGTTAAGTCCCATAGTGCTCAGAGCCATTTGAACCATTTTTTGCAAGCGCACGTAAACATCGGGCGATGAGCCACTTCCAGTAAACAACCCTTCCAAAGCATCTTGACAGGCATCAAGAAAAGTTGCAGGATCTCGTTAGCCCGTAGTCATGTTATCGATATGTGATACGATAATGTCGCAACACTTCTCGACGCCTGTCAGGGTGTCTTGGAAGGGGTGCTCACCGGAAGTGATGCTTCACCCGATGTTTACCTGCGCTCGTACCCGCCCTGCTATCCTACTGACAGCTCCTTTCTTCACTTCAGTTCATATTAAAGTACACAGAGAATATAACCGACTCCCACATAAACACCACATCACTGTCCTGAATTACGTCGGCGGTGAAGGGTTACATAATCACCTGGTACAAGTTCTAGAACATCTGCTGCTCTCCGTAGTGACCAGTGTGCTCTTTTAAGGGGGTGAACAATATTTAGTCCAGTTAGCTTACTAGCCCACCTCATTTACATCTACAGCTGCATCTACATACAGTGATTGTACATAAACTAAATCTCGTCGAAATCAGGGTCACTTTGGATAATGGGGATAACAGACAGTATTAAACCGAAAAATCGTTCCAAGCATGCCCCTTGACCTAACCAACGTACTTTGAAGTAATATATGTGGTCTCCACTCCCTTCGTTCAGTTTGAAAATTGTTGCAGTTGACAATGGAATAATGCGTGTGACTTCAGAAATGTTACTATTCATACTACCATTTTCTTCACGTGCTCCAGACTTGCAAATTTAGCGCAAAGTTCTTGATGCAAAGAGCAATGAACCTCGTCTGTCGATCGTTGTAATTCTTTGCTCTTTTATCGTCAACCAAATCTTTAATTCATCTGAATGGTATTGTAATCTTATTTCATAGCAGTTATGCAGTATCCGTCGCTTATGCAAACTGAGAATTCTCATTCCTGTCTTCTGTCAGCCCCATTCACTTTAAAGCGTTCGATAGATCCCTAGACTGCCTCTTTATGTGCAAACAGCCACTCGACCTGTGAACGTCCTTCATACGACGAACAAATAGTGAATTAAAAACAGCGCTGACAGCACGATGCTGCCGAACTCGGAGAGTTGGGCCAACCGAAATAACCCACACCTTAATGCCAAATGAAACGTCACACGCAGCGCAGGGTGACCGCGCGGTTTGAGGCTCCATGTCACGGATTGCGCGGCTCCTCACTGCGGAGGTTGGAGTCCTCCCTCGGGCATGGGTGTGTGTATTGTTCTTAGCATAAGCTAGTTTAAGCAGCGTGTAAGTCTACGGACCGATGACCTCAGCAATTTCGTCCCTTAGAAATTCACACAAATTTGTACATTTTTGAAATATCGCGCTTTCCTGGGTACTACCGGGAAGGTACGAGCCAATCCGAGTGACAGGCCGCGCATCGGCCTGCCCGCCGCCCTCACACCCTGCACGCGTGAAGTCTGGCACGCCGTGGGCGGCCCTGCTTTAAGGAATACACAGTAAGTTCTCCCTATCTAGCCAAATGTTCACTTTACTGATTCTACGAAGCTCTTCACACAAATTATAAAACGGCTTGTAATGATACATGGAAACTTAAGTTCCAAATATGAAAAAATATGAAATAAATATGTATGAGTTTCCTGTGAGTCTGTTAATACGGTACTGTTCAAAATCAAACGATTTTAAAACAAAGGTGAAAGAATACTTTAGAAAAGGTTGTTAAGTTATTTGGTTTATGGCCAATAACACATTACTTCAATTTTCATAGGCCAATAATACAAAATGCACTTGGATGCCGGCCGGGGTGGCCGAGCGGTTCTAGGCGCTACAGTCTGGAACCGCGCGACCGCTACGGTCGCAGGTTCGAAGCCTGCCTCGGGGATGGATGTGTGTGATGTGGTTCAAATGGTTCAAATGGCTCTGAGCACTATGCGACTTAACTTCTGAAGTCATCAGTCGCCTAGAACTTAGAACTAATTAAACCTAACTAACCTAAGGACATCACACACATCCATGCCCGAGGCAGGATTCGAACCTGCGACCGTAACGGTCGCCCGGTTCCAGACTGTAGCGCCTAGAACCGCACGGCCACTCCAGCCGGCTTGTGTGTGATGTCCTTAGGTTAGTTAGATTTAAGTAGTTCTGAGTTCTAGGGGACTGATGACTACAGAAGTTAAGTCCCATTGTGCTCAGAGCCATTTGAACCATTTTTTGCACTTGGATGTGTGACCATCCGGTCTGCCGAACGCTGTTGACAAGCGGTGTGCACTCAGCCCTTGTGAGGCAAACTGAGAAACTACTTGAACGAGAAATAGTGGCTCCGGTCTCGTGAACTGACATACGGTCGGGAGAGCGGTGTGCTGACCACGTGCCCCTCCATATCCGCATCCAATGACGCCTGTAGGCTGAGGATGACACGGCGACCGGTCGGTCCCGTTGGGCCTTGATAGCCTGTTAGATTTAAAAATACAAAATGGAATGTTTCATATATATTTTTCAGTGGGTTCAGCCATCGGAAATTGTGCAGCAAGAACACCCAAATTTTTTCACTGATACAGTTTTTAGTAGGATACAAAAGCTTAATAACGCACACGAGTTAGTTATAAAAAGTACTTGTCTGTCACAGTCGTAGAACCGAAAACGGTTTTTTGCGACTCTGTTACAGGGTCAGCTGTCTTCCTTTGAACATATTTTAAACTCAGTATTCGGATGTGAAATGCAGTCATATAATTTGGTGATGAGGGTTAGAGAGCAATGCACCTTCGTTGTCGCAGTCTGTATTTGCTCATGTAGTGCCGATTCCCAAATTGTGCCATGATGTCATCTAACATGAGCAAGAGCATTGTACATACAATGTCCACTTACATTAATATGACCACCTGTGATAGGCCTGAATAACCACTTTTTGCGGCGTGGATCGCTGCGAGACGTGCAGAAGGAATGTCAATGAGGTTCTGAAAGATATCGGCAGAGATGTGGAGCCATGCTGACTCTTGTACCTCGGCCAGCTGCGCTAGGTTTCTCGGTTGAGAATCCATGGCGCCAACAGTCCCATCTAGTTTATCTCACAGATTTTCGATTGGGATTAAATCTGGGGAGTCTGGTGGCCGGTGGAGAACGGTAACCTCATCGTGGTGCTATTCTAACGACGCACGTACACTGCGAGCCTTGTGACACGTTGCATTGTCCTGCTGGTAGATGCCATCGTGCCGAGGAAAAAAAACTACGTATCGGGGTGGACATGGTCCCTAGGAATATACGCATACTTGTGTCGATCCAGTGTGCCTTCCAGAATGACGAGATCATCCAGGCAATGCCACGAAAAGATTTCGCAGATCATAACGCTCCCTCCTCCGCCTTGGGTCCTTCCGACTATTGTTGCAGAGAGTTTAATTTCAGACGTTTCATGTTGTACCCCCAGTCCGATTTGTTCTTATGAAAAAGCCACCTGCCGCCTCTCATTGGATGTCTAGTTGCAGTATTGGCGTGCAAATTCTCAGTCTTCATCGCCGATGAACAGCAGCGAAACATGGATGCATGGACCAGGCGCCGGCTGAAGAGTTCCATACGCCGAATGGTCATGGTGGCTCATCTGGGTGCTTCGTTGTTCAACAGTTGCACGTCTTAGAATGAACTCCCAAATTGTAGAGTATATGAGAATAAATGAAAATTTGTGCGGGAAATCCGGGTTTGAGTCGCGGTCCAACAGAAATTTTCATTTGTTCTGAAATCCTTTCCACCTGATGTGGAACCATAATCGGAAATTGCGAGTTCATTCTCAACTGTATGTTGCTGTTCATCATCAAAGCAATGTCTAAGACACAACACTGCAGTAGCTGCACGTCTATTCGAACGTCCACATCTCCGCAGCGTCGTTCACCCCTGTAATCTGTGGCCCGAGGTACACCACACTTGCCTCGGCGCCGGTTTTGGATAGCGTCAGTTAACCAAAGCGGCACGCGAACAGTTTACAAATTTAGCTGTTTTGGAAATGCTTCTAACCTTGGCGCGAAAGCCAATGATTGTGCCCTTCCGGTCGTCAGATAAATCGCTCCGTTTCCGCATTACGAAGACTGCATTCCCCCAGCCCGCTTTATACACACATCAAAAAAAGTTTTGCATCACCTCGCTTCCGAGATTTCCGGAACCTCTAGAGAAAATTAGAATAGATATCAACATAAACATAATTTCCGCCCTTTTCATTGCTCATGGAAACTACACATTCGTGTTGTACCACCATACAGCGAGACTGTCAGAGGTGCTGGTCCAGATTGCTGTCCACACCGGTACCTTTAATACCCATTAGCATGTCCTCAAGCATTGATGGATGCCTGTATTCATCGTGGCATACAGTCCACAAGTTAATCAAGGCACTGTTGGTCCAGATTGTACAACTCCTGAACGGCGATTCATCGTAAATACTTCAGAGTGGTTGGTGGGTCACGTCCCCCATAATCAGTCCTTTTCAATCCATCCAGGCATGTTCGATAGGGTTCATGTCTGGAGAACATGGTGGCCACTCTAGTTGAGCAAGGAAGTTATTCACAAGATGTGCACGATGGGGGCGCGAATTGTCGTCCATGAAGACGAATGCCTCGCCAATATGCTGCCGATATGGTTGCGCCGTTATGGCGCCTTCCAAGACCACCAGCGGCGTACGTCGGACATCAGGGAACCTCCACTTTGCTGCACTCCTTGAACAGTGTGTCTAAGGCATTCAGCCTGAGAGGGTTGCCTCCAAATACGTCTCCGACGATTGTCTGATTCAAGTCATATGAGACACTCATCGTTGAAGAGAACATGACGCCAATCCTGAGCGGTCCTTTCGGCATGTTGTTGGGCCCATCTGCACCGCGCTACATGGTGTCGTGGTTGCAAAGACGGACTTCGCTATGGACGTCGGGAGTGAAGTTGCTCATCATGCAGCCTATTGCGCACAGTTTGAATCGTAACACGACGTCCTGCGTCTGCACGAAAAGCATTATTCAACATGGTGACGTTGCTGTCAGGATTCCTCCGAGCCATTATCCTAGGTAGCGGTCATCCACTGCAGTAGTAGCCCATGGGCGGCCTGAGCGAGGCACGTCATCGACAGTTCCTGTCTCTCTGCCTCTCCTCCATGTCCGAACAACATCGCTTCGGTTCACTTCGAGACACCTGGACACTTCCCTTGTTGGGAGCCCTTCCTGCCACAAAGTAACAATGTGGATGCGATCGAGCCGCGGTATTGACCGTCTAGACATGGTTGAACTACGGACAACACGAGCCGTGTACCTCCTTCCTGGTAGAACGACTGGAACTGATCGGCTGTCGGACCCCTTCCGTCTAATTGACGCTGCTCATGCATGGTTGTTTACATCTTTTGGCGGGTTTAGTGTCATCTCTGAACAGTCAAAGGGACTGTGTCTGTCATACAATATCCACAATCAACGTCTGTCCTCAGGAGTTCTGGGAACCGGGGTGATGCAAAACTTTTTTTGATCTGTATATATCCTTCCCTTCCCTCATAATGTTGTCGCCCGTCGCTTGCGATTGGTTATTACACTCTGACGTCGAACATGGACGGTGGTCATGTTAATGAGGCTGGACTGTATATAAGAAATCGTTCGCCGCAGCAGCATCCAGTGGTTTGTTTCACTCTTAACAAAGAGGGTGAATATTACTCTCGTTACAATACATAACAGATATATACGAAATACCGAGATTTTATAGAACTAAGAGCCTTTCGTCTCACAGGTATAGGTAAGACATGATTTTCTTGTTCTATATATCGAATATATCTAGACCTCTTTTTAATTGCTGCCAGACATTCTGAACGATAATCGAAATTTATTTAAAGCCAACGAAGAAACGTGTAAAAGATTACTGCTGTGCGTTGAATGCCAGAAGGTCTCTTCAAGAGAAACAGTCAAAAATGTTCAAATGTGTGTGAAATCTTATGGGACTTAACTGCTAAGGTCATCAGTCCCTAAGCTTACACATACTTAAGCTAAATTATCCTAATGACAAACACATACACCCATGCCCGACGGAGGACTAGAACCTCCGCCGGAACCAGCCGCACAGTCCATGACTGTAGCGCCTCACACCGCTCGGCTAATCCCGCGCGGCAATAAACAGTCATTCATAGCTACAATAAAACAGGAAAAAATACGATTTCAGACTACAAGAAATATTATCGTCGACGGGCGCTCAAGACTGTTCAATGTAAAAGGAGAGTTTTCGTTTTCCTTGCTTTAGTTCCTGCAGCAAACCTGTAGGGGCAACAACGTACCGGAAACTGAACATGCCTCGTGATAAACCGAACTACTGCAATTATTTAATTAATTACGTATTCCGTAGGTTATCCATATAATAGTTATAATAGCGGTGTAACATGTCAGCTGTTTAGATAATCTTTCTTTTTGAGAAACGTTTACACACATATGATTATATGCCGGCGATTTAAAACTAAGAAAATTAATCACTGAAAAGAATTAGAAATGTATGTAAGCGTTGTCGCTCTCCACCGTATAAAAACACACACACTGCTGCACAAGTGCAGCCCATATTTTTATTGCTTGCCGGCCGGAGTGGCTGTCTGGTTTTAGGCGCTACAGTCTGGAGCCAAGCGACCGCTACGGTGGCAGGTTCGAATCCTGCCTCGGGCATGGATGTGTGTGATGTCCTTAGGTTAGTTAGGTTAAATTAGTTCTAAGTTCTAGGCGACTGATGACCTCAGAAGTTAAGTCGCATAGTGCTCAGAGCCATTGGAACCATTTTTTATTGCTTAAGGAGTTGTATAGCAGAAACAACAGTAACTTGGATGAAAACAATTTTGATTCGTGTGCGTCATTTTTACCGTAGTTTTATTTCCGTGCGCTGTCTGAGCTAGTAATTGCTGTCTGTCCACCGAATCGATGGATGATTACGTGTTACATAGACGGCTCTAATTCCTCTGCTTCATGACACTGGCCGCATTGAGCTGCCGCGAAATAAAGCCACGGTAGACTGGCCGTGCAAGCGTCCAGGCCCATTAGTCAAAGTGTTCCACTCTAGCCGATATGAACGTGCCAATATTGGTCTACTGATGTTTCCGCGCCCAGCGTTAAAAACGTCAGGGGGCATTACCACTAAAGTCAATTGAGACGTGATTTAATGATTTTGCGTGATGAAAGGAAGCACTGTGTGCAGTTTTTCTCCTCTCAAACGTACGTTACGTAACATTTGTTCGCTTTGTAATACAATTTTTCAAGTTCAAAATGAATTCTCTCTCTGCACTGATATCAAATTACATTTTAGCTGCGGTCCACATACCTTCACTGATTCAACTGATGATATTAGCTGCTGGACGTAATTTGATAGTGATCGACCAGTACTGTACCAGTAATACGTTTTCGGGATGTTTATTGCTTTAATAATTCCACCGCAAAGCCAGCTACTACGGTGGCAGCATGGAATTTTTTTAAATGTATTTTCCGCAGTTCATTAGTATATCATTAGCGGCAAGAGTAAAATCTACTACAGACCAAAAGAATTTAGATCGTACCTAGGTATTTTTCTAGTTATGCTGAAGATATATCTTCTGCAACGAGCTTAATGGACAACATTCTGCATAATGGAACTAACACAAAAATACTGAAATGGAGAAAATACAATTATAAAGTTTGAAAAATATAAAAAATCCATAAATGAATGTAGTAAAAAATTCGTGTCTAAGAAAATGACCTTGTTAGTAAAATGTCAGACGAAAACACATATTATTAGATTCTGTTACTTTAAATATATTGCATATTTTCTTCGTGTGCTTCCAATTTTCTAAATAGCTGAAATTTTTTGACGAATTTTGCAGAACTGAACTGTCTTCTGTGCTAATACTATTTTACTTGCGTATAATAGTGTCATTGGTGTACAAATCTATGACATTACTTCACTCACTTTTTACAAGTAAAAAACCTTCAGCATTGTCGTCCACATTGCCTTCTCTACATAATGGGATATAAAAATTCCTTGCATCACAGACCACATGTCTCTGCGCTTCGGAGTGTGTCTTGTTTTCCATCCCAACAGGGAAGTCACAGTGCTTCGGAGCATGAGGCAATCCAACCATCAGATGGTTCTCTTAGCACAAAGATGTAGTTCAGTAAAGTATCCCGCCCAGAAAGTACATATATATATATATATATAGTGATGCACTACATAGTGCATATATTGATGCACTACACAGTGAGATAGGAAGTGATATAATTTCTCAAAAACAATTTCGTTTTATAAAATATTTTGAGAGCAGAAGGTTATCTTAATGCTGTACTGGTATTTAATCAAATCAAGGAGCTAAACAGTTGCCTTCAGTCTATCAATAGCCATCTTCATATTGTCTGTCACTTTGATCTGAACAATTTATATGAAGCGATGTTTCCAAAACTCTGGCTGCCACATGTCGAGCTTCAGTATTCTGTGACGCGAATAAGCAAAAAATGTTCAAATGTGTGTGAAATCTTATGGGAATTAACTGCTAAAGTCATCAGTCCCTAAGCTTACACACTACTTAATCTAAATTATCCTAAGGACAAACACACACACCCATGCCCTAGAGAGGACCCGAACCTCCACCGGGACCAGCCGCACAGTCCATGACTGCAGCGCCTGAGACCGCTCGGCTAATCCCACGCCGCGAATAAGCACTACATATTTGAGTGATTTCGAAAACAGTTATCGGCCACGAATTACGTTTTTACGCTGAGACAAGTGTCGCTTAGTGGTAGGAGCTGTTTCCTACAGGCATGTTGCTCTGCTCGGCATGCAACTGTCGCGTACAGTGTTTGACGAAACACGAGGATGACTGATGTGTGTACACACCAAATATACTCAACTAGTTATGCTTCCCGTTACAGTAGGATCCACAAAAATCTCCCCTTATGTTCAAAACATTTCTGAATGTCGTTTCAGATGAGTCTGCGTAGGAGCTCCATAGGGTTTGCTCTACGTCGGAGCACAAGAAACTAGAAATTCGTGGTAAGTTCTATGAGACCAAACTGCTGAGCTCATGGGTCCTTAGGCTTACGCACTACTTCATCTGCCTTAAACTAACTTACGCGCCGGCCAGTGTGGCCGAGCGGTTCTAGGCGCTTCAGTCAGGAACCGCGCGACCGCTACGGTCGCAGGTTCGAATCCTGCCTCGGGCATGGATGTGTGTGATGTCCTTAGGTTAGTTAGTTATAAGTAGTTCTAAGTTCTAGGGGACTGGTGACCTCAGATGTTAAGTCCTATAGTGCCCAGAGCCATTTGAACCAATTTGAACTAACTTACGCTAAGGACAACACACCAACACACACACCCATGCCCAAGGACTCGAACTTCCGACAGGGGAGGGGGGGAGGAGGGAGGGAGCGGGGGGGAGAACAAGAATACGGATGCGGATGTACTAAACTGCTCACGTTCCCATCCACTAATCACCAGTCCTTGTACCCTACCTGTGCGACTACACCCATATTGCATCTTCTACGCAACTTGTTGCTTTATGCATTCTCTCAAGCAGTATTTTCAACCAGCTTTAACCTCCCCAACGATGAAATCCGTCCCAAGATATACCCCTCTTCCTAAACCTAACTACAACCGACCACCCGACACCATCCAGCCGTGCTGCAACTGGACGTCCACTGTAGTGGTGACAAGCGACCTTTTCAGACGAATCGACTTTTAGGCACCATCTAACAGATGGCCTTTGGTGTGCAAGGCGTGAAACCTCTGAAAGCAAACACCCTGCGACAATCATGGGAAGGGGCTACGCCGGAGGAAGGAGCGTTACGATCTGGGGAATGTTTTCGTGCCATTCCCTGGGTGATCTCGTCATTCTGGAAGGCGCAGTGGATCAACATCAGTATGCATCCAACCTTGGGGACTATGTCCACCACTATATGCGTTTTTTTTCTCGACACGATGACATCTACCAGGTGGACAATGCAACGAGTCTCACAGCTCGCAGTGAGCGTGCGTGGTTGGAAGAACACCAGGATGAGTTGACCATACTCCCCTGGCCATTAAATTCATCAAATTTGAAACCAGTCGACAATCTGTGGGACTAACTCGATCGGGCTGTCAGCGCTATGGATCCTCAGCACAGCTGGTGCTGGCACTGGAGTTGCAATCGCTCCTCATCCCTGTCGGTGTCTTCCAGAGCCTCGTTCACTCTCTTCCGGCACGTCGACGCTGCAAAAACATGGTTGTACCGGCTTTTGACATGTCGTAATTAATGTGTGACTGTACTGGGTATTTTAACTGCAATATAAAATCATATCAGAAGTTTTAATAATCATAAAAATTGTTCATCAGTGATTTAGAAGAAATCATTTACTGTAATTCGCTTTTATGTAAAAATCATAAATATTGTACACCAACGAATTTTTTTGAAAAGAGAACATCAATCATTGTCATCTGTTTTTGTTGTTGTGGTCTTCAGTCCTAAGATGGGTTTGATGCAGCTCTCCATGGTACTCTATCCTGTGCGAGCTTCTTCGTCTCCAAATAGCTACTGCAACGTACATCCTTCTGTATCTGCTTACTGTATTCATCTCTTGGTCTCCCACTAATATTTGTACCCCCAGAACTTCCCTCCAATACTAAATTGGTTATCCCTTGATGTCTCAGAAAGTGTCCTGTCAACCGATCCCTTCTTTTGTTCAAGATGCTCCACAAATTCCTTGTCTTCCCAGTTCTATTCAGTACTTCCTCATTAGTTACGTGATCTACCCATCACATCTTCAACATTCTTCCGTAGCAACACATTTCAAAACTTCTATTCTCTTTTTACCTAAACTGTTTATCGTCCATGTTCCACTTCCATATATGGCTACACTCCAGATAAATACCTTCAGAAGATACGTAACACTTAAATCTATTTTCTGTGTTAACAAATTTATCTTCTTCAGAAATTCTCTTCTTGCCATTGTTAGTCTGTATTATACAGGGCATTACAAAAAGGTACTGCCAAACTTTCAGGAAACATTCCTCACACACAAAGAAAGAAAATATGTTATGAGGACATGTGTCCGTAAACGCTTACTTTCCATGTTAGAGCTCATTTTATTACTTCTCTTTAAATGGAAACACACAGCAACAGGACGTACCAGCGTGACTTCAAACTCTTTGTTACAGGAAATGTACAAAATGTCCTCCGTTAGCGAGGATACATGCATCCACCCTCCGTCGCATGGAATCCCTGATTCGCTGATGCAGCCATGGAGAATGGCGTATTGTATCACAGCCGTCCACAATACGAGCATGAAGAGTCTCTACATTTGGTACCGGGGTTACGTAGACAAGAGCTTTCAAATGCCCCCATAAATGAAAGTCAAGAGGGTTGAGGTCAGGAGAGCGTGGAGGCCATGGAATTGGTCCGCCTCTACCAATCCATCGGTCACCGAAACTGTTGTTGAGAAGCGTACGAACACTTCGACTGAAATGTGCAGGAGCTCCATCGTGCATGAACCACATGTTGTGTCGTACTTGTAAAGGCACATGTTCTAGCAGCACAGGTGGAGTATCCCGTATGAAATCATGATAACGTTCTCCATTGAGCGTAGGTGGAAGAACATGGGCCCCAATCAAAACATCACCAACAATGCCTGCCAAAACGTTCACAGAAAATTTGTGTTGATGACATGATTGCACAATTGCGTGCGGATTCTCGTCAGCCCACACATGTTGATTGTGAAAATTTACAATTTGATCACGTTGGAATGAAGCCTCATCCGTAAAGAGAACATTTGCACTGAAATGAGGATTGACATATTGTTGGATGAACCATTCGCAGAAGTGTACCCGTGGAGGCCAATCAGCTGCTGATAGTGCCTGCACACGCTGCGCACGGTACGGAAACAACTGGTTCTCCCGTAGCACTCTCCATACAGTGACGTGGTCAACGTTACCTTGTACAGCAGCAACTTCTCTGACGCTGACATTAGGGTTACGTGAACTGCACGAAGAATTGCCTCGTCCATTGCAGGTGTCCTCGTCGTTCTAGGTCTTCCCCAGTCGCGAGTCATATGTTGGAATGTTCCGTGCTCCCTAGGACGCCGATCAATTGCTTCGAACGTCTTCCTGTCGGGACACCTTCGTTCTGGAAATCTGTTTCGATACAAACGTACCGAGCCACGGCTGTTGCCCCGCGCTAATCCATACATCAAATGGGCATCTGCCAACTCCGCATTTGTAAATATTGCACTGACTGCAAAACCACGTTCGTGATGAACACTAACCTGTTGATGCTACGTGCTGATGTGCTTGATGCTAGTACTGTAGAGCAATGTTTCGCATGTCAACACAAGCGCCGAAGTCAGCATTACCTTCCTTCAATTGGGCCAACTGGCGGTGAATCGAGGAAGTACTGTACATATTGACGAAACTAAAATGAGCTCTAACATGGAAATTAAGTGTTTCCGGACACATGTCCACAAAACATCTTTTCTTTATTTGTGTGTGAGGAATGTTTCCTGAAAGTTTGGCCGTACCTTTTTGTAACACCCTGCATATCCTCTCTATCTCGGCCATCATCCGTTATTTTGCTGCTCAAATAGCAAAACTCACCTACTACTTAAAGTGTCTCGTTTCCTAATCTAATTCCCTTAGCATCACCTGACTTAATTCGACTACATCCCATTTCTTTATTTTGGTTTTGTTGATATTCATCTTACATTATCCTTTCAGAACACTGTCCATTCCGTCTAACTACTCTTCCAAGTACTTTTCTGTCTCTGACAGAATTACAATGTCATCGGCAAACCACAAAGTTTTTATTTCTTCTCCCTGGATCTTAATTCCAGCACCAATTTGGTTTCCTTTACTGCCTGTTAAATATATAGATTGAATAACATCGCAGAGAAACTACAACAATGTCTGACTCCCTTCTCAACCACTGCTCCGCTTTCACGCCCCTCGATTCTTATAACTGCCGTCTGTTTGCTGCAGAAGTTGTAAATAGCCTTTGCCTCCCTGTATTTTACCCCTGCTGCCTTCAGAATTTCAAAGAGAGTGTTCCAATCAAACTTGACATAAGCTTCCTTTAAGTCTTCAAATGCTATAAACGTAAGGTTGCTTTTCCTTAACGTATCTTCTAAGGTAAGTCATATGGTAAGTTTTGCCTCGTGTATTCCTAAATTTCTCCGGAATTCAAACTGATCTTCCCGAGGTCGTCTTCTACCAGATTTTCCATCCTTCTCTTAATTCGTATTAGCATTTTGCAACAATGACTTATTCAACTGATAGTTCGGTAATTTTTGACACCTGTCAGCAACTTCCTTCTTTGGAATTGGAATTATTACTTCTTATTGAAGTTTGAGGGTAAGTTGCCTGTCTCATGCCTCTTGCGCACGAGATGGAATAGTTTTGTCATGGCTGGCTCTCCCAAGGTTATCAGTAGTTCTGACGGGGAATATCGTCTACTCCCGGGGTCTTGTTCCGACTTAGATCTTTCAGAGCTCTACCAAGTACTTCTCGCAGAATCATATCTCTCATCTCGTCTTCAGTACGTCTTCTTCCCTTTCCACAATCTTGCCTTTCAGTATGTGTCCCTTGCATAGACCCTCTATATACTCCTTCCCCTGTCAGCTTTCCCTTCTTTTGTTACTACTGAGTTCTTGATGTTCATACGGCTGCTTCTCCTCTCCCCAAAGGCTTCTCAGTTTTCCTGTACGGGGTATCTACCTTTCCCTTAGTGAAATATGTTCTAAATTCTTACATTTGTCCTCTAACCATCCCTGCTTATCCATTTTGCGCTTCCTGACGATCTCATTTCTTAAGCGTTTGTATTTCCTTTCACCTGATTCATTTGGTGCAATTTTTTATTTTCTCTTTTCATCAATTAAATTCAATATATCTTGTGTTACTCAAGAATTTCTACTAGGCCTTGTGGTTTTAGCTATTTGATCCTCTGCTGCCTTCACTATTTCATCTCTTAAAGCTACCCATTCTTTTGCTACTGTGTTCATTTCCCCTGTCCTTACCAACCGTTGTCTAATGCTCCCTATCAAACTCACAAAAACCTCTCTCGTTCTTTCAGCTTATCCAGAAACCATCTTATTAATTTCCTACCTTTCCCCAATTTCTTAAGTTTTAATATTCAGTTCATAACCAACAAATTGTGGTCAGAGTACACATCTGCTTCTGGAAATGTATTAAAATTTATAGTCTGGTTCCTAAATCTCTGTCTTGTCATTAGATAATCAATCTGAAACTTCCCGGTGTCCCCAGGTCTCTTCCGCGTATATAACATTCTTTTATGATTCTTAAACCAAGTGTTAGAGATAATTAAATTATGCTCTGTGCAAAATTCTCTCAGGCGGCTTTCTCTTTCACTTCTTTTCCCTACTTCATATTCACCTACTATTTTTCCGTCTCTTTCTTATCTCATCATACACTACGTGATCAAAAGTATCCGGACACCCCCCAAAACATGCGTTTTTTTATATTAGTTACATTTTATTGCCACCTACTGGCAGGTACTCCATATTAGCGACCTCAGTAGTCGTTAGACGTCGTGAGAGACGAGAATGGGCCGCTCCGCGGAACTCACAGACTTCGAACGTGGTCAGGTGGTTGGGTGTCACTTGTGTCATACATCTGTACCCGAGATTTCCACACTCCTAAACATCCCTAGGTCCACTTTTTCCGATGTGATAGTGAAGTGGAAACATGAAGGGGCACATACAGCACAAAGGCTTACAGGCCGACCTCGTCTGTTGATTGACGGACCACCGACAGTTGAAGAGGGTCGTAATGTGTAATAGGCACACGTCTATCCAGACCATCACGCAGGAATTCCAAACTGCATCAGGATCCATTGAAAGTACTATGAGACTTAGGCGGAAGGGGAGAAAACTTGGATTTCATGGTCGAGAGGCTGCTCATAAGCCACGCATCCTTCCGGTAAATGCCAAACAAGGCCTCGCTTGGTGTAAGGAGCGTAAACATTGGACGATTGAACAGCGGAAAAATATTGTGTGGAGTGACGAATCACGGTACACAATGTGGCGATCCGACGGCAGGGTGTGGGTAAAGCGAATGCCCGGTGAACGTCATCTGCCAGAGTGTATAGTGCCAACAGTTAAATTCGGAGGCGTTGGTGTTATGATGTGGTCGTGTTTTTCATGGTGGGGGCTTGCACCTCTTGTTGTTTTGCGTGGCAGTATCACAGCACCGGCCTACATTGATGTTGTAAGCACCTTGTTGTTCCTAACTGTTGAAGAACATTTCTGGTATGGCGATTAGATCTTCCAACACCATCGAGCACCTGTTCATAATGCACGGCCTATGGCGGAGTGGTTACACGACAATAACATTCCTGTAATGGACTGGCCTGCACAGAGTCCTGACCTAAATCCTATAGAACACCTTTGGGTAGGTTTGGAATGCCAACTTCGTGCCAGGCGTCCCCGACCGACAACGATACCTATGCTCAGTGCAGCACTCCGTGAAGAATGGGCTGCCATTCCCGAAAAAACTTTCCAGCACCTGATTGAACGTATGCCTGTGAGAGCGGAAGCTGTCATCTATGCTAAGGGTTGTCCAACACCATACTGAATTCCAGCATTACCGATGGAGCGCGCCACGGACTTGTAAGTCATTTTTTGATCACATAGTGTACGTTTCCTCAATGTCCTCCTCATCTGCGGAGCTAGTTGGCCTATAAACTTGTACTACTGTGGTTAGTGTAGGCTTCGTGTGTATCTTGGGCTACAATAATGCGTTCTGTATGCTGTTGGAAATGGAAATGCCGTGTGCCTAGGGCCTTCCGTCGGGTAGGCCGTTCGCCTGGTGCAAGTCTTTCGAGTTCGCGGCACTTCGGCAACTTGCGTATCGATTGGAATGAAATGATGATGAGGAGGACAACACAACAACCAGCCCCTAGCCGGGAATCGAACCCGAGCCGATAGGTATGACATTCCGTCGCTCTGACCACTCAGCTACCAGGGGCGGATCGCATGCTGTTCATAGTAGCCTCTCCGCATTCCCATTTTCTTATTCATTCCTAAACCTCCCGCTTCATCACTCCTCTTTGATTCTGTACTTATAGCCCTGCATCCACTTGGCCGGAAGTCCTGTTCCTCTTGCCACCGAACTTCACTAATTCCCACAATATCTAACTTCAGCCTATCCATTTCCCTTTTTAAATTTTCTAGCCTGCCTTCCCGAATAAGGGATCTAACATTCCACTCTCCGACTCTCCGATTCATAGAACGCCAGTGTTATTTCTCCTGATGATGACATCTTGACATCTTCCTGAGTAGCCCCCCCCCCCCCCCCCCGTAGATCCGCGAATGTGGACTACTTTACCTCCGGAATATTTTACCGAAGAGGATGTCATCATCTTTTAACCATGGGGTAGAGCCGCATGCCTTCGAGAAGAATTATGGCTGTAGTTTCCCCTTGCTTTCAGCCGTTCGCCGTTCCAGTACAGCAAGGCCGTTTTGGTTAATGTTACAAGGGCAGGTCAGTCAATCATTCAAACTGTAGCCCCTGCAACTACTGGAAAGACAGTTGTCTCTCTTCTGAAACCACACGTTTCTCTGGCCTCTCAACAGATACCCCTCCGTTGCGGTTGCACCTACGGTACAGCTATCTGTATCACTGAGGCATACAAGCCACCTCACCGACGGCAAGGTCCATGTTTCATGGTTTTAAGTATTTTAAATCATTTTTCAATTTGCGTAACCTCTGGCTGAAAAATTGTTTTATCCGTTGTCAGCCCGCCTCTTCATGCGGAATTGAAATAACAACAGAGGACAATGGCTCTAAGCACTATGGGACTTAACATCTGAGGTCATCAGTCCCCTAGACTTAGAACTACTTAAACCTAACTAACCTAAGGACATAACACACATCCATGCCCGAGGCAGGATTCCAACCTGCGACTGTAGCAACAGCGCGGTTCTGGACTGAAGCGCTTTGAAACGCCCGGCCACAGCGGCCGGCTAACAGAGGGAATAAGAACTGTTCTTCCACTATTTCTTCGGTGATCGATTTTGATGAAACTTGCCACGGTGCAAAGACACGGTTCAGGATAGAGAAAGCAGTCGTACATTAATCTACCGTGATAAATAGTTCCTTAGTAATGCGGTCAGTTTTATGTCGAGGCACCAGACAGTCTACAGTCAGAGGGGTATTATACAAGCAATTTTTAAAAAAAGAAGAAGAAGAAAACATAACTGACAAGCTATTCAGTTGGATATTATACCATACATAAACAGTCTTGCTCCTTACATGAAGGTGACCTTTACGTCGCGGGAAGGGCGACTGCAGAAATACACCCGAAGTTCCTAATAAACAGACTTCTATCATACAGCACCACGGAGTGAGAGCCGACTAAAGGCATCAAAATTGTAGTAGAGGACTAGGATGAGGGAGGAGGAGTACATTGGAGCGTCTATTTTCAATGGTTACCTACTTTACCAGAGGGAAAAACCGCTCGAAGGAACAGAAGTCGCCTGAGTTTTAGTGCAAGTATTTCCGTTGACAAAATAAGGCCTCTGAGAAGGCAATTGACATTGTGAGAGGTGGAGGAGTGACACAGGGCAACGACCGAGCGGCTGCGGCACGCAACGAGCAGGCGGCGCACGCAAGCCGAGCAGCCCAACCACTTCCTGCCTCACTCTGATGTCAACCGATAAGCAAATACCTTGACATTGCGTTTTCTCGTGGGTTTTAAAGTATTGTGTCATAGAGCCTGTACCCGTAAAATTGATGTTAACATTTTATAATGGGACTGATTGGCAGAGTTCTGTAATTATATTGTTATCACTTATTCATAACATATGAGGTGGGACGAAATGAGTGAAGTAATGGAGTGGCAGATTTACTTCAGCGGGAGCAGGGTGCCGCAGTACTGAGCAGCAATGCGGCAGTAAATTTATTCGTTTGTTGCCCTTTAAGGCAAATAAATAAGATTATAGTCAAATCCTTCTTCAGTTATTGTTCTACGTAATTTATTAGGTCGCCAACGGATATTAACCATTAATGTCGGATGATCAGTAGTACTGACCGACGAGTATGACGTTATTAGAAACGGAGCACAAGCTCGGATGGAGCAGGATGAAGAAAGAAGAAATATTAGGGTCTGACTTCAAGTCGACGACGAGGGCGTTCTGGACAGATCACAATTTCGGACTGGTGAGGGACGTTGAAGAATATCAACCGTTTCCTACTCACAGGAACTACCCCGGCATTTGCCTTAAGAGAGCAAGATAAACCAAGTAAAAACCTAATCTGAGTGGCTAGAGTGGGATTCGAACCACTGTCCTCCATAATACGACTTCAGTGTCTTATCACTGTGAAACACTCAGTGCCTCATTATGTGTCCTATAGACCTATCCCTTCTTTTAGTCAAATTTTTGTGCCACAAATTTATTTTCTCCCCAGTTCGATTCAGTACCTCTTTACTAGTTATCCGAGCTCCCCAGCTATTAATTGCAACTCGCTACTGTGCTCCCCGAACCACACTATCACTCTCCTCACCTTGTGACATGGCGCACTGTTTTGTCAAAAAATGTTGACGTGAAATGTGATTGTCATGAAGGGGTGTACGTGGTCTACAACCAGTGTATGATATCCTTGGTTATCATGGTGCCTTGTACGAACTCCACTGGACCCATGGATGCCCACGTGAATATTCCCTAGGTTATAATGGAGTCGCCGCCGCTTGTGACCATCCCACAATATGGGTGTTAAGGAGCTGTTACCCTGGAAGACGACGGACTGGCGTCCTCCCATCGGTATGATGAAGAAGGTATCGGGATTCACCAGACCACGCAACGCTCTGCCACTGCGCCAACGTCCAGTGCCGATGGTCAAGTGCCCATTTCTTTGGTAGTTGCTTATGTCGTGGTGTTAACATTGACACATGCATGGGTCGTCGGCTGCGGAGACACATCGTTAGGAGTGTTCGCTGCACTCTTTGTTGAGACACACTTGTACTCCGCCCAACATTACAGCCTGATGATAGTTCCGCGAGAATTCGCCGCCTGTCCTGTGTTACTAGTCTGCCAAGCCTACATCTGTAATGAGGGGTGGCCGCCCAACACTAGGACGTCTGGACGTGGTTTCACCTTGGTTTCTCCACATGTTGAAGATACTCACTACAGCACTCCTCGAACACCCGACAAGTCGTGCAGTTTCCGAAATAATCGTGCCGAGCCTTCGGGCCATCACAATCTGCCCTCTGTGATCGCGCCTTCCCATTCTAAAGACGAACAGCACGCTCACTCGTACTACATGCACCGTGCGTGTGGCTGACTAGCAGTCATTCCTCCCCAGACGACGCTGATATGGCCTGGACGGGTTTTTATCGATAGCAGGTTGGTGGTCATAATGTTCTGGCTGATCAGTGTACATAAATAAAGCAGTGCTACAGCTTTCATTTAACTTCATGGGGAGCATGAAAGACGAGTTGGACAATGAGGTTTTGTATCAGAAAAAGCTATTCTGAGTGGCTCTTGTGAATGCTCTCAGATCTTAAACTGAGAGAACCAAAAAAATTGTTAATGGACCCTGTATTTTTTGTTGCTGATTTTGATCTGGCTGCCTCTGGGGCAGATAACTAATGTAAGAGCGGAATTGTGAAAGTTTGAAATTAATTATGAAAATCAACAGAAAAAATATTAAAGTAATGTTTAATCAGATAACGAAAACCGCCTGCGTAGCCGAGGTGTACCTTTGGCGCAATGACGCGAGGACATCTTGTTTGTGTCCCTCCTGGCGTGCAGCGCCCGCACGAGTGTTACCCATTTACCTTCTTGCTGCAGCATGTGTATCGCGACCTTCTTTCGAGAGTGCCATGGCACAGGACGATCTTCATATTGCCCCTTGAGACATCATTGGGATCCACTTATCAATTAGCAGCAGCGTCGTCTGCATCAAACTGATAAATGAGAAGATGTGCACAGATGTCGTGCGCTCGGACGGTCTTGATCTCAAATTTAGTCATTCTGACAGCCGATAGACCATGCAGAATATGGCTTCCGCACTCTCAAGATCTTGGAGCTCCCTTTCGAAGTAACGCCTGATATTGTGATGACAGCGTTCAAACCATACAGTACCGTGATAAACCAAGTGGCTGAAAAGTGGCGAACGTTTGAGACGCATCACGTGTTAAACGGTGTGTGGAAAATCAAGATTGAATTGTCGAAGCATGTGCCAGCCTACGTAGTTATCGGGGGCTACAGGGCCGTATATGGTGGACAGCCACGTACTTGTGCCAGTTGTGGCCGGGAAAGCCTTGCCCGATTGGCATGCATACAGTGTAGACTGTTTCTCAAACTGGTCGGCAATGTTGCAACCCCTACGACGCCCACTGCATTCCCCCTCAAGAACGTGGCGCCGGCCGGAGTGGCCGTGCGGTTCTAGGCGCTACATTCTGGAACCGAGCGACCGCTACGGTCGCAGGTTCGAATCCTGCCTCGGGCATGGATGTGTGTTATGTCCTTAGGTTAGTTAGGTTTAATTAGTTCTAAGTTCTAGGCGACTGATGACCTCAGAAGTTAAGTCGCATAGTGCTCAGAGCCATTTGAACCAAGAACGCGGCGATTACGAAAGCAACAGATGTTGTTGCCCAGGACCGACACATCCTGCAGCCGTTGATGACTCACATCTGCGTGGCGGACCCTCACCTCCTTCCACGTTGTCACTGTTCGAACTGCCTAGGAAAACGACCACTCATACCCACAGCCTGACCCTCTTGAGAACATGTGTGTCGAATCAGGAGCTGTAACGACTTCTGCCTTCCTCCCGACGGGAGCAGCGTCGGCTGACTGCTGCCCGCACTCCGACATGGAACAAGATGTCCGCAAACAACGGTCCCAGCGAAAACGCAAGACGAGACTCGTACGCCATTTGACGATTGCTTCCTTCAGCAGAACTGTTAACAGGGTGAGGACCTACCATCAGATGATGTAAAAGACTCCACGACCCAGGCAGGCACTGTGTAGAATTACCCCCCCCCCCCCCCCTCGCACTTTTTAAAAGCGCAGCCCATATGTCCCGTCACGATGTTGCAGCGACTATAGTACCTACGCCTGCAGCCGTAGTTCCGCCTTCTGATGCTGAGAGTGTGCACAGGTGCTCCACTGACAATACTCTTCAGAGGCATCAGCAGCTAAGATGGGGCCGCCCCTGGCGGCCGCAAACGCTAAACTGAACAACTTAATGGAGGGGACGGCCCATCAGATTCACCGCCTAGCAATAGTTAAACTCAGTAACATATGTGCTCGCCAAAAAATGGCCATGCTTCAGGACACACTCGTCGCAGCGGACACTGACATTGCCCTTCTTCATGAGATGCATGTCGAAGATTTCACAGGAGGTATACTTGCCAAATACGTCGAGTATCTCTCTTACGCCAGAGGTATGGCTCTCACTACGCAAGCAGTCACAATCATCAATATATTTGTGTCGTCTGGACCTGGTAGGCGTAGTGAGCGATCTACGTTCTTCGTTGATGCGGTCATGCACCTCCTTATGAGACGGCAGGATGCCTTGGTACAGTGAGGGGATTTCAACTGCATCCAAGCACTCGAGGATCAGTTACCAAGTCACACTCTGTGCACAGAACTTGCCCCAATTGATAATAACCTCCAGCTCGTGGAGTCGTGGGACCATGTTCATGGCGAATGGTCTGGCCTTACACGCTATACTTGCCATTCATCTAGCAGCATCAATCAGGTTTACATTTCATGCTCTATTGTCAGGGCGACGAGAGCTGCCAAAGTGTGGCGCATAGCGTTTCCTCAACACGTGGCCTATATCTGTACCATCGACCTCGGCCTTCAGAGTGTATGGCACAGCCATGGTCCATAGAAGGTGAATATTGCTTCTCCAGAATGTCGGCTGCTCATAGAGGCCACGTGGGACTCCTGCACTCCCCAGTGTGGCGGCTACCAGTCTGCACCAAGCCTGCTTCCAAAAGACCTTGATTGACTATGGCAAAAACGTAGCGATATAGTGGCTACATTCGATCGATTTCTGTTACAGAATTCTATAGGAATGTTCTACACTGCTGCATTCGCCCTCACGGCAAACGATGATGAATAGCGTCAAGGCCCAGATCACTATCCTAGCACCCCGCCACCTTGAGGAGGCGATCGACGATCGTCATGGCTCGCTCTCGAGTCGTCTACGTACCATATCCATGTCGAAAGACGACGATGGCGAAACGCCCTGATCCACGTTGTCACGACGGACGATGGATAAAGCCTCGATACTCAGCAGATGTACGGAACGCCCTTCACTCCCACTACCAAAATTTGTACTTGGAGCATCGCCATCCCCAAGAGGTGATCGCGGAGGTCTCTCAGCTCAGTTTTGGCATGATCCCCCTGGCTGTGCAACGGATTGTATTGAAGATGTAATGGAGGAGGAGATCCTTGAAGTGATACAGACGTGGAGAAGCTCATAAGTCGCTGGGACTCGATGGCCTCCCTATGTTCTATGGGGCTTTCCAGCATTTACTGGCGCCAGCCTGGATGGACATCTGCCGTGATCTGCTGCCCGCTTGGTGTAGCGCCTTGGAGACTTCCTCGAAGGACTGGTCGTACCCATACTTAGACCACGAGGTGGATGCAGGGTCTGCGATTATCGCCCCTTGACCTTACCCAACAGTGACATGAAGATTTTCACTCGACTGCTGGTGACACGTCTCGAGCAAAGGGCCCGTTACGTTGTTTCACACGACCAGGCATCGTTAGAAGGCGACCATTACGTGCGTACTGCACTCTGTCGGTATCGTGACATGATTGCACTTGCCCAGGCTCGTCAAATACCTAGGGCCTTGGCCTCCCTCGACTTCAGCCAGACATTTTGGTAGTGTTGACCACGGGTTTTTTACGGCTGTCCTACGACATATGGAGTACCTGGGCATCATCGTAGAGGTAGTGATGCTTCTTCTTCGCAGTGCGACGTCCAGTGTGTTATACAACAGCCCTCTCACGAAGACAATCCTGACCCAGCGCTCGATGAGACAACGATATTGCACATCTTCACCTAGAAATCGCTGGTTTGTGGCCTCCGGAAACCTCTCACGTATATGACACTCGGCGGACACATTTTTTACTGCACTACCTATGCCGGCGGTCCGGTATTCCTACTTCGTGGCGGCGGTAATCTTTGCGAAGCATTGGCGTGGGTAGCGACCTACGGTGCGGCATCAGGCAGTAGTCGCAACGTCCAAAAATCGCATGCTCTGTCTATAGGTAAAGTGCTGCCCGATGGGTGCGTCGCCTTCCTACTAATAAGTGACACGATACGTTTCTTGGGCATTGACTTCGCAACTGGCATGCAGAACACGATAGCCCTCAACTGCAGGGGTCTGTTAAACGAGATCAGAGCAAGGTTAACTGATCGCCGTCTTAGGACTCTAGAAATCTTGCAACGGACGTGATACGCCAATATCTATTTGGCTTTGCTCCTTCATTATGTTGCGCAGATGGTTTTGATCCCGCTATCTCTGGTCCGCCGTATGCTGGTGGCTGTGGAATCCTTTGTTATATGGGCATGGCGTTTAAGGTCCACTATAAGCACTGACCCTCCCAAGGGAGACAGGGGGCTTGGGCCTCTTTCATGTTCAGGACAGAGCAAAGGCCCTATTTGTAAGCTCTCACGTGAGGATGTGGCGACGTTGGAGGTCTTAGTGCCGATCTCTCTCTCTTCCGGTACTGTTACCGGACACCTTTCTTCTACATTGGCCAGTTCTTCGATGGAATAAGTCACATTCCCATCGCACTATTTCTCACACGCTAGACAACGGCGAGCTGCATATACACCAGCCTGCAACTGAGTAGGGCACATGACGTGAGTGAAAGGCAATACCCCATATAGAGTGGCGTGTTGTGTGGTAGGTGGTGAGCACCACCACTCTTGATACGGATGTTCAGTCCGCTTGATACATAACGATTAACGGCCAGCAGGTGTGCCAGTATCTCCCTTCCTCGGTTGAATAACTGCGATGGGTTTAAGGTCGCACAAGTGGCCGAAGTGGCATTGAACTACAAGAGATTATCATTATTATTATTATTATTGTTAAATTCACCTACAGAGAACAAAGCTGACGATCGGAATTTCATGAGAAGATTTCGCCGCAAGGAAGAACGCCTCTGTTTTCGTGATTGCCACCCCATATCGCGTATCATAGCCGTGACATCCTCTCCCCTATTCCACTATAATGCAAAACCAGTTGCCCTCCTTTGGACTTAACCGATGTTCTGCGTCAACCATATCTGGCAAGGCTCTCATACGGCACAGCAATTCTCTAGCAGAGACCGGACAGGCGTAGTGTAGACAGTCATTTTAGCAGACTTGTTGCATCTTCTAATTGTTCAATGAATAAAACGCAGTCACCTATCCCACAACGTTATCTACAGGGTGACAATTATTGAGCTGTATGAAGAAAAGCCTAAATCAATTACATTTTATTCAACACGTAAGCCTCAGTACAGATATTCGGATTTAGGTTATGACATGCTCGATATGCCTGCCATTTTTGGCGATGATGTGGCGCAGACGAACAGCGAAATTCTGCATGACCCGGTGAAGTGTAGGAACATCGATGCTGTCGATGACATTCTGAATGACTCTTTTCAGCTCAGCAATGGTTTTGTGGATATTGCTGTACACCTTGCCTTTAATACAGACCCACAAAAAGGCGTCAAATGTGTTCAGATTCGGGGAATATGGCGGCGAATCGAGGCCTATGCCTGTGGGCTCTGGGTACCCCAGAGTCAGAAAGCGGCCCCCGAAGTGCTCCTCCAGGACACCAAACACTCTCCTGCTGCGATGGGATCGAGTTACGTCTTGCATGAACCACATCTTGTCAAAATCAGGATCACTTTGGATAATGGGGATGAAATCATCTTCGAAAACCTTTACGTACAGTTCGGTAGTCACCGTACCATCAAGGTATATTCCACCGGACATTGCACATCACACAGACACCTGTTGAGGGTGAAAAGACTTCTCGATCGCGAAATGCGGGTTCTCAGTCTCCCAAATGCGCCAATTTTGCTTACTGACGAGCCGATCCAAACGAAAGTGGGCTTCATCGCTTAACCAAACCATATTCACACCAAAGTCCTGTTCGTCAATTCTGGGAACAATAGTGTTGGCGAATCTCAACCGCTGTTCCATTGTCCAGGGTGTTAATGGCTGATGGGTATGAATTTTGTATGGAAAGAGATGCAGGTCTTCAACAACAATTTGTCGCAGTGTCTCCCGGTGGATTCCCACCTGTTGTGCAGCTCGTCTGATTGATTTCCTAGGGCTGGTTTGAAACACAGCGCGTGTCTTCTCGATGTTTTCAGGCGTTTCACTCTTTTTGGACGACCGACATTGCCAACACTTATATCGCGAACACCACCCGTTCTCTGAAACTTGCGAATCAAATTCTCGATTGTTAGCACACTTGGACCGGTTGTCTTCAGCTTGAACTCGGTCGCAAACTTCCTTTGAACAGCAGGTGGGCTGTTATTTCTCACATAGTAGGCCTTTACAAGCGCTATACGCGCAGGCACGCTGGACCGTGACATTTTCACTTGCAAATGACTGAAACAATAACGTGCTTGCTCATTCGCGTGCTAATTCTCATCATGCCCCGCGGCCAAACTTGCAGTTTGAACGTACTAACGCAAACCGTTCAGAAGTAATGACGATTTTGTTTCATATAGTTCAATAATTGTCACCCTGTATGTGATCGTTAAAATTTAAGTTATTCGTAACTGTAATTCCTAGGCATTTAGTTGAACTGACAGCCTTTAGATCTGTGTGACCTATAGTGTAAGCAAAATTTAACGGATTCCTTTCTGTGCTCATGTGAATGACGTCGCATATTTCCTTATTTAGAGAGGGGTAGATCAACCGAAGTTATTCTCTCTAGCAACATGAAAGACCAAAACGACGAGCTAGTGGAAAGTGTGTGGATGCGATTGGAAAACATACATATGCGCGTCACTGAAGAAAAGTCTAGAGGAGTAC
The DNA here is from genome assembly GCF_023864345.2 of Schistocerca serialis cubense. Lineage (NCBI taxonomy): Eukaryota > Metazoa > Arthropoda > Insecta > Orthoptera > Acrididae > Schistocerca > Schistocerca serialis. Next base: position 623,082,793 of record NC_064640.1, on the reverse strand, counting down.
TTTCTCCAGTAGTGAGTGTTAAATGACAGACCGCCGAATATCCGTGCGAATATCAGTATAAGAACAGAATGGAAGTCTGAGAAACGTGGAAGAGACGGACAAGCTGCGTGCTGATGGGTGCAGCGGCGCGTGCCTTGGGGACGCCGAGGGAGATCAAGAGGCGCTCGGCGCTGTTTGCTCTCACAGCTGGCCACGTGCTTCGCTGCTAAGCTCTCTACCATCTGCCCTATCTTCCGGTGCCACACAAGCTGTGGCAGATGCTAATTTTCCCCAGCAGCTCCTAGATCTTTATGATGCATCTGCAAAGTTAACTGAAAAGTATTACAGTATATAAAGTATACCAAAAAAATACTCTTCTGAGCCTCCTAATATCGTGTCGGACCTCCTTTTGCCCTGTGTATTGCAGCATCTCGACGTGACATGGACTCGAAAAGTCGTTGGAAGTCCCCTGCAGAAATATTGAACCATGTAGCCTCTATAGCCGTCCATAATTGCGAAAGTGTTGTCGGTGCACGATTAGTGCACGAACTGGTCTCTCGATTATGTGCCGTAAATATTCGATGTGATTCCTGTTGGGCAATCTGGGAGGCCAAATCATTCGCTCGAATTGTCCAGAATGTTCTTCAAATCAGTCGGGAACAATTGTGGCCTGGTGACATGGCGCATTGTAATCCATAAAAATTCCATCATTATTTGGGAACGTGAAGTCCACGAATGGCTGCAAATGGTCTTCCGGTAGCTGAACATAATGATTCCAAGTCAATGATGGGTTCAGTTGATGCAGAGGCCCCAGTCAATTCCATGTAAACACAGCACATACTATTATGGAGCCCCCACCAGCTTGCACAGTGGCTTGTTGACAATTTGGGTCCATGAGTTCGTAGGGTCTGCTCCCCACTCGAAACCTATCATCAGTTCTTACCAACTGAAATCGGGACTCATCTGACCAGACATCGGTTTTCCAGTAGTCTAGGGTCCAACTGATATTGTCACGAATCCAGGAGAGCTGATGCAGGCGATGTCGTGCTGTTAGCAAAGGTACTCGCGTCGGTCGTCTGCTACCATACGCCATTAACGCCAAATTTCGCCGTACTGTCCTAATGAGTAACGAGAAGTAATGTCTGGAATATTGTATTCTCTACCACACTCTTGTGACCTTGAATCTCGTAATACTGAATTCCGTAATGATTTCAGATGCAGAATGGACCACGCGTCTAGCTCCAACTACCATGCCGCGTTCGAAGTCTATTAATTCCCGTCGTGCGGCTATAATCACGTCTGACACCTTTACACATGAATCATCTTACTATAAATGGCAACTTCGCCAATGCACTGCTCCTTTATACCTTGCGTATGGGATACTACCGTCATCTGTATATGTGCATATCGGTATCCCACGACATTTTGTCACCTCACTGTATTATCTTGCGAACAATGGCGTTAACAGTCTCTCTGCTAATCCCAATACCCCACTGTCAGTTTCCGAGAACACTGACGATTCTGAGACTGCATCTGTCGCACTTTCTACATGTCTGTCTGTTTATGTGAATACTGCTGGTCGACACAAGCGTCGAGTGTTATCAAATTTCTTTTCTGTCCCAAAGGCATTTGAAACAGTCGTCAACACATTTTCAGTAGACCGTCTCTGTTCAACAAAAAACTGCGCAACTGTTTTTTCGCAAGATGTTGATGCTTTCTTCCGCTGCGCACTGGGACGAGTGTACGTCGAACAGTGAGGGACTTGTCCAAGCATAGAAATCTACTGTACCTTAGTGGGTTTTACGCTTATTCACAAATCTCTCCATGCACATACCCAAGCGCGTCCTTGTATTTTTAACATACTTTGCCTCTTAGATACTGGGCAGTTACAGAAAATTTACACATAACTAGAGAGATTGTATCGACAAAATACTAGTATGGCATGCTGGAATACTATCAGCTTATTATGATATAAGACATGGAATCTCGGTAGAGGCCCGCAATCATTCTATTCAACATATACTTACGGCAAAGTCTCGATCGTAGAATCATTTATTTGTGATCACCTTACAGGTTTTGTTACACATTGGTAGAGGCACTGCAATGCGTAAGACAATGTAAGTGTGCGATGTAGCCTTTGCCGCTGTTACCTAAGGGCCGTAAGATTTTCAGATTTTCAGACTGGAATCTATTTTTCAGTACGATGGTAAGTAACACATGTACGGAAACAGGTGAAATGAAATCATTTTATGTGATCACACTATCGAAATCAAGTGGCCCTAATCAGGTACTACGGCCGAACATTTATGTATTAGAAGTAAGGCGGAACAACTGTATGAATATATACTACCTATATGCCCCGGATTCGCACGGGCAACATTAAGTATCAACGACAGTACGATTTGTCTAGCGCAGCGGTAGTTAATTACGAAGGCGTACTGAAAACTAATGTCTCCGAATTTTTTTATGTGAAAACTCTCAAAGCTTTTAGATAAAATAAACGTTACTAGTATTCTATACCTTTATGCTTCATGTCCAGACATTTGCAGCCCTCTGATGTTGGAGTGTCCCGAAACGTAGCGTGTTAACATGTCAACATGACAATGCTAGACCACACACGAGCGCTGAGACATCCGCAACAAGTCGACACCTTTGTTTACCATCTTCGATCATCGTCTATACAGTCCCGACTCGGCCCGATTCGATTTTCATCTGTTTCTGAAACTTACAGAGCACCGTCGCGGACTTATCTTTGATAACAATGAACCGGTGCAAGCAGAGGCGAGGTGGTGGCTTCGTCAACAAAGTCAAACATTCTACAGTGAGGGCATCAACAAACTGGTCTCTCGTTGGGAGAAATATCTTCGTCATCAGGATGACTATGTTCAGAAATAAATATGTGAACTGAATAATAAATATGTAGAACACTAATAACGTTTATCTTATTTTAAAAAAAGCTTTAAAAGTTTTTACATAAAAGTTTCGGAGGCATTACTTTCCAGCACGCCCTCGTATATACGCGATCCTTCCTTCGTGAATCAGACTATTTACAACTGAAAATTATATCAATATCGCTGCGGTAGTTCCTGAGAGTAGCCTTCACGCATAGTCAGAAAAAGGCGTCGGGGCTATTAGTCTATTAACATGTATAGATATACCTAGAACTGGATCCCAAAATGAGATTCATTGGAACCCATGTACCAAAGTGGTTCCTTATTAATGTCTCTCCGACCAATTCTTGAGTATTTTTCAAATTCATGGAATCATTATCCAGCAGGATTGACAGAAAAACTCTTGAGAATACCCCATCTGCGTGAAACCATTACCCAGAAGGATTTACAAAAGAAAAAGAGAATATCCAGAGAAGAACTGCGTGATCCATCACAAGCCTGTTCAGTCAAGACACACTTATTCTCTACAAAACTCCATTTCACTGCTGTTCACAGTGAAAAGGTTACTACTGAACTTCAGAAAATTCATTTTCTTAGAGGACTGAAGACACATATTTGCTACCTGCAAAATACACATCGCGGAATGATACTGACGATAAAAACGCTGGAAGGTTGGCTAACACATAAGCTTACAATTATTCGCTCTTCCCACTCAACATCCGTGAAACAAGTGGTACTGGTACTCTGTGTACTAAACACATATTAAATGATGACGGACTATTACAGAAGGCCGTTGGTAGAGGTGGAGATGCTTTAGACGACTGCCTGAATAATGAACACAGCTGGAACTTGCTGAAAAAATCAGCAACCAGTTACACAAACAGAATTTGTCATTAGCTGGTTAGCTCCACTCCTTGCGTGATAGCAGCACTTGTTGTTTTGTTTCCTTGTACTATATTTGTTTTATGCCAACTACAGTTGCGATTACAGTAATATGCTGAATACCCCTGTTTACTTTTGATGCTCGGTAACAGTTTATAATTTTAATCTTCTGAAGAAGGGCAACAGGTCCCTGAAACCAGTCAAGAAATAAAATTTCTTTTGTGCAACTGGTTGCTGGTTTTTTCGACAAGTACTCTTAGAGTTACTGAGGATGGATAAAGTACTACAGCTGGAAATACAATTTTCTTAGCAGTATTGAAAAATAAACTGCTTTAGAAATATTTTCAACCTGAGTTGAAACACTTTTCGTCCTATACTTTCTTTTTCCTTTAGCAATTACATACGCCCTTAACCAAACTCAAACGGATCACTTACATTATCAAGGCACACCTGGTGTTAATATAACATGCAGAAATTTGGAAGTTCTACAATTGGAATATAGTAATATATTAATCAGCATAGGCAGAAGGTCGTGACGTGATAACCTGTAACATTCCTGTTTATGTTTGGGACCACTGAGGGATATTGCAAAACTGAAGTGATTAATGAGCTGTGCGGACAAACGATTGATGAAATGCAGACCCCAGAGCATATACAATTGCATCTCGTCAATAACAGAGAAATTAAGAGTGACAGATTTCGAACAATTAATCCCTAGATACGACAGTCCATCACAGGTCAAGCAGCAACCTCACACATCTTTCTGTAGAGCTACATGGAAAAAGTAATGTCGTTCGCATGATACTTGTTAAAAACGATTTAATAACATGGTAGGTGACACATCTGTATTGATTAAAAGGAAGTTGATGTATTTATTTATTTATTTATATAGTAGCTGCCATATTACCAGCATACTGATACTCATCACGCCTGAGGATATACACTGAGGTGCCGAAAGTCATAGTATAGCGATGTGCACTTATACAGATTGTTGTAGTACCGTATACACAAGGTATTAAAGGGCAGTGCATTTGCGGACCTGTCATTTGTACTCAGGTGATTCACCTACCAGGGGCGGACGTTCGACCGTTAAGGAGTGGAAAACCATGGCCTGGTCAAGTGAGTCCCGATTTCAGTTGGTAGGAGCTGGTGATAGGTCTCGAGAATAGCGCAGACCCCACAAAGTCATGGACCCAAACTGCCAACAATCCACTGTGCAAGCTGGTGGTGGTTCCATAATGGTGTGGGCTGTGTTAACATGGAATTGACTGGGTCCTCTGGTTCAACTGAACCCATCATTGACATGAAATGGTTATGTTCAGCTGCTGAAGACCATTTGCAGCCATTCATGGACTTCACGTTCCCAAACAACGATGGAATTTTTATGGATGACGATGCGCCTTATCACCGGCCCACGGTTGTTTGAAGAACATCTTGGAGAAATAGAGCGAAAGATTTGGCCATCCAGATCGCCCGACATGAATCACATCGAACATTTATGGAACGTAATAGAAAGGTCAGTTCGTGCACAGAAACGTGCACCGGCAACACTTTCGCAGTTATCGAAGGCTGTGGAGGCAGCATGGCTTAATATTTCTGCAGGGGATTTGAAAAGACTAGTTGAGTCCATGCCACGTCGAGCAGCTGCAATACGCTGGCGAAAGGAGGTCCGACACGACTTTACGTGTTATCCCAGGACTTTTGTCACCTCTGTGTACTTTTCAGTTGATCCATTATTCCATCGCGAAACACTTTTTTAATAATTGCATTATACTGACTTTCAAGTGAGTTTGTTCAGTATCTTCATACGTACCTCACAGGTCCGAAGGAAAGGAACTGCAACAGTCTATAACAAAAAGTTACATAATTTTAGTAGCTTAATACTTAGTTTACAAATGTAGACACCACGATTACAATCACATTCCAACATTAAAATCATTGCTTCTTTTTTTCTCTAATGTCTCTTGTACAATTACTTTCGCTTAAATTAAAACGATGAGAAACTGTGAATCACTAAAACATAAAACATTTAATCCTGAAGTTTGTGAATAGTCTTACCGTTACGTTGTCCACTTCATCAGACAGCTTGTCAGGTTGCAATTATCCATGGCAAAAACATCGGAACAGGTTACGCAAGTTCTAACTACGCAGATGATACTTGGAAGGTTTGCGTAACTGTAAGTAAACGTAATAAACAAGTAGACATCGCTTCTTAACTGTTCACACACCCATATGAATGCACTTTTAAGCGGAATGAACAACTTCAGCTCTCAAGACGTAGCAATTCCACTTAATTAAATGCATGTACACGTTCTTTCAACTAGCTTCATGTTTGGAAATTTTGGAAATTTGTGGTAAGGTCTTACGGGACCAAACTGCTGACGTCATCGGTCCCTAAGCTTACACACTACTTAATCTAACTTAAACTAACTTACGCTAAGGACGACACACACACCCATGCATGAGTGAGGACACGAACCTCCGACAGGGGGAGTCGCGCGGACCGTGACAAGACGCCCTAGGCCGCGCGGCTAGTTTCATGTACGATAATAGTTTGATACATCTATGTCTAAAAAAAATAGCAAGACTAATTTCAGAGGACCCCAGACTGTTGGGAAGCTTGATTATTGTGCGGATTTCTTCAGTCAGCTTCAAGGCGCAGTCGTTAAGAGATAATTATGTGAACTGATCGACGTCATAGGTTTCGTGAAGATGCATCAGAAAGAGTACCGCGATGTGTGAAAACATTTGTATGTGGTCTACGTACGCTGAAAGCTCTCTGTCCGGCGTAACTCGGGACCCAGTAACCCCCTCCCTGATCACCGCATGACGCGACGGCACAATACTCGGACAGTATTAAATTATAAAATTGAACTTGCAGAGGCGACATGGGAAAGAAGCCTGAGAACCCGCTGGCACATTTTATCACTCAATACAAGTGTATCAGCAGCACCTGCCCACAGGATAGGACTGTTCCTATGATAGATACCACATCGTAATTCTGTCATAGACGCGTTGATGTTATCTCTCATTTTCCTGTATGATTTATCTGTACGCCTCTTCGTTAAACGTTGCTTCTCTGAAGAAAAGGTTGCAGAAAAATCTTCACATACCTATAAGAAGTTGTGGTGTGGTGCAGAACGTTTCGTCCAATAGCCCATTTTGCTCTCTAATTGCACGCCACACTCCTGTTTTCAGGTTATGCACCGTTGTTGTATGATTACACGATTGTATAACAATCACTGGAAGCAGTCAGATCCAGTAAATATCTAGGAGTGTGCGTACAGAATGACAAAGTGAACGATCAAATAAAGCCAATCGCAGGTAAAGCAGAGCCCAGACTGATTCCTTGGAATCCCCCACAAAGGCGGTAGCTTACAGCACCCTCGTTCTACCAGTACCTGAATAATGCTCTGGATTCATATCAGTTGTAATTGATAATGGAAACAGAGAAGATCCAAAGAAGGTTAGAAAGTTTCATCACACACTCATTAAGTAAGCGTGAAAGCGTCATGGAGGCGCTCCACCAGCTCCTGTGACAGACACTGTGAGACAGGCATTGTGCATCACAATGTGGTTTAATATCATAATTTCAAGCGCGTACGTTCCAAGAAGCGCCAACTGATACATTGCTTCTTCCCAAGTATACCTCTCGAAAACACCATGAAGGTAATATTATAGAGGTTCGAACTCAAAGGAGGCTTAACGTCAATAGTTCTTTCTGTGGAACATTCGTGACTGAACAGGCGAGGATGAAGTGATACTGGTTCAGAAAGTAACCTCTAGCCTCTAGGCCACTACTACGAGTGGCGAACCAGAGTAAGAGGAACTTATTCTCCACTACGCGCTATCTAAGCTGTATTGCATCGCTCAGTTCCAGCGGATGAGTGCTACCAAACAGGCACGTGCCCCATTCCACGCTACTAACAAGGGAACCTCCCCATCGCACCCCCCTCAGATTTAGTTATAAGTTGGCACAGTGGATAGGCCTTGAAAAACTGAACACAGATCAATCGAGAAAACAGGAAGAAGTTGTGTAGAACTATGAAAAAAATAAGCAAAATATACAAACTGGGTAGCCCATGAACAACATATGCAATATCACAGGAAACTGTACCTGCAGAACCGCCGTGGTCCCGTGGATAGCGTGAGCAACTGCGATATGAGAGGTCCTTGGTTCAATTCTTACCTTTACTAAAAAAGTTTTCTTGTTTATTTTCGCAAAGTTATAATCTGTCTTTTCGTTCATTGACGTCTCTGTTCACTGTAATAAGTTTAGTGTCTGTGTTTTGCGACCGCACCGCAAAACCGTGCGATTAGTAGACGAAAGGACGTGCCTCTCCAATGGGAACCGAAAACATTTGATCGCAAGGTCATAGGTCAACCGAAAACACGTCTGATATATTCTATACGACACTGGTGACGGCATGACAGGAATATGTTGTCGACCTACCTAACTTGTACACTTGGCGAATGGGTAAAAAGATTCTTCTACCTTGCCCGATTTAGGTTTTCATGTGGATGTGATAATCACTCCCAAAAAAGTGATGAAAACGTAAGAGTTTGTGACATTACTGCAACAAATGAATGCATCGGTTTCACAGTCGCACAGTTTTCCCTGTGTTCTGTCAAAACACATATTTTTAAAGTTTTCAAATTTTTCCGTGCGTAGACCTTGAAATCCTGCATATGTCCGAGCAAATCTGAACATGTCCTGGAATTTTGGAGAGCGAAGTTAATTATGTGTGAGTGCCTGAACTCTGATTATTGATTGAAAATAAAAAATTAAAATTTTCAGTCGAGGGAAGACTTGAACCAAGGACCTCTCGTTCTGCAGTTGCTCACTCTAACCACGGCGCTCCTGGACTTGCTACATCTTGTGTTGTTACCTATCTTCCGCATGGTCTACTCAGTTTGTATATTTTGCTTATTTTTTTCATAGTTACACACAACTTCTTCCTGTTTTCTCGTTTGATCTGTGTTCAGTTTTTCAAGGCCTATCCACTGTGCCAACTTATAACTAAATCTGAAGGGGGTGCGATGGGGACGTTCCCTTGTAAGGAAATTTACCGGTTAGCTATATCACAGCGCAGCGCGAGGCCTATTTACGCAAGTGCATCGAGCCAGCGTACACTCCAACATTGTGGCCTACGTGCATCAGAGTGCTATCCACATGTTAATACAGGCCGCGCAAGCTGTTGTGTCATTACGCGAGGTGTAGTGTCGTCGCCGGCCGCGGTGGCCATGCGGTTCTAGGCGCTCAGTCCGGAACCGCGCGACTGCTACGATCGCAGGTTCGAATCCTGCCTCGGGCATGGATGTGTGTGGTGTCCTTAGGTTAGTTAGGTTTAAGTAGTTCTAAGTTCTAGGGGACTGATGACCACAGATGTTAAGTCCCATAGTGCTCAGAGCCATTTGAACCATTTGATTTGTAGTGTCGTCTTCGGCAGTTTCCGCCAAGCTGTACAATTTATTGGCGTTTATCTGGTAATAAATATGCAACCAGTCGCTTTTTATGATTTATTCAACCATGAACACGTTTTCGGTCCACTGCAGGTTCATGGTTGAATAAATCGTAAAAAAGCGACAGGCCGCATATTTATTACCAGATAAACGCCAATTTAAATCACAGTCGCAGTTCGTCACCCACAATGGATATACTGAAATGTGCGATTTATGTTCGCCCCATCTCGCTCACCGCGGCAAAGTGAGCTCCAGTAGAAAGGGCATCTAATTGAAGTGCTCTAGTAGCCTCCGCCAAACACTGTAAGGAGCCCTACAGACTAAATATTTGGAATTACAATGAACTGAACACCCTTAGCTGCTTACAGGCTTTGACATACAACGGGGACAGATGAAAATGTGTGCGCCGACCGGGACTCGAACCCGGGATCTGCTGCTTACATGGCAGACTCTCTATCCATCTGAGCCACCGAGGACACAGAGGATAGCGCGACTGCAGGGATTTATCTCTGGCACGCCTCCCGCGAAACCCACATTCTCGCCGTATTGTCCCGCACTACATTCGTAGTGCCCCTGCCCATTATACTCATTACTCGCGGCGCGTTGCCGATTCCCGTAAGAGTTCGGGCACTGTTTGTGCATTCGCACAGAAGAAGAAGATGGTCAAGTGGCCAGTGAGCCTTATATATATATATATATATATATATATATATATATATATATATATATATATACTAAGATGCTATCTGTTCTTTCTGTGCCTATCTCCTCCTTGCCCATCTCTATCTGGCCATCTTCTCCTCTCCCATCTCTCTCCATGTTATCACCCTCACACCAATAGGAGGTTGGTGATTCTTACCCCACAGTATTTCTCTCCAGATGGTAACTAACATGTGCACCCAATTTAGTTGAAATCATTCCAGGGGCTTAGGATGAACTTTTTACTCTGCCTTTGCTCGTGTTACGCACATGTCAAATACTTTTCACGTATTTGTACACATATTTCACTTGTGTCACAAGAGAATTTCGTCATGCAATTTCATTTTCACGTATATCAATGTTTATGACGTCACGTGTCGTCCTGTCACGACTGTGTCACGACTGTCGCGACTATGTGTCGTATAATGATATAATTTTGCAATTCATCCAGTGGTTTATGTGGGTTCTGCCTGGGAACTGTTTTGTGAACAGAGTTAGTAGCAATGAAATAATAAACTAGAACGTCATACAGGATGCCGCAGTTTATCACTCACCCAGTTTAGTCATATTTACGTCATATGTCCTAAACTATATGTTGTACAATTCATGCAGGCGCGCGCGCGCATACACACACACACACACACACACACACACACACACACACACACACACACACACACCCGCGCGCGCGCGCGCGCGCGTATTCTTGCCCGTTTGGTTGCGTTATGGTCTGTCGTATTTCATAAAACCCTACTGACTATTAAAAACTGAATAATGAAAAACAAGTAGTTAAAACAATTTTTAGGTACGTATAGGTGGCTGATCATTGTCGAAAAACCGGAGCCAGGCACTCCGTCAGACGTTACAGAGAGCTAGTTGGTCTATACACTATCGTTGAGAACGAAATTCACACTAATTCGTCACAGAAGTTATTTAGAGTCAAAGGAAGGTAACCACATTCTAGAACAAACTGTATTCATGAATTCTAAATATATCTGATGTCAAAGAACATCATGCATCTGTGGTTCTGAGCATTTCCTAGGCAACTATTCTTAAAAATGGATTAATCTAACCAAAGTAATTCACAAACTACATTTTGTAAATGAAGACGACGTGTTAATATAACCGTGTTATAGTCTAGGAAAGTATGAAGAACATCAGTGAACCAGTTGCATAACACAGGTTTATTAGAAAACTTGACCTATATTTCGATAATTATAAAATTATATTCTTCAGAAGGAGATTGACGCTTATTACATATTGTATTGATAAGGTACCTTAGACTAATGCCGTTCGGCTGTTGTCAAGTAACAACCGTCACAATCTCCCTCTAAAGAAGATAATTTTATGATTATAGGTCAAGGGTTCTAGTAAATCTGTGATACGCAAGTGGTTGGCTGATTCTTTTCATCCTTTCCAAGATTATCGCTATACCGTTGCCGTTTACAGCCATGTTAAGATTTTATAACCACACGAATTTTCAAGAGTAGCGTCTTCACACGTATATCAACTACAAAAAGCTGTACCGCTACAGATATTCTATTGTTGACGGATTTCGGGTTATTTCCTAAGCACCGTTGATGCAGTCTTATCGGAAGGGCCATTGTCTTGCAACGAAAGCGACGTTGTTTCCAATCCTAATGGAATTGGAAAAAAGGATCAGCAGTGCAGCGAAGTTTCTGTGAAATCCGATCGGGAGTTAGGTGGATGCCGGGAGGCTGGGCAAGTATGTGGCTTTCCGCTGGGAGTTGAGTAATTTGATTAGGGCCAGCAGCCCTCATTAGGGCGCTGCGCCACTTACGGCGGAACCCAGCCACGCAAACTCCCCACCGGTTCTGCTGGACACCAGATTCGATCAGCGGCTTTGCGCCGTCAACTGTCCCTGGTCTCTGGCCGTGGAGCACTCTCTGCCACAGCACTCCTAAGCCCATCTTTGAACGGTACAAACAAACAAAAAAAAACACACAAGCGAGCACGGGCGCGGCTGTAAAATTGTAAAATACTGCGAACGCCAGAACTCGGATAATTAACGTGGCACTGGAACACAGTTAGCCTCACGAACTGCTGCTGTTCGCTGCGGATTCGGATCATAAAATTCGTCAATTGTTTCTTCGAGAATTCTGCATCATTGCTCATGGAATGCAGAATTTTTCTAGTGTGGGTGCATAATATTTTTCACTCTAAAATAAGAGCAACGAGCTTGATAACGTAAACACCTTTCTTCTTGCGGAGCCAAAGAATGAGCCGATGCTCCTCACCATGTTCGCCGAATTATGCCTGGGCATAGATAACTATGTTCACTTGGAAATGCTATCCTGAAGGGAAAGTGGGGCATACAAGTACCCCCATATATGCTGAGTATTCCACAGTACAATCTGAGGCCGACCTGGTAGAACATTGACTGAAGGTGCAACTAACTGGAGGAGTGCTCTACGACAACAAATGAAAGAATGCACATCATCGGTCTGTCGTTCATGAACCTTTGCGAAACGGTATCCGTGGCTGATGTGGCTTTTAGATGTACTCCTACCTACCATAAGTCAACGCCCTTGCCGCAGTGGTAACACCGGTTCCCGTCAGATAACCGAAGTTAAGCACTGTCGGGCTGGGCTAGTACTTAGATGGGTGACCTTACAAGTCTGCCGAGCGCTGTTGGCAAGCGGGGTTCTCTCAGCCCTTCTGAGGCCAGTTGAGGAGTTACTTCACTGAGAAGTAATGGCTCTGGTCACGAAAACTGACAACGGCCATGAGAGTGGTGTATCTACTACATGTCCCTCCATATCCGCATCCAGTGACGCCTATCGGCTCAGGATGACATGTCAGTCGGTCGGTACCGTTGGACCTTCCGAGGCCTGGTCAAATGGAGTTGGTTAGTACCTTTCACAAGATTATACGAAGGCTCATTGGCTCAAATTACGTTCTCCCATGATGTGAGTAAACGATGGAGATGTTACGGCGCTCATGCTAATCTCAGTCTTCCTATGATGTGCAACGAAAGATACACGTAGGGACAGTGGCTGCAGGACACCAAAATGACGATATTGTTTTGGATAGTAGACTACGGCTGTTCACAAGTTGATGTTGCCCGGCAATGAATTGGGGAGCGACCTTTAGCGCCGTTTCCTTTCTTTCTGCTTTTACAAGACACAATTTTCGTCAGTGACCCATGGCACGAATTCGTTGTCGCTCATGGCAGGTGACTCTGAACACGGTAGTTTTCCACGAAACGAGGTATTCGTGATATATTATTAACACCTGAAGAGCCCAGTGCCTGTATGACACAATCATGATCAACCGGCGATCAAGTCTGCTGATATTGCAAATCTAGTTGTATTCTGCGCCGAATGACGCGTCAACGCCAGTGCAAGTTCTTACTACACCAAAGTCTCAAGACACTCCTTTCGTTGTGGCAATAGGCGCACTTCCTCTCTACGACAGCTGTCATCTCCAATGTATGATTTTACCTGTGCGTCCGTCGTACATAAAACCTACATATCGTTAGAAACTTTGTGTAGAATGTCTCATTATGTAGCGGTTGCAACTGTACTGGCGTGCAGTATGATCTTACCTCACCAAATGATTGTCCATGATAGAAAATCAATCGCAACTTTCACACACACACACACACACACACACACACACACACACACACACACACATACACACACAAGCACGCACAGTTGGACAAATTCAAGACTCTGTTTCTAATATTACCTCGACATAGGTTAGGGTCAAGTCGTGCACCATCTACGTTCATGCTCAACACTTATAATTGCTGCAAACTTGTGATCCTCCAGTTTAAATTACGTAAGTTTTGGCAAGTTATGCGAAACTAAATAAAATACAAGTTGAAATAAATGTGATATTAATACAAGTGTGAAAAGAGTTGAATTCTATCGAATAACAAATTGTAGGCAACATCAAAGTATTTGGGTTGAACGAACTGACGATTTATTCCATCAGTAAAAACACGTAAATAATTTTAATGTTGCCCGTGCAAATATGCATATAAGCATGAAATAAAATAACAATAATAATCAAGTTTAGTAAGGAGTGAGTATTTGCGTATTTAAGTCGTAGAAGATTTCCCAAATACTTAATAAACACCAATGGTTTGTGAAATACAGTTTCCGATTCCGCTAAACTATATACAAAATAACTGCCACTTCACAAATAAATAAAGCTAAATATCGCCACTAGCACATCTAAACTTTGCAGTATCATGAGTGGATAGTGGATTCCAAAAGTCTGTCCAGTAATAATTCGAAAATTGCAGCTGAACTAGATCAGAGTTCAGTGCTCCCCATCGCTTAACACTCGTCAAGTTAGAGACGCAACAGGCCCACAGATTTTAAGTCCCATTCAACCTCGAATTCTTCTAACTACGAACAGAAGCAAAAGTAATCACTTGGACACCAGTCTCCCAAAATCTGTCACTTTACCAGTTCTAAATCACGCTAACAGCTCACTAACACACAAGTTACCTCTACGCCCATTTGAAACAGTGTGACCGCTTGAAGTAGAGTAACCGCTCAACGCACAATAACCAGGAACGGAAGTTCCCGCCACCTAATGGGTCCGCTCTCCAGAGTCAGCTTATAAAATAAGCGGTTCTTAAGATTTTTTGCAAAACAAATGAAGCAATCAATGTACATGTTTTTGCACATTATTTACTGACCACTGGATAACATATTCTGATTTTTTAAAAGAAATTCAGTCATCTTTAAACCCCCCACACCCATAGGAAGAGTTAAAGCTGCTCTGACCAAAATGAGGTTCGTCCATGACGGAAGTCCTGTAGTCTTCTAATTTTATCTGAAATAAAAAAAAAATTTCTTAATGATTTTATGTATATACACTGAAGCGGCGACTGAAAATTTGTATCACGGCCGAGAATTTAACCCGGGTCTCCAGAATACTAGGTAGGCTTCCAAATGGCTAACCGCTTACCCACTGGCTAACGCACCTGCGTAGTAAGCAGGAGAAACGGGTTCGATTCTCGGTATTGGTACAAATTTTCACTGCCGCTTCAGTCTATATTCATAAAATCATATCTGAATGACTCCAGTAAAGTATCTGAAATTGTGTCATTTCAATTTTTGTTAATCTACGCTGAGCTGATAAAATTCATGGAATACCTCCTAATATCATGTCGGACCTCCTTTTGCCTGGCGTAGTGCAGCAAAGACGTGGCATGGACCCAATAAGTAGCTGGATGTCCCCTGTAGAAATATTAAGCTATGCTACCTCTATATCCGTCCATAATTGTGAAAGAGTTGCCGGTGCACAATTTTGTGCACGAACTAACCTCCCGATTATGTCCCATAAATGTTGGATGGGATTCGTGTTGGGCAATCACTCCGTCTTCGGGCCACAAGCGGCCCATCGGGACCATCCGACCGCCGTGTCATCCTCAATTGAGGATGCGGATAGGAGGGGCGTGTGGTCAGCATACCGCTCTCCCAGTCGTTATGATGGTTTTCTTAGACCGGAGCCGCTACTGTTCGGTCGAGTAGCTCCTCAATTGGCATCACGAGGCTGAGTGCGCCCCGAAAAATGGCAACGGCGCATGGCGGCCCGGATGGTCACCCATCCAAGTGCCAGCCACGCCCAACAGCGCTCAACTTCGGTGATCTGACGGGAACCGGTGTATGCACTGCCGCAAGGCCGTTGCCCGTTGGGTGATCGGGATGGGCATAATCATTCGCTCGAACTGACCAGAATATTCTTCAAAGCAATCACAAACTACTTGGCCAAGTGACATGGCGCATTGACATCCATAAGAATTCCGTCGTTGCTTGGGACATGAAATCCATGAATGGCTGCAAATGGTCGCCAAGTAGCCGAACATAACCATTTCAAGCCAATGATGGGTTTAATTGAACCAGAGGTCCCACTCCAATCGATGTAAACACAGCCCACACCATTATAGAATGACCACTAGCTTGCACAGTGCCTTGTTGACAACATGGGTCCATGTTTTTACGGAGTCTGCGTCACACTCGAACCCTACTATTAGGTCTTACCACATGAAATCGGGACTCATGTGACCAGGCCACGGTTTTCCAGTCGTCTAGGGTCCAACCGAATGGTCACGAGCCCAGGAGAAGCGCTGCAGGCGATATCCTGCTGTTAGCAAAGGCATTCACGTCGGTCGTCTGCTACCGTAGGCCGTTAACGCCAAATTTCGCCACTCTGTCCTAACGGATATGTTCGTCGTACGTCCCACTTTGATTTCTGCTGTTATTTCACGCAGTGTTGCTTGTCTGTTAGCACTGACAACTCCACACAAATGCCGCTGTTCTCGATCGTTAAGTGAACGCTGTCTGCCATTGCGATGTCCGTGGTGAGAGGTAATGCCTGAAATTTGGTATTCTCAGCACACTCCTGACACTGTGAATCTCGAAATGTTCCATTCCTTGTGAATTCCGAAATGGAATACCCCAAATGTCTAATTCCAACTACCATTCCGCGTTCAAAGTCTGTTAATTCCCTTCGTAAGGCCATAATCACGCCGGAAATATTTTCACGTGAATCACCTGACTACAAATGACAGCTCCACCAGTGCAGCGCCCTCTTATACTTTTGAGTACGCGATCTGTATATGTGATTTTCGCTATCCCATGACTTTTGTCACATCATGTACTGGATATAGCGCAGAAGTACGAGCACAGTGCCGTGATTATGCTGATGTGATACAATGAATCTGTGAATAATTACATAATTTCAAATTCTAACTTAGTATGCGTTGTCTCCCATTTTGCGACAGCCACCATGTTTAGTTCCTTCTCCCTTCTTCACCCTTGCCGTCCAAATGCTAACCGCTTCTTCCACCTCCAATGCACACGCATCTTATATTCAGCAAAGATAATGTACTGTTTAATCTACAACATTTTGCTCTGTAGAAAGTGTTCAAAATGGCGACCACAACATTCAGTACAGGCATGACAGCCTCATAGCAAATTCCAGCGTCCTCTTACAAGTACAGGAGGCACCCGACGAGCCTCATTAGACGTTGCAACTATCTTGGGAAGAAGTGTTTCTTCGTCTCACGCCAGCCGGTATGGCCGAACGGTTCTAGGCGCTTCAGTCTGGAACCGCGCGACTGCTACGGTCGCAAGTTCGAATCCTGCCTCCGGCATGGATGTGTGTGATGTCCTTAGGTTAGTTAGGTTTAAGTAGTTCTAAGGTCTAGAGGACTGATGACCTCAGATGTTAAGTCCCATAGGGCTCAGAGCCATTTGAACAATTTTTTTTTTCGTGTCACGAACGCGAAGCTTTTGATATAGCCCCACAGACAAAACTAACAGAAGTCAGATCAGGGGAGCGATGTCACCATCTAATTCGACCTTCCCCTCTAATGCAACGCCTGGGATGTGGCATGCAGTGCGTCATCAGGTACTTCCACATAAAAGTGTACAGATGCTCACTCTAGTTGAATCCACATCCGACGACGCATTTTAAGTGGTACATGCTCTTACAGTTCTGGAACAACTAGTTCGATGAAGACCTTATATCCCACTTCACTGATGGACGACACCACGAAAGGTCAGCATCACCGAATGGATGCAAACAACTCGCGAGTGCAGTCAGTAGAGGTAGATTGTGCGGTCAGCACATGATCGTCAAGGTCTATGAACATCGTATAAATGAGTACTTCTGCGTATGCTTTCGTGACGAGGCAGGTTTCCTGACAGAGAAGATCGCTCTGTTACTCTGAAATGAAATGATTGTATGCCAGTTTTAGTCGGCGCCACTTTGGCGACTTGCTCGTAGATGATGGTGAAATGATGCTAAGGACAACACAACACCCAGCCCGCAGTGGATAAAAATTCCAAACCGGCCGGGAATCAAACCCGGGCCTTGTGAGTGGTAGTCAGCCACGCTGACCACTCAGCTACGGAGGCGGATTCAATGCGGTGTCACTGAATGTGACAGTAGTCTCAGTTTGGAACCGCGTGACCGCTACGGTCGCAGGTTCGAATCCTGCCTCGGGCATGGATGTGTGTGATGTCCTTAGATTAGTTAGGTTTAAGTAGTTCTAAGTTCTAGGGGACTGATGACCTCAGATGTTAAGTCCCATAGTGCTCAGAGCCATTTGAACCATTTGACAGTAGTCAGATTAATCCTGGTAGTGTAAAGAAAGTTCAGCATCAGAATTTGGCACTCGCAGGTTTAAGAACAATGATTGAGAACAATTATCGATTAAGTGACAATACTGACAAGTGAAGTGAGGGCATGTGGGAAGGTGTAAGATGATCCATAATCTAAACATATCTCAACAGCTCTGTTAACGGTGTTTGGAAACAACACACGGGTACTGGCACTGGGATTCACCCCATCTGTTCATGCATTTTCACAATCATCTGTAACAGTACTACGTCAATACCACTCTCGACAAGATCTCATCCCAATAATTCACGTTGTTTAGACGCAATCTACTATGGTTCAAATGGCTCTGAGCACTATGGGACTTAACATCTATGGTCATCAGTCCCCTAGAACTTAGAACTACTTAAACCTAACTAACCTAAGGACAGCACACAACACCCAGCCATCACGAGGCAGAGAAAATCCCTGACCCCGCCGGGAATCGAACCCGGGAACCCGGGCGTGGGAAGCGAGAACGCTGCCGCACGACCACGAGATGCGGGCACAATCTACTATGATTGCTACAAAAATGGTTACATTGGCTCTAAGCTCTATGGGACTTAACATCTGAGGTCATCAGTCCCATAGCCTTAGAACTGCTTTAAACCCAACTAACCTAAGGACATCAGACACATCCATGCCCGAGGCAGGATTCGAAACTTCGGCCGTAGCAGCTGCAAGGTGCCGGACTGAAGCATCTAGAACCACTCGGCCACAGTGGTCGACAATTAATACAACACACACGTTTCATTATAAGTGCGACTTAATCCACTATCCGTTCAACAATGAATCAGGAAAGGGTACACAAATGAAATTCTGCAGAATATTGCCATCGCCAGTCTTGCTACATGAAAGTAAATCGTGGTTACTAATTAAACTGGACGTGTCTTATATACAAGCTAGTGATACGAGATTTGTAAGAAGTGTTTTCGAGTACACAATGGCAGAGAGAGTACGAAACACTATTGTTTAGGAGTTAGACCTAGACCTATCAATAATATCCTGCCTCGGGCATGGATGTGTGTGATGTCCTTAGGTTAGTTAGGTTTAAGTAGTTCTAAGTCCAGGGGACTGATGACCTCAGATGTTAAGTCCCATAGTGCTTAGAGCCATTTGAACCATTTTGAACTATCTGTCAAGATCACTCAACACACACTTTGTCCTGCGTTGTGTCTTAGCGCATGACGTGTTTCCGCTTTCCCTGTATGCGACAGAAATCTTCGATACGGTGCCTCTTGAAGCACCAATCACTTCGGCTCCCATGATTACCGGAGCAGCCACCATACGAACACCACCAATTTTCCCACGTTACAAATCAGTTAGTTCCAACAAAATGCACTCATAACTACACGGAAGACTGTTCTGTCCACGACTGCCACTTATAACGTATTGAGGACATTGTACTGGTCTCGTTTATGTCAAATACAACCAGATCTTGCATTTCTTGTAGTGTTTACATATTTAGCCCCCGGATTGATCTGCAATCACTGGGAGGACCCTGGAAAAGAGGGAGAGATACAGCCGAAAAAAAAAAAACGATTATTTGAAAAGCAAGAAAATCAAGGAATGGGGAGGATATTGGCTATGCCGTTCTCGAAGGAACCATTCTGGCATTCGTCTGGAGTGATTTAGAGAAACTTATCTTGATGACCGGCTTGTACTTCAGCTGTTGTCCTGTCCGGTGTCGTATTCATTGGTACACCTGGCACAATGGGCCACTGATTCACCTGCAAGTTTTGCGTCAACAGTCCTTTCAAGTAACATCATTGAACGTATCGAGATTTGAACCCATTCACGTGGCTTTTAGCTGTGAAGGCGGATGTCGACTTCATGAATAATTTTTAATGAAAGTATAGATGTTTGCAATCCAAAGTAAACCTGTGTATGATCAGCAGCGTCTAGCAAATAAATTACGTTATTAATACCACGTCTACCTTTTTCTCATATTATTTGACCTGACGACAATTACCGGTCGATTGTTATCAACTATTCTGTTGTATGTCTGCACACAAACCCTAATAAACATCGTGTTAGGCAATACTACAACGCATGCGCCTCTTTAGTAGGGGCTTCTTTTGCTACCAACCTCGTTATGATAATTCTAATCTTTTCCTTCCAGAATGTCATTGTAAGTTTTTGGTTTTACTTATTTTGTTTTCTTAGTTATAAATTATAATATGATTGTAGATAACAGCTGAAATGCCTCCCAGAGTGGCCGAGTGGTTCTAGGCGCTTCAGTCTGGAACCGCGCCGCTGCTACGGTCGCAGGTTCGAATCCTGCCTCGGGCATAGATGTGTGTGATGTCTTTAGGTTAGTTAGGTTCAAGTAGTTCTAAGTTCTAGGGGACTGATGACCTCAGCAGTTATTCCCATAGTGCTCAGAGCCTTTGAACCATTTTTGAACAGCTGAAATGATAAAATGGTAAAATGATGAATGTAATACCAAGGGTAAGTAATGAATAAAAAAAATAAATTATATTATCATTCACGGCATTTACCAAACCGACGGTTGTGTCGTATTTAACAAAAATGTCTACCTTTGGCAAATGCATCTCCATTTCAATGTCGCATACAACCTACAGTAAAACAATAAACCAAAATGACAATTTTTAATTTCAGGAAACAGCTTGAGTAAATATTTTCCTTATTTAATGATGAAAATATCTAGTAAGACCGTCTACGTGTGTTGGGAAAGGAACTTAAAAACAAGAAGGCGGGTGCAGTTGGCCTTGCGGCTGGCACCGTCACGTGGCTTCGCAGACTGTTCTATCGATCCTCGTAAAATTTAGACTCGCCACGTGCGAAGAGTAGACCGGGTCAGGGATAGCAGTTGGCACGGATCAACTTGAAGTTCGCCCATCTAGGGCATTCTGGCGGTATCCCGTGGTAGCAAAGACAAGACGACGTATTAATGCCTGTCTAGTACGTTCCGACAGCACTAATGTAATGGCACTTCTGTGAAACCATTTAGAGTACAGTTCTAATGTTCTTCTGACCTTCGTCTCACTCTTGGCATTTTTTTCAGTTTTGATGTCCTGCCAGCTTCGAATGAAATACGGAAGGAAGACTGGTATGTAATGTCCCTTCGACGACAAATACTTAGACGCAGAGCACTTCTCGGATTGAACAGGAAATGGACTGTGCTATTTTGAAAGGAATCATCCCGGCATTCGACTTTATGGAAAAACGGGAACCACGAAAGACCTAAATAATTGCAAATAGCCCAAACTTGTAGCTCTGAAAAGCCACTAAGTATATTTCACATTTTATCAATTTTTATCGCCTTGGAGCAAGACAGGTCGTCATCAGATGACTGCAGTACAGTCCGGAACATTGAATACCGTCACAGAACGTTTGATATAACATTTTTTCGAAATATATTCTCTGACTGCGAGTTTCCTTGACATCAGCTGTATTAGGTATACATCTACCGCTTATAACAGCATACGAAAATTTTTGCCGACTAGAACTTGAACTCACATTTCCCACTTATCGCGAGCAGTCGCCTTATCCTCTTCGGCTATCCGTACACGCTCCCCGGACTGACCCAAACCTCGGCACGTCACACTGTCTACATCCTTAGATCGTAGTCCAATAAATTCACCACCTAATGCTCGTAACATTGCTTGGACTCCGACAGCAGGGCGAATGAGACAACAAGGAATCGAGATCAGTGTTACTATCACCGTGTGCCCGCCTTAACATGTAATCCTTTCTTGCAAAATAATGGCTCTGAGCACTATGGGACTTAACTGCTGAGGTCATCAGTCCCCTAGGACTTAGAACTACTTAAACCTAACTAACCTAAGGACATCACACACAACCATGCCCGAGGCAGGATTCAAACCTGCGACCGTAGCGGTCGCGCGGTTCCAGACTGCAGCGCCTAGAACCGCTCGGCCACTACGGCCGGCCCTTCCTTGCATATCTGTAAGAACAGACATTGTTGACGATCCACAGTTCTAAGAAATATTTCCGAAATTAATTCGCTGACTGCGAATTTCCTTGACATCAGCTGTATTAGGTATCCAATAGTGACATACGAAGATGTATGCCGGTCTCGAACCCGGAAGAAATTTTATCACTATACTTTACGCCATCAGCAGCACAACCGGACACATATTTAAGTTTTAATATTAATTATGGCACGATACCGTCTCGCAAAGCAACTTGAATGCAAAGGCCTAGCGCAGAAACACTACAGGACAAAGGGGTACGTAAACTATGGTTCATTCGTAGGTGGTACCTCACTTCATACACTTGTGTCCAATATTAAAGCAAAAAACCGCTGTTTCCCCGTTCTGTGTCTAATTCACGATATAATCATATAAATTGTCAACGTATGTTCGTACGGTCGTGTTCTACACGGAAGATAGGATTCCGGTCAACGGACAACTACGCCAACGATGACGTCAGGGCACCTATCAAACTTGGAACTCGATTTCAGAACCCAAACACTACACCCTAATGGTGTGGGCAGGGATTATGTTAACCACATGAACCCCTCTTCACGAAATAATACGGGTGAACAGGCAAGGTTTAACTGCTGCCAGGTATCGTTTGCGGTTTTGTGAGGTGCTATGGGCCCAGGCTTCGTACTGATGAACGATAATGCTCGACTTCATAGAGCACGGGTGGTTGATGTTTTCTGGGAAATGGAAGATATTGCACCCATGGCGGGGTATGTTCGCTCTCCCGATTTGAATCCTATAGAGCAAGTCTGGGATGCACGGGGAGATAGGTTGCATCACGTCAGCTTTAACCAACCACTCTCCAAGACTTGCGAACACCTCTGCAGGAGGAACGGGCGTTATTGCATCAACATGAGACTGATGACATCATTCACAGCATGCCTCGTTGTTTTCATGCCTGTATTGATGCCAGAGATGGTCACACCCCATACTGAGCATATTAATCAGCAGTTAGAACGTGTGTGCAAATCCGTTAAGTCCGAAAAAACGAAGAACACTTTTGTCTACCGTTATGCATGTTGCAGTCGTTTACATTGTGTACTCTTTAAAGTTTTTCTGCTTAACAAAATTTCCGTTTGTTGCTTTAAGTTTGGACATCAGAGAATATTCGTAAGGACAAACCATATTGTGTTTCCTTAGTTGTATATCCCGTGATTTAGAGCGGAAAAACATGGATTAAGACGGCATACAGTGGACTGTGCCGGAGTTTCTTAAAGTTATTGAAGTATAGGTACTACTGGTTACTACTGTATACATAGTCGGCTTATGTATATTTCTTTAAGCACCTCGGTGAGAAGCGAGTCGTGATATTTACCAACCTATCTGTTTCGCGATACTGCTGTGAATGGGAAACTATCTGCTGCAGTTTTTCATTGTGCGGTACCATTCTCCTTCGGGTAGCCCCAGAGTTGGACTACCATCGCAAAGGCGCTCAGCATGCAGTCATAATGGGGCAAAGTAGCGTTGCGGGATACTATGGTGCACATACCGAGAACCATCGAAATTGTCCAACAAGCAGATAGAGCGGTTCAGCACAATTATCCAGAGTGTTCGAGGATGGAGTTGTCACCATGATCTACAGCTCGGTAATAGCCGAACGCTGCAGTCGCTTCCATATGCATAAACATATTTTGAACCCTCCAGCGTCTTTTCTGCCTCGCTTTGTTTCCGGCATCACTATACTTAGTAACATACAGTAGCACTGCTTCGCTCCATATGTGTGCTATGCCGGCCGGAGTGGCCGTGCGGTTCTAGGAGCTACAGTCTGGAACCGAGCAAGCGCTACGGTCACAGGTTCGAATCCTGCCTCGAGCATGGATGTGTGTGATGTCCTTAGGTTAGTTAGGTTTAATTAGTTCTAAGCTCTAGGCGACTGATGACCTCAGAAGTTATGTCGCGTAGTGCTCAGAGCCATTTTTTTGTGTGCTACGGACCCACATAGGATTGATAGGTCTCCGACTTTCAGTCCTTTAAGCTCAAACTTATCCGAATCCAGCTTCTCCGATTTTCGTTAGACGTTTTAGCGATGAAGTAGATAGAGAACACATGACTAAGGCCCGTTCCAAGATAAGGGCGTAAACGCGAGGAATAAGAATATATAGATATACTAACAAATGCTATTCTAGAAAAAACGTGAAGTTGGATCACAGTAAAAACTCTCTTTTAAGTGTCAAAATATTACGAAATTCATGGCACAAAAAATGGGACTCTGCCTTTAAAAAGATTTTGGGGTCATGAGAAGTGGTCGGCTTATTTCAAATCACATCATAATGAATTTCATTCGGAACTATCTGAGTACCGAGCGTTGCCTGGCTATTTACTTATTCCAATCTTCTGTTAGTCCACCTCGTCCCTCCTCCTCTCTGACTGTCCATCTCCTTCCCTTCTCTTCTCTCTCCATGTTATCATTCCCACCCGAATGGGAGGTTGTTTTGCTCACACCCACAGTATTTATTTCCAGATAGTAAATAATATGTATACCAAATTCCACTGAAATCGATCCAGGGGATTAAGAGGCGGTTTTTGCCTGTGGCTTTGCCCGCGTACGCACATGTCACATATATTTCACACGGATTTGTGCATATATGTCACCTGCATCTCTAGCCAATTTCATTTTGTAGTTTCATTTTCACGCAGCTCGGTGTTTCTGACGTCATAGCTCCTAAAATATGTGTCATATAATGATATAAGTTTGCAGTTACTTTAGGTAACATATGTGAATACTGTCTGCAAAATGTGTAGCGAATACAGTTAGTTTTAAGTAAGCAATAAATTAAAACGTCATTCCTCGTGCGGTAGTAAACCATAAACGCTGTTCCTTTCAGCATTTTCTGGGGAAGCTGTTCGCAAGATAATGTTTCGTAAGGGTTTGAAATGATGTGAAAAGTGGATTTCAAGTCACTAAGTGCTCTTATTCTCAAATTGTGGATGAATAAAATCTGGTTATCCGCTTGTCGAGGGCTATACTTCCTTTTCACCTGCACCCCGTCCCTTTTGATAGGTAGGTGAGTCTTACTCTCAAAGTGATTCTTTCGATACAGTAAATGATATGTGTAGCAGGTTTCGTTGAAATCGGTCCAGTGGCTTAGGAGATGTGGAACATACACACATACGCGTACATACGTACATACATTTTTATAATATGTACGAATGCATGGTTTATTGAACTTGGCAGAATTTTGGAGTTCCAGGCCATAATGCAACTTCGAAAAGGTGCTCTCTTTCAAAAATCCCCAATGGACAAAGGAGCGCAATAAACTTCAAGCTGACACAATCACGAAGACGATGTTGTCGTGTGTGTGATTTAATATTATCCTGTCAGTATTTCCACGAAATGATTTTCAAGAAAAATAACGTTCTTCATAAAGTGGGTTCAAATAACAGATATTAATACTTACCTACAGATTACTGTTATTTGTTTATAGATGTACTTGAAATAACCGAAGTCATTGAACATCTTTTCGTCTTGGTCCCAGAAGAAGATAATTGTCTATTTAGTTTAATAAAGAACTTTAAATTTATGTTGACGTCAGATCATCTTAGGAGGAAGACCGAGAAATTAAGAAGAATAATCATTGAGTCGTTGTCATAATTGCCAGACCATAAGGCTGTTTGCTGATTGTTTTAGTTAAAGCATAATTAAGGATGATCTCGGGCAAGAAACTGAATGTTATTAAAAAAACGATTGAAATTACTCAACTGACTCTGTTTAAAATTGATAGTCCGGCTTTTATGACAAAAAAGTCCGGCTAAATACAGTGCCAAAGTCGGCCCTTCTATTTCCGGATCTGGCAAACCTAGTTGCGCAGAACCGCTGCGTCATAAATGTCGACTGAAACACTGCGCCACGATGAGAAACTTGATAACGGTAATGGTCAAATACAATAGAGGACGAAAATAGTAATCCACCAATAGCCAAGCCTGGAAAACACCAATACATTTTGCTGTTTCTCACCCACCTACATACGTAGTTAGGTTACACACCGTCAAATACACGGAGCCCTCTGGCGGCAGGGGGCTGTAAATACGTACGTGAAGAATAAAGATGTAGAATGTTAATAACGTTTGTTTTATTTAAAAACTTCGAGTTTTTATAAAAAAAATTTGAAGGCATTGCTTTCCGTCACACCCTCATAATATGCTCCTACACCTATTTTTGAAGTAAAGAAGACATTATCGGTCAACTGGGCCTAAATTCGTTCCCAGGAGCGACTAAAGTGTCGATAAATACTGTACTGGAGAGAACACTCCTGTCTGCATAGTGAACACCAGAGTTGGGCTGTCGCTTGACAGGCAAGTCTGCAGGTTAGAAAGATGATATTGTGGCTACTATATGCATGACATAGTCCATGTCTGAGGTCGCTTTTTACGTGCCACCGTCTCAAGAGACCCTCGATTCTAGGTGAGCCGCCGCCGCCAGATTCTAACTGCCGTGATTGACTCCCTGTTGATCACAGGTGTTTCTAAACCATAGATGGATAAAAGATCACAGTACGGCAAATGACTCGCTAATTCAATGGTGACACCAAGAACAAGTGAGCACCTATATTATCCATCCATCCAGAACCCAGAACCACATGCCACATGCCATGCCCGCTAGCCGCCCCCCCCCCCCCCTCTACACACACACACACACACACACACACACACACACAAAATGTAACTCTACGCACCATCTGCCATAGGTCAGAGCGCTTACTAAATGCGCAAGAGCACCCCTATTTGACGTTCAGACACATGAAAAAACGTCACCTGCACTGCTGATTCACGGTTCATGACGGTCCGTCACACGATGCGATGCATGACGCTGGCCAGAGAGGGCTCTGCTCAGGAAAGTGGCAGAGGTATTCTCTCTTGGAGGTGTTTTTCACGGCAGTAAATAGGCCGCTGATGCTACTGCCATCACCTCTCATTGGCGAACCAGCGAGCCAGCTGACGCAGTGGGAAGACATTGAATTCGCATTTGGAACGATTTTTTCAAAACCCTGTCCGACCAAATCGATTTACATTTTGCGGGTTTCCCCAGATTTGTTTCAGGCAAATGTTGAACTGATTCTTTTCAAAAGGATACATCTGAATTCCTACCCCATCCGTCCTAAATCCGAGTTTAAGCTGTGTCTTTAATGACCTCATTGTTGACTTAACTTTAACCCCAAATCATCCTTCCTCTTTCCTACTGTCCAATGATGTGCATCCATTTATGTGCCCACAGTAACCCACATGAGACCTACACTTGAAAGAAGATGATGCACGATTCCACTGCTTCCCAGTTGTGTCAAAATTTTTCGGGGATTACAACAAACATGTGGGGATGCTTTCATTACCTTCCTCCCCATTATTTCACCTACACCAAATCCCTGTGAACACATCTGGGACACCATAGAGTGAGATCAACACACCTGGCATGTGACCTGTGAATAACGACTGAGTGTTAATGAGTGAGAATGGCCTCTTTGTTTCGAGGTGTTAAGGTCACGACGCACTGTTGCCGTCATCAGACGGAAGTAGTTTTCACACTCTATTACTCAAGAGTCTCTAAATCGATTGCTCTTGAGTACAGTATGAACCTACAAGAGAATTGACTATGTAATTATCAATCCCACAAGGGGGTTTCGATTTTCCTCATACTTACTGAATCTGATTTTGGGGTTCCGACACAACGGTACGACGCATTTCTTATAAAAAATTACAAAAAAAGACACGAAAAAGGGAGCTGACAAAAGTATGGAAACACGAAAAACACAACGCATTAACATGCCTAGTATGGAAGACTGTTGCCATTCAAAACAACTTCCAATCGTTTCGAAATGAATATGCGCAAGTTCTGTATGGTTTTCAAGGGAATCTTATACCGTTCTCCCTGCAAAATAATGGCAAGTTCGTGTAACGATGATGGAAGTAGATAGTGATCAAGCGTCCACCTCTCCAAAGGTGACTACAGGGGCTCAATAATAGTGATATATGGTGACTGTGGTGGCCAGGGATATGCGACAATTCATCCTCGTACTAACAAAACCAGTCCTGGACGAAGCGAGCTATGTGAACATGGGTCCTATCGTCTTGAAACACAGCATCACCTTTTGGGAACGAACGTTGTACCTTGGGATGGACCAGATCAGCCAAAATGGTCACATGAGCCTTGGCAGTAACGCGATCCTATGTGTGTGAATTTTTCAAGGGACCAAACTGCTGAGGTCATCGGTCCCTAGATTTATACACTACTTAAACTGACTTACGCTAAGAACAACACACACACTCATACCCGAAAGAGGACACGAACCTCCGACAGGAGGGGCTGCGCAGTCAGTGACATGGCGCTCTAACCGCGCGGCCACTCCGCGCGGCAACGCGATCCTGCAGAGTAACTACGGGTCCGTGGATTACCACGGTATGGCTGTCTAAATCGTCACCAAACCCCCGTCATATTTCACTCTTCTAACGTAAGAAAGTGAAAATAGTGTGAAACAAGACACATCTGACCAAATGATGTTCTTCCATTGCCCCACAGACCAGATTTTGTGGCTTCGGCACCACGTTTTCCTGTTGCCGGTATTTGCATCAGTGAAGTGTGGTTCTGGAATCCTAGCTCGCCCTGTAATTCCCTGATAATGGAGCTCTCTTTGAGGTGTTTTTTTTTTTGTGCTGAAAGGGTTCGCGAGTGCGACATTCAGTTTTGCAGTGACATTTGCAGTTTTTGTCTTCTTATTTTCCTCACAGTCCTCTTTTGGAAATTTGTGGTAAGGTGTTATGGGATCAAACTGCTGAGGTTATCGGTCCCTAAGCCTACGCACTACTTAATCTAACTTAAACTAACTTAAGGACAACACACACACCCATGCCCGGCGGAGGACTCGAACTGCCGGGAGGCAGCCGCGAGGGCCGTTTCAAGGCGCCTCAGACCACGCGGCTACCCCGCGCGACACACAGTCCTCCTCAGTGACTGTCTGTCACGATGACCCAACACACACGTTGTGACATTGCAGATGATGTTTTTCCGCTTTCCATGTATGCAATATACATTTTCGAAGTAATGAAGGAACAGTGAGTTTAACGTCCCTTCGACGTCGAGGTCATTAGAGTTGGAGCACAAGCTCGGACTACGTCAGTGATGTGGAAGGAAATTGCCCATGTCCTCTTGAAGGGACCATCCCGGCATTTTCCTGGAGCAATTTAGGGAAATCACGGAAGAACTAAATTTGGATAACTGGACGTGGGTTTGAACCGTCGTCCTCCCGAATGCGAGTCCAATGTACAAAATAAATCTTCGATACGGTGACTCTTGAAACATCAAACACTTCAGGTCATTTGGTTACCGATGCATCCACCATACGAGCTCCAACAATTTTCCCACGTTCGAATGCACTGAGCTCCAACATAAAGGACTACACAGAGCACCGCTCTGGCCACGACTGATACAACGTATTGAAGACATTGCACAAGTGTGGTTAGTGGTCAGATTCAAAAGCGGAACCTGCATTTATCTGCATTTATGTTCGAGCATGCATTTCTGGCGGTGTTTCCATATTTTTGTCCAACCCTTGTAAATTTTAAGATTTTTGAGTGGTGTTAAGTACAAGACATTTCGAATGCTTTATCAGAACGGCAGGTAGCGGAGTGCGTAGCGTATTGGTCTTGTTTTTTTTTTTTTTAAGTGATTTGTTTGATTCTCGCTAGTAGCAACTTTTTAAATTCTATGTTTACTATCAAATCTAATGTTAATTATAGAGTACCGTACCATAGTTTTGCTAAAAATAACGTATTTTACACTTAATTGCTAATAGCATGAAAACAAATACTTGATACGGAAGTGTAAAACCTCTTATTTGTTAAATGAAAAAGTATATCTATCAATAACATTGTTCGATGTCTATAAATAGAAAACATTTTTATTTCCTGTTTCATGTTTCCGATTTCTGTACCAAATTTTAATATACTGTGAATACTCGCACTTTAATATAATAAGTAATTAAGAAAACAAATGTTTTATTAAAGAATTGTGGTTACTATACAAGGTATTTCAAAATCTTGGCGAAAATAAACTAGGGCAGATAGATCACGTAATGGGGAACAGCTTTTGTGTCAGACAATGTGTTCGCTAGTACTTCCCATCGAAGTCAACCATTCTAAAACTGGTTAAGCCCCTAAGAGGCGGAAGGGCGTTCGCACCCTGTGGCTTTCGTATGTAATGCATCTGTTTGGCGTGAAAGATGGTACGTGCGCAAAATTTAATTTCTCGATTCCCTTCCAAAACATCTTTCTCCCGTTAGAGACATTAATTCTTACGGTTTTTTGTTGGAAATCCCTATGACTACACTGGAGTAGGTAGTATTCTGCACACTTGGTTAGTAAACTCTACTAATTCGGCGAAATCTTGTCGTCCCACGGCCCCCGGATACTAAAACGTAACCTAGCGTCGCTGCGAAGGGTCACAGAACTTTTGTCTTCAACGGAAGTTGTTCCCCTGACATGATCAATCGTCCCTAGACGTTTGTGGCAAAGACTTTGAAATATCCTGTATGTTAACCGTGTTACCATTTGATAATAAATTTATAATTGAGATGAAAGTAAAACAATGCTGTAAGGAGGATCGATGCAGCGACTTCGGGATTGCAAGATTTGTACGCTACGCAGTCAGGTAACGCCGGCACTGTAAAGAACTTCGAAAAGCTTTTTACTTAATAGCATGCAGAAATTTTCAAAACTTCATATGCGAATTAAGGAGGTCTTTTTAAGAACAAAAGAAGTGCATCGTGCTGCTCTAAGAAATTAAGAAATTTATGTTCGGGCACTTGGTACTGTAAATATGAAAGAAACGAAGATCTGCAGTTAGGTCCGCTCGTGACACCTGCTCGTCATAGACACTGGCGGCTATTCCACATTTATTCGTTAACGTTAGACTGCTACGATACCCTCTCCTCGTTGTACATGGTCACCGGATTCACGTTTTGGGGTCTCGTTTATCATCTTGGTGACAGTTTCCGGAAGTTGTAAGCAGACATGCAGCAAAGAGCACAGCGTAGTCCGCATTGCGGACAGTCTGTGCGGGAACTGGAAGCCTTGCTGGCGAGTTTTGCGGGCGGGCCGCGGCCCTCACGCAACTCCAGCTCCCCTGCAACTGTTCGCAACTTTTTGGGCCGCAGTCGTTTCCATTCCGAGCGCGCTCTCCGCATCCGTATTGATCTCTAAACGCGCAGCAGTCGGCGTTCTGAGTGATTTCCGATTGCGTTCCCAGTACGTTTCTTTCTTTGAAACCAACAACAATATGACGTTCGAGAGTTTCGAGTAATTTGGATATGACATTTGTTTTCGGTATTTGGTGAGTTTGGTGCTTCCCAACTGGCAATTTCATTTTGTATGACAAAGACTATATTATTTTCTCTGTGGTGCTTAAAAGTTCGAGATCGTCAAACAAGGCGGACGGAAATGCTGCCTGAACTAAGTCCTGCTAATCGGGATCCTGATTGCCATACGACAAAAACACACTTCCTGATATCTAAAAGTTACTGTTATCGAAGGCCACTGAAGTACTGCTTTAAGGCCAGTCGCACTTCTGCCGACAAAAGCTTTGCACATAGTAAACTAGACAAGAAGAAAACCTATATCTGCTCCACTAACCCGAATAAGAAAAGGTCTGCCAATAAAATAAGCTAGCACCAGTCAGTACTTTACACATGCAGTATATTAAGCAGTTACGATGACACTATAAATAGCTTCTCTCGTGCAGAGCTTTGCGTCAGTATTTTGAATGTCAGCAATATTAACTGCAAATATGCAATTGACCTCAGAAGCAGTTTCAAACATACAAGAAAATTCTAATTTGTCTTCGTCAGTAATTTTCTAAGGAAATAAACGCATTAAGTCTCCAACATGGCAAATTCTATGCTGCAGCAGTACGCCAGTGCACAAAATGTGTGTGTGCTGTGCACATAAACATGAAACAAGAAGCTGCAGGACGAAGAATAAAGTTAAGTGCTCATATATGCAAATTAGACGTTGATATATTACTTGAAAAACTCGGTAGCTAAATGAAGTTTTATTTTGCTAAGGACAGCTGCAACTTTCGAAATGCATTCAATATAATATCAATAATAATGAATATATAACAGCTAGAGATGAATGAAAACTTGAAACGCGTCTTGTTATGAATAAAATTTTAAAAAAGCAGCTGGTTGCTGCATTATGTTTCTGTGTAATTTATTGCAGGGACACTGAGCCAAACATCTAGTAACATGGTTAAATTAATGAAAATCTAAGAGCATTAGAACTTTAAACTCAGAGAATCGCTGCATCCACGAACGAACACCAGACTGCTTGAAAGTAAGACGCATTGAGAGTGTACTAACTAACAGGTCATAACTCTCTACCTATTGATACACTAACTGGGTTCAGTAAGGCACGGGCTGCAGAAGGTACCAAAGCGTGGGGAAATTCGATTCAATTATTAGTGTAGCCAATTCGGAAAAAAGGTGTTTCTGTTTCACGGGCCCTAAAATATCAGGCGAGATTCTACTTTTCTGTTTGACTGTAACGCCTTTCACATGTAAGTTCAGATGAATTCCATTAGGAATCCACTGGAACATCCGAATTAATTCACGACTCTACAAACATTGATCGATGATGGCTAAGCACAAATGTATCAAATCGAAACAGCGAATCTATGTCAGAAACATCTATGTCGAAAGTAATAAGCGAAAGTGAGAAAATTTCAAGTTATAATTGGTCTGCTGAAGATGATGACAATCCTAGTAGACACATTGCGACAATGATTTTACCCATCCGTACAGGATCCTACAATAAATTACAGCAGTTGTTGCAAGTGATATGCCTCAGATTCTACGCAGAAGACACTCTCGCGAGCGTTGTTACCAGGAAGTTCTTTTCAGTCTCGGCAGGTATCTGGTACACAAGACGTTCCATATTCCTGCAAGAGGTCCTCAGATGGTATCAGATCGCGTCAACTGTCTGCCCATAAAACAGGACCTTAATTTTCCGTCCTACACAGATGTTCCAGAGTATTACGTCCAAGATGTCCACCATATTAGAACCACGCTAGGGCACGAAGTTGAAGTGGGGTATTCTCGAACAACTTGGAAAGTATGTGCCTTAGAAACACAGTGTTCAACGGTGCAGTTAACCAGGGAGGAAGTATAGAAACACAGTGTTCAACCGTGCAGTTAACCAGGGAGGAAGTATACATGGGTCTATTAACCAGACCCTTCCTATACCCACCCGCAATTCCCGAATGATTTCCCAACAGTGCAGTACACTAATACCACTTCACGTCCAATTGATGAAGAGGTGACCGGAGGTTTTGCACCTGTGCCATCCAGCACTGCTTCATTCAGGTCGGGAGCCTGTTCAGTTCGTTGTTCTCGTCCGATATTCTGTTGTGATACCGTTTTCCTGTTTCCGTTAACCGTTGTAATGCTTTGGAAATGTGACGGACGTCGGAAGTTTCCTACTTGGGTACTTGACTCGATACAACCGGTCTCCATCATTACGGTTTCCTTTTGCTTGTCCGCACACGAAAACCCAATCTGCAAATTACGTTACCGGGCACAACGCCATTTCATATGGACTAACTGACTCTACACTTCAACTTGTAAACGGAAAGTGCAGTGTTATAGTCAGGACTGACCATGTCAGTTTATACATCAGTGTAGTAATAGAGATTTCTGTCCTAGTCCCAAATGACGTATATTTACAAAAACTTACATCCATAATGTTATTTTTTGGGAAAACAATTAAAACTGTACGACTACCTCTTGTAGAGTTATTGAATGACACATCTGGTTTCTTAACTTTCGACTCAGTCGTTTCCGGACAAGAGTAACTTAAATTGTTTTTCTCAACACTGAAACATTCTGTCTCGCAGCAGTAAGTTAAATCTAAAGTTATCTATCTTATTTATTTATTGCTTATTTAGCCTATTTAGATTACGGCCTTAAGGCTCTCTCTTGTAACTGACGAGGAGCAACATATACCAAAAAATATTACGTAACGATCTCAGTAATGTAAAACAAAACCAAACATTCAACACAAACCAAAAGAAATTTTACCAGACAATAGATAACACACACATCAAAATAGACAATCCACCAAACATAACAGACATGGAACACTTCTGGAGCAACATATGGTCAAACCCGGTACAACATAACAGGCATGCACGGTGGATACAAGCAGAAACAGACACATACAAGATGATACCACAAATGCCTGAAGTGATAATTTTGCAACACGAAGTCACCAGAGCAATTAATTCTACGCACAAATGGAAAGCGCCTGGAAAAGATAAAATAGCAAATTTCTGGCTAAAGAAGTTCACCTCAACACATTCACATCTAACTAAATTATTTAACAGTTACATTGCAGACCCATACACATTCCCTGATACACTTACACATGGAGAAACTTATCTGAAACCTAAAGATCAAGCAGACACAGCAAACCCAGCAAAATATCGCCCCATAACATGCCTACCAACAATATACAAAATATTAACTTCAGTCATTACACAGAAATTAATGACACATACAACACAGAACAAAATTATAAATGAAGAACAAAAAGGCTGTTGCAAAGGAGCGCGAGGGTGTGAAGAGCAACTGATAATAGATGCAGAGGTGACATATCAAGCTAAAACTAAACAAAGGTCGCTGCACTACGCATACATTGATTACCAAAAAGTTTTTGATAGTGTACCCCACTCATGGTTACTACAAATATTGGAAATATACAAAGTAGATCCTAAATTGATACAGTTCCTAAACATAGTAATGAAAAATTGGAAAACCACACTTAATATCCAAACAAATTCAAATAATATCACATCACAGCCAATACAGATTAAGCGTGGAATATACCAAGGAGACTCATTAAGTCCTTTCTGGTTCTGCCTTGCTCTGAACCCATTATCCAACATGCTAAATAATACAATTTACGGGTATAATATTACTGGAACATACCAACACAAAATCACACATTTGCTATACATGAATGATCTAAAACTACTGGCAGCAACAAATCAACAACTCAACCAAATACTAAAGATAACAGAGGTATTCAGTAATGATATAAATATGGCTTTCGGAACAGACAAATGTAAGAAAAATAGCATAGTCAAGGGAAAACACACTAAACAAGAAGATTACATATTGGATAACCACAGCGACTGCATAGAAGCGATGCAAAAAACAGATGCCTATAAATAATCAGGATACAGACAAAAAATAGGAAGAGATAATACAAATATTAATGAAGAACTAAAAGAAAAATATAGACAAAGACTAACAAAAATACTGAAAACAGAATTGACAGCAAGAAACAAGACAAAAGCTATAAATACTTGTGCTATACCAATATTGACCTACTCATTTGGAGTAGTGAAATGGAGTAACACAGACCTAGAAGCACTCAATACACTTACACGATCACAATGCCACAAATATAGAATACATCACATACATTCAGCAACAGAAAGATTCACATTAAGCAGAAAGGAAGGAGGAAGGGGATTTATCGACATAAAAAACCTACATTATGAACAGGTAGACAATTTAAGAAAATTCTTTCTAGAACGAGCAGAAACTAGCAAAACATACAAAGCAATCACTCATATAAATACATCGGCTACACCATTGCAATTTCATAACCACTTCTACAACCCTTTAGATCACATAACATCAACAGATACGAAGAAAGTAAATTGGAAAAAGAAAACACTACATGGCAAGCACCCGTATCATCTAACACAGCCACACATCGATCAAGACGCATCCAACACGTGGCTAAGAAAAGGCAATATATACAGTGAGACGGAAGGATTCATGATTGCAATACAGCATCAAACAATAAACACCAGATATTACAGCAAGCATATTACTAAAGATCCCAATACCACAACAGATAAATGCAGACTTTGCAAACAACAAATAGGAACAGTAGATCACATCACAAGCGGATGTACAATACTAGCAAATACAGAATACCCCAGAAGATATGACAATGTAGCAAAAATAATACATCAACAGCTTGCCTTACAACATAAACTTATAAAACAACACGTTACCACATGCAAGTACTGGAGAACGATGAATACAAATTATACTGGAACAGAACCATTATAAAAGATAAAACAACACCACATAACAAACCTGACATCATACTCACCAATAAAAAGAAGAAATTAAGACACCTAATCGAAATATCCATACCAAATACAACAAATATACAAAAGAAAACAGGAGAAAAAATTGAAAAATACATCCAACTGGCTGAGGAAGTCAAGGACATGTGGCAGCAGGATAAAGTTGACATTATACCAATTATACTATCAACTACAGGAGCCATACCACACAATATCCACCAGTACATCAATGCAATACAACTACGTCCAAACTTATATATACAACTACAGAAATCCGTAATTATTGATACATGTTCAATTACCCGAAAGTTCCTAAATGCAATATAACATATACCGTACAGTTAAAAGGAAGTCACGCTTGATCAAGGTCCGCGTCACTTTCCATTTTTGACCAGACATAACGTCTGAGAAAAGAAAGAAATAAAAATTATAATAATAATAATAATAATAGCAGTAACTGTAATAATGACAATCATAATACTAAGAAGAAGATGAATGCGGTACAGGAATAATAAGCAGGATTGATACGGTAGAAATATCGTACATCAAAAATGTATTACAAACAAGCATTCATTTCCAGTTCCATCCAGGAAAAGTTTTCAGAATTGTAACAATAATAAAAGCCACATCCATCGCTGCTAAATTATTCTGCACTGTGATAAAAATTTTTACACTTGTTTTCGTTCTCGGCCTCGCTGGTCTCAGTCTTTAGGAGTTTTTAATGTACTAAACAGTAGGAAAGGTAATTTTTGCTCTTTGGGGCCACCAGTGCAAAATATGTCTTGCGGTGACAGAATTACGATAATGGTATACCATTTGTAATGCTCTCTATATGATTTTCCTGCTTAAATCACAATTAACTCATTTCGGCTTATTGTTCAAATGTGTGTGAAATCTTATGGGACTTAACTACTAAGGTCATCAGTCCCTAAGCTTACACACTACTTAACCTAAATTATCCTATGGACAAACACGCACACCCATGCCCGAGAGAGGACTCGAACCTCCGCCGGGACCAGCCGCACACTCCATGACTGCAGCGCCTAAGACCGCTCGGCTAATCCCGCGCGGCTTTCGGCTTGTTGCCATCATTGACTTTTCTGTAAATACATTAATAGGTAATAGTCTTGACATTGTGAACTGTAAATATGATCGTAAAGGTATTATACATTCGACTGTTGTTTTTACCTTATGTGCAATTCGAAGCTACTATATGCTGTCTTTATTGGAATTTGTATTTAGACGTTACTTGGTCGTTCGTTGTAGACATGCTGTTATATCTGATTTAAAAATACAGATTAGTCAATTTTTGTGCGTTATTTTCTCTCTGCACAGCTTGCATGACAGTAGATCAGTGTCATTACCAGGTACATATTTACACAGTTACCACTAGAAGTAAGTGATGTGTCGAAATTCGGTTATATTTTGATTACTTTCTTAGGTTTGGTTCTGATTATGTTTTTTACTTGAAATTTTGTCAGGTTTGTGCTGAGATTATTAAGTTTTATTTTTATTTTTTAAGTAATAATTTTGCTATCATTTATGGGTTGTGATGTTTTCTTGGTGTTGCATCTTTGTTGTACATTGTTTATGCTGTTACTATGGATGTGTGTTACTTAGTTTCTTTGGTTTGTTTATTTTATCCGTTTTCTGTTTTACAATATCAGTAAAGTTTTCAATATGTTTTTTGTGCTTCAGGTCGGTTGGTTAGTTCACTACATTTAGAGTGTTATTATATGCGTCCTCCCTTGAACCATGGGCTTTACCGTTGGTGGGGAGGCTTGCGTGCCTCAGCGATATAGATAACTGTACCATAGATGCAACCACAACGGAAGAGTATCTGTTGAGAGGCCAGACAAACATGTGGTTCCTGAAGGGGGACAGCAGCCTTTTCAATAGTTGCAGAGGCAACAGTCTAGATGATTGACTGATCTGGCCTTGTAATATCGACCAAAAAGGCCTGCTGTGTTGGTACTGCGAACGGCTGAAAGTAAGGGGAAACTACAGCCGTACATCTTCCCGAGGGCATGCAGCTCTACTGCATAGTTACGTTATGATGGCATACTCTTGGGTAAAATATTCCTGAGGTAAAATAGTCCCCCATTCGGATCTCCGGGCGGGGACGTCGTTATCGCAAGAAACAAAACCGGCGTTTTACGGTTCGGAGCGTAGAATGTCAGATGCCTTAATCGAGCAGGTAGGTTAGATAATAGGGAAATGGGTAGGGTAAAGTTAGATATACTGGGAATTAGTGAAGTTCGGTTGCAGGAGGAACAGGAATTCTGGTCAGGTGAATACAGCGTTCTAAATGCAAAATCAAGCAGGGGTAATGCAGGAGTAGGTTTAACAATGAGCAAAAAGAAAAAAAAAGGAATGCAGATAAACTACTATAAGTGGTGTAGTGAACGCATTATTGTTGCTAAGAATGACACGAAGCTCACACCCAGCCATCGTAGTACAAGTTTATATGACAACTAGCTCCGCAGATGAGGAGGAGGTTGAGGATATGTAAGATGAGATAAAACAAATAATTCAGATGGTTAAGGGAGCCGAAGATTTAATAGTCATGGGATACTGGAATTCGATAGTAGAAAATGGAAGTGAAGGAAAAGTAGCAAGGGAATATGGACAGGGGGAAAGGAATGAAAGAGGAAGCCGCATGGTAGAATTTTGCACACGGCATAATTTAATCATAGCTAACAATAGGTTTAAGAATCAAGAGAGAGGGTTGTATACGTGGAAGAGACCTGGAGACACCGGAAGGTTTCAGATTCATTATTTAATGGTTAGACATAGATTTAGTAACCAGATTTTTGAAATTGTAAGACATTTCCAGGGGCAGATGAGGACTCTGACCACAATTTATTGGTTATGAATTGCAGATTAAAACTGAAGAAACAGCAAAAAGGCAGGAATTTTAGGAAATGGGACCTGGGTAAACTGAAAGAACCAGAAGCTGTAGAGGGTTTCAAAGGCAGCATTAGGGAACAATTGACAAGAACAGGAGAAAGGAATACAATGCAAAAAGAATGGGTAACTTAGAAAGATGAAATAGTGAAGGCAGCAGAGGATCAAGATGGTAAAAAGACGAGGGCTAGTAGAAATCCTTGGGTAACACAAAAAATACTGCAATTTAATCGAGAAAAGAAGAAAATGTAAAAATGCAATAAATGAAGCTGGCGAAAGGGAATACAAACGTCTAAAAAATGAGATCGACAAGAAGTGTAAAATGGTTAAGCAGTAATGGCTAGAGGACAAATACAAGGATGTAGAAGCATATATCACAAGGGATAAGATAGATACTGCCAACAGGAGAAATGAAGAAACCCTTGGAGAAAAGAGAACCACTTGCATGAACATCAAAAGCTCAGATGGAAAACCAGTCCTAAGCAAAGAAGAGAAAGCAGAAAGGTGGAAGGAGTGTATGGAGGGGCTATACCAGGGAGACGTAGTTTCGGGCAATATTATGGAAATGGAAGACGACGTAGAGGAAGATGAGAGGGGAGATATACTGCGTGAAGAATTTGATGAAGTACTGTAAGACCTAAGTTGAAACAAGGCCTCAGGAATATAAGATAGGTTAAGGAAAGGCAAACCTACCTTTATAGCATACGAAGACTTAGAGAAAGCTTTTGACAGTGTTGACTGGAATACTCTCTTTCAAATTCTAAAGGTGTCAGGGCTAAAATACTTGGGACGAAAGGCTATTTACAATTTTTACGGAAATCAGATGTCAGTTATAAGAGTCGAGGGGTACGAAAGGGAATCAGTGGTTGAGAAGGGAGTGGTACGGAGTTGTAGCCTATCCACGATGTTATTCAATCTGTATACTGAGCAAGCAGTAAAGGAAACAGAAGCGTAGCAATTAAAGGTCAGGGAGAAGAAGTAAAAACTTTGAGGTTTGACGATGATATTGTAATACTGTCAGAGACAGCAGCGGACTTGGAAGAGCAGTTTAAGGGAATGGACATTATCTTGAAAGGCGGATATTAGATGGACATCAACAAAAGTAAAACGAGGATAATGGAATATAGACGAATTAAATCAGGTGATGATGAGGAAATTAGATTAAGAAATGAGACACTTAAAGTAATAAATGAGTTTTGCTATTTGAGAACAAAATAAATGGTGATTTTCGAAGTAGGGGTCATATGAAATGAGACTGGAAATGGCAAGAAAAGCGTTTCTGAAGAAAAGAAATTTGTTGACATCGGGTTTAGATTTAAGTGTCATGAAGTACTTTCTGAAAGCATTTTTATGGAGTGTAGCCATGTATGGAGGTGAAACATCGACGATAGACAGTTTAGACAAGAAGAGAATAGAAGCTTTTGAAATGCGCTGCTACAAAAGAACGCTGAAGATTAGTTGGGTAGATCACATAACTAATGAGAAAGTACTGAATATAATTGGAGAGAAGAGAAATTTGTGGTACAACCTGTCTAGAAGAAGGGGTTTGTTGGTAGACTACATTCTGAGGCCTCAAGGGGTCATCAGTTTAGTACTGGGGTAAAAATCGTAGAGGGAGACCAAAAGATAAATACAGTAAGCAGATTCAGAGGGACGTAGGTCGCAGTAGTTACTCGGAGATGAAAAGGCTTGCACAGGTTAGAGTAGCATGGAGAGCTGCATCAAACCAGTCTTTGGACTGAAGACAACAACAACAACAACGTTATGTGCGTATCAAAATATTTCTTCAAGGATGTTCGTGTTTGCCCCCTTTTGCGTAATACAGAGGATTTCCAGCGCTTCGTTTATCAATTTTACGTCGTGTTTTTCTATTTGCTGATGTTGAAAGAATGTGAATGGGTTGTTTTCACTGTTTCTGGAGAGCCCTTTGTATCTAATGTTGATGTTACTGCCGGTTTGTCCGATGTAGAATTTGGGGTATATGTTACATG
The DNA here is from genome assembly GCF_023864345.2 of Schistocerca serialis cubense. Lineage (NCBI taxonomy): Eukaryota > Metazoa > Arthropoda > Insecta > Orthoptera > Acrididae > Schistocerca > Schistocerca serialis. The sequence goes on along the minus strand of NC_064640.1, from coordinate 623,041,710 downwards.
AAATTTTATGAATGCCGGGGTGGTTATGTATGGGAATTGTCGAGTTGACTTTGTAGATTTAGTGTTTGAGGCTATGTATGTTTTGATATGGAAAGGCGATGTTTGTTTTGTTGAATAATTTATTAATTTTGTTTGTGATGTTTCCTATATAAGTTGTGGTTACGCATGATGCTTTTTCTTTTCGTTGTATGTGTGTTAAGTGTTATTTATTCATGTATACTGAGCCTTTTTGGTTGTGTTTTACTGTAATATAGTTTTGGTATAATTTTTGTGTCATAAATGTTTTGTTGGGCTATGTATTCTAAGGTTCTTATTTCATTCTGAATGGTTTTGTCTTCTAGTGGTAGATTTACCAATATGTCAAGCAAAGTGTAAACAATGAGAGTTTGTGGTCTTTGGGTTTACATGAGTGTGCGCTGATAATGTGTGGTAAAAGATGTTACTACAATTTTTTATGATAACCAGAGTTTCCCTGCACCATCTCAAGAATTAACGACACATGGCATTGTTAATTGTGATTAGATTATTAGATGGGGACGGTAAGGTGGATGGCCCTCTTGCGTATATTCCAGAGGGGTAGGCTATATGGACATTAGTTTTTATTGTCCTTTTACGTTCAAAAAAATGGTTCAAATGGCTCTGAGCACTATGGGACTTGACATCTGTGGTCATCAGTCCCCTAGAACTTAGAACTACTTAAACCTAACCAACCTAAGGACATCACACACATCCATGCCCGAGGCAGGATTCGAATCTCTGACCGCAGCGGCCACGCGGTTCCAGACTGAAGCGCCTAGATTCGCACGGCCACACCAACCGGCTTTTACTTTCATTTCTATCATCATTCACACGCACTGCACAAGCGCTCTTTACACTCTTCAAGACAACGCACAGAAACGCTTGAAATATTACACCGAAAAATTTCACTACGCCCCGCGAATAGCACCAAACACGGGTCACAGCCTTCGAATTCGCAGGAATGACTAGGTAAACATAACGCAAGAAATTAGTTAAAGTAATTTTGGGGATTCAAAGAGAAACATGGCGAACAAGAATTGAAGAAATATTTTAAATGAGAGTTTCCTTCTTTTTATTTCTTTTTTATTTGCCTACCATTATAAACCTGTGATCCCATTAATATAGTGTTTTCACATTTTACAACGAGATTTAGAATTTATTAAATGTATTTTGATTGTCTGTAAGCGTTGTGCTCACATATTACGGCATCTATTACATCTATCAAATGAACATTATATACTGGCCAAATATAATTCATTCCAAACATGCCATTTTTTTTTACTTCAACTAATATAGCAGTAGGTAAGGAAGCGAACTTCCTATACTCATCTCAATGAAAAAAAATTGGATTTATTTAATAAGTACATATTCCTTTAGTCGCCACAGATATAATTAATTTAATTGAGTAAATACTATTGCTTTTCACACAAGCTTATCTGCTGTTTTTAGGAAGGCACAGACTCATCAAATAGTGCAAATGGCTCTGAGCACTATGGAACTTAATATCTGAGGTCATCAGTCCCCTAGAACTTAGAACTACTTAGACCTAACTAACCTAAGGACATCACACACATCCATGCCCGAGGCAGGATTCGAACCTGAGACCGTGGCGGTCGCGCGGTTCCAGACTGAAGCGCCTAGAACCACTCGGTCACAGCGGCCGGCACAAACTCATCAAATTTGCAAAAAATGTACACAACCTATTACCACTTGTCAAGTAAAAACATAAAGGATAAAGTGGACTGGTAATGAAATGAGACAACAAAAAAACATTCATCAAAATTGCAGCAGAAGAATCTCCAGAAGGAAGAAGACAACTAGGACGGCCGAAAGTGAGATTGTGTAGGAAAAGTCTCACAATTATTCTAATTTACGAATTGGAGATAATATTGTAAAAGCATATAAGCTTAGTAAAGTACTGTTAAGACAACAGCAAAGATTTTGTTGAGCTTGTTTAATTGCTTTTTTAACACTAGAGCCGGCCGGAGTGGCCGAGCGGTTCTAGACGCTACAGCCTGGAACCTCGCGGCCGCTATGGTCGAAGGTTCGAATCCTGCCTCGGGCATGGGTGTGTGTGATATTCTTAGGTTAGTTAGGTTTAAGTAGTTCTAAGTTCTAGGGGACTGATGACCTCAGAAGTTAAGTCCCATAGTGCTCAGAGCCATTTGAACCATAACACTACTACTACTACTACTATTGTTATTATTATTATTGATGATAATGATAATGATGTTGCAGCATAGAATTTCTTGCGTTGCTTTGTGAACTTAGATCGCAGGAGAAGTAAATCGAACAGATCAGTTAGTTACTCCTTGCTATAGATCATCTCACAGGTACATACTAGGACTAGCTGAACATCTTAGAGCTCTAAGACCTCAGCGCTTAGAAAGGCCACCGCTTTAGAGAAACAACAGCTAGAGTGAGTTACATATGCTGTAATGTAATGGCTCGTTTGAGTGCCATTTTATGGCAAACGGCCGAGAAATTCAGGTCGTTATAACCAGGTACGCTCAAGTTGCACAGTAGAAATGCTAATGAGTGTTTGCTGCCCCCCTGCGCCGGCCAAGTTGGGTCGCCGTTTCGGAGTTGAACGGGGCCCCGTTCGCCTGCGAGGCAGAGCATCGACCAACCTGAGGCGCAGGAAGTAGCCGTCAGATGCGCCGCGCCGCGCCTGAAAACGTGGCGCCGCCGGATAAACTCGCTGTCACGGGCTGTGGATAGCAAAATAGACCCGCGCACTACTGCAAATAAGCAACATAGGCCGTTCTCTTCACTTCCAACTGAAAAGCGTGTGTCTTATAATACACTTGTCACCAAATGAATTATGATCGCTATTGTGAAACTAATCGATTTATGAGGCCCAAGTTGCGCGTTGCAGCTCCCTTCGCCCCGTTTCGCCCTCCACCAAAGTGAATTTTCCAGACCTTGCCGCTTACCAGTCAACTATTTCCTCCTTGCCTGTGGTTGGCATTAGCTTCATTTTGTGAAGTGGCTCCTTATAGTTCGGTCATTAATTGGGCTCACATTTAATAGTGCTGCTGGTTTCTCCCATGGGTTGAAATAAGAGAAAGAGTTTCTTGCGAGTTACTTGTTACGGAAATTTCATCTTGTACATAAAAATTAACTAAGAAGTCAATTTTTGAAAGTGGTTCATCATACTCTACAAATGAAATAGTGAAATCTGATAAAAATTTGGAATTTTGGTTAACATCTAGAATCATCACAAATTTCAAATGGAGTAAATAATCGGTGTAACTGCCAGGCAAATGCAATAGTTGCGTGAGTGCTCAAAAAATTAAACACTCCAGCTCTGAATGCGTTGAAGCACTGGATTTTTCACATGAAGAACGATCAAGGATGTACACTGACAAGTAATCCCTTGAGTGCGAGGTCGCGAGTTCAATCTTTAGTAAGGCTCATTTGAAAGCGTCGTGTTAACAATTGTGACATGAAAAATATTAACTGCTAATGTCTCACCATGTGCATCAGGAAGGCGATAGAAAATGACTGCCTGGGAGGTACAGAGACAAACCTTCTATGGGAGTTATGTATTACGCTTTACAAAATGAACATCGTCGACATTCAATAAATGTTCAAAACGAACCATTAGCTTGTACCATGAACACCGAATGATTAAGGTATTCACCGAATGAATACGGTATCCACTATTAAACAACGCATATAGAATCATATTGGTGTAACAAGGTAATGAGAAGTGATGGAATGTGACGGCATGCATCCGAATGCGAAACAGTTCGTTGTGGTGGTTATCGTGAAACTAACTATCCTTTAAGGGGTAGCTGCAGATATTATGATAATATGTTTTATAGGCACGGGAAAAACAAATATCCAGAGGCTGAATTTGTCCAGTGGTTCCAGGTGGTATAAACTGTAATGTCACACTATTTTAAGGAAGGATAATTTGCTCTAAAGGAGTATGATTTTTATACGCAGACAAGGAATAGAGCAAAAGCAAATTTTTTGATCAGTTACTGGCCAAAAGCAGAGCTCATAACGTAGCTGTAGTTCTCTTACGACCATTTACCCACTCTTGCTTGCTGTGACGTAAATATTCCCTACTGCCTTTGCAAGATCACGCACACGAGAAAGAATCGTTCTGAGTAGAGCACCTCCAACTTCTTGAGGCACAATAAATACCTTTCCAGCCAATTTACCTTCAGCATTAACAGTCGGCATAATTGGATACGGATGTGTTAAGGCATTGATGTTAGTTGATCTTGATACAAATTGCGTGGTACCTCTCATTTCCAGGATTCCTTCCATATTCGTTTCCTCTTCAAATCCCGATTGGTCAGAGTTGAAACAAATTCCTTACTGTACGATGGGATACGTTTGTTTATCGCATTTACATATTTTTGGACCGATTCAGCAGTTTGTTGTGCATCGTCAAGTTGACTCTTTGTTTGAAATTTCGGTATCTTACGGCTTACAATATTCTGTAGCACTGTTTGAAGTTATGCAATCATCCACTGATTCCCTCAAAATCACAGTAATCTATGTCACGAGCACTCTGATGTGCATAACGTAGTAGGTCACTATCATGCAAATCCTATAAATTGTATCAAACATCCTTGAGACTCGCAGACACCAGTTTTTGCAACAAGTTCGCCTCGTCCTCTCTTGAATATCTGTAGTTTTTCTTATGCACTGCTCTGTCATATTGCTGCGGACTTATTCAAAACCTGTTCATAATTGTTTTTTTACTGTGCTGTGGATGATATTCCATGTACACTACTGGCCATTAAAATTGCTACACCAAGAAGAAATGCAGATGATAAACGAGTCTTCATTGGACAAATATATTATACTAGAACGACATGTGATTACATTTTCACGCAATTTGGGTGCATAGATCCTGAGAAATCAGTACCCAGAACAACCACCTCTGGCCGTAATAACGGCCTTGAATGCCTGGGCATTGAGTCAGAGCTTGGATGGCGTGTACAGGTACAGCTGCCCATGCAGCTTCAACACGATACCACAGTTCATCAAGAGTAGTGACTGGCGTATTGTGACGAGCCAGTTGCTAGGCCACCATTGACCAGACGTTTTCAATTGGTGAGAGATCTGGAGAAAGTGCTGGCCAGGGCAGCAGTCGAACATTTTCTGTATCCAGAAAGGCCCGTACAGGACCTGCAACATGCGGTCGTCCATTAACCTGCTGAAATCTAGGGTTTCGCAGGGATCGAATGAAGGGTAGGGCCACGGGTCGTAACACATCTGAAATGTAACGTCCACTGTTCAAAGTGCCGTCAATGCGAACAAGAGGTGACCGATACGTGTAACCAATGGCACCCATACCATCACGCCGAGTGATACGCCAGTATGGTGATGACGAATACACGCTTCCAATGTGCGTTCACCGCGATGTCGCCAAACACGGATGCGACCATCATGATGCTGTAAACAGAACCCGGATTCATCCGAAAAAATGACGTTTTGCCATTCGTGCACGCAGGTTCGTCGTTGAGTACACCATCGCCGGCGTTCCTGTCTGTGATGCAGCGTCAAAGGTAAATACAGCCATGGTCTCCGAGCTGATAGTCCATGCTACTGCAAACGTCGTCGAACTGTTCGTGCCGCGCTGGATTAGCCGTGCGGTCTTAGGCGCTGCAGTCATGGACTGTGCGGCTGGTCCCGGCGGAGGTTCGTGTCCTCCCTCGGGCATGGTTGTGTGTGTTTGTCCATTGGATAATTTAGGTTAAGTAGTGTGTAAGCTTAGGGACTGATGACCTTCGCAGTTAAGTCTCATAAGATTTCACACACATTTGAACATTTGAACTGTTCGTGCAGATGGTTGTTGTCTTGCAAGCGTCCCCATCTGTTGACTCAGGGATCGAGACCGGGCTGCACGATCCGTTACAGCCATGCGGATAAGATGCCTGTCATCTCGACTGCGAGTGATACGAGGCCGTTGGGATCCAGCACGGCGTTCCGTATTACCCTCCTGACCCCACCGATTCCATATTCTGCTAACAGTCATTGGATCTCGACCAACGCGAGCAGCAATGTCGCGATGCGATAAACCGCAATCGCGATAGGCTACAATCCGACCTTTATCAAAGTCGGAAACGTGATGGTACGCATTTCTCCTCCTTACACGAGGCATCACAACAACGTTTCACCAGGCAACGCCGCTCAACTGCTGTTTGTGTATGAGAAATCGGTTGCAAACTTTCCTCATGTCAGCACGTTTCAGGTGTCGCCACCGGTGCCAACCTTGTGTGAATGCTCTGAAAAGCTAATCATTTGCATATCACAGCATCTTCTTCCTGTCGCTTAAATTTCGCGTCTGTAGCACGTCATCTTCGTGCTGTAGCATTTTTAGTGTCCAGTAAAGTACGTAATTGCGTTTAGTACCCGCTCCTTGGACAACGAGTGTCCTTTACTGTGTTTCACTTGAGACAGGATTTGTGGCTTCCGGCCTGACAAGGATGCTGAACTAGATGACTCGACACCTGTTTCATTCTTACTTTCAAATGTTAAGCATGTATCGTCATAATTGTACTCCTCATGTACATCGTCCGCACAGTCGAGCGCATACGTCACTCACCACACATTCCATTGATTCATCTTGCAGAAACGCTAATATATCATCTGCCACCTCCTTCTCGCTCTGAGAAATTCCTTGTTTCCATTCTGACGAAATGTTAACTTCGTCAACTGTTTTTGTAGATACAATGCACTGTTTGCTTTGGTTATCGTTGCCATTGGTCTGCTTTATATCAACACCACTAACACTGTAGCACCACTGTGATGTTCGCGTTGACTGAAAAGTTCGGTACGCGGCGTAGCCTCAAGCTAGCTCACCATTGGCCTGTCCCCTTTAGCAGCCAATATTGGATTCCACAATAGACAACATGTGGGGTGTCGAATACCGTAAACATCACTGCCCTTTTGCGACCTTGCTTGCGCTCAAGGAGTTCCTTGAGAGTACCGTAGCCTCTACCAGCATACTCGTGTAGGGTAGGGAAAAGACCCATACGAGTTTGTGGATGTGATGTTCCAGAAGGAATCCCAGATCACAGAATATTTCAGTGCCTTTCTAAGGCCCAGGCGTCCTCCGAGACAAGCCAGGCATTGATAAGAAAAAACATAAATGGAACTGAGACAATGATAAACAGAGTATACTTAAAAGAATATCAGACATTGTATCTAACAAAACTCCGGATGATTTTGCAAGGTATTAAATTATTAACGCACAACAACTGTGTGAAGTTTTATGGTTGCTTCTTTTCATCCAATTTGTGAAATTCTCTCAGTCATTGATACTGGATTGTAATTTTAGGATTATATTGTGTTTTAGCGTTTACTGGGTTCGAAAAAAATCGATACAGAGACACGAGTGACAAGACAGTCAAAGATGTAGTGGATTCGACTTGTAGTACCCAGCTGACAATTTCTGTTTATGACGTGGTTGCTAACGTTACATTCTTCTAGCGGTTTGCTTAGTTGTCAGTCTAAACTGGTAATGTGTATTGAATTATATAATAAGTAGAATGGGATATATAGTTGTAGTACCTCTTAGTACAGTAGCACTAGAAATTCCCCTATAGCAGAGCAAAATAATTACAGATGTATAAGACAATAATAACGATTGCAAAAAAATATTTGAGAAAATATAACACAATATAAAATTTAACACTGTAGAACTGTAGCATTTTCACAGCCCGTTTTAGGTATCGGTTGACGGGCTTCATACAATAAAGTTAACAGATGAAGTGGAATTAATGTACAATGAACTCACCGATTTGGAAAAATCCGCCGCCACTCTGAACAGTTGTAGTATACAACGAGGAGTTGACAAGCGAGACTGCGACAAACTTCACAAATTCTTAGCAGCAGATGGGTGGGCCACAGTTCAACAATTCATTAATGAACAACATCAATCGCGAGCTACCACAAAATCTAAACTGACCTCCTTGATATGGGGTAAAAAATACCACCAGGGTGCCCTTCCCAGGACACAGACATTAGCGTGCGTGAAGTAATACCGCCATTGGAATTTTCAGATGTGGAAGAAGGTCGTGTGGAATGATGAGTCATGGTATACGTTATTAAGGCTGACAGTGAGGTACGATAGCTTCATGGAGTTACCGTCGTGTGGGACATAATGATTTACACTTACCATCAGTGGCCATGGTAGTCTAAGGAGTAGAGCACTAGACTTCGGCCCTGGAGATCCCGGGTTCAATCCTGGATAGAGACGGGGAACTCAAAATGAGTACTTGCCGGGTGCAAATGGCGGTCCAGGTGGGAGAACCACGACCCGTTCCCCTCCTAGTGCCGTCGCGAATAGAAAGGTTGCGCTCTACCAGCAGTCAGGCCGACAGCCCGCTCACCAGGTTCCGCCACAGACTTTCCCTTTACTTTTACATCTAGCATCGTCTCTCAGTAGTAGACGATACAGGCAGCCATCGTCCCCTCACGCGCATCAGTTTGTTCGCTTGCAGCAGTCGACCTGTATCTTCATCAACGCACTACACTATCCTGCCGTTCTCGAAATATGTCACAATGTTTTGAAGAACATTACGTGGACGGGACTGTGCTACTGCACCCTCAGCCTCTGATCACCTTACCTCAGTTCCACTGGGCGCATCTGGAGCGGAGTCGATTGGAATGTGAACACTTTACACCCAGATGCGATCAGTCTCCATGAACTGTGTGCAGCACTTCATTGATCTTAGTTGAGGATGGTTGCTCAATGATTTCAGTGTCATGCGGAGTGCATGCTATGATGAGGTCATCGTCCCATGAGTGGAGATATTTAAGTTTCATTTAATATATCCACTACAGTATTTTGGAACCCACTACCGCAGTAGTATCTTCCTGTTAAGAATGAACTGTAAGGCAAGTTTCTGTACACAGGGTACATCAAATAGTCCCTTATCGGTTACCGCTCACTGTCTACTCCATTGGGACACAGCTAACCTACGCTACATACTACGTACACTGTCTTTAAACCACTGTATTCATTCGAAACCGCCTCTGTGCAAGATTCAAAGTATTGCCAATTACGTTTCACAAAGACACATAAAAGGAAGCTGTGGTATAGCCCTGTAGCATTTACAATACTTCGTGACCTGACCACTAATGAAGTTGAAGACCTAGTCACTTTCTGTTTCTCGTTCTAACTATTGCGATCGACTGAAGAGGAAGTGTGAACTTAATTGGAGTCGGAGAAACGACTTCCCGTGCGTCTCCAAAGCCAGTACAGTCCTTATCACTTCAAAGATGTTCGTACATACTCATATTGTTTCCTTTAACGCAGATATTCCGATACTACAAAATTATAGCGGCACTTTTAATTAATAAAGAGATTTTCTCTGAGTATTAATTAGTGCAACCATAAATTACAAAACCTACAGTTACAGGTAATCTGCGTAAACCAGATATGTTGGTCACTGATGCATCGTGTATACGGATGATATCAACCCCTTCAGCGTCAGTTAAGGCCTGACGATTGTGCACTGAAACACCGAAACTGGTAGGAATAAAATAAATGACATCATAAGGACGGCTGTAGGTGTTTCACTTTCTTACATAATCCGTACTGACTTCTAAGAACAACACAACACAACACAACACCCAGTCCCTGAGCGGAGAAAATCTCCAACCCAGCCGGGAATCGAACCCGGGACCTCAGGATTGACATTCCGTCACGCTGACCATTCAGCTACCGGGGCCGGACTGTAACATTAGTCAACACAGTCAATGCACGTGAATAACTGTTAACGGACTATCAAACAGATTATCATAGCTAAGAGAGATCCGCATAAAATTAATACGCTGCTAGGCTGAAGTCAGAGAAACTTTCAGAATGGGAGGATCTGCTGTCAAATGGAGAAGCAACGTAAATTGACAGCCATGAAGTTGCCGACTGGAACAGCAAAAATTCTAGGGAATAATTGATGAATGTGGAGAGATTTAAGTACCGGGGAAGCTTAATACAGGAAAATGGAAGAAACGACAGAGAAATCAATGAACAGAGGACACAAACAGAAGTACTTCGGAAGAGTGTAAGAAGTCTGGTGAAGAAGCATGTCCTTCAAAACAGAAAAAGGCTTATATATCGAGCGTAATATGTTCCATTCCTGAGACATGCCTTGGAGGAAAGACGAGAGAGAGAGAGAGAGAGTGATAGAGAGGGGGGGGGAGGGGAAGGACAAAGAGAGAGAGAGAGACCCGAATACAAGTTAGTGAGGAGAAATAGTACCAGAATGACAAAGATGGACATGTTAAGGAACGAGAGGATCAGGCAATTAGTGGAGAAAGAACCTTTACAACCGGGGTCGTCCAGCTTCTTTTAGCCACTGCCCGCTTTTGTATCTCTGTTAGCAGTTAAATTTTTTAACTGCCCACTAGTTCCACAGTAACGGTGATTTATAAAGTAAGAAAGTGACTTTATGTTATAAAATTTATAAAGCACAGTTGCAGCAACTTAAAGCAAATAACATATAATTACCAAATAACTAATGTCAAAATTTCATGAAAACCTGGAACGTCCACTAGTGGGCATAGGAACCAGGTTGACTACCACTGCTTTACAGAATAGAATAGAGGACTCAAGGCTTGGATAGTATGGACATGTTAAGCGAATGGAGGACAAGGGGTTACAGGTAGATTGACAAGACGTAGAAGAAGGGAAAAAGATCAAGAAGAAGACCTAGAGACTGGTGGCTGAAAGGAGTGAAGGACTGCGTGCCAAAGAAAGGTGGAGACGGACACGTGGACGGTAGACAAAAGACGACGGAGAGGCATCTGTTCCAAAGAGAGCCGACCAGTGACTGGAAGCTGTTGAAGACGGTGATGATGGAGTCGCCGACAAAATAGTAAGCTGGCTTACTGAAATCTATGCCCCGTTGTATTATCGTGAAGATATGTGCATGTTTAGCGTTTTGTCTAATTTACTCACATATTTTTCTTGTTGGATGCTGTAATAGTAGTCTCGTTGAAGAAAGTGACGACGAAAGAAAGCCTGGCGCAATATGTGTTGTTTCCGAGGTCAGTCTGCACTGGCACGACTCGTATTTTATGAAGCAGGAAAATGCCGCGGTGGTCCCTCAATGAACGCCACAACCTGCTGTTCCTCCAGTAGCCCTCAACAGGGGAACGAGAGCTCTCTCTTTAATGAATTCGATGTTGAAGAGGCCTTAGACAATAAACCTACCAGCACCATCATCAGCCTCGCGCACTGCCTTTCTTGCTCCTTCACCACTTGTGTCGTCCTCACTTTTCCTATCTCTCATCCCACCTCCGTCCTTCTCTCTCAGATACCCTCTTTTCCTCTCTCTCTCTCTCTCTCTCTCTCTCTCTTCCCCGTCCCCCTTCCAGTTTGGCACAGTCACGCCATATCCACTTTTTCGCCTGGGTTCCCAAACTGCTTTAAAGACCAGTCGCTTCAGCCAGTATTATTCTCTCAAGAAAGCATTACCCTATAGTGGAAGTATTGCATTGTGGGAATCGTGCAACTTAAGGCTGCAAAACCATTTGTTGCAGAAAACATCAACATAACAGACACAATTTTTTTTTGCAAGTTATGCACGTAAGAACGTACCAAACGCAGCTGCCACTGAACAACTTGAAGCTAAACCATTACCAAGAACAGATAGCGATTAGTCATGAAAAACTAACTACTTCACTGGAGTGATCATATTCTGCATCAACTGTGTAAACGTCCGTTTATAAACACAACCCATTTTTCATTCTACGATAATGGTATTTTATATCTGCTACAAGTTTCGCGCATTATGTGAACGGTATCTTCAGTGGATTTTCTGGAATAGTACACAGTTTTGTTTTTTACATATATTAATCGCAGATTTAAAATGCTTCACATTTTTACAGAAATTACATGGTCCTTTTTGGCGTCGACATTTTCCGTTTTGTTGCTTTTTCCCATCTTGTCTTAGACACTGGATTCGCATTCGGGAGGACGACGGTTCAATCCCGCGTCCGGCCATCCTGATTTAGGTTTTCCGTGATTTCCCTAAATCGCTCCAGGCAAATGCCGGGATGGTTCCTTTCAAAGGGCACGGCCGACTTCCTTCCCTAATCCGATGAGACCGATGACCTCGCTGTCTAGTCTTCTTCCCCAAATAACCCAACCTCCCAACCCATCTTGTCGTATGTGCATACTGTACACATAGGCCAATTTCTTTTATGTAACGTCCGTACTTTTAGTGCACTTTGGACATTCGTTTATATTTTTCCAGCTTGGAGACCTATTTATGTTTGTTTATTTGGGATTGTCAGTTTTCTGACTAGTTTGATGCGTCCTACCTCGACTTCTCTTCCCGTGCCAACCTCTTCACCACAGAGTAACAGAGTAGCACTTACATGCAACGTCGTCAGTCATATGTTGGATATATTCCCACTCTGTGGCCGTCGTGGTCTAGCGAGTAGAGTGCTAGACTCTGACGGTGGAGGTCCCGAGTTGGACCCCAGGTAGGGGTGGGGGGTTCTTCCTCGTTCTCGTCCTTCCACAAATGCCGCAAGTCCACTCAGCTTGCTATCAAATGAGTATGGGGGATCTTTTCCGGAGCTAAAAGGCGCCCCCTGCTAGTGCCGTGGTGGGAAAAGGCTGCACGGTACCTGAAGTCAGGCAGTAGCCCGGTCACGGGCTGTGCCCGACAGACTATACCTTTACGATTTATATACTACTCGCTCTTCCCTAACTATCATTGAAGTTATTCCCTCATGTGATGACATACGTTCTTCCATCCTGTTCCATTTTGTAGTGAGTGTTTGCACATATTACTTTCCTCGGCGATTTTGTGGAGAGTCTCCTCACTTATTACCTTATGAGACTTGTTAATTTTCAGCATATTTTCGTAGCACCGTAAATTAAACGTTTCGTTTCTCTTCATTTCTACTTTTCCACAATACATTATTCACTTCCATTACAATGATGTGCTCCACACGTACATTATCAGAAATTTTTTCCTCAAATTATGCCTTATACTTTTTACTAGTAGGCTACTCTCAGCGTTTTGTTTATAAATGGGTATTAATTTTCCCCACGCATTTCACACATCAGTTGTGGGATGTGCTGCGTTTTCCTTACAGCTCGAAATATTGCCAGCGGTATTCACGGTTGTTCAGTCATTTTGCAGAGATCGAGTTATTTATATACGATGCCTATGGAAAAATAAATTTGAGAAACGAGACTAATTGGTCAATGAGAATCTGCGCCGGCTTCGTGGAGAGCGAAATGTGAACGTCTAGTGTGGCCCGAACGATTTATCGACATCAGGACGCTGAACGGGTTCAACCGCTTCTAATGGTGCCCTCCATTCACACTGATGAATTCTGTATAGCAGATTTCGTCGAATCGCGTTTTATCTGCACGATATATGTCATCTTGTTACTCGGTTGATTGCATTTACTCACACTGACGAATGAGTTGCAAGCATCAAGTATTTTAGTTTTTATTTTCGTCAGCCATATGAGATACTGGTTCCAATTAATTCTTTCTTTGACGGTCTTGGAATTTCAACATTTATAAAAGCAATAATACAAATAAGTTCGATTTATTGTGAATTGACAGGTCAACATGGACGTCATATTCAGAAGAATTCAGCACGTATATCGGCATTAAATCCACTCCACCTTTTATTTCAGACAAAAAGGAGAGGTTACTGTTAGTACTGTATTACAAGGAAGCGCCAAAGAAACTGATACAGGCATGCGTATTCAAAGACAGGGATATGTAAACAGGCAGGATACGGCGCTGCGGTCGGCAACACCTATATAATACAACAAGTGTCTGGCGCATTGTTAGATCGGTTACTGCTGCTACAATGGCGCGTTTTCAAGATTTAAGTGAGTTCGAAAGTCGTGTTGTAGTCGGCACACGAGCGATGGGACACAGCATCTCCAAGGTAACGATGAAGTGGGGGTTTTCCGTACGTCGATTGCGTGAGTGTACCGTGAATAGGAACCAGGTGAAAACGTCAAGTCTCCGACACCGCTATTACCGGAAAAAGATCCTGCGAGAACAGGATCAACGGCGACTGCAGAGAATCGTTCAACGTGACAGAAGTGGAACCCTGCAGATTTCAATGCTGGGTCATCAACAAGTGTCATAATTACGAAAGTATTGCTGGTGCAGAATTTTGTGCACGAACTGATCTCTCGATTACGTTCCATAAATGTTCAATGGGATTCACGTCGGGCGATCTGTGGCCATGTCATTCGCTAGAATTTTCCAGAATGTTCTTCAAACCAGTGGTGAACAACTGTGGCGCGGTGACTTGAGGAATTGTCATCCATACAGGTTTGGAAAAATGAAGTTCATGAATGGCAGAAACCGTCTCCAGGTAGCCGAACATAACCATTTCCAGTCAATGATCGGTTTAGTTGGGCCAGAGGACTCGGTTCATTCCATGCCCACACCATTATAGAACCACCACTAGCTTGCACAGTGCCTTGCTGACAACGTGGGTCCATGGCTTCGTGGAGACTGCGCCATTCTCGAACGCTACCATCAGCTCTTATCAACTGAAATCGGAATTCATCTCTCCAGACCACAGTTTTACGGTCGTCTAGGGTCCAGCCGATATGGTCACGAGCCTAGGAGAGATGCTGCAGGCGATGTCGTGCTGTTAGCAGACGCACTCGAGTCGGTTGTCTGCTGCCATAGCCCATTAACGTCAAATTTCGCCGCACTGGTCTAACGGATACGTTCATTGTACGTTTCATACTTATTTCTGCTATTACTTCACGTAGTATTGCATGTCTGTAAGCACTGACAGCTCTACGCAAACGCCGCTGCTCTCGGTCATCAAGTGAAGGCCGTCGGCTATTGTGATGTCCATGGTGAGAGGTAATGCCTGAAATTAGGTACTCGCGGTACACTCTTGACACTGAGGATCTCGGAGTATTGAATTCCCTAACGATTTCCGAAATGGACTCTTTCATGTGTCTAGCTCCAAGTGCATTCCGCGGATGAAGTATATTAATTTCCGGCGTGTGGTCATAATCACGTCGGATCGTTTTCACATGAATCACCTGAGCACAACAGACAGCTCCGCCAATGCACTGTTCTTTTATACCTTGAGTACGAGATACTACCGCCATCTGTACGTGTGCATATCGCTATTCCATGACTTTGGGCACCGCGGTATAGTTCATTAAAGTTGCTACGACAGCAAACAGCTTTGGAAATTCGCTGTTTGCATTGCCTGTCCATAGGCAACTAATTCGACAATACAAATAAAGTGTTCGTGTGGAATTAGCGGCCGGCAGCCCCGTGTGGGATGTTCGGCCGGCTGCTACAAGTCTTTTTATTTGACGGCACTTCGGCGACTTGCCTGTCGATGATGATCAGATGATGAGAACGACAACACACACACACACACACACACACACACACACACATACAGTCCCGAGCGAAAAAGACCTCGACCTTACGAGAAATCGGCCGGAACCCCGTGGCTGAGTGGCAGCAACGCTATCCAGAAGACCATGAGCTGCCGACGGAACAATACATAACGGATGATTTGTCCTCATGTTGTATCACTTCTGACACAAGCGGTGCGCTCTACAACTGTACCACGGCACGTATTACGAATGGACACTTTGGGAGATACTCTGTCCACTGCATGTTTGTAGTTTTTGAGCAGTTATCTTCTGAAATCCTGAGAGTACGTATGAAGATATGGAGTGAAAAAAAGGGAACAGGAGAGGCGTGCGGATGGAACTGAATGGCTAACTCATGAACTCCATACTTAACGAGATTCTGATCTTTTTATGTAAATGCTTCTTTACGCATTGAAGATGATGGAATAATATTTACCTCTAGGTATGTGACGGATGGTACATCGATTGCAACTGTCATTCTCGCTATTTCCTGTTCCAGTTGCAAATAGTGCGCGGGAAAACACAATGTATGAGCTGCAATTTCTCTAATTTTACTGCCATGACCATTTCGAAACGTGTATTTGGGAGCAATAAATGTATTGTTTCACTCTTCTTGAAAACTACGCAATCGGCATTGTAACAATTACATAACCAACAAGGCAAGTAAAGACACGAAGGTTACTCTTATCTCTAAAAGTCTGTGTTTCGATTTGTGGCCGAGTGGAGCTCGTTCGTTCGCGGAAAGCTATGCTTTCATATTTTGTCGGCAGTAACCACTCAGCCGCACGAAACCAGTGAAATTTCCATCGTTCTATTGGTCACATGTACAGTATCGAAATTTCCCCAGCCACCATGAATAAATAACACACTTCTCGTAAAAATCATTGTATAATTGTAAAATCATTAGACAATATTTGAGGCAACGACCAGAATCAGTACATACCAAATGCTACGATGAATTGTTTTTTATAAAGTTGACTAAATCATCCATGATCCTTATAGCATTTACGCTGCAATTAACGACAGAATCTCAATCCCAACTTCAAATACTAGTTCACAATAATGCATACTACCGGTACTTCATTTACTTGAGCTACGCGTGTCCTCATTCGCACTGTTAAGCTATTTGGTGCAAAATCTTTAATGAACCTTAATGGCTCGCTCTTATTTCCCATGACTTAGATAAACAGATTACTGCTGCAGCCTCTCCTGTATCAAATGAAGTTCAAATGGCTCTAAGCACAATGGGACTTAATATCTGAGGTCATCAGTCCCCTAGACTTAGAACTACTTAAATCTAACTAACCTAAGGACATCACACACATCCATGCCCGAGGCAGGATTCGAACCTGCGACCGTAGCGGTCACGCGGTTCCAGACTGAAGCGCCTAGAACCGCACAGCTACACCGACCGGCTCTCCTGCATCAAGGAGTGCAATAACAATCTCCTCAATGTTTCTCTTCATACATCCCCGCCCCGCTCCTTTCCCATTTTAGTGTCCTTCAATAGTTCCCCTGCTTCTTCTTCTTTTATTACTTCTTCTTCTCCTTCTCCCCTTCTACTTTTCCGTCCCTCTTTCCCTTGAATTTTACCCTTCCTCTTTTATCTCTTCCGTCACAAAATTACGGCAGCCACGATTGCTTACTTTCTCCACTAAGGTCATCAATTTTCTTTAAGAATTTTTTCCTTTCATGTTGTGTTTGTGTGCGACTAGCGAGCGTCGCTGAAGGTTACATTATATCGGCATTTTGACACATTACACTGGAGGGGAAAATAAGAAATTTGCCCTGCTAGATATCAATGAACCTCTGTTTCTAAAATGCAATCATTATGTCGAAAAGTTCCGTAATTATTTCCACATAACTTGGCATAACACTGTTCATACAGTAAACCTAAAGAAGTAATATTACATTACCGACGTTTTGTTCATTTTAGAGTGAAGTTTAAATCGATTTCAGCACACGTCAAAATTAACAAGGAAGTGACTCGTTTCATAGATGGATGAGGTGGCGCAGAGTTGGGATACGAAAGGTAGAAAGAAGGAACTAGTATACAGCGCTTCACTCTCTCTCTCTCTCTCTCTCTCTCTCTCTCCCTCTCTCTCTCTTTGTTCTTCCTTCAGTCCAGTAACCGAGTCTCCCGTCGCTAGTTCTCAACCCCTATCTCCATTAGTTTCTATCGCACGTTCTCTTTGTCTGGTATCCTAAAACAATAGTCTGAAGTTGTCCGCTCCCGGTAGCTGAATGGTAGCCGGTACGGTAGCTCAACGTGTTTGGTCAGAGGTTTTAGCTACCCTCTGTAATAATAATAAAAAAAAACTGAGTAAACGGATCGACGAACAACATGAACGAGTGTCATCGGACGTCCACCACGAACAAATTCAACGAACAATGTAGAACAAAATGAGATTTTAAAAAAATGGTCAGCTTGACGGATTGTCAATCCTCTGGGCCCGGGTTCGATTCCCGACTGGCTCGGGGAATTTTCCCCGCCCAGGGACTGGGTGTTGTGCTGTCCTCATCATTATCCTATCATCCTCATCGACATCAGGTCGCCGAAGTGGCGTCAAATTGAAAGACAGGTCTGCGAAAGGTCTGCCCGACGGGGGGCCCTAGCCATTCGATTACATAAATAAATAAGTCTGAAGTTATTTATGCTTGTGAGGACAGGCGTGGTACATCAGTCCTTCAGCTTCACGCTGTTCTATTCGTGCAAGACCTTAAAAATTAAATTATTTGTGAAAACATAAGGCGTGAGATTTACTTCACTTTCAGATCTGCTTCCTTGATAAATATCCATCAAAAATGTGTCACTCTTATGAGCCAGTACTTTATTTGCAATTAAATCCAAGCCATTTAACAAGCGACGAAGAACAGCTTACAACTTACACTTTATAGTAATGTCATAAGCTGACAGGATCAGATCAATGTTAAATCCTCCAGTCTCAAGACATGCATCACAATGGCACTATGAAACTAGCGAATGATCCCTTCCGCTGATTTCATGCTTTTTTTTTTCACAAACACCCTCTGCTCGATAGTCCCTGTGCGTCAGTACATGAGATCTGCCTAGTCTTGGCTTATATGTCATTATTACTTCGCATTTCCTCTTGAAAATCACATCTACAACACTAAAACACGCGTGCTTTCCGTCGTATAATGAGAGAGATAACGAGGGACGCAGCTAGCCATTCTGCTGAAAGTTCGCGCTCCGACGACCTCATGTAATCCCAAAGGAGGGAAGTCACAGGTTTGAGGTCCAGCGGTGGTGATAACTCACCTTACCAATACAACGAAAAGGCTATCTGTTTTTCCGTATGCTCAAGTTCATTAACATCTAAGTGTAATGTTGCAGCGTCTCGTTGAAACCGTAGCCTCTCGTGGACAACAAGAGATAGCGTCTCCAACCATTGTCGCAGTACATCTCGAATTAACGCCAGACATGTACGGTCGCATATTGAATACCTTTCTTAGCTACTGATTGAATTAACAAATTACATAATCACCTACATGGTAGAAGGGGTTGTTCAGAATAGATTAGATTAAAATATGCGTTAGTGTTATTTAGACACACTATATGATCAGAAGTACCTGGACACCACTATGTAATGAGAATCTGACCAGTAGATATCACGAGAGGCCGATCCGTATAAAAGGAGGCGGGGAGTATTGTGTTGTCTGGAGAGAAGACGTTACAGCATAATGGATCGATCAGGGGAGCTCATTGGCTTCGAAGGTGGACTAGTTATTGGGTGTCACCTGAGTAGTAGATCCATCACGGACATTTAAATCCCAAGCCGACTGTTGTAGATGTGATTTTCAAGTGGAAATGCCAAGTAATAATGACACCTAAGCCAAGACTACGCAGATCTCATGTACTGACGCGCAGGGAGCATCAAGCATTGCAGAGGGCGTTCGTAAAAAATAAATAAATAAATAAAATAAAAATAAAAGCAAAAAAATGCATGAAATCAGCGGAAGGAATCATTCGCTAGTTCCAAAGTGCTAACAGCTATCCACCCTAGCGCAATGACTGTGCGTAGGGATATAAAAAGAATAGGGTACAATGGTCGAGCACCCACGCATAACCCACACATTTCTATAGTCAGCTCTATGTTGTGCTTGAGGCGATGCACAGCGACGCTAATGATCATATTATGACCAGCAACGAGTGATTTGGAGTCATGAATCACGCTACACTCTGTGGCAATCCCGTGAAAGGGTTTGAGTTTGGTAGATATGTAGAGAAAGTTACCTCCCACCATGTGTAATGCCGTCACGTTTTACAGCATCGTGTGAAGCGCAGTTCGGATATGGTGATTGTATCAGCATGACAATGCACGCTGTTGTAAAGTACCGTCTGTGAAGCAATGGTTTGTGGACAATAACATGCCTGAAATGGACTGGCCTGCCCTTACTTCCGACCTGAACCGAATGGAACATCTTCGGGATGAGTTAGAACGTCTACTTAGATACAAACCGCAACGTCCGCAGTGGACTGTAAATAGCTTTCTCCGTAAAACGCTTGTTACAAGGAATATGCCGTAATTGAGTACTTGACTGCTGCGAAAGTGCGAAAGAAAGAGTGGTAAACAACCATGAACGTTTGTGTGCAGTGTACGGAAATGATGCCATTGGCAGGTGTAGAGTTGGGCGATGGGTAAAGAAAGTGTAGAAACTGAGCCCCATAGTTGGCCACGTTCGCGACATCATTGCCCCATGCACCCTATAGCCCAGACCTGGCGCCCTTGGATTCCATATTTTTGGGCTACTTGAGGATTCTCCGCATGGGACACACTTTGAAGATAATGAGCGCGAAGTGTATGCTGTGAAAATATGCCTACGAACACAGGACAACAGGTTTTATCGTCGGGAATATATTATCTTACACAACGCTGGCGAAGAGCCACATAAAGTGATGGAGACTACGTACGTAGTAAACAGTGCAATGAAAAGAAATGTTGACTGATTTTGTAATCAAATTCTAACTCTTAGCATTGAATATATTCAGAGAAAAAAGTTCTGAGTTGTTGTTTATTGGCCGACACATGTCGACAAATAAACGAAATTGTATTCGGTAATCCGTGTGGATGAATCTAAAGAATCTATTTTCATGGTAGAATGTGAAATGATATAACCACCTTCATGGCTGTCTCGCATGAAACATACAAGATATGGGCACGTATGGAGGCAAATACAAAGATATTTCTCCCTCGATCGATAGTCGAAAGAAATAGAAGAGGGTGGAGGCCAACATTCGTCCGATAATACCTATATATTTGTTTACGGAGTACATAGACAGATGAATAAATTTTCTGGAATTTTTGTTTCGCAATGGTATTTTTAAGTCTGACGTGGTGCTAGGTAGCAGTTATTTTCACTGGAACTTATCCCAAAGAAAACCGGAAAGTTTGACCAAAAATAGCTGTGAGGTCTGAAGAACTTTTCAGAAGGTGTCGGGCCGGGCCACAGCCATCAAGCTGTACCAAATTGAGTTTCGGTGCGACACCGAGTCGGCGGCGCGAGTGCGGCCGTGTCTTGGCTGTGCTCTGCGGCCGCTGCAGTAATGAGTCTCGCGCTCCGTGCCAGAAGCTACTTCACGTTCTAATGAACAGCCTAGCGAGCTGGCATGGAAATGCGAGAGCTGTCTTCTGTGCCACTCTGCGAGTACCTATATGCCTCGTAACAGAGCAGCACAAGCTCAACGGCGCAGTATTTCAGTCACTGTATCCCACCCGTGCCTCCGTCATAAATTGAAAACCAAGAGCTCTATCTGTGTTCTTTCTGTGAAATGTGACCTCATTGCCTTAGTTATGTTAATGTCTGAAGCTGCGCTCTACAAAAACCACGGTCCGGTAGTTTTGGTACAGTACATAAATGCCCGGTAGTATTGGTAGCACTGGTAGATCAAGAAGGATAAATGAAAGTATGAGAGAGAAACTGCGAGCCGACGACTTCTCTTTGTAGTTGTTTTGTACATAATTAGAATCGCACATCATTCAATGTTAGTCCACTGCGTATTTTATAGTCTTATAAAATATAAATTGCATTTTATGTGTTATCGTGTAATTTCTGCGCTTTTATGTAAACAAAGCTGTTACTTTCGATGGTAATGTAGTTTACATACACAGACATAAAAAACGTGTATAATTATTGTCATTTTTTGCACTCGGTAGAACGTTCTTCATCATGTTCAAGAGACGGAGCTTCCTGTTCTTACTGATAACTGCGAAAGTTGTTTACGAATAATAGGAACATGTTTTATATAAACTCGATGAAGTATTGAAACTACACTCCTGGAAATGGAAAAAAGAACACATTGACACCGGTGTGTCAGACCCACCATACTTGCTCCGGACACTGCGAGAGGGCTGTACAAGCAATGATCACACGCACGCCACAGCGGACACACCAGGAACCGCGGTGTTGGCCGTCGAATGGCGCTAGCTGCGCAGCATTTGTGCACCGCCGCCGTCAGTGTCAGCCAGTTTGCCGTGGCATACGGAGCTCCATCGCAGTCTTTAACACTGGTAGCATGCCGCGACAGCGTGGACGTGAACCGTATGTGCAGTTGACGGACTTTGAGCGAGGGCGTATAGTGGGCATGCGGGAGGCCGGGTGGACGTACCGCCGAATTGCTCAACACGTGGGGCGTGAGGTCTCCACAGTACATCGATGTTGTCGCCAGTGGTCGGCGGAAGGTGCACGTGCCCGTCGACCTGGGACCGGACCGCAGCGACGCACGGATGCACGCCAAGACCGTAGGATCCTACGCAGTGCCGTAGGGGACCGCACCGCCACTTCCCAGCAAATTAGGGACACTGTTGCTCCTGGGGTATCGGCGAGGACCATTCGCAACCGTCTCCATGAAGCTGGGCTACGGTCCCGCACACCGTTAGGCCGTCTTCCGCTCACGCCCCAACATTGTGCAGCCCGCCTCCAGTGGTGTCGCGACAGGCGTGAATGGAGGGACGAATGGAGACGTGTCGTCTTCAGCGATGAGTGTCGCTTCTGCCTTGGCGCCAATGATGGTCGTATGCGTGTTTGGCGCCGTGCAGGTGAGCGCCACAATCAGGACTGCATACGACCGAGGCACACAGGGCCAACACCCGGCATCATGGTGTGGGTAGCGATCTCCTACACTGGCCGTACACCACTGGTGATCGTCGAGGGGACACTGAATAGTGCACGGTACATCCAAACCGTCATCGAACCCATCGTTCTACCATTCCTAGACCGGCAAGGGAACTTGCTGTTCCAACAGGACAATGCACGTCCGCATGTATCCCGTTCCACCCAACGTGCTCTAGAAGGTGTACGTCAACTACCCTGGCCAGCAAGATCTCCGGATCTGTCCCCCATTGAGCATGTTTGGGACTGGATGAAGCGTCGTCTCACGCGGTCTGCACGTCCAGCACGAACGCTGGTCCAGCTGAGGCGCCAGGTGGAAATGGCATGGCAAGCCGTTCCACAGGACTACATCCAGCATCTCTACGATCGTCTCCATGGGAGAGTAGCAGCCTGCATTGCTGCGAAAGGTGGATATACACTGTACTAGTGCCGACATTGTGCATGCTCTGTTGCCTGTGTCTATGTGCCTGTGGTTCTGTCAGTGTGATCATGTGATGTATCTGACCCCAGGAATGTGTCAATAAAGTTTCCCCTTCCTGGGACAATGAATTCACGGTGTTCTTATTTCAATTTCCAGGAGTGTATGTTCAAAAAAATTTAATTTTCAGTACTACATACCTCTGTTTCACGTTACAAATCAACAATTTTCTAGTAAAACCAGAATCAAACATTGAAAATTTCAATTTTGCTATAAATACTGTTTATTTTTAAGTAGCAGACAGGCTGATAACTATATAGAACAAAAATGTCCCATAGATTACGTGGCCCTTCATATATGCTCACACGATTTTTAAACGGTTCAGCGCTTTCCAGTTTTATGGGAATTTAGTAAGACACTGCTCACATGCGCAAACAAAGCCATAGAAGTGAGGTAATACCCATAGGTATACAACACACCTTACGAACAAGTAACACGGTCATATACTCAACTGACCAAGGTTACTATGAAAACTACCGTACTCTTCACTTACTTATGATAGTCTATGGTAGCCTTCGGTAATTTCAAAACTCTAGCCATGCCCAATTTAACAATCTATACAGTTTGTTTAGTAAACATGTAACCCAATAAATTGCTTATAGACCCCTCCTTTCTAATTTCTAACCAACAGTACGTAACGTTTATGGACCAAGTCGATAAATGTTTTTTCTCAAGGAATAATTTTTTTTGAACCTGTCGGTTGTATTGCATACATGGAACGTCTGTAATATTCTGAGAATATATATACCTAGTGTTATAATTAAACATTCCGTATTTAACACGTTATAACAAGGAAACTAATTATTGTATGACGATGAAACTTGGTAGCATTAATGTCAAGGATATGGGGCAAAGAAATAATGCAGAATAAATTCAATTAAAACACTTTTAATGTGCTGCTACGGTACATCATACCATTACATACCGGTACCGTTACTGCTACAAAAGGGGCTCGATATGGCGGCCATTAGTGTCCAGAAGAATCTGAAAGTGCAGTATTGCATTCTGCACAGCGTAACGAAGCATGTCCGTAGTAGGCTGGCTACCCCTGTTGGTATGCTGCGCATCAGATCAGCACATGTGAGAATGTTCCCCGGGTAAACCCTGTCCTTCAGATAGCTCCATAACAAGAAATCACAGGTAGTGAGATCAGGTGATCTTTCCGGCCAAGCATCTGGAAACGATCGACTGATAATTCGTTCGTTTCCAAATATGTTTCGGAGAAGCAGGTGAACCTCACGACTGATGTGCGGCCGGGCCTCATCTTGCATGAAAACTGTTGAGTTCAATGTGTCTCTCTCCTGTAGGGCGGGTATGGAATTCTGGCGAAGCGTATCGCAGTAACGCTGACCAGTCACACTGCACGTCTTTGGTCAGTGAGTGCCAAACTGTTCAAAAAAATAATGAGCCAATTATGAACGTAGCCGTGAAGCCTCACCGTACAGTGACACGTTCACCATACAGAGGAACTTCATGCACTGTCACTGGAGTTGAAGTTCCCCACCCTCGGACATTCTGAGTGTTCACTTCACCCGTCAGAGAAAAATGAGCTTCGTCTGCCCAGAGAATGGTCCAGGGCCAGCCCTAGTGAACTTCAATCCTTGCAAGAAAGTGGAGAGCGAAGTCAACATGTCGTTGTGCATCCTGTGGAGCACGCTGCTGTACGATATGGATAGTACGGATACCATCTGAGAACTGTTCGAAGTACCTTCCGTGCAGTGGACCACGGGATGTTCAACTGTCGTCACACAGCACGCGCACGGCCTGACGATCGGGAATTGCACAGCGTTATTTGCCATAGCAACAACGATTTCATCACCCTCCTCTGGAGCAACCGGTCGTCGGCCTCTTCCCGGAGCGACGGCCAGTTCTCCAGTTGATTCGAACTTCATCATCCTCCGCAAAGCAGATGGAGAAAGTGGACCCTTCCGTAATCCTTTCAGCAGGCGATTGCCTCGAAGTGCAACTGCAGTATTATTGTTGTTTTGGTAATAGAGCTTCACCAATAATACCCTGCTCCTTTTGTCCAAGCTCACGTTGACAAGTCAACAGGTCGGGTGTGCAAGACTATGAATCACGATGACTGATCACGGCGCCTCGAGGCCGTAGTTGGAACTGGACGGTGGCGCTGTGACGCATGGAAATCATCCACCCCATACTCTCGAAATTAATGCTACCTCGTTTGGTACTCGTACGGTAATTAGTTTCCGTGTTATGATGTATTAAATAGGGGAAGTTCAATTATAACCGCAACACTGTATCAGCGCGGAGTAGCCGCGCGGTCAAAGGCGCCTTGTCACGGACTGCGCCGCTCTCCCCGTCGGAAGTTCAAGTCCTCCCTCGGGCATGGGTGTATGTGTTGTCCTTAGCGTAAGTTAATTTAAGTTACATTAAGTAGTGTGTAAGCTGAGGGACCGATGACCTCAGCAGTTTGGTCCCATAGGATCTTACCACAAATTTTAAAAGAAAGTATATATATATATATATATATATATATATATATATATATATATATATATATATATATATATATAACATGTTCTAATAAACTGACATCAGCTATTCAGTCTGAGCCGTATCGCATTTTTTATATCTTCGCAGAAGTAACCACCCTGTTCTCAAGAAGCTCATGGTTATTTTCATGTTGTAAAACACATAATTTATTCTAGTGATCGGCTTAGCTATGCTAACAACTGCGAAAATGTACACCACACTCTTCATTTTCTACTTTTCCTTTTCCTGTTTATTTACGGGCTCGATTTTGTTATTTGAGTTGAAGCAATTTTAGTGACAACTGGTGGCAGGATGCCCTTTAAGATGCCACGACTCCCCCTGGGACGGAACATAAGTACCACACCTGCCTGCGTCTAGTGCAAATCCCAGTTCAAATGTGAAAACGTTTTCTAATTGTTTGCTTAGTGGGTATCAGAGGCGGGACGTAGTTACCAGCACGATATTTGCCTAAGTGTATGTGACAAACCGCCTAAAAACCAATCTAGGTTGGCTGGCTCAGCAAACCTCGCCGGAGGGAGGTGAATTCGACGCGGGGCAGGCTCGTCTCCGCGAATACCAGAAGCGGAAAGTTAATGTGCGCGGCTATCCGACGGGGTATGTCAGCTACACCCTTGCCGTGACGTTAATGGTAAGTGCTGTTAGATCAGGCAAATGATACACAAAGTCGACAGTTAGCTGTGTTTGTGCATCGACACTGAAATGTGATGATGCTTAATAATGTTGGAGCTTGAGTTTGCTGCCTTCAATAAGCCATACTGTTTACAAGAGATATGCAAATGTGGTACACATAATCTGATGGTAAGGTGCTCATAGGAGATGAATACTGACCATTCAAACCTGAATATACAGGTGAAATCATTGTTGCTGGATTTAACATCAATAACATGTGGGTGCTCATACTTTCAGGGCGACTCGGGTTGCACTCTTGCGTTAACATTATGCGTAACAGCCTTGCGCAACAGTTTGAGCGGACAGTCTCACAGAGTGTAAAAGTGGTCCTCAGTCCGAAACGTGCTGCTTGAGTCTGTTTCGTGGAGAGCCAGACCCCAGACGGTTTTTGGGTGCGCATGGAAGAGCCATGCTTCTCTCAGCAAATATCGTTACTTATCTATGACGAAATAAACCAGGAGGAAAGAAATCACCCATGGAACTGTACTAAACTATTCACTTTTGTGGCATACTAAAGAAAAATACCAATACAATCGGGCATCATCAGTAGATGCCCGAACGGAAATGACCGTCATCATTCAGAAACCAGTCTCAACTCTAAAATAAAATATGAAAAATCATCATACAAAAGGGAAAGAACGAGGAAGAATAAAAGTAGAATCTCTGGATCAAATATGCAACTTGTATATTGTATATGTATACATATTCATACTTAACATACACGTGGAGCTTGACCAATGAGCTAAGGACGTATAATCCTCAGCCTCCTGTGCATTTCAAAGGAGCCAAAGCGAACGTTTTATTTAATCACGTATGGGACGGATGTTATACATTACCACGTTATATGGCAGTAATCTATACCCATAGTGAACTTATCATCTGTGACCTCTTACCTTGAAGGTTATGTGTCAGCAACGTCCTCTGGGCCGATAAATACTGTACTGCCTGACTCAGTCTTTCTGTACTCATCTGAGCCTCTAGTTCAGTCTGTACAAGGTGATCATAAGGCACACAACATAGACAGTGGGCTAGTGTATCATCCTCTTTTACTGCCTTACAAGATGGGAACATTTATTCGAAGTTGTAATCTGTGACTTTCACCAGTTATTTTTGCTCTCTTTAATTATTCTAAAGAAATATTTTATAATATTTTTGCATATTTTTGTTTCTATAAGTCATAATATTTCTTTGATTAAATTTTGTCATTTATCTCTTTGATTAAATTTTGTCATTTATATATCATTTCCGTGTGTGACGGAAGACCATGTTGTGAAATACAGTTAAAAAATCTGTAACAGTTCTTACCTTTACATACTCCTGAAATGTGTCAAACACTGCATCACAAACTGCTGATATAATTCCCGACATTGTATTCTAACATTTTAAACAGATATATAAACTTGCGTGTGAGTACGTATTGTCTGTTGGCTCCTGTCTCGGAATGTTAGGCTGAAGTTTGAGGTGGATTTCTCATCATGAGGGCAAATGCAGATGCAGCAGCAGGAATCACAGCAGAGAATGCTGACTGACGTTGTAGTCTCGCCCAAATTGACAGCTCACGCTTTTTGTACTGTTTTCGCACAACAGTTTTCCTTTGTAAATGAAAGGGCGCGCAAGCCATTTCGCGAAAGAGTCCCACGCACTTCCTTCAAGAGGCAAGTCTCGCTCAGTAACGTCACCTTTAAAAACATGTATAAAAAGTATATACTTCTAAACAAACAATCGTCTGTATTCGCCATATCGTCCTGCGAAGCTTGTGATAATGTCCTGCGAAGGGGCCCTTCGTGACAACTCTGTTGGTTGTCCTGTGTGTATTTTTTTTCTTTTGTGGCGGTAGCATGAGTTAGAGGAGGATCATACACTGCACCGAGGAAATTCAAACTATCGGCAAAAAATCCAATCGCCTCACCGCTATGTATCACCATGGCTATGACAATAGACACGCGTTTGGGAGGAAAATGAAATGAGCGTGTGGCATTGTTGAGTTGACACCCCATCCTCCCATTCAGATCAAGGTTAACGGAATGTGTCCCTAACACGCTAAAACTGAATATCAGCACGGTTCCTTCGTAACTGATAAGGTCTGTTTCCTTCCTCATCCTGCTCCTCCAATTCTAGTTTGCGCTCTGTAAGTAATGGCTTCGTCGTCGATGGCGGATTAAACTCTAACCTTCCCTTCTTTTTGCGATATAAGAAGGCGGTCGCTCTTATTTTCCATTTCATAAAAAAGACGATGTGACATACTGGACAAGTGGAGACATACGTACTTGGAAGCTCTTCAGATGCAGTGTGCGCATAATGGTGTGGTACTCTGTGAGATTAGCAGCCCCTGGACACGTGTAAACCAAAATGTATTGTTCTTGATTTAACTCCTTGTTGAGGCCGTGAAGACCACTCGCTGCTCACGCAGTGCCATATTCAGCCAACGGCGTCACCGGATGCGGTATGGAGGGGCTCTTGAGCAACACATCGCTCTCCTAACATTGGTTTCCAGCCTTGGTGCTGTTACTTACATCAGTTGACAATGCTGAGAACTTTCCGTTCCAGTGCGCCCACCGAGGAAAAGACCCTGGCTCTCTCGCTCCCCAGTATGGCCGTCTGATACGCTAACAACTCAGAAACAGAGCCAAACATTGTCGTAAATTACGGAAATGAATAATGGATTTGCCATTTACAATGTCATTCGCTCCTTGCAGACAGTATTGTAACATGACGTTTAATTTATGTGGATTGAGGGACATCGCAAAGCACGCAGAGAAGACGTCAAACTTTTGAAACACGTTATTATGTACGAGGGGCGTTCAGAAAGTAAGCTCCGATCGGTCGCGAAATGGAAACGACTATGAAAATCCGATAAAGCTTTGCACAGATGTGTTGGGTAGTGTCTCTAGTATAACCCCAGTTAGCATCACGTCGCTCTTCTCATTTCTGAGCTCGCAGTGAGTGCGTAAAGATGTCTAGAAAATATTGTCTGCCGCCAAGTACGAGGGCCTGGTGAGAAATTTCGCCTGAAGCTATGCAGCTAACATTACATAACTGTCGTGCTGTTTCGTCTTCACGACAATTCTCAGCCGCATTCTGCAGGGGCAATGAAGATGCTCATGCATCGTTTCAAATGGAAATGTTAGATTACGCACAATACAGTCCGCAGTTGTCTCCCCCTGAGTTTCATCTCTGGTCACATGAACCGCTGTCTTTGAAGACAACATTTTGACACAGACAACGAGGTGTAGGCCAGCGTGGAGAATTGGCGGAAAGCACTGGCGGCTGCCTTCTATGATGAGGCTATTGAAAAGTTGGTACAACGCTATGACAAAAGTCTAAGTCAGAACGGCGACTACGTAGAGAAGTAGCTGAAAGGTGTAGCTAATTGTTACAAGTAAAACATTTCTGATGTTCACTGTGGTTTCAATTTGGCAATCAATCGGAGCTTACTTTCTGAACAGGCCTCGTATTTAAAAATGGAATACTGCATCTGGCATCTTGCGGACCAAGAACATTTTGCTTTTTGCTTTTACAATAATATACGATAAAAGCTACACGCTTGCTACATGCACCGAACAGGATAGAAAATTACATAACATGAACTGTATTCCGACTATTCACAAGAAAGTAAAGCTTTCAGTAGGGTTAAGTCCACATTATGGATTAACACGTTCATTCTGAAGCTGAGAATTATGTTTCTCGCTGTAGGGCGGCGAGCGTATTCGCGCTTTCCTTCATCTGTCGGCGTCGCTTTTCCTGTGTTTCGCCCTAGGGGGATTGGGGGAGGGGGGGCGGCGGCTGTATTCAAATTCCTAAGGCTACTATTTCACTATATTGACCTACTATTTTTAAAATAACGAGTAATCATATTGAATAATTTTACACTAAATTAATCACAAATTATGTGATCTCATTGGTTCAGAAAGCTCTCTCGTTGAAGTGTCACACAAAATTGCATTCAGAGGGGTTTGTCTGTGTCCGCAGCTGGTGGTCTAGTACGCCGGCACGGTAGCTCAGCGTGTTCGGTCAGAGGTTTAGCTGCCCTCTGTAATAAAAAAACTGAGTTAACCGATCAACGATCAACGACGAACTTACGACGTCCGCTCCGAGCTGATGCAACGAACGAAAACGAACCAAACGAGGTTAAAAAAAAACAGTTGCTAGCGTTGCTGCTTCTGGATCACGGGGTCCCTGGTTCGATCCTCGGCCGGGTTGGGGATTTTCTCTGAAGGGGACTAGGGTTTTTGTTGTCCTCATCATTTCATCATCATCATCATTCGTGACAGTGGTTCGATAGGATTGCGTGAAAAATTGGACTGCGTAAAAATTGGGACTTTGTACAGGCGCTGATGACCGAGCGGTTGAGCGCCCCACAGACCAAACATCATCAGAGCTATTCGTTGCGCCTACTTGATAGGTAATACATCACACCGTATTGTATTGCTGGTAGCATAAATGGCAGAGTCGAGCGTAGCTACCGATGGTACACGCGTAACTATTGAACCAAGAACTGACTGACGCTCTGTCTATACCATTTGCCATGTGCTTAGTTAAGATCACGATACGAGGAAGCTAGTTTTAAAACGATTCTCTCATATTAGATTTTATAAAGAATGTGATATTTTATAAATAATGTGATATTACATTTGGATTGTGCTCACAGTGAGACTGGCCAGTAGGCATATATCTTCTCTTCTTCTCTGCCTCTCTCTTCTCTTACCGTTCGCGCGGCCCCGCCGGAGGTTCGATTCCTCCCTCGGGCATGGGTGTGTGTGTTGTCCTTATCGTAAGTTAGTTTAAGTGGTGTGTAAGTCTAGGAACCGATGACATCAGCAGTTTGGTCCCTTAGGAATTCACACACACATTTTTCTCTTACTGAATTACGTGGCAGCAGGAAAAATCCTACAATGGGGAATCTCCATAAATAAAAAGAAAACAAAATCAAGTTATGGAAGAGAAATAGAATCTCTGCACCACATGATGCTCATGTATATGAACAGACGCGACAATGGAGAGACATTGTCGTACGCAATGGCAGCATTCGCTATAAATAAATAGATGACGTCGTAAATGATAGTGCCGGCCCATGTGGCCGAGCGGTTCTAGGCGCTTCAGTCTGGAACCACGCGACCGCTAATGTCGCAGGCTCGAATCCTGCCTCGGGCATGGATGTGTGTGATGTCCTTAAGTTAGTTAGGTTTAAGTAGTTCTAGGTTCTATGGTACTGATGACCTCAAATGTTAAGTGCCATAGTGCTCTGAGTCATTTGAACCGTTTTAAATGATAGCACCACACAGTTACTTACAACATCTTGAAACGTAGTGTGAAAATATCTGGCGATTTCCCTACACATCAGAAAGTGACTTACTGTGCTATAGTTTCATTTACAAGTTTTTTTTATTCTATTATTAACATCCCCGGCGGAGGTTCGAGTCCTCCCTCGGGCATGGGTGTTTGTGTTTGTCCTTAGGATAATTTAGGTTAAGTAGTGTGTAAGCTTAGGGACTGATGACCTTTGCAATTAAGTACCATAAGATTTCACACACATTTTTTATAATTAACATTTTTGGCCTAGATTTATTCGTATGGAAGTAATGAATGTAGTTGCAAGTGCTGTTACTATTATTCAAGCACTCAACATAATTCATCAAAGTTGCAAACTCTTCTCTCGTATATCACAAACAGAAGAAAAATCTGACACATCTGAAGAGAAGTACAAAACCACCCAAGGAAGATGTTTTGCCGTGGCAGTTAAAGCACTGCAGGAAGTAGTCGGCACTCTTCCTGCGGATAATCTGTTTGCCAGCCTCGCCGTAAAGAATCAGAGTAAAAGTGGGCAGAAGGGAAAGACACTCGCTCCGTGAAGCATTGCGCGGTATGTCTGCCGGAGAGCGCCACCGCCTGAATAATGTATCAGGCCATCGTCCCCACGTCCATTTCCAACTGCACTATCCGGCCGCAAGTTTTCTCGCTTCTGCTCTCCACAGTATTAAAGCACCACACCAGCCCGCATTACAACTTCCGTATGTTTTGTTATTTAACTATAAGTTTCTCGTAACTGGGATTACATAAACAACATTATACATTCCTGTAATAATCTAAGTTGTTGAGGACTTCCAGACAATCTCCATCTCTAATGACCTCGTCGTCGATAGTACGTTAAACCCCAATCTTTCCTCTTTTCCTTCGTATTGCGACAAGTGCGGTGATATTTGACAAATGTGTGAAACGCCTAAAAACTGACACGGTAAACTTGTGCTAGTCATTTGTGCTCTTATACACTGCCTAACAAAGAAGTGAAGCGCCCAGAAGACATGGTCGGATGTCGATGTGACTTCGTACACTTATGCACTATCTGCTGGTATGTAAATGGTTAGAGTCGCAATTCTCTGTGACAGGCAGAACGGCCCCCAGCCTGCATTACTGTTGTTGGTGTTTAGTGTTGTTACCACAGAAGGGATGGGAACGTCAGATGTTGAGTGATCGCTGAGACGGAGACGGAGGTGCCGCGTACTCGTACTCGTGTGAGACAGCGTTATCAGCTTGGCAGACCTTATTGAGGGGCTCAACTTGGCTGGCTGGTCAAATTGTACAACATCCAGATTTATGAGCCATTCTGATGTAACAATGGCCCAGTGTTGGAGTGCGTGAGAGCGCCAGGGCACGCATACACGTCGACTAGATTCCGGTCGACCACGTCTGACCACCACAAGGGGGGATCGCCTTTTTGTGCACCAAACATCGTAGCCCCTTCACATTTGCACCTGCCGTCCGGAAACAAGTAATGGACTCCCTAAAACATTCTGTGCCATCCAGCACCAGTGCTCGGAGACCAACAACAGCCTAGCTAAGGAATTTCCGTCTCACGTGTAGGCTGCCGTTAACACCACAACACAAACTGCTGTGTTTGGAGAGGTGTTGTGAACGGGAAGCATGGACTGATGACGAATGATTGCATTGTGTTCAGCTATGAATTGCTGTTCTGTATCGCTCCGGATGACTATCGTCGACAAGTATGGCGATGACAACATAGGGAGAGCTTGCATTCATCCAATGTTTTGGAGAGACACAGTGGACGTATTTCTGGCATGGTTCAAATGGCTCTGAGCACTATGGGACTCAACTTCTGAGGTCATTAGTGCCCTAGAACTTAGAACTAGTTAAACCTAACTAACCTAAGGACATCACACACATCCATGCCCGAGGCAGGATTCGAACCTGCGACCGTAGCTGTCCCGCGGTTCCAGACTGCAGCGCCTAGAACCGCAGGGCCACTTCGGCCGGCTTATTTCTGGCATCATGGTGATGATACCTACTGCGTATGACTTCACGACATAGCTGATAATAGACTGAGGGAACTCTTACGGCACAACGGTTGTACTTGTTGCCTCGAAATGTGTTACCTCTCATGCGACAGCATCGTGATGTCATTTTTGAACAGGACACTGTTCGTTCATACATTTCACGTGTCTCTATGAGCTGTCTACGTGATGTTGGGGTACTCTTGTGGGCAGCAAGATCTCTAGATCAGTCACCGATATAAAATGTGTGGAACCAGCTCGGGTGTCAATTCCGTCCCAGTGCCAACACCCGTGATGCAACTGACAAGTTATAACAGTTGTGGGGCAGTATGCCTCAGGAGAGGATACAGCGGCCTTATGACATCCTTCTCAACCAAATCAGTTCTTTGTAAATATGATTCAAATGTGTGACCACTAAAAGAACATCGCATACCCTTTTTCCTCTAATAATTTGAAGAAACCACAGAAAACATCAGTCAGAATAGTCGTATGGAGATTAGGCCCTCATCCTCCCAAATACAACGGCATTCAGTAGCCAATAGCGTGACAGCCTTCGGTTTACCCCTAACGTACAATTCATTTATTTTTTTATTCGTATGGCTAGGACCCTCGTCGACAGACCGTTCGCCGGGTGCCGATCTTTCAATTTGACGCCACTTCGGCGACGTGCAGTCGATGAGGATGATGATGAGGAAAGCACAACACCCAGTCCCTGGGCGGGGAAAATTCCCCGACCCAGCCGGGAATCGAACCCGGGCCCAGAGCATTGACAATCCATCACGCTGACCATTCAGCTACCGCCCCTAACGTGCAATACAGTTTTGTTTATACATTCTCGTAAGGAAGTAATTTAATTATGTAAACATTGTTCATTGACCAGTACTGACCACTGAACGCGCTACACATACTGTACACACATTATTTCATAATATAGCATTACACACACTATACACACTCAATTAGCTAACATTAGGGCCATGACGATGACGTTTGGTTTCCACGCTGGTACTGCAATTTGCCATCTGCTTGCTTGAAATATCGAGTCCGCGTTCCACCATAATAAGTAAGATATTTGGCTCAGAAAGAGGATAAGATGTCAGTATTACACACTGCAGAGCTTTGGCGTAAGATTTATCAGAAGAGGGAAAAAGAAACATACTGCGAAGGTGTGTCCTGATATGTCCAAAGTTTCGAAAGCGGGACGAATATTGAGAAGTTCTGATTGATGAAAGGAATTCGTTTTGCGTCTTCATAAAAAGTGATCCTCAAGTACTGTAATATGACAGAAAATTAGTGCTACAACTCCCTGACAGAAAAACACTGTGTATATGATCGTAACTCGAACCCTCAGCACAGCACTCTTGCTGTTGTTGTTTTCAGTCCTAAGACTAGTTTGATGCAGTTCTCGACGATAGTCTATCCTGTGAAAGCATTTTCATTCGTCCGTAACTTCTGCATCCAACATCCATTTGAACCAGCCTTTTTTACTAGTCCCTCCACAATTTTTAGCCCCAATACTTCCTTCTATTACCAAACTGATGATCCCTTGATGCCTCAGGACGTGTCCTGTCAACAGATCCCATCATTTAGTCGAGTTATGGCATAAATAGCTTTCTTCGCCAGTTCGATTCAACACAACCGCAATAGTTATTCGATAAGCATGTCCAATTTTCAACATTGTTTTTAGCACCTTACTTCAAAAGCTTCTATTCTCTGCCTGTCTGAACCGCTTATCGTCCATGTTTCACTTTCGTACAAGGCTTCAGTCCGTACAAATGTCTTCAGAAAAGATTTCCTGACATTTTAATTTGTATTTGATGTTAAAAAATCTTTCTTTCATAAAATTTTCATTGCTGTTGCCAGTCTGCAGGTTATATCCTTTCTATTATGGACCCCATCAGTTATTTTGCTGCTCAAATAGCTATATCCATCTACCACTTTTTGTGCCTCATTCCCTAATTTAATTCTGTTGGTATAGCCTGACGTATTTGGAATACATTCCATATTTCTTGTTTTACTTTCGCCAATATTCATCTTATAACCTCTTTTCAAGGCACCACTCATTCCGTTCAAATGCACTCCCAAGACTTTTGCCGTCAGACATGCAATACCATCGGCAAACCGCAACGTTTTTATTTCTTATGCGTGAACTTTAATTCTCTTTCGAAATTTATCTTTGGTTTACTTTATTGATTCGGCAGTGTACAGATTTAATAGCATTGGAGAGAAGCTACAAATCTGTCTGACTCCCTTCTCAACTGGAACTTCCTTTTCGCGCACTTTAAGTCTTTTCATTGCCGTCTGGTTTCTATTAAAGTTGAAGGTAAACTTCCGATCCCTGTATTTAACTCCTGCTACCTTCATAATATTAAAGAGAGAGTACTATACCGATCCTTCTTTGCTGCTATTCATCAAGGACTCGCGATCTGTGATCACAGTTTCAGTTCTATCAGTGTCCTTCCCCTCATGAAAAATTACGTTCTCAAGAGCAAGCGAGGTTCTAATAAATGGAATGCCGTCTTGACGACAGTTTTGACGAAGATCACGTCGTTCTTTGAGAGAGCAGGTACGTTAAACAGCAAGTACATTAAACAAGAAGGGCAGAAATTTGTCAATACCGAGAGCGTCTAACGTGCTCTACTACAAGTTACGTCACCTTACATAGTGGAATAATTTCGTTGTCTGACTTGTACACCGTCGACGTCTTGTATTATAGATCAGAGCGGACTGGACTGTTCCACCACAACTTAGAAAGAGTTCTGCAAAAGTCTGAAGTCACTATGTACCCGATTAAGTTCACGGTCTGCTCCTAACATTATATTTCTTAGCCTACAAATACTCGTAGACATCCTCCATTGATTTAGAGATGGTATTAGCGGACAGAAGAGCGCTAGAAAGCGAAGTACATCAAGCGATGTCTACATCTTCCTCAGACTTTGACTGGACTGTCTAAATAAAAGGTGCATTATAAGATACTAACAAAGTATCAAAAAATTTAACAGTTACTTTTAAATGCCCCACGAAAAATTATTGTAAGGATCAAAGACCTAAATAGCATCATTTGTGACTTTCTGTATTTTAAGAGAAAATGATGTAACTCTGTGTGACAGTAGCTTTAACTTACTTTCTTCTACCCAACGTGCGAAGAAATAAAAAACCCTTTCGTTAGTTATTTGTCGAAGAACAGCCAAAATAGCTACTCCACAGGTTCCGAACCAAGCACCAGTAGCCTTAAAGATGTACCGGGTGGTTACAGTTCAAGTGCAGCCACTCACAGAGGTTCAGTGTGGGCTGTAATTATCGTATGGCGGCGAAACGCGATAGACATTCTAATGTATTAACGCAGAACCGATTTACGTTGCGAAAAATTAGTTCCAATTCTGGCCACTAGGTGCAAATCTGGCGCTGTGAATGACAGAAAGACGAACAGAAATGTTTCCATATGTAATGGACTAGGAACGCGACGTGGGCAGAAGGCATGAGCGAGAAAGGCAAAATGTTGATATCATTGTTAACTGCCGCATACACAATTTGTTCAGTATGAGCACCGGAGACGTCAATGACAACCTGTACAGTGCTAGGTTTGCACCTGGTGGCCAAAATTGGAACTAATGTTTTTCGAGCACAAATCGGTTCCACACTAACGCATTAGCATATCTACCAAGTGCAGCACGATAATTACAGCCCACACTGGACCTCCGTGAGTGTCTGTACTTTAATTACAACTACCCGGTATGTTGATTTTGTTGAATGCAAATTGCTCTTAACACTCCTTCAGCCGACCGGACATACCAGAAGACTCCTGAGGAATTTCCAGTAGAGGTCTCGAATGATCGAATATTGAAGAAGTTGTGACTCTTCAAGCTTTCCCGGCGGATGAGTTGTAAATAGTCTTCACGGGTTTGCCGCCGGATGACGTTGTGCAAATTCCACAATTGAAGAAGTTGTTTGAAGGGGAATATTAGGTGGCACAATAACGTAGAAGATTTTACATGCAGTGACAACGGCCACGAATCCCTGCAACATTTTTCGTTGTTGTTCTTGTCGCATGTTGCTTGATGTAATCGTGTAGCACTGCAGTTTCATTCCCCTTCAATAATGTAAAGCGCTGAATTCCTAATCCTTATTGGGCTGCATACATCAGAGTGCAGCAGGTCCCAGCATTCGTTGGTTCGCCAGTTTCGAGGAAGTAGCAGCACATCTGCAGTGTGATACCGATTATCGTATCATAATCATTATTCATCACTTGTAACTGCTATCTGTAAAAACCAGAACACTTCTGTTCCATGAGAGCAAAGAACAGCACACTTGAAAGTTACATGTGAATGTTGTTAATTCAGTACGATCACATTTCTTGGCAACGAAGTTGTTGGAAGTGCCGACACATCCATATATTTCCGTCACTTTGGCGACGGACACACGCTGTCCGATATTATCAATGTATCATGTACACAATATGCAGATTGTTTATTAACATCTCAGCCTTTTATATTATTTACTTATTATTTCCCATCTGTTTCAGGTAAGGAGTCCAGAAATCCGTCACTTGCTTACGACAGCAACGAAGTGCGTGACATACTAATAATACACCAGCAGGTATGAGTTTTTAAGTTTACTCAGTCTTGTTTGTTACTGTGTGAAGTTAAGGTATATCCAGCGCGCGATTATCATCATCTGGTGACCAGAGGCTCCCGCTGCAGATGAGATGATGTGTGTCTTCACTCGAGAAACTAGAAATATTTTCAAATCCCGGAGAGGCCCAGCTCTCCCACGTCTTGTTTATGTGAGTGAACCCAGTGGTAGCATCGGTTGTTCATATTCAGATTAAAATTATTAGATCGAAGTAACTACAGTTTAGGACAGCTTCCCGTAGAGAAGACATAATCAGATCGTCCTCACCAGCAGTTTTCCAAATAAGACAATGCAGCCGGAACAAATCTACATGTTCTCAACGAAGATTAAATGATTGACTAAATATCTTCTTTTATTTTCTTGCAACGACAACGATAAAAACATTTCAAAGTGCAGTTCTTTGACCTTCCACTGATCATCATCAGACACTTATAGACATTCTGATGACGTCCACTGGCTGTCAGAATTCGTTAACCACATTTTGAAATTTTTTTGTGATTATTATCGTCAGAAAATAAATGAAGGCGACACAGTCTTGTTCACTGCGTCTTTTGTGCTAGATCAACTTTAATCCAAATATGTATGTTTTATGATGACTAATTATACTACTGATTACTTTTCCTCAGAGACTTCATCAAATATAATGCGTCCACAAAATTATATACTTTTCTGATAGGCTTGTCACTGGACGCTTATAAGCAGATTCCGCCTCTAAAATGCAATAATTCATTGACAACAAATGTCGAGACTTTGTATACCTTTACATAAGCATGTTATGTAAATTGATTGTGGAGAGGAGGGAAACAAGAGAAAAGGGAAGAAACTGTTGATATCAGTTACTTCGGGACTTCCTGCGGATTCAGCGACAACGAATGAAAATGTGTGTCTGACCGGGATTGGAACCCCTGTTCTCCTGCTAATTAGGCAGTTTCCTTAACCAGTGCGCCACCCGGATACTGTATTTATTGTAATTGCGCCGACTACCTAAGTAAGCTTACCGGCCAACCCACATTTCCACCTAGCGCCACTTATACGCATTCCTCGTCCACGTCCTCCATGCTCGCTATTTTGGGATTCCTGCTAGAAGCCGGACGTAATTGTGCATCTGCACTGAAGGTGGTAGTTTCATGTTCGGACATGTCCGAAAGAACAGACACCACGCATTCACAAAACTTTACCTATGCGTTACAGGCTACCTAGTTCTCTAAATGTATGTCATCCACTGTCGTTTTATATTTAGTACCAATCGACTTACTAAACGTACAGGTAACTCTTAAGTGGCTAACCTGTTAGCATTCAGCTAAGCAAGTGTTCAGTGTGGCGTAAATATCACCCTTACATAATAGCAATTACACCCGATTAAAGTGAATACATAACACTGTAATGACCATTTCTATAAGAAAAAAGGAAGGGCCATTGTTGAAAAACGAAGGGATGTAATAAGAACGAGGCAAATGAATCGCTGGTAATATTTTATGGTAACGCAACGTTTGACACCGGGCTACCACATTACTATTTGCGTACGAAACATAGTTGGTAACGCAATACGACCACGCAACATAAATCAGAAGTATTTTCATTCAACATCAAAGAGCGAAAAAAAGTAAGCCAGGCTAATTTAGGAAGGGAGAAAAGTTACTTTTTAACATAATTAGGGACAAAGTCATGAGGAAAAGAGCACAAACTTGGACTGGAAATGGACAGGAAGGAAACTGACTATATCTTTTTGCAAGGAAGCGTGTTGACACAATCCTAAATCTTTGGAAGAAAACTTCGAGACCCGCCTGGATAGCCACACGTGTTAAAGCAACTTTTTCCGGGTCGGGGCGGTATGCGGTCCTAGGATCTAATCCGGTCGGTGTTAAATGATAAGGGTCGATGTGCCGGCCTGCCTGGATGTCGTTTTTAGGCAGTTTTCCACATCCCACTTCATGACTCCCTGGGTGGCACATCAGTTATACGATTCCCAAACATTCAGAAAACTTTCGCTCACTTTCACATGAATTACAGCACAAGTTGGGGTAATGGGATGGCGACAAGAAGGGAATGTGGCCATTCCTTAAACTAGCCATACCAAATTCATTACTAACCATCCCGACCATATGTAGATTCGGGGCAAAAGCACAAGAAAAAGAACAATTGTAGCGAAACTTTGGAAAACTTAAATCTAGATGGTCGGATGGGAATTAGACACCCCCGCCTCCTTCCCCCCCCCCCCCCCCCCCCCACACACACACACACCTTGCAAATCCTTCAATTCCATTTAATGGTTAGAGCTATCTTGTTGAGACAACTGCAAAACTTGCCGATGAAATGGCTCTCAAAACAACATTTTGTAATGCGCTACATACGCGCGTAGTGCGATAAAATCTGATGCTGATGCGCGAGCTGGAGTAAGGGGGAAGCTGATTTGCTTCTTCACAGGGAGTTGTTCCTAGGCATTTTAATTTACACAAATGTTACCTGATTTCATGTCTGGAAGTCGATTGTTACAAGATGAATATCTGCTATTCTCCTAGCCAACTGTATTACTAACAAAGTGGTAACCAAGCTGGGTAGAAAATCGAAAAGTGTAGTTCATATTAACGAATTGTTATCACATATGTTTGATCAGTAGTCCTAGGCTTGTACTGGAGGCTAACAGCATTCCAATACGTATCTTTACTCTTCAATTATTTATCGCAAAAAATGAAGAGGTGATCTATTAGATTGATTCTGATGGCCTTCAGGTACTTATAAAAGAAGAAGAATAAATACACTGAGGGGAAAAAATGAAAACACCAAGAAGTTATGCGACATAAACGAAAGTTGGTAGTCGTATCATCTGAAAGATGACTATTATTCAGACTTCGCGCCAGTCGCATAAGAAAAGCGCTGGTAGCGCCACTATGAAGACGCAAATCAGGTTTGCTTAAAATACACGCTGTGACAGTCGAGAGCGTTAGTTGCCTTTGAGTTTGGACGTGGTGAGTTGACGTTAGTCAAGAATGTCTTTAAGGCGACAAAGACGCCATTATCAACACCTCACTGAGTTGAACGAGGTCGTGTAAGTGTGTAATAGGGCTACGAGGAGCTGGATGTTATTTCCGCAATACTGCAGAGAGATTTGGCAGAAATCTAGCCACTGCACATGACTGCTGGTAGAGGTGGTTACGAGAATGTACGGTCGCAAGAAAACCGGGCTCTGGACGGCCACCTGGCACTACCGAGAGGGAAGAAGGACTGATCCGAGCTAGAGGTCCTGTAGCGGCACATTCCACTGACTCCAAACCACCGTCATTTGTGGCTTCAGTGGCGTCAAGTGAGAGCTCACTGGAGGGCAGGGTGTTGCGTTTTCTGATGAAAGCTAGTTCTACCTCGGTGCCAAGGACGACCGTGCGTTGGTTAGAAGGAGCCCAGTTGAGCACCTGCAACCAATATGTCTGTATGCTAGACACACTGGACGTACACCTGGAGTTATGGCCTGGGGTGCAATTTCGCATAACAGGGGAGCACTCTCGTAGTTATCCCACGTACCCTGACTGCAGACTTGTAAGTCAGTCTGGTGTCGCCGTTGTAACCCAACGTGCTCTACGGAATGTCGACATGTTGCCTTGGCCTGCACAATCATCAGATCTGTTTCCAGTCGAGCACATATCGCACATCATCGGACGACAGCTCCAGCTTCATCCACAACCAACATCAATCGTCCCTGTATTGACCGACCAAATGCAGCAGGCATGGAACACCGTCCGACAAACAAACATCCGGCCCCTGCACAACACAATGCATGCACGTTTGCATGCTTATATTCAACATTTTGGTTATTAATGTACCAGCAGTTCACATTTCCAATGGCTTATCTCGCACGTACTTTAACCTGTGATCTTGCAATGTTAACCACTTAAGTACGTTACCGTGACAAATTTATTCCCGAAATTTAATCACTCTACTTTAGCTATTGTTTGATGCTGAGATATTTTTTCTTCTGTGTATATAACACTGAAAGGGAAAACGTCAATACGAATAACATTTAAAATTACAATACAAAGTATTATAACCGTCGAAGCGATACAATTACGTATTATAACGTTGTGAGGAAAATCACGTATGTTTTTTAAAAATTTTGTTACTCCTGTCAGGATAATATTTCTATTCCTTTACTTTTAAAAGAATTGGAAAATAATAACTAATCAAAATCGACGTCTATAGATTATCTTTTCCTCCACTGACTAGACAGTTTTTTGAATTTGAGGAATCGACAAAAATACCGTATTACATTAAATAATAGTTATGATGACATAATTTTACGCTACGGCAGACATTTGTAACAAGTTAGGATTGAGCTTCCTTATAATGAATGAAATGATAGTTACCGTTACATGACTCGCTGAATAACAAGCACATCAACTTCAACAATCACCTTTGATACAATGGTGCACCGAACGAGGTGGCGCATTCGTTGCGCACTGGACTGAGATTCTGGAAGGCCGGGTCCGGCCACCCAGATTTAGATTTTCAGGGATTTCCCTAAATCGCTCCAGGCACATACCGGGATGGGTACTTTGAAAGGGCACCGCTGATTTCCTTCCCCGTTCCTGAAACAATTCGAGCTTGTGTGAGTCTAATGACATCGATGACTGCGGGACGTTAAACCCTATTCTTCCCTCCTTCCTCCCTTCGTTTACAACGGTGTCTATGTATGTATATTGTTAATGATATATATGCTCCGTTGTATCAAAGATATTCGTTTTACTTGATGTCGCAACTATACAGCGAGTCATGTAAATGTAACTATCGTACCATTTCGTCCATTAAAATGATGACGTTCCTTTGCTCATAATTTCAAGTCATTCAATTTAAATATGGTATTTTTCCTTTCGAAAATATTTGAGGCTTTACGTCATCAAATACTCTATAGTTTAATTGTAAATAACTTTCTTGAAACGACAGAGAAGCAAAAAAAAATAAAATAAAATAAAATAAAATAAAATAAAATAAAATAAAATAAAATAAAAAAGAAAAATAAAAAAGGAAGAAAAAAATAAAAAGAAGAAGTCAGTAATTTTCTAGCTGACGGGACAAGTTGTAGCGCGCAGTTCACAGCTTTGGTGTTTCATACTGTGTACCTAGTTTTCTAATGCAAATAGAACAGCAGCTCTATCTGCAACTGAGACATGATCGTCCGTCATTTTTTTTCAGTATTTCGTGGCAACTGCACCCCTTGCAGATTCGGTTGGCATTTCTGGATTAGCCAAGTAGTATCGAATTTCTCATAGAGCTGACGGAGTTCGCTCAACTCTACCACGGTCTGAACGTTAGATACTTGATCACGAATGGACACAAATACTGCAGCTTGCAAGTGTGCCTGTTGTTGGTCACGCAGCCAAATGTCCTGCACGAGCAGCATCTGATCAGAGTGTGCAGGTTATGTTACTCTTGCTGCCCGCCAAACTGGTTCCATTTTCGCTTTTTGTTAAGTATTGGATCCAGGAGAAAGTTTGCAGCACTCCAAAACTTAACGGGTTTATCGATGAATTACTTTTAACGCTGGAACTTGCTGTTCTGATATTACTTCTCACTCATTTCGGTTTCATCATCGGAAAGGAAGAAAATCTGCTAGGGCACCCATTGTAGACATTAGTTCAGTAGAAAATAATTTCTAGTTATTATGGAAGGAAGGAAGATTGCAGTTTAACGTCCCACCAACGACGACGTCTTTGGATATGGACTGGGAAACGAAGAACTATCCCGGCATTTGCTTGAAGCGATTTCAGAAAACCACGGAAAAACTAAATCTGAGTTGCCGGACGGAACTTTGAACAACCTTCCTCCATAACGCGAGTTGTGTGTCTTATCATTGCGTTATTTCACTCGGTTTCTAGAGACTGAATAAAAATGCAGAGAGCGACGGAGGGAATATGTTTTATAAACCTCTGTTTTACCACTGTGTAGTCTGGATGAAACTTTCGGTTGTGTCTAGGTCTCTTCCATGTATGTAATCTTCTTTCACGATCCTTAAACAAAGTGTTATCAATAGTTAAACTGTGTTTTGTGCTAAATCATACTAGGTGGCATTCCCTTTGAATCATCCATTTTCTCCTATTTTTCCTTCTCTTTCTTTTTCAGCTATCACATTCCAGTTGCTTTTCGCAATTGCATTTTCGTCACCTTTAACGTACTGATAATTTGTATCATGTCTTCAGGCTTTTCTTTTCAGTATCTTCATCAGCTGCAGAGCTGGAACGCATATGTCTTTGTACAGCCATGACGGGTAGTGTTTTTATGTCCGTCTTCTGTACGACAAGCTGTTTAGTATGTTTATACCAGGAAAACTATGACGAAAAGTCCGCATGCTTAGCTTGGTGGTAACGTGCTTCCCTCCCGTACAAGCGGGCCCGGATTCGATTCCCGGCCGGGTTATAGATTTTCTCCGCTCGTGGACTGGGTGTTGTGTTGTTCTCATCATCAGTTCATCATCACCGACATGCAAGTCGTCCAATGTGGCGTCGACTGAAATAACACTTGCACTCGGAGGCCGAAATTCCGCGTATGGGGCCTCCCGGCCAACAATGCCATACGTTCATTCCATTTCATTTCATTATGACGAGAAATATGTAGCATCGTTAAATTTACACGTTATTACCTTAGTGTCTGAAGAGGGTTGTTACCTGTACTTTCAAGAGTGCGAGATCCATAAAAAAGCACGCTTCCGTCGATATTGTTCGGTCTGCTACGCGCTTTAAATTGCTGAGTGCTCTTTTCATGTGCCTTAGGTATCGTTCGCATACACCGACGAAGCAGTACAATTATTTTTCTATCGATATTCACTTTCAAGTTTATTACTGTTTTCTTT
The DNA here is from genome assembly GCF_023864345.2 of Schistocerca serialis cubense. NCBI lineage: Eukaryota > Metazoa > Arthropoda > Insecta > Orthoptera > Acrididae > Schistocerca > Schistocerca serialis. The sequence goes on along the minus strand of NC_064640.1, from coordinate 622,996,763 downwards.
TTTTTTGTCTGGGGATGTAAGCAGACCTTAATAGATTACTTTGATCTGTGACTTGAAAGTGGCTGCTGTCATCGTATTCGTCGAAACTTGTAAGCCATTCTTCGTGAGAAATGTATAATCGCCCATACATTGCATCACTTCATGCGTTACAATGGCAACCGAAAGAAAGAGCTTGTATTGCGTCACTGGCTGGGGTACTTCGCCTGTTTGTTCATTTGCCTAATTGTATAGGAAACCCTTCTTAAGACGTGAGTGTTGTTCTTTTGTTGTGGGTGACTATAATGTATGCGAGTAAAGAGTAATGATGTTGATTAAAAACGAGGAGAGGGTGAAACCTGGCGCCGGAGAATAACTTGCCCAATTCTATTCAATATATCCTCACTAGTTACGCGATCAACCCACCTAATCTTCAGTATTCTCCTGTAGCACAACATTTCAAAAGCGTCTGTTCTCTACTTGTCTAAATTGTTTATTTTTCAGGTTTCAGTCCCATACATGACTACACTTATTACAAATACTTTCAGAGAAGACTTACTAACACTTAAATCTATGTGATTCTTCACTTTCTCCCGGTGTATTTCTTGCTCGAACAGTCCACGGGTGTACTGCCGGTCCATAGTTCCAACGGGTACAATATTTCGGCGACTAGACGTGTCGCCATCGTCAGGTGCGCTGACGAATTGAGCTCCTGAGTCGCAGTCGCCGCAGTCGTCTAAATCACGGACGTCATCTGTCCGGAGATGGTGGAGGCTAAGCAGCAGTGCTGCTATTCCTCCTTTGTCAGCTCTGTTGTCATCAGTGTGGCCTCTCGTTGGAATGGGCCTGTGGCTACATCGCTGAATTTAGTCTAGCGAAGTAGTCGATTGCTGCTTGGTCTTCTGGGGCAGGCTGACGCCTGCCGGAGCGCCACTCTTCCTTCACCCACTTCTCTGTGACCTCATAGATGTGGTCCCAGTCCGAAGGGGTGAAGATGGGGCGGCTATTCAGCAGTATGAGCTCCTTCCTCGTCACCGCCTCGCGCAACATGCCACGCGTGTGGCGGAGGTCGCACGGTACGTGAGGGAGTGGCGGTTTCGCGTGCGCCGGCGTGAAGGGGTACGGGTTGTCCCCGTGAGGGTACGTCCCGTCCTTCAGCGACGCCGCGACCTTCTTTAGGAAGGGCTGCACACTCCGCTCGTCTGGGAGCGGAAGGGGCAGCCCTTCGTCGGTGTCCGTTTCTTCATCGTGCGAAGAGACGGACGGCAACTCTTCCTCGGTTGGTTCTTCTTCTGCATCTGTCTCCAGGTGAGAAGACGGTGCAGGCGTCCCGACGTCAACTTCCATGCGAGACGCCGCCTGCATTGCTGCAGGAGGCGAGTCGGTGGACGTCTGGGTGGCGGCATCTACCCCCAATGGCCGCCTCACAGGGGTGGGGGGAGCTGGCACAGGCGGCGCCTTCTTGAGAAGCCGCAGCTCCTCCCGCAGCTGTTGAAGCTGTCGGTGGACAGCCACTAGTTCGTCCCTCGTTGCGGCCCTTTCAGCCGCAAGGGCTGCTTGTAGGTCGGCCAGCGCTTGGTCGGTGACCGCTTCGACGCGGCACGAGGCGCGCCCCTCGCCGGAGCGGGGAGGCAGTGCGGCCGACTTGGCGGCAGGCACCTCAGAACTTGCTGTGGTGTGCTGCCGACGGTAGCTGCAGCTACGCGAGTTGGCGGCGTGAGGACCGCCACAGTTCGCGCATCTGCTGGGTGCTCCGCGTCGTTTGGGGCAGTTACGGGTGTCGTGTGCCGCCGCGCATTTTAAACACGCGACTGCGTTCCGGCAGACACCCGCCACATGCCCCAACTGCTGGCACCTGTAGCACTGCACGTGTTGCAATGATCGCTGCTTGTGCTGGGGGCGGGCGGCCGTCTTAAATCCCCTCCCACTGCAAGGCGTTCTCTCCATGGTCCGCGCCCGCGGCCGCGCGTCGGCGGTCGCTGAGACGCTGGCGTCGGCGTCTGTGGTGGCGTCTGTGGAATTGCCCTATCCGCCCTGGTCGCCCGTCGTTTTCTTTGCTGAGCGTCTTTTAATTAGACTCAATGCTGGTTCCCATGTCTTGCTGAGGTTATAGCCCCAATATCGGTTGATGAGTCCATCCCTGGTACGAATTTTGATAGCCTCTCTAACGACGCTGTCCCAGTATTTAGATGTCTGTGCCAAGACCATGGTATGTTGGTAGCCCATTTCGCGATTTTTCGGACAAACAGTGCTCTGTGACCGCCGACTTGTTGGGGTACCTAAGTGGAGTGTGCGTCTGATGTTCTCGGCATCGATCTTTGATGGTGCACACTGTCTGTCCGATATAAGTTTTCCCACACTTACACGGGATCTGGTATATGCCGGCCTTCTGCAAACTGAGATCGTCTTTGACACTTCCCAATAATGCTCGTGTTTTATTGGGTGCGCAAAAGACAGTTCCTACTCGGTGATTCCTCAATAGCCGTCCTATTTTCCTCTATAGTGCGCCAGTATATGGTATATAGGCAGTGGCTATCTCTTCCTCCGTGACTTCTTCCGTCTCCACATGCTGTGCTGTAGAGGTGGGGCGGAGAGCGCGTCTGATCTGCCACTCCGAGTACCCGTTTTTTCGGAAATACAGTTTTGAGGTGTTCCAGCTCATGGGGCCGACTCTGCATCAGAGATGGTGTGCGCCCTGTGCACCAGTGTTATTAGCACCCCATTCCTCTGCGAAGGGTGGTGGCAGCTATCCATATGTAAATAGAGGTCGGTGTGCGTTTTCTTCTTGTATACCCAGTGGCCAAGGGTGATATCCGCTCTTTTTTTACCATGACGTCCAGGATTGATCATCTTCCTTCTTCTTCGGTGGCGATAGTGAATTTGATGTTCGGATGCATGGAGTTCAGGTGTGTGAGGAAGTCTAGGAGCTTCTCCCTTCCATTGAGCCAGATCACGAACGTGTCATCCACATAACGGTGAAAATAAGTAGGTTTCCATTTGGATGACGCCAAAGCTTCCTCCTCGAAGTACTCCTTATAGAAATTCGCGACCACAGTCGAGAGTGGGCTCGCCATTGCGACTCCTTCTGTTTGTTCATAGTATTCTCCATTCAAGAGAAAATAGCGGAGGTCAGAATGTGCCAGAAAAGGTCTTCTGTGCAATAAGCTCAACTGACTCTTGAAGAGGCACCCTGGTCAATAATGAAACAACGTCAAAACTCACCAGGATATCTGAGTCTTTCAGCTTGAAGTTGTCGAGACGTTTTACGAAATCCACAGAATTACGAACGTAAAAGAAGATTGTATACATGGAAGAATCCTGGAGATACTAGAAGGAATCAGATAGATTATATAATGGTAAGACAGAGATTTAGGAACCAGGTTTTAAATTGTAAGACGTTTCCAGGGGCAGATGTGGACTCTGACCACAATCTATTGGTTATGAACTGTAGATTAAAACTGAAGAAACTGCAAAAAGGTGGGAATTTAAGGAGATGGGACCTGGATAAACTGAAAGAACCAGAGGTTGTACAGAGTTTCAGGGAGAGCGTAAGGGAACAACTGATAGGAATGGGGGAAATAAATACAGTACAAGAAGAATGGGTAGCTTTGAGGGATGAAGTAGTGAAGGCAGCAGACGATCAAGTAGGTAAAAAGACGAGGGCTACTAGAAATCCTTGGGTAACAGAAGAAATATTGAACTTAATTGACGAAAGGAGAAAATACAAAAATGCAGTAAATGAAGCAGGCAAAAAGGAATACAAACGTCTCAAAAATGATATCGACAGGAAGTGCAAAATGGCTAAGAAGGGATGGTTAGAGGACAAATGTAAGGATGTAGAGGCTTATCTCACTAGGGGTAAGATAGATACTGCCTACAGGAAAATTAAAGAGACCTTTGGAGAAAAGAGAACAACTTGTATGAATATCAAGAGCTCAGATGGAAACCCAGTTCTAAGCAAAGAAGGGAAAGCAGAAAGGTGGGAGGAGTATATAGAGGGTCTATACAAGGGCAATGTACTCGAGGACAATATTATGGAAATGGAAGAGGATGTAGATGAAGATGAAATGGGAGAGACGATATTGCGTGAAGAGTTTGACAGAGCACTGAAAGACCTGAGTCAAAACAAGGCCCCGGGAGTAGACAACAATCCATTAGAACTGCTGATGGCCTTGGGAGAGCCAGTCCTGACAAAACTCTACCATCTGGTGAGCAAGATGTATGAGACAGGCGAAATACCCTCAGACTTCAAGAAGAATATAATAATTCCAATCCCAAAGAAAGCAGGTGTTGACAGATGTGAAAATTACCGAACTATCAGTTTAATAAGTCACAGCTGCAAAATACTAACGCGAATTCTTTACAGACGAATGGAAAAACTGGTAGAAGCCGACCTCGGGGAAGATCAGTTTGGATTCCGTAGAAATATTGGAACACGTGAGGCAATACTGACTTTACGACTTATCTTAGAAGAAAGATTAAGGAAAGGCAAACCTACGTTTCTAGGTTTGTAGACTTAGAGAAAGCTTTTGACAATGTTGACTGGAATATTCTCTTTCAAATTCTAAAGGTGGCAGGGGTAAAATACAGGGAGCGAAAGGCTATTTACAATTTGTACAGAAACCAGATAGCTGTTATAAGAGTCGAGGGTCATGAAAGGGAAGCAGTGGTTGGGAAGGGAGTGAGACAGGGTTGTAGCCTCTCCCCGATGTTATTCAATCTGTATATTGAGCAAGCAGTAAAGGAAACAAAAGAAAAATTCGGAGTAGGTATTAAAATCCATGCCGGCCGTAGTGGCCGTGCGGTTAAAGGCGCTGCAGTCTGGAACTGCAAGACCGCTACGGTCGCAGGTTCGAATCCTGCCTCGGGCATGGATGTTTGTGATGTCCTTAGGTTAGTTAGATTTAACTAGTTCTAAGTTCTAGGGGACTAATGACCTCAGCAGTTGAGTCCCATAGTGCTCAGAGCCATTTGAACCATTAAAATCCATGGAGAAGAAATAAAAACTTTGAGGTTCGCCGATGACATTGTAATTCTGTCATAGACAGCAAAGGACTTGGAAGAGCAGTTGAACGGAATGGACTGTGTCTTGAAAGGAGGATACAAGATGAACATCAACAAAAGCAAAACGAGGATAATGGAATGTAGTCAAATTAAATCGGGTGATGCTGAGGGAATTAGATTAGGAAATGAGACACTTAAAGTAGTAAAGGAGTTTTGCTATTTGGGGAGCAAAATAACTGATGATGGTCGAAGTAGAGAGGATATAAAATGTAGACTGGCAATGGCAAGGAAAGCGTTTCTGAAGAAGAGAAATTTGTTAACATCGAGTGTAGATTTAAGTGTCAGGAAGTCGTTTCTGAAAGTATTTGTATGGAGTGTAGCCATGTACGGAAGTGAAACATGGACGATAAATAGTTTGGACAAGAAGAGAATAGAAGCTTTCGAAATGTGGTGCTACAGAAGAATGCTGAAGATTAGGTGTGTAGATCACGTAACTAATGATGAAGTACTGAATAGAATTGGGGAGAAGAGGAGTATGTGGCACAACTGGACAAAAAGACGGGACCGGTTAGTAGGACATGTTCTGAGACATCAAGAGATCACAAATTCAGCATTGGAGGGCAGCCTGGAGGGTAAAAATCGTAGAGGGAGACCAAGAGATGAATACACTATGCAGATTCAGAAGGATGTAGGTCGCAGCAAGTACTGGGAGATGAAGAAGCTTGCACAGGATAGAGTAGCATGGAGAGCTGCATCAAACCAGTCTCAGGACTGAAGACCACAACAACAACAACGAACGTGGTGAGGGCATTTAGCCACATAAGGCGTAGTAATTCTGCCAGGTAGTTCGTCAACAAATATGTAGGTGCCCTAATGTTGCTGACAATTGGGCGTAACGGCACCCCTTCTTTGTGGACTTGAGAAAGTCCATAAAGTCTTGGCTATACCGGTCCTTGAGATATCAACTTCTTGGCGACACCCTCTGGTAAATTTGCGTCCTTGAGAAGAGCCCTAGTCTTGTTCTCCACCTTCTTATAACTGCCATCGGGTTTACGTACAAGTTGTAAACAGTCTTATACTCCCTGTGTTTTGCCTCTGCGACCTTCAAAATTTCAAAGGGAGTATTCCAGTCAACATTGTCATTAATGTTCTCTAAGTCTACAAATACTGTAGACGTAGTTTTACCTTTCGTTAAACTATCTTCTAAGAAAAGTCCTACGGTCAGTATTGCTACGCGCGTTCTCCGGTATCCAAAGTGATCTTCCCCGAGGTCAGCTTTTACCAGTTTTTTCCATTCTTATGTAAGTAATTCGTGTTAGTATTTTGCAACCATGACTTATTAAACTGATAGTTCGGTAATATTCTCACCTGCCAGCAACCGCTTTCTTAAAAATTGGAATTACTACATTCTTCTTGACGCCTGAGGCTATTTCGCCTGTCTTGTGTATCGTCAACACCAGATGGAAAGTTTTATCACGTCTGGCTCTCCTAAGGTTATCAGAAGTTCTGACGGAATGTCGTCTATTCCTGGGACCTCCTATCGACTTAGGTCTTTCAGTGCTCTGTCAAATTCTTCTCATAATATCTCCCATATCTTCTTCATCTAGGTCCTCATCTTTTTTTTAAAAAAAAATTATTGCGTTCAAGTTCATTTCCTTTGCATAGCCACTCTATACATTCTTTCCACCACACTGCTTCCCATTCTTTGCTTAGCACTGGGTTCCATCTGGGCTCTTGATATTCATACAACTGCTTCTCCTTTGTACAAAGGCCTCTTCAGTTTTCCTGTAGGTGGTATCTATCTTTCCTCTAGTAAAATATGCTTCTAAATCATTACATTTGACCTCTAGCTATTCGTGCTTAAGCATTATGCATTTCCTGTCAATCTCATTTTTCAGACGTTTGTATTCCCTTTCACCTGCTTCATTAGCTGTGTTTCATATTTTATCCTTTCATCAGTTACATTCAATATCTCCTGTAATATCCAAGGACTTTTACTAAACCGTGTCTTTTTACCTATGTTATACTCTGCTGCCTTCACTATTTCATCTCTCACAACTACCTATTCGTCTTCTAGTCTATTTCTTTCCCCTGTTCTAGTCACTCGTTGCCTGATGCTTCCTCTGACACTCTCGACAGCTTCTCGTTCTTTCAACTTATCCAAGCCCCATCTCCTTAATTTCCTGTCTTTTTTCCGTTTCTTCAATTTTAATCTACAGTTCATAAACAACAGATTGTGGTCAGAGTCCACAACTGCCCCTGTAAATGTTTTACAGTTTAAAATATGGTTGCGAAATTTCTGTCTTACTATTATATTATCAATCTGAAACATTCTGTTATCTCCAAATCTCTTCTACAAATACATCCTCCTTTCATGATTCATCTACATCTACATGATTACTCTGCAGTTCACTGTTTAGTGCCTAGCAATGATTAAATTATACTCTGTGCAAAATTCTGACAGGAGGTTTCCTCTTTCATTCCTTTCCCTAAGTCCATACTCATCTACTGTTTTTCCTTCTCCAACTTTTTCCACTATTGAATTCCAGTCCCACATCATAATTAAATTTTCGTCTCCTTTAACTATCTGAATAGTTTCTTTTGTGTCATCATACATTTCTTCAATCTCTTCATCATCTTTGGAGTTAAGTAGCATATAAACTTGGGTTACTGTGGTGCGTGTGAGCTTCGTTTCTATTCTAAGATGCTACTCCAGGCGGGTGTAAAAATGAATGTGCACAATGGAAAATAATGAACGCGAAAATCAAGATTTGGCCCTGTCTGACTACTCCCTGAAGCAGATCTTAGGATCTCTTAGTTGTGATATTATTTCTTCCTTCTTGCTCTTTAACATATAAATTACAACATAAGCATAAATGAATGGTTAAGGCATCTAGTAACTACAAAACGATACATGTAGTTTCTGCTTATACATTTATTGTAGATTAAAAACCATTTATATATTACAAATGTTTATATATCAATGTCCAATGGATATAAAGAGATACAAATGAATTTCTTAACTAATATGATTGATCAAACTGCCCAAATCCGCCCCCTTTTATGGCTACGAGATCTAATATAAGTAACGTGAGATGACTGACATCATCTACGCACCAAACACTAGAAGACAATACTTGCAAAGATGATCTACAGTGGTGTGCAACCTCAGTGGAAATACAACTTACGTGATCACAGCTGTTTAGCTTTATAGCCCTAATATGCCGAATCAGTTAGCATTATCACGGTGTGTACTGCATCCCGTCAGAGTGATGGTTCTCGTACACGTCTGCGACGGTAGAAGAACTCCAGCCATAAAATAAAAACTCTTTCAAACACTAGGACGGCAGAAGGCGGTCCTCTGATTAGTATAATCTAATACTGTCTTCTCTTCTCTGTGTTCTACAGACAAGAAACGCGAACTCCCAGCCACAAGGGCGGAATTCCGATAACATTTCTACTTGAGTATAGACAAAAGAAGTGCTCTCAATCACTGAACGCTGCGTACTCAACGACGACTCCCTACCTGGAGGCGAAGTCCAGATTCGATAAGTTCGCAACAGTACAGCGCCTAACCGTTCTAACTATAAAATCTCCTGGGAGCAAAGACAGCTACAAAATCTCCTGGGAGCAAAGACAGCAAGTCCATCTGTACCAACAAAAGCTGATACTGAGCGACCGTCAAACACGGGCGCTCAAAACGGAAGACCTCTTTTTTTCCACCGCTGGCTCTCCAGCGAAGCTCGGCTCCCCTCCCTCCCAGGAAATAACCCAGCCTGCGTGATTTCCGAGGTAACGCTTCCTCGTTCCTCTCTGTGGCGACCAAGATTTTCAGAGTTTCCGAAGTGTTATCCGGTTATACTTCCGGCCTCGCTGTAATGCCGGCCAGCCACCACTCTATTGTGCTTCAGCGCTCAAGTGCTCCGACCGTCCGTCTTGGGCTACTTCCTGTTCTTAGAAGGATCAACACACTTGTGCGGGCTTTTCCACCCAGGGCCTGAGTTACGCCTGTATTTTCATTTCCACTGGCGTTCCAACCTCTACTAGTATATGCAATCATTCATTTCGCCGTTTTGATAATAAAGACAATCCATCACCTTTCTGCAGAAGCTCTCCTGCGCAGGAGAGCTTCTGTAAAGTTTGGAAGGTAGGAGACGGATACTGGCAGAAGTAAAGCTGTGAGTAGCGGGCGTGAGTCGTGCTTCGGTAGCTCAGATGGTAGAGCACTTGTCCGCGAAAGGCAAAGGTCCAGAGTTCGAGTCTCGGTCGGGCACACTGTTTTAATCTGCCAGGAAGTTTCACGAATATATTTGCTTTATTAAATTTAAACCACAGCGCTATTTTATTGTCTGTAGATGGCAGGCATATAGCCATACACGGAAACAAATAAGATCTACATAGCCCATATATTGACTCATTTTACAGTAATCCTACCCTTGACCTATGAAACATAATATTAAAAAGTAATTGAGTAACTGATATACAGGGTGAATCACCTAAAACTTGCACCGCAAATATTGAGGAAATGGAAAATGCTGCTGGTCTGCGGTTATCACAGAATGAACTGGTAGTCATGGGCTCCTGGTGCTATCCAATAAACAGATTATAATAATACTTATGCAACAACACTTAAGAAGTATATTTTTGTACAAACACACTTTTTTGAATCAGAAAATACCTATTGAAAAAAATGGTTCAAATGGTTCTCAGCACTATGGGACTTAACTTCTGAGGTCATCAGTCCCCTAGAACTTAGAACTACTTAAACCTAACTAACCTAAGGACATCACACACATCCATGCCCGAGGCAGGATTCGAACCTGCGACCGAAGTGGTCACGCGGTTCCTGACTGAAGCGCCTCGAACCGCTCGGCCACACCGGCCGGCGTACCTATTGACATTAACAAACTAAAAGTACGGTAAATTAGAATCTCATTGGTGTTTGTTGCAGGATTCTAATGCGAGTCGTATACGAGATATCGTATTTTGATAAGTTTCCACACCGACACTTGTTTGTGCCATTCAACCTACGTAGTTGCTACGTACGATGTTCTTATGTTTGCTTGCAGGGTGCTTCTGTGTACCTTGAGTGCATTACGACTTGCTAGTCAGTCAGTGTGTGACAGTCCACCCATGATACATGCTCATGGTGTAAGGAGCGTGAAGGAATAACGCTGTTCGTTCTTGTGCGGCGTATGCGGCAAGATACCCCAATAGACGTCACCCATCTCTGGAATTATTTATTAACCTCTTCAACCAGTTGTGTGAAACAGGTAGTGTAACACCCATACAGCATAACAGAAGGAAACAAGTGAAGATAGAGGAGGGGAATAATAATATTCTTGCTGCTGTTGCAGTTGATCCACACGTTAGCTCCCGTGCAATCGCACGACCAAGTAGTATGATTCAGGCATGTGTCCTGCTCATACTCCATCGATATAGGTTCCATCCCTAATACATCTCCTTCCATCAAGAGCTGCATGGAAACGATCACAAGAATCGTACATGGATACTAAGACAGGACACTCCAAATGTATTATGTATCTTATTTAGTGACGAAGCCACATTTATCATTCATGGCCAGGTAAACAGCCTAACATGCACTATTGGTCTGTTGATAATCCCCGTTGGCTCCGTCAAGTGAAACGTCTGCGTTCATTGAGTGTAAACGTGTTATTTGGGATAGTGAACCATCAACTCATAGGCCCGTTTTTCCTAAACGGAACACTGAACGTGCACAAGTGCCGCAGCCTCCTAACAGACCATCTTCCACGAATGCTAGAAGACGTTCCACTGCAGACTAGGGGGAACCTGTGGTACCAACATGATGGCTGTCCAGCCCATAGCGCACGATGTACTACAGCATTTATTCACAGTCTCCAGGTAGATGGATTGGACGCAGAGGACCTGTACCTGGCCGGACGTTTCCCGGATTTGAAGCCTGTAGATTTTCTTCTGTGGGGAAAGCTGAAAACCGCTGTCTACAAGGGCGTACCAACCACACCTGATGATAATCAACGATTTATTACTGCAGCCTGCTCGGACATCTCCGCTGAAATGCGAGCAGGTGTGCAGCAGTCCTTAGTCCTTCCATACCAGACTGGAAGCATGTACTGCCGCTGCCAGTGGTCATTTTCAACACAATCGGTGATGATCAGTTGTCTATTACTGTATAAAATCCACGTAACTAGCGTATGCACTTGCGTTGTTCTTTAGTGTGTGCTACCACATGTAGTGTACAGGTGTCATCGATATGTGAACAATCCAAAATACGATATCTCGAAAACGACTCGCACTATAATGCAGACTGCCGGCCGGAGTGGCCGAGCGGTTCTAGGTGCTACAGTCTGGAACCGAGCGACCGTTAAGGTCGCAGGTTCGAATCCTGCCTCGGGCATGTATGTGTGTGATGTCCTTGGATTAGTTAGGTTTAAGTAGTTCTAAGTTCTAGGGGACTGATGACCTTAGAAGTTAAGTCCCATAGTGCTCAGAGCCATTTAAGCCATATAATACAGACTACTGACGTTCTAATTTTCCCTACTTTTAGTTTGTTAATGTCAACAGGCGTTTTTCCATTTAGAAAAGTCTATATTTGAACAAAAATTCACTTTATACGTATTATTACAATATGTTGATTAGCTAACAATACAAGCCCCTGACTATCAATCCATTCTGTGAAAACTGCATATCAATAGCACTTTCCGTTTTCGAAATATTTGCGGTGCAAGTTTTAAGTGATTCAGCCTGTATGGATATACCTGTAGGAAGAGGGGGCCCTGGTTTATAAAGAAGCAAAAGTGTGTCCCGTAGCTTTGTGCTAGGAGTAAGGCAGCGATCACCTACCGCCTCCCTGGCGCCTTCTCGCAGGACCACTCGGCAGCACATGTCTATTGGGCCCTGCATTATTGAGGCCCAGTGCTCTCCGTGTTCCTCTGACTGCAGAAAGGACAAGCCTCTCTCGCACAAACAAAGACTGTCGCATCCACTACCAATTGTACTAGCAATTCAATACAAAATAGTGTGTCACACGTAAAATAATTTATTGCGTGCTGAAGGACAGGAGTATAGCTCAGCTGTATGTATCTCGTGCCCACAGCCTTTAAGAGACGTTTAGTCAACATTGTTTTGGAAGAGTTCAGGAGTTCGTTTCGGTAAGTGACACAAGATGTGCTTTGTCGTGATAAATTTTATTAACCCCGTATTTAGGGAGGTATTTCTCATAGTGTGCTTTCGTTAAGCGCGCTTTATACCAGCCATTTGAATGATTCCTTACGCTTTTCAGCTTGAACAGCTAATTTAGATTATATAAAATTTTTCATTACATATAGTACACAAAAAAGCAAGAAGTTGCTATCAGAGAGACTATCAAAGTAACGCCCTAAACTCTGAAGTATGGCACTTTCCATATAAAAGGATGAAGTGACCCGGCCACAGGAACATAACTAAAGTGTGTAGTTGCTTTCATTTCGATATGAAAATGACTTTTTGGATCCTGGTTACATTGATGGTGGTTATCCTTAAAAACTGACTAATTACTCTTCTCTGCATACCGAGCAAAGTGGCACATTGGTAAGATGCTGGAGCGCTATTCGGATGGATGTCAGCTCGAATCTCTGTCCATCTACCAAGATTTAGGTTCTCCAAGGTTTAATCCTAAAGCGCTTAAATTAAATTGCAGAATGTTCCTTTGAAATGAACATGGACAGTTTCCTTAAGCACCCTTCCCAGTCCAAGCTTGTGCTCGATCACTAATGATCTTGTCTTCCATAGGATATTAAACCCCAATCTTCCTATTCTTTAATCTGTAATGTTCTTACCAAAATAATTAACATCTTTCCATTATTGTTTAGAATTGAAAACAATAATACGGCCATTTCACTAATAATTACGTTAGGACCACATTCCTGGTCGTTATTAGTGACAAAGACAAACGGACTTTTACTACTATGCTTCAGTGGATATCATTACCAATGTGTCGACTGTAGTGTGGCCTCCATAATGCACTACTAAAATGCTGCATCTGCGAGAGACCGATGTTGCTCGCATGTGGCTACGGCTGAACTCTATCAGGTGTTTACCGGCAATGAATGAACGTTATGACATATGCTCACGACCAGTCTTGACCTACCCTCCCACAGAATCTCAAGTGCTGGTCATGTGGAGTAGCAGCACTGTCTCCTAATAGAAGCACTTCCAAATTTCTTATCTCCTACCGCGTTGTGCAGAATTCTGTATTGGACGTACCCATGTTTTTGACCCTTTACTCGTGCTGGTGAACAAGTGGAAGCATGTACTGCGCTCAGATTTGCAGAGATCAAGTTCATTATTTACCGATAGTGTGATGTGTCCTAGTTGTTTGGATATTAATGGAAATGTCAATTTTAAGCCACCTGTATAACAGAAATTACACAGCAGTGGTTTGAATAAACAATATTCTATACAAATATACAGTCTCGGCGGAAATAACGTCTTGCAATTGAGGTATCCATGTTAATTCACCCTAGACTTGATATTTAACATGGGCATATGTATATTAAGAATACTAAGCAACCTTCGTGTTTTGGTTAGTTGTGTGATCATTATGTAGTCCATACGTGGAATTGAAATGAATTTGAAGCTATATTTTTCTGGATATGAATGTTACGTAACGGACTATTATAAATTGACTATTAACCCATTTCTGGCCATTGTCCCTTTTTTGGGACGCGTATATTTTACTTATTTCTGTGTAAGCAATGGAGCTTTTAGCCTTTATTGTTGCACCTGTAGGTTCAACTAACTGCTATAATGCCTGTAAATTTAAAATAAATAACCTTTTTCTAAGTACTGCAAGTCAGGAAAATTATAAACTTGCCGATATTTTGTTCTCGCACTTGGCAGCACTGTATGTCTGCTGGTAGTTCCTGGACGACAATGAGCAGTGATTTAGTTGTCTGGGCGTGTTTGTTATGAACATACGGATGTCAGTGTAAGATTAAGTATAATTCAGATTTTTTCAAGTAAGTGCAATATCGATATATATTAGGCGTCCCAATAATGGGACAATGGCACGTTACACTATCATTTATTGTTGATGTGCCCTATTCTTGTATACACGTATTATACAGAGAAGAATTGCATTTTACGTTCTTTATATCTGCTATTTTCTATATTCTATTCGAATTTTACGATTCCAATAGGATAAAAACATGCCGCGTGGACTTACACTTGAAGAAATTCTAGGAGAACTAGAGAACCATCAAGAGAGTGACGATGAAGATGATGACGTAGAATTGGCGATTATTCCACCCGATGCAGATGTAGTAACAGATGAAGAAGACATTGACGAAAATGTACTGAACAATGAGTCTGTTGTACAAGATGTAGCCGGTACTTTAGAGCTCATAACCAGCCGAGATGAAGCTAATGCTACAGTTGTACCTCCAGAAGCCAAAAGAAGGAAAGCGTTAGGAGATGGAGCAGAAAGTGGTACGTTTGTTGGTGTACACGACAAGTGTTTTGCTTTATTTCATACTGAATAGACACTCAATAATATTAAAACATTCGTTAGTTATTGTTTGTGTTGTTTCTTGTAATATTATTCGTGGAGAATAAGGTTGTGCATTTGGAAAGCGTATTTGGTCAATGTCCCAAAAATGGGGAGGGCTGTAGTTTTTGTTCTAATAAACTGAAAATTTTCAAAACAACTTTTTATTCAGTTAATCATTCAATATAACGTATATATGTATAAAAGTTTGCAAGAAATGATCCGATAGAATTTTGGCCAGTAATGGGTTAAGTCGTTCTTTCTCTCAACCCACTCTACATAAAGAATCACACACGCAAAATTTCTGAACCCAGAAGAGGCCGATGTTACTGCTATCTAGCCAATCCAAAACAATAAAAGCTAACGCATTTGACAACATTGAACCTGTAAAACTGAAAGAACCCTTCTGCATTCGATCATAAACAACTTACCGTTTCCCACAAAAGTTAATGAGTCTTTTCATGAACGTAGAACTCTAATGAATCTAAACTCTTCTAGTCAAACTCTTCGGTGCCTATTTTAATCTGCTCTCGCTACTCAATATAGCAGCAATTATTGTAACTGGAACACTCGTACCAGCGACCGCCGGCTGAAATAAAGAGTAGTGGCGTGCGTTGTCTAGTTGTACTGGGAGGTGCAACGAACACAGTCCAGTAACACACGTCACAATGTCTGGTAATGAAAGCAATTTCAAACTTTGGTAGTCAAATGAAGAGTCAAGGCATACAGCAATTAAAAATGCATCAAAATGGACGCCCTTTTTAGTTGAGTAATAATGGGGATTGCCAAGTAAAAGTGATGTAAACGACAGAAACAAATTTTGCTTAATATCGGTAAATTCAATAGTTCAGCCACAGCTTGTATACAAATGATTTCACAAAATTATTTGTTATTAATTGAGAACAAATGCGAACAGCACATACAAATGTTAACTACAAATTCTTCCCGCCACCAAGATACATATTGGGGTATGAATACCCATTCACCCACAGACTGGCAAAGACACCAGAATTGCTTAACTTACGATTTTCTATTGAGAAACAAATCTACATTTTCTGAGAAAGAGCATTCATTCTACGTAATAAATCATTTCCCACGTGTTTAAACTGCGAAAGCAGACTAGACAAAGGCTGAATGGAACGCTGCCTACTAATCATTTCAAGGGAAAATCCACTTTGAGGAGATGTCCTTAGCTCTAAAATGATACAGCTTGTACTGGAAACAGTTCGAATACACCACTACCATGACTATGTAATGCGGTACCCACGGATTCGAGACAGATAATGTGAATCCTCGCAAAGGAATTCGATAATAATTCCCACGTTAAACACATGGCGCTATCTTACACAGCGTTAAAGACATAAATAACACAAGCGTTTAACTATGCAGTTTTAGAATTTGCACAACTTTGAAAAGATAATTGCAAACAATAACTCATTGCAGAGAATATTTTTCTACTTCTTCTTTTTCTACTTCATCTTCTTCTTCTTTCAAGGGTTAGGTAATTTCACATATTCGTGTCAATAATTTCCAGCTATCTCTCTTGTGGTCTTTCCTTTGTCTTGTTCCTCTAGGTCTGTAACTAAGAATTTATTTTGGAATTATATTTTCTTGCATGCTATCTGCGTGTTCTCAACATCTGTCATAGTTTAAATCTATTTCGTTGTGCATCGAATCAACTAGAAATCCCTTTCTAATGTCTTCATTTCTCAAAGGATCTTCTCTGGTGCACCCTTTAACGTTTAACACCACGGAACAATCTCATTTTCGCGACGTGGATTCTGCTGAGGTTCTTTTGCGTGAGACACAGGTTTCAGATCCACAGAGCGTAGTAGATAGTGCCATGATTTTGTAAAACTTCATCTGTTTCACTTTCGTAGCCTTTTTTAGTAGTTTGCTTCTAACTGTTCTACAGAATGCGGTACATTTTAGGGTATTGTTATGAATTTCAGTGTCTAAATTTCGTCCTCTGTCACTGCCGATTCACAGAAAGTGGGTTATTTGTTCCAGTAGGGAAGACTGTTGCACCTGGAGGATAGTGTACCCAAGAACACATGATGTTTCGTGGTCGGTGTTTCAAGTCTAGCGACCAATTTTAGAATAACGTGAATCAACGCGAAATAGAGACCGCAGAAGGCAGTTTTCGGGATTTTGTACTGTTTTTGTTGTGACACATCGGGTTGTGTTTTATGCAGCGTTCGTAAATATTACGAGTCCTACATATTTAAGTTCTCTATGATATATTTTGAGGATATTTTTACTTCTTCAGTAATAGAGTTTTATGGTGAACAAAATTCTGTGTATTTTAAGTCACTTAACATAACGTGTAGACGATTAAGCCATACTTCGTCAGTTATGAACCATCCTGTATCGTAATACGAGATGTTTGCTAATGAACTAAGTTTCTTTGATTTCCTAACAGTTTTCTCTGTCTTGATAATGGAAATCTGTTTTAGTTGCCAACAGCTTCGTTTTCAGAATGTTTGACTCGTAACTGACTTTTGATAATGCTATTTCTCAATTTGATTACAGCTACCGGTTATTGGTATGTAGTGAGGTAATAATGTCACACAGGACTATTACATACATTATTGACAAGCTTTTCTCGATTGCAACGCTTTCAAATTTGAACTGAATATTTATCCTTAGGTGCATGACCATGGAGTACCTTGGAACAGTTTTTCACATTTTGAAAAATCCTACTTTTGCAGAATAATTTTTGTACATTCAGAAAAACACTGCAGCACACATAAAGTGAAGGCAAACCATTTCAAAATGGAATAAGAAAATATACTAAACTTCCGTTACAGGGCTGGCTGGAGACGATTGTGTGAAAAGTGTTTCAGGCTAAAACTCTCTCCCCTGCTACATTATTTGTTACAATTTTAGAGCTTGTAGGCTATTTTCTCTTCAATGTCATACGTTTCTTTTACCAGTGGAGATATTCATGTTATATTTATAACGGAACAAAGTAAAGTGCTAAACGGCTCTTTGAAGTTATCTCCGCTTTCTTGAAATATTATTTGATCAAGTGCCTATATTAGAGAATTAAGGCATTTCTCCCTATTGATCTTTATACTGTAGGTAATATTTTGTTTCCATGTCCTGACAAGCTCATCTGTGTTGACTTTGAATAGAACAGGAGACAAGTCACATCTTGTCTAAATCCCAGAGAAGATTCCTAAATGCAAAAGGTGAAAAAAAAAACAACGTTAAACTTATCCGTGGCACAAGCTTTGCTGCACTGAAGGGCCCTACCAAACCAACAGACTCGATACATCTATGATGAATCAGATTGACTCCCCAGTGTCCCCTGAACGAATGTCACGAACGGAAAACGTTTTCTCCCTTCCTTTGTTCAATGCGCCAACGGCTAGTAGCTGGACTAAGGGGATCGCGGAGACCTCACATGTCACATAAAGCGGACGGCGTACTGTTAGTCGACTACAACATTATTGCTCCTGGGAGTGAGGGGGCTTCCGTCGGTTTATAGTGAGATTTTATCGTGATATTTCACGAGGACACGCTGGACCACTTGACAGTATTTGCACAACTGCCTTGAAATAATTCACAATTCGATGCGTATTGCGTACTCACTAGTGCATTTGTTAACTGTAACATCACCGCATGTTTCCGGTAACGGCCACCTGAGCTCAAATGCAATAATATCGTGGTCGGGTAGTACACTGTGTCGACCGTTCCCGTTATTTGGCGTCTTTTCTTTGGCGACTGTCCGACTGCGGTGCATATACGAAACCAGAGCAGGCGGGCTTTGAAACATTTCCTTGTCGAATCTGACACTCTTTATCTTAGGTCAATATAACATATAAATACTTGACTATTTTTATGAAAACCCGGTGATCTTTTATGTGTGCGAGCCTTTCAGCTGCCACACCAAAATAGCCTAAAAACTCGTCACCAAGAAGCCACATGTATTATCTATGTAGCCTCCAGTCTCCTAGTGTCATTCACGTACATTTTTTTACGAACCATTATCAAGGAAACCCAAGTAAATTCTGTCGTCTAAAGGACCGTAAGGTCGCTGTTTCCATTGTTCGTCTCCACTACCTGGAGCATCTGTCCGTTTGCTTTGCAGCACTGGAACACCCAGTTTAACCTTTCGTAACTCTGTGACACAAAATATCGAAGTTTGCAGTAGTATTTTATAGCCGTTGACATTTACACTTCGCTCTGCTTCCTAAATCAAATTGAAGTGCAGCAGAAAAACTGGAGAGATGAATTCTTTGCAGACGGCTTCGTCGCTGACGAGCACATATGGGGAACAAATCTCTCTCCGTCAGAAGCGAACCTAAATCACGAGCTTCACGGGTGTTGTGTGGCTTCCAGTCTGTGCCGTGGAAAATTAATTGACAATGGCGCACGGAATGGGTCATTCGTACGTTGAATAGGCAAATGATGAAAATCGGCGTTCGTCGGAAATAGTGAAATATTTCTTGTGGAACTCAAATGCATTTATTTTACTTGTCACTGAACTAAGTCGATTAAATACGAACGAAGTACCTCAACAGAGTCGTACCATTCTCATTTCCTGTTCTCTACACTGTAACATTTCTCTGGATGTTTCTTTCGACAGGAATGTTTTCTTATGTATTTATACGTATATATTTAATGACTTAAATTGTTAATATTCGGGAGTAGTTGAAGGCATTGTAAGCCGGTTCTTAGTAAACTAAAAGTAATTTCTCTTTTCAGTATTGTTTATTATAGGTATATTGATATTAACTGGTTTCTTCGCACGAAAATCTAATAAATTCTGTATTACCTCGTCGATCTGAATGGCACAAACTGGTACGAACTGATAAATAGTTTAGAGAGACTAACTGTATTTACAACTTAATATAACTTTTTCTTGCGTACGAGGCTGGTTCCGAATCAGTTGAATCTTTATTATATTGTACGGAAATGTGATAGGTCACCCACTTTGATGAAACCAGTTTGAAATAGGGCATAGACCACAAATAACACCTCGCTTTGTGTGTGTAAGTGTCGATGCAAAAGACTGTCGTTTAGAGCTGATACTAACGCGAATCGATGTGTAACGGTGTACCTACGCACACACCTCAAGACAAACGATAATAGCCCTTAAATTACAGTAACAGTTCTGTTCTTGCTTCTTTAAGTACCTTGCAATAGCTATACCATGCACTAAATGGATGCCTGACACAGGAACGAAGTTTTCTAAACTGTTATTTCATACAAATAAAAAATTTAACACAAGTTAAACTTCAAGATACACATTTATGGCTCAACCATGTGACCCACCCTGTATTTCTGGAACAAAGGAAACAAGACTAGTCTTTAATATCCCACTTATAATATGCTCATTATGGGCGGAGTGTAAGTGTATACTGATATGTCAAGGATCGTGACCGGAAAAGGCCGAGACAAAAATGGTTCAAATGGCTCTGAGCACTATGGGACTTAACTTCTGAGGTCATCAGTCCCCTAGTACTTAGAACTACTTAAACCTAACTAACCTAAGGACATCACACACATCCATGCCCGAGCAGGATTCGAACCTGCGACCGTAGTGGTCCTGCGGTTACAGACTGTAGCGTCTAGAACCGCACGGCCACCACGGCCGGCAAAGGACGAGACCTTCGAAAATAAAGCACCCGGTGTTCACCTTAATCGATTTTAGGAAACCACATATACAGGGTTATTACAAATGATTGAAGCGATTTCACAGCTCTACAATAACTTTATTATTTGAGATATTTTCATAATGCTTTGCACACACATACAAAAACTCAAAAAGTTTTTTTAGGCACTCACAAATGTTCGATATGTGCCCCTTTAGTGATTCGGCAGACATCAAGCCGATAATCAAGTTCCTCCCACACTCGGCGCAGCATGTCCCCATCAATGAGTTCGAACGGTAAGGCTTCTGCTTTAGCCTTTTCCGTAAGATTTTCCAAACCGTCGGCTGTGGTACGTTTAGCTCCCAGCTTGCTTTATTCGTCGACTTCCGCGGGCTACGCGTGAAACTTGCCCGCACGCGTTCAACCGTTTCTTCGCTCACTGCAGGCCGACCCGTTGATTTCCCCTTACAGAGGCATCCAGAATCTTTAAACTGCGCATACCATCGCCGAATGGAGTTAGCAGTTGGTGGATCTTTGTTGAACTTCGTCCTGAAGTGTCGTTGCACTGTTATGACTGACTGATGTGAGTGCATTTCAAGCACGACATACGCTTTCTCGGCTCCTGTCGCCATTTTGTCTCACTGCGCTCTCGAGCGCTCTGGCGGCAGAAACCTGAAGTGCGGCTTCAGCCGAACAAAACTTTATGAGTTTTTCCACGTATTTGTAGTGTGTCGTGACCATATGTCAATGAATGGAGCTACAGTGAATTTATGAAATCGCTTCAATCATTTGTAATAGCCCTGTACTGTCTCATCAAAAGTATCAGGACATCCCTATGTATTGCGGAATCGACCATTAAAAGTTACGAGAGGCAGACCCGCTAGTGTAAAAGGAGACGGGGACTGTTGTATAGCCAGTAGTATAGTCGGGAGAGTTCAGTGACTTCGAACGTGGAGCAGTCACTGGATGTCACCTGTGTAACCGCTCCATTTGGGACATTTCAACCCTTCTACAACTGCTCAAGTCGACTGATGATGATGTGACTGTGAAATAGAAACGAAAAGAGATAACCACAGCTAAGTCGAGACCATACACAGCTCACGTACTAACGGACAGCGACCGTCGAGCATTGCGAAGGATGGCTGTAAAAATATCACATGAAATCAGATGGAGGAGTGATGAGTTCCTAAGTGCGTAATAACTGTGCGTATGGAGTTAAAAATAATGGGTTGCAATTGTCGAGCAGCTCTTCACAGCCCATAAATTACTGTAGCCAGTGCTAAGCGACGCCATAGGTGGTGTAAATAGCGACGCCGCTGGACAACGGATAACTGGGAACAGGTGATTTGGAGTGATGAATCACGATATAGCAGCGGCAATCCAATGGAAGGTTTGGGTTTCGCGAATGCCTGGAGAACGTTACATGCTATCACGTATAGTGCCAACAGTGAAGTACGGAGGAGGTGGTGTTACGCTGTGGGGGTGTTTTAGGTGGTTAGAGGGTGATCTCATTATTTCTCTTAAGGAAACGCTAAATGCGGAAGGATATGAACACATTTACAGCATTGTATACTGCGTACAGTAGAGGAACAGTTGGGGGGGGGGGGGGGCGTGATTGTTTGTATCAGCATGACGATGCACCTATCATAAAGCAGCTTCTGTGAGGCAATGGTTTGCGGACAATAACAGTCCTGAAAAAAAAGTGTTCAAATGTGTGTGAAATCTTATGGGACTTAACTGCTAAGGTCATCAGTCCCTAAGCTTACACACTACTTAACCTAAATTATCCTAAGGACAGCCGGCCGGAGTGGCCGTGTGGTTCTAGGCGCTACAGTCTGGAACCGAGCGACCGCTACGGTCGCAGGTTCGAATCCTGCCTCGGGCATGGATGTGTGTGATGTCCTTAGGTTAGTTAGGTTTAATTAGTTGTAAGTTCTAGGCGACTGATGACCTGAGAAGTTAAGTCGCATAGTGCTCAGAGCCATTTGAACCATTTGAGCCTAAGGACAAACACACACACCCATGCCAGAGGGAGGACTCGAACCTCCGCCGGGACCAGCCGCACAGTCCATGACTGCAGCGCCTGAGACCGCTTGGCTAATCCCGTGCGGCAATAGTCTTGAAATGGACTGGTGTGCCCAGAGTCCCGACCTGAAACTAAGTGAAGATGTCTGGGGTGATTTTGGCGTTCATCATCACTCCCTTCTCTCGTTTCGACTCTTCATGAACTATGGGCTGCCATTCCTCCACATTCAGACATCTCACTGACAGTGTCCCAACAGAGTTCAGACCGTCATAAAAGCGAAGGGCGAACACACCCCATATTAATATCCACTAATAAGTATCCGGATACTCTTGAAAGAAGGAAGGACGATTAGAATTTAACGTCCCGTCGACAGCGCGGTGCAGCGCGGGATTAGCCTAGCGGTCTAAGGCGCTGCAGTCCTGGACTGTGCGGCTGATCCCGGCGGAGGTTCGAGTCCTCTCTCGGGCATGTGTGTGTGTGTTTGTCCTTAGTATAATTTAGGTTAAGTAGTGTGTAAGCTTAGGGACTGATGACCTTAGCAGTAAAGTCCCATAAGATTTCACACACATTTGAACTTTTTTTATTTATTTTATTTATTTATTTATTTATTTATTTATTTTTTTTTTTTTTTGACAGCGTGGTCGTTAGGGGCATTAGCACAATATTGGATTACGAAAGGATTGGGAAGGAAATCAGTCGCGCGTTTCATATGCACCATACCGGTATTTGACTGGAGTGATTTAGGAAAATCACGAAAAACCTAAATCTGGATGGCCGTAAGAGGATTTTAGCCACCGTCCTCCCGAATGCGCTCGGTGATACTTTTTATCAGATACAGTAAAACCTAAATCTTAATGGCCAGACGGGGATTGAATGCCACACCTCGCTAACCTCGTTTGTCTTAGCGTAATGAGGGACACACATAAATGCTGTGAACTGCTAGTTGAGACGAGAAATTTCCGACGGTGATCTTGAGACCAAATTTTGCCCTCGAATGATTTTAATTAACACTCAACATCTTAAACTGGCGTCGTCGAGCTGCTGGTGAAACGCCAACATAGAGTGTAAGAACAGCAACAATCATTCTTCCCACGCCCCAATCGCGAGTGGAACAGGGATGAGGGGATCAGTTAGTGGTACCAGAAGCCCCTCCGTCACACACCCTCAGGTGGCTTGCGGAGCACTGATCTGGTGTAGATTGCATATTTTAATGTTACTGATAGTGACGTTACCAAAATAATTTTGTCATGATTGTGTTTCATATTTGGATACAATAACGGGTAACAATACCACATCAGAATTTTCGGTACTCCAGTCCATTTTGTCTCTGAAGCATAAATATTGACATATCATTGCGGGGATACATAGTGACTAAAACTCTTGTTCGAAGTAACGCACTACTTTGCTATAAACTAACTAATATGATGTGAAACACAGTATCAATCCACGGAAATTCCAGATAATAGCCCCTGTATTATCTCATAACTATATACTATGTAATTATAAGCTTGACGTTCAGTGCCAGGTAAATATGAGCAGCGTTGCTTGCTTGTCGGCCGGAAAATGTCGGGGCTCATCGATTTGTCGTTTGACACCCGACGCCCGTCAGACACTGTTTCCCATTTATCCATGCTTTCAGTAATTACGCAGGCACTTGCGAATTTAATCAACGTCGACGAGATCAGATAGCCACTAAATTACTGTCACGCTTCACTGTCCGCGCCTAGTCTCTGCGAATGCCTAGGAACTTGACACATTGCTGTGGGACCCTGTTCGAATGTAGAAGATAGTACCGAGATTTCATTTAACTGCAGCAGTTCTGTTTATCTAGTTGCGAACATCGTGATTTTAATTTGTGTTGAATTTAATTCTTTTATCTATATACAAGATGTGAGAGACAAGCATGATCAAAGGCTCGGCAGGTTGTCCTACGAGGAATGTACTATATTCATGGATATAACAGGAACTGACATTCGAAGCAAAAATGTCTAGTTAACATGGGATCTAAAATGCATACGTTAAGAAGTACGACCACTACTTCATCTTCGCTACTGCGAAGCACATCTCTTCTACTGAACAAGTGCCTTTCGCAACACACTGGTGCTGGCTGGATATTGGTCCAAGAACGAAGGTCTGCCTGGGTCGCATCCCAGATATCGTCAATAGAACTAAAGTAAAACGACCTTCATTGACATACCAGCTGTCTCATGGGCGTCAATTCTTCCTCAAACCTTTCCGGGAACAGTGGGGTGGTTCGTCCCCTTGTTGCATATGCAGGAGTTTTACGAACGAACAGAGGCACATGATCATACAGTAGGTTCCTGAGACGATGGTAACTGTATCAATGTCTCCACGTCATCTTACGTTAACTTCCCTTAACTGAGAATACATCCACCTCATGGCCGAGCGGTTCCAGGAGCTACAGTCGGGAACCGCGTGACTGCTACGGTCGCAGGTTCGAATCCTGCCTCGGGCATGGATGTGTGTGATGTCCTTAGGTTAGTTAGGTTTAAGTAGTTCTAAGTTCTAGGGAACTGATGTCCTCAGAAGTTACGTCCCATAGTGCTCAGAGCCATTTGAACCATTTTTACATCCACCTCATGTCTAAATGGTGCCCTATTGGCAAGTGGCATAGTCGTATACTGCCATTGGCATGCGCCAAATCCCAGCCTTCTCCTATGCTTCAAGCGTCCAGTGGTGGTGTTTCAAGTGTCTGTGTATTGAGGTGAGGTTCACGTATAGGACAATGTCCTCTTTATCACATAGAACATGGCCGATAGAGATGGTGCAGATGCTGACCAGTTGTTGTTTCCTAGTGTTGAACTGGGTACTGATTTTATGCACTGTGGCCCTTCCATGCGCTCTTACAATACTGAAACCATTGACATCGCGTCTTGCCCATCCTGCGTTCGACTGTCACGGAAACGGCCAGTGGGAGGCCTGGCTAAAGTTCATGCAAAATGCCAAAATACTCCATTCGCCGTGGCGACAGCAGCACACTCTTTCTCTCCAATACAGCTGCTGTAGGTAATTCAGTAAATTGCTCATGAGTGTAAGAAATATGTAGGGAGACCCGGTGGAAGGCCATATCAGTTAAGACACTGGAGTCCAGCTTCAGACAGTTTCTTACGACAAAGGCGTGGACGAGACGCTAAATTGTACGAGAATCGTTCTATAAGTAATACATCACAAGTTTTTCTCGGTCACTTCCGGTTGAAAAATGCGAAATTGGTCGTGGAATGTTCTCGCTTCAGCCGCTATACTTTCATGAAGTCCCGACTGGGGACAACGCTATATGTAGCGTTCAAAATGGCGCCTGTAACGGAGGTGCGTTCCAAGTAGAGAGCTGTCACTGAGTTCCTTTTGCGGAAAACCAGAGCATACCAGATGTTCATAGCCGCTTGCAGAATGTCTACGGGGAAGTGGCAGTGAACAAAAGCACAACGAGGCGTGGTATCCGTTATCATCGGAAACTTCATTGAACTGTCCTCACTCACCGACCATACGGCTCCTTCCGACTCCTATCTGTTTGGCCCAATGAACGATGCACTCCGCGGAAAGCAGTATGTGGATGATGGAGAGATTATTGAAGCATCAAGACGTAGGCTCCGACGACGAACAGCCGTGTGGTACCATGCGGGGATATACGCCCTCCCAGTAAGGTTACGTAAGACCGTCGCACTGAACAGACATTGTGTTAAAAAATAGAGTTTTTTAGCCAAAAGAGTAGGGAGTTATGGTGTACTGGAACCTGAATAAAACAATCCTGCTTTCAGAAAAATGTTTTACAATGCCCCTTTTTACTTGACACCGGTGAGAGTCACCATTCGATGTGTCTCATTTCGACTTCTGAATTTTCCTAAATCACCTTAGTCGAATACTCAAGGATGATTTCTTGAATAAAACCGCAAACGATTTCCGTTTCCTGTCCACCTCTAACGACCTTGATATCGATGTTCCGTAACTCTAATATTTTCGAGAAGAGAGAGAGTGTGTGTGTTTGTGGTTTGTGAGCGTTCATCTACGAGGTTACCAGTGGCCTTACTAAAATAATTAAAAATCTAAAACATTAAAGGAAGGCAAAACACAATCTTGCATAACACAGCACTCTCTCTTTCAGTTTCATTCTCGATCACCAGTGGAACCACTTTATCACGCAACATTGAATATACTGAAAATTTCATCAAATTTTCTATTCAAACAGGATAATACGAGGAAGAGGCTAAAATACCGATGCAGCGAGGTGTGACTGGCTGAGCACTTAGAAAAACCCAGACAGTACATTACAAATTAAAGAAGGGATTCCGGTAGTTCATACAATCTTAGAAGTCTTAATACATTCGTCTCATTTTCAGGTGAACTAGATAGCAGATCTCCAGATTAATTAGCCGCTGCAGTCCTGTCTGAATACAAAACTCGGTTAGCTATAAGGAGCGATCAAAAAGTTCCGGTTTGAGGGCGTTGCCGCAGCGTATATTCTATGTAGCGCGACTCCTATGCGGGTATGTAAGCACCGACATGTAGGCAAAGGAGTAGGGTGGCATGCGTGTCTTTCCTACGTGCGTGTAGGAAATGCGGAAATGTGAACTATGGCGACCTTAACAAATGCGTCCGAACAGGATCAACATGTTGTTATTCTTTTCTTGGGTGCCGAAAAGAAAACACCGGCAAACGTACTTACGCTAATGAAGAATATGTATTGGGTAGTATGCCTGTCGAAAATCACCGTCGTGGAATTCTGCGCGACAAGGGATGCTGCAGCTTCATGACAACGCACGTCCCCATATCGCAAATATCGTACGCAGAATTTATGCCAACTCAAGTAGAAGACATTCGAGCACCAGCGCTATAATCCTGCTCTCTCTCCATGCGATTATCACATCTTCGGTCCCGACAAAAAGCCATTGAAGGGTCGACGATTCCTGTTGGGCAGCGATGAGCAGCTGACAGTTACGGACTTCCTCTCGCAGCACGACACGGTGTTTTACCAAACGGGTATCTTCAAAATAGTGCGTCCATGGGATGATTGCCTCAGTGCTCACAGCGATTTTGCCTGGTTTGCATACCGGCCATCGAAGGGAAACTTTTCGATCGCCCCTTATAGAATGTGGCATCAGAAGCACCGCACGGTGGAAGACCCTCTCGCAGTATAGAGCTGTGACCTATGAGAAGAAGAGTGAGAAGACCTCATCTCGTCTTGAGTGTCTGAAAGGAAGTAGGCAAAGGCCGTATTCTTGACTTTACGAGCAGCACGTTACTGTCTGAAACTTCCAGGCGTTATTGTTGCCATGTAGCTATGTCTATGTACTTCAACAGCAAAGTGATGGCATGTACGAGGACGCCACACTGAACCACCTAATTATCACTAAACGCCTCCTTGGCTGCTACATCGGGTAATTAGTTTCCCTGAATTCTCATGTGCCCTCATATCCAGCAGGATGACATCTCCGTCCCCAGACTTTGTAGGTGGAGAAGGACATCCTGGGTAGTTTCGACTACTTTATCCGCTGGATACAAGTGTTTTAGATAATGAAGGGCATCTGGGGTCGGAGCAGATTAGCAGTTTTTGCAGTCTGAACACATATGATCTGCTCTAATGCCTAGGGTCGCGTATAATTCTGGAATGTACGCAATTAATATTGACTATACGATTAGGTTCAAATGGTTCAAATGGCTCTGAACACTATGCGACTTAACTGCTGAGGTCATCAGTCCCCTAGAACTTAGAACTACTTAAAACGAACTAACCTAAGGACATCACACACATCCATGCCCGAAGCAGGAGTCGAACCTGCGACCGTAGCGGTCGCGCGGTTCCAGACTGTAGTGCCTAGAACCGCTCGGCCACCCGGCCGGCATACGATTAGGGAAACCTACAGAACAGTCAAGTGAGCCCCCCTCCCTCCATAGATCTGTCTGTGGATACAGCTACATAGTTGTGGTGCTCACCCAAAATTTCACAAACCATTGTATCAATGGATATATGTAAAAGTGCAGCCTCGCTACCTCACTAAATCTAAAATTACTGTAGGCCCGGTCGGTAGTCGGTTCTGACTCTAGCGACACACCAAGTGACGCTAGGTCACGCGACGGACAATATGAGAAAATTTGCTCCACAGTCGGACGAGCAGATGTGTGGTATGCTGGTGCATTCAAAATAGTGAAGGATGTTATAAGCCTGATGTACCACTAGAAGATGCTGCCGAATGGTAAGTAGCGGCTCCCCAGCCTCAGCACAGAGAGTGGGCAGCTGTGGTCACCCTGATACTCTCATGGTGGTTATCGCTAACGTGCTTGAAGCAACTGCTATGGTCTCGGTAATCCATACACTATGCACCCATAGTCTAGCCCGGATCTAACAAAACTTTAATAAAACTGGAGCAGATACGTTCTGTCTAAAGAACGATTAAAACGAATATACAAACTCTCATCTGCAGAAAATTTAAAATCTGTCTCTTAGCTCAGTCTTTCAACCTCTTAACTCTGAGTTCTTTGAGTTGCAACTGAGGAGTTGCTTTTGTAGTGCCAGAGAAGCAACAGAATACTGCAAACTTGTACACAAACAAGAAACATTTGTACAAGACTGAGTAACACTAAAAGACACTTGACTCGAGAACAACATACTCCTGCTCAAAATTATCAGACAACACTCCACTAACATAGTACCTAAGGTAGCATTTTGATATTGTTGCAACCTGAGCTTCACGTAGGTTTTTGCAACCAGGCAAGGGTTATTTGAGCCACTCACCGATGCAATTCCTCAGCTGGGAGCGGGAACAGTACTGCCGTAGCGCCCCACAGTGCGGCGTTCTGTCATTAGTGGGTGACTAGTTCGCTAAGTTGTGTCGCGGAGGTTCCGTATCTGAGTACGTGACAGGAGCCTATCATCAGTGATAACACACCTGATCGAAGAGGCTA
This sequence comes from Schistocerca serialis cubense, assembly GCF_023864345.2. Taxonomy (NCBI): domain Eukaryota; kingdom Metazoa; phylum Arthropoda; class Insecta; order Orthoptera; family Acrididae; genus Schistocerca; species Schistocerca serialis. The sequence continues at coordinate 622,967,710 of NC_064640.1, read as the reverse complement.
TAAAAACTCCCAGATCAGCCGGTAGAAACAGTCCTTCAACGTCACGATTTCGGCCAATGCTGTCTTCACGCCAGCCATCGATCGAATGTACGGCGAAGCTACTCCAGCCTCATTAAGCAGTGTCAACAAATGGGTAAAACGCTTATGTAAGAGCCGTCAGCTAGCCCTGATTATCCTAAGCTTCGGACAGGACCCATTGTGTCGAGGTCGTTAAGTGGCCCCCATCGCCGGACCATCGACTAGCCTCTGAGGGTCCTGAGTTCAACTCGGGGTGCCTACACACGTCTGCCAGCCTCCACGGGCTACAGACAGGTAATGCCACCCACTGGTGTCGCGTAGCTGACTCACTACTGGCTGCTAGGTTAGCTAGGGCACCATCTCCACCAGCTGCTGGTGTGCTGCCTCAGCATTCCGCTGGCGTCCTGACACATTGCATCCTAGCCACGACCGGCCCCTGGGCTGGTATCGTCGAAGTACTGTACGAAAGGCATGAAACCTCTGCAGCCAGAACCGGTCAGCCTGTAACAGCAATAAGGACTAAATGAATATGGGTAGATGTCAATGGATGCCCCATTGATGGATCTGTTCTAGAGTACTGTGTCTCCAAATGGTGTCGTACCCTTCATTTGCGTCAAAAAATATCCCTATACAATGCTGTCTGTATAGGAAAGCCTGCTATATAGTCACCTCTATCAGGGTCAGGCTGTCAATAGTGGATCGACATCACCTGAAACATAACAGAGCCATGAGGGAAGTGCCTGCTCTGAAATGTCCAGACCAGTTAACGGTTCACCATCTGCTCGAGGATCTTTCGTACACTGTTCGTTAGCGTGCTTTTTCTGTAAATACTGAGGCATGTTTGCTCTTTTCCTGTTCTGAGGAAGGGCATCAAAATAGCCTGCCCCTACGAGTTGTAACTTGTCCTGTCTGACGTATCTGTTTAAAATATTTTAGGAGAATTTCCTCTGATTTCGTTTATAAGGGTCACCGAATGATGTACTGGCTTCGCTGGCGACCGGGTGCAGTATCACAAGCCTCATACAATGCAGTTATATGGCTCAGAATTGTTGGTTTTGAAGTTCAACACATCACAGTCCAGCATTACACGGCAGCTACCGAATGTTATATTCTGGATAGCAGTGGCATTAGCCATCGCAAAATCATCTGCCATAGTCAGTGCGACGACTCCAGGTGTTTGGAAATCTCCCTGCTTCAGCACTACTGCTATTGGTGACAGATTGCATTTACCGGAGATCGTCCTGATTGTCTCCCACACTTTTGTAGAACAAGTGTAGTGGTTGATAAAGTCCAGGAACACTTTCCATGATCTTTTCTTGCTACCCGAAAACTTGCGAGATTTTCCACCGTTGGCAGGTATTTAAACCAGCAGTGAGCCTCAGGCCTGGCCCGGATGGCTGGGCGACTCTCATCATTCTATCAACGTACAAGCTTTCTCCTAACATCACCTGGGGCGTTTAGAATGGATAAATCAACGAGAGCAATGTATTTCCAAGTTCTCGGTGAAATGCATGATAACATGTGTTAACTTCTACTGCTGCTTGGAGATAATTTACACCTGGTTTTCGGACTCAGAAAGTTTACATCCTTGTAGAGATCTATCATCCCCCCTATTTTAACAACCTAGGAAATCACAAAGAATAAATCAATTTTCTGTCAGATCTTACATACCTCCCGAGCTGCTTACGTGGTACATGAAACGTAATAACTGTGAAACTCACTCTGGTGTGCTTTAATAAGCGAAGATATTTCATTGGAATCCCGATAGCAGGAGGACTGTTCCCGTTGATCTGCCTGCCTTCAGATGGCACTTTTTTCATTAGCCACCTGTGAAAGTCGTCATGTGCGGCGTCCGCGTAATTATGTGCATCAAGTGCTCCATTTCCGAGGGACGGGGAATGGAGTAAATTAATTATCAGCCTGTCATTTTGTGATGGATCAAAACCTACTGTCCGTAATCCGTTTAATTTACCTCTGGTTTGAGGCGCGATGCAGAAGAACGATTTTCACGTTCATTCGATCTGCAAGATTACTATATAAAAGGGTTGTGTTAAAACATTACAGATAGAAGTTTGGTATTCCGCACTTTACTGGAAGCGACCTATTTTTTATTATTAATACTTTTTATTATTTTCAGCCTCCATACAACGCTTCGTACCATACTCATACCATATGATGCCACTCGTATATTCATTCACTGCACATGACAAACCATTGAAAATTTATTCCACATTTCCAAGCTATGTTTCCTCCTTGGAGCAATTTTCCTTCTCCTTCATATGAGCAGAGTTCAGGCAGTCGAACTATGATTTTTTAATGGGTTGGAGAGACTCTACTGAGTAGACGACTTGACGAATGGAAAATCCACAGACAACGTCAAAGCACGTGGTATTTGGGAGCTCTCAGAGTGACAAAAAATTCCTCATCTCCGCAACAGGAAACTAATAACGCTGATTTCACTACTTTACACAGTAAAAACGTATATGATGAAGGTATCAGGGCTAAAAACATGGCAGACTATTCTTATATAGTGATAATGCCACATACCTAGTCAAATACTGCTCAGTGTAACAAACATTCATTTACCTACTGATCACAGCAAGGAATTTCTGAAAAATGCTTATACAGTATATACTGCGTGGTCAGAAACAGTCTGAAAAGCTTTCAGGGCGTTGCGAGTAGGTTGTGCTGAGAAATAATTCCTAAGAAAAAAATTCGATACGTTACGCTGTTTCCGTGTTAATTAGCAGTGAAGATAGCCAATAAGGCCGTTGCGCCGTCAAATTCGAACGCCCGCCAGAGACTGCGGTGCCACAGTGTTCTTCGTTTGATTTCCTAAAATCGAACAAGAGAGCGATACAAAAACTGGAAATGGGACGGCAGTAAGGATCGACCACGAGACAAAGGCTCAGCAGTCTCGTGCGGTATCATCTAAGCTATGAGAAGAGCTGACACTAATTGTATCTAGCCGGCCGCTTGAATCTGCGCTAAATTCAATACTAATTAACTCAGAAACGGCGCAACGAACCGATTTTTTTCTTGAAAATTTTATCTCAACACAACCTACCCTGCAACACCCTCACAACCTTTTCAGACGATTTCTGACTACCCCATATTTTGATCAGAAGAGAGTGTTGTATTATGACAATAGTTAAGTAATTCCATAGTAGGAAGCAAACTGCTTCCTTCCTTATTCCGGTTGCTCTTCATACCTTTTGAAGTAAATATTCTGAAATTTCTAGCTCTTTAATAGCTCTTTTCCGCAGCTGCACTTCACTCAGTGCTCTTATTCCGAAATTGATACTTTCCCACTCTACATTAACCGATCCTATGTCATAATCCAACTATACTTCCCATAATTTCCATGCTTTTCGTTATTTGCTGTAGTTATCATTTCTTTTATCAGATACATGAAAAGTGCACCCAGTGAAATTTGCGCCAACCAGCTCACCAAGCCACGGCCTACATGTATCCCGGAGAGTGCTCTTCTAGGGGAAACACTGCGTATGACCATAGTGTAGTGCAGTGCCGCCCTGTCCGAGCCGCCAACAACGTAAACATCCTGCAGCCAGAAGAAGAACGCCACCAATGATCGACGTAACATTCTACGATATATCCTGTTACATACACATCCTGGTCTACTTCTAGCTGTTTTAACGTTTAAATCCTGTATTTCGTTACTTTACTAAACACACTCAGCTCTAATATGAAAAACCGACGTGCGTCGACACATTTCCTCTCGTCTGATCATAAGTTACAGGTTACACTGCCACTTCGCTTCTAAAGCATCTATACAGAAAGGTCGTAAAGAGAAAATGGGTCGAAGTTTTACACGTGAAGTGACAGTGCGAGCTGTAACCTATGGCCACGTGAGAGAAAGCTCAAATTTCGGCTGGAAAAACGAATAACTCTGAGTTATAATTTATTAATGTAAAATTATGACGTGAAAAGTTTCCTGATTTATAGGAATCGCATACAAAATCAAAATTGTATTATTCCAGATGACGCCTTTATGAACAGGAGGAAATAAATACGTATCGCAGCAATAAAAAGATATTGTACATTGTGAAAGGGATATTTATATACTTGCTGTGGATAATAGACACATCAACGCACTTGTAGTATCCTCTTTACTTTGACCGTCGTCAGTTATATTGTTGCTCAAACTTATCTAGTAGTTTTAGGGACTTATTTTCTAATCTAAGTCATTTGTCTTCACCTAATTTAGTTTCACTACATTCCTTTAGCGTTATTTTACTTTCGCTGATGTTCATCTTATGACCTCTTTTAGGGACAGTGATGATAATAATCGAAGAAACGTGCACTACTCACGTGTAGCGGTGCAATATTCGCAGCAGCACAGCAGAGGACAGCTGAATCCTAGGCGGACAGCCCCGGGTCGCTCTAGCGCTAGGAGAGCGTCCTTGGGCATTGTGCACGGACTCCCATCTCTGGGAGGGCCATTCTCAGATTACTGCCACCCCGTGCACGTGTTCAATAGCCCTACCCCACCTTACTACTCATTGTGTGCGCCTCCCAATCCAGAATCGAAATTCATCCCATCGCTTCCATATTCACCAGTCACCTTATTGCCTTCTGTTCGCCTAAGACGTTAGCGGAAATTTATTCTGGCATGGAAAATTTAAGGGACCGCAGAAAGCATTTACTTTCATTTTATGCGTTCTTTGGCCTTGTTTGAATCTACGGTTCCGAATAATGGACTTTTAAGCGTAATTCTGACACAAATGGTACGATAAGCTCCCTGGTCGGTTTCATTTACATTAATATCAAACAAATGAAAGAAACTCGTATACTGTGTGAGATGTTAGTGCGGTAGATCACACAAATCTCGCAGTTGGTTCTCTCTGAGTACCTATTGATGATGAAGTGCTTAATATAAAGGAAAAGAATCCGATTTTTCTTCTTCTTCGTTAGGGCAGGGGGTGATCTCATTTTGTAGAGGAAGGGAATCCATTAAGCGACTACTGTTTGTACAAAATTCATTATCAGTCCAGTTTCAGAGATTTATAATTCCACGTCAGTGTTCCGTACAAGGCTTAAAAGTATGTACGGCAATCGCTAACATAAAATTCCAGTAACATAAAGGAAATTTAGTCCGTACTGTGGCCAATGTTCGATAAAGTGATCTGACTTTCTTGTAACAAGTCTTGAAAGTAGTTGGCTGCACGAAAGCAACTACTTTTAAATTTCAGGGGTTTGATACATGCGATATATATACCAAAGCTTTGAACAGCTCTGCTAATAAATTTTAATAAAAAATGCAGCTAGGATCAAAAAAATGTGACGCACCACGAGGGAACGGTCCGAGTGTGACGGAAATCGGTAGATGTGAGGTACATGTGCACACAAGAGAAAGAGCTTCACAAATTGAACAAGTAAGTAACTCACTACTCCACCTCTGGCCCTTATGGAAGAAGTTATTCGGCTTGGTACTTATTGATAGAGAGGCTGTATGCCGTCCTGAGGAATATTGTGCAAATTCTGTCAAATTGGCGCTTTAAATCGTCAAAATCCCGAGCTGATTGGAAGGCCCTGTCCATAATGCTCCAAATGTTCTCAGTCGGGAACAGGTCCGGCGACCTTGAAGCCAAGGTAGGGTTTGGAAAGCACGAAGATAAGCAGTGTAAACGCTCCCCGTGTGCAAGCGGACATTGTCTTGTTGAAACGTAGGCTTGTCATGAAGGGCAACGAAATGGGGCGTAGAATATCGTCGACCCACCGCTGTGCTATAGGGGTGCCACGGATAACCAAAGGGTTCCTGCTATGAAATCGAATGGCACCCCAGATACTCACTCATGGTTGTCGAGCCGTATGGCAGGCTGGTACCCCACCGCTGCCCGGAGCATCTCCAGACACGTCTTCGCCAGTCATCGGGGACTGGTATTTCATTGCTTGCTGTAGTATTGTCTTCAGTGATGAGTCCCGCTTCAAACTGAGCCCTGACGACCAGCGAAGACGTGTCTGGATATGCCCTGGACAGTGGTGGCGTACCAACTCGCAACCCGCCATGCGGCCCGATAGTCAGGGTTGAAGCTCTGAGGTGCCACTTCATTTCATAGCAGGACATATCTGATTGTCATCCGCGGTAATCTCACAGCAATGCTGATGCAATCAACCATCATCTCCGAACTGTTCCTCTACTGCAAGCAGTACACGGTGCCGTAAAATGTGTTCATAGCGTTCCGCGTTATACTAGAATCATTGGCATCTGCCGTACATTAAAAGTGTGGGTGACTGTTACTGGGTGATTGGATTTGGCGGCGGGGGGAGGAGGGGGGGGGCGGTAGACAGACAGTAACAAATTGATTCTCTTCCTCCTCCCCTTGGACTGAACCCTGCTTCCGCTCGTACCGCTATTAAAAAATCTCACCAGGGTCCCTACTAGATTATTTTAGACCGTATTTCCGTAAATTTCATTTGGATTGTGAAACTCGTCATATGAGGGCGTGCTGAGAAGTAATGCCTCCGAATATATGGGAAAACTCTTAAACCATTTTAATTAAGACAAACTTTATCAACATTCTATATCGCTGTTCTACATCTCGACACATTCGTTTCTCTACAGTCGGCCTGCGGATAAACACAGTTCTCCAAATGAGACGTCAGTTTGTTGATACCATCACTGTAGAATGTTCTAATTTGCCGACGGAGCCACAACCTCACCTCTGGTTGCACCGCCTCATCACTATCAAAGTGAAGTCCTCGAAGGTGTTATTAAGTTTTGGAAACAAGTGAAAATCGGATGGGGCCAAGTCGGGACTACATGGAGGACGTTCGATGACAGTGAACCGGAGGTGTCGGATTGTTGGAGATGATCTAGTACTGTCATACTGAAAGAGAGGGTGCTCCTTTCTTGGACGAACATTTCGATTTCGAAACTCAATTAAGCACGCTGTTCCTCATGTACCGACATTATTACGTTACAAACTTCCATGCTACACGCTACAATTCGGAGCCCTCCGGGGGCGGAGGCTAAAGATATAGAATGTTCTTAACCTTATTTTATTTAAAAAGTTTTAAAAGTAATCACACAAAAAATTCGGAGGAATTACTTTTCAGCACGCCTTCGTACTTTAAAATGATGAAACAATGTGCAGCCACTGTTGTAATTGCTTTCACTGGAGTTCTCTTAGTGGTCATTAGTCCAAGGAAAGGTTTGATTACCGATCGAGGTGGTGCAGTGGCTAGCACACTGGACTCATATTCTGGAGGACGACGATTCATTCCTGCGTGCGGCCATCCTGACTTAGGTTATCCGTGTTTTCCCTAAATCGCTCCAGGCAAATGCCGGAATGGTTCCTTTGAAAGGGCACAGCCGACTTCCTTCCCCGTCCTTCCCTAATCCGATGAGACCGATGACCTCGCTGTCTTGTCTCCTCCCCCAAACCAACTCAACCCAACAGGTTTGATTCCGCTCTTCACCCTTGTCCATCCTGTCAAGCCTCTTCATCTTTGGTAACTACTACAACCGGACCCGTTTACTGAAATCCACCCTTGGTCTCTCTCTACAATTTTTACCACCATCACTTCTCTCCACTGCCAAATTGACGACTGTTTGATACCTCAGGATATTTCCTATAAACTGATATCTTTTGCCAAAAATATCTTTTCTTCTCAGTTCCATTCAGTACCTCCTCATTGGTTATTCGATCTATTCTTTTAATCTTCAGCTTTCTTGTGTAGCGTTACATTTCAATAGCTTCCATGATTTTCGTGTCGGAAGTAGTTATCGTCCGCACCTCACCTCCGTACGAGGCTACAACCCACACATTTTCCCTCAGAAAATATGTCCTAACCTTTAAATTTATATTCTAAATGGTTCAAATGGCTCTGAGCACTATGGCACTTAACATCTGGGTCATCAGTCCCCCAGAACGTTGAACTACTTAAACCTAACTAACCTAATGACATCACACACATCCATGACCGAGGCAAGATTCGAACTTGCTACCTTAGCGGTCGCGCGGTTCCAAACTGAAGTGCCTATAACCGCTCGGTCACACCGGCCGGCCTTATATTCTATGCTAACAAATTTTTCTTGTTCATAAATTCTATTCTTGCTGTTGCCAGTCTGCATTTTATAACGTACCCACAAGTTTCCCTTCTTATAAATTCAGTTCTTGTTTTTGGCAGTCTACATATCGTCCCCACTTCGGTTACCATCAGTTATTTTGCTGCCCAAATCTACTATCTTAAATTTCTCAGTTCCGAATCTAATTTCCTCAGCATCACCTCAGTTCACTCTAATACATTCCATTAACGTCGTTTAATTTTTCTTGCTGTTCATCTTATAGCCTCTTTTTAAGACAATATCCTATCCCTTTATGATCTTCGAAATCCCTTGCCGGTTTTCACAGAATTAAATTTTTACTGGAGAACAAGAAACGTATTCGCAATTGCGAATATGATCATACTCCATCTGTACAGTGTATTGGTGACAGTAAAAATTTATACGGAACAGGAACTCGAACCCGGATTTTGCGCTTTATGGTAGTAGCTGCGTTAACAGCCTCTGCCATCCGACACGAACTTCCATCTGTCGCCTTGTGTCCTCGTCTTTTACTAGCACAATTACTATGATTCCTGTACAGGAAGAAAGATGTACTCTGCAATGTCCTTCAGACATGCATGTATATCTGAAGGAACATGCACCGCTGAGATCGACATCTTTATGAAATACAAGAAATGGAATTAGGAAAACAGAGTGCATGTCTCCTGAAAGGAGAAAGCGACGTGGTCAGAAAGAGACGTCAATTTGGGGAGCAAAAAAAAAAGAGAGAAAAAAAATTGTCCGACGACGCCCAAGAAAGAAATAACGATCTCCGCAGTGAATAATTCATGACTTGAAACGCCACGAAATATAGGTTGGGTCGATGCAGATATGTGTCTCAGTACTCCGTAGCGTCACTGAAAAGTGGAAACGATGGAGGACGAATGGGTGTGTCTACTGCAGGGGACGCTGAGGTCTGGAGCAAAGTGGCCTTATGCACTCTCGAGTTCGTCTGCTCGAAGCGGAAGAGACTTCTGCATCAAGTCTATGTAAAGCTGCTGCTGTTGCATTAACTAAGCTCAAAGAAAGGCAGTACGTTTTGTGTTATCGCGAAATATGGGAGAGAGTGTCACAGAAATGATATGGTATTTGGGCTGGAAATCATTAGAAGAAAGGCGTTTATCGTTTCGACAGAATCTTCTCACGAAATTCCAATCACCAACTTTCTCCTCCGAATGCGAAAATATTTTGTTAACACCGACCTACATAGGGCGGAACGATCACCACAATAAAATAAGGGAAATCAGAGCTCGTACGGAAAGATATAGGTGTTCATTCTTTCCGCGCGCTATACGAGATTGGAATAATAGAGAATTGTGAAGGTGGTTCGATGAACCCTCTGCCAGGTACTTAAATGTGATTTGCAGAGCATCCATGTAGATGTAGAACTACTCCTGTTGCTCCAGCAGGCAAACCAATTTAACATCCTTGCTACCGAACAACTTTTTCCTCGTCGCCAATACTATATCCGGGAGTAGGCGGATATCAAGTCACGTGTGAGAATCCAGGAGAGAAACACCGGAATCCGCGTGGTGGAAGGTCGACTGCAGAAGAGAACACGGAGCCAAGTGGTAGTCGGGCTAAACACTGAAGCGGAAAATACGATACCAATAAGCCAAGAGCAAACAGAGGAACAGTCCGAATCGCCACCAGAAAGAAAACGAAGTTCGAAGCGGGGTTGTTATCCAGTGATCTATAGTTCAGCGCTGATAGTAACCAACAATATCTGACCAAGTGCAGAACTGATTGACCGCGAGGAACACTGTTGGTTGTCGCCTGCACGTGCCGTAACGAGCGGCGCACTCACGCTGCGAGCACAGAGTTGCGGCGAGACTGGTCCTCTAGGTCCATTAGCTCCGGCTTGTATTCACCTTACGTGGAGCCGGATACCAGATTAATACAGTTTGTTTTATTTAAAAATCTTTGAATGTTTTCACGTAAAAATTAGGAGGCACTACCTTTCAGAACGCCCTCGAACAAATGCTATACACGCAGGGTTGCCTTCCTGCAACCTCTCCTTTAAGATGAGTCGTAAAATCAATATTGTCTTGCACGTTTCTGCATTTCTCCATAACACAAAATGGTCTTATCCATGGTCGTCCTCCACAAGCTTTCCAATTCTTATGTAAACAATTCATGTCAGCCTATGTGTAAAACATAGCCTTGACAAAAGAAAAAAAAGACGCACCACAAAGAAATTAACCGAATGGGACGAAAGACGGTAGATATCATGTACATGTTCAGACAAACGAATAATTACAATTTCAGAAAAATTGGAGTGTTTATTTAAGACAAAGAGCTTCACAAATTGAGCAAGTCTGTAGCGCGTTGGTTTACCTCTGCCCGTTATGCAAGCAGTTATTCGATGTGGCATTGATTGATAGAGTTGTTGGATGTCCTCCACAGGGGTATCTTTTTTTTAAAAAACATCTTTATTTACCATCAATAATAATATTTACACATCATAACCCACTACCTTATTTGATTAGTGGGTCTTACTTGCTACTGTTGTTACAATTAGCAGCTAATTACAATATATAAAGTCGTGAGCTACAGCTATAATCTAATTACAATGGGCAGCTATATACAGATATTTGTTTTTAACTTCTAAGATTTTTAACTAACCCTACGTTCTACTTCCTGCAGCGTCACAGATGTGTCAGAAATATACAAACCTACTGTATTGCCTTGCCCATCGAGCTAATCCCGATGAGCGTGCCCCTGACACTGGGCAGGCCAGGATGTTAATCGCTGCATGTTCCTAAATCTAGATTTCTAGTCTAATTTCTACTAACTAGTTCTATCCTAAGTCAACTCCAGTGCATTGTCAAATCCTGGTTGTTTTTATTCCCCACCCCCCTAATCCCGTACGTGGCGGATTCCAGACTATAGGGTCGGCCTATCCACGCACAGGCGGTATGGGAGTAGGGCGCGTATTTGTCGTAATCTGTGCTATTTAGTTTTGTTCCCTCATGTATTCTCTTAGCACTTTTTGTGATACCTCGTTGGCAAGTCTATTCAGTGTTTGGAAGATGTCTTCTTGTCTTATCAGGTGGTATGTGTCATGGTCGGGTAGTTGGTCACGTAGTGTGGAAGTAACATCATTGAAGAGGGGGCACACGTAAATCAAATGATCGGGAGTGCCCTCCGGTTCACCACATTCACACGCGGGTGTGGCCCTTTTCCCGAACCGACATAAGTATGCCGGGTAAGGCCCATGTCCAGTGAGAAAATGGATTAGTCCTCTGGTGGGTTCAAAGTATTTCATTTTTAGCCGTTCTCTAATGCTTGGAATCAACTCGTATGTCCTGCGCCCTGTTTCATCCGTATCCCACAGTTCTTGCCATAGTTGTACCCCCCTTTGCCGAATCTCACCCTTGTCCCCTGCCCCACTGCCTAAGATCTCCTCTATTTTTGTTACATTTCCCTTCTTAATCCAGAACCATGCAGCCTGCTCCCTGATTTTAATGTCCAGGGGGCAAAGCCCCATTATGACTAGTAGTGCTCCCCCTGGTGATGTTCTGTAAGCCCCTACCGATCTAAGTATCATGTTCCTTTGAACCCTTCTCACTGTCATGGCGGGCACCACCCTCGTGAGCCTGCGTGCTCAGACTCCCGAGCTGTCATCCACTATCGATGTTAATATACTATTATGATAGCGTCTTATGAGATGAGGTGGAAGATGAAATCTTTTATATCCTATGGATATGAGGTTGTTCAGTGTTTGGAGGGCTTTCTGGGTTACGGTTTCGATGTGTTTCCCAAAATTTCACTTCTCATCAATGATGATGCCCAAGTATCGTGCGTCACGTCTCCGAAGAACCGGCGAGCGCTCGATTCGTACAGTCGGTTTACGGATTAATTGTCCCTTCAGTAGTAAATAGGTGGACTTACTTGGTGACACCGTCATTTTGGTGTTTTGGCACCATAGTTGTAACTTGTTTAGGGCACTCTCTATTTTAGGTTCAATGTCTTCGCGGCTACGGCCGCCGACCAACAGGAGGAGGTCATCTGCATAGGCTATCACCTCTAGCACTTCTTCATTTTGTTGTAGGGTGTCTAGTAAAGGCTCCATGTGGATGTCCCAGAACAGGGGCCCTAACACAGAACCCTGAGGACAGCCCTTTGTTATAGATTTTCCAATTCTCTCGCTAGAAGATGATAGCCAGACCTCCCGTTCCTCGCAATTGCTCCTCAGACAACCATGTAGCGGCCCTGGGCACTCCTTCTCCCGCAAGCAGGAGAGGAGCGAAGGCCACCACAGGTTGTCGAAGGCGCCACTGATGTCAACCATGATGCCCACCACGTACTTATGTGGGGTAGAGCCACAGACTTCAGCAGCCAGGGCGATTGCATCAGATGTCGATCGCCCAGGCCTGAAGCCGAACTGCCTGTCGCTCACCCCACGCAGCACCCGATGTGCAGCCAGTCTGTCAGCTAGTAGCTTTTCTAATATTTTTCCTAGTATGTTAATCAAGCAGATTGGTCTGTAGGATTTTATATTTGTTGGATCTTTATCTAACCCTTTCCGAATAATAACTACATTCGCGGTCTCTTGCGTATCTTGCCAAATCTGTCCTCTTGGCGTTCTGTATCGTCAAATTCTGGAGCCTGTTGGAAGGCCCTGCCCATAATGCTCCAAACGTTGTTGGCGAGAGACCTAGGTGGATCAGGGAGCTTTTGTCAATCACTTTGAAACGTAAACCCAGGATGGATGGAACCACATTGCTGGAATAGAATTGTCTTCGGTGCTGAGCCCCGATGACCAGCGAAGATGTGTCTGGAGACTCCAGGACAGCGGTAGAATACCAGCCTGGTTGTAGCCCGCCATACAGCCTGACAACCAGGAGTGATGGTCTGCAGTACCATCCCATTTCATAATAGGACTCTTTTGGTTGTCTTCTACGGCACCCTTACAGCACAGCGGTACGTCGACGATATTCTACGCCTCTTTTGATTGCCCTTCGTGGCAAGCCTATCTGGGCTTACATTTCAGCAAGATAATACCTGCCCTCACCTAGCGAAAGTTTTTACTGCTTGCTTGTCAAAACCTACCTTGTCCAGGTCGCCGGATCCTTCCCCAATTGAGAACGTTTGCAGCTTTATAGGCAGGAACCTCGAACAGTCTGCGGATTTTTACTATTTAACGCACCAGTAGAACCGAATTTGGCACGATACCGCTTAGGAGGACATTCAACAACTCTATCAATCAATGCCAAGCAGAATAACTGCTTGCACAAAGGCCAGAGGTGAACCAACGCATTGTTGACTTTTTCAGTTTGTGAAGCTCTTTCTCTTGAATAACTCATCAAATTCTTATGAAACAATAATCATTTGTTTGTCTGCTTTAGACTGTACACTGAGGTGACAAAAGTCATGGTGTAGCTATATACACGTATACAGATGGCAGTAATATCGCGTACACAAAGTATAAATGTATAAAATGGCATTGCATTGGCGAAGCAGTCATTTGTGGTCATGTGATTCACGTGGAAAGGTTTCCTACGTGATTGTGGCCGCACGAATTAACAATCTTTGAACGCGGAATGGTAGTTGGAGCTAGACTTCTGGGACATTCCATTCCGGAAATCGTTAGGAAATTCAGAATTCCGAGATCGCAACGTCAAGACTGAACTGAGAATACCAGATTTCAGGCATTACCTCTCACCACCGACAACGGAGTGGCCGACTGCCTTTACTTCACAGCCGAGGGCAGCGGCGTTTGGGTGGAGTTGTCAGTGTTAACAGGCAAGCAACACTATGTGAAGTAACTGCAAAAATCAATCTGGGACGTACGACGAGAATTGGTTGGCCAAATTTGGCGTTAATGGGCTATGGTAGCAGACGATCGACGCGAGTGCCTTTGCTAACAGCACGACATCGCCTGCAGCGCATTTTCTGGGCTTGTGACCATATCCGTTGGACTCTAGAGAACTGAAAACCATGATCCGATCAGATGAGTCCAGATTTCAGTTGGTAAGAGACGATGGTAGTGTTCTAACTTGGTGCAAACCCCAAGAACCTATGTACCCAAGTTGTCAACAAGGCATTGTGCAAGCTGGTGGTGGCTCCATAATGGTCTGGGCTGTGTCTGTACGAAATGGACTGCGTCCGTTGGTCTAACGGAACCGATCATTCACTGTAAATGGTTATGTTCGGCTACTTAGAGACCATTTACATTCACTCATGGATGGTAATGCTCCGTGTCACTGGGCCATAATAGTTCGCGATTGGTCTGAGGAGCATTCGGGGCAATTTGAGCTAATGATTTGGCCACCTATGGTCGAAAGCCATGAATCCCATCGATCATTTATGGGACATAATCGGGAGGTTGGATCGTACACAAAATCCTACATTGCCATCACTTTCGCAATTATGGACAGCTATAGAGGCAACATGGATCAATATTTCTGAAGGGGACTTCCAACGACTTGTTGAGTCCATGTCACGTCGAGTTGGCTACAGAACGCCGGGCAAAAGGCGGCTCGACACGATATTAGGAGGTATCCCATGACTTTTGTCACCTCAGTGTATTACATTCTGTGATAAAGGTTAGCTGCAAAAGTGGCTCCAACTTTTGATCATCAAATTCGTGAAAAAATGAAATTATTAATTTTTATAAAATTAATTTTTATAAAATTGTATTAAAAGTATTTGGAATTCACTTTCTCCTGATTGAGTTTATTAATTTTGCTGTTAAGCTAGTCATCCATTACTTGAACAGGGGTTACTTATAACGCACTGACGACAGTGCCTACCCCCTGCTGTTACTGCCTCTGCCATTCTTCCAATCCATATATATTGACTTTTATTTATTTTTTAGATCTGAAGTACACTCCTGACGGCTGAATGCAGTAATCGACTTTTTTATAACGTAACTGCCATTTTTATAAATAATCAGTTTTAAATTTCCAGTGGTAGCGATATATCTTGACAGATGCTATTAGTTGTGGAATTTGACTTTGGCTTCTAAAATCTTCGACCGTTTAGTCTATTGTTCCGTAGTATGTCATACGAGACCAGTACGCTGCGTAGGTTCGATGACCCGAACAATGGCTACCGTTGAAAAGCGCATGCGCGTAAGGGTGTGCAACGTTAGTGCAGCGACCCGCGGCGAGATAGGTAGACCGGAAGCGGGCGGAAATGTGCGGATTTGAGGGGTTAATTAGTGTTGGGTTGCGGGCTGCGGCTATTGCGTATTGATTGCGGGCCACGTGCGTGGCGCGTGGCCACAGCAGCGAGCGGGCGGGCTGCTATTGACCCTGAAGCCGCCGCAGGCTCAGCCGTATTGATCTGCAGCTTCAAGTGGCCCGCCTCAATCTTACGACTTCCTGCCGGCCAGAATAAAGCCGATGCCTAATCCTGTGTTATCCGCAGATCGGACGTCGCGCCAGCGAGGGCTTGCCGCCTGTCGCCGCTGGCGGTAGTTAGCAAGGCCTCAGTCCATCCGTTATTCTACTAAATATCTGACTTTCTTTAAGTGCTTTTCAGTCCATCAGCACAGCTCTTTAAGGGTGCGAAAAGTAGACAGAGCAAGAAAGTTCTGAGCAGTGTAAATGTGTAGTTTCGTTTCCTTTCTCACAATCGGTTTTAAGTACAGTAGCAGGGCATTTAAACCAACAGACAAATGGTTTCGCCTTTATGCTATATAATGTTTCTCCGTTTACATAATGTTAAACAAAAATTGTATACACAACAAAGTGCTGTTTTGTTTTCTTCCTCGGCGTCGATTTAACAGAAAACCTGTACATTAGGAAAGTTGTATTTATGGCTTATCGGCTTATGATTACAACGCTATTATCCAACCGGAATCGTCCGAAACCTTGTAATGCTACCCGTCGGCAGATTAAAAGTATGCCAAATAATGTCACCCAGATCAAGCAGCTGGAAAGGACTCTCTCATACTCCATATACCAATGATCCCAACCAATTCACCTGTTTACTTTAATCGAGTCCATTCCCTATCAGTGTTTTGTTTGCAATAACAATTAGCAAGGCTCAAGGTGAGACATTTACCCAAAAAACGAAAACTGTTGTATTTTCCGGAGTTTTGAAATTGATGCATGAACAAAACATTTTAAACAATGTTAAAATCAATAAAAACAGAAACGAAACCAATGGAGTCATTTTCATGCATTTGCTGTATGATTTGTTATAATTTCAAGTACCGTATCTTCAAAGTGGACGATGTCACAACGAGGAGCCGAAATCTACGTCCTGACAGAATTCCCGGGAATACACCAGATAAGGACGTGTATCCAGTCCCCACACACATTTAGCAATAGCGAAGCAATATCAGGTTCGCTGGTGCAGTTATATTCAAGTCTGTATCCACCGCATTTTTAATGCTGCAGTGGCATTTTGTTAATATTAATTTATGTTAATCGCGGTTGGACTCCGTATCTGAGGTCTACATTACTTGAAGAAGCAGCCAGCCACTTTTTGTATAGCTTTAATTTGCGACAGTCCGCTTCCGTAGCTGAATGGTCAGCGTAGATGTCGATGGTAGCCAATGAAAACCTCGTAACTCCAGTTTGTTGAATTTCACGGGAGAAGCAAAAACGGTTTCTCAAAAAATTTGTAAAGTGATAGAGATAACGTTGCTACATGTTTAACTATATAGTAGAAGAATAGTTATTGACAGGTTGGAGAATCCATGCGCTTCCAAATCTCTCTTTGATATGGAGTTATTGGTTACTGGAATTACGAGGTTTTCAAAGACAGATGGAGTTACGAGATTTCCATTGCCTTCTATCGACGGCTGCCACGCGGAGGAACTGGGTTCTGTTCACTGTACTGCCAAGGACTTACCTTGGTGAGAGTACTGATACGGGGTGTACTCAATCTCGTGATGCTGATTGAGGAGCTACTTCAATGACAAGTAGCTCTATGGTCTGGAAAGCCGGCCGAAGTGGCCGTGCGGTTAAAGGCCCTGCAGTCTGGAACCGCAAGGCCGCTACGGTCGCAGGTTCGAATCCTGCCTCGGGCATGGATGTTTGTGATGTCCTTAGGTTAGTTAGGTTTAACTAGTTCTAAGTTCTAGGGGACTAATGACCTCAGCAGTTGAGTCCCATAGTGCTCAGAGCCATTTGAACCATTTTGGTCTGGAAATTCGACTAAACTGCCGGGAGAGCTGTGTGCCGACCACATGCCCAACCACACCGCATCTGTATGACGCCGAAAGGCAGAGGATGACGCGGCGGCCGGTAGACAACCCTTGTGCCTTCAATGTTTAGACGAGAAGCTCGTTTCTTATGTCAAGACGAGCTTCAGGCCATCACCCGTCTTCTACTGGCGTAATACATTTATACGACATGACAGTATTTTTCAACATAGTCATCAAGTCACTGTAAACAACGGTCGGAACTTTCTACCAATCGTTCAATCCCTCGAGGATAGAAATTCGCTGCTTGCTCGCGGAGCCATTCTACAACCGCTGAGTGAACGTTCTCGTTGCTGGAAAGTCTCTTCCCCCCAGACGTTAATTAAGCTTGTCGAAAAGGTGGAAATCTCATGGTGCAAGATTTGAACTTCACGATCAGTATCACCCATTTATGTGTGAACCCGGTCAAATAGCTGCCACCATATCACTAAGGCTGGGCGCGACATTGTATTTACCTCTGATATCGTCTGAATTTTGGCCACGAGAATCGCACTGTCCCGGTACTTCTAGTTTTTCGGTCTTGGAAATTCAGTTCGGCACGAAACTTCGCAAGTTAGTAGTATACTTTAAGGGTGTCCACTCAGAGAAGTCTTAAGGCACACTATGCATAAAATTCCGTAAAAAAGTCTCTGAGGTTTTAAACGTAAGTCACACACACCTCACATACGGGTCATAAGGAGCCAGATATCAGGTAAGTGAAGTAGCTGAGCCAATCGCCGGCACGGTAGTTCAGCGTGTTCGTTCAGAGGGTTAGCTGCCCTCTGTAATAATAATAAAAAAATAAAAAATAAAAGCTGAGTGAAAGGATCAACAAAGAACTTCAACGGGTGTCATGGGACGTCCGCAACGAACAAAATGAGATTATTAAAAAAAACTAAGTCAGTATGGTGGTAGACTGCCATACTATCGATCTTGGTTCGATCCTACAAATCTCGCGATATGGTTTGTTTATTTTTTCTTAGTTGTTTTAAAAATCATAACAACAGTCAAATAAAATTAATGACTTAAAGTATTATCAGTTAAATGATAAATAGTTTTATTTTACTTATGAAATGGCCGTCATAGCTACTTAAAATATAAATTACAGTTATCAATTTTTTCTCTTTAAGATGTTGAATAATTTCAAATGCATTTTTAATGGAGCCAAATTAATTATCACTGTCACAAAATTCTGGGTAGAGTTTCAATGATATAACAATATTTACAGTGTTATGTACATTTCTTAATTTTGTATTTTATGGGCAAGCATCAGAATGGTAATTCTCATAAAAGAAATTGGAAAGAAAAATATTTTGCATCTTGCACAATTTAAGAATGACGATTGTTTACAGGAACAACATTTTTTTAAAAGATCTGTAGAAAAACATACTCCGTTGACATTCCTAAAGACTTCTCGTTCTTCAGATAGTCTGGAAGCATACCAGGCGTATCTGATCATCTCTTTAAAAATTGGCAATGACAGCTGATGTTTGATTGTACTTTTATATAGTCTTGACGAGAATTTATTTCTCTATTCTTTTCAATAAGATAAGCGCAATTTTGAACGCGCTGTACCGGATTTTTTACTTGTCTATAAAAATAGACGTCACATGGTTGAACAAGTGGAGTACATTTCGGGGGAATCACGTTAACTGTACATGTTGGAAACCAGACTTTATACAGAATAACTTATGAAATTACACGAAAAAGAAAAAGAGCCTTTTCCATCTTTCACCCCTCTCACTTTCCCTCCCCCAACACTCACAGTTTCATTTCACTTCTCGCTCCTTACCTTCTCCTCTAACTCACACTCCATCACACTCCTATATACTTACGTCCACTCATCATGGTTTCCCCCTCCCATAAAAAAAAGTTGTAGGTCAAAGGCAAAGTAGTGGAAAGGTTATGTTGGCACCACTACAACACACAAACAGCAACATATACTTGAAGTACATAAACAAACAAAATACAGTGGTGTGCATAAAAGTGTGTTGTGAGTAACGCACAGTGCTGCAGAACATCTAAAAATTAGACCAAAATTATGAGTGCGTATCACAGAAAAACAAGTATGTGCTAGCAGATGGCATTTCCCGATGTAAGCGAGAAATCGGACAAAAAAATCACCGTAAGTACAAATCAATCTATTCTTAACGAATTGTTTTCCGATCCAAACAGCAAATGAGAATGTAAAGAACTTAATTACAGACCACTGATGATGCGTTACCTTAATAAATAGAAACGCGTCTGGCGAAAATATCACGCATTTTTGTAGTTGCAACGACGTATCAAGAACACCCTCTCGGATTTCTCGTTATCCTGAAAGATTTCGTCGTATAATCCAGGCTTTTATTATCCATTCCAAGAGTCAATAATTAACAGAAACCGTTCTTGACCCACATAAAAAGCCCGCATCTCGTGGTCGTGCGGTGGCGTTCTCGCTTCCCACGCCCGGGTTCCCGGGTTCGATTCCCGGCGGGGTCAGGGATTTTCTCTGCCTCGTGATGGCTGGGTGTTGTGTACTGTCCTTAGGTTAGTTAGGTTTAAGTAGTTCTAAGTTCTAGGGGACTGATGACCATAGATGTTAAGTCCCATAGTGCTCAGAGCCATTTGAACCATTTGAACCCACATAAAAGTTCAAGAGAAAGTCAGTGTACAGGTCTGCCATTATCTTCCCAGATTTGGAAGACGTTAGTACATCGTTTTTATAATTTTGATCATATTCTTTGAAGTTTTTAACGTCGGGGACCAACGTTACCGGTTGCCTCTTGTAAACACTTGAGGTAGGGTGTTTCCAGACAGAGTGAGAGCATATTGAGCGGTATACACAGGGTGTTTCATTAAATGTGTTTGCCTCTGTAAGTTACGAAGTAATAGGCGACAGAAATATTTATTGCGGTAGGTCACCATAAGAAACGTTACACTGCCTGCGGAGCTATGAACATAGTTTATTGTGTTATTGTCCAAAGAGTTACAGCAAAAAGATACAGTTTTTTAAAATGGAACAATAGTTGTTTCTATCATGCACTGGAATCAGTAACACCAGCTGTACATACATCAATTTAAATTACATTTCTATCACTTTTAGTTTGGGAGCTACAACCCTTCAAAGTTTCAGGGGCAGATACCGCAAGCTGTACATAACACATGGCTGTATGGTGGGTGATGGTTGTTCTGGCTGTGGCAAGTTGATTTAAATGAGATGTTCAAATGTGTGTCCATGTTCCTGAGTATACAATGGAATGCACCTTCTAAAGGATCTACGGCCGAGATGTAACATCGCCGGTGTTACGGAGCAACATGTGTCCTCGATGCGCCGTTTTAGATCATCTGGGGATGTGGGCTCAGTGACATAAACACGATCCTTTGGATATCCCCACAAAGATAAATCTAATGGTGTTAAATCGGGCGACCTTGCGGGTCATGAATGAGGACCATGGCGCCCCAACCACCTTCCTGCAAACTTGTTGTTTAGTTCTTCCACAATAGTCATCAGAGAACATAACACCTTTTAAAGACTCCAGAGTAAAATTACGCGTGGCCCATTCACAGAATGTAACTCTCGCACGGAAAGCGCTCCCTTGCAGCTCCTGGGTCAGTGATAGGCGTTACGGGTGAAACCTGTGGCCGTGTACTATACGCCACACAGATGTGAGACTGACACCAGCGACTGCAGCAATGGCTCGTAAGCTGGTATGAGGATCGTGGTGTACTGCAGCTGAAACAAACACCTCCGTCTCCTCACTTCTTGCAGTTCTTCGTCTGTTACCGCAGCGCATTACCAAGCTGCCTGTTTCCCAAAGTCCTTGTTCGGCACGTAAGAACGTAATGGCTGCCGGAGCTCTTCACCTAGGATATCTCACGGCGTACGCCATGGCTGCTTCAGTGGCATCGTGTCGGCGCTCGCCGAGCATCAGCAACATGTCAACGTACTCGTTGTTCGTGTATGCCATCTTCATCCGATGTCAGTCACTGTGGTATATTGAGCCATGTTTGTTTGTGTGGCTCGAACTGTCGGGTATACGGTCGCCGTGTGCGGCGACAGTCGACAGTCTAACAGCGCATCGGGGAAGCTTCTCGCTCCGTGACACCGGTGACATTACAACTCGGCTGCACATTTAGAAGGCGCGTTGCGTTATGCGCAGCGTGTGAGGTATCTGCCCCTGAAACTTTGAAGGGTTGCAGCTCCCAAATTAAAAGTGATAGGAATGTAATTTAAACTGCTGTATACACAGCTGGTGTTAATGATTCTAGTTCATGATAGAAACAACTATTGTTCCATTTAAAAAATTGTATCTTTTTGCTGTAAATCTTTGGATAATAAGACAATCAACTATGTCCATAGCACCGCATACAGTGTAACGTTTCTTATGGTGACTTACCGCAATAAATATTTCCGTCGCCTATTACTTCGTAACTTACAGAGGCAAACACATTTAGTGAAACACCCTGTATATGCGTCACTTTATTTATGTCGTGTTTTTTGACGAAAATAGTTTTGCTTTCTTTGACAGCCAGAGTCCAGTTGTACACCGACTGATACTGACATCATGGAAAGAAAAAACAACCGAAATTGAAATATTTTATCAGATAATCGAAAAATTGAGAGCAAAATGCATTTTAAATACCCTTTAATAAACACCTGTCTGGTCAGTGTTGATAAGAAACTCATCGTTGAAATTCGATATCAGTTTTAACGTCTGGGTTCTAAAAGTGTCTGCAGCGGCCAAGGTTTCTTCGATCGTTGCTGTTTCTTTCTTGAAACAAATGATGTCATTGTTCGCTGACGAATTCCATTCTTATTTTTGAGTATATGACCCAAGCTGTCTGAAGCTCTAAATTCAAAATCTGTAAACTGTTGTGCTGCTGGTAAAGCCCACTGTTGTAAAATCTGTGCACTCACTTGCTGATAATTCTCTCGGGCCTTAACAAAACGATCTCACGTCCAGGAGCTGATTCTGCGTACTTATCAAATTGATTGCCTCCTTTTTTTATCCCATTGGGATAAATATTCCTTCTTTCTAACCAGGCTGCAGCCCTTTTTTGTAATGTTTGTAGTTTCCACGTGGGGTGAGCCTTTGCGATATTAACATCGTTAATTTTGTAATCCAAAGAAAGACAGTCTACTTCTTTGCCTTCTTTTCTTATGGTTCATATTCATCCGATGAGCTGTAGTCTTCGCACTTTTCGAAAAGTTCACCTTCACAGTTTTCGTTTTCGCGAGCAAGTTCATCATCAGTCACAAGTATTTTTCTGCCAACATGTCCATAATACGTCTGTAAAATTACTTCGCCCTCACTTCATGACAAATTGTCGCTAAAGATTCCGATGCAACCAAAATTATTTTCACTAAGCAAGCTTTCGTAATAAACGACCGTATCTTTTGACATTACCTTCTACACTTCACTGTATAATGAATCTACAGCTTTTGATACTTTCGCGATGTCTGCATTGACAGACATTTTTTATTCACAACATTGTAAAAATTCCGATAATATTTCACAGTACAAAACGCTCCAATTTCTACGAAAGTCAGGAATGAACTGGCACTGTAGTAGGTAAGGCCCATTGCTCGATTAATTCTGTGTCGGCCTTGACTCTTCCTGACCGTCTGCCTGTTTGTATATGCAATAGAGCAACAGCTATACTCCACTTTTCCACGAAGACACTGGTTCCTCGAATTTACAACGAATATTTATAACCTTTCCACAGCTTATGATATCAACCAATTTTGTAATAACATTGTAATGACAGTAATTAACGGTTTAATTTACCTCCATTAAATATGAATTTGAAATTATTCACCTTTTTAAAAAGGAAGTATTGACGAGTGTAACTACATTTTAAGTAGCCTGCGAGAGCCATTACATAAACAAAATGAATTTATTTATGATTTATTATTTAGGTCATTAACTTTATTTAACAGTTGTTATAATTTTAAAACAATTAAAGGAACCATAGCGGTAGGTATGTAGGACCAAACCCAAATCGGCCGCATGGCAGTCTACCACACTACTGACTGAGCGATTTCACATATCTACCACCTTGTTACTTATGACCCATATATGAGATATGTATGAGCTACTTTTAAAACTTTAGAGCCGCTCTTTTTTTTCAGAATTTTCTGGATACTGCGCTTCAAGACTTGTATGAGTGGACACCATTGAGATATACCACTAACCTGTTAAGTCTCATCCCGAACTGAATTTTGGAGACCGGAAGGTCCCCTTGTAAGTTGACTATGCGCCACTCTTGTTGCGCGATGGTTTTATCGAGGGACGACATGTGTAAACTACTTTCTGAAGTCCGCAACGCATCTCAGCATAAAATAAAACTATACCAGAAGTGGCTGGTTACTGCATTTTTGAAGCAGTTCCTGGATATCATTGATGATTACATGGATTGATCGAGTAAAGAATGGAGACGTCCTGCTTTAAGTCAATGAGAAAAAATGTCCAATAAAGAATAGAACGATGATACAGGATGTCCCAGACGGGCCACTCTGGAACGACCGATCGGCGTATCACCTGCTTCCAATGGCGCCACTTGAATGCAGTTTGGGGGGGGGGGGGGGGGGACATTAGGACAGCACACCTCTCTCTCGGCAGGTGTCGGTTTTCTGGATCTTGGAGCTGCTAACTCTCTTTCACGTAGAGGCTGACTTCACCCACTTATGGCCCTCTCACCAAGGATTCTCCGCATAGCAACCAGCCACGTTGACCACATAGCCACCGAGGCGGACCGTTACCACATAGGTCATTGCTGAAAACTATAGATGAAGGGATGATGGAAGGAACGAACCACAGGTATGTGTGGGTGTATAATTCACAATGTCGGTGATGCAGAATGTAAAAGCTATGCTGAGATGAAGAAGCTGGCAAGCGACAATAACAGAGAAAACATTTAACCAATCGAAAAAACAAGAACCAATGCATCACAGCCGGGAAGAATTTTTGTAGATACCATAAATTCGGTGCAATATGGGAACAATATTCGATTTTAGAGTTTGATTCAAAATTACAAATTTTGCGCCACATATGTATATAGTGTGTATGTTCGTTTGTGTGTGTGTGTGTGTGTGTGTGTGTGGGTGTGTGTGTGTGTGTGTGTGTGTGTGTGCGGAGTGTAGTGTAATGTTTATGATGATGATGATGATGATGATGAGAGAAGAAAGAGGATGTATACCGGTGCCTATTCTTCGCCAATCGTACCAAGGGGGCTGCCAAGCTTGACGTCGCTATCCGACGAGCGAATCACCATTAATAGTGTCACATACCCTCACTTCAATAGACACTGCACAGAGGTTTGGTTTTTAAAACAGAACATTGGCGCAAATTCTGATGATCATAAATCTCACACCACCACCTCTTCTCCCCGTTCCGTCCAAACACTGGCAGCGAAAATTTTTTTGCAACAATAGGATTCGAACCGGGCTTACAGCCGGGTCCAGGGTCACCGCACAAGCGTAGGTTAGCGACCTTTTGTTTCCGCGACCACTTTTTTTTTTTTGAAGCATCGAAACCCGAGGCCTGGCCACAGTGTCCCCCTCACGGCCCGCCACCGAGCCTGTGTAGCACAGGAAAGTAATAGACACAGGAATCAACACAAGCGGAAAGTGTTGTTGTTTATTCATTTTCATTTTGTTTTTGTCATTTTCACTGTTATGAGATTATGTGGAACATACGTAATCGCCAGAGGAAAAAAATATAAATACTGGATAAAGAAAAAGAAAAGAAACAGAAAAAGTAGAAGTGACATTCTCGCAATTTACGGCTCTCCCATCCGCGGAGGTCGGAGATAGAATCGATTATAGGTGGCTTAAACTCAGACATCGCAGGAGGGGGGGGGGGGAGGTAGGTGCCCTCAGGTCCAGGCACTCCCCAACTTATTGGAGGTCTAACAAAGACCCCTCGAAGATAATTAGCAAGTAATCTTCGGTAAAGTGGCGTCTTTTCTAGAGCTGCATGGTCTATTCTTAAATAGCTCCAGAAGTCGATGCGGGATTTAGGTCCCTCACGGAAGAGGTAACCGACCACCCACCCCTTGACCCACGTAATGGCATGATATTTGGTGGTGGGAAAATATTTGTCCTCCGGGTATAGATACATTCGCAGTTCGATCGTGTCTGGTGGCATTCGGAGATGCACGAATCGCCAGATATTTTGCGAAGGGGTGCATGTCATACAGTGGTCATCAGCTTCGAGTTACTGGCAAAGGAGACAAAGAAGGGAATCCGACAAACCAATGTTGTGCAGTCGCTGTTTCGTGGCAAAGTTCCTGTTGACTATGTGATGCCAAAGTGGCCGGACGTCCGTAGGGAAAAAGGGCTGGTGGGTTGTAGTCCACGCTATGAGACACTGGATGGAGGAATGTTCGGTCTCCATCACATTCCGGGGAACACAGCGCAATAGTAAGCTGTAAAAACCTTTAGTCCTGGGCAGACGCGTATCTGGGGGACGTATGTGTGTAACTGTAGTCGACGAAAAAGGTCTAAATGTGAGACAAATGAGACACGATGGGGCCGACAGACACCGGTGGTGAGGTGGAAGCTGGCAGGAGGACCTCAATCGTTGCGTGTTAGAGATGTGCCCCATCCGGTTCACTGTCTTCTCATGATACTCATATACAAGACCGCAGCCCGCATACGGACGTTGACGAGCCCGAGGCCACCATCCCGTGGGGGCAGGGTAAGTGTCTCATAACTGACAAACATGGAACCAGCCGTGAGATAATAGCCAAAGACCGCCTGAGGGTTGCGCCCAATCGCCGTCGGCAGAGAGAGAACTTGCGCATTGAAGACCAATTTTGATGCCACGTAACAATTAAGAAACTCAGCGCATTGAAGTGTGTCCTGGCGGCGCAGGAGGTTCTGGCGGACGTCGCTGCGGATGACGTGTAACAGGCGACGGAAATTCGTTGCCGTTGTGCGTGAGACCGTGGGGGTAACGGTAATGCCCAGGTACGGTAACGTACGCACAAGCTGCAGAGGTTCCAGTTCACCTTCGTGGAGGCCTCGTCGAAAGTACATTGCAGTAGATTTGGCGACATTCGTGGCACTGCCAGCGACAGCCCCATAACGCGTAATCAGTTCGAGGACTGCTCGAACCTCTGAGCCGGAGCGGATGAGGAGTAGGAAGTCATCAGCATATGACCGACAACGAAAAGTGTGTTGGCGAAGGCTGAGGCCAGAGAGTTTGCTTGTCAGGTCCCCAATGAGGGGCTCTAGGGCAATGGCATACAGGAGGGTAGAGAGGGGCCACCCTTGCCGTTTGGAACGGCGGGTCGGTACCGGCGCTGCTAAACGTCCATTGACTTGGACTCTTGAACTGGCAGTGTTGTAAAGACGTCGGAGGACGTCGATGGACGTAGAGGGTGTGCCCGTACGGGCTGTCGCCGAAAACAGGAAACGGTGGCGCACTTTATCGAAGGTGCTGTCGAAATCTATAGCGACGACCGCTGCAGACTTCGGCCACGGAGGCGTGTGCTTGAACCTGCTGAACTGGACGATAAATTTCAGTCACACATTTACACAACATGAGACGGTCAACTGCTCTTCGCGAAAGAGAGAGAACAGAATATTTCTTATAGCTAAAATATAAAAAACGATTTTAATACTATCAAGTAAAATTCACACATTCATCACACCCCGCTGCATCTTAAAAATACATCAAAAACACAGTTACCCAACCCGCGAGTTGATAATCTATATGTGCTATGCAGTATTAATGACAGTGTAACTGAACATGGTAGACTTATAATGGGTATCTAAACGGTTAAACACTGTGTATTACTGCTTTATTTTGAGTCAGTTGGAAACAAGGATAGGTTGAATGTTTTATACGAAAATATTTTCGGCATCGAAAATAACTTGTGCAACAATTTTTGTAATATCCATAATGGCATATTTACTGCCAGTGACGCGATACTTGTTTCATTCAGAGCAGTCTATTATGTTTAGCGCAATACAGTAAGGGAGAGTGTTCTAACTTGGGACACTTTTCAGGCTTGTACCTCTAACCAGCCGTGTAATAGATGAGAAATAAATTTTCTTATTATATTTTTAAACAATAACATTATCGTTTTGTGTAGTGCATTACTTTTTAAATTACAAAAACTACTCAGGAAAAAAAAGTTTTTCCGGGTGTGAGAAATCTGCCAAAATGTAACAAGTTCGTATAAAAAAATTTAATTTTTTGGTAAGTTCCTATGGGACCAAACTGCTGAGGTCATCGGTCTCTAGGCTTACACACTATTTAATCTAACTTTAAGTTACGCTAAGGTCAACACACACACACACCCATCCCCGAGGGAGGAGGACTCGAACCTCCGACGGTGGTGGGGGGCGGGGGGGAGGGGGAGCCGCGCAAACCGAGGCAAGACTCCTAGACCGCGCACGGCTACCCCGCGCGGCCAAGTTCGTATATCTAGTAAAAAATATTCTACTGAAATTTCATAGCGTTGAATTCGGTAATCCATGGAGTGGCACCACATCACCTCTCTTCCGAAGAAAAAGTTCAAAGCAGCAGCCTGAGCCGGTAAAGTCATGACGTTGGTCTTCTGAGACTCTGAAGAGGCCATTCTGTTCCATGTTCTCCCTCATGAGGCAACGATCAACTCTAAGTGCATTGGGCTACTCTCAGAGGGAACGAACTTCTCCTTCTCCATGACAAAGCAAGGTCTCACACAAGTCTGCGCACCCGAGAGAGCTCACAGAACTTCATTGGGCTGTTTTTCCTCATCAGTCCTACAACACGGATCTCTCGCCTTCTGACATCCATCTCTTTAGCCAAGAGAAGGATATACTCCGCGGAAAGCAGTACGTGGATGAATGTAGCCAGACGTTGGCTCTAACATCGACCACTAGAGTGGCACAACGCGGGCGGAGATTATGTTGAAAGATACGACTTTGTAACCAAAAGAATGGGGAATAATATGGTGTATTCTAAACCTGAATAAAACCAACCTACTTTCAGTAAAAAATGTGTGGCATTACGATACTTATTGAACTCACCTCGTAAATGTAGGAGTGTGTAAGCCACAAGAATGAGTGGTACTCCACGCAAGGTGATTCATTATTGGATTCCAATAGATTATATCGGTCAATCAATGGTAATATGACATTAGTAAACATGGAACAGCAGAGGATCATAAGCCGGCTGGTGTGGCCGAGCGGTATTAGGCGCTTCAGTATGGAACCGCGCGACCCCTACGGTCGAATCCTGCCTCGGGCATGGATGTGTGTGATGTCCTTAGGTTAGTTAGGTTTAAGTAGTTCTAAGTTCTAGGGGACTGATGACCTCAGATGTTAAGTCCCATAGTGCTCAAAGCCATTTGAACCATTTGAGGATCATAATGAACGGAGACGAATACAGGAGGTCTTTATGCAGCAATGAATGTCAATTACTTAACGTTAATTTTACACCTCGTAGTGTTCAATTTCTATTAAAGGAACTAAAAGGGAAAAAATGGAACGCATTGCATTAAACACATTGCAAATTTAAACAATCATCCGTTTCTGACACGTAACAAGGACTGTGTCACTTGGCGAGAATTTTCAGATACATAGACGTGTTTGCCCTCAGGAATATTCCGATACCTAAATGTTTTCTTCCTCAGGAGTATTCAGATACCTAGAAGTTTTTCCTTCCTACGATACCTGGGCAAATTATTTTGTTGACATGATCAGATGCATTTGAAATTTGACAGAATATTTTCTGATCTACAGATACTGTGACGTGGCAGCTTATGCAGGGACGAATGACTCTGCCGACACCAGTCTACAAAGAAGGCTGGAATGTGATATTTCCAAAATTGGGCACATAGAACTGAAAGCATATCATTAATTGCCTAAAATAGGTCCCAGGCATACGGTATTGCCTACTCCCGTAGTGCAATAGCTTTCGGGTAGACATGGTAACATATCTGCTAAAGAGCGTTGATACCTCTACTTATCTCAGCTGCTATATAGTTCTATGCGTACACTGTCTGACAAGAACGTGCCGTAATGCTAAGTCCAGCTTTGTGTATTGGAAAGGTCTTACACTAAGTTGCAAAACGCATCACTAGAATTTGGAAGTAAATAAGTAGGAATATTTTTTTTTCACTCTTGCACGTAGAATTTTAATGACCGGAGTTTGCTTGAGTAAACTGTGATAACTCTAACTCTCCAAAGAATACTGTTTGCCGAAAGCCGCGTATAACTGTTGTACGCCATTAAATATCTTTTTGACGTCTGTTTCTTCATCCCTCGCCATCAGCAACGGCTTCTTGGGAATTACGCAGATTATCGCGGAAGATAACACAAAGGAACCGCAATTAGCCCTTCAGTCCCTCTCTCTTCCAGCGAACGGCGAAGGAGAAGAAGGGAGGAAAATTATTGGAGCCTACAGTATTAAAGGGATGCGGCACATAATCTGCGACTATTACTCAGCTTAATTTGGCGCGGCTCTCGGTAGTAAGTCAGAGCCCGCTTCTTACGTGTCTGCTCGAGAGATTAGTCTGCCAGAGAGATCACAGCGCCCGTGAAAAATGTATCGACAGCTCCGAATGGCCCACGGCTTTCATCTATCACGGGCGCTGGAAATCGAGTTTCTGTGGCCTCCGAATTGCAGCCCCTTTATTTTTTTCGACTGATCTGCTCTTTTTCAATTCCGCTGACTCTTCTGAGTTGAGAAATAATACAGTCGAATTAACAAATTATTTATTCGAATAAACGAGTTTCTGGAACAAAGCGTGATAGGAATTTCAGAAATAAGAAATCGAAAAATTACTTATTTCTTACATTATCTACAGAGCGCCGTGAGCGGCTTATTTACGTTCATTTCCTTTTAGCACTGAATAACGACAACTACAGTAGCATAATAACTTTGACACGTTACAACCTGCTCATTTAGTTTGAAATGGCAGGAGTTATACACGTATTCTGTCATTTGATGCAGTATTTTCCTACATTTGCGATTCAAGAGACTGTAAATGGAAAACAGCTTTTGCTAGGCGAATAAATTTAACAGCTTTTGTCAGGTGAATAAATTTGTGTCAAGGCACATGGCGTTTCCACTTCTTGTAATTTGAATTTATTTTCGTGATATATCTTCTGCGGTAGAGAATAATAGCCGCACAAAGAAGGTACTTTGAGGAGGTGGAACAAAAGCTCACTGAAGCATTTGAAAGCTTAGATAAAAGTACTGTGTAGGAAACCGACTTAAACAGATCCAGCTAAAACGAAGGTTTTTCTTTTTCATCTTCGTAATCTACTCAAGGAAGTTGACAATGCCATGGTGAGGCAGGATACTGGAGCACTCTGTCAATTTCGCTCACTTGGAAGTTAGCCTAGTTCGAGTTTTAACTTTCCAGAGACATCGGTCCAACACCAAGTTGAAGATCAGTGCCAATAATAACATACTAGATAATGCAACTTGGGGAGTCAAACCATCAGACGTGAAAACTCCAATTTTAGCAGTTTGCTTCTCCACTGGCGAGTGCTATAGCTTCTAGCCCAATGTGGTACATCAGCACATACCGCAAAAGTCAAGTTTTTTTAAGTGCTGGTTCACCCCGAGGGGGCCGTGCTCCCTGCTGAGGACTCGTGGCACCCTTTTCATCATAGGGCAGGAATAATTTACACTGTTTTGACACCATTCATTCTGTAATAGGACATATGGTTTGGATTTACTCTTTTCCTTCTGTTAATGTTCTGTCATTATTTTGTGAAATTTCGCTTTCCGGTAATCGCCTTGAAGCTGAGGGAAGACCACCAATAATCCCAGTCGGTATGGTTGACTCACGTCACTTTAGCTGCGTTGTTCATGATTTGTATCTTCATTGCCTTATTGTACTGTCTGTTGCTTATATCTTTCAGTTTTTCTCAGATGTACCTGCGCCTGTCCTAAAGTTATTACAGTGTTCTACATATTTTCTCCATGTTTTTATTTAGGTTTTATCCTAATGTTATCAGTTAACTTCTTGTTGTTTGCTGTTCTTACCTAAGATCTGACCTAATATTATCGCTGGTTACACTCGCTACTATTGTTCTAACCAGCATTTTTCAACATACTGCTTGCTCTGACCATTTATGCCTACTGTTACTGTTTTTGTCTCTGTCGAAGTCGTACCTACACGTATCAGATGTCCCATATCACTCCAACTGCACACACCCCACACCATTACAGAGCCTCCATCAGCATGAACAGCTCCTGCTGACACGCAAGGTCCATGGATTCATAAGGTTGTCTCCATACCCGTACACGTACATCCACTCGATACAATTTGAAATGAGACTCGTCCGGCCAGGTAACATTTTTCCAGTGATCAACAGTCCAATGTCGGCGTTAACAGGCCCAGGCGAGGCGTAAGATTTGTGTCATGCAGACATGAAAGGTACACGAGTAGGTCTCCGGCTCCGAAAGCCCATATCGATGATGTTTCGTTGAATGGTTCGCACGCTGACACTTGCTGATGGCCCAACATTGAAATCTGCAGCAGTTTGCGGAAGGGTTGCACTTTTGTCACGTTGAACGGTTCTCTTACGTCGTCGTTGGTCACGTTCTTGCAGGATCTTGTTCCGGCCGCACCGGTGTCGGAGATTTGATATTACCGGTTCCCTGATATTCACGGTACACTTGTGAAATGGTCGTACGGGAAAACCCCCACTTCATCGCTACCTCGGAGATGCTGTGTCCCATATCTCGTTCGCCGACTGTAACACCACGTTCAGAGTCACTTAAATCTTGATATCCTACCATTGTAGCAGCAATAACCCGTCTAACAAGAGCGCCAAACACTTATATTGGCGTTGCCGACCTCAGCGTCGTATTCTGCTTGTTTATATATCTCTGTATGTGGATACGCATGCTTGTACCATTTCTTTGGCGCATCAGTGTATAAGGAAGGACCTCTTTGCTCACTCCAAGAGTCAATAATGTAGAGAAATGATTCCATTTTTTAAGTAACGTCGCAAAATTTTGTCGAGAAACTGATGACATGTTTCTTTTGTGAGACTTCTTTCGTGGCTGCTGCGTGTGCCTTCTGATGTCGTTCCAGTAACTGGCTTACGTCTTGATAGACCCGACGGTTAAACTGTCACTAAGTATTTCGAGACAAACGGAAACTGATGGTAGCAGTTTTCTGTAAGGTATTAATCCGTGTCAGTTGGTATGATAAAATCAGTTTTAATAAGATATTAAGGCTACATTTATTTTGCCATTAATTCCATTGTGTTTTGAGATGCCACAAAACTACTGATGTCACAGTCTTCCACGACAACAAAAGAAAAAATACATAACTTTATATTTGAACACAGAAGGCGAAATTTGGAAACTGTGGTCTTAGGTACTGAGTTACCAACACACCTGGTTTTACGGCGCGCTAGTAGCCTGATAAAGCCACGCCGAAACATTGGTCGCCATTGTCGGGAAATCTTTTGCGTATTGGCAGCTAAGTCAAAATAGGTATCGCTTTAGTTTCACCCTTCTTTCACCACGCCAACTTACGAATGTATCACAGAGCTCTCAGTTCCACCCTTGAAATATTGAAGGGGGTTAGCATATCGAAGACAGAGGTTGAAATTACGTATTATATTGAACAACGTGTTTTTCTGGCACTGGACAGACAGCGAGGCTCATGAATGTTGGCCCCAGGCAAACTGTAGTTACTCCTGAAAGTATCGCCACGGTTTCTGGAATTATTCCGCAAGAACCAGGGAAATCAGTCCAAAGAATTGAGCAGAGACTGGTTTGAAGCGTTCCAGCAGAAAGTACTGAGGCGAAACCTACATGCGTTTCTAATCAAAACCCAAACCAGATTCCCACAGTGATTAATAATGAAGGATTTTATGTTGGATACATATAGTTCACAGATGAATCACACGTCCACCTCACCGGAAACGAGAATAAACAAAACTTGCTATCCTGGGGTTTCGAAAATCCCCATCTGTGTGCTCGGAAACCATTGTATTCTCCAAAAGTTACTGTTTGGACTACTGTATGGAGCAGAGTCTGGCCCTTTTTTCACGCGTGAAACTATCACTAGAGAACATTACGTTCATTTTGGAAAAATTTGTCGTCACACAACTAACGTTGGAGGATCAACCACACACAGAGTCGTTAATGCAAGTTGGGTCCAGACACATTGCACCGAACAGTTATTTCGCTTTTTTTGACGACTAGTGCGGGAATAGAGTCATTGCGTTGAATTACTGCAAATTTCCTGGCTCAAGGATGCATTGGCCTCCATATTCGACCGACTTGACTCCGGGTGACTACTTTTTATGTGCCACATTGAAAGCCATTACCAGAACCGTCCCACCACTGTGGACGGCGCTGATAAAGCTGATACCGTACGAGCTGCACAGCACAGCGTACAGCGCCATCTGTTAGCAACTTTTCGAACTATTTTGGAACTTCTGTATAACTTTTGCATAAAATTCTTACAGCGATCACAATAAACATACCTTTTGTTGAATTCGTCCATAGTTTCAGTTCTTGAGATATTTAATTTTGAAATCAGGGACTCCTTTGCTGGATACCCGGTACACTGCTCTGCAAAATTTACTTAAGTACTGGATAAAGGAACATAACATATGGAGTACTTGGTGGAAATGAACGGAAGTGCGGGAGCATGTTGCCAGACGTATCCTAGTCGCGCACAGTTGCAGGAACGTGAAGAGGAAGCGTGTATCAATCAGCGAGCAGTTACGCTGCGCTGTAGTGCTGTTCATTACAACATGGATAACTTCACTCGGGGAAGAATCATCGGGAAACTGGAAGAAAGACCAAGCGTGCGAGTGCAGCGTAGGAGTTTGGTATTGCTTACAGAACTGTTTCACGTGCCTGGGAAGCGTTCCGAACCACAGGGACTGCTGTCCGAAGGAGAGGCGGTGGCCGACCACGGTCAACTACATTGTGCAACAGGCAAGAACGTGAAACAGTATTCGTCGCAATTGCTACCACTTTTAACAGGACTGCAGGGCACGCTATCTCACGCTATATCTGACGACCAATACGTTGTGTTCTTTGAATAAAAATATCATTTCTGTTCGTCTCATTGCGTATTTCTAACAGTTACCTTCTTTACTATACTATACTATACTGTAACAGTTCTTTCTGTGTATGGTCCAAGTTTCATCGAGCTATGGTACTTGGCAGTGACATATGCGAAAGTCACTTTCATCTTTAAGTTTTGCACACCAGTGTATTTCTGGTTTTAGGTCTCCTTTCATATTTACAACCTGACCCAGGTAGACAGATTCTGTGAACCTATGCGGTTGTACACTTCCAACACGTATATTTCCCTCTGGTGTTCTTTCGTTCATCATGATTTTGGTTTTATCGCAGTTAACTTTTAGATCGACTTCAGGTCTAACTAACGCAAATCTGTAAACTAATATTTGAAGTTGTTCTATACCATTTGCAAATAGAACAACATCATCAGCAAATGCCACTAAAGTATGAATTCTGAAATTCCCTTTCATCACAAGGCTGGAAACTAAACATGCAACAGTTCGTAAAAAGCTACAAAAATGTCCTGTTCCTGAAATACTGCCGAATTTTTGTCACCGTTGTTCAAAATGGCGACAAGTCCGTTTCAGTATTCCGGACTCGTATTCATTTTTGAAAATAAATTTCCATTTCCCTTTTGCGGTTCTCAGTAGGTTATACGCACACCTGTAAGAGAACGCTGGGATGATAATCGGAAAACACGCTAAATGTCAAGAAGTGGTAGACAATTCACTATCGCCAGTTGCTTCAGTTTTGTGGAGAGAGAACAAGTCCCATTCTCTAGAAGCTGATTACAGTTTGTGAGAGCTGTGGCGCCACGGTAAGAGGGTATTGCTCGTGGCACTACGCCGCGGCAGGGTTTTAATCTCTCAGGAATGTGGAGCTCATCAGGCGCTACAACGACGACGCCCGGAACGAAGAAGAGTGAGTAAAATTGCTGCCACAACTTGACACGTGCGCCACCACGTCCGCTTGCCGACGGACTTCTCTCGCCCCAAGTCGACCTCTACAAAAATACTTAAACCTACGTTGCTGAAACACCATGAATGGATTATTACAAAAACGTAGAAATTAGTTTTGTGATAAGGATAACTGTTTGAACAAATTAAGAAAGGTACTTGGTGATAAAATAATATTCCATGTCCATAATCAGCATCTGGATGTTCCAATATCAGATTCGATACGATATTCGTTATCGATACCACTATTTAAAAATACATCGTAACACGTATTGAAAGCTTATTTGTGAATTTTTAAGTTTTTCCTTAGCACACAAGAGATTATTTAGAATGCAAGGCGAAATATGGCATATATGCTACGTTTTCATAAAACAGCTAGATTATAAAATGAAATACAGACGTAAGCAGAAAAGTAGAAATATTCCACTTGTTGTTTTTCTTGTGGTCTTCAGTACGAAGACTGGTTTGATGCAGCTCTCACACTAGTTCTCCTGTAGAAATCACTGCATCTCTGCAAAAAAAATTTCACTTTTTCAGATATGCTTGTTTACCAGTCTGCATTTTATATCCTGTCTCCTTCCTCCATCATCACTTATTATATTGCCCAAATTGAAAAAAAATCGAAAAAGAAGTGAAGTGTCTTATGAACTGATTTGTCTAAAAGTAAGAAGTAACATAAATTAGAGAAAAATTTGACGCACCTTTGAACGATATTTTAAATCCTACACTGAAAAAACGGTAGATTGCACAGTCTACATAATCCACCAGAAAAATATCCTCCACTGCTCTCTAAAATTTTAATATTCTAAGTCAAACACTGAACGCTAAATTCTCATTCGGCACCTCATTTACTGTACATGATGTCCAGCATCATTGAACGATGGGTCAATCATTTCTTACTATTAGACACATCATTTCACAAAATATTTGACCGCTTTTTCAAAAATTTTTTTATTCAAAATTTTTTACTAACCGTTAAATATCACACCAACACAATTATTTATGCACAAACAGTTAGACCTTGAAGAGATGTAAAAAATTTTAT
Organism: Schistocerca serialis cubense; assembly: GCF_023864345.2. NCBI lineage: Eukaryota > Metazoa > Arthropoda > Insecta > Orthoptera > Acrididae > Schistocerca > Schistocerca serialis. The sequence goes on along the minus strand of NC_064640.1, from coordinate 622,931,484 downwards.
TTAATTTACATAGCTTGCAGCAGCTGGTCGTGAAATATTTCTTTTACTTCAAATCACTAAGTTTTTTGTCCATCAACCCGATTACATTGTTTTTTTGCAAAAGTAGACACCACGCTGGTCAATTTTATACTCCATTTGTCTACTTCCCGCTCTTCGATCATCTACGAAAATTTGGACAAAATATTCCCTGAAATCATTGACCGTTTCTTAATTTCCCTGATTACATTCAAGCAATTAAAGCTTTTCTCGTAAAACTATACCTTACGCTGGTCAGTTTAATACACCATTCGTCCATTTCTCACTTTTAGTTTGCCGATGAAAATTTGGACAACAATCAAAAAACTACTTCTAGTGACATTACTTAACCTAATTCCATCACCATCATTTTATTTAATTCTACTACATTACATTACTCGTTTTTTATTCTCCTCGACGTTCATTTCATGACCTCTTTTCAAGACACGATCTACTGCATTCAACTATTCTTCCAAGACGTTTGCTTTTCTTCATGGAAAGACAATGGCGTCGTCAAACCTTAATGGTTTTATTTCTTCTCCCTGAATGTTAATTTCCATTCAAAATGTCTGCTTTGTTTCCTTCACTGTTTCGGTAAGTGAAGACTGAATATAACGAATAGGACGTGTCGCTGCCCTTTTTTTTTCAACCATTTACTCCCTTTCACGTCTTTTGACTCTTAGAACTCTGGTTACTTTACAAGCTGCAGAAAACGTTGCGCTCCATGCAGTTTATACTTACAACACCAGAATTTCGAAGAGTGTGTCACTGCCTATATTATCGAAAGCTTTTTCTAAAACACCATAAATGTGCTTTAGTCTTTCCTCAGTTTATTTTCTGAGGTAAGCCGTAGAGTCAGTATTGATTCGTATGTTTCTACGTTCTTTCTGAATGCGAATTGATGTTTCTCCTACGTCGGCGTCTAACAATTGTCCCATATTTCTCTACGTAAGACCCGTCAGTATTTTGCACCTATGACACGTTACACTGACGGTTTAGTAATACACTTGTCAGCATCATCCTACTTTGGTAAAGAGATTACTGCTTTCTTCCTTAACTCTGTGATATTTCTCCTGTCTCATAATCTGTATACCAGACAGAGCGGTTTTTTCGTGATTAATTCTCGTCATGATCTTAACGATTCTGAGAGAATGTTTCAGGTGCTTTCTTTCGATTTGGCTCTTTCACTGCTCAGTCAAATTCTTCTTGCTTTATCGCTTCCCTCACCTCATATTGCTCTGCTTCCTCCTCCCTTACCATAATATTGTTTCTAGTTCCTATCATTTACATATTACTTCCACATTCAGCCTTCCCTTCTTTGCTTAGTACCTGAGCACTTTATGTGCATACAGCTGCTTCTCATTTCACCAAACATTTCTTCAGTTTTCCTATTCACATTATCTTCTTTTCTATATATGCTTCTTCAGCTTTCCATATCTTCCTTAGTCGTTCCTGTGTTGTCGTTTTGCACTTTCATCCTCATTTTTAGCTGTGTATATTCCCTCTTTATTGTTTCTTTCGGAAGGTGTTTATATTTTTCCTAGCATTAATTATTATCCAAGAATTTCTACTGGACTTTGTATTTTTGTTTAGTTGTTCCTCTGAGCAGTCACTGTTTCATGTTTTAAAGCTATCCCTTCATCTACCATTGCATTTCATTCACCGAATTCCGTTGGTCATTACCTCATCCCTCCTATGAAACTCTTAGCGGCTGTGATTTTTTCAACTTATCTAGGTCCCATGTCCTTAATTTCCTAACTTTCTGCGAATTGTGCAATTCCTACCTGTGTTTAATTCATGCATTAACACATAATATAAAAATGGATGCACGTGTATTCACTACATAATCAAAAGTACCCGGACACCCCCAAAAACATACGTTTTCCATATTAGGTGCATTGTGCTGCCATCTACTGCCAGGTATCCCATATCAGCGACCTCAGTAGTCATTAGACACCGTGAGAGAGCATAATGGGGCGCTCCGCGGACTTCGAACGTGGTCAGGTGACTGGGTGTCACTTGTGCCATACGTCTGTATGCTAGAATTCCACACTCCTAAACGTACCTAGGTCCACTGTTTCCGATGTGGTAGTGAAGTGGAAACGTGAAGCGACACGTACAGCACAAAAGCGTACAGGCCGACCTCGTCTGTTGACTGGTAGAGACCGCCAACTGTTGAAGAGGGTCGTAATGTGTAATAGGCAGACATCTATGCAGACCGTCACACAGGAATTCCAAACTGCATCAAGATCCACTGCATCACGTCGGTAAATGTCAAACGACGCCTCGCTTGGTGTAAGGAGCGTAAACACTGGACAATTGAACCGTGGAAAAACGCTATGTGGAGTTATGAATCGCAGTACATAATGTGGCGATCCGATGGCAGTGTGTGGGTATGGCGAATGCACGGTGAACGTCATCTGCCAGCGCGTGTACTGCCAACAGTAAAATTCGGAGGCGGTGGTGTTATGGTATGGTCGTGTTTTTTCACGGAGGGGGCTTGCACCCCTTGTTGTTTTGCGTGGCACTATCACATCACAGGCCTACGTTGATGTTTTAAGCACCTTCTTGCTTCCCACTGTTGAAGAACAATTCGGGGATGGCGATTGCATCTTTCAACAGGATCGAGCACCTGTTCAATAATGCACGGCCTGTGATGGAGTGGTTACACGACGATAACATCCCTGTAATGGACTGGCCTGCGCAGAGTCCTCACCTGAATCCGATAGAACACCTCTTGGATGTTTTGGAACGCCGAATTCGTGACAGGCCTCACCGACCGACATCGGTACCTCTCCTCAGTGCAGCACTCCGTGAAGAATGGGCTGCCATTTCCCAAGAAACCTTCCAGCACCTGATTTAACGTATGCCTGTAAGAGTGGAAGGTGTCATCAAGGCTAAGGGTGGGCCAACACCGTATTGAATTCAAACATTACCGATGGAGGGCGCCACGAACTTGTTAGTCATTTTCAGCCAGGTGTCTGGATACTTTTGATCATATAGTGTATGTATTTATGTATGTTCCAGAGAACCTCCTCAATCATTGCACCGATATCAAACAGACGTGATAAACATAGAACCACACTACTTACGGTCAGGAAAAAATTGTTATGAGGGTAAGAACCATGTACCTCTCAAAGGGATGGGGTGATGGTGAAAAATCAATGCAATCCACGACACGAGAATACTCATACTTTAGTCATCCAGTATTTGAGAATGAGAGCATTTACAACAAACTTGACACATAATTTCTAACCTTGACGAAATTTTTTCTCGCTGAAAACCCCCACAAAATGATGAAAGGAAAAAAAATTATTGCTTACTACGTTTTCGCTGTTCATGCAGTAAGACTGCCTCATGAAGCATGTGGTGTTATTTTATTATTTTAGTACTACTAATCGTATTCGCTACACATTTTTAGACAGTATGCACATATAACACTAAATGTACGAGAAAATTATAAAATTGTCCGATACATAGTTCAGGATATATGAAGTCATTAACACTTTATTTATTTATTTAATGATATGGCTAGGGCCCCTCGTCGGGCAGACCGTTCGCCGGGTGCCGGTCTTTCAATTTGACGCTACTTCGGCGATGAGGACGATAGGATGGTGATGAGGACAGCACAACACCCACTCCCTGGGCGGAGATACTTCCCCGACCCAGCCGGGAATCGAACCCGGGCCAAGAGGATTGACAATCCGTCACGCTGACCATTCAGCTACCGGGCGCGGCCGTCATTAACACTGAGATGCGTGAAAAACTGGCACATTATGCACGACATTTAAATTTATTACTTCGTTGCTACTAACTCTATTCCCTACACTTTTCGCAGGCAGTATCTACATACGCCGCAGAAAGTACCTAGAAAATGATATCATTGAACGTCACATGGTTCAAGAGACTTGTCGTCAAATACTCAGATGCGTGAAAATGATACCGTAGGTTGAAATTAACTACAGATACAGGTGAAATAAGTGTAAAAATACGTATGAAAACATGTTAATTATATGTGACATGTGCGTGCAGTTGCAAAGCCACAAGTGAGAAGCTCAGGCTATACCCCTGGAATAATCTGAACCTAATTTTGCACGCGTATTCGTTACTATCTGGAAAGAAACACTGTGAGGGTAAGAACCACCAACCTCCTATTGAGGTGAGAGTGATAATGTGGAGAGAGAGGAGAGATGGATTGACAGTGAGCGAGAAGGACGAGGTGGATATAGATAGGCGCGAGGGGAAAATGGACAGAAAGGGGAGAGAGAGTAATGGACAGAGAGAGGAGAGAGGATGAGACAGACAGAGAAAGGACAGAGGAGGCGATGGACAGAGGTAGGGGAAGGTAGAAAAAGATATAGAGATGAAGGGGGAGGAGATGAACAGTGAGAGGAGAGGAGAAAATGGACAGAGAATGGGAAGAGCAGGAGATGCACAGAGAGAGGGGAAAGGAGGAGATGGATAGAAAACGGAAAGAGGAGGAGAGGAGAGGAGGAGAGGAGGAGATGAGCAAGGAAAGGGGGGAAGAGGAGACGGACAGAGAGAAGGAGGAGGAGGAGAAGGAGGATGAGGAGGAGAAGGAGGAAGTGGAGGAGGTGGACAGAATGAGGGTGAAGGAGGAAATGGCCAGAAAGAGGGGCAGGAGGAAATGGACAGTGACAGGGTTCAAATGGCTCTGAGCACTATGGGACTTAACATCTGAGGTCATCAGTCCCCTAGTACTTTGAACTACTTAAACCTAACTAACCTAAGGACATCACACACATCCATGCCCGAGGCAGGATTCGAACCTGCCACCGTGGCGGTCGCGCGGTTCCAGACTGAAGTGCCTAGAACCGCTCGGCCACACCGGCCGGTACAGTGAAAGGGACAGGAGGAGATGGAAAGAGAGTGGGAGCAGGTGGACAGAGAGACAGGTTGGAGGAGATAAACAGAGACGAGGTGAAGGACTGGCAGCACAGAGAGAGGGGGAAGAAGGGGATGAACTAATAGAAAACTGGAATAATTACATTTCAAGATAACATCGCGTACTTAGCTAATAACCAGTAAATAATGACCAGTGTCTGCATCTGCTCCTGGAGATGTTTACCATCCAAAAATCTCTTTTCTAAATCTCTATCTTTCAGTTGCACAATCTTTCTGAATCTTTCTGGTGCCTTCAAGTCTCACAAGTATAAAACTTTCTTTCATGGTTCTAAAACCAAATTTTAGCAATGATTAAATTGTGCTCAGTGCAAAATTATACCAGAATTCTTCCCCTTCATTCCTTTTCCCAATTCCATTTTCTTCTATTATTTTTCCTTCACTTACTTTTCCTATAGTCCCGCTCACAATCCAATAGTCGTCTCCCTTAATGTACTGAATAATTTCTTTCATCTCATTATATATGTTTTTTCTGATCCCCTCGTCATCTGTGGAGGTAGTAGTGACTTTGTGGCTACTTTGGCTTAACTACGCTGTTCTTACTAGTTTACGCACATTTCCATTTTCTCGCTCACTGTGTGTCCCACTCCTGCATAATCCTTATTTGATTTAATGTTGATAAACTTGTACTCAACTGACTAGAAATCATTATTCATGTCACTGCACTACAATAGTTCCAACTATTTCTAACTTCGCCGCGCGGGATTAGCCGAGCGGTCTAGGCACAAGTCATGGATTGTGCGGCTGGTCCCGGCGGAGGTTCGAGTCCTCCCTCGGGCATGGGTGTGTGTGTTTGTCTTTAGGATAATTTAGGTTAAGTAGTGTGTAAGCTTAGGGACTGATGACCTTAGCAGTAAATCCCACAAGATTTCACACACATTTTATATGTAACTTCTACCTACCTTTCCATCCTCAGATTTTTATGGGATCCAACATTCCAATCCCCGACTCGTAGAACGGAGGTTTTTTTTTTTAATGACAGCATCATTCTCTGTAGATCCCACACGGAGATCCGAAAGGGGGACTACTTTACCTCTGGAATTTTTACCGCTATAGACAAAAATAGAGGTCTTCTTCACATTAATCTGATGTCGCACAGATGTGCCAGAATTACAGAGCATTATAATAAGGTTTCTTTAAGACAAAAGTGCTAATTTAAAATACCAGGCAAAATTTGAGGATTATGCTGTGTTTACATGTATCACCTTGAATGTAAAATCAAATACTTATGTAAGCAACAAAGCACGAACAAAAAAATATAGGCCCTGATGTAAATTTCATTCTACACACTTGTTCTATTTTTATAAGCAAAATGAAATTTAATAATTAAAATTAATGACCATCTGAAACATATTTTTTCTGATACACTACCCGAAAATATTAATTTTTATAGGTGAGCTCGAGAGGAACGATTTCGCCTTCGTGTGCGCATGGCTTGAATAGTGTTCGGTACTTTCCAATATCCAGATATTTCATTAGATATTATGAACTAATAGAGTACTTGGTTCAAATGGCTCTGAGCACTATGGGACTTAACATCTTAGGTCATCAGTCCCCTAGAACTTAGAACTACTTAAACCTAACTAACCTAAGGACATCACACACATCCATGCCTGAGGCAGGATTCGAACCTGCGACCGTAGCAGTCACGCTGTTCCGGACTGAAGCGCCTAGAACCACACGGCCACCGAGGCCGGCAGAGTACTTGGTATTGATACCAGTACCATAGGTATGGAATCAATAGCATCTAAATTTACTCATGCGAGGAATATCAAAACGTCTTGAAAAGTGTAGCGATAAGGTCTGAACGTTGTGATATGGAATCATTAATATTACAAATGGTTTCTGCAAGTATGACTTTCCAGACACATTTCATTCATGCCATTGTCAGCTTGTATTGGGTACTGGGTGTGCGTCAAGATCGAGATTTCAGCCTGCCCGTCACAAGCAGGTTCAGTAGCTGACATGACAAGCGACTGGGAATTCCAGGAAAGAAGCGATCTCTGTTGTGCTTGAAAATGGAGACGTTTTTGTGCAACATGAAGAATACTACTGTATTTCCTTTTGGAATGCTATTCAGGGAATGTATTGAAAGAAGCGTTCCTCTTCTGCCTCTATCTATTTCTGCAGAAAGCAGACGCTATTGATGGTACAAACAATCTGGTATAGCCACGCTCACTCGTGGTACGCAAGTGGAGCTACTGATAACGTTAGGTCTTCGCCGATCGAAATGCTAGGACCTTATGCTCTGGGATTATAGTTTACATCCATAGTGTCTCATGTACGCTCCGCCTAAACTGTAGTCCAATATGAAGCACTGAAAAGACAAGTTACCAAATGTGCCTAACTGCATTTAAGCGTCTTGTTTTCTGTTACAGTTTTCTAGCACAGTTTTTACTGCAGCAGATGGTAGCAAACTTTGAGTGCTGAGTGTAGCACTGTTGCAGTGTTGCAACGTTTTAACTCATCATGCAGGATGAAGGTTTGTGGTCCATCACCACATCCCAAATCACCAGTTGGTCATTTTGTGCATGCATCACATTCCCCTGCCATATTTACTACTCTGCAGCTATTAGCCCATTTTATACGCTTGTGCACGCATACACGAACACACACACACACACACACACACACACACACACACACACACACATGCATTTATTGTAGTAACAACATGCTTCATATTGGTTGCCGTTGTACAATACGACATGGAAGCTTCCTGTCAGGAATCGTGATCTCTCGTGCAACGTTTATCGTTGATGGGCAACTGAAAATAACTTCGATGCTCCTTTACGTCAATTTATACAGGGTATTTCACAATTCCTGATCCAACCTTCTAGTGATTGTATAGGGACTTATCAGATAATGTTTTTGCTAAGGAAACCTTATGCGGAAATGTACCGTTTGGATGAAAATTAAGTTTGAAGATCGAATGACTTACAGGTCTCACTCTGCACGGCACGCACAAAGTGGAGACAATGAGCTCTGCCCTAATGTGCTACATAGGAGACCATGACATGAGCAATTTTTCGCGTACTCGTCGTCGGGTTCTGTTCTGCGTGACGAAGGACGTCCTCTTCTGAGTCGAGAGTGCGGCGCCTCCGTGGAGCATGGAGCAACACAGTCAGTCCTCCTAGCTGCGAATGTACCATTTCCTTGCAGCTATTGTTGCAGACGGACAAAACTGGTATAAACTCTCTGTCCGAACAGGCCTCTTAAGGCCCAACGGTAGCGATCGACCGCCGTGTCATCCTCAGTAAGCGTCACTGCACGCGGATATGGAGGGGCATGTGGTCAGCACACCGCTCCCGCGGACGCTGTCAGTTTTCGTGACCGGAGCCGCCACTTCTCAACCAAATAGCTCCTCAACTGGCCTCACAAGGACTGAGTTCGCCTACTTGCCAACAGATACGGACAGTGACCCATTCAAGTGCTATCCTAAAATCTTGTTTTATGTCGAATAAATCCTTAGTTAATCCTATGTTACATCGTAGACTCAAAAAACGTCTACCTATGAAATGTCGAACCCATTCTAATATGGTATTTCCTGTGGCTAGCTGGCTGTACGGACGAGTTCTGAGAGCCAATAAATTTAAAAAAAGCATTAGTCTAGCCCGACAGCGCTTAACTTCGACGATCTGACCGGCACCCGTGTTACCACCGCGGCGAGGACGTTGGCTCGAAGATGGTATGTGATGTCATAATTACAACAGGGACAGACAACAACGCCTCCTTCTTAGATTGTGTGTCTCCCGTAAAACGCGAGTTTGAAAGTGATCACCTTATCTTCAAACTTACATCCAAACCGTATATTTCCGGACATGAATTCCTTATTAAAACTTTATCTAATAAGTCCCCTCTAAGTTGCTAGAAGCCTGTTATAGGAATTGAGAAACACCCTGTGCACGGTATGTTGCAGGACGAATAATAAATGCACTGCCTGATAAAAAAGTGACACACAGAAGACATGGACGGATGTCAATGTAAATTTCTACACGTAAACACTATCGGCGGGTATACTAATAATTAGAGTTGTAATTCTCTGTGACAGGTAGAACGGCCATCAGGAGTACATTAGTGTAATTCGTGTTTAATGTTGTTATCACGTCTGGTACAATATATAAGGAGCGTGAACAACGTCTGATGCTGAGTGCTCACTGTGAAGGATAGTATGCCCCGTACTTGTTTGAGATAGCATTATCATCATATGTCAGAATTTGAAAGGGCCATCGTTGTGGGTCTTCATTTGGACGGCTGTTGGAACTGTACAATACCCAGATTTGTGGGACGTTCGGGTGTGACAGTGGCTCGATGTTGGACTGTATAGGAAAGTGAGGGCAGGCATATCTGTTGTCAAGGTTCCGACTGACCACATCTGCAGGATCGCTGTATCGTGCACCAAGCATATAGTAACTCCTTCACATCTGCCCCTTTCATTCGAGAACAAGTAATGGACTCCTGTAATGGACTTTAGTGTCATCCTGCACTATTGGCCAGAGACTAGCGACAACCAGACTAGGGAATTACCGTCCCATGCATAGGCTGCCATTAAGGGGAGGTAATGGTGAAATTTCAACCCGGTCGTAAAACAATCGCAGGGAGCTGAAAATTTGCTTCATAACGTATCTCGGCACGCTGAATTCAGCAGGTAAATCCAATGCGCTAAAGAATTTTTTCATCAATTTCGAATTTTTGAGTTTTGAAAAACCCATACGTAGAGTTGTTGGTTATCACGGAATGTATCCACAAAAAAACTGTGAGCAAAATATTTTTAAAATTGACGAAGGAGTAGCATTTTTTTATTGTGGCCATTTCGAGCTTTTTTTTTTTTCAAAGAAGTCGAAGTATAGTTACTTTTCTATTATTAGATATACATCTACAGTACAAAAATTTAATTGAAACGTTAATTCCATATGAATATGTCTGTGTATGTGCATAAACTGTACGTACATCCGTAATCGTGTACGTATACGTTCCCAGTCTATATAAAAATCCGAAAGTAAAGTAAATAAATAAGTGCAACTATAATTTACATTTTTGCCATTTCCAGACATCCGGATTTACGTTCGCTGTGGACTGAGTTGTGAACTGGAAAGTAAATATTTATAAAGGTTTCAAGTCCTGAACGGGTTGTGGCGTGTCTGCAGCTCGTGGTCGTGCGGTAGCGTTCTCGCTTCCCGCGCCCGGGTTCCCGGGTTCGATTCTCGGCGGGTCAGGGATTTTCTCTGCCTCGTGATGACTGGGTTTTGTGTGATGTCCTTAGGTTAGTTAGGTTTAAGTAGTTCTAAGTTCTAGGGGACTGATGACCATAGATGTTAAGTCCCATAGTGCTCAGAGCCACTTCAATCCTGCAGGGCTGTCCATAAATCCGTAACAGTACGAAGGGGTGGACATCTCCTCTGAACAGCACGTTGCAAGGCATCCGGTATATGCTCAGTAATGTTCGTGTCTAGGGAGTTTGGTTGTCATCGGAAGTGTTTAAACTCAGAAGAGTGTTCCTAGAGCCACGCTGTAGTAATTATAGACGTGTGGGGCGTCGCATTGTCCTGCTGGAATTGACCAAGTCAGTCGGAATGCACAATCTATGTGCATGGATGCAGATGATCAGACAGGAAGCTTACGCACGTATCACCTGTCAGAGTCGTCTCTAGACGTATCAGGGGTCCCATATCACTCCAACTGCACACGCCCCACACCATTACAGAACCTCCACCAGCTTGAACAGTCGCCTGCTGACTTTCGGGGTCCATGGATTCATTGAGGTTGTCTCCATACCCGTTCAGGACCATCCGCTCGATACAGTTTTAAACGAGACTCTTCCGACCAGATAACATGTTTCTAGTCATCAACTGCCCAATGTCGGTGTTGACAGGGCCAGGCGAGAAGTAAAACATTGTGTCGTGCAGTCATCAAGGGTTCACGAGTGAACCTTCGACTCTGAAAACCCATATTGATGATGTTTCGTTGAATGGTTCACACGCTGACATTCGTTGATGGCCCAGTGTTGAAATATGCAGCAATTTGCGGAAGGATTAAACTTCTGTCACGTTTAACGATTCTCTTCGATCGTTGTTGTTCCCGGTCTTGCAGGACCTTTTTCCGGCCGCAGCGATGTTGGAAATTTGATGTTTTACCGGATTCCTGATACTCACCGTACACTCGTCCAATGGTCGTACGGAAAAATCCCCACCTCATCGCTACCTCGGAGATGCTGTGTCCCATCGCTCGTGCGTCGACTATAACACCACGTTCAAACTGACTTAAATCTTGATAACCCGCCATTGTAGCAGCAGTAACCGACCTAACAACTGCACCAGACACCTTTTGTTTTATATAGGTGTTGCCGACGGCAGCGCCGTATTCTGTCTATCTGTATTTGAATACGAATGCCTATACCAGTTTCTTTGGTGTTTCAGTGTATAATACCATAGTGATTGTATTTTACGCTAAATTCTTGTCATGTGTTATAAATACAGAATTTTTACGATCGATTTACACTTTTCGTATGTACTGTATATAGTGTAACTGTAGTTCAATTTCTCTGAAAAAATCAAAATGACCCAAACGAAGCACAGCTACTCCTCCGTCAGTTTCAAAAATGTTTGGCTCAGAACATTTTTGGGAATACATTCCGTGATAACCAACAGCTCCACGCATGGATTTGGAAAAAAATTATGGTTTTTCCAAGCCTCAAAAACTGAAAAGTGATGAAAACAATTTTTGTAGCAAATTTGATTTACCCACTGAATTCAGCAGCCCAAAGTATCTTATGAAATAAATTTTCAGCTCCTGCAATTTTGTTGCGACCGGCCTGAAATTTCACCGGTACCTCCCCGTAACACTATAACTCTAAGCACTGCGTTTGTCGTGATACCGTGAACGGGTAACATGGCCTGCTGATGAATGCTGCCGCATTATGTTCAGCATTGAATCACGGTTCTGCACTGCCCCGGATGATCGTCGTCGGCGTATCGAGGCGACATGGTGAGAGGTTCCAGTCATCAAGTAATTTAGTGCAGCACATCGCTGTTACTCCGGGCGACATGGTATGGAAGCCATCGTATATGACTTCTGGTCATATCCCCTAAACTTGTCAAGTTTCAGTTCGTTTCAAATGTGTCCTATTTTTATTGCTTATAGAGATAGACCTGGTTACAGAGGTATTTTTTAATTTCTAGTATTGGTAATCTAGTCGTTATGGTTCATTATAGATTGTCATCTTCGTTTAAAGGTTAATGTTGTGAAGTTATTCTTGAGTTTACATAACCGCATTTTTTAATTGTGATTGAGATTGTGATTTGTTAGTCACTTCTTCTGTACCGTTTAAACGTGCCACATAACATTAAAGCGCCCCGTCAACTAGATTTACTTGAAGATGAGCTGCCAGCATTATTGGAACAGGTTTATTTGGCTATAATGACGGGGCCCCCGCTCCGTTTAATCGTCACGTGGCACACCATCTAGACCTAACGTTCTCGGAAGATGGATTGACAGAAAGAGACACGTTTTTTGGCCACTAAGGACGACGGCCCTCACCCCTTTAAATTTTTGGCTGTGTGGATGGTTGAAAGCCGAAACGAAAAGAAAAAAAGAGAGAGACGAATTAATCCGTAGAATTATGAATAGCACTGCCCTCATAAAATAACGTAAAGATGATCTCAAAAGAGCTACAAATGTTATTAGAAGAGACTTCCAAAGTACATCGCAGTCGGAGGTGTAATTCATGAAATTAAGTTTGAAATTTTCGTCTGCCTTTGCTTAATATCGTCTGTGAATATTTGTGCGGTTTACATTCTCGCCTTCTAAGATATTGACTATTCCTCCTGAAACACTGAAACACATTGTATACATCTATCATTACCGTCCAGAGGACACTTTTCAAATCCTGTATACGCACTCGCTCTAATTGTATTCATCTTAATTTAGTACCCTCGCCTGCTTCGTACCATTCATGTCTTTCGGTAATGGTGTTGCAAGTTTCGCGAATAATTACTTGTTACTTGTCAAAGAATCGAAAATCCAGGATAGAATAATGACATCATTATGAAAAAAATTGTTAGTACTCACCACATAGCGGAGATGGTGGGTCGCAGAGGTAGGCACAACGAGATGACTGACAAGTAAGCTTTCGGCCAAAAAAGGCCTTCATCGGAATTAGACAACACACACACACACACACACACACACACACACACACACAAATATATATAGACGCAATTGACACACACTCTTGCTGTAGTCTGGCCTCGACAGGTACAGACTGTGGTCATGTGTGTTTGAGCTGCGTTTGTATGAATGTGTGTGCGTATGTTCTCTAATTCCGATGAAGGATTTTCTGGGTGAAAACGTACTTGTTTGACAGTCATGTTGGTGTGCCTATCTGCGACTCAGCATCTCCGCTATACGGTGAATAGCAATTATTCTTTCCATAGAATTCGTTTATTACTTATGATACTTATAGCAACAATATGCATTTCCTTCCTTTCCGGTAGGACTCAGTCTGACATTAGTAGAAGACTCATCTTTTTGACTTGACGGCAGTCCATGATGAACCAGTTTGGTACAGGACACGAAATCCCCGCTGCATTTGTATAGAACGGTTTGGTATATCTATGGAAACTTCGAGTGACTGCCTGTACGTGGACAATAGCTTACAGCATCTATCATTGTACCTCAGCAGTGTGTCGGTAAATGAAAGCGGATTTGTGGCCGCTGTTGTTTTAGGGAACTCGGCTCTCGCATTACCCTCTGTTGAAATATGAATAAGGACAGTAACGATTAAACGATAAAGCGTAATTCGGGCCACCGCTTCTATTCACTGGAGGATTTAAATTTGAATAACCAATTTAACGGGCTGTATAAGCGTACAATTCACAAGAGATTCTCGTTTCTGTATCTCATTTCCCTCTTCTAAAGTTTAACGTAGGTTCGGTGTGATTATCGCAGATGGGAAATTCGTATGTACCTCAACAGGAAGGTTCTACAACATATTACAAAAGATTATGACAAAATATAAACGTGAAAAATATCTCCCCTGTAAATTTACGCTCTTGCATTCTACAAACCGCATAAAAATTCCTCTGAAAGAATATATATACCGCAAAACTCTATACAGCCCATGGCAGAAGATACTTAATAGTAACTAGAGTGTCCATCTGTTTTATTTCGTTCCTGCAGGAAGTGAGGGAAAACTGATTGCCTATTCGCATCGATTAGATCTGATCTCATATCTGACTTGCATGGAACAGTACTTCGGTGGAGGTAGTAGAACTGTTGAACAGTCGTCCACCCAGGAGGCACTAACTGTATCCCATTGGATTTTACGAGAAGAAAGACACTTTTTATATCAAAAATTTCCATTTCAGTTTCTCGAACGTCTCCACTACACTTCCGTAAGGTGCCTGCTTGATCTGTTATGATACACGTGGCACATCTTCGAATGTACTCAATAACTGTTATCACGAATTCTTCATAAATACTCTGAATGTTGAATATACTATAACGAATCGCATTAATGTCATATACACTGGTGTCAAAATTAAAGCAGTAAACCACTATTTCATCGTACTGTGTCTAATTCACGATATAATCATACAAACTGTCAACAGATGTCCGTAAGATCGTGTCCTGCACGGAAGAAGGCATACTGCTCAAAGGACAACCAAGCCAAGGCACCTATCAAATGGCATAGTGTCTGCCGGGTAGTCTCACATCCACAATAGCTGTGTACACAGTCACAGACGGTGCAGTATGACACAGGGAAGTACCTACCAGGCTCTCTGCGGTGGACGGCCATGGGACGAACGGGAGCAGGCCAGTAGCAAAGTGATGTACCCTGATGGCTTAATGCGAACCGTTCTATTGTTTCTCGGATGCGGCGACAGTTTATAGAGACTGAAACTGTATCCCGAAGACCAGGGCGGGGCCGACCACTTGCAACATCAGAAATAGAGAACCGTTATTTGGCTGCAAGAGTACGATGTTGAGCCTTAGTACTGCACGACGACTGGCGTCTGACCTTGCAGCATCCACAAGACGTGTTGTAGCGCGGCAGACCTATGTTCAGTAGCTCTCGGCAGGGTGGCCTTTATTGTTGGTGATCTGCTGTATGCGTACCTCTGACGCATCTTCACAGAAGGGAACGTCTAGAGTGAAGCCGTCAACATGACACCTGAACGGTCGAACAGTGGGCCAGTGTTCTTTTCCCAGATGAGTTCCGCTTTGGTCTGGACAGTGATTCTCGACGGATTCGCATCTGGAGGAAACATGGAACACGATTTCGGGACCCAACCATAATGGAAAGAGACTGATGTCAAGGATGATACCTAATGGTGTAGGCAGGGATTATGTTTACCACTTGAACACCTTTTCGTGAAATTGTACGGTTTCATCGGCAAGGTTTAAATGCTGTCAGATACCGTGACGAGATCTTGAGACCTCATGTGCGATTGCTGCGAGGTGCTGTGAGCCCTGACTTCGTACTGAAGGACGATAATGCTCGACCTCATAGACCACGCGTGGTTTATGTTTTCTTGGAAACAGAAGAAATTGCACGCATGGAGTGGCCTGTTCGCTCTCCCGATTTGAATCCCATAGAGCATGTCTGGGATGCACTAGGGATCTCCAGGACTTGCGAGCAGCGCTGCAGGAAGAATGGGCGTTATTGCCTCAAAATGAGATTGCTGGCATCATTCACAGCACGCCCCGTCGTTTGTCAGACCTTTATTGCTGCCAGAGGTGGTCACCTCTCTTAATGAACGCATTAGTCGGAATGTGTGTGTAAATCCGTTAAGTTGGAAAAACCGAAGAACACCTTTGTCTACCGTTATGCATGTTGCAATTGTTTGCGTTCTGTATTCTTTACATTTTTCCTACTGTACTATAGCTTGATTATAGTGGTTTGTGGGAAAATAGACTCAACGTTGCAAAATTTCGGTTTGTTTCTTTAATTTTGGACACAAGTGTATGTGCTTACCTTCAAAAATGCACCGCTCTTTCCCTAGATACTCCGTACAAACTTTTGTATTTGATGCGTCTTCCCTTCTGCTGATTATACATACTCGTCCGTTCCATAGTATTATTCTGACACACTGACGAAAATTTCATATCCTTTTGCACCAGTTTGATATTTATCAAGATTTGTGGTAATGTTCATCTCATAACGGGTGTACTTTCGTTCCAGCCGGAATTGAATTACAAAATGGTTCAAATGGCTCTGAGCACTATGGGACTGAACAGCTGTGGTCATCAGTCCCCTAGAATTTAGAACTACTTAAACCTAACTAACCTAAGGACATCACACACATCCATGCCCGAGGCAGGATTCGAACCTGCGACCGTAGCAGTCGCACGGTTCCAGACTGCGCGCCTAGAACCGCGAGACCACCGCGGCCGGCGATTGAATTACATTATCAACATCAATAAGTTATATTCGTTTTAACATGGGAGAAAACAACCACCGGATAACATCCGGGGGAAACCGTACTTTCCTCGTGGCGTTCGTGATGTGAACTGCGAAGTGAGGTCTTGCATTATCCTACTGAAATATAAATTTAGCATCCTACTCGTGAATGGTATGATAAACCGGTTTATCGTTGTTGCCACACAATGACGAGCTTTCATCAAATCACTCTTGTTGTCAAATTCAATACCTCCCCAAAATGGTTCCAGGAGCGGGAGAGGTATAAGTCCCAGAATAGCTGCTACAGTGACTTTTCACCAGTTCATCTACAGGCACAGGGGGTGAAATCACAGATGGAAGCGAGACACGTCATTGAACACCACAGATTGCGACTCAACGTTTCACTTGACTAACTCTACACCGCGCACATTTCTGCTGTGTGCGGAATGGTGTCAGCAATAAACGCCGCATGAAGACTCAGAATCTCAACTCAGCTTCCGGTGATTTGTTGCAGACAGTTCGTGGTAACTGTCTGCCAGTGACCTCTGACCGGATTTCAACTGTTGTCATCCTTCTATTTGTCAGCTCCAGGCGATGAATTCTACTATCTTCTCCTGATGTAATCCTTCTGGAAGGATCTGTGCCTACTCTTGTTGTTATCTTGAGTTCATTTGCATTGCACTAGAATCGACAGTCTTTGCAATATTTTTTTATGGCGCTCCCATGTCCCTTATCCCAATGTTTCAACCTTTCTCAAGTCAGAAAGATAGGGAAAAGCTGCACGTGCATATCCTCTGGACACACTGTGTTGCCATCTTCAGCTGAAAAGTTCCAGTAACGTTAGGTACACCCAATATTCGCCATCATTATCTGTAGCTGTGGTCCCCAAAGCTGTCTCAGCTTATCGTTTTATTCTCTTACTATTTGTTATGTTTGGTCATTTAACTTTAGGTCACTCCGGCTGTTTAGTCCAAGGTATCCCTTTGGTAGTTTCTGTTTCCAGTAATTTTGTCGCTACTAGTCAAATCATACATTTGGAAGAAGAACGGAGAAAACCTCATGTAGATCTGTAGATGAACCAACCAGCACTTGACTTAAGCGATTTAGGAAAATAACGGAAAACCTAAAAGTCTATCTGAACTCTCTTCCTTCCAAATGCTGTATTTCAGAGGTACATACTACGTACTAGCGACAGAAGAAAACCTTTTCTTTAGGAGTCCGTGACGACCTCTGACTCTTCTCAGCCTACAGTACTATCCAATTTCAACGAAGATGAATATGCTAGTTTACTATGCAGTGATAGCTAGAACTAGCCAGTTCTCGATCAGAAAAGCTTTCACGTGAGGATTAGGGCCCTGTTGGTTGATTGGTTGATTATTTTATAAACGGGCAGCTTGATGGTACGACGTCAACAGCCTTGCCGCAGTGGTAACACGGGTTCCAGTCAGATCACCCACGATAAGAGCTATTGGGCTTGTCTAGCACTTTGATGGGTGACCGTCTGGGTCTTCCGAGCGCTGTTGGCAAGTGGGGTGCACTCAAGCGTTGTGAGGCAGGTTGAGAACACATTTGATTTACAAGTGGTGGTTCCGGGCTCGTAAACTGACGACAGCTGCGAGAGCCGTGTCCCCTCGGCATTCGCATTCTATGACGCTTACGGGCTGAGGATGACCCGGCAGTCGGCACCGTTAGGCCTTCATCACCTGTTCCGACGGAGTTTTAGTTTAAGGGGCTCAGGAAAGGTTCAAAATCATGAAAAGTTCAATTTTTACTTTTTTGCGTTTTCTGAATCTGCAGACTATTACCTTGTAATAGATATATAATTTATTCAATTCCGAAAACTACAACTATTCCAGAATGAGATTTTCACTCTGCAGCGGAGTGTGCGCTGATATGAAACTTCCTGGCAGATTAAAACTGTGTGCCCGACCGAGACTCGAACTCGGGACCTTTGCCTTTCGCGGGCAAGTGCTCTACCAACTGAGCTACCGAAGCACGACTCACGCCCGGTACTCACAGCTTTACTTCTGCCAGTACCTCGTCTCCTACCTTCCAAACTTTACAGAAGCTCTCCTGCGAACCTTGCAGAACTAGCACTCCTGAAAGAAAGGATATTGCGGAGACATGGCTTAGCCACAGCCTGGGGGATGTTTCATATCAGCGCACACTCCGCTGCAGAGTGAAAATCTCATTCTGGAAACATCCCCCAGGCTGTGGCTAAGCCATGTCTCCGCAATATCCTTTCTTTCAGGAGTGCTAGTTCTGCAAGGTTCGCAGGAGAGCTTCTGTAAAGTTTGGAAGGTAGGAGACGAGGTACTGGCAGAAGTAAAGCTGTGAGTACCGGCCGTGAGTCGTGCTTCGGTAGCTCAGTTGGTAGAGCACTTGCCCGCGAAAGGCGAAGGTCCCGAGTTCGAGTCTCGGTCGGGCAAACAGTTTTAATCTGCCAGGAAGTTTCACTACAACTATTTTTAAATTTTTTTTTAAATGTGTTCTACATGGGCGTGACCCACTGTGGCGCTGTTAAACTGCTGTCAAATGGTGTTATTATTTACGTCCGTGTTCATCAGGTACATTTTAGTGATGTGAGATAAAGTATGCATTGTGGCTAACCTGTGATGGTTCAATATATATCGCTGATGTGATTGTCGATTGTTTCATGTTTATTTACTCTGTCGTTATCTCGAAAATATTCGTAATTAATTCTGTTTCTTGAGTCTCTGTTTTGTTGAAGTATAATAATGAGTAAAAGTAAAGTTATTAGAAATCCTCTGAAGGCTTTTAAGAAAAGGAGAAATGTTGGAAAGCCAAAGGTATGTATTATTACTGTAAACACTAAAGACGATAACCAAGTGAGTGAACCTAACCTCTCAAGTACACCTGCCCATAGCAGTCAAAGTGGGAAAGAAAATACTTCACAGAAGAAGCTTGGTTCAATGAGTGAAAACTATGAATGTTTTATGGGCGAATCGGATGTGAATGAAATATTTGACATGTCGGTTCTCAAAGGAATTTTTTCAAACTGTGTAAGATGTATTCATTGTAGTGAAGTTGGTCTGGAACTCTCCATAATAAAGCACGTAGGACTTGCTAGTGAAATACAACTGAAATGTGATAAGTGTTCATACATGACCACCTTTTGGAACAGTGTTGCAGTAACTGCAACTGAAGAAAATGGTAGCAAAATCTACGAACACAACAACGAGCGATGCTTGCTTTAGACAAGGAACGCCTTCGGGCTGCAGACAGGGCTGTAAAGAGTCTAGAAATACAAGCAAGAGTAAACAGGAGGAGGAACAAGAGGAAGCTGGAGGAGGAGTTTGCAGAGGATGAAGATAATCCATCCTATGGACCTGGAATGCACTAAAAAGTTAATCCAATCTTTGTCGCTCAATTCCCAAACCTTTTATTTTCTCATACTAATTACATGTTTTCTAAGGATCTTCCAAACATATTTGTTTCAAACTTTCAGTAAATGTTACACAGTACCCTCTGCATAATTTAACACAGCCTTTTTCCAAAAAAACTGTATATTTTTGAATTTATAAATAAAAAATTGCAAAAAAAGTTGTGAATTTTCATTACAATTGAAAAAAAATCATCTTTAATAACTGAACTAAAATTTTGTAAAATCCCTGTGTTAAGTTGTAGCCCATATTCCAATAAATAATCTGTAAAAAGTTCAACTTCCTACCTCAAATACTTTGTGAGGAAAGATGTAATTTATAAGCATTATTTTAACATTGCAAGTATAGGGCGTTCCGGAGCCCCTTAATGGTACGATAAGACAGAGTACGTAGCGTTTCGCATTTGAGATGCTATATTAATTGCACAATCAGTCTGCTGATAGATGCACCAAAAACATCCCCTAGGGTACATTATCCAAGAACATAAGGGAAATTCGAAATTAGCTTCGGAAAGGACCAATTTGTTTTAGGAGAGTTAGGGGGATTCTACAGTTAATAAATAAACGGAGTGAAACAAATTGCTTTCGTAGATTTGGAGGGTGCTTTTATAATATGGAATGGAGTAACATTTTTTCCATTCTTATACAGTGTCGTATCGATTACAGGGATAATACTGTTGCCAGAAATCAGTGGACAAGCTCGGAGATAGCGTGGAAGAGGCAAACTGGTCAAGTGATGGCAAGGTGATGAGAAGGAGAAAGGGGACATGAGTTGGCGATTTTACGAGTACTGTTTGCGCAAGCGGCATTAATTTATGACTACTAATTGCTATGTGCAAACACGTCTGTTAGCTGATTCAAACACTATTATCCATATGATGGGAGTGTGACTGTTCGACGCGTAGCTGTGTATTAATGTTGCTTCATTGTGGACTGCGTAGTGAATAAACATCATGACTGGCTAAACAACCACGACTTCGGGACCACAAAATGGATAATAGTAAAATACACTGCCTGCCAAAAAAGTGAAGCACACAGGAGGGGAGAAGGAAATAAAACGAAACTCCACGGGTTGAGAATGTATATGATGTTACTACAGTGATTACAAAATCGAGTCAAATTTACAAAGAACTTTGCAGTACAAGCTCACTTATAGACTCGAATGGGACGGGTGTCATAAAGCCATTGTATCCTCTCCTGAGGCAAATAGGTCCACAACTGTTGTAACTCATGCTTGATATGCTGAATATTGGCACTGGATCGGAGTTAACATCCGAGCTCGTCACACATATTCCATCGGGATAGATATGGGCCGTCCATAGCTCCATCTTGCTGGCCGCAGGAGGCTCTCAGCATTACGCAGACAGTTCGTGGAGACACATGCCATGTGAGGACGTGCATTTTCCTGTTGAGAAATTGCACCACGATAGTGTCGCACAAGAGGTACCACATGAGGACACAGGATGTTCGTGACCTTTCTGTCACCAGAGTTCCCTTCGTCACTACCAGCCATAACCTAAAGTCATAACAGATGGCTGCCCATACGATGAGACTAAGAGTAACACAGCTGTGCCTCTCCAAAATGACGGATAAACGGGACCTGTCCCCATTTTTCCGCTTTAAACGCCAAGTGTGGTCATCCGGGATATTCCAGTACCGTGATGTTGCTGAACACAATGCGACACCACTGAGCAGTCCGTGCACCCCGGTCACAACACCACTCCAAACGCAGCCGTTGGTGTTGTGGTGTTAGCGGCAGCATACACGGGGTACGGTAGTTCTCTAGTCAAGCTGCTTTTAATCTACAACCAATGGTGTGGGGTGACACAGAATTTAATAGGGAGATGATTACTCGTTCTCGGATGGGATCACAATGTATTTGGTACACAATACGGCTATCCTTCCTTGTAGTGGTCAGACGTGGTCGATCGGAACCTTGCCGATGAGTATGTCTGCCCTTACGTTCCCACGCAGTCAAGCATCGGGTCACTGCACATCCGAATGTTCCACAAGTCTGGATATTGCACGAATAGATATGCCGGCCACATGGAGACTCACAATGAGTTCTCTTTCAGATAACGCTGTCTCACTAGAGTTTGTGGCCTCTCCTAGTCCTTCACAGTTATCACTCAACATCTCACATCCCATATATATCCTACCAGGTCTGGTAACATCACTAAACAGGAGCAACAATAGTGCACTCTGATGGCCGTTCTACCTTTCACAGAGCATTGCAGCTACAATAATTTACATATCCGCCGACAGTGAGTACGTGTAAGAAGTTACAATGACAGCCGTCCATGGCTGCTTCTTTTTTTTTTTTTTTTCAATCAGTGTACATCTAACCAGATTCACAGCTGACGGTCCAGTCAATAAACAGCGGCAACTGAGATTATAAACGGTCAGTATACGCACTGTGTCACGGAACAGGACACCATTTCAAAGCAACTGCTGATTTAGGTTTCCCGTGATTTGCCTAAATCGCTCCAGATAAATACAGGGATGGTTCCTGTGAAAGGGCACGGACGAATTCCTTCCCCATCCTTCACTAGTCTGATGGGACCGATGACCTCTCTGTTTGCTCCTCTCCCCCGAATCAACCAAACAACTATAATGTTACTGAAGGCGACAGCCTAGACTCATCTACAGAAGCATACACTAATATGATCAAAAGTATCCGGACACCTGGCTGAAAATGACTAAAAAGTTCGTGGCGCCTTCCATCGGTCATGCTGGAATTCAGTATGGTGTGGCCCACCCTTAGATTTGATGACAGCTTTCACTGTCTCAGAAATACGTTCAATCAGGATCTGTAAGGTCTCTTGGGGAATGGCAGCCCATTCTTCACGGATAGCTGCACTGAGAACAGGTATCGATTTCCGTCAGTGAGGCCTGTCATGAAGTCGGTGTTCCAAAACACCTCAAGCGTGTTCTATAGCATTCAGGTCAGGACTCTGTGCAGGCCAGTCCATTACAGGGATGTTATTGTCGTGGAACCACTCCGCCACAGGCCGTGCAGTATGAAGAGGTGCTCGATCGTGTTGAAAGATGCAATCGCCATCCCCGAATTGCTCTTCAATAGTGGCAAGCAAGAAGGTGCTTGAAACATCAACGTAGGCGTGTGCTGTGATAGTGCCACTCGAAACAGCAATGGGTGCAAGCCACCTCCATAAAAACAAGTCCTCACCATAACACCACCGCCTCCGAATTTTACTGTGGGCCTACATACGCTGGCAGATGACATGCACCGGGCACTCTCCATACCCACACACAGCCATCGGATAGCCACATTGAGTACCGTGATTCTTCACTCCACACAACGTTTTTCCACTGTTCAAACGTTCAATGTTTACGCTCCTTACACCAAGCAAGGCGTCGTTTGGCACTTACCGGCGTGATGTGTGGCTTATGAGTAACCGCTCGACCATGAAATCCAAGTTTCCTCACCTCCCACCTGTCAGAGTACTTGCAGTGGATCCTGATGCAGTTTGGAATTCCTGTGTGATGGTCTGGATAGATGTCTGCCTATTACACATTACGACCCTCTTCAACTGTCGGCGGTCTCTGTCAGTCAACAAATAAGGTCGGCCTGTACGCTTCAACTTCGCTATCACATCGCAAACAGTGGAGGTAGGGATGGTTATTAGTGTGGAAATCTCGAGTCTCGTGTGACACTAGTGAATCCCAACCATCTGATCATGTTCAAAGTCCGGGAGTTCTGCCGAGAGCCCCATTCTGCTCTCTCACGATGTCTAATAACTGAGGTCGGTGATATGGAGTAGCTGGCAGTAGGTGGCAGCACAATGCACCTAATATGAAAAACGTATGCTTTATGGGGATGTCCGTATACTTTTGATCACATAGTGCATTTCTAGAAACATCCGGAGGCATCAAGACAATGTAAAGTTTGGAACTTGACATCAACGGCTACTGATGTCAAGCTGTACTGTACGCTATCGCTATCAAGCAATATAATTGCCCTTTTTTTCCATTGTGGGCACGGACTGAAGTTTTTTTCATTCAGTTAAACAGTAAGAATTAACAGTAGTTTTGTGTTAACACGCTGTAACTACGAGCAGCAACGAAAAAACATATTTTCTTATCATTTTGGTGGTGATATATTTATTCGCAACTGTAGGCAGTTTTGTCACGCCTCATATTCCATATTCATATATATTATGAAAGAGGAAGTAAGTATGTACGCATGTTTCACATCTCCTCCTAAACCACAGGGCTAGCCACCACCTGACTTCGTACATATTTTACTTATTGCCTGGAAAGAACCACTGTGGTTGTAAGAACTGCCTAGTCTGCAGCTCGTGGTCGTGCGGTAGCGTTCTCGCTTCCCGCGCCCGGGTTCCCGGGTTCGATTCCCGGCGGGGTCAGGGATTTTCTCTGCCTCGTGATGACTGGGTGTTGTGTGATGTCCTTAGGTTAGTTAGGTTTAAGTAGTTCTAAGTTCTAGGGGACTGATGACCATAGCCCCATAGTGCTCAGAGCCATTTGAACCATTTTGAACTGCCTATGTTTCAAAAGGGTGAGTATAGGGGTGAAAAAGAAGCATAGCACACGACGCTCAATAGCTGGACTATATTCGTCCAACATTTGAAAATTAGAGCACTCAGTGACTTGCAACCAGTTTTACACATAATTTGAAAGTCTTACGAGACTTTTTATCGCTGACATCACAAAACGATGAAAGGAAAAAAACTTTATCGCCTGCCACATTTTCGTGTATTAAAACTGCCGCATCAGTCACGACTTCTTAATTTGTTACTTCCTTACTACTGACTATTTCAAACGCATTTTGCAGACAGTATTCAGATATACTACTGGATGTACCTGGAAAATTAGACCATTGTACGACACATATTTCAAGAGATATGACGTCATGAATATTGAGCATCGTGAAAACGAAACTGTAGGGTGAAATTCACTAGATATACAAATGAAATATGTGTAAAAATGTGTGTGAAATACGTTAAATGTTTGTGGAATGCATGTGACATGTGCGTATGTAAGCAAAGCTACGGATCAAAAGTTGCTCCTAAGCCCTTGGATCGATTTCAACCAAACTTGGTGCACATATTACTATCTGTAAAGAAATGCTGTGACAGTAGGAAGCACCAACATCCTATTTGGATGGGCTTGACAACGTGGAGAGAAAAAGAGGGAGGAGAAGATGGAAACAGGTGGCGGGACGGAGGAGATGGGCAGATAGAGAGGGAAGATGAACCGGAAAGAGAAAGGGAGGAGATGGACAGAGAGAAAGGAGAGGAGGAGGATAGTGAGAAGGCGAGGAGGGGATGGACAGAGAGAGGGGAAAGAGCAAATTGACAGAGGAGAGGGGCAGGAGGAGATAGAGATGGGGGGGGGGGGGTTTGGAGGAGATAGACCGAGAGAGAGGTGAGGGGGAGATGTACAGAGTGCACAGTAAGGATGAGATGGACAAATGGAAGAGTGGAATAAAGACATACCCGTGCGCTGCCGAGTACTCAGATAGGCAGTTAATAAAGCTCCCAATTTATCAAAACAGTTGAATCATATTCGGAAGTCCTTCACCTTGTACACCTAGGAGACGCTAATGAAACAAGCGTTGCTTCTATCCTGTTGTCAGCAGCTCAGGGCTGAATACACGAGTATCAACACAGCCCTCCTGTTTTCTGTCGCACCGTGCAAGGTGGTCCAATGACTAACGTTCTCGACTCTTAATAGGGAGGACTATGGTTCAAATCCCTCTTAACATTTGGGTATTCCGTGGTTTCCCTAAGCTTCTTTAAGGCGAATCGGGGCTAGTTTTTTCCAAGAGGACACGGCCCATTACTTTCCCTCTCTGTCCTATGTGAGTTTGTGTTTCATCTTTAAATGATCCCTTCGTGGACGAGACGTTAAACCCTAATATTCGTTGCTTCCTTTCTCTACTTCTCTTAATATCCACATGCGCTTCGCCCTATCTGAAGCTAATTTCAAAAGGCTTCCCGTCCAAGAAACTACTCGTTCCTGAAAGAGCACTTATCACTCTTTACCTATACTGTTTCTGACAGGTAGCCTTGTTCGCTTATTTTCCTTCAGTTTTTCAAACTCAACTGCAGTGGGAATCGTTCCCTATCCGCGATACCAGATCCTAAATATTTGCAGAACTCATATCTTCCATCCCATAATTTTCCACATATAGCAGCCGAAGAGTGGTTCTTCATCAACGACAGCATCAGTTCTCAGCAGTATCAATGCCTGCTTCTGACTCCGTACGGCCACTAACGTCGCCTTCACCAGAACCGTCAACCGCCAGCGTATCACTCAATACCGCAGCAGCAACAGACCTCTCTGTATAACCACACATTCATCACTCAGTTACCGTATACAATCAGCGTCATTTAAAATTTTCATGTTTTATGCACGATGAGCAGCCAACTGGCTACTGAGAGCCAGTTCCATTGGGATTGGAGAGGAAAGTTTCTAGCTTCGAGTGTATAGACGCACTGCAGCACATGCTTGTACAAGCTAGTTTCCTTGCAGTGAATTTGCTCGTCGACCCATACTCGTTGCTGTCCCATTGTCCTCCTTTGTCTAAGTTACGACTGAGTTCGTCGATGACGTTAACGTTTGCCAAGGCACAGCGCATACGGTGAACACGATTGTCATGAATATTGTGCCCGAAAACACAAATAATTGTGGCACTTTGTAAAGCTCGTTTTCATTACCGCAAAGTATTGATAGCATACGATTTAAAAAGTCAGCATCTTCGTCCCCTATCGATACTGTTTTACCAAACAAGGACAGTGGTAAAGCGTCTACAAAGTTGTTCACGTAAAAAGGCGGTGCTGGAGCGATGTGCAGTAGCATGGTGCAATATCATCTGCCTGACGCGCGCTGCGCGTTTAGTGTTTTACGTTGATTTTCGCATCAAATGCAGACTCAACAGATATCACATTCGCAAGGAATACAGTGTTCCCAGCATATCAATTGTTCGAGAGAGAGACAGAGAGAGAGAAAGAGAGAGAGAGAGAGGCGAAACAAGTGTCCCCGTGTAGATCATATGCTATTCTTATAACTTGCCAAAGGAAGCGAAGACTCATGTAAGCTGTAAAGTCCTCTGTCTGTCTCGTTTCACAAAAGGCACTAGGATACACGTTATTATGTTCCGTATGACGAGTTGGCATGAATTTTCAATGAAAGAACTGAGAAAAATCACAGACGTATCTCCGTGATAATGGCTGCAAAATCAATAGTAACTAGATACTGTTTATAGTAAGTGAATTATAAAACAAAACTTTGAGTGTTGTTGTTTCCTAAGGCTAGCCCCAAATTTTAGGACATTCATCCATTTACCACTCTAACAAGGAGAAATACGAAAAATACTATGTAACTCGGTAAGTCCACACAACTAATAAATTCTTTAGGTAAAATACTCACACATTCTTTACATAATTAGTGAGGAGTGTACTTCACACCACAGTTTAGAAACCATGTACACAACATAGGCGGAGACATTACTACACAGGTGTAGCACTGTCAGACAGACAAATTCGTTGCCTATTAGCGGAGCTCGTGCCCCCAGGCACCGTAGATATGTTCTTGCTCTGGACAGCTTACAAGCAGACCGGAGATGGACGAACGTGGCGCGGAAATAGAAGTGCTGTTCCAGAGGGGAGCAGCTCCCATTAAAGCGGAAACACGTTTGACGTCACGCACCGAAAACTCGGCGCAGTATTTCGGAACTAGCACATCAGTGATTTGAACTAATGAAGTGCAACTCGATTTCGTATCTTTTCCATATTTCGAATTTTGCTTAGCCAGAATTCATCAACAGTATTGCTCGTCATAGATTAAAACTAAAGTACGTGTCTTGGAGACATGAATGTCTCGACAGCTCAGTTAGCATATGTAACGGACTCTTCCTGTGTAAGAGTTGTCTCAAGAGTAAGGTGATATGCAGTGGCTCATTACGACAGGCTTTTAATGCCATCTGGTGCTGATGTTCTTTCCAAAGCCAAAAACTCAACAAAGGCAGAGAATACTCTATAATTCTGGGTAAACATCCGAAGTAAATTCATTGGAGTTATGTGAACACGAACATATAATGGAAAACGAATGAGTATGTACATTGCTTCCCAAAACTTAAGGACGAGATAGATAAAGTAACTTAACATATTAACAACTCGGTGGAAAGGAATGAACCTGCAGGAGGATGTTGCCAGAGGTCTCAGTCTTGCACAGGAAGTAGTACGTCGCACGACGTTAAGTCACAGTGACTGTAGCACCAAATGGGGCTGTCCTCGCATCTCGAGGCAACTTAAAGGCGAGGAAAAGACGGCGAGTGTCAATCAATGAGCAGATAAGATGTACTGTGTCAGTGGTTTTCATTGCTACATGGCCCGGAGACAACATTTCAATGACTTCACGCGGGGAAGAATCATCGGAAAACTGGATTCAGTGTAATTATTGCAGGCATTTATGGGCCGCCACCATATCCCACTTTTCTGTTCTACTTGTAGGAGGAAGGACTGTTATTAAATCTTCACATGACCTCTAATTTCTCTACCATGCGGAGTACTCAGTGATTAGAACACTGGATTCTCTTTCGGGAAGACTGTTACGTCCAGCCTCGTCGTCAAATATGTGGTGTCTACGAAGCCAGCGTACACGGTTCGCTAGACAAACATTCAAACAAAATGTACTAATGAGTTTTATTACAAAAAGAAACTTACAATACTTAACTTTTGCAATTACACAGATGTGACATGAGCAAAGGGCGACCTACGAAATATGCAGTCTTCTTCAGTACAGACAATCCTAAGTCTGTGCGACTTAGGGAGTAAAAGCGAAGTATCTATCGTTGACGCTGCTATAGAAGTCACTCGTCTCGAAGCTGCTGTTTAACTGGGCCGTCACCAGTCGGTCGTGGCGCTTATGTCCTCTTCGCATAGAGCCGCTGTTGTCGCGTTGTCGTCCTGGAAGGAGATCCGGTCAGCATGCGATTGGCTGACTTCCTCTCACAGCCTTCTCTTTACTGTCGTTTCAGACTGACGTGCCGGTGCTTGACTTTACGCCGTAACAAAGAGAGCAGTTCATATTCCCACCCAGTCACACAGATTTATGTATTCCACGGTTTCCCTATATCTCTGAAGGAATATGGTGGATGGTCCCATTGGAGTAAGGCCACGGCTGATTTCCTTCTCGGTCCTCCAGTCCGAAATTGCGCGCCTTTCTACTCCCTATTACTTTTTATTAACTCCACCTGTTAAGAGCCCCAGATAGACGAGAAACACTACGAATCAGTCGACCAGGTCCTGTAGAAAGTGTCATCACTTCTGTCTCTATGCTGTTCATTTTTGGAACACAACCTACGACCAGCTTAGAGACAGAAGTGATGACACATTCTGCACATTCTGACCATCATTTTGCAGGACAATGCTCAATCACGTACAGTACAAGCTGTTACTGATTTGTTTGACTGATGGGCCTGCTAAGTGCAATACCACCTACTGCACTCCTCTGACTTAAGCCCTCGTGAGTTCAACTCGATTTCTAAACTGAAGGAAACACCTCACGGCATGCGCTTCAGAACTGCTACAAATTCTTCGGGCAATAGACCGCGCCGCTCGAACTGTCAGCACAACTGGCACTGCTAAGAGTATCCTACGACTTCCACATCGCTAACAACGGGTTATACACAATGCTGGTGACTACTTTGAAGGTCAGTAAAACTTTGAAACATCTATCTATTTTGTAAGAGCTGTAAATAAATGGTTGCCACGATAAAAGTTCCAGCCCTCTATATAAAATTTATAAAAAATGGATAAATGGTTCAAATGGCACTGAGCACTATGGGACTTAACATCTATGGTCATCAGTCCCCTAGAACTTAGAACTACTTAAACCTAACTAACCTAAGGACATCACACAACACCCAGTCATCACGAGGCAGAGAAAATTCCTGACCCCACCGGGAAACGAACCCGGGAACCCGGGCGTGGGAAGCGAGAACGCTACCGCACGACCACGAGCTGCGGACAAATGGATAAATAAAATGGATAAAAAATATAAAAATGGATAAACAGAGTTCCACATTTTAAATACCTGGGGGATATTTTGGAACCCATTGGACTAGGAAAAAAATCTCAAGAAACTCAAGCACAGAAACCAAAGAGAGCCTACGGTCGAAGACACCAACTTTACAACAAAAAGTGCATGTCCATGCATGAAAAAATCAGGCACTACAGCAGTGTCATGAAACCCTAGGGGCTATACACAGCAGAAAACTTATCAATCCGTAACAAGATGCTACAAAAATCTACGAAGAGAAGAACGAAAGATCATTAGGAGAACCCTTAGACCACAAAAAACTGATGCTGGATATAGACTGCAAACCATCAAAACTACAAAGAAAATTTCAAATATTACTGCTGACATTAGAAAAAGACGCCTTAAATTCTATGGATACATACACAGACTCCCTGAGTATAGAGTCAAACGCCAGATACTCGCATCCACTGAAAACCTTAAAGGTATGACATGGGGCGAACAAGTACGAAGAGACCTTACTGATGCTCAGCTCACCATCCAGGACATTGCAGACCGTAACATCTACAGAAGCAAAATAGACATGTGGGAAGTCCAGCCATAGACCGGTACAAAGTGGACGGATGAAAGAAAGAAAGCCATGAGCGAGAAAATGAAGGTCTCATGAAAAACCGCCGGAAGAACTGTAGAAGCTTCACGTGATCCACAAAGGGTCTACTAAGTGTATAATAATAATAACATACAAAATAGCAAATAATCGGTAATGAACAGTTAGCTTTGGAAGACTTCGGTCTTTGACGTAAATGCAGTAAACAGAAGTTTTACTTAATTTGTGGCTTTCTCCATGCATTGAGGAGAAACTTTACAAAAGAACAGTTCGTCGTGCATTAAGAAACTCCCGCTACTAACGCACGAGTGAACTATCGGAGGTTGACACACTGAAGAGTGTCGAAAACTGCCTCCCTCCATACTACACTCCTGGAAATGGAAAAAAGAACACATTGACACCGGTGTGTCAGACCCACCATACTTGCTCCGGACACTGCGAGAGGGCTGTACAAGCAATGATCACACGCACGGCACAGCGGACACACCAGGAACCGCGATGTTGGCCGTCGAATGGCGCTAGCTGCGCAGCATTTGTGCACCGCCGCCGTCAGTGTCAGCCAGTTTGCCGTGGCATACGGAGCTCCATCGCAGTCTTTAACACTGGTAGCATGCCGCGACAGCGTGGACGTGAACCGTATGTGCAGTTGACGGACTTTGAGCGAGGGCGTATAGTGGGCATGCGGGAGGCCGGGTGGACGTACCGCCGAATTGCTCAACACGTGGGGCGTGAGGTCTCCACAGTACATCGATGTTGTCGCCAGTGGTCGGCGGAATGTGCACGTGCCCGTCGACCTGGGACCGGACCGCAGCGACGCACGGATGCACGCCAAGACCGTAGGATCCTACGCAGTGCCGTAGGGGACCGCACCGCTACTTCCCAGCAAATTAGGGACACTGTTGCTCCTGGGGTATCGGCGAGGACCATTCGCAACCGTCTCCATGAAGCTGGGCTACGGTCCCGTACACCGTTAGGCCGTCTTCCGCTCACGCCCCAACATCGTGCAGCCCGCCTCCAGTGGTGTCGCGACAGGCGTGAATGGAGGGACGAATGGAGACGTGTCGTCTTCAGCGATGAGAGTCGCTTCTGCCTTGGTGCCAATGATGGTCGTATGCGTGTTTGGCGCCGTGCAGGTGAGCGCCACAATCAGGACTGCATACGACCGAGGCACACAGGGCCAACACCCGGCATCATGGTGTGGGGAGCGATCTCCTACACTGGCCGTACACCACTGGTGATCGTCGAGGGGACACTGAATAGTGCACGGTACATCGAAACCGTCATCGAACCCATCGTTCTACCATACCTAGACCGGCAAGGGAACTTGCTGTTCCAACAGGACAATGCACGTCCGCATGTATCCCGTGCCACCCAACGTGCTCTAGAAGGTGTACGTCAACTACCCTGGCCAGCAAGATCTCCGGATCTGTCCCCCATTGAGCATGTTTGGGACTGGATGAAGCGTTGTCTCACGCGGTCTGCACGTCCAGCACGAACGCTGGTCCAACTGAGGCGCCAGGTGGAAATGGCATGGCAAGCCGTTCCACAGGACTACATCCAGCATCTCTACGATCGTCTCCATGGGAGAATAGCAGCCTGCATTGCTGCGAAAGGTGGATATACACTGTACTAGTGCCGACATTGTGCATGCTCTGTTGCCTGTGTCTATGTGCCTGTGGTTCTGTCAGTGTGATCATGTGATGTATCTGACCCCAGGAATGTGTCAATATAGTTTCCCCTTCCTGGGACAATGAATTCACGGTGTTCTTATTTCAATTTCCAGGAGTGTATATTGCGGCGGCAGAGAACGCCCGCAGTCGGAGCTGCTGTAGGCGTGACTCAATGGATGTACATCACTGGATCCTCCGGGTTCCCGCGCGACCTCTATCGGCGTCTATCGGAAAAGTGCGTTTCTGTTCCCAACTGTGAGATACCGGCGAGGATAGTTTCAATCTACGATACCACAAGATCACACTTCATTAACGGTTTCTGTGATGAGATAGATCATCATCATCACAATCAAGTATGTGATCTCTTCAAAAAAATCAACAGCATCATTGGTGAATTTAATCCTCAAGTATGTATGTATGTATGTATGTATTTATTTATTTATTAAACCGGGGATCTAGAAACGACGGAGAGGCTTCGTCCCACCGTAGCCCTCAGTGGTTCACAACCCCACAACAGGCCACAGCAGTCCACCCACCTCACCACCGCCCCACTCCGAACCCAGGGTTATCGTGCCGTTCGACGCCAGTGGACACCCCCGGGAACGTCTCACACCAGACGAGTGTAGCCCCAATGTTTGTGTGGTAGAGTAATTACGGTGTACGTGTCCGTGGAGGAAGTGTTTGCGCAGCAATCGCCGACATAGTGTAGCTGAGGTGGAATAAGGGGAACAAGCCTGCATTCACGGAGACAGATGGAAAACCGCCTTAAAAACCATCCACAGACAGACCGGTACACCGGACCTCGACACTAATCCGCCGGGCGGATTCGTGCCGGGGACCAGCACGCCTTCCCGCTTGGGAAGCAGCGCGTTAGCCGCGCGGCTGGCCGTTCGGGCCAATCCTCACACATGGACGGTAGACAATGAGAATGGCAACCCTACAAGACACAAGGAAGACGCTGTTGCGAGATGGAAACAGTACTGTGAAAAGTTGTATATTGGGAACAATAACAAAAAAATGGCTCTGAGCACTATGGGACTTAACATCTGTGGTCATCAGTCCCCTAGGACTTAGAACTACTTAAACCTAACTAACCTAAGGACATCACAAACATCCATGCCCCAGGCAGAATTCGAACCGGCGACCGTAGCAGTCGCGCGGTTCCAGACTGAGCGCCTAGAAACACTAGACCACCGCGGCCGGCCGGAACAATAACAGTACAGTACTGTGCAGCTAAACAATTTACATCAGAGCAGACAGTCTTACGCAGAGAAACAAAGAATGCAATCCAACATTTGAAGAACTATAAATCCCCTGGTCTAGACAGTATATACGGTGAAATGAACAAAGAAGTGGGACATTAGGATGCTAATGTGCTGCACTCAGTGTATACAAGAATAGGGAAACAGGGGAGTAGCCAGAAGACTGGCCGAAGTCTCTCTTCAACCCCCTACACAAGGAAGGATCAATCAGGAACTGCTCCAAGTACCGAACTATTGCTATCATATACCAAGCAAGCAAAATTTTGCTCTACATCTTGAACTAGCGTTTGAAGCCATACATTCGGCCTCACAAGTCTACAGAACAAGCAGTTTTTTTTTAAGGAAGAGGAACTCTTGAGCATGTTCTCAACATACGACATATAATCGAGAAATTGCGAGAAGTCTGTGTTCCGATCTTAATCTGCTTACCTGACTATAGGGGCCTTTGACTATGTTGTAAGTGGAAAATTGTGGCAGGTGCTTGCAGAGTTCGATGTCGCACCACACTTGATAGCACTGATCGGAAGGCTGTACAGTAATCACCTCGCAGCTGTGAAGACGAGTGCTAGCACGCCTGATTTTTTCGGTGTATCAAAAAGTGTCAGAGAGGGTTGTGCTCAACCCCCAAAACTGTACGACATCTATGTATAACATGTCATTAGGAGTTCTCTCGATGGTTGGACTAAAGACATCCCAGTTGATTGTAGAACTATTAGCAGCCTCCGATTTGCGGAGGACACCGTGCTTTGAAGATAAACTTAATGATCTACTAAGAAAAGTAAAGGACATTAGTCCATCATATGGATTTGATTTCAGTGTCAGCAAATCCAAACCAATGATAATTGTTCGACGAGCACAGGTTCAACTTACAGCTGGATTAAAGAACTGGAAGTCGCACATTCTTTCGTCTATGTTGAGTCAACCATCTGCGACACGGTAGGCTGTGAAGATGAGATAAGGACGGATGCGAAGCAGCTCATGAAGGTCTGGCAGAATAGGTCAAGCATGAACACCACAAAGATCCCGCTTGTTGGAACACTCGTGTTTCTGGTCTTCTTTTACGGTTGCGAAACATGGACTCTTAAGGCCAGAGACAAGCAGCATATTGATGCATTTGAGCTTTGGTGCTGGCGTAGGGTGCTATGCGTAACATGGACTGAAAGAGGAACAAATATGTCCATTATTGAGCAACTCCTTTCTTCTCGTGTTAACCAATAAATTCTCCAGCTCTTTGGCCATATTGTGAAGAAATATGGGGAATTCCTACAGGAAATAGCCGTGGAAGGGAAGGTTGAGAGCAAGAGACCGAGCGGAAGAGCAGAGAGAAGGTGGGTGGATCGAATTAAGAAGATCTCTGGTCTAACTCATCAGCAGCTTCTAAGAGAAGCTGGTAACCGTCCAGGATGGAGAAGCTTGGGTCATCTGGTCACGACGCTCAGGAATGGGCACAACGACTTTTGATGATGAAACAGAGCTGGCAATACTTTCACGGAAAGTTTGTTTCTGTAGCCCAGCGTTATCTGAGAACGCCTCACACTATAGCTTACAGTTGTAAAGCTGAATTCTCGCCTAATATGTATTCCCCGAGGTCAAAACTAATATGAAAAGATTGTTAGAAATAAGAAGTATTAACCGTATCGTTGATTAATTATCTCTTGATTTTATAAAACACGTACCCAACATTTGCGTTTCTACCGCTTGAACGTCAGTAACGTGCTTCGTTTTAAAAATAGGACTCTTAACTGTTTCATCTCCTAGAATTTAGTTATGTGTTAAACTTTGTTGGTGTTACTGCGAGACATCTGGGCATGAGACAATGGTCTCAGAATGGGTGAGAAGCACTGCCTTAAGCTATAGATATGAGAATAATTGCAATTCAACAGTAAACACCATAAGGCATCTCCATTATTCTCAAGAGTATCAGGATTACTGGAGAAGAAGACACTCTGCCCTTAACAATATTCCTTGACTTAATGATGGTTCACATTCTTTAAGCTAGCTTATCTTTCTCGTAGAAATCATTTTTATGGTCTCGTGACATTCTTTTTCCACACTAAATCCCACATCGTACTCACGTTTCGTGTTATCTTGATATGTAAACTTCAATGTGGATATAACACATACAAAATTAAGTCCTATGATGCAGAAAAGAAAGCTATTTAGAGAGAACTCCCAAATTAAATTTGTTTGTTAGTCGCAGACCCTCGGAAAATTACCTCCACTTCCTTCTCTCTTCGTAAGATTCGATAATGTACTAGAGCGTGCCAAGTGCAAGTTATTTAACGACCTTCCTTAAGTTCTCTGGATCCCTTGGTAACCATGGGGAATTCCGGTTTCTATGATCCGAGGAATTCACGTAATTCCAGTTATTTCGCTCGGCTGCTCAATGGGCACATTCCTCTAGCGCAATAGCCTTTCTTATGTTTCTTCTGCCTCTCGTAGCATCTCCGCCTACGACGACAGAGTGTTCTACACGGAGGCTGTGGCTGTAATTAACGATACTGACGACACCTCTCCATTAAATAACGGCATGAAATCAACCAGTTTTTGCAGTGATGAAACATGACATTTTAGTCATTACCCTTAAACTAAATAAGAAAAATGTGTGCAACCGGTTCATTTCGAATGCCGCAAACTCATGCTCTATATATAAAGCGGCGTGTATGACCAAATAAGGAACTATGCAAAGAAACGCAGATAAAAAAGAAAGCTAGCGTTTTAACATCCCTTCGACATCTCACTTGACAGCGAGGAATCACAAGCTCGGATATAACAAAGATTGCGGATGAAATCGGCCGATTTTCAAAGAAACCATCCGAGAATTTCGCAAGTGCGACTTCAGGAAACTACGGAAAAGCTAAATATGGGTTGACGGGCAGAGATTCGAAGCCCAGTTCTCCCGAAACTGGTATCTTATTCACGTTGCCCCTTCATTTGATAAAACTGAAACAGGCATAACTACTCCTATGAAAGGGAGGCTGTACTTCTGTATACCGAAGTATGTTAAACGAATCACGGTAGAGACAACAGCCAGGGAATTTATGGAGTACGCCACGTTGGGAAGAGGCGTATTAGTTAAAGCACCAGCAAACACCCGATTCTTTAAACAGTCGAAGTCTCGTGTACAAGACAGCTTCAAATGTCTGATTTCTTTCTAAATGCGTTAATATTTTAAATATTTGACATTAAGCATGAAAGAGAGAAAAAGTTTAGAAAAGCTTTGCTAAGAGTTTGTTGGAAATCGTTAAGCGCTCAAATTACGAAACACTGGATGAGTATAGTCTGGGTAATTTGCGCTCCGTTATAAGTAAAAGCACGTTTCTCACGCACCACAATATTCATGAAGTCTTATCTCCTGAAGTATTTGTCGTAGAATCATATAATTTTGTAGATGCATTCGGTGACATATATCCATTGTGTCTGTACAGTGCGTTGCAATTAGAGTATCGAAAGAGTTTCATATTGGGAGTGAAGTATTAATTAATCGTCTAAATATTGTTCATGCCAACTGCTATATAACACATTGTATTTATGTAAATGCGCGACGATGTGCACGTTGTCGGAGAGTTACTCGACCCCACGCTTGAGTATCTCGAGTGCGTTGGATATTAAGGCTGAGACGACGTCATCTAATTAGGAAGCATGTATGGAGTCGTAGGTGTTTGGTCACTCCAGTACCACGTTTCGGTCCTACGGCTAGATGGTTTACACAGTTTGTTAATACGCTTAACGTAGAATATCAATATGGGAATACATCTTTTGATAATCATGCTATTAACTTTCTTATGATTGACAAGTACAACAAAAAGGATGTAATGAAGCTTTTTGTAAGAACATGTACAACAAAGTAATTATTAACAACCTGAAAGTGTATGTTTATCTTATTCATTTACATACTGAAATCAGGTTCTATAGCTAATACGAGGACTATTCGGAAAATAAGGAACGATAGGTCGCGAAATCGAAACCACAGTGAAAATCAAAACTGTTTTATTTGCGACGGTTAGCTACACCTTCCAGCTACTTCTCTACATAGTCGCCTCTCAGACTTAGACATCTGTCGTAACGTTGTACCAACTTTTCAATTCCCCCGTTATACAAATCAGTCGCCAGTGCTTTTCGAGAATTTTCTACTCTGGACTGCAGCTCGTTGTCTGTGTCAGAATATTGTCTTCATAGCCAGCGGTTGATTTGAGCAGAGATGAACCTCAGAGGTAGCCAATTACGGGTTGTATTGTGGGTGCTCAAACACTTCTCACCGAAAACGCTGCAGGAGCATCTTCATTGCTCCTGAAGAGAGCGGCCGAGAATTGTCGTGTAGAACGAACCGCATGACAGTTATGTTATGTGGGTTGCATAGCTTCAGGTGAAATCTTTCGCCAGGCACTCATACTTGGTGGGAGACGCTAATTTCTAGCCAACTTTACGTTCTCACATTGAGCTCATAACTGGAAAGAGTGACATGATGCGATCGACGGGCAAACTAGACACAGTGCCCAACGCATCTGTGCAAAGCTTCATCAGATTTTCACTGTATTTTCCATTCCACGACCGATCGTTCCTTACTTTCCGAATAGCCCTCTTATATACTGCGCAACAGAATCAAAGGATCACTTTTTCTAAACCTGTAATTGCCTGCCATTACGACGCTCAACGAAACCACCCCTTTCTACAGGACGTTGATTCCCACGCATTCCGCGGTCGAAAGCTATAGTTCACAGTGCGATGAGCCACACGAAGATGTTCTTGAGAACCTTCGACACTCCTGACACCTTTGGACGCTTCAACCCTTCTCTAAGGACGCTGTGGAGCCGCATCCGCATTCAACTTGACCGCGACCCTTAGGAGTGCAGCACACCCGTAATTTTTGCTCTCGTATACAGGTTGGCACCACTAGGAACAATTCAAAACCATTCAACGGAATTCGAACGTGATCCGAAGCAGAAAAGCGTACTTATGCTTTTTCAGCCATCCTGTTTTCCATCCTCCTGTGGTTCGATCATGACTGAGTGCAACATTTACATGTGCGTGAGTTAAACGGCAAAGAGTTTTTCTAAAATCCCCCCCCCCCTTCGGCAACACCCTTGGTGCCACCCACGCACCTTTGTTGAGCACAAGTTCATTTGTAACGTGCTCAAGAAAGGTGCTTGCGTGGCACAGAGGATGTTACCGAACTGGGGGGTCTTAGAGGGCACCTTGCTCTTTTATTCATGCTCATGTTAATGTGGCACTCGGGCGTGATAACGCCAAATGAGGGTGGAAAACTGGAGGGCTGATAAAGCGTAAGTACATTTTGCTGCTTCGAATCATGTTCAGATTTCGTCAAATGCTTTTGAACCATTAAAAACTTATGTCTGCTGCTGAAATTTTACTACATGAACAGTGAAAACGTAGAGAGCGATAAACTTTTTTTCC
The DNA here is from genome assembly GCF_023864345.2 of Schistocerca serialis cubense. Classification (NCBI taxonomy): domain Eukaryota; kingdom Metazoa; phylum Arthropoda; class Insecta; order Orthoptera; family Acrididae; genus Schistocerca; species Schistocerca serialis. The sequence continues at coordinate 622,892,765 of NC_064640.1, read as the reverse complement.
ATTTATCATTTTTTGAGAGTGTCGGAGAGAAAAATTTTCGTAATGGTTTGGAACTATGCATAAGGTTCGTTGGAAGTCGCTATGCGCCCTCATTATCAAATCCTCAGTACATTTACTGTGCAGGCACATTAATGAGACCTCCTGTTGAAAGCCTGAATAATCAAATTTTGCAGAGTGGACTGCTGCAATAGGAGCAGAAAGAGAGCCAGTGAAGTTCTGGAAAGCACCGACAGGGATGTGGCCAGCTGCGCTAAATTTCTCAGTTATGACCCATGGTACGAACTGCCTGATCGAGGTGGTCCCATACATTCTCGATTGGGTTTAAATACGGGGAGTTTGGTGGCCAAGGGAGTACCGTAAACTCACCTTGGTGCTCTTTGAATCACTGACAGCTGTATGACACGTTGCATTGTCGTGCTGGTAAGTGTCATCATACCGAAGAGAAAAAAACTGCATGTACCGGTGGACATAGTCCCCAGGGATAGATGGATTCATTTGTTGGTCCATTGTCCCCTACAGAATGACGAAATCACCCAGGGAATGCCACGAAGACATTCTACAGACCATAATACTCCCTGCTTGTTTACTTGCACACGTTTCACGCCGTACACTCCAACAGCCATCTGTCCGCTGGAGCATAAAACGTGGTTCATCTGAAAAGACCACCTGTCGCCACTCGGCGGACGTCCAGTTGTGGTCTTGGCGTGCAAAATCCAATCTTCATCGCCAATGAGCAGCAATCAGCAGGTGTGAATGAACCGTGCGTCTGCTGCGGAGGCCCATACGCAGCAACTTTCGCTAGACGGTCGTTGAGGAGACACTGTAGGTAGCTCCTTGGTTCATCTTGGCGGTCAGTTACACAATAGTTGCACGTCTATTCGCCCGTACTCATTTCCTTAGCCGTCGTTCACTCTTGTCATCTATGGCCCAAGGTGCAACACAGTTGCAGTTTCGGAAGTGCTTCCACCCTTGGCCGAAAGCCGATAATCAGACCCCTCTGCACGTCAGGTAAACCGCTCTGTTTCCGCATTTCCACAACGACTAAACCTTTTCTACGTTTTCTCGACACGCATTGTATACCCTCCACTGCTAGTGCTGTCACCTGTCGTCCGTGAGTGGTTATTGCACTTTGACATCGACATATGCGGCCGTCACATTAATGTGACTGGGCCGTGTAGTCCCAGTACTGCGCACCGTCAGTCACACTGCCTCACGACAAAAACAGTATTTATAACTGTAACACTCGTCTTATTGTGTTAAGCCTTTATCATTAGATTATTCCTCTTAATGAGCAGAGTATTAAAGCATTTTAAATTCGGTCAGTAATGACGTGAAATATGGAAAACCACATTTCTGTTATCCCTGGAAGCCGTTAGATAGACAACCGGTTACTGTACAAAGTTCAGTTAGCTTAGTATGAGGGTATGCTGTATAGTAATGTCTCCGAATTTTTATATGAAAACTCCTAAAGCTTTTTAGTTAAAAGATTCTGCAACTATATTCTTCACGTCTTACATATTTGCAGCCCTCTGATGTTAAGATGGCTCCGAATTGTAGCATGTAGCATAATGGCGTCTAACGTTACTGTGGTAGTGCGTGAGTAGCAGCGTGCTGTAATCGAATTTCGAATTCGAAGAGTACGTCCACAGCTGGAGCGCCCTGTCCTTCAGCATTACAATGCCAGACCACACACGAGCGCTGAGACATCTGCAACAGTCCGACGCCTTGGGTTCACTGCCAGCGGTTACCCTCCATTCAGTCCCGACTTAGCCCCATCCAATTTTCATCCGTTTCCAAAACCTGATGAACATCTTCGAGGACTTCACTTTGATAGTGATGAAGCGGTGGAAACAAAGGTCAGGTTGTGGCTCCGTCAACAGAGTCATATATTTTACACCGACTGTATTCAACAAGTCGGTCTCTCATTGGGAGAAATGTGTTCGCCGCCAGGGAGACTATTTTGAAAAATAAATACGTAGAAATGAATCATAAAGATGTAGAATGTTAATAACGTTTGTTTTGTTTAAAAAGCTTTAAGCGTTTCCTCATAAAAAATTCGGAGGCATTACTTTTCAGCATGCCTCGTAATATACAGGGTGTCTCAAGGGGAAACAGTCTTAAGGAACAATCATTTAAAGTTAAACTTCTACTAAACATAGGCTTTAAAATGTATGCCTTAAGACCTATGACCACTTGTTCATGTGCAATACTGTGAAACAAATCTCTCCTACCGCAAGCTTTTTGCTTTCCATATTTTGGGAGGAGGTGATATGAACAAAAACAACAAAAAACATTGACACTAAAATCCATAACTTAAAGAGTTAGTGAAGATGAAGAAATGCTAATAGCACTTCACGTATTCATTTTAGGACCCGTGATTACTAGAAACATTTACTTCGAATGTTCGTTCCTGTCATATCCCTGAATAGTGACCATTCCTCCTGGCTCACCATGTAGATTGGACTTGCATTTGCGAGGTGAGAGCCTCAGATTCTCATCCAGGTTTAGGTTTCCCTGAATAATTTAAGCAAAGTAATGAGTTAGAGTCATCGAGCAAGCCATGGCCGCTTTTACCCTCCTTGACCAATCCGAGCTTATGTTCCGCATTAGCGAAGTCGCCATCGTCAGGACATCAAAGCGTAATCTTGCTTGGCTGCTTTTTCTTAGTGAGCAGTAAAACACAAAAATACTGATAAAACGTTAATTCTCATTTGTACTAGGCAGGCAGGAGGTCTATGTGAACGAAAGACGGTGATACCTCTGCCTCGTACAACGTTACTCTAGACTTGCCCGAAAATTTGTGTCACTAACGTGAAATAGTCTGATATGATTTAGTATTTCGTGAAATTATATATTTTAACTAAAATATGCGAATTTCGTTAGCCCAAAACATAATATTACACAGCGTTGAAGACAAAATGTGACTACAGAGAAAGATACCTACTATTAATGAATATGTGGATAACATCCTGGCAGTGTGAGCTAAATGAAAAATAGCTACCATGGGAGAGTATGTATCCTGACAGGATGAGCTACATGAAAGAAGTCTGCTTACATTGAATAATATCCTGGTTGGGTGAGCTAAATGAAAGACGTCTATTATGGGGGAACTATTTGTATATCCTGGCAGGGTGATTTAAATGAAGGAAGTCTGCTACTTTGTTTGGAGGAATAAATAAGCTGTTGCTGTTACATTGTGCTAATGAGTCAACACAAAGGGTTATCAGATGCCTGAGCATCAGTGATTAACACAAAATAAACGAATATATCCTGTGGCATATAGGATGGTCAGAAGCTCTCTGTTATTTAAAAGAAGATTTGCGCAACAGAAATGTCACAGTAAACAATGTCCCTCACGTATATTTATGACTGATGGCACTGGTTAATCTGTATTCAAATGACATGGGATCAATTAACTACCAAAATGACATCAAGAGGAATTTGATTAGCATATATTTATTTTATAAAGTTCTACACATATAGAAAAAGCTAAACATGGTGAACGACTTCGTTCAAAATAGCTAGAAATGCATTTAGTATTAAACTGTCTCAGTTATAAGCAAAGCATTTGTGGTGGGTCCGCCAGGTACCGGAAAACACGATGTAAAAGAGGCATTACTTCCAGAGATTGAGACTAAATAGACTTCAAATGGTGTAGCAGAAATATTTGCGTTACCCATGGCGTTAAGGAGAGATAATACATGCACCAAAATTAATACGTGTACCAGACAAGTTAACTGGCAACTCTGATGTAACTCAAGATGATAACTTTGTGTCCCGAAACGCAAAAAGAGTTGAAATCAAAAGTTATAAATCATGACTACGGCTATGAAACAACACTTAATTAGTGGCAAGGCTCCTAAACTTCACACTATGACGATCCTAGTTAGATCCTAATCCTGCAGCGAGAATACTCACCATTGTGGCTGACACCTTGCATCTCAAAAGAAGACAAACTGCTCTTCATCGGTCTCCGACACGGAAATGTTCTCTCCACCGGTCTCCACAACAGTATGTTCACTCAACTGTCCTCCAGGGCGAATGTCCTCTTCACTTCTTCGTTTCTGTAACTCTGGCGTCTCAACAAAAATAAATCCGTCAAAACCTCACGTCAGCGAACCATGCCTCGTGCTTATTTGATTGACGCATTCAAAGAGAAAAAATTTTCAACATGAGTCCATTCCTCATATCATAAGACCATCACAAAGATCTACATCTCATATTAGGGGCCAGTGAGAGCTCTGGTCTTGGCTTTATAACCTATGAGACATGAGTAAAGTGCCCGTTTCTTCCCCTACCATACTGAATACTTTTCGAAAGCGTCTTAACTTTTTTCTTACAGTTTTGTTCAACACATTTGGCCTCGGTATGTCTGCCGGGGTCGTAACTTACTACTTAATCAGTAGGCCGTCAATTTTCTCTTAGCGCTACTATGTCGTCTGGGGGAGTACACGGTCATCAGTCCCTATGCTGCCTTTTTCCGCCGGCCGCTGTGGCCGAGCGGTTCTAGACACATCTGTCCGGAACGGCTCTGGCGCTGCGGTCGTAGGTTCGAATTCTGCCTCGGGCGTGGATGTGTGTGATATCCTTAGGTTAGTTAGGTTTAAGTAGTTCTAAGTCTAGGGGAATGATGACCTCAGATGTTAAGTCCCATAGTGCTTAGAGCCATTTGAACCATTTGTCTTTTTCCGGGCTGGAGCCATCGTATCTGCAAGAGACGTGGATCCACCGTTAATCGCATAAATGTCCTCCCCGGCGCATTCCTGCAAGTACAGACCATGACGAATCCCTGTCAGGCGTGTAAATAGATCGCCATGGACAGCTGTTCCTCTCAATGCGTTAAGCAAATGTCCGGCACTGTCTTAGGGATACGTGACTCTTGTGTGAAACTCAGGCACCCTAACACTGCCTCATAAGAACGAAAACTATTATTTCAATAAAATTTGATATGCTTGTTCATTGATCTGTTAAGAGTAGTATCAATTTGTCTCTCTAGATTCCATTAACAGCAGCTAATACCAGGATGACTGCAACTGTTTCCGCTCTGCTCACACTGAAACTACTGCTGGAAACCAATATTAACCAATTTCTAATTACAGCAGGCAGATGCCTCGGTCAAGATGCAAGTAGTAAGACACAAGTCAGAATATTCCCATGTTTCTCTTATTAATCTGCCCCTCTGTCGTTCGTTGTCAAATTGGATTTTCATATTTGTTGGATTAGCAAGGAAGTGAGGAGAGTGAAGCCAGATAATCATTTATGAAACACACAAACCTAAAGAAAATAATGGCACACTTCTTTCCGAGACAGTGGTTCTTTTGCAAACATTTAGCAAGTGGTAAGAGCCAATGAACAGTTTAGAAAAGCAAAAAGATATGAGAGGAATCTGACAGATCTCTCTCAGCACTTCATACAGTTCTCCACGGTACTGCTGTGTTCCGAGTGGTAAACTTTTCGTTTGCAGCAGAAATAATTTTAAGAAGTATAATGAGTTTGTGTTTAACCTTCTGTAACATTATTTGGGGGGCTAACGAATTAGTTCCCTCTCACAACAAATCTGTAATTCTATCACATTTCACCAGAAGATGAAGCCGCAAATACAAAAGCATGATTTAGTACAGACTTCTTGACCCAAAAACTGTAATATAACGTTTTTGTGTCATATCACTTTATGAAGATCTCCGAGTTATTTCATATGAAAAGTGTCTATACGTTGGATGTCACCTCGATACGGACACCAAGTCTCGCAGGTTTGCAGTACAATGGGCAATATTGTCGCCTGGTAGGCATCTAGTTTGGTCTTCAGATGTCAATTACAATATTTCCGTTACCCTTGTTTTATTTTGCAGGTGGCAACCTTAACAATGCGTAGTCGTGAAATACTGTTAACGTAAAAATGCTAATGATTGTAAGATCGATTTTGGACTGCCGGTCAAAATACTATTGTCCAGTTATCTAATCATTACCGAATTTATTTAAACCATGAATGAATGCACTGCTAGAATTTTATTTCCCAGACGTCGAAAATGTACGCAGTTAAATAAGTTAAACGGGGCACTTTTTATGAATCCTGGCTGCTACTTGTTTACTAAAAATACTGATGTGACAGAAAATGATCGCTGATTCCGTTTAATTATACAGGAATTGGATTATATGATTTACTAATTAAAGAAAATCTGTGTCCTAAAGAGAAATGTAGCCAGGTCAGCTGTACATCATAGTATTACACGAATCTGTCAGTGAGGCTGGAGTGGAGATGCTGTCTTTGGAACTGTAGGGCGGTATTTTTCGAGGACGACGGGAGCTGGCTGTAGCCATCGCCGCTGCAGTATTATCTAACTTCGCTGCCTAACTTCAACTTCCCTCTTCCTCAGTTACGGATGCAGAACTTGGTTATTGACTATTCGCAGCTCCCACAGCTACAATACTCGTAGCTTTTTTCTGCAGGGTCGCTTACAAGGGATTAAATTTAACGTTCTGTGGCACCTCTCGGTACTCCTGCACATCTATATCAACTTCTACGTGACTGTTCTGCAAGTCACACTTAAGTGTTTGGCAGAGGGTTCATAAAACCAGTTCCAGATTATTTCTCCATCATTCCACTATTGAACAGCGCATGGAAAATAATGAACACCCAAATATTTCTATGCGAGTTCTAATTTCTTATACTTAACTGCGATGGTCGTTCCTCCATATGTATGTGGCAGTCAAAAAAGTTTCCTGATTCTCGATACCAAGTGTAAACTACAAGTCCATGAAATATACAAAATAACACAAGGCGCACGTCTGGGTGGGTGGACGTGAGTTCAGTCTCTTGCTGGGGCAACGATAGACGCCATGTTACAGATTTAAAAGTGATTTGGAGCTACTTCATGTGTTTCTCTCTGTTTATGTGCATAGGTTAATATATTTATACGCATTAGAAAATTAACATTGACAGAAATGAAACCATTATTTAATGGTACTTACAAGATACGTATTTTTTCTTAAAATTATAGCGGCATGGAACATGTAACCATCGAAAATGTTCGGCTTTGGGTAACATCTCTATTTTTTCAAAAATTCGACAATGGTGTTAAAAATACACACATTTATATTTCACATTGCGCTGTATCATTATGCTTGGGATGCCAGTTGCTGTATCGAAACAAATTTGAAAGGGAGGTTGATTTTCTGATCTGCGCTGTCAGCTAGCGAAATTTGCGTAGACTGTTGTTCAAAAGTCTAGGAATCCTAACTTTTTTTAGGAAATAAATGTTTCATAGCCACATAGAAATTCCTTTATTTACTTATGCCATAATAAACCGTTTCGAGGCTAAGATCTCATTATCAAACGATCCAATATAGAAAGACATCAACCAGTTTACCAGAAAAATAAAAAGTTGTAAAAATAATTAAACGGGAGAGACAAAATGTTAATAGACCACTTAGTCTTCGCAGATCTTGGAGAGTAACTACAAATAGTGACCAAAATGTACTTGAAAATAGGCTGGAAAGAAAAACAGGTTCACATAGCTCGTTTGAGAAAACTAAATTTATGAAATAAATTATGACAGCCCGTTAGACATGAAAACTAAATATGGGAAAATTAATCGAACCAATAAATTCAAGAATTTAGGGGAAATGTTGAACAAACTGTATGAAAGGGATGCAATTCTCTCAAGGTAGCGTGACACTCAGTGAAAGACATCTATAACAAAAAATCAATATCCTTGAACGCCAAACTTGCTAACTACGCTACGTTAATACACTCAGTACCACTTTAAGCTGCAGAATGTCTCTTACTGAACGAAAAATTATGGAGGAGTTGTAAACCACTAAAAGAAACATCTCAAGAAAACATTTGGCTCATTTAAAAATCAAAATTGAAGGAGAATGCAGAAGACATAGTAACACTGAACTTGACACACACATTGAGAGAACTGCAGGTGCAATAAGGAATGACTGAATTCAATCACTCATCGACCAGTCTGGTGTGATAAAGAAAAACTGAAGTTTCAAATTTTGCGTTTTAAAAAAACCATTCACGCGGAAGATGTGCAAATATACTACTCTTTGCTCGCCGCACAAACTCCCGTAAAGAGGACATAGATACAGGCATCCCTGGCGTTGAAAAGCAATTGAAACAGCTGAAAGAAAATAAGTCCCCAGGGTCGGACGGAATACCTGTTCGTTTCTACAGAGAGTACTCTTCAGTAGCGGCCCTTACGTAGGTTGCATTTATTATGAATCTCTCGACAAGGGCGAAGTACCAAGCGACGGAAAAAAAGCGCTGGTGACTCTCGTATATACGAAAGGTAAAAGAGTGGACCCGCAAAATTAAAGATCAGTATCCTTCACATCGGTTTGCTGCAAAGTTCCTGAACATTTTCAAAGTTTCTGTCGACAAATCAGCACTGATTTAAAACGCATTGCACGTGCGAAACTCATCTTCATCTTTTCTCGCACGATATTCTGCGAACCCTGAATGAAAGACAACAGGGAGGTTCCATATTCCTAGATTTCTGGAAAGCGCTTGACACAGTGTCATACTGCATATTGTTAACGAAGGTCCAAGCATACGAACTACGTTCCAGTGACTTCTTAAGTAATAGATCTTAGTACGTTGTCCTTTACGGTGAACATTCGTCGGACACAAAGGTATCGCCAGTAGTGCCCCAGGGAAATCCCACAGGATCACACTTGTTCGACCGGCCTGTTTGGCCGAGCGGTTCTAGGCGCTTCAGTTTGGAACCGCGCGACCGCTACGGTCGCAGGTTCGAATCCTGCCTCGGGCGTGGATGTGTGTGATGTCCTTAGGTTAGTTAGGTTTAATTAGTTGTAAGTTCTAGGGGACTGATGACCTCAGATGTTAAGTCCCATAGTGCTCAGAGCCATTTGAACCATTTGAACGCTTGTTCTCTGTATACATAAACGATGAGGCGGATAGGCTGACCAGCAATGTGCCATTGTTTGCTGGTGACGCTGAAGTGTACTGGAATGAGTTGCTGTCGTGTGCCTGTAGGAGGATATATGGAGGCTTGGATAGAATTTCTATTTGACGTGATGAATGGTAGTTTAATCTAAATGTAAATTAATTCAGATGGGTAGGAAAAACATCTCACACACCGCCCGGAAAGACAAGATAAGAGAAATCAAAGCATATAGACAGTCGTTTTCCTCTCGATTCATTTCCGAGTGGAACAGGAAAGCGAGTGAGTAGCCGTAGTACAAGGTAGACTCCACCATGCACCGTACGGTGGTTTGTGGAGTATCTACACAGCTGCAGAACTAAATTTTATAGTCATATTCAGAGAGCAGACAAACAGACTCACAAGGAAATTACGTAATTATTTTGAAATACTGATAACGGCTAGCCCGTTGTGTAAAGACGCTAGATAGGACGTAAAAGAACTCCAAATTACTCGAGATAGGACCCAAGCGCGTGCATTATTTAAGGAAAATTAGCAAAATCGAATAAGTTTCCAGGAAAGGCCCAAAAAAGAAACTGGGCTGAAAAAAGATCAGACACTTTAAAAGATCACATATAGGCTATGGATAACGCAACTACTACAGACTTTCGGACACTAATGTGTAATCGAAAGACATCACTCAAAAACAAGAAAACTGCTTATACACATCTAACTCACACAAAGCCAGGGTGCACCGTATCACCGAGCCTTAGATGAAACAGAATCCGGAACAGATCGTTCCCTAAACTGGCTAAACCCCCGTATGCCTTCCACGGGTCGAAATTCTTCTTGATTTCGCAAAATCAGCCAAGGCTCTCCATCTCAGATACTCTGCAGCGGCATTAATCCCGTGATGGCAGAACTTCTGCGTGTAGTTGTTCGTCGTATAGGAGGCACCACTGACACACAATGAGAAGTTAGATCGGCCTAGAAGGTCTATTTAGACTAATTGCAAAGTTACTGTGCGCAGAACGCAGTAAATTCACGTTCGAACCCTGGTGATGGCACAGATATTGAAATGTCGCTTCGGATCCAGAAAAAATGGGATTTCCATGTCGGGTAGATATCTAATAGTCTCCAGAAGCAAGTGAAAGAGGTTGGGGGAGGGAATGTTGAGGGAAAGTCTACGTGAATACGGTCGGCCGGCACCAAACCAAAGTCAGAAGACGAAGATGGTAAGAGATGATGCGTGGGCTGGGCCCCTGCTTCCTTGGAGAATGCTCCGGAGTGAAGGGCTGGCGAGCGGCTGAGGCCAGCGCAGGGCTGGCACTTTATGGCCAGTGTTTGGCTTGCAGCCCGCGTTTGCTCTCTCCATCAGAGGCAAATATTGACGGGCCGTACGCACTGCGCGGCGCCACCTGCTCTCTGCCCAAAATGTGCCCAAATACAGCTGCCTCGTTCGATCGACTATTCTCACAACCGAAATTTGAAGTGTACGTTCGTTAAATTTATTTTAGAAAGTTTCAAGTTTCCTTTGCCCGCGACATTTTTTCGCTTAAAGTTAATACACATCCGAGCTATACTTGACCAGCTCCGTACGAAAGCTGTCTCCCTGGCAGTTACTGACAGGGACTTAGACTCAAATAAGAGAATGTGATATATGACGGCCTGATTGGATATTTTACTACAGTCCTCTCAAATATGAGAATTTGGCATCACATTGCACAACGCTAAGTAAACTGTACCACGTTCTTCCACATACTCCATACAGAGAAAATTTTTACTTTTGTTCATTTAAAACTATATTATCTCCCACTCCATAGAGAGTTTTTGAGATGTGGAGTTATCTTCTAATACGTCGGAAAATCTACTCTCCTGGCCATTAAAATTGCTACACCACGAAGATGACGTGCTACAGACGCGAAATTTAACCGAAGGGAAGAAGATGCTGTGATATGCAAATGATTAGCTTTTCAGAGCATTCACGCAAGATTGGCGCCGGTGGCGGCACCTACAACGTGCTGACATGAGGAAAGTTTACAACCAATTTCTCATACACAAACAGCAGTTGACCGGCGTTGCCTGGTGAAACGCTGTGATGCCTCGTGTAAGGAGGAGAAATGCGTACCATCACGTTTCCGACTTTGATAAAGGTCGGATTGTAGCCTATCGCGATTTCGGTTTATCGTATTGCTACATTGCTGCACGCGTTGGTCAGGATCCAATGACTGTTAGCAGAATATGGAATCGGTGGGTTTAGGAGGCTGATACAGAACGCCGTGCTGGATCCCAACGACCTCGTATCACTAGCAGTCGAGATGACAGGCATCTTATCCACATGGCTGTAACGGATTGTGCAGCCACGTCTCGATCCCTGAGTCAACAGATGGGGACTTTTGCAAGACGACAACAATCTGCACGAACAGTTCGACGACGTTCTCAGCAGCATGGACTATCAGCTCGGAGACCATGGCTGACGTTACCCTTGACGCTGCATCACAGACAGGAGCGCCTGCGATGGTGTACTCAACGACGAACATGGGTGCAAGAATGGTAAAACATCATTTTTTCGGATGAATCCAGGTTCTGTTTACAGCATCATGATGGTCACATCCGTGTTTGGTGACATCGCGGTGAACACACATTGGAAGCGGGTATTCGTCATCGCCATACTGGCGTATCACCCGGCATGATGGTATGGGGTGCCATTGGTTACACGTCTCGGTCACCTCTTGCTCGCATTGACGGCACTTTCAACAGTGGACGTTACATTTCAGATGTGTTACGACCTGTGGCTCTACCCTTCATTCGATCCCTGTGAAACCCTACATTTCAGCAGGATAATGCACGACCGCATGTTGTGCACCAATAGAAAACGTCTGGTCAATGGTGGCCGAGCAACTGGCTCGTCACAATACGCCAGTCACTAGGCTTGATGAACTATGGTATCGTGTTGAAGCTGCATGGGCAGCTGTACCTGTACACACCATGCAAGTTCTGTTTGTTTCAATGCCCAGGCGTATCAAGGCCGTCACTACGATCAGAGGTGATTGTTCTGGGTACTGATTTCTCAGGATCTATGCACCCAAATTGCGTGAAAATGTAATCAGATGTCAGTTCTAGTATAATATATTTGTCCAATGAATACCCGTTTATCAACTGCATTTCTTCTTGGTGTAGCAATTTTAATGGCCAGTAGTGCATATCAGTTGCGCTGATTACTTGATCAAATAAAGACACGCCACGAGAAGAATGAAAAGAACCCAGGATAAATCTCTCTCTCTCTCTCTCTCTCTCTCTCTCTCTCTCTCTCTCTCTCTCTCTCTCTCTCTCCTCTTCCTCCCTCTCGATGAGGTGTAATCTCGTCTCATGTCTCTGCCCCTAAACGCAGGTGACTGACGGACTGATCCAGTAACTTTAAATTCCGCAGTAAGACCTTTCAGTTCTCCATTTTACTACAGGTGTTACATCCGTAATCTTGCAAGCTATCCACTAAATTTTATGAACTTATTTTACACACGTCAAAAAAAGTTTTGCATCACTCCGTTTCCCAGAGCAACTGAATATAGACATTGACTGTGGATATTGTGCATTACTTTATCTATTTATTGCCAAATTATAGACTTGTTACTCGATGTTTTAAAACAGGTCATACATCTACAATTGTCGTTTTTAATCTTTTACAGTTTTCTTTTCTTTTATCTACAACCTTTACAAAGAACTATACTTTTCAAAATAACGATAATTTAAGGTTGAAATATAAATAAATTTTCTTGTTTTTTAAGAAGAATATAAGAAGATGATAGGATAGAGGAGAAATTTGTTAGTACCATCACCGAATGTGACTGATGGTGAATACCTCAGAATGGTTTCTTCGAGCCGTTGACTGCCAGTCTCACACACAGAAATACACGCACGCATACACACACACACATACACACACACACACACACATGGTTATTAGTAGAGAAATAGTATTGCTTATCCTATTTATTGCTAATCCTATGTATTAACTTCCTATGTATTAACTTTAGGTGCCCATCTGTGCACAGCATTTGGTGATTTCTTGGCTAGATCGCCAGCACCTTATGCTTATTAATGTCACATCTCAGCTTCCTCCTCCTGTTCCTCCCCATTGTCACTGTTTTCGCTGTTACTGTGGGTATCGCTGTCCACCCTCTGGAAATTGTTGTTACGTTGCACATAGGCATGTCTCTTATGTCGTATCCGCATGTACTTTACATGTGTTGTTTTGAAATACTGTGCCCATTGTTCTTCGTCTCTTATTGCTGTGTATATATCTATGTCTGTATCTGTGTAGTCTAAGTGTAGTGTATGTCTATTGTTCGCGTGTTGCCCGCAGAAAAAGACAGTGTGTTCTGGAGAACCTTCTTCCCCGCATGCTCATGTAGGTGTCTGCCTCAGACTCATGCGGTTTAAGTGCGTGGGATAAGGTCCGTGTCTGGTTAAGAAACGTACCATACCGCGGTTGGGATCGATATGTTTCATTCTCAACCGCTCCCTTATGTCAGGGAAGAAGTCGTGCAGTCTTACGTCCCTTATCGCTTACATCCCACTCACCTTGCCATGTATCCAAACGCCAACTTTTAAGGTGATGTATCGTCTCTATCGGCACACCAGTTATTGTGTGTACCTTATCCAGTCTTCCCATCTTTAACCAATACCTTGCAGCTCTGTATTTGATCGTGATATCTATGGGGTATATTACAAGCACCACACACAGTGCATCCGCTGACGTGGTGCCGAAGGCTCTAGATACCCTTAGTAGGACACTTCTCTGCCCTCGTCTGACCGATACTTTGTTGGTGACCACGTTCAGTCTATGTGTCCACGTGCTAGCTGCGAAGTTGAGTACTGATTCGAAGAGCGCACAGTGGTATGTCCGTATGACTGGTAGAGGTAGTCTGTACTTTTTTGAATTTATCCTCACCAGTTTGTGTAGTATTTTTTCTGCTTTGTCTGTTGTTAGCCTCATGTGTTCGTGGAAATTCAATTTTTCAAGTATGTGTATCCCAAGATAGCGCGTAACATGTGCTCGTTTGATGTTTGTGTCCCCAATTTTAACCGAAGGATTCCTTTGGAGTGATCCTTTCAGTAATGTGCATGTTGTTTTGTTTTCGGCTATCCTGAGTTTATTGTTCTGACACCATTGTGTAACTGTTTGTAGTATTCCACTGCTTTTCTCTTCTAACTCGACTCTGTTGTTTGCGGTGACTACAACTAATAGGTCATCTGCGTAGGCGATAATTCCGTCTGACGTGGCATCCTCATCCAGAAGTTGTAGGAGGGGTTCGATTGTTATGTCCCAGAAGATGGGGCCCCAGATCGACCCTTGAGGACAGCCTTTGGTAATTCTTTTAATTACTTTCCGGCTGTTCATCTGCCATTCGACTACTCGGTCTTTGCAGTAGTCTAGGTTGGTTCAAATGGTTCAAATGGCTCTGAGCACTATGCAACTTAACTTCTGAGGTCATCAGTCGCCTAGAACTTAGAACTAATTAAACCTAACTAACCTAAGGACATCACACACATCCATGCCCGAGGCAGGATTCGAACCTGCGACCGTAGCGGTCACGCAGTTCCTGACTGAAGCGCCTTTAACCGCACGGCCACACCGGCCGGCAGTAGTCTAGGAAACTGTTGTACAGTGACTGCGGTAGTTCCAGATGTTTTGACCTCTGAAACAGTGCGGGCCACTAGAGATTATCAAATGCTCCGGCAATGTCAATTATTATTGCCATGGCGTATTTCTGTTCTGTATTTTTACTATTTGTAGGGCCTGGTTGATGGCATCATCTATTGACCTGCCAATTCTGAAGCCGAGTTGGTGTTGACTCATACTCCTGAGAGTTCTATGTGCTTGCAGGCGCTTACACAGCAGCTTCTCCTGAATCTTTGCTAGGGTGTTTATTAGGCATATTGGCCTGTAAGTCTTTGGATCTGAGGGATCCCTGTCCGATGATTTCTTAATAATCACTGCTTTGCACGTTTTCCATACTGTAGGTATGCGGATATTGTATCACAGACACAGTCCATTTGACTGTTCAGAGATGTCACTAAACCCGCCCATAGATGAAAACAACCATGCATGAGGGGGTCCGACAGCTGATCAGTTCCAGTCACTCCACCAGGAAGGAGGTACACGGCTCGTGTTGTCTGTAGTCCAACCATGCCTAGACGGTCAATACCGCGGTTCGATCGCGTCCATATTGTTACTTTGTGCCAGGAAGGGCTCTCAACAAAGGAAGTGTCCAGGCGTCTCGGAATGAACCAAAGCGATGTTTTCGGACATGGAGGAGATACAGAGAGACATGAAATGTCAATGACATTCCTCTCTCAGGCCGCCCAACGGCTACTACTGCAGTGGATGACCGATGCCTGCGAATTATGGCTCGGAGGAACCCTGACAGCAACGCCACCACGTTGAATAATGCTTTTCGTGCAGACACTGGACGTCGTGTTACGACTTAAACTGTGCGCAATAGGCTGCACGATGCGCAACTTCACTCCCGACATCCACGGCGAGGTCCATCTTTGCACCACGACACCATGCAGCGCGGTACAGATGGGCCCAACACCATGCCGAATGGACCGCTGGGGATTGGCATCATGTTCTCTTCACCGATGAGTGTCGCATATGCCTTCAACCAGACAACCATCGGAGACGTGTTTAGAGGCAACCTGGTCAGGCTGAACGTCTCAGACACACTGTCCAGCGAGTGTAGCAAGGTGGAGGTTCCCTGCTGTTTTGGGTTGGCAATACATGGGGCCGACGTACGCCGCTGGTGGTCATGGAAGACGCCGTAACGGCTGTACGATACGTGAATCTCATCCTCCGACCGATAATCAGTATGATGTCACATCTCCTTCGGAATGAATCCATTAAGTGATTCGGTTGCGCAACGAGTCATTCAACCATTGTATTCTCTTAACAACAACATCGTAGCCTGGGTACTGATACTGGGATGGAGATTACGTCCGAACTGGTCCCAGACATCTTGTATCTGTAACAGATCAGGGGATATTGCTGGTCAGGAGGTACCTCATCATCATACAGACTGGTCACAGAGCGAATCAGTAATCTGGCTTCCCCTAGACTCGAGCTGCCAGTCTGAAATGACATAGCGAATTGTATTGAGTCCATTTTTGTGCCTGAATGGCAGCAGCACGTGTGAAGGGATTACAATGTTCTCAGTGCACAGTAGGGTAATCCCTCTATCGCTGTGGTCAGATTTTATCTACTAGAACCCTGACGAGGTTTTTATTTACTTATTTATTATTTTTCCTCCAACATTCACACTTCCTCTGGAGCCCGAAAACGGCAAGGCTGTTCAAGTTCTTCATACAAGTCGCTTGGACCATCTCAGCTGTCCAAACATACCATACATTCGACAGAGGATTATTTTTTCTCAGTTTTACGCAGATTTTAAGACAGAACGCTGCTCGATAGTTCACGGCAGTGTACATACACTGATTTCAGGCACGATCTGTACGCTAAAAAGGCTCGAAGGCAACTAAAGCGTGCCTCCAGGCTCAAGCGCCATACCCCACCATAGAGACAGCGGTCTACCCCTTCCCATTCACCACGACGTCAGTCACGACACTTGTTGGACACACTGTGCGCTATCAACTGTGCTTCCGAAACGCGACCTCAAATGTCACTGCAAAATATAGCAGAGGAATTGTGTGTGAATATAAGTCAACTTCCAATCTGCCATTACGTGGTGTCTAATACAGACTGGCCAGAGTCACCATCACACTGACTGTGTGTTTACTGTCGCCCATCGTCTTATTTCATAAATGTGGAAATGTTTCCAGGAACGACTAACCATTTAATGGCAGTGCGAGACGGGTCGACCACCTACTACAATCCAGTGTCATGATTATTACCCGCACTTGTCGGGAATTTCTCGAAGACATCCAAGCGGAATAGCAACAGCCTTTGGATCGCTCATCTCCCATCAGCCTGTGTATCGTTTTCTCTGTATGCTCAGAGATCTGTCCTCACACAAAAGGACGCGAATGTGATGCGTTTCCCACTGCGATCGGCCCCAGGAATAGTGGCGTACTCTCCCATTTACGGATGATTCGCTTCTTAGATTGCAGAGAGATGACCGCAGTCTTCTCATCTGATGAGCCCAATTGAACCGCTTCATCCCTAACTTTATTGTAATGGTTCCAGGGTTCTCGTCTACTTCGACATCATGATACGCGCACATACTCTAGTAATTTCCGGCGCATATACTCTAGTAATCTCCTAAGGATATAGCTACACGACATCTGCACTCTTTTCAGCGTGCATTTAGACATGAGGCCCATTTCATGGATGGACGAATACCTTTCACTTCAAGCATCTTTAGTGGTCATCTCGCTGTCATGATTTATTTCAATTTTACATTCATGGGACACTTGTCAAAGAAGGACTGTATTCCTAATACCGCCACATCACGGGCCACTGCAGTCTCCATTGGGCACTTGTTCAGAATGATAGCCCAGCTAGTTATAATGCAGCCTGTTTTAACGAACGAGGTCACCACATCCCATATTACCGCTATATAGGCTGTGGTTGGTTTTCCGGTACACCTCGTATCCGCGTCACAAAGTCACTTACCAAACTGATACCGGGCCACCTTTTAGAGCACACCCCATCGCCATACTTCTGTATTTTTGTGGAGGTTAGAATTTCGTCTCGGGTAGCCTCATTACAATAGCGGGCATCTTAAATGAGGTCGTGGATGGTTGCTTCCCACAACATTATCGAAACTGAGCCATGTACCGTGGTGTAAAATTGCGTGGCAGTGAATGGAACGTTAAGCGCCAAGAAAGACAGTGAGCATAACGTGCTGCCTATTATTTTCTGTTAAAAAAAAAAGAAGATTTTTGCGACATATAGCGTTTTATATTACAAAAGTTATAGCATGGAAGAACTGTTAGTTTCAAGGTCGTTCCAGAAGCAGTCCGTATAGTCACAGTCACTGAAAGAAAAGAAAACAGTCACTTATTTCAGTATGCAAACGAAGAAGTTACATGTGTGATAAAATACAAATCAGATCATTTCATTCTCCTGATGGCACACAGAAAAAAACACAGACGTAGATAAACCGCAAAAAAGCACGACAAGTGTTGGTAATATGACCTTTGGCACTGTCAACATAAGTAATTGATGTATGTTGCAATGGAATAAACGTATGTCAACTGAAAATAGGGCAGAAAATATCCATATGTCAATGGGTGAAATAAAAAGTAATAATTGTGTCTTGAAAGACAGGATATTAATTAAGCAAAGATAAGCTGTCGTTACAAGTAAATATTGCACAATGGACAACTTGATACCCGTCAATTAAATTGTAGGTCAGAGCAATGAGCATGAACTATCACTTTGCGTAGGAGTAAAACATTTTGATAAAATTAGTTATATAGTTTCAGCAAAATCTGTACTAACTACTCTTGAGGACTGAGATACTGATTCAAACTATGTTTCTGTTATGGAAAACACATACATCAGTGTTACCGCTTCCACTGGATTTCATCGTGATTGTGCGAAATGTAGAATTGGGTAAAGAGTCGAACGAGGAGGTTACAAGTTACCAAAACTGTCTCAACAACCGTAGAGTAAGTATTTATATCCTTAAATTGTCTAATTGAAGAATAAATATGTGTTAATGGAGCACACCTAAACCATCTTTTTACTGCTAATGACTCCTGTTAGTTTCTCAAGTAGATCAACTTCGACGACTGACTGAAGAACTTACAGAACAAGTGTGAAAGAAGAACTGTGTACTCACTATAATAAAAGTTTTATAGCCACCACCAATGGAGACACAGAACCAGCTGATTCATCAGTGTTAAGGACACTTAAAGACAAGGAATAGATGGACACAAAAATTAGTAAACAAAATGGTAAAAGTGACCTCAAGAGCGTCTGGTAACCTATACATTCTTTTAAAACAAAGCTTCCGATTAGTTTCAAAAGAAAAGCTTACAATATCTGTGTATTACAGTTTTCACTTAAAATACTGATACATGGGCTTTTAATGCAGAAATAATTTTAAAAATGGAAGCCCCTCGACTAGTAATAGGTGCCTATTGAGAATTACTAGAGGAAGCAGGAAAACAAACGAATCTATTAGGTAACAAACAAGATTGAAAGACTATGAAAATGGAATGGCGCTGGGCGGGATATGTCCGATTTACTGCACAATGACTAAGTTTATACACATAAACAAACTTTGGGAGTATTTTTTGACCTTACATATAGTTCTAACTCTAAAGCATGGTTCGTCAGCAACCAGTTCACACCTTGCTCATATCACTCGCTGAAATGGCACCATCAGGACGGTGCATGGCGGTATCCATGCAGAAACCCGATATTTGGCGTGCAACGTCCTGATATCATTTATACCTGTATCACGTCAGGCGTGCAGCCTTTTTTGAGCAGCGTGTGCGGTTTAGAGAAAGTAATTACAGCATTGTCACATGCGAGAGTGGAGCACCCGAGCAGCCATGAAAACGGACACACAGAGTGGAGCGGAAGCAGACAGTTCGAATTTCACCCGTTTTTGCGAGCCACACGCTGATGAACTGCAATCTCACGAATGAACAGCCAGAGATCGCTAAGCCGCCCAGGAAGCACAGACTGATCAATGCTCTCCACTCGCCGGTAGGTGAACAAAGCCGCAAAAAACAACAACCACAATCTGTCGACGGAAAGCACTTTTGGTACGTCATTTCTGTTATCCTCGAAAGTACCCTCCATTGCGCGCTAATCCGTTAAGCTAAGTTTTCTTCCATGCTTTACGAATTTGCAGCTACAGTCGAAAAGGTTGAATAATCTGTTTTCAGCTGTTCGGAGTCACAAAATACCAACTACCTACTGGCCAAAATGAAACTGGCGAGGAAATTGCGCTCCAGACACTTTGTTTATTTTGCATATTTTACACTGCGGTTTTCTTTCATTGTGTGTCATCACTCGTTCTATGCATCTGCAGCGTAAGGAGAGAGAGGGGGGGCGGAGGGGGAGGGAGAGGAGGTGACAGGAATAGAGCCTATGCCGTAATTCTATTTCCATCCCAATGTAGCGAATGACGTACTTCTGAGGTACATCTACATACAGTGCGTGTCAAACAAACATAATTTGCATGTTGCTCACCTCAAGTTTCGTACATTTTGCTTATACTAGCGAAGCCGGCAATGCCTTACAATTACTAACTATGCGTTAGAGCTGGATATACATCGAAATCTTCTTCTCCCCCCCCCCCTGTCTGTCTATATCCTTCCCCCTCCCCTCTTTTTCGTCTCTCTCCTCCATCTCCGACTCTCTCTGTCCATAACCTCCTCTCCTCTTTCTTTGTCCATCACACTCTACCCCTGTCCCTGTTCATTTCCTTCTTCCCCCTCACTAGGTCTATTTCCTCCCCTCCCCTCTCTGTCCATTTCCTCTTCCCCCCTCTCTCTAATCTTGAACATTATTTATTGTTATTGCATACGAAACTGTGATTGGGAATTGAAGTCGCTTCCTCCGTTGCTCGCGCGGATGACACTCGTCATCCACATGACTTTTCCGTTCAGTTTTATCTGACGGGGCTGGATTGATTTCGCGCCATTTTCAGTACCTTTCTGTTAACTCTCGGGCTGTTAGCTCCAGTCATAGTTGGCTTTCAGTTACGAAAGATACATTTTTTATGGAACATCATCATAGTCTGAAGGACACTGGTCATCCGTGCGAGCTCTGCTGCCACAATCTGAAACAAAGTACGTCTATATTACTTTATTGCTTGCCTAGATTCAATCGATCTTTCATCTGCGCAAATTTGGGCGTATTGAAACTGATTGCAGTTACCTTCCGTGTTACTTAGTATTCTCTTTATTTTTAGATTGTGGAAGAAATGTCAAAGGCAAAAAAACCTCGTACTGAGTTTAGTAGAGATCTTAATGTATTGCTGGAGTGGTTCAATTAACTGAGTGATGAAGATGCTCAGAGTCATAGCGCTGACTCAGAGACAGGACTGCGTTCATGAAAGCGGTCATGATTCAGGAACAGAACAAGAAGTGTCAGAAAATGATGAATATGAGTCACAGAAAGAAGTAACTCAGGAGGATGCATTTTTTATGGAAAGATGTAATAACTAAATGGAGGAAAAATAAATATCCTACCAATGTTAGAAGCAGATCTTGTGATATTATTACGCATTTGCCTGGACCAGAAAACTAAGTTCGTATAAAAAAGACCGAAATAGGAATTCAGAATTTATTCTTGGAAGAAAACATAATACACATTATCGTAACATGCAGTAATATATACAGCAACGAAGTTCGTGGTAACTTCTTTAGGGAAAGGGATGCTAAAGAAACAGATGCGATAGTGATCAGAGCTTTCATTGGTTTGTTATCTGTGTGGATCTTTGAGATGTTCTAGGAAGAGTATATCGAAATTGTGGTATAACTCAAAGGGAAACGGACTTGAATCATGTTATTTATGCGTGAGTGAAAACCGATTCAGATTTTGTTGAGATGTCTGAGGTCTGATAATATCCGTGATAGAGGTGTTCGCAGAGAGATCGACAAGTTGGCTGCTATCAGAGAGGCAATTGAACTATTCACGAACAGTTCAAAAAATGTTCAAATGTGTGTGAATTCCTAAGGGAGCAAACTGCTGAGGTCATTGGTCCCTAATATTACACACTACTTGAACTAACTTTAACTTATGCTAAGAACAACACATACACCCAAGCCCGAGGGAGGACTCGAACCTCCGGCGGGAGGGGCCGCTTAGTCTGTGACAAGACGCCTCAAACAATTGCCAAAGATATTTTTCACTTAGTGAATATCTTACTGTTGACGAACGGCTTTAGGCATTTAGAGGAAACTGCTCATTCAGGCAATGTATTTCTATCAAACCTGCAAAGTATGGGTTAAAAGTGTGTGCTTTGGTTGAGGTAAAAACAGCTTACACTTTGAATTTAGAACCGTACGGCGGTAGGCAACTAGAGACGCCATATAATGCCAGTAATTCAGCTGAAGATATTGTTCTTTGAATGGTCGAACCAATACAAGGTACAAGCAGAAATATTACTGAGACAACTGGTTTACCAGTTTCTATTTAGTCAAGAAATGTCAGGCCAAGAAACTGACATATGTCGGAACAGTACGAAAATAATAAGATAGAAGTGCCGAAAGAAATTCTACCATAAAGAAAAAGGGAGCCAAAATCATCTATCTTTGGATTTCGACAGGACCGTACATTGCTCTCATACTATCCAAAGAAAAATAGAATAGTGTTGGTGTTGTCAAGCATGTATTTCAATGACGCTATAGATCGTTCAACAGGGGAACAAAATAAACCTGAAATGATCACTTTCTATAGCATGTCAAAAGTAGGGTAGATCTTTTAGATCTGCTTGGTCAGAGGTACAATGTGTCACGTAATACAAGAAGGTGGCCTATGGTATTGTTTTACAATATTTTGAACATTGCAGCTATAAATGCTTTGTGTATATATAAATACGACTGCACAGCTTCAAATCAGATTATAAAAAGGGTTGATTTTATAGAAAAAATAAAGCCTCAAATGTCCGCAGCTCGTGGTCGTGCGGTAGCGTTCTCGCTTCCCACGCCCGGGTTCCCGGGTTCGATTCCCGGCGGGGTCAGGGATTTTCTCTGCCTCGTGATGGCTGGGTGTTGTGTGATGTCCTTAGATTAGTTAGGTTTAAGTAGTTCTAAGTTCTAGGGGACTGATGACCATAGCTGTTAAGCCCCATAGTGCTCAGAGCCATTGTTGAAAGCCTCAAATAGGGCGATGCTCCCTTATTGAAAACCTTCCTTGTGAAAATCGGAGAAGGGCTAAATTACTTTTAGGCACTCAAGAAATTGTGGAACAGCCAGAAAAATCAATTGGATCACGTGGAAGGCATTATATATGTGGAAGAGCACGAAGTAAAAAAACTCGTAGATGGTGCACTACGCAACAACTGGACATGTGTAGATCATCTAAAAGACAGGTGTGTAAACTGTGTTGTCAAATAATGTGTTCTCTATTTCAATTTTGTTTGCTCTTTGTCACTAAATTACTATTTGTATATGCTTATTAGTTAAGTCGTTGCTTTGAAATAAACATTTCCATGTTCTTTTGATAAATAGTTGCATTGTTACACACACCTCAATCCTTACATGGAAAACAGATGTAAATTTGTTATTTTGAAATGTAACCTTATTAAATTGTAAATTTGTGGTAAGATCTTATGGGACCAAACTGCTTATGTCATCGGTTCCTAAGCTTACACACTACTTAATCTAACTTAAACTAACTTATGCTATGGGCGACACACACACCCATGCCCGAGGGAGGACTCGAACCTCAGACGGGAGGGAGCCGCGCGTACCGTAACAAGACGCCTCAGACCGAGCGGCTACCCAGTGGTCATTATTAAATTATTGCACAAATTGTTTCAAACGTTAGATATATAATATACTGTGTGCGAATATTAAATGTGTTATATTATGATTTAATAAAAAAAATCATAAAATAAGTCATAGTTCAAAGCATACAAATAGACCGCTTGCTTTGTTGATGACACCTGTCGTCCGCGCGAATGACTATGTCACGAATTTTCGCGCAAGTAACGGAGGGTTAAAATAAATGCGTAAATCGGTTGGAATCATTGGTATATGGAGCATGAGTGAGAGTATCATGTAATAATTTAAAGTAAATCGATCAATAACTTTTCGAGATTTTTGCTAACAGTAGTGGTCAGAACCAGTCTGAAAAGCAAGTAAGGGTGTTGCAGGGTAGATTCTGCTCAGAAATAATTGTTAAGAAAAATTCGATACATTGCGTCGTTTCTAAGTTAATTAGCATTGAAGTTAGCCAAACAGGCAGTTGGGCACGGAAATTCAAGCGGCCTGCTACAGACGATGTCGCCAGAGGTGTTCTTCGTTCGCTTTCCTTAGATCGGACAAGAGAGCGATAAAAAAATTGGATATGGGACAGTAGAAACGGTTGAACCGGAGCCAAAAGCTGAGCAGTCTCGTGCGCTATTATCTATGCTACGAGAAAAACTGACACTAATTGTATCTAACAGGCCTGGTTGGCTAACCGGTATGTTAATTAACTCGGAAATGGCGCAACGTATCGAATTTTTTTGTTAACAATTATTTCTCAGTACAACCTACGCTACAACGTCGTTACAAGCTTTTCAGTCTGTTTCCGGCCACCGTGTATATACAGGGTGTTAGAAGTGCAGATATTTTTATTGGTGACTGAAGACGGTGTACTGAGTAACATTATATCAGTATTAATCGCAGACGAATAATTATAGCTATTAAGAATAATATCATTTTAGTTTGGTTAGTAGCTCCAAGTACACGTGGCAAGAGTGAGCCAACGGAGAGAAGGTCAAGTGCTGAAGTGTGGACGTTCGCACGTAAAATGGTTGATCTATATGGTTAAGCATTGTCCACTTAAATCTGCAGTTACGACTATGCAGAAAACACCAGGTAGTAAATTATGTGACGTGTTCGCGGGAAAGCTGTTAGATGCAGAGAACAAAACCACTTAACCTACTGAAGTGGGCACATATCACGGTATCAATGATCACAGCATCTGCACTTATACCCCTAAACACCCTGCGTATGCTTTACATACTACAAAAATAAACAGCCCACCCCTGTCCAAATGTTTATTAGAGCGTCGTGTAAAAGTTCGAAGTAAATCGCTCAAGAAGTACGTAAAACGACGTTTCGCCTTTGTATACTAGTATACATAGAAATATATATTTAACTATTGTATAGATTAAAAACATGTAGCCTATGTCAGTTTGAATGTTCGTTAAAGTATCGTGCGAAAAATTAAAATAAATTGGTCAAGAACTTTTCGAGACTTTTGGTAACAACGTTAAACAACGCCTTGTCTTTATGTAATAGTATAGACTCCACACGACGGTAACAGCCAGCAGCACAAAGGTGGATTTTATTTTATTTTATTCATTAAAAAAGTTATTGGATACTGTGGTTGACGTTAATATATGACTACAGGATTTTCGCGCACTGTTCGTCCTGCCCAAAGCTGGATTACGAACAAGCTAGCGTTAAGTTCGCTGGATCCTAATTCCAGGAAGCACGATTCGAATCCCTGTCATGCCACTTTTCATAGTTTCCATGAACTGCTGCAGGTGAGTGTAGTGCAGGGTCATTCAACAAAATAATGGCTAATTCTCGCCAGCTCCTAAACATCTTCATACCCAAGGAGAGTAGCGCTCTAAAAAAATACGGTTCACTACTTTTGGTACAGTATATAAAAGACGTAGTAAATGGTTGGATTACCGATAGTATTGGTGGCATTGGTAAGGACAGAAACATAAATTAATGTGTGAGAGAGGAAATGGGACCTGACGGCTTCTCTTTGTTTTTTGTTTGCTAGTTTGATTGTTTTCCAGCTGACAATTAGAACCACACGTCGTTCAGCGTTAGTCCATTGTTTATTTTATATCTGTACAAAATATAAACTGCATTTTTAAGTAATAAAAATTAGTTGACCATGGTTCTTCTGTGCTTTTATGTAACTAAAGTAGTTACTTTTGATGAAAGTACAGTTTACACGCATAAACATAAAAATCTATATAGTTGTTATTTTGTACTCAATTGAACGTTCATCATCATGATCAAAATTCGAAAGTTTTCTGTTGTTATTGATAAGCTCGCGAAAGATGTTTACGAATAACAGAAAAATGTTTTATATAAGCTCGAAGAAGTACTGAAGCGATGTTTGATATATTTTTGTTTTGCGTTTTCCGTTTTAATTTTACCTTTTTTTAGGATACTGCGTTTTCTAGCGCTATATCATAAATCTGTATTTTTTTTACTTCTAAGTCCTTCTGTTAAACGTTACAAATCAACAATTTTGGAATAAAACCTCAGTTAAACATTGACAGTTATGCTATAAATACTGTTTATTTTTAAGCAAGAGACAGAAGGATAACTGTGTAGGACAAAGATATTCCATAAGTGGCCCTTTGTATATCATCACTAACTTTCTTGACGGTCAACCTCTTAAGCCGGCCGCGGTGGTCGAGCCGTTCTAGGCGCTTCAGTCCGAAACCGCGCGACTGTTACGGTCGCATGTTCGAATCCTGCCTCGGGCATGAATGTGGGTGATGTCCTTTGGTTAGTTAGGTTTAAGTAGTTCTAAGTTCCAGGGGACTGATGACCTCAGATGTTAACTCCCATAGTGCTCAGAGCCATTTGAATCATTTCAATGGTCAACTACTTCCGGTTTCTAGAGGAATTTAGTAAGACACTGATCGCACACGCAGACAAAACCATCGGAATGAGGTAACATATCGGAATGAGGATATACAACACACCTAACGTACAGATAAAGCGGTTACTATCTTAACCGACCAAAGCTACTAGGAATACTAATGCAATTTTTCGCTGTGCGCTTTATTTGTCACCAGAATGAAATACGTTGTTTGGAATAAGAGCACATGCACCCACGAACAAACAGCGGTGTGATTAAAAAAAAAAAAAACGCGTCCGGCAGTATTTTCCTAGTAAGTGGCAGACGTCACATGCAGCGGCGATGCCGTTCTTTTTTCGCGTAGCGCTCACACCGTTTTCTGTGCACCGGCAGTGAAACTACAGTAGGGACCATAGGGGCTTAGCCTGTTTCCTAATTCTGCTTCCATCTCTTTGTACCAGATGAGTTAGATATACATACGGTGCGTATCAAGGAAACGCCGACAACGCTTAGTATGAGTATGTTGTGCGCGACGACACATTGATCACTTTTCAAAATGCAAACTGTTCCTAAAACCGCGGTTTTGGCGTCTGGGGCGTCGAAGATTGAGACTAGGGCGTCAAAGCTTCAGCATATTCTGTCTGGTGTTGCAGTTGCTCAGGTGACGTAGCAGCCATCAATGTAAAGTGGACGCACTGACAGCGCCTGCGGAATGTTGATCAGGACGGTAAACTGGTCATTTGCTAACACAGAACTAACGTCTGCATGTGGCTACAAATCGGTGTTCAACATTTCGTTAAGAAACGTAACGAAAACCGAGCAGTTCTCGTCAAATGAGGTTAAAAATTTTTAGGCCCAACGTAAATAAGAATATACGTTGGGAGTGTAGAGAATGACTCACATTGCAAACGAAGTGTGGCTGTTCGTTAACTGCTTCCGTCTGAGTGAGGGGAACAGCCCCACCTTTCCCCTGTGCAAGGGCTGCATCGCACACGGGCGCGCGATCCATCACCGAGCTAACTAAGAATTTGTACGCATAGTTTCTGTATTACTAATTTTATTTTACGTATAAACGTGGACAACAAATCCGTTTTACGCGAATGAAGGGCTTCTATGCACTTTTGACTCATAACTACGTAGGCTTCCGCTGCCAGTGTCATGATGATCAAAATTCTTCTGGGTGTTGTAACGCGTCATTGCGTAAAATTCTTTCATTGTAAAACTAACGTTTTGTGGGGCGCCTGAAAACTATTTCTGTGGTTAGCCAGAAAGCGATAGTGAACATACTGACCATAGTTCCCAGTCAGCAAGTCAACGTTCTTGTCCACCCCAGTGAAAGAAATATTTATATTCTGTTTACTCAGCGGGATCAGGAACTATGATTATAAATGAAGATTTAAGTTCTAATTGATAGATATATTTGATCAACTTTCACACGCACAACATAGTAATATTCCTGACGATTACACTAATGATATACGTCTCTATCCGAAACAGCACTATGAGCAGTCCAGAGGTGACCTCTACAGTAAGTTCCCATTAAATGGTCTTTCGCCTTGACTTCTGATAATCAATATAATTGCTTGCCACAAAACTGGAAAATATTCTCATCAGTTGCCACGCGGCTTTGGTATCATTACCGGCGGCACACAGTAACTTCTGTGAAATCTAAGCGATCCAGGACAGTGTACAATCCTCGCGAGTTCACTGTCTATTATTACTGAAAATATGCATTTAGTAACAGTCTGTCTGTGACGTCATATCACAAAAAAGAGTTAGCTCAACTACATTTAACCTCTGCCGTCTACAGTTTTTAGAACGGAACTGACAGTAGAATATGTCCTCTGAGCTACAACTTTAAGAGACCTTGTATTGAGTGTTATTTATGTCAAAGTCTTGAAACTTGTTATAGCTCTAATATTTAATGGATTTCATCAGGTGCTGTAATCAAAACTTTCTATCATTAATATAAATAATATTTAATGTACTACAAATAAGGACGTTTTTGTTCCAAATTTAGTTTTCAGTAAATTACTCAAAAACTGGTAGAGGCAGCTTAATGGGGTCATATAGTTAATGTTTTTATACTAAACTGAAGCGTCATACAAATTTTCATATTTCTAAGTTTAATATTTAACGCCACTTATTTTTTGCAAAAACGTGGATTGTGACTAAAATTTTGTTCCGATCAAATTGAAACCTGTCACAGTTGATTTTGACATACATTAGCACATTCTGACTAATTTTTGGTTTCCTAGCGTTATTATTTAGCGCCCTTATTTTTTGCTTAAAACGATGTATTCAGGGAAAGATATTCACCTGAACACTCTGAGATTTGACAATTTAAACGTTAGTATACTGATGCATATGTTGACAAAATTTGGAAGAGCTACTTTAATTTTTAATTTCATTCTTAAATTACGGTGCAATACCTGTATGCTACGCACAAACGATTTATGGTAACCTGTTCATCATAAGAGTAAACCTGATGTGAACATTACGCCATGTATCCTTCCGCGTATGTTTGAATCTTATTGGATTTCGTTTCACGTGGAACGAAATCCAAGCTGTGTCCGTACAGTCAAGCACGGTCATCAGGATACATTTTATGCTGTGTTACATGCGCGTAAACTGAGCGGTACTGCGGGACAACAGCTTTACTGGCGCATTAAACTTGGACAGCACTGGCCAGCCAGCGGTCCAAATAATGCACAATGATGTGAGCAGTTGCAATTCAGACGTGAAATGACACGGGGAAAGAAACAATACAACTTCGAATGTCATTTAATTTTCAAAGAGAATGAAATAATAATCGGCGAAACTCCAGAACTACAGCACGCTTCTTAGGTGACCAGACGGAAAGCATTAAATTCTCTCCTTCTCACCTGGCATAATATTCTAATTACAAGCATGAGTGATGAAAATTTCTAACTTAAACGTAGAGTAATTTTTCGGAGCGAGCTATGCGTGATGCAAAAGAATACTGTAGGTATTTCACCGTACTGTTGAATACTGAAGCCACTGAAGGTACTAATTACAGTTAGTCGTCTGGTAATTTCTTAGCTCATACCTTATCCGAATGCGAGAAACATTTCAGTTCTGGCACTGTCATCCTCTACGCTGATAACGAGTCGATCAACAATAGAATCCACGAAACCAACCAGGCGCTGCATTTTCTCCTTTTATGACATGCCATTCTACATCCCGACTGCGTTCGGAAGTGTCATGTGATAAAACTGTGTGTGTTAGTTCCAGTACGTCTGGGAGCTTAACATTCTTGTTATTTCTCGGTCCAGATCCCTTAACTTGCCTCCAGATAAGTTCTAAATGGTTGGTTCAAATGGATCTGAGCACTATGCGACTTAACTTCTGAGGTCATCAGTCGCCTAGAACTTAGAACTAATTAAACCTAACTAACCTAAGGACATCACACACATCCATGCCCGAGGCAGGATTCGAACCTGCGACAGGAGCGGTCGCTCGGTTCCAGACTGTAGCGCCTAGAACAGCACGGCCACTCCGGCTGGCCCAGATCAATTCTGTTGGGTTCATATTGTAATGGTACAGTGGTAAATATGAAAATGCAGCATTCGTGTGGTGTGCACGATGCTGTGAAAATGATTGTTATTCATGTTTCTACACCTATCTCTATCTGTGTTATAAAACAATGGACACAGTCCAAATAAAGAGTATCTGGTTTTTCATTTTTGCCTTAAAAATTAAAATGTTAGATCTTTTTTTTTTTAATTTAAGCAACCTTTATTATCAATCTTTCATAAAATATTGATAATTCAGAATGTATATTGGAAATTAATACATGAATATCATTTGCAATATGTAATCTAAAACAAGACGACGTGCCTAATTCATAAAAAATGATGATGAAATTTACAGTTACGAGATGTAGGATTCAAAATTCAACGAGAAAAACAATTGACTCTGACGACACTTGAACCAGCGAACCATGAACTGCAATCAGCCATTAATCATCTACGCTACCGTTCCCGCCTTACATACAATGTGCACTTGTGTCTCAACTGTATCTATACAGTGCCTCGGTAAACTTAAAAGCCGATTATTTCTGTAAATTTATAAGAAATATTAAGAAGAACCTCTTCCTCAGTACTTTTTAACCATAGCTCACACGCATGTTTCACGGCGGAACGGGAAGCAGCCTCACTCATTTTCATACTGTATATTAACAGCGTGACTATCAGAGCACAACAGTGCAGAGACTGTGATTGTACACAATTTTTGAAATAAAAACTACACAGCTAAAGCGTGATTAAGAAAAACCTTTATGGCTCGTAATAAATCTGAATATCTTATAATTTGATTTAAGGTAGTAATAATACATCTAATATATAAGTAGGACCTACTCCCAAGAGCGTAACAACACCAGTGTACGTGTGTTACGGCCTCTGACCAGATTTATTCTTGTGATGAACAGAGTATAGCAGTGAACTGGCGTAAGTCCCGGCACACTCGCTCGCCTCTGTATCTCTCAAATGATACAGCACTTGTTTCGCCACAGTTTCGTCTTTATGTCAACATCCTTCCTCAGAGTAAGACTGGTTTTGGTGGAGAAAAGGTGCCTCTATTTACTGCAAACGATCGGTGTCAATACCACTTTTTTTTCTCAAACTTTATTAGCCCTGAAAAATAATAGGCTAGTCATTACGGAAGGGAGTTGGTAGGAAAGGAGCTACGAGTATTAATGGGCTGGCGGGCTTGTCAGTGTTTGGCGACAGTCTGCCAGTCAGTACTTGGCTTCAAGTGGTACGTTTACTTCCTCGTGTATGCGAAAATGCACAGACGGTCACCAATGTTCCAATGTATGTGAATTCCTAAGGGGCCAAACTGCGGAGGTCATCGGTCCCTAGATTTACACACTACTTAAACTAACTTACGCTAATGACAACACACACACACACGTGCCCGAGGGAGGAAGCGAACCTCCGGCTGGAGAGACCGCGCACTCGGTGAAACGGCGCCTCAAACCGCGCGGCCACTCCGCGAGGCTGACAGTCTCCCTATAGCTGTTTGTTAGGCTGTCGATCCCTGCCCGGTGAGACTGCTGATCCGCGATCACTCGCAGCCCGTTGAACTGGGATAGCTGGCAACACGGACGCCGGAAGTTTGTAGCCGTCCTCTCTGTCGCTGTTGTCACGCTGCTTAATAACTTCAATCGCCTCTCAAATTATTCGTTGCCGCGTCCACGACTCTTCACACGAGCTTCTTGGAACAAGATAAGAGGTTCACAGCCACGGTGGTGTTCCGCTATTGCCGATTTATATTGGTGCGCTAATCACACACAACGTTCATGTTCTGCTACTCGTATGCTAACTGGTCTCTCAGTCTCCCATATGTAGGCAGCTCCGCACTCACACTCACAATGTAGTTCATATACTCCTGCATATCTAGTCTGCTGAATGCATCCTCGGTGGAACCTATCAAGTTGTGGTTCCTGTGGCTGCTACGGAAAATCGGTTTCAAACCTCGTCGGCGGAGGACGTTGTCTAGCCGTTCACTGACGCCCTTCACATACGGTAAGTGCACTAGCGGAAGCTTTTCTTCATTGCCATCTTCTCTTATTTTGTATCGGTTGACCTTGGTCTCCCTCTTTATGGTATTGTTGCCATAACAGCTGGCGCCAAACGTGTGAACTGTATATTCTGATGCAGGCTGTTTATTAGTGAATTAGGCTTCTCGTCTCCACCTCGCCGAGAGGCCAGATAACGAATGTGTCGTCTACATATCCTAAACAACAACCAATTACAGAAATGTGTGGCTTAAGAGGCGCTGTTCGATCATCGTACCCCATTCTTATTAACTCCATAGGCTCAATCAGTTCTCTAGCTGGAAAGCTGTTAGTGATTCCTTCCGCTGATCTGAAGCGATTTTTTACATTCACCCTCCGCGAAGCTCGATGGTCCGTGCCTGTCACTACTTTAGGCCTCCCTGGTCTTGATATAGATGTGCTTGTTCCTTCGCGTTTCTACAATCACTTCAGCAACACTCGAATTGGGCTTTAGTAGGGTGGAAATGTCCCTGATGCATCTGTTACTCAGGTGGCATCTAATGGCTGTCTAATGACTTCCGCGTTCGAAGATACAAAGCTACCCTGACCGATCCATTCTGCTTTTACTCCTTCTCTACTGAATACACATTACTCCCCGCCTCCCTTCCCTCGCGAGTCCACTTCTCGTGACATGTAATGGTCAATTTCGCATTACGTAGGGGTGTATGGATACTTTTCATCAGATAGTGAATTTTGGTCACGTCTAACGACTTGCTCACACGGATTTTCTTCTGCCCATATAGGAGTGTTGTACAGCTTGACAATTCCATTCATCGTGTGTTCATCGGTAAATAGCACCACAGTCGGGAATTGTGGCTGAAGTCGGCAGCGCTCTAAATACAATTGCGCTTACTGTGCTTGTCGATGGTAGATCTTCACACTGCATGGACACTGTGCAGTTGGTATGGATGTAGCCGTTGTTGACCGTAGCTCTCCACACATTACCGTGAGAAATATTTACGCTCGAGCCACTCAACGAGCGCTGGTCTACCAATACTCTTCAAAGTGTTTAAAGGTCTCCTCTTCAAATTCAACAACTGGAGACTAACATGGACGGCCAGTATACATATTACACATCTGATATCGGAGATAAATGCAGCATACTTGATACAATATTCAGAAGGTCTAATATACATACAGAAAACTTCTTAAGGCTCGATGCACACAAGCGGAGCGATTTACTATCGCTAGTTAGCAACGTCATGTCCTCTTGCGTCTCGGCACTGCATGTGAAAGAATGGAGCCGATCACTATGGCGGAGACGCTGCGAACTCGCCGCGAGAGAATTGTGGTCGCCAGCCACTGCTGCATTACAGCGTTCTGTTCCCTCTTCGTGAAGCAGCAGTCGTCGTTACGGAATGGGGCTCGGAACCCTATCGAATGCTGCAATCAGCCGGCCATAGACACAGCCGGTCCGGAAGTGGAGCGTTTCGTTGAAGGTGTGAAAAAAATACCCTGAAACGTGGGATACAACTCGCACGGAGTATCATGGTAGGATTAAGAGAGCCACATGTTTTAAGTGTGTGTAATGTTTTGTGTTGGTTTTGCTGCGAAACAGAATCAGTAAAGACACGATATAGGTAAACGTCACTGTTAAACCATTTCGTGTTTGTGTTGTAGAGGTGGCGTTTTTGCTCGAATCTGGCCACTGAAAACTTGAAATAACGTTAATCAGCAAATGTTTTGCTCCATGGCGAGAGCCGTTTCATCTGCATGCACAAATCTTCAGTTTACAATAACAGTTTAAAGTAAATTTTGTTACCTTCGCAAGTTCAGTGTAATCAATGCTTTATTGTACTGCAGCCAGGAAAAAGATAATTGTACACATTTTAGTAGTGACAGAAATTGAATAGTCTTTCACGTTCGGGGATAAATTGATGACGGCCGAAGTGGCCGTTCGGTTCTAGGCGCTGCAGTCTGGAACCGCGAGACCGCTACGGTCGCAGGTTCGAATCCTGCCTCGGGCATGGATGTGTGTGCTGTCCTTAGGTTAGTTAGGTTTAACTAGTTCTAAGTTCTAGGGGACTAATGACCTCAGAAGTTGAGTCCCATAGTGCTCAGAGCCATTTGAACCATTTTTTGATAAATTGATTCAGTGTTCACCACCATTGTACCTATCACATATGGATACATTTGTCTTGCCGTGGTAATTTGTCAGCATTGTCTATAAGGCAATCAGTGAAGACATTTCTTCTACTGTTATGTGAATTTCCCCCTTGGGTTGATGGATGTTTCATTGTCCATATCACATAGCATACCGGCCGCTGTGGCCGAGCGGCTCTAGGCGCTTCAGTCTGGAACCGCGCTACCGCTACGGTGGCAGGCTCGAATCCTGCCTCGGGCATGGATGTATGTGCTGTCCTTAGGTTAGTTACGTTCAAGTAGTTCTAAGTTCTAGCGGACCGATGACCTCAGATGTTAAGTCCCATACTGCTCAGAGCCATTTGAACCATCACATAGCATGCTTTTCAAATCCCCTGACATTTTTCAGCCACCTTTCTTCAGTGAATTTCGGGATGCACTCTTTGTGCAAGATTCCCCACAGATTTAGAAACTTTCCTCACAGTTTTACGCTGTGTTGTGTGGGCAATTCTGTATTGATAATCCAGATCCATTAGAGTGCAGACACTGCCCATATATCTGGAAAAGTTCAACAGTTGACGCTACAGCTGTTGTTTTACTGTTAATTCATCAAGCGACCATACACAATTAAAAAAATTTCTTTTCATCTCTTCCTAAACCCATGAACACTTTCACGAACGCTCTTCTCGGCATCCGTGAATTAACCATCGGGTGAGTGCAAAACCTCCTATTGTGATTCTTAATGTACTCGTAGATGAAAAAGGCAAACAGTGTCTGATTTATACTGCCTACGTGCGTACTGGTTGGCTTCCAAGCTAGTACTGCTGCGCGATTATCTCTGTGGTGCAACCGTGTGTGCGCTGAAACGATTTCTAACGCCGCGATCTCGTTGCGGGAAGAACGAGGGAAGAATGATTAGTTTTTAGCGTACCGTCGACAACGGAGCACTGGCTCTGATTGGGAAAGGACGGGGTAAGAAAACGGCCGTACATTTTCAGAGGAAACATCCCGGCGTTTCCCGTAAGCGGTTTAGGGAAATCACGGAAACGTAAATCTGGATGGGCGGTCGGAGATTTAAACCGTCATCTTTCCGAATGCGAGTCCAGTGTGCTAACCATTACGCACATCACTCTTTTGTACATATAGAGAAATGTAATAAGCACGGGTACACACTTTTCTGACAGTAGGTGCTACAATTTTTGAAATATTCGGGATACAATATATGGTGTTACTTGCAACTTTTAGGTCTCATTTAGTCTCTTCTTAATTTCTGTGAGCCGGCCGAAGTGGCCGTGCGGTTCTAGGCGCTGCAGTCTGGAACCGCGAGACCGCTACGGTCGCAGGTTCGAATCCTGCCTCGGGCATGGATGTGTGTGATGTCCTTAGGTTAGTTAGGTTTAACTAGTTCTAAGTTCTAGGGGACTAGTGACCTCAGACGTTGAGTCTCATAGTGCTCAGAGCCATTTGAACCAATTGCTGTGAACGTGAGTGATGCGAAGTCCTCCTTTCGGGGAGCCACTACGTATACTAATTTACAACGGTTCAGTCAAAAATGGTTCAAATGGCTCTGAGCACTATGGGACTTAACAGCTATGGTCATCAGTCCCCTAGAACTACTTAAACCTAACTAACCTAAGGACATCACACAACACCCAGCCATCACGAGGCAGAGAAAATCCCTGACCCCGCCGGGAATCGAACCCGGGAACCCGGGCGTGGGAAGCGAGAACGCTACCGCACGACCACGAGCTGCGGTCACGGCTCAGCCGTTGCCACCAAATTGTCCATATGCAGACAGCATGTCGGTCATACCGTACTCGTACACGTCGTAATGCTCTCAACAACGTCACTCCACTGGCGCATAACTCATCTAGCCAATTTGACGGGAGCAAAGGATTATCGGAAGATGCAGGACATCTTCACAAATGCTATTAGGTGCGGTCCGTGAATTTACCTTACACTGATGGCTAATGACTTGCATACTTGATTAGGCTACCAAACACAACCCAAAGTCCAGCTCTGAAACATTCACGCTCCACAGTACCCAAACTGCGCATTTCCAAACAGACGTTCCCGCTTGGAAAATGGTCAGTTTGACAACCCGCACAGCTTTGCCGGCGTTACTCTGTTACTCCGCAAGAAATTGTACAGATATGCGGGAGAGTACTTTGTAAAGGTATCAGCGACTTTGTGTTCTGTTTTATTCGCGTATGGGGCGAGAGTAATATGTCTGTCTACACAGGTATGACGGAGCAATGGAAATATAGAATTTCTCGAAAGGTTCAATCCAAAGTTATAAGCGAAAATGTGAAAACTTCAGTAATCCCATAAGTCTCCTGACAATAAAATTCCAGAAACATATATTTTCACAATAATTACGTTTATCTGCACAACTCGCAAGAAATTTGAATAACGTTGGTATTGCTCGAACAGTGCAAGCATTCTTGACAGGAGGTCGTCTTCAATCATGTATACAAGATAGAAGACCTTTCAATTGACGTCACCAGAAGGTGTCAAGTAGGATCGGATCAGTTTCCTTTGTATTGTAGTACAACTTCCTTGTATCCGTTAACCGTTGGGGTATTCTTGGAAACATGACGTCTCCGGTGATTCTTGAAGTATCCCCGGCATACTCAACATTCCATGTGGTTTCGGGACTGCAGATGGATGACGTCGACATCTTCTCACCATATTTCGACTGTGGGAAAATGCTCTCACGAAATTCACAATCCTGCTGATTTTATTAGTAGACTGAAGTCACTACTATTCAGTCAGTCGGACTTATTTGTAAGTTTTCATATCTCTCTCCGCACCGAGGTCCCTCTCATGTATTCGTTGTCACTCACTGGCAGTATGTTCAAAGACGATATAACAGGGCTCTCCCGCCATGCCCTTTCCTCAACTTACTTTTTATACCACAGAGAACATTTCAAACAAATTGATGGTGTTGCCGTGGGTAGGAATCTCTCCCTCTGGAAGCAAACTTTTTTTTATGGAAAAATTGAGAACAGGGCGCTCATGTCGGGAGAAGGTAAACCAAAAGTCTTGTGACAGTATGTAGATGATACTTCTGTAGTGTGGCTTCATGATGAAGAGGAGCTGTCACGACTACTACAACTTCTAAATTCAATCCACCAGAATATCTGATTTACGGTGGAAGTGGGAAAAGGCGGCTGGCTACCGTTGTAGGTGTCTTAGACGGTCGGAAAGTAGATTTACCATTGGTCATTTCGTTTTCCGTAAGCCCACTCATACGGACCTTTATTTGCAAGCGTCTAGTTACTCTCACCTTTCACGAACTGTAAATATCCTTCTAACGTTGATGCACCAGGCACGTGTTGTGTCTCGTAAAAGCGGACTTGCAAAGTAACTGGATTACCTAGAATCTGTGTTCAGGGACAATGGACATTCTCCACGTCAAATTAGTAAAGCCTTAACGAGGAATAAACGTGACCATTCACAAGATAAATAGGACAAAGAGCTATTTGAGTCCAGGGCGTGCCTCGCATACGTGGTCAATACATCTTCTAATTAGTGTGTTACGAAAATCTTGATCTCGATGAGATCCCTTTTTTTCTTTCTTTCTTTCTTTCTTTCTTTCTTTCTTTATTGTATTCCAATTCCCCATCGGGGCGGTCTTGAGATTCTTCCAAGATTCAGTTATTAAGGAATATGTGGAAATACGTTTGGAGGGAGATCTTATAAATCGTGTCGGCGGCTTTCAACTTTATAAGGCATGGGACCCGGTGATTTCTTTCAAATCTTCAGAAAGACAAAACTTTATGCCTAATGACACTTCTAGCGACAGTTAATTACTTGAACAACGAATTTTAGCTTCGTGGGCCCGCAATTCAACAGAGAGCGTGCATGCAATATCAACGTTGCGCATGCGCCTGCGTTCCTCGGATGCAGCAGAATTCGACAGAGGACGCTGAACTCTGCAGAGGTCAGTCTTGCAGCGGTAACCCAAGCGCATGCGCCACTGCGTCAGCTTGTGGGCCTAAATTTAGCGACGCAAACCGCCAATCACCAGTGTGCAACTCACCTGAAGATGGCTAAATGGTTGTCAGTCAGATATTGTGGCAAGATGCTGACGCCATCCGGCTGCAAGTCCGAAATTTCATGGAATGATGTCTCCTACGGGGACACGTGGCCCAATATGACCTGTCACTTATACTAAGCCGGCCGGTGTGGCCGAGCGGTTCTAGGCGCTTCAGTCTGGAACCGCGCGACCGCTACGGTCGCAGGTTCGAATCCTGCCTCGGGCATGGATGTGTGTGATGTCCTTAGGTTAGTTAGGTTTAAGTAGTTCTAAGTTCTAGGGGACTGATGACCTCAGAAGTTTAGTCCCATAGTGCTCAGAGCCATTTGAACTTGTCGTAAACGTTCTAGATGAGAGTTGTGCAGGAATAACAGTCCTTTTGGGGTGTAGTACTAAGACTTTTATTTCGTAATAGTGTTAGAACTTGAGTTTTATGTGGCTTGCCTATTCATCCCTGGAGAAAACTTGGGTATATAGTGACATAAGATGAGGGACAACTTCGCCAAAATGTACGAATAGTCCCTGTTCCTGGTCTCCGCGGTCTATACTATGTTTCGTCTTTGTATGGGGCAAACATAAAAAAATATCACTTAAATAGCATAAAAGAGCATGCTGTCATACGAAGATGGTCATATGCCCAAAATAAGTATTTTAAGATGAGTCATTGATCTGGTGGAGGTGTGACGGCTTTTTTCCCATACTTATGTATCTAAAAAAACATCAAATTTTCCAGTCATTGCGGAAAATATTGGCATAGCATCTGCCCTTATTCCTACACTTCATTTGTAACGTGATTAAATTGTTGAAATCATTTGCTTCTATAGCGCTATTTATTAATAATGTCTTTAGTTTCCAAACGTAAAGCACGATCGGAAAAAGAGGAAAAGGAAAAGAAAGGATATGAGTAATCAATGTAAATATCTTAAAGATTCTCCCAGCCCGGAAACTGAAATTGTGCTGTGTGTATATTAACGGAATACTTGGTAATCATTCACATTAGCAGTAAACGTGTTATAAGCAGCAGAAGCACTTCTCATTAAACGTCATGCCTACGCTCATATCTCTCAATAAACGTTTCACTTGTATGGTATGGTTTCATGCTCGAAAAGGAAGGTTTATCTCAGCTCTAATAACAATGAATATTTTCCTGGATTCTTTTTTTCATTATTTATAAAAACTGCAAACTGGGGAAGATAGTATCTCAAATCACGAACACAGCACAGACGCGCGAAAAGAGCGGCTTGTTTGAAAGGGCGCGCTAGACTAGCAGCGCCCGTTGCGGAAGGCCGTGGAGGCTCTTCGAGTAGTTCGCAGAGCCGCCGACAGAGAGCAGCAGGCGCCGGCACCTGCTCCACGAGAGACGAAAAGGGGGCGTTTCTGCCGCAACTCTGCCGCAGTTCACGTGAAGCAATATATCACGTGAACCAGAGTCTGTTTTCTACTTCATTATACAACCGTGGGTCATTTCCTTTTTAAAATTTCATTAATGTAGTGTCTTTAATCCGATTTATAGTAGCGTTTATTAAAAATGTTGGGCCATATTATGTGCATAGTTGATTGTGTGAATGAAATACTGCGTCAGTTGTTTTTAACGCTTGGCTCAACGTTGTCTGGCAGTACTCAAGCACCATTAGTTACAGCGTCTCTGTTATATTTTGTGGTTCTCTAGTCTTTTCTTCTTGTGATAGTCATGTTTCAAATATTAGTTTTTAGTGAACGGTGAATTCCGTGACAGACAGACACTGAAAATGAAAGCTACGATGTGGATATTAACACCATTTTCGCTGATAGTGCCGCAAGCTAGTACCCTGTGTCATGCTACAAATAGAATTATGTAACTTCAGCATGCCCCATCTGGAGGTGAGCCTGGAAAAATTGCCTGGAAAAACAGTCAATGGAAATAAACAATCTTTTTGTAAATGATTGGTTGCAGTTTTCTACGTTTATAGTCAATTAATATGCAATCACGGTGTTCAACATTATCTGTAATGGATTAGTTTAATACATTACTCACT
Source organism: Schistocerca serialis cubense (assembly GCF_023864345.2). Classification (NCBI taxonomy): domain Eukaryota; kingdom Metazoa; phylum Arthropoda; class Insecta; order Orthoptera; family Acrididae; genus Schistocerca; species Schistocerca serialis. The sequence continues at coordinate 622,852,900 of NC_064640.1, read as the reverse complement.
TTTCACTCTTCAGAATAAATAAGGATCCCCAAACTGCATTTCATGGGATTCCCAGCCCAGTACAGTTTACATAAACACAGTTCTCGTTAGTAACTGTAAAAAACCCTCGCCACTACAAACCAGGCCGTGGTTTCCCCATTCATTCATTAGCAAACTTTCTTATACACTATGTGATCAAAAGTATCCGGACACCTGGCTGAAAATGACTAACATCGGTAATAATGGAATTCACTATGGTGTTAGCCCACCCTTAGCCGTGATGACAGCTTTCACTCTCGCAGGCAACGTTCAATCAGGTGCTGGAAGGCTTCTTGGGGAATGGCAGCCCATTCTTCACGGATTGCTGCACTGAGGAGAGATATCGAAGTGGGTCGGTGACGCCTGACACGAAGTTGGCGCTCCAAAATACCCCAAGGGTGTTCTACAGGATTCAGGTCAGGACTCTGTGCAGGCCATTCCATTACAGGGATCTTATTGTCGCGGAACCACTCCGCCACAGGCCGTGCAGTATGAAGAGGTGCTCGATCGTGTTGAAAGATGCAATCGCCATCCCCGAATTGCTCTTTAATAGTGGGAAGCAAGAAGGTGCTTAAAACATCAACGTAGACGTGTGCTGTGATAGTGCCACGCAAAAAAACACGAGGTGCAAGCCCCTCCATGAAAAACACGACCACACCATAACAGCACCGCCTCCGAATTTTACTGTTGGCACTACACCCGCTGGTAGATGATGTTCACTGGGCATTCGCCATACCCACACCCTGCCATCGGATCGCCACATTGTGCACCGTGATTCGCCACTGCACACAACGTTTTTCCACTGTTCAAACGTCCAATGTTTACGCTCCTTACACCAAGCAAGGCGTCGTTTGGCATTTACCGGCGTGATGTGTGGCTTATGAGTAGCCGTTCGATCGTGAAATCCAAGTTTTCTCACCTCCCGCCTAGCTGTCACAGTACTTACAGTGTATCCTGATGCAGTTTGGAATTCCTGTGTGATGGTCTGGATAGATGTCTGCCTATTTCACATTACGAGCCTCTGCAACTGTCGGCGGTCTCTGTCAGTCAACAGACGAGGTCGGCCTGTTTTCTTTAGTGCTGTACGTGTCCCTTCACGTTTTCACTTCACTATAACATCGGAAACAGTGGAGCTAGGGATGTTTAGGAGTGTGGAATTCTCGCTTACAGATGTATGACACAAGTGACACACAATCAACTGATCACGTTCGAAGTCCGTGAGTTTCGCAGAGCGCCCCATTCTGCTCTCACAATATGTGTAATGACTACTGAGGTCGTTGATATGGAGTACCTGGCAGTAGGTGGCAGCACAATGCACCTAATATGAAAAACGTATGTTTTTGGGCGTGCCCGGATACTTTTGATCACATAGTGTACCAGCTGTTGCGTTCATCATTCAAGTAAGTACAAGAAACAGCACCTGTGATTATAAGAGAATCGTTATTAGAATTGCAGAACCGTCTTAGCTTGATCTTCGATAAAATTACCTTCCACCCTTTTCCCTTGCAGTGTTTGCTGAATTTTTCCTCCTTTCCCACGTGTCGCATCTCAAATTACGTGCCTGTGCTGCATAATTAATCTCTCTCTTCGTCTCCCCCCCCCCCCGCCCCTCTCCCTCTCTCTCTCTCTCTCTCTCTCTCTCTCTCTCTATCTATCTATCTATCTATCTCTTTTTCTCTCTCTCTCTCTCTCTCGCTCTCCAGAATGGGACACCAGCCTTGTTTCTTCCTTCTTTTTGGGATTTTGTAATTGCCTTAATATTCTAATAAGCATTACTACATAACGTGTGCACTGTATCTTGCTTTTCACTTTACTTCGTGTTCAGTTCAAATTAGTGGTCACAAACACTTACCGAAGATCTTTTTAAAATGCTTCTTATTCAACTCATCGTGTCCGACAATGACTTGCCTTCGCGATAAATATAAAGAAGAATCATAATGAGGATTCTAACTTAAATAGCACGTTCCCTCATAGCAGGTTCTTACATACACCGGAACACCACGGCGTGTAGTGTACGTTGCGCCATATATCCAGGATCCTTCACGTTCCATGCACAGATTGGGCATGAGAAGAAAGACAGCCTGAACAACTCTGGGCTGCTATTACTTGAATGTTACCTTCAGTATCTCTGCAAGATCGGTACGCAGGGGAAATGTTTCTAGTTTCTAAGCAGGCATTCCCCAGAGATAACGCGTTTTTCGTATAGTACCTGTCAGTTAAGAATCTGCGAACATCACATTTTTATATAAACAACGCTAATTGTGGCTTTTCATCAGTGTTGTCAAATGGTACTACTTTCTTGCGTTTACTGAAATCCGAAATTATATCTTTTGGCACATTAGGGATTAATTGCCAGTGTCTGAAAACAGTTGACATTTGTTCAATTTATAACTGGGTTATGATGAACCTTTCTCCTGCACAACTGCATCATCTGAGATGGATACTAACGCTAATAACAGTAATTATAGTAATGGTTATTTCACAGACCGAGCAAGTTGGTGCATTGGTTAGCAAACTGGGCTCGCATTCGGGAGTACGACGGTTCAAACTCTGATTTAGCTTTTCCGTGATTTCCCTAAATCACCCCAGACGAATGCCGGGATTGTACCTTTCAAATGGCCACTTGTGCCCCACCCCTAACGAACTCGATGTCGACGGGACGGTAAACCACAGTCTTCCTTTCATCCAGTATGTTGCAGCCTCTAGAATACGCCCGACACTAATCTAGTGTCTGTAAATGACTCTCCATCCAGAGTAAGATATTGTGTTCAGGTTGTCAAGAAATTTCCCACCCAGTGGTAAGGCTCGTTAGATGTCCCACACGACTTAGTCATTGTTTTAGTAGACGTCCGTGTGACACTGAATTAAAAGCTTTTGAAATGTATAGGGATAGCGAATCTACCTATCTGTTCAAATAGCACTTAAGCAATCGATTTTTTTAGTCTGTTACGCCCATGTGGGTTTCGTGTATGATATGAAGTAAAAAGTATCTCTTTGCGCTTGCCCAGAGCACACATCATGTAATTGACGTATTGTCCTCTGCCATATGGCGTCATCTGAAGGCAGCGTGCAGGTAAGGTCGCTAGTTCAAAGAACTGAGAAGCTGGACTCGGCGTTGTATTTAGCCAGACATTTCGCCCTAAAAGCCAGACTACCTATTTTAAATAGAAATAGTCAACTGCGTATTTTCCGTCATTTGTTAATAATCAGTTACAGTCATTTTTTGCCAGATCAACATTAAACGTGCTAATAGTAAAAAAAATTGGGTAAACAGCCATATAATTTAGCAATTATGACAGTCATCTTCCTAAGATAATCTTATGTTCAACTAAAAGCTTTTCATTCAGCGAATGAGGAATAACACAGGACACAGACATAAGAATAACACAGACTGTTTATATCATCGCTAAAAAGTCTAACAAAAGCAACACATGCCGAATTTGTGTATAACTGTCCGGGAAGGACCGTAAAAAGCCAGACATGTCCGACTAAGGCCGAACACCTATCACGTCGGATTGAGGGAGGACATTGAAGCAATTCAGAGGCGGGCTGCTAGATTTGTTACTGGTAGGTTTGATCATCACGCGAGTATTACGGAAATGCTTCAGGAACTCGGGTGGGGGTCTCTAGAGGAAAGGAGGCGTTCTTTTCGTGAATCGCTACTGAGGAAATTTAGAGAACCAGCATTTGAGGCTGACTGCAGTTCATTTTTACTGCCGCCAACTTACATTTCGCGGAAAGACCACAAAGATAAGAGAAGAGAGATTAGGGTTCGTACAGAGGCATGTAGGCAGATACAGTGGTTACATTGTCATTTTTCCCTCGTTCTGTTTGGGAGTGGAACAGGGAGAGAAGATGCTAGTTGTGGTACGAGGTACCCTCCGCCACGCGCCGTATGGTGGATTGCGGAGTATGTATGTAGATATAGGTGTGGATGTAGAACACCTGACAACCCTATATTGTGGGGCATGGGTTCAGAACACGGCTCTCCTGGCCGTTGTAATCGCCATCGCGATGCTGAGTGGAGTCCCAACGACACTGGTCCACCGGAACTCTTTCTTGTACGGCAAGCTGCAGATTTCAAGTACAACTGGTTTTCAGCCTTACATCAGTCATCGAACTCTCCCATTAACACAATCATTAGAGTGTAATCAAGTGTTCTCACGTAAGTAATTTATTGAACAAAATTCTAGAAAATGGGCTGATTTATTTGTCCACGTCGACTGAAAACTTTGTCGCTATCTTCCGAGCGAGAGGCGAACTACCGCTTTTTCAGTCGTGCTTTTCTCTGCAGAAGAAAAACGAGGGCGCGTCACACCTCTGACGCATACGCTTTTTCTCCTAGTGTCGATAAAAGCACAGCGCGATCACAAAAAGCCGACAGCCAAAGACTCGCGTAAAAGACGGTTGAAAGATTTGTTAGCTGAAAAGCCGGCCGAGGAAGAAAATAACGATCTACCCTCCCGAAAGGTTAACGAAGAAGCACTATTATTTGTTTGTGCTTTGTAAATCAGTCATCATTGTGCACAGATACAGTGGTTACATTGTCATACAAAGAACGACATGGTGCAACGGCCAGCACACTTTTCCTTTTTCAGCGCATTTCACTCTCTTCCCAGCGCGGAGGGGCGAGTCTTGCTAGATAGAGCTATTTCTCAGTCAAAGGTGTACGATACAGATTTAGCTTTCTTCTTTAGTAACATCACTTGCAGTAGTGCTTTTCTATAACACTGCAAAAATTTTACGGTAATTTTTGATTTAACAATTAGCCTACTTAAGAATTACGTAAGATAGTAAAAATACTAAAATACATAGTTGGGTTACCTGTATTTAAAAAATGTAGTTCTATCAGGAATAGATTGACGAATACGTGAATTATAATGACAGATCAAAATAAGGAAACAAATCAATGAAAAAAGAAATTGTGTTAAGTCCTTTGGCTTTGACATTGTTAACAAAAGTATTAATTACAGGTACAAAGTGACTAATATGTGTAATAAAGGTTGAGTCACTAACTATTGCCACCTAGAATAACTCCGAAAGTATGATAGTAGCTGAAAAGTTGGTGGGACAACAGGGGTCATAATATGACGTTGGTTTGTGTTGCTAGGTGGGGTCGCGTCAGAGATATGAAAGTCAACTTTGTTTTTTTAAATGGTATGCTATAGTTTGGTACTTATTTTCCGATAGCGGCTATCGAGACGAATCCAATTATGTGTAGCAGTAGGGTCTTTGTAGGTCAACGAAGGTCAAAAAGATGGCATAAACGTCCATTTACAGAAAGTGTTCGAAGTGATGACCATTGGTATCAATGCAGTGCTGCAATCTTCTTATCATGGGGTGAGTGGTATTCCTCATACTTTGGCACTTACCGAAGCACATCCTCTGACAATTCTCTCTCGTGTATCGTGCAAATAGTAAATAATCGCCGAATACGGCGTATCCATCTAACGTGCCACTGAAATGTAAACACCATTCGACGGTTTCGCAATACAACACTAATAGGAACGGTAAGACTAGTATGGTCGAATCAAGCGAATGTGAATGATGTATTGATTCAAAGAACAAGTCGAAATGCTTCTCATTTACGGAGAATGGCAACGGAATTCAGTGAGAGCTAGAGACTTATACGCTGAAAGATATCCTCAACGTACTCACCGTACATGTCCTACATTTAAATATGTATATAATAAATTAAGAACAACTGGATCTTTAACGCATCGGAAACATATCCGGCAAAGGAAAGTTGCTAACGAGGAAACGAAAATAGGTACTCTTGCCACTGTGGTTCGAGATCCTTGTGTTAGTTTGCGTCAAATCGCAAGGGAATCTGGCATTGAGCCAGAGTAGTGTTGTTCGTGTTCTGCATCGCCATAAATATCATCCTTACCATATAACTCTCCACCAAGAATTAACTGACATGGATTGTATGCGTCGCATTGAACTCTGCCGATGGGCTCAACTTCAGATTCAGCGGGATGACACATTTATTAACTTGATTTTTTTTACTGACGAGGCTACATTCACGAACCATGGAAATGTTAATTTGCATAACATGCATTATTGGGCAACTGAAAATCCATGTTGGCTGCGACAAGTTGCACACCAAAAACCGTGATCGGTGAACGTATGGTGTGAGATTCTGGAGGACAGAATTATAGGCCCTATGTCATCGAATGAAATCTTAATGGTAGGAAGTACACCACATTCCTGCAAGAAACATTAGGTCTGTTATTAGAAGAAATACCTTTAGGAACAGAATGTGGTATCAACACGATGGGTGTCCGGCATATTTTCCGATAAAGGCTAGAAATAAGTTGCAGAGACAATTGCTAAATCGTTGGATTGGACGCGGAGGAGATGGGTCCTGGCCGCTTGCCGTCTCTGGATTTTTTCTTGTAGGGATTCGTAAAAAACATTGTTTATAAAGACGTTCCAACTAAACCTGAAGATATGCGAGAGAGAATTGTTAGAGCATGTGCTTCGATTAGTGCCGATGTGATAAGGAATACCACTCAATCCATGATAAGAAGATAGCACCACTGCATTGAGACCAATGGTCATCACTTTGAACACCTTCTGTAAATGGACGTTCATGCCACCTTTGTGACCTCCGTTGACCTTCAAAGACCTTACTGTTACAAATCATTGGCTTCGTCTCGACATCCGCTATCAGAAAATAAGTACCAATCTACAGCATCCCACTTAAAAAACAAAGTTGACCTTCATATCTCAGACGTGACCCCACCGAGCAACAAAAAACCGACGTCATATTATGGCCCCTGATGTCCTATGCAACTTCTGTCCTACAAACTTTTCAGCTCCTATCAAACTTTCGGCGTTATTCTTGGTGGCAATAGTTAGTGACTCACCCTGTATAAAGATGGATAAAATTAAGGTAACTGATAAAAGAATAAAATGATACAAAATAAGGATTGAGGTTATAATTTCTTACAGACTTTTGCAAGTGTATTTTCTTAAGCCTGGTGCAAGTCTTTCAATTGGACGCCACTTCGGCGACTTGCATGACCGTCAGCCGACGGCACCCGGATTTTCCAAGTAGGGAAGAGCAGGACTACATGTTGCGAATTTTAGTTAACCTCAAAATTCGTTAAGAATGTTTGATTTTGGTATTCATGCGATGCAATAAAAATTAACTTATATACGCAACTTTGATATTAAAACGGTTATTTGGGTCATTTGTTGTGAGATTTTTTAGTAATAATGTTTGAATATCTAAGGTCATAAAAAAACAACTTACCCTAACTTGGGGCAAATTGTTAACATGCCAGGATAAGTTGTTACCATATTGTTAAAGTTATTATTTGTGAAATAAAAAACAATAAATGATTAAACCATGTCTATTTAAGTAATAATCAACAATGTTGCACGAAGCATCAGGTTATACAACAAGTAAGTATAATTTTTACTTAAACAATTATTAAACCTTTATCAATTAACAGATTATCAAGTAACTTGTAAATACTCAGCCTTGATAATTCAGTCTTCACTCATACTGGCTTTGTCTTAGGCTGAAAATGTCTATCATATTGCTGTCATAGGCAGAAAACATATACACTTTAATTAATCATCAGAAGATATATCACAATCACAGTTCGGGCATAGATAGATTAATAGTGCTTGATTCTGGCTACATCTGTAATGAACCCAGTTTTTACATTCTTGACACTGAACCCATTCTTTCCCAGAACGTGACTTAGAGTAACTGTCACAGCACACTAGACAATAATACTCTAAACTGTCCTCTTCACTCTGAAATCTTTCACTACTCGTTTGTAAAACCTATTGTTTAACAGACTTCCCCTTCCCTTTGCCTTTTTCCTTTCCCATTTCCTTGTGTTGTTTTACCTGTCCCTTTTACTTTACTTTTTCTCACTTTTTCATATTTTATGTTTACTTTCCTTTTCTTGCTTTGTTCCTCTGCTTTGTTTTACTGGAGTATCGGTTAAAATAGCGGATTTCCTAAAACGTCTTTTGTTTGTTGCAATCCTTGGCGGTGTCTTCGGAAAAGTACGTATTGCTTGAAATGGACTTGATCTCCGAATTGTTCTTCTATGACACCAGAAGATGCAGGCAGATTAACAACCCCTGATGGCCCTGCTGCATCAACGATTTGTCTTGTATCTGTACTAACGTTTATAATTTCAGATGCATTAGCGTCTATGCTAGTAACAGTCTCTCATACTGCTTCCGACCTATTGGTGATGATGTCGTGTGAAATGCCTAAAGTCACATCTGATGCGTTTACTAAAGCTAAAGAGCGATCTGTAACATACGATGGTCGTTTTCTGTAAAAACGTTGGGGTCATAAGGCCAAATGTCAGCTTTTCTGAAAGCGCTCGTTGCGTTTATGGGAGTCACTGCACGAGGTAGCGCGTATCTAACAATTTCTGAGATCTCATATATCGACATTGTCTTGCCAGGATTAATACGAGGCAAATTGTCCTGATCCTTTTGAAAGGTGCATTTACTCCTACATTGAATCGCTGTAGGCGGTGTGTACAATGAGGCGTGAATGATAGCATTGTTATGGACTTAGATTTCGCTTTTTCCACCACACTGATATCGGTATAAGATTAGTGATTATCGAGCAACAACAAAATCGGATCTGTAGGTGATGGGTTAGTATGTTTGATTAAATGATCCTTATATTTCACGAACTCCGTAGCTGTAATCCATCCTGAACTGTTTCCTGCACCGATAGATGCCGGTGGTCCGCCTTTTATAAATAAATCCTTGTATTTAAGCCTTGTGAAAATAAATATGTGAGGAACTGCATGACCTAATGCATTTACTGCCAGTTCCACTGTAACCAATGTCCCTCGTGTAGCAGATATTATGGGTCCAACTTGCTTCATTCCCTTGTTGGCAATAATTTTCCTCGGGTTTAGCACTGTGGTAATGACTGTTCATCTAAATTATATATTCTTGAAGGTGGAAATTTATATTTATCCAAGACTATCAGCTTTGTAAAAAAGTTCGGTAACATTGGATTTGTTAAATGATATCTCCCTGCTGGAACTCGTTGACTCCGATGTTCGTATTGGCAGACGAGGATGTATTTTTAAAAAACCAGTCAGCCAGTCTGGACCAGATTTTTTTATTTTCGTGCCAAGATGGTGGAGTATTGCGAGCATTGAATTTCAGTACACATTCGTACGCTAACTTTTTGACTTCTTCCGGCAGAAGACCAAAGAAAATTAAAGCACGTTGCAAGAGATATTCTGCTAACTTATCTTCCTGTTCTTCAGTAAGGAATAATCTTACTTTTTTGTAACCAATCACGATATTTTCTACCCTAGATCTTAGCTTTTTGACAAATCTGTTTAAAGTCATATAACAAATATCTAATTCTTTGGCAACAATTTTTATTTTCCTGTCATCGTTGTGAACTAAATCTGCCGTTTTCTGCATCAACTCCTGTTTTTCGGGTATACGTGCTTATACTACAAAAGAAAAATATAACGATATATATATTCCATTGGTGGTACAAATGAATTGGGGCAAGCTGTTCCGAGGTCACGGCGTGCCCCCGGAAAACGGAACATCTAGCCCCAATCACACATGTTGAAATAAAAGCAAGATATTGGTTACGTTACGAAACTTAGGTAATATACGCATTGTGCACCAAAACAATAGATAAATCCTTACAATAAAACACTGAATCACTAAAGGCTACTCGTTAAAATTCGTGAGATAGATCAAAAATACCAAATACGAAAATATTTATTTACGTGAACCAGCGACGCAAGGCTGTCGTTCCGGTGTTTCGAGGACCACTAGGCTGTTTACCATAGCTGCCGTCGGTGCGCTGTAGCGTTTTATTTTACGACGTGTTTACTTCATATTCATTTCTCTTTCCCTCGCGGAGTTATTTCAGTCGGAACAACTTACCTCGGTAACTTCTAGCTCCGCTCTCCCCTAGTAGCCGAGCTCAGCGTCGCTTAACTTCTGTGATCGGGCGGGAATCAGTGTTACCACTACGACAAGCCCGTTGGCATTTTCTTAATTGCATACTGGTTGAAACAGTATGCGGTTGGGTTGAGTGGGTTGATTTGGGGAGGAGACAAACTGCGAGGTCATCAGTCTCATAGGATTAGGGAAGGATGGGGTAGGAATTCAGCCGTGCCCTTTCAAAGGAACCATCCCGGAATTTGCCTGAAGTGATTTAGGGAAATCACGGAAAACCTAAATCAGGATGGCCGGACGGGGGAATGAACCATCGTCCTCCCGAATACGATTCCAGTGTGGCAACCACTGCGCCACCTCGCTCGGTCGAATCAGTATAGGCATTATAGTAAGATCGTACAAAAAAAATGGCTCTGAGCACTATGCGACTTAACTTCTGAGGTCATCAGTCGCCTAGAACTTAGAACTAATTAGACCTAACTAACCTAAGGACATCACATACATCCATGCCCGAGGCAGGATTCGAACCTGCGACCGTAGCGGTCACGCGGTTCCAGACTGAAGCGCCTTTAACCGCACGGCCACACCGGCCGGCAAGATCGTACAGTACAGTGGGATCAACAAGTCAAGAACGATTAGGAGGAGGGTATACTGTGCGAGGGATGGGGATTCTTGGGACTGGGGCGAGAGTAGGAGGGTGCAGCCGCATTTTATTTTAATGTTTGTGTGTTAGAGTGAGTGCTCTGAGTGTGTATGTCAGTGTTTGTGAGTTTATATATATATATATATATATATATATATATATATATATATATATATATATATATGTGTGTGTGTGTGTGTGTGTGTGTGTGTGTGTGTGCGCGCTAGCTTGTGTATGTGCTGTTGTGTGTGTACAGGCTGTTGCCTGGCGTCGAGGTGGAGAGGCGTGGGGCCGTTGTTTATTAGTGGGGTCATGGTGGGACGAGGTTTGGGAGGGATGCAGTCGGGTTTTGCGCCACTGTGGGCGCTGGACGTATGTATTTGAATTTTGGGCGTCGTTTTGACCTTACCCTAGTTGCCAGTAGATACTCCTTTTCCCGTCTTTTCATCAGAATGTGTCTGCCATACTTGGCTCGTAGTTTAGTTAGTATTGCTCGTAGAGGTTCTACGTTTTTGATATCACATACATCGTTACTTGATGGAGGACACTCATTCGTGACGACGGCGGTTCAGATCCACTTCCAGCCATATAGATTTATATCTCCTGTGGTCTCCCTAAATCGCGTGAGATAAATACGGAACGAGTCCTTCTCCAGCCTTCCACAATTCCGAACACGCGTTCGGTCTCTAATGACATCGTAGTCGACGCGATCTCAGGTCCTAGTCTTTGTGCGGTCGTTGAGAAGTCATTTATCGCTTCATTAGTTAAGCAGTCGGTATCTCTCTTACGTGGAAGATCCATGTTCGATTGTCGGTGGAGGGACAAGAACAGGAGGATAATGAAGGTGCTACAACGGTGTGCAAACCTTAAGGGTGAAAGCAACTTTCGCAGGATATGTTACTGCCAAGACTTTGCCCGTCTGACTTCTAGTATGGCTGAATGACATTTTGAGAAATAGCTTTTATGGTTTATCCAAATGAAATTTGTATGTATGACTGTTTGTCTGTAACTGTTATGCCCTGGTTAGTGTGGGGATTACTCCCTTATCTGAAGCATATGGGTATTGTGTACCTGGTGGTGAATTAGATGGTAGATCGGTGTGGGAGTCTACTCATAGAACTCTTCTGACTTCATTTTGATGTAAGTGTAGATCGATGGTTCTTCTAAGAGGTTCTTAGTGTGTGTGTGTTTGCCGTGTATCGGTCTACAGTGGCAATGAGGCGGAGAATTCTGTTTTGGAGTCTCTGACGTTCCTGCAGATGCCAATATGTAGTCATTGACCGAACTTCAGATCCATACAAAATAGTAGGGAGGATAACAGACCTGTATAGTCTTAGTTTCGCCAGTATGCTACGCCCCCTCCCCCTCGCCCTCCCCCCATCCCTCCTTTAGGAGTGAGTACAGTTAGGCTAAAGCAGTGCGACCTCTGCTCCTGAATCTATCTATCTGCTTTGCGAAGGTTAAGCTTTTATCTAGCACAAGATCGAAATAAGTAGTTGAGCTGCTCTATTCTATTGCTTTGTCGGCTACAGAAATCTGTCTATTTGGGGATGTAACTTTCTCGTGAACATGACAGCTACGGATTTCTCGGGATTTATCCTGATTTTCCGTAAGTTGCACTATTTCACAATTTTGTCCAGGTGCTCCTGTAGCTTTCGTGCTATGAAGGCGAGGTTGCTGTTACTTTTGCAAACCGCAGTGTCATCGGCGCACAGCGCTATCTCACCACCTAGCAACTTTGGCACGTCGTTAGTGTATAGCGAGTATAATATGGGGCCCAGAACTGAGCCCTGCAGAGCTCCTGTCACCGAGTCCCTGATGCTGCTTGCATGCTTGCCGCACCTGACGTAGTACTGCCTACCCGTCAGAAAGGAGTCCGTCATGTTGACCAAATGTCCAGGAATGTCTGACTGGGATAACTTGTAAATTAAGTCATCATGCCAGACTTTGTTGTATGCTTTCTCCTGTGCTGTGTTCCCGGTCTCTTGCCCTGCATATGTGTTCCACCAGACGCAGAGATTGGTGAATGGTACTGTGCTCGGTGATGATTGTGTTATTTCCTGTAGGAATCTGGAAAGAGTTCTGAGGCTAAGACACACTTGTACTTTCCCTAGGAAGCACAGGAGTAATACGGGTTTACAGCTTTGTGGAAGGATAAGGTTCTTATTGTGTTTAGGTAGGGTTGTAACCTGAGCAGGTTTCCAGGCAGTTGGGAAGTAGGTTAGGGAGAGGCACAGGTTGTATAGTGCAGTGAGGTAGGGGACTGCGGTGGGAGGGAGACACTCCAGATTTCGGACTCGGACCTTGTCAGAACTCGGGGATTTATTTTTCCCTAAGCGTCAGATGTAAGCACACACAAGTCGATCGGAAACCGGCATAAATTCTGTCTGTGGCCTCTCTTGCCTCAATTGAGCCACTCGTCCGACTATTATTTCTTTTTGCCTGTCACTCTCGTCATCCTCAATAACGTGAGTACGGAATTGTAACTATAGCAATGTCGTCGATACTTCTGACTTTTCCTCGTCGTCATATATTGGCCCATTTGGACCTCGGAGTTTTCTGTCTACCCTCGGAGTATCCTTCTGGATTTTCATTATCATCCATACTTGGATCATGTCTTGCCCGATATCCCTGAGTTTCTCTTCCTAGCAGAGATCTCTGTGATCTATCATCTTTGTTTTACCTCGGCTTCAAGCCACCTAAGCAAGCGACGATCGGTAGGATCGCAGTATCGCCGCCAATCCTTCCTCTCGTGCCGCTTACTGACTATGAGGTCCCATATGAGGTCCCTGGCACCAGGTCCGGTGGTCAGTCTGTTGCTTGTCTCTCGAGCACAGCTCTGGATGACGGTTGTACAACTGCTGTGTCCACCTCTCTTTCATTCCGCTTTTGGTGTATGTACTACAGGTGTTGTCCCACCAGGCGATATATTGTTCCCAGTTAGTCTGATATGTTATTTTTGCCATCATTCGGAGCGTGTCTTCGACATTGACACATTACAGGACAACCGGACTGTGGTCTGAGTTCAGCTCGTAGCGGACTATTAGCACAGCCCTGCAAGGCAGGCATTTGCACAGGAAGACATCTAAGATGTCTGGTGCGCAGTCAGGGTTGTAGGGGGTGTGAGTAGGCTAGTCGGGAGCAATTACCTCACTTGGGGATTGATATCGATAAACCTCCTCGATCTCCAACCGCTGCCATTTGTAGTGCTGCATTTCCAGTCCACTCTTTTGGAGTTCAAGTCCCTTGCTATAATAACTCTTTCGCCGATGTCGAACAACCTCTGAAGGTGCTGTGGGCCGTAATTTCTCTGCGGGGGCTTGATGCAGAGACTATATTAATGATTTGGTTGTCGATTTTTAACTCTATTCCGGTCACCTCGACCGTGGCCAAATTTGGCATATTGATTGTATGGTGGCAAGTCTTCCGCCTCACAAGGACGGCGACTCCACCTGCGCGGTCTCGCCTATCGACCCTGAGAAGAGAGTAATTACACACCTTAAACCGATCGGTCGGTGATAAACGGATCTCCTGAATTCAGAGACTGCTTACACCACGCTTGTCCGCCCTATTCTGGAGTATTGCTGTGCGGTGTGGGATCCGCATCAGGTGGGACTGACGGATGACATCGAAAAAGTTCAAAGAAAGGCAGTTAGTTTTGTATTATCGCGAAATAGGGGAGATAGTGTCACAGACATGATACGTGAATTGGAGTGGCAATCATTAAAACAAAGGCGTTTTTCGTTGAGACGGGATCTTCTCATGAAATTTCAATCGCCAGTTTTCTCCTTCGATTGCAAAAACATTCTGTTGGCACCCATCTACATAGGGAGAAATGATCATTACGATAAAATAAGAGAAATCAGGGCTCGCACAGAAAAATTGAAGTGCTCGTCTTTCCCGCGTGTCGTTTGAGAGTGCAACAGCAATGAGACAGCTTGAACGTGGTTCATTGAACCCTCTGCCAGGCACTTTATTGTGAATAGCAGAGTAATCAAGTACATGTAGATGTAGATGCAGGTGACATCTATGGCGTGCCGGTCTAGAAAAGACTCTAATTGCGGGATATTGGACAATATGCTGTCGGCATTCCAAGTTAATAATTTGAACGCTCCTGTTCCATTACGATCCACTAAAGAAGAGTGATATAGCTGCTTCTGCGATTATCAGCATTTGCACGAATCTATCTTTCGCGGAGCTGACCGCCGCTAAAGTATCTCTCACTTTTTGGACCGCTGCGCCCAGGGTGAACCCTGTAAATAGCGTCCTGATGTCTCGTGAGATCCTTCAGAAAACTTCCGAGATAGCTGCCCGCGCCTGGTGCCGCCTGAGGCGGCTCCTGTACTGGGACTGTAGCTTCATTAGTTGCTACAGTAGCCTCTTCGGGAACTTCTGTCGCTGGTGATACTTGGGGTGCGGGTGGTGGTGGGAGTGGGGACAGGGTCGACAGCTGCACAGTCGCAGGAGTCGTCGCGAGAGTAGAGACGGTGGTGGGGGGATCAAAGCTGCCCTACTTGCTCGCATAGTCCGGAATTCTCCGGGTTGAAGTTCGAAATTTGCCTTTGGCGAGTTTAACACTTGAAGCAGCCGTTGTTGTAGCGGCAGTTTTCCGCTGCCTCTGGTTTTGTGTCAGTATCTGATGCACTTCGTAGCTACGGTAGTTAGTTGGGTGGGAGGCTTTACAGTTGGCACAGTCTGTGGTTGACACTCTCTGCTGGTTGGATAGCGTGGTGAGAAGGGGGCATGCGCGTTTAAAGGAGCTCTTGGAACCAGGGAAGATTCGGCGACTGGACTGGCCTGCCCGTTTACCCAACTTGAATCCCATCGAGCATGCGAGAGATGCGTTGAAGAAACGTACTGCAGTACGTCCATATGCACCAACAACCACTCAGCAGTTGTCAGCCATCCTGGTGGCGGAATGGAATGCCCGACAACAAGAATTCATACCAAGCTTACGGACAACATGAGACCACCTCCGTGGTGATCTCACACCCTATTAAGAACCATGTCCCGCCTTTTGTATCGTCCAGGGAGCCATCGCATGTCGCGGTGACTTCGACGTAGTTATTGTCTTAGATTTAAAGTGTCATTTCAGTTAACATCACTGCGTATTTCTTGTAGTTATCTTTTGTACTACACTGTAGCAGTTATTTCTATCTATCATTGATCTATGGCACTTGGCAATGACACATCATGTGAACGTTACTTTGGTCCATCAGTTTTTCATATCAGTGTACTTGAAGGGGCAACAGTGATTCCACTTTGGAAAACCGTACGCTAGCGGCCAAGGGAGCATTGTGCTAACCGTATGTCCCTCAATAACGAACAACAATGGCGTCTTACGGAAGACGAGATGGCCGCCGGTGATCCTTTAACCGTGGTTGTGGAGTAACCTAATCCTGTATAGGTCTTCCTTTCGGCTTCGATTCGGTTAGAGTGGGATCAAAATTCCCACTGGAACATTGAATTCTGAGTTTTCCACGGTTTTCCTAAATTGCTTGTGGCAAAAGCCGGAATTGTTCGTTTAAAAAATAACAGGGCCGTTCCTGTTACGTCATTGTCCCGTCCGAATTTGTGCTCCGTTTGTAAAGGTGTAATGGACCGCCATCATCAGAAGATTTAGTTACAATCTACTTTTCTTAATTTTAACTGTACACCTCACCGTGATGCACGATGTCCGTCTTGCAGCATCAGCTACGGAAGTTTGATGTTCACTTCCGCGACGCTGTGTCTCCTGGATTAATTCTGTTTAGTAAAGAACAGGGGATAACGAACAATACTTAGGTCTTTGCCGAGCGAGGCTTTTTAAGTTATCTCTTTTATGTATGAATTACATTTCTTTACATTTCTTCCAATGAATCTCAGTCTCCATCTGCCTTACCACCACTGGTTTTACGTGGTCATTTCATTTGAAATAAAACCACGCAGCCGGCCGGAGTGGCCGTGCGGTTCTAGGCGCTACAGTCTGGAACCGAGCGACCGCTACGGTCGCAGGTTCGAATCCTGCCTCGGGCATGGATGTGTGTAATGTCCTTAGGTTAGTTAGATTTAATTAGGTCTAAGTTCTAGGCGACTGATGACTTCAGAAGTTAAGTCGCATAGTACTCAAAGCCATTTGAACTATTTTTGAAAACCACGCACATATTCCAAAATATAAGGGCTGTGACTGTTTCCAGTGAGTCATTGTCAATTATGGGTCTGTCCGCCAATTTAAGCATGTTACGTTGTATTTGTTCAAGTTGAGGGTTAACTGCCAGTCGTTCAACTAAGGGTCGGTGCTCATCACGTCTTTCTGCATTTCATTACAGTTGTCCGTCCTTGCGAATTCCCTATATTCAACGGCATCATCTACAGATAATGAAAATTTATTCCACATCCAGAATTAGAATGCATTACCGTCTGGGTAGAGATCTACCGATGTAGCGATCTCGGTAGTGAAACGAGACAACGCATTTGTTAGAAACTCAGAACTTTTTGTAATCTCACACTAAATTCTAATACAAAAGATTTTGACAGAAATGAAGACGAAAATAACAGTGAGATGTGTGAATGCAGTGGCTAACTTCCACTCTAACAACTACACGCAATATTCGCTCTACATTTGACGAGTACGAATGTGGTCTACTGTTTTCCGAGTTTTAGAAAATATCTCTAACAACGCTGAACTACTAATTACAGCATCCTACTTCCCCTAAATGCAGACGTGCTCGGTTTTGATTCGGTGCAGAGAAACACGCGTTTGAGCAGTTGTTACCGCAGATGGCAGCCGTTGACAGCGATCTCGCCATTCCGTCCCACTGATACCTGCTGTCGGGCACCATAACACCGGCGCATTACCTCCGATCTGCATTCCGCAGCTGTTTGCAGTGTTTGTTGTAATGTTAATCATAAGTCATTCGGTCTTTTACTCTACAAATAATTCGACGAGCTAGTGGGAAAGTTGAAACGTAATAGGTGTTACCGAAGGACTTACTGCAGCGCTAGCGTCACTTCTCATTGCCTGAACGAAAGGTACCGTATTCTCTTATGAGAAAATACGGATATCTTTCTTGTATACAGCTTTTCCCAGATAAATAGGATCAAAACAACACTGAAAGTAGAGAATCCTAAACTGAGTATTTTTAGATAAGAACAGCAGGTCGGAAGTGAATATTTCATGACATGCTAGGCCTTCAATGATCAACACATGTGAAGTATGGGTTTCTCAAGCTACTGCCTGCCGTACTGACGTTGATGACGCTACCTTGAACAGAAATACAAGTTTGTGATGTGTTCACGGTGGATTCTGCCACTTTTTACGGCGCATGACTGATTGTCGATGATCAGGCATTAGTTGTTACCAGTCCTTGCAGACATGCATTGTACTT
Source organism: Schistocerca serialis cubense (assembly GCF_023864345.2). Lineage (NCBI taxonomy): Eukaryota > Metazoa > Arthropoda > Insecta > Orthoptera > Acrididae > Schistocerca > Schistocerca serialis. The sequence goes on along the minus strand of NC_064640.1, from coordinate 622,834,942 downwards.
ATGGTACGACAGGATGGATTGCCCGGAATGCTAAAAGAATGTTCAGCTAAAAGTTTCACAACAAGCATTATCCTAACTTACCCCCGTGGACCAAAACGTACGAGAAACAGGGTCGTTCAAACTACAGACAGCTGGACAAGGTTCCCAAGGTTCGGATAGTAGAAACTGAGATGAACATAGCTACTGCGTGAGTTGTATAGGCGGAGGAGCACTAGGCCAAGTAAGGGTTGAACATCATTCGTGACCAAAATATTCATTTAATTTTTTGTGCTTAAAGGATCAATCAAATCCATTAAGAAAAAATTACGTGTAAGCTTTCAAAAATTAATTTAAAAAATACGTTAAAAACAGCAACAACAAGTCTCGAGAAATTTCATAATTATTTACTTCCCCAACATGTGCTTCAGTGTTTACTTCGCATTCAAGTAAGACTTTGATACACTGTCACACTGACCCACATTATATTGTTAAAAATATAGAAAATCCTAAGTGTTGTATAAGGTTATGAAAATATCTATGTTCAGATACGCAAAATAAGCTTTGCACTTAACTAACACAGTTACTGAAGCCAGTACATTTAATAACGCATATTACAGAAGCAAGGATATTTTTTGCAATTCCTTTAGAATTAAATGCTTATCACTAAGTTTCAATTCCTATAATGAGATACAATGTAATTATTAGGACACTAAAACATTTTAGTACAAGCTTATGTGACATAGGACCGATGCAGAAATTTAATATAGTACCTATGCTTCAACAAAACAGCTACAACAAGAAGAATTTGTGTGACAAACAATTTAAGAATTCCGTTTATCGTGTTTTCTGAGAGCCAGTTTACTGATTTACAATTTTCTTGGTATCACAGAATGTTCCGCAACACCACTCAGCAAAGAAATGAAGACTTGTTAAAACAATGACCTTAAAATTTAAATTCAGTTCCCCAAAAGGAAACACAGACACAATTTAAAAAATACGTAATTAAAAAAAAAGCCAAGACGGGTAGAATGTTGCGTCAAGCAATTTTTCTTTTTCCCCCATTCGAGTACTACTGATCCAGAGGCAGTGCAACTCGCAACATCAGAATCCAACCGGATCCACCCAGGTAGTTACTCAGCGTAAATCAGAAAAAGACACCTACCGAATAACGAAGACATTTCTGCGCATGGCGCTAGTAACTGCCAGTATTACCTGGCAAGAAAAAGGATGCTTAAGTCCAACAAATAATTAAATCATAAATTATTTTTAACCATTCAATCATGAAACTGAGCACAGTATGGCTAAAAGCGCAATTACTCACCCACATACCAATTAAGGCTCAGAAAAGAAGCCCTCTGTCATTAATAGCAAAAAACAATCGGGATTTATTACTGAAGACACACCAAAATCACAACAAAGATATAAGGAGATAAGTCTGTCAACTGCAATTCACTTTTAAAACAGGGCCCGATGGCGTAACGGTAGCAAGGGGCCGCCACGCGGGACGGAAAATCAACAAGATTTGAATGGATGCACAAGGTTGGCAAACGAACTTAGATTACGTTAGCAGACAGTACTGTAAATAACAAGCAATGGGCACGAATTGTTTTCTTTCAGAGTTAACAAGTTAACCAGTAAGCATCAAAGCCATTCGCAGCAATAAATGAGTCCACATACACTGAAGAGCCAAAGAAACTGGTGCACCTGCCTACTGTCATGTATGGCCCCCACGAGTACATAGAAGTGCCGCAACACGACCTGGCATGGACTCGACAAATGTTTGAAGTAGTGCTGGAGGGAATTTACACCACGAATCCTGCAGGAAAAAAATGGTTCAAATGGCTCTGAGCACTATGGGACTTAACATCTATGGTCATCAGTCCCATAGAACTTCGAGCTACTTAAACCTAACTAACCTAAGGACACCACGCACATCCATGCCCGAGGCAGGATTCGAACCTGCGACCGTAGCAGTCGCGCGGTTCCGGACTGAGCGCCTAGAACCGCGAGACCACCGCGGCCGGCAATCCTGCAGGACTATCCATAAATACATAAGAGTACGAGGGGGTGGAGACCTCTTCTGAACAGCACGTTGCAAGGCACCACAGATATGCTCAATAATGTTCATGTCTGGGGAGTTTTATGGCCTGTGGAAGTGTTTAAACTCAGAAGAGTGTTACTAGAGCCACTCTGTAGCAATTCTGGACGTGTGGGGTGTGCCCCGCTGGAATTGCCCAAGTCCGCCGGAATGCACAATGGACATGAATCGATGCAGGTGATCAAACAGGATGCTTACTTACGTGCCACATGTCGTATCTACACGTATCAGGGATCCCATATCCAACAGCACACGCCCTACACCATAACAGAGCCTCCACCGGCTTGAGCAATCCCCTGCTCACATGCGGGGTCCATGGATTCGTATGGTTGTCTCCATACCCATACACCTCCATCCGCTCGATACAATTTGAAACGAGACTCGTCCGACCAGGCAACATGTTTCCAGTCATCAACAGTCCAATGTCGGCGTTGATGGGCCCAGGCGAGGTGTAAAGCTTTGTTTCGTGCAGTCATCAAAGGTACACGATTGGGGCTTCGGCTCCGAAAGTCCATATCGATAAAGTCAAGTTGAATGGTTCACACGCTGACACTTGTTGATGGCCAAACATTGAAATCTGCAGCAGTTTGCGAAAGGGTTGCACTTCTGTCACGTTGAACGATTCTCTTCAGTCGTCGTTGGTCCCCTTCTTGCAGTATCTTTTACCGGCCGCAGCGATGTCGGAGATTTGATGTTTTACCGGATTCCTGATATTCACGGTACACTAGCGAAATGGTCGTACAGGAAAATCCCTACAACAACGCTACCACTGAGATGCTGTGTCCCATCGCATTGTTCAAACTCACTTGCTTCTGTCAAAACAGCTCGCCCTCCGCTAGAGGCAAAGGTGGCATGCGGAAGACGTACCGCGACCTATTGACACGATACGGCTTAGGTGTTGTATCGTGCTGAAGAATTATAAACTAAGTTAGCCGTCAATTTGTCCATGAAATGTATACTTCGAAGAAAACAGTAGGAAGTACACGCTTGTCAAAATCGAAGTGTGGAAGCATTGGGACCATATGATTTTGAACCCCTGGTTTCTGACTACGAATTATCCAGCGCTGTACTGCAGATGTCAATTTTCTACAGACTGTATAAATCAGAGGTGAGACCTCTTTCAACCGTCATTGTGTTTTAAATTGCCACAATAGCAATATCTGACGCCATGAAAGTCCAAACGCGCAATTCGACTCATACCGCTAGAAAAGATGAACTATTGGACCTAATTTGGTGCCACCACGTTTGAATGGTGCACGTTACCTGGTGGTCATTGGAGACGTTGTGCCACAATTGTTGGAGGCTGGTCTCTTGCGTGGTTTCAACATGACGAAGTACCATCCTAATTCAATATTAATGTGCGTAAGCACCTGAGCGACCGAACTCTCATTGACGGATTGGGAAGGAAGGTCCTGTCCCAAGGGGAGAGCATAGCCGAATATCACGCTTATGATTTTTTTTCTAGTGGAAATACAGAAAGTGGTAAAACCGGAAGAGGAACAGGTTGATATGGTCCTAGCTGCCTGTTCTGTTGTGCAGGGTGGCCAAACCAAAACTGGTCCGGAAAGTACTTCATCTACCGTTAAGTGCCTCTGGAGGTATATGTAAGTTTGTTTGCCTATCTTAAGGTGTGTGAAATATTTTATGGGCTATTTTTATTTTTGCCCCTCTGTACAAAGGAAACAGGAATGTTAGGAAGAACGTGAGAAAAATTTATGCGCTTTGTAATGCATTAAGTGAGACTGGTGGTCTTTACTTTGAACAGCTGCTATGAGCTGAGGTTGTAATCTGTTAAGATGTATGTTGTTTATGTCAATTAAAAACTAAATATCGATTTGTTACTATTAGTTTCTTATCTGAAAGTATTCCTTTCAGAATCGTCTAGTAACTGCATCATTCTAACCAGAAAGGTTTGGAATATCCTGCATGTTATTCGTACCGGTAACACATCATTGCGAGGTGTCTGTTACAGCTTCTCTAGTCCCGCTTTGATCTCTCTCTCTCTCTCTCTCTCTCTCTCTCTCTCTCTCTCTCTCATCTATACTTATAATAGAGAATCAATGTTAGGAATACGTATACGCGTCAACTACAGGTGGAGAGCGCAAATGACGAATGTGTAAAAACATATCTGAGGTTACAACACTGATGCGCTGGTTTTATGGACAAGCTGTCAAAGCCCTCTTCTTCTTTTTATTCGTTGGCTAGGACCAGTGATGTATTTAGAGGGCGAAGCTTTACGTTCTGGTTGTACCGACGCGTGGTTTATGTATCGGCTGACCCAAAAAGTAAGACATTTATTGTAAACGTATTGCCCGCAACTCTTTGTTTCCACAGTATTGCGCAGACTACATGTATTGTCTAACAAAATGGAGAACTGCAGCGTTAGAATAATATATTTTTCATAGACAGTTTGCGTTTCAGTGATATTAGTATTTTCAATATTTGCGTACATCAGTTCACCGCTGTGTGTATCTGCTCTTTATCTATTTAAATATGCGGTTCGTCTGTTCAGAGAACGCAGCTGGGAAATATGACTACTATCACAAGTAAACGTTTTCATTAAAAAATAAGAAAACAGACACGTAGTTCTCTATTGATTCACCGGAGCTGCACCGCTCTCTTGACGGTATCTTCCTAAATATTAATTTTCACTATTTTCTTTACTTTTGGATAACGAGACACATTTCCGTTGGTGTAAAGGGCAACTTAATGATGTGTTCCTATTGCATATAGGTCATCTTTCTCTGCGCTACGAGATAATAAAATACAAATGTTTTTGACTGTGTGTAAAATTGTATCGTAGTTTCCCTAATGAATCCAAATGCACGTTTCATTGTTTATCTAAATATTATCTCTGTGAACTACTTACGAGATAGAAAGTTTTACATTACTTCCATTATACAAGTAGAGTACTAAAAAACAATTTCCTAGAAAGTCGCAATTTTTTTAACATGACCTGGTGCATAATTTCGGAAGCTCTATGAGGCTGTCTGTGGTTATTAAAGTTATTTTACGCCAGGAAGTCGCGGTGCCAGACGACCTTCAACATAAACAAATATAACGTATTACACTTATGTAAGTGGAGTGATATTGGTATTGAATAGAATTGGGGAGAAGGGGAGTTTGTGGCACAATTTGACAAGAAGAAAGGACCGGTTGGTAGGACATGTTCTGAGGCATCAGCGGATCACAAATTTAGCATTGGAGGGCAGCGTGGAGGGTAAAAATCGTAGAGGGAGACCAAGAGATGAATACAGTAAGCAGATTCAGAAGGATGTAGGTTGCAGTAAGTACTGGGAAATGAAGAAACTTGCACAGGATAGAGTAGCATGGAGAGCTGCATCAAACCAGTCTCGGGACTGAAGACCACAACAACAACAAGTGCAGTGATGCATTACTGTTTTACAATCAATTACTGTAAACCAATAAGCTATTTTTATGTAGGATTATGAGTCCGGAGCGAATTAAAGTGGTATACAAGTTTTAGGAAAGTCAGAGGCAGAACGAGATTAATTGGGAGAATCCTGTGTTGTAAAACTGTTTTCAACTCGAATGTTGGTTTGAACACCAAAAATGCTTCACTATGCATGATCCTACTGTAAGTGACATGGTCTTACCTTCCTTCGTATTTTGAACTTGCCCATCGAGTTGAGAGTGAGACTTAAAGTTCAATGTGCACACAGAACCAAGGTGCAACTTGGCATTTTTCATAAATACAAACTGTTACCGGGGGTAGAAGCAGCAATAAATGACGGAAAGAATCCTAGGATTTAGCACTGAACCTTTGGATTTGTAGTCTGATGTCAACACAGCCTGCGACCCATATCCTAAGGGAACGTAATTCACCAACGAAGGAGGCAGCTTAAAAATAGACGTTTAGACAATGTTTGAGCACTGATCGTTAGTTTTGGAAGCTTATCATGTATGATTACTAGACGAGATAGGGAAGATCCAAGAGAGGCAAGGCGTTCCGTCGCTACCTTGTCTAGTAAGTGCGAAAGCGTTACGGAGATGCTCATCCAATTCCAGAGGTGCATGCGACGAGAAAGGCTTTTTGTGTTACGGAAGTGTTTACTGTTAAATTGTTGTGAATGAACTTCCTAAGTAGAGCCAAACGATATGAAACTTCCTTCCACATGTGTTTCGCGAAATAAGAGCTACTGGGAAATAAGAGAAATTTGAGCTCATACGAACGCTGACAGACAGCCATTCGGCGATTCGTGAATGGAACAGCAAGAGAGAAAAATGACAAATTACACACTGTAAGGTGACCATCGGAGTGGAGACGTAGTTGCAGACACAGAAGGCTATGTCAGTGTTATCTCTTGCTTTTAAACTACAGTCTCAAAACGATGTAGCCTTTCGAAACTTCTTGTCTGCCGTCTGTAGCTTGGAAATTTGATACCAGTTTGTGTAGTTTCTCTTGGAAGTGTGGAAGCGTACTGACCCCGAAAATCTCGTCCTCGAATTCGAGTCTCGTTCCAGCACGCAGTTTTGGTGCACAAAGCGCGTTTTGAAAAGTTAGATGAATGTTACTAATCGCGCTGGTTAGGAGGAGGCACCCGCGCATACGCAATGAGACACGTGTCAACAAGCACCCCCTATAGTGGAAATCACAGCAGTGAAGCAGTGGTGCACGCTGCGACCAAGCTAACGGAGTCAATCTGAGAAGTCTTGTCACTGCAAAATGGACGACGCGTTAATATGATGTTTACTTCAAATTAGGGAACAAGGCGACGGACACTCGTGGAATGTTAGTGCAAATGCACGTTGTTGAAGCAGTGAGTAAAAAGTGTGCGTTTTAGTGGTTGAAACGCTTTAGAAACGGAAAGGAAGAGGTCGAGACTGAGCCGCGTTCGGGTCGACCAGGTATTATCAATACGATCCAGAGACCAAGCCACAGTCAACGGCATGATGTTAATCGTCTTCTCTGACCCCCCCCCCCCCACACACACACACACGCACCCACAAAAAGAAACTGGTTGACAAAATCCAAGACGCTGATCTTCTGTTTCAGCAGCAAGGGCTTGATCCACTATGAATGTCTACCAAAGGGTGAAACCATTAGCGCCGTAGTTTACGAGTAAGTTTTGAAACGGCTGCTGCAACACATCCGACAGGTTCCGCTAGAACTGTACCAGATTGAGCAGAGAAATTGTCTAAGCGAGAACGCCTGTCCGCACACTGCGATCCGCGTTTTCAACTTTCTCGTTCAACGCAAGGTTATCAAATTGTTTATAAAAGATCTAGGTGAAATCAAGTTAACTGTTGAATGGTTCTACCAGCCACCCGATTCCGCTGTGACGGTTTTAGAGTCACTGACAGAAAGTCTACTGTCAGAAGTGAAATATCCAGATCATGCTGTATTGGTTAGATGCGACTATAGCATAGCGAGTATAGACTGGGACGTCTATGGATTCATAGCAGGGGATACAGACAGACAGTCCTGCAATGTTCTTTTGAACGCGCTTCCGAAAACTGCCTTGAGCAGCTAGTTCGGCAGCCCACACTTCTGTTATCAGTAACCATGATTTCATCCTTGTGATTTTGGTCACTGAAGTTAATTAATCAGTAAACAAGACTAGGAGAGTATTCCTGCTAGAGGGAAGAGACAGACAGTAGTTAGCACCTCATTTAGACAGTGAGTTGAGATCATTTAGTTCCAGTACTAAGGACGTAGAGGAATTATGGACAAAGATTAAAAGGATTTTAAATCATACTCTGGAGAAGCATGTGTGAGTAAATGAATTAAGGACGGAAAAGGCACAGTGTGGCTTAACAACAAAATTCGAAAATGTTGAGGAAGCAAAGGCTGTTGCACTCTCACTTAAAAAAGGAACGTGCAAATGACGATAAGCAAAAGTTAATAGAAATTCGTACGTCTTTAAAAAGGCCGATGAGCGAAGCTTACAACAACTAGCAACGTCATACCTTAGCAAAAGATCCTGCCGAGGACATGGGAAAATTCTGGTCGTACGTAAAATCGCTAAACAGATCTAATACTTTCATCCAATCACTCGTATATCAGTTTGGTGTGGCAGTAGAAGATAGCAAAAGTAAAACCGAATTTTTAAATTTCGCATTTAAAAAATCGTTCACCAAGGAGAACTGTACAAACATACCATTGTTCGACCATCGCACTGATTTCCGGCTGGAGGACATAGTAATAAGCATCGCTGCTGTAGAGAGACAACTGAAGAGATGAAAGGAACTATATCGCCATGACCTGATGGAATACCAATTCGGTTTCACAGAGAGTACTCTGCAGCACTCGCCCCTTACTTAGCTTGCATTCATAGCAAATTTCTAGCCCAGCGCGAAGTCCCAAGCGGTAGTAAAAAAGCGCAGGTGACTCCTCTATATGAGAAGGATAAAAGAACAGACCCGCAAAATTACAGACCAATAGGTTTAACATCGGTTTTCTGCAGAATCCTTGAAAATATTCTCAGTTAGAATACAATAAATTTCCTTGAGAGGGAAAACCTTCTGTCAACATATCAGCTTTCCCTTTTCTCGCACGAGATCCTGTGAACCGTGGATGAAGGACAACAGGCGGATTCAGTATTCCTAAATTTCCCTAAAGCATTTGTCACGGTTCCACACTGCCGACTGTTAACGAAGGTGTAAAGATACGGAATAGGTTCCCACGTGTGTGAGTTGCTCGAAGACTTTTTAAGTTACTGAAACCAGTATGTTGTCCTCGACGGTGAGCGTTCATCAAATGGCTCAAATGGCTCTGAGCACTATGGGAATTAACATCTGAGATAATAAGTCCCATAGAACTTTGAACTACTTAAACCTAACTAACCTAAGGACATCACACACATCCATGCCCGACGCAGGATTCGAACCTGCGACCGTAGCGGTCGCGCGGTTCCAGACTGAAGCGCCTAGAACCGCTCGGCCACACCGGCCGGCCTGAGTGTTCATCAGTACAGGGGTATCGTCAGAGGTGTCCCTGGGAATTTTGATAGGACTTCTGTTATTTTCTACATACATAAATGATCTGGCAGCAGTCTGCGGCTGTCTGCTGATGATGTTGTGGTGTTTAGGAAGGAGTCGTCGTTGAGTGTCAGTAGGATACAAGATCACTTGGACAAGATTTCGAGTTGGTGTGACGAATGGTAGCTTATTCTAAATGTAGAAATATGTAAGTTGATGCAGATGAGTGTGAAAAACTGATCCATAATGTTGGAATACAGTATTAGTAATTTGCTGCTTGACACAGTCACAGCGATTAAATATCTAGGCGTAACGTTGCAAAACAATGTGAAATGCAATGAGCATGCAAGGATTGTAGTAGGGTAGGCGAATGGTCGACTTCGGTTTACTGAGAGAATTTTAGGAATATGTGGTTCATCTGTAAAAGAGACCGCATATATGATACTAGTGCGTCCCATTGCTGAATAATCTACAAGTGTTTGGGATCCGCACCAGGTCGGATTAAAGGAAGACATTGAAACAGTTAAGAGATGGGCTGCTAGAGTTGTTCCTCGTAGGTTCGAACAACACGGAGATGCCTCGGAAACTCATATGGGAATCACTGGAGGGAAGGTGACGTACTTTTCGAGGAGCACTATCGAGAAAATTTAGAGAACCGGTATTTGAGGTTGATTACAGAGCGATTCTACTGCCGTGAATGTACATTTCGCACAAGGACCATGAACATAAGATTAGAGAGATCAATACTGATACGGAGGCATACAGAGAGTCATTTTGCCCTCAGTCTGTTTGTGAGTGGAACAGAAAAGGAATGGTACAGGGTACCCTCCGCCACGCACCATGCGGTGGCTTGCGGAATTTGTATGTACATGTAGATACAACTGTTCTTAAACACCTTCCTTATTATCAAGATTTCGCGCCGGCAGACTCCTTTTTGTTTCCGGTCTTAAATTAGCCCTGAAAGGCTTACGCTCCGCGTGCGTTGTGGATATCCAACAAGGCGTGACCACGGTGCCGCAGAGGTTACACAAGATGAGTTTCCCGACAGTTTTCAACAGTTTTACAAGAGCTGTCAGAACTGTGTTGTAGCTAATGGTGACTACTTTGAAGGCTAGTAAAGGTACTTTGTTTGTAACTCTTGTTTCCTTTATGTTCTAAGACCATTCACCGAACTTTTCAGATGCAGCTTACAAATCATAGCGTATATTTTATTGGAAGTTGAAATCTTGTCATCTCAATGCTAATATTGTTCCGGTGTATCTCTGCAGTCGTTCGGAATGACGAAAACGGTATCCGCGTTCTGTCTGATATCTGTTCAGCAAGAAATGTATCTGACTTTGAAGTCCTAGTACAGAAAGATTCTATTTAAAAACGAAAGCCTTCGTGAATTTAAATCTGATAAGTATCTCAAAAAATATTTTTTGTGTAATTTCAACCCATTTTACAAAACATAGATTTTACTGCTGGGAAAACTCAACAAGTCTTACACGTCCGTAGATGGATCCGCACTGTGCTACCACGTTAACAAGCACATCTGCGGGATGTCACACAGCTGACGATGATGGTATGTTGTTTCTGAGTTGGATCGTCTTTAGTTCCTAGCACCTTTTAGCAATTACAAATGGAAGGAGTATGTTACGTCAGAGCCACTCATGCTTTTTCTCTCTCATCTTCGTCAAATACTTCTTATTTTTCCTTCAACGCATTGTACTTGCTTAACCGCAGCACTCGTAATTCGTACTTTCCCCACCATTGGTCTCACCTTAACCTGCAAGTAGAATGCACTCTACGCCTTTATTTAACAAATCGTGTAAAGTGTACACTAAGCTCTGGTTTCGTACAGTGGCTGAATGTATAAGGATGCCGTCGAAATCCAAGAACAGGAAATTGACGCAACAGGAAAGAGTGGGGACTTAAATTAGATAGAGTATGGGCCGTAGTACTAAATAAAACTTACAGCAGCAACTCTTCGGCCGAACGAACTGTACACATTGCGTCGGCGAGACTCGACGATCTTCGGTGGTGTTCGAATGACGTCAACTGACAACGAGTGTTGGTTAGAGAAAATATGATCCGTATTTTCCTTTCTAAGTATTTGTCGTCAATCTATCAACCAGCTATCTGCATTAGTTTTGAGGATAGCTCCAGCAGCAAGAGGCGAAACACTAGGCTATAAAACAAGCAAGCCTTGTACCATGGACAAAAGCTCCAAAATCAGTTATCAGCAAAAAGGTAAGCTTTGTTTGTATTCGTGTTTTTACTGCCAGTATGGCTCGGAACTTGGTGAATGTTAACAACGAAAGTTTGTCTCAAAGGCTCTGTTTATTCTTGATGTTTCTCAATGAAACATCGAGAGCATCGCACTCTTTGTTTTGAATGTTATTTTGGGGCGATGGTTCTCTACTCAAAACTGAAATTTGTGGCAGGAAAACTAGGTCGCTTCCTTTCACAACTAATTAATCGTAATTAGCAGTCGAATGAAAAGAGCGGATTGTGATATAATGTTCTTTAAACTTTGTTAGCTGTGATTAGTTTACATTGTTATACTAGTATGTTGTAGACACTCACTGAAAACTTTGTCAGCATAACACTTAACTGCTAAAGCTGTGCTGTTACTTAGTTTTCGCCAGGTAATTATCTGTGTAATACACCGTTTCTTCTCCGGCTAGATAAATGAAATGCATTTACTTTATACCTTGTATCACTCTTTGAGTATATGCGCTTATGTTCATGTGCTGGAGTTACTTTTTATTCCAAATCATACAAGAAACCCACTTGTGTGTAATAGACTAAAAAAATCAATTTATTAAGAGCTATGTGCCAAGTTGAATAACTGCCTGCATAACGGCCAGAGTTGGACCAACGTCTTACCGACTTCCACTTCTTTCACTTGAATCAGTCACCCAATTTTTCTGAAATTTCAATTACTTTTTTGTCTCTGAACATGCACATCACATTTACCGATTTCAATCCCAATCGGATCATTCCTTCGGGGTGCGTCTCTTTTTTGTTTTTGTTTTTTGCCTTAGAGTGTATTTTGGACGTCACCACCGCATTTTTGAGTGTAGAAATGCAAAATAGATAGCACCAGATTCGAGCAACAAGATACGTTCACACACACAAGTAATCGACCGCCAGGTGAACCACGTATGGTGAGGAACCTCTCCTTTGTATAGTTCTCACGCCGATGCTATTCGCAAATGTGTAATGGACTGCCTAATACGCAAGCCACAGTGCAGCGTATCGCGAAGGCTTCGTTTCCTTCTCTGTTCCACTCGCAAACAAAATGAGGGAAAAACGACTGTCTATAAGCTTCCGTGCAAGTCCCAATTACTCTCATCTTATCTTTGTGACCATTGTGTGAAGTGTACGTTGGCGGCAGTACAATTGCTCTGTAGTCAGCCTTAAATGCCTGCTCTCTAAATTTTCGTCGCCAACCCTCCAATGATTCCCATTTGAGTTCCAGAAGCTTCTACGTAATACTCGCTTGCTGAACGATCACACCGGTAACAAATCTAGTAACATTGAATTGTTTCGATTTCTTCCTTTAATCCGACCTGTTGAGGATCCCAAACACTCTACCGGTACTCAAGAATGGGTCACTCTGTTGTTCTATTCGCCGTCTCCTTTTTAGGTGAGCTACATTCTCCCAATAAAACTAAGTCGTCAATACGCCTTCCTTACTACCAACCTGACGTGCTCATTTCATTTCATATCGCTTTGCAAACGCCTAGTTATTTAATCGATGTGGCTGTATAAAGCTGCACACTACTAATGCTGTAGTCTAACTTTACAGGATTGTTTTCTTACTCACCCGCATAAAAAATCATCAGGGATTACGAGACTTGGCGTCATCAGTACGAACCTACCACAAAATAACAAAGTGCAGAATTTCACATGTATGATCAACGCTTTGACGACATAAACGACACTCAAACCAATGTTACGCACGAACTGAACGGCATTCCAAAGAAGGACTTTTCTGACAGTTTCACATGGTTTTATAGCCATTCTATGCGTTTTCCTTAAGTGAGGGTGACTATGTGCAACACCGGAAGCATTAGGACAACCAGTTTAACGTTTCTCTATATTTTAGTAGTACAGTATCGAAACTTTTTGGACAGATGGGGTACAGTTATATTAAATATCTTCGTTTGACAGTGAGAACATTTTTAAATCGAATAATACAATGATGACAAAGATGTTACTGCCCCACGTTAATGGCTTGCAACTGCACCAGAACTAAGAGCTGGAGGATTCGTACTAGTCTGCAGCTTGTGCGTGCTGTGCTGTGGGCATGTCGTGTTCGAGCCTCTGAGGCACAGGTGGCTCTCTCTTACCTTAAAAAGTTCGCAGAAAACTTCGTGAGACGAAAACGTTTCGCGGAGTTGCTACTTCTTCACGCTGGACAACTTTTTAATGGAACACGTAACTCCTCGTTATCGAAGGAGAGTTAGCATTATCTCAAGCAGTCGATGCTCTCAACTGCGCCAAGTTCTTCCGTTCCTAATTTTAGGGCCCAGGATACTACTACAGTACCTGTGTCGTTCCATATTTTTTTGCCTCCAGTATTCTTGATAAGCATGTTTTCAAAGAACAACAGTATACTTTTTGCGGCGGAACTTTTAAAATTTGGCCCACTGTTATTGAATCAGGTGATCATCAGGCAAGGTAATATGTGTGATAAGCGTCTTTCACGTAGCAAATTCGGTTGTGTCGAGTGTGTTTGGCGCACTGGCTGTGTACGTAGTTGCGCCGAAGACATCAGTGAAAGGCTTCTTTAGTCACAAGGGCACGTGTTGGACACAGATATGACTGCAGAGAACGCATACGAAGAAACATATAATGAACATACAGTGAATAATCTAAATTTTTGTCAGACTGGAGTTCGAAACCAAATTTTCCGTTTTTCCCGAGCAGTTGCCTTAACTATTAGGCTGCCTAAGCACAGCTACAGTCTTGGATGAAACTTTCATTGACCCTGAAGTTTCCGTCTGGGATTTCCGATCAACTCCTGGTTACCTCATGGCGAAAAAAAAAAAAACATTTCACTACAATTCAGCGTTCAAGTACATCTTTTAATTAGTAAAAGAATTGAAGGGTTCATTTTCTGCGATTTCTCAAACAAATTTAGAAATAAATGCCCCCCCCCCCCCCCCCGCTCCATTGCCAAACAAGTGCGTGGTGCTCGACGACAGGCTATCAGTGAATGGTAACAAGAAGGGCTGCCAAGAAAGTAATGCCCCACATTTTTTTTCTCAGCCAACAACAATGATGCGAAAGCGAAACATTAGGTATGAATTCTTTGAAGCTTCCTGATTGTACGCTCAAAATTTCCGTTTCCCCTGACAGATACCGTAGCTGCAGAAATGTCTCAAAATGGTGTCGAGTAAGCTATGTACGTTCCAAGCAGCGTGTCTCCGTTGAATTTCTCGCTGAGAAAGAAACTGTCGGGAGTATTCACAAACGTTTGTTTGAAGTCTATGGAACATCTGCAGTCGACAGGTGTACAGTTGGTCGCTGGGCACAGACGGTGAGCTCACAGAAGGCAGTCCGGCGGAGTTCCCATGTTTCTTGGCGAACGGGGAACTATGTACGACTGGCACACCTGACGCGTAGAAGCGCACTAACGTTCTTATTGCCACGGACCGACGCGTTTCGGCTCGGCACTTATGCTGCTGGTGTCAGTCAGTGTGAACGCTCTTGGATACTCGAAACTGTGTGCAAAATGGGTTCTGCGCTGGTTTACGACAGAACACAAATCTCGCAGCAATGGTCAAATGGCTCTGAGCACTATGGGACTTAACATCTGAGGTCATCAGACCCCTAGAACTAAGAACTACTTAAACCTAACTAATCTAAGGACATCACACTCATCCATGCCCGAGGCAGGATTCGAACCTGCGATCGTAGCGGTAGCGTGGTTCCAGACTAAAGGGCCTAGAACCGCTCGGCCTCACCGGCCGGCCTGTTTAGAGTTGTTGCAATGCTTTTAAGCTGAGGGGATGGCCATCTTGTTCCCGACAATGACAGGTGCTGAAACGTGGATTCGCCATTTCGATTCCAACACAAAAAGACAATCGATGGAATGGCGTCATTCTCACTCTCCACAGGAAAAAATATACAAAATAGCTGCTTCCACCGGTAAGATCGTGATGACTGTTTTTGGCACTGTGAAAGCATGATTCTCATCGACGTGAAGTCAAAAGGCAGTACCATTAATTCGAAGGTATACGTGAATACGTTAAACACACTCAAGATGCGTTTCAAGCGACTTCGGCGTCCTAACAATCCAGGGGTTGTTTCGATTCAATACAATAACACTCGGCCTCCCACAGGTTTTGAGGACTTCTGAACGCACCACGAAATAGGGTTGGATAGTGTTACACCATCCAGCGTACAGCCCTGAGCTAGCTCCTCCGGGCTTCACTTCTTTGGAAGACATTATGAGGATGCCAATGAGGTGATCCATGCAGTGAAGAAATGGCTTCGTGACCAGAACAAGGGCTGTTACCGACCGGGACATACACGTCCTTCTGTCTCATTTGAGGAAGGCCGTAGAGACGGATGGAGATTACGTGGGAAAATAAAGTGTGTAGACTAAACATCGTTCATTCATGTGTGTAATTTTCATTGTGTGGAACAAGTAATTCTTCTTGAAACGTTTCTGCTAATGCAGGTCGTTCAGAGAGCCTCTTCAAATCTCCTCTTTTCTCCAACAGTCTGTTGGTCAGCATTTCCCCCCATCGCAGTCCTCCTCAGTTCACATCATCATTCACCTGGCCTCTCCATCTTGCTCGTGGCCTTGCAGTTGGTCTTCCAGGTTCTGTCCATTCTAGAGCTCTTCGTGAAAGTCTTTCTTGTACTGTTTTTTTTTTAACGTGGCCAAATCATTTAAGCATATTTCTCTCCATAGTTTCTTTTAGGGGACTGAACTGAAAGGTGTTTTGTATTGTTTCATTCCTTATCCTGTCCCTTTTCGTTTTACCCAGGATGCCTCGTAGAAAGCATATCTCTAACGTTTGTATTCTGCTCAGATCTTTCTTTGCCTTTGTACAACATTCTGATCAATAGGACAAAACTGGCAGATAATATGACTTTTATATCATGATATTTGCCTTGGCAGTACTTTCCAGTTTCTACTTAAGTCCGATACACAATAATAAAATTTTGAACAATTTTCTATCCCCTCCGAAATTCATCCTTGATGTTTCCTTTCTTCGTTAACTTATTTCCTATGTACTTGAAAGCATCCACTTCTTTAACATTTTTCCGAAACAAGTTACGTATTTCTTTTTCTCGCCTTTCCTGCTGATTTTCATTACATCACTTTTTCTTAAGATTATTTCCATACCTGTTTCTTCAGTTACTCTCTGTCAGGGTTTTAGTTGTTCTTCCAATTACTACCAGTACACTCTGAGGCGCCGAGTACTTCTATGTAACTGATGGAAAGATTAGGTCCCTAAATCATATCATTCATCTCATAATAAGAAGAGATCCTGAATTATCCTCAAATTGGAGCGTTCCATACAATTTCATTCTTGTTAGACAAAATATAATCAGTATCATTTAATTCAATGTGGCTCTTTTTACGGTTAAGTTGAAAGGTACCCTTTGGAAAATTATGAATTACTATGCTGATAAACCCCTTAAGTTATCTGATTTTCAAACAGCTGAGCAAAACTGAACGTACTCAGACATTTCTCTCTTTACTTATTCTGATCATCACTAAACTGACACACAATATTTTTAGCGCAACGCAGTCTGACTTTCAATAATCACTACAAAAGAATGGCCCTGACTAACAATAACCTATACCTTTCATTAATCACTTACCTCACAAAAATCTTCGTTACCCGAACTACTGTAATACAGCGAGCGCCAATACTGCCAGCTAAATAAAAGATTCTAACTACTGAAGTCACTAACTACTGATAGGCGTAGTTAGCAAATGAAAGACTTTGATAGAGAACAAACCATCCGCTCTCAAAACTCCGCCATCTCACTTACCACATCCACCACTGCTGGCGGCTCACCTCCAACTGCGCAACGCTACGAGCTGTTCGCATCAGCTGCCCAACACTACAATAGCGAACAGTCCAACAATGCCAACCAGCCACAGACTTCACACAGCACAGTCAGTGATTTTCATACAGAGCGCTACGTGGCGTTACCGATATAAAAGCCCAAACAGCCTACTTACAAAGTCAGTTTTGTGCTTGTCTTATCTTGACAGATCTAATGAGAGTACGCTTTTTGTTCACTTCTCGAATTCAGCTAACGCGTTTCCTCGATTATTTCTCGATTTTTTATGACCTTGATGTTGGCAGAAAGTTAAATTCAAATCGTCTTTCCGTTTCCAGGTATAAAATCCAATACTGTTTTAGCCATGTATGTTTTAGACAACGCATAAATAGTAATGTCGCTGTCAAGTCACCACTCTGTGTATGTAGAAATGGACAGCGAACAGACTACCAGTTTTTGAATACGTCAATTGAAAACAACAAACCACAACATCGATCACTATTACGTGGCAGTAAAATGGTTCAAATGGCTCCGAGCACTATGAGACTTAACATCTGAGGTCATCAGTCCCATAGAACTTTGAACTACTTAAACCTAACTAACCTAAGGACATCACACACATCCATGCCCGAAGCAGGATTCGAACCTGCGACCGTAGCGGTCGCGCGGTTCCAGACTGAAGCGCCTAGAACCGCTCGGCCACACCAACCGGCGGCAGTGAAATACTCCATATCAAGGTATTTACTGACATTCTGGGCAACAGCAGACTAAAATATATCTATTTGTATTTTTGTGTGCAGGAAACTTGAAAACTTGAGAAAAAACTAAACAGCTAGCAGATTTGGCAATGCTGTTTTAAAGTTAATGGAAGAATGATGTCAATGGATGTATTTTCAGTTTAATAACCATTGTTAAGAGTCAACAGTGCACAGGTAACAGTCACCAATAGTTGATATGTTGCAGGAGTCTCTCCAAACGATACCTGGAAACGTCACTCGCGCGTTTCGCTTATCTAACCGTCCCGGAAGGAATGTCAGATTTGAACGCATCATCAACATCTCTATTTAGTCCGTCTGTTGTACATCCAGAGCCGTTTCGTTGAGCATGGATAGTAATGATCACACGCTATATATACTGGAATTACCAGACGTGTACGTATTATTAAACACGTTATGTTATTGCTACTGGAAATCTCTTACCATTGAAGTTGTTTAACAGCATTCAACCAAGAATCGCTGAATGAAATACTTTTATCATCACCGTCTTCGTTATTTTATGTAATGCTCACACTGTAAACGTACGTTATTGAATCTCACTAAGAGACTCCTTCATTCTTCTGCGAATCCATTCGATCAAATAATTCCTATTAATTCCATTATATGGTTTCGGTGACTGAGTGAAAAGTTCAGCTCCCGAATCTGCTGTCAGCTTTCTTTATAGAAAAGAGCTTTTTTCTCATCCTTGCGTTCAAATTCTGTCTCTTTGTAAGAAAAGAAGTTACACAAGAAAATTTCATTCCATATTGGTGTTTAAATCGGTGTCGGAGTTTTGCCTTATAAAATGTGAGACATATGCACATTTCCTTTCCTTCCTCTGCATCTCAGGGAGCCAGGTGACGCGGTGATTAAGTTAACTGCTTGGTATTACGGAATATCAGAGTTCGAACCGCTATCAAGTGACCCTGCTTTAAGCTTCCCATTGTTTCCAAAAACCACTTCAGATTAATGTAGGTAGTTCCTTCGTCATCATTGTCCATATGAGTTAGTGGTCCATCTCCGATTAACTTGACGTCGGTCAGGTATTAACCTCCATCCTTCCTCCGCGATTCCCCGAGTCTCCGTGTCACTTCTCTGAGTGCGTTCTTTCAACAGTGCTGCCGATATATGAAAGGTGAAACGCAGCCTGGCAGAAAAAGCGTTTAGTCGCAGTGCTTGAGCGGGCCTCATCGGTCACTGTGGAAGGATCGTTCTTGCCTTGTCTGTATGGCGGAGTCACTTGGGTGCATTACTTGCTACGGGAAAAAAGAACGCTGATTTTGCCATAACTGATTCCTTTTATGTACTGTTCTCACTCCCGTCTTCTTCTCCTCTACTTTCAGTCTCCATCAACTTTACTCTAGCCACACAGATAAAATAACACATTTCGGTTAGTGTATATCTTCATCCATCTTCTTTTGAGCTTCATAACTCGTGCGTGGTATCTGTAAACAACTTCATTGAACAATGTCACTATCTTACAATGGGAACACAAGTGAAGACATATATTTGATTTACGCTCCTCGCGTTTGAGAAACGCGAGGCAGTTTTGTAGCGAGAGATCCTAGCTGGTTTTGATACTGTGATTGGTCATTTCAAGTTTTATCGTTAAAAATAAATCATTATGACCGAGTATGAAGTTGTTTCCGGAGAGAGAAACACGTTGAAGGTCGATAGGCACGATCATAGGTCAACTTTTTATTAAGAAACATTAAGACATGTAAGGACTCCGCATTTTAAAGATGTCGCTATAGAGATATTTAGTAATGTATCTTTAACCAGAACGAATGCTGTTGAGACAAATTAAGCAACTGTTGAATGAGAATTGCAGTAGTGTATTCACTTTATAAAGTGCAGGCAGACGGGATTTCGCACCTCTTTCATCAAAATGCTAACAGTGCTTCCGTCTACACACACTTGCTATTCACAATTGGGAGCTACTTTACGGGTGCAAACTATTTTGATCATTTTCCGGTACCTTTACTTCCGCAATCTCGTTTGAACGGAACATTTTGGGATCAGATTCTGCATACCATACCTACAGAATTGTTGGTTACAGTAAAGTTTGCCTTGCCCATTAACCTCTGCTTTCAGCATAACGTATCCCCCAGCACATTTCATGGCAGACTTTTTAAACACCTGTTTTATATTTATTCGAAAATGCCCTCGATAAAATATAATTTCGGTTCATTCGTTGTCAAAACTGCACGAGTGCTTTATGCACATATCTCATAACAGACGAGTTAAAAGAATATATTCCATAAAACATGGTTCCGCTCCGCATGATGTGTCGTGGTTCTCAATTTTGTCGGTGATGTGTCGAAACACCCTGCATACGGTATCGTAACTCTAAAAGTTCGAAGTGAGGGTTACAAGGAAGTGAGAGAGAGGGACATAGAAAATAAGAAGAAATAAGGACGATTAGCGTTTTACGCCTCGTTGACAATGAGGTCATTAGCGACCATACACAAGCTCGCATTCGGGAAGAATAGGGAAGGAAATCACCTTGCCCATGGAGAAGAACCACATATGCGATTTGGAGAAATCACAGAAAACCTAAATCTGGATGACCGGACGGAGAATTAAACCTCCGTCCACCAGTGTCTAACCTCTGTACCACCTCCCTTGGACAGAGAAAGAAAGCGAAACATTTTCTTGGAATCGTTTTGATTAAATTTTTGTTAAATACCACATTTCTCGTACTATACTAGGGACACTAACTGAGTGACTGTATCTATGTTTCTATACGATACACAAACAAATTAGTAAAATGGTGGAGGGCATAATGTAACAGCTGAAATATTGCGCTTACAAATACTTGCCCCATCTGTGCTACCTCAGTAGACTTTCCCAGTTTGCATGTGACTCGCAATTCTCGAACAGACTAAATAGAAGGCTATTAGTCCTATTTGAAGTAACGTACTCTTTGAACATTCTGAAGAACTCCCTACAAACGTAAGTAACCTTAATAAGTTTGTGGTACTTAGCAAGATGCGTATAATACAAAACAGAGGCTACTGTGGATAAGAGGGAAAAATTAAATTAGCAGTCAGTTGCAAACCCGCCGCAACTGCTTCCAAAGTAGCTGATGCTGCACAAAGAAGCGGACTCTGATTAAAAGAGAAGGCGCGTCGAGTTTCTTGTGTGCTTGCGAGAAACGCTGAACTTGGCCAGCCCTGTGCAGACAGAAAAAAAGCAGAGTTGGGACACATCAGTTCTTGAAACATTATAAAGGTTTAGAAAAGGAACTGCTCTTTGAACGGAGAGTGGCAGAGTATCGTCGTAATGCAGTGACCACGCAAACATTGCTACAGGCAGAAAGACTCTTTCACCCTGCAGTGGACCATGCGTAGCTGTAAGACTTTCAGAAAGGAAAACACCGTATGTCGTACTGGAACTCGAGCCCATGCACGGAGACAAACGGCTTCCAGTCTCAGGCTAGTACACGGCTTTAATCTCTCTAGAAATTTCTTATTACCGCAGGTAGTTAGTGTGCTTTAAGTAATTTGACGACTGTTCATAGTAGCACTAGTGGCCCATGCATTGATTCCGACTTGTTACAATTACGCCGTTTCTGGAATGCAGGCCAGCAGGTAGCCGCCGAACTTGCGTGTTACTGCTCGACGTGGAGGCAGCTGGTTCGAATCCTGGCGGGAGAAGAAATTTTTGCCGTTAGTATACAGGATGGTCAGAACCAGTCTGAAACGTTCGTAAGGGTGTTGCAGAGTAGGCTGTGCTGAGAAATAACTGTTAATAAAAAGATTCGATACATTATGCCGTTTCCGAGTTGATTAGCATTGAAGTTAGTCAATCAGGCCGTGGTGAGCGCAAATTGAAGCATCCCTCCAGATACAATTAATATCAGTTGTTCTCATGTAGCTCATCCTTTGGTTCCGGTTTGATCCTTACTTCCGTTCCATGTCCAAGTTTTGCATCGCACTCTTGTTCGATTTTAGGAAACGAAATGAACGCGTTTAGCGACACCGTATCTGGCAGGCCTTTTGAATTTGCTTGCGCAACTACATTAATGGATAACTTCAACGCTAATTGACTTGGAAACGGCGCAACGTATCAGATGTTTCTCTTCACAATTACTTTACAGTAGAACCTACCCTACAACATACTTGCAAGCTTTTCAGACGGTTTCTGACCAACCTGCATGAGAGGTGGTGGCGTCAAGTTCCTGATCATCAGACTTTGCGCAAGTTTCTCCAATTAAACATCAAATTTTATCTACAATGACGAACTAGCTTCCACGGATTTAGAGAGAAACCATCGAAATACTTGTCCAATCACATAACAATAACCACCCGTCAAGAGCCCGAATAGCCACCTTTTGCAACGCGGACTGGCGCGAGACGTTCAGGAAGATATTCAGAGAGGTTCTGGAAGCCACACCGACTCCAGTGCCGTTGCCACCTGCAGTAGGTTTCTCGCTTGAGGATCCGTGACGCGTACAGCCTGAGCGAGGTGATCCAATAGATTCTCGATTGGATTTAAATCCGGGGAGTTTGGTGACCAGGAGCGCACGGTGGTGCTCTTCGAACCAGACACGTACACTGGGAGCTGTGTAACACGTTGCCTGGTCCTGCTGGTAGATGCCATCACACCGAGGAAAAGCAGGCTACATGGAGGCGTGGACATGGTCCCCAGAGATAGATGCATACTTGTGTTGAGCCATTGTGACTTCTATAATGACGAGATCACCTAGAAAATGCCACGAAAACATTCCCCAGACCGTAACGCTCCCTCCTCCGGCCTGGACCCATCCGGAGGTTGTTTGCTTTCAGACGTTTCACGCCGTACACGCCAACGGCCATCTGATGGATTATAAAACGTGGGTCTTCAGAAAAGAGCACCTGGCGCCACTCAGAGGACAACCATTTGCGGCACTGGCGTGCAAATTCCAGCCTTAGTCGGTAAAAAATGGAAATGACGTGTGGCTAGGGCCTCCCGTTGGGTAGACCGTTCGCCTGGTGCAGGTCTTTCGATTTGACGCCACTTCGGCGACCTGCGTGTCGATGGGGATGAAATGATGATGATTAGGACAACACAACACCCAGTCCCTGAGCGGAGAAAATCTTCGACCCAGCCGGGAATCGAACCCAGGCCCTTAGGATTGACAGTCTGTCACGCTGACCACTCAGCTACCGGGTCGGACAGCCTTAGTCGGTGAACTGTCATCTTCATGAAGCAAACATCTGCTGCTAAGGCCCATACGCAGCAACGCTCGATGAACGGTCGTTGAGGAGACACTGTTGGTGGCCCCTTGGTTCATCTGGGGGGTCAGCTCCTCAACAGTTGCTCGTCTATTCGCCCGCACACGTCTCCGCAGCTGTCGTTCGCCCCCGTCATCTACTGTCCGTGGTGCACCATAGTTGTCTCGGAGCCGGTTGTGGGTAGCGCCATTTTGCCATGCACGGTATACGAGAACTTTAACCATGGCGGCACGCAAACAGTTTACAGACTTATCCGTCTCAGAAACGCTACCATCTTGGCCCAAAATCCAATGATCATGCCCTTTTGGATTTTAGATAAATTGCTCTGCTTCCGCATTACGACAACGACAGAACACCTAGCGATCTGGCGCAGTGGTTAGTACATTGGTCTCGCATTGGGGAGGACGATGTTTCAGACTCGCGTGCGGATATCCTGATTTACGTTTTCCGCGATTTCCCTAAAATCGCTTCAGGCAAATGCCGGGAGAGTTAGTTTGAAAGGGCACGGCCGATTTCCTTCTCCATCCTTCCCTACTCCGAGTTTGTGCTCGGTCTCTGATGACCTCGTTGTCGACTGGATGTTAAACAGTAATCTTCTCCTCCCTCCTCCACAACGACATTACTGTTGTCTGCGTCCCCCAAAATGCTTTCTATACCCTCCACAGCTAGTGCTGCCACCCGCCGTCTGTAGGTGGTTACTGCACGTTGACGTCGAATATAGACGGTGGTCACATTAATGAGATTGGACCATGTATATAAATATGGTGATAATTTCAATAGGAAAGAAAAATCCATGAAATTGGTTCAAATGGCTTTGAGCACTATGGGACTTAACATCTGAGGTCATCAGTCCCCTAGACTTAGAACTACTTAAACCTAACTAACCTAAGGACATCACACACATCCATGCTCGAGGCAGGATTCGAACCTGCGACCGTAGCAGCAGCGCGGTTCCGGACTGAAGCGCCTAGAACCGCACGGCCAAAACGGCCGGCAAAAATCCATGAAACGTAGTGATATATGGACAGTAGCTCCGCAGAATCGAGGGATTAGTTTTATCTTCGATAAACGACGTTTCGTTACTTAATTCTTATCTCTGACAAGGATTATCTCTGCCGATCTCGTGTAATCTTCTAGCACGCCCATTTTTCACAGTATTTTTGTCGCTCGCCGACGTCCGACTCATCAGTCGGCAAGACTCAGAGGAACGAGGAGCACTTCTGAAGATGTCCAGCGCAGCTCTGGACGAAACTTCAGGTACGAAAAAGTTTCGTGGACCACGACCACATAAACCAGAAGATACACGAGAAGTGAAGTGTACTTTTTTTCGTTGCTAGTCATTTCCTGCCTGTTCCGCTCGCAAGTGTAGCGACGGAAAAATGGTTGCCTGCATTCCTCTGTTCTAGACCTAATCTTCCTCGTTCGGTCCTTGTGATCCTTACTGGATCGCTGGAATCAACAGAATCCTTCTGCAGTCTGTCGCAAATGCTGGTTCTCTGAAGTTCCTCAATAGTATTTCGTGAAAAGATCGTCATCTTTCTTCCTAGGATTCTTGTCTGAGCTCACGGGGCGTTTCCGTAAAACACTCGCACTGATCGAACTAGCGAGTAACAAACTCAGCAGCACGCCTCTCAATTCCTTCGATGTCTTACTTGGAACTCTCAGCTTTCTCCCTTCATAAATTCTATTAGGTGCGATGAGTGGGAGCTTGCAGCGGACACTTAATGTAAGTTTATGGGTAAGAGAAGCATTGGTGTAATATTCGAATATAGTCGCCTCTGGGTTTCTTCGATGTCTTCCTTGAATCTGACTTGTTTTGGATCCCAAACACTCAAACACTATTCAGAAATGGGTCCCACAAGCGTTTTATACACGGTGCAGTTTATATGTGCATTATACTTTCCGAGAACTCTCCTTTTCATTCGCCCATAACAACAAAAACAAATTCTGGATAGTACCTCCTTTGGTGATCGTTGTGTAAGTGGCTGATGCGGTAGGTAAGAGAAGACTTAGTTTCCAAAGACAAAGATTAAATGTTTAGGAAACGCATTATAACAAAAATGTTGCTTACTAGTGTTTAACATTAATATGTTTCAAAAATGGTTCAAATGGCTCCTAGCACTATGGGACTCAACTGCTGATGTCATTAGTCCCCTAGAACTTAGAACTAGTTAAACCTAACTAACCTAAGGACATCACAAACATCCATGCCCGAGGCAGGATTCGAACCTGCGACCGTGGCGGTCTTGCGGTTCCAGACTGCAGCGCCTTTAACCGCACGGCCACTTCGGCCGGCTAATATGTTTCACATCGTTTGGTGAAGGAGCAGCATCTGTACGCACTTTTCGAAAGTCACTCTTTCTCGGTTGATGGATGATACTACACATCAGAATGCTAGGCGTGCCAAAAAGGAAATGAGACTACTTCCAGTTCTAAGAAACTAACGATCATGGCGAATGTGTGTAACTTCGTTTCAACCTTGAACTGCGTCCTTACACAGTGATACCTTTCAGAAAACTGAATCAACTTTGCGGCAGTTGACGAGCAGTTTACTGCAGATATGTTTTTAAGCTCCAATCACGATCATAGTATTGTAAAAGAGAAATGAAGTGCTTTGTGTACCTCTGAGATAAGCTCGCCGCACAAAAAATTAGTCATCCTAGCGAGCAGGCACAGATGAATCGTTACGCCTTTACAGATGGAGCAGCGATCGAGTCACGTGCTCTATCACTCGCGTACTGCCTCTATGTGAGCATAAGGCAGCAGCAAACAGTGAGACATGTGTTACAAGCGCACATTGTAGAAAACCATGGGTATATGTAAGGACGTGTCAGAGTAGTAAAAATGGGAGGTCCTGTTTGGCCGTGCTCATGGCTATGCGGTGTGTGAAGTTGCTTCACGGTGGACGTTCAGCGTGTCTACAAGCAGTGGTGTAACATACGAGGCCACGAAACACGACGTCAGAACTGTGGTGGGAAAGATACCCTGAGAGTGACTGGAGACGCGTTTTACGGCTTCCAAACCCAGCAGGAACTGCTGCAGGCAGTGAATGAAGGTCCACCCCAACCAGTTAGCGAGAGAACACTGCAACGGGAACTGCATACAACCTTGCAAGAGACCATTGCTCACAAAGAGACATACAGTAATGATGACTACAGCAACGTTCATCGGGCTGGAAAAATGTGCGACTGATTTTCTGAACACACCCCCACCCTACTACATCTCTACTGGCCTGCAAAATAACCTGTGGGGCATGTTGGAACAGTGGTTAAAACGGCACCATCAGCATCCCCGCGCTCTGGAGCAATTGCTCGATCAACCCCTCAGAGAGTGGTTTAACGTAAATGCGACATACCTGCACAACCTTGTCGACCCACTTCGTAACCGAATCGAGGTGTTTATCAAGTCCAGGAGCGGTATTATACGTATTAAATGATGCCTGTAATGATTTCTCTGGGCGTGACAAATCTTTTGTCCGGTGAGCTTACGTTCACTTACTTGCTTTCAGCATAGAGCCCATCTCAGTCCCCATGCGTCAGCAATCCTTCCTCCAACTGCTCGGAAAATTTCTACATGTCGCATGTCGCTTTTCGCCAACTACCAATGAATTAATCGATTTTCATTAATCATGTCGCAGTATAAGGACGTAACTCAAGGTCTAAAAGCAGTCGTCCACTGATACGCACGAAAAAAACCTTGATTCAGCAAGTAGTTCAATTTTCTGTCATCGGACCTCTTACATTTCCATTTTTCATAACCTTTCGAGAATGGAGTGTCTCAAATTATTTTTTACTATCCGCATGTTATTTACATGAAAGGTATAAGGAAACAATTCGTAGTCTGTCCCGAACACTGTTTTGAATGTTTTATCGAAGACTTCTTCCCACATAACGTTTGTGTGGCGCTGTCCTTTTGAACAAAAAGACTGTATCTGAAACAAGATGATTAGTATTAATGATTGCAGAACTGTTTTGTAGGTAGTTTACTTCATCGTCAGATATTTCACATCCATTACCCCCTCCCGACTTTCCCGTGCCTTGTGGTCTTCACCTGTACACATAGATCTACTACATCTACATCTATACTCCGCGAGCCACCTTACGGTGTGTGGCGGAGGGTACTTATTGTACCACTATCTGATCCCCCCTTCCCTGTTCCATTCACGAATTGTGCGTGGGAAGAACGACTGCTTGTAAGTCTCCGTATTTGCTCTAATTTCTCGGATCTTTTCGTTGTGATCATTACGCGAGATATATGTGGGCGGTAGTAATATGTTGCCCATCTCTTCCCGGAATGTGCTCTCTCGTAATTTCGATAATAAACCTCTCCGTATTGCGTAACGCCTTTCTTGAAGTGTCCGCCACTGGAGCTTGTTCAGCATCTCCGTAACGCTCTCGCGCTGACTAAATGTCCCCATGACGAATCGCGCTGCTTTTCGCTGGATCATGTCTATCTCTTCTATTAATCCAACCTGGTAAGGGTCCCATACTGATGAGCAATACTCAAGAATCGGACGAACAAGCGTTTTGTAAGCTACGTCTTTCGTCGATGAGTCACATTTTCTTAGAATTCTTCCTATGAATCTCAACCTGGCGCCTGCTTTTCCCACTATTTGTTTTATGTGATCATTCCACTTCAGATCGCTCCGGATAGTAACTCCTAAGTATTTTACGGTCGTTACCGCTTCCAATGATTTACCACCTATGGCATAATCGTACTGGAATGGATTTCTGCCCCTATGTATACGCATTATATTACATTTATCTACGTTTAGGGAAAGCTGCCAGCTGTCGCACCATGCATTAATCCTCTGAAGGTCCTCCTGGAGTACGTACGAGTCTTCTGATGTTGCTACTTTCTTGTAGACAACCGTGTCATCTGCAAATAGCCTCACGGAGCTACCGATGTTGTCAACTAAGTCATTTATGTATATTGTAAACAATAAAGGTCCTATCACGCTTCCCTGCGGTACTCCCGAAATTACCTCTACATCTGCACATTTTGAACCGTTAAGAATGACATGTTGTGTTCTTTCTTCTAGGAAATCCTGAATCCAATCACAAACCTGGTCCGATATTCCGTAAGCTCGTATTTTTTTCACTAAACGTAAGTGCGGAACCGTATCAAATGCCTTCCTGAAGTCCAGGAATACGGCATCAATCTGCTCGCCAGTGTCTACGGCACTGTGAATTTCTTGGGCAAATAGGGCGAGCTGAGTTTCACATGATCTCTGTTTGCGGAATCCATGTTGGTTATGATGAAGGAGATTTGTATTATCTAAGAACGTCATAATACGAGAACACAAAACATGTTCCATTATTCTACAACAGATTGACGTAAGCGAAATAGGCCTATAATTATTCGCATCTGATTTATGACCCTTCTTGAAAATGGGATGTTTCATTCTGTCATCTACCCACATTCCATTACGTCATAGCCTGTTGGAAGTCTGTTGAAAAGGAAATCTGCTGAATAGTTTACACCATTCTGTACAAAGTTTAAGGGATTTTTATACAACTGCATATCGTTTTACCGCCTGGTGTTCAATGAAGGAATGTTGCGGGTTCTTCTGAATGAATCAGCATTGTCAATAGCAAATCCCATGATGGAATTCATGCACAGAGACGGCAGATTGAGAATTCTCGAACGACGGCCTGCTGAACTAAGAATACTCTTCAAATTGTTCAAATGGCTCTGAGCACTATGCGACTTAACTTCTGAGGTCATGAGTCGCCTAGAACTTAGAACAAATTAAACCTAAGGACATTACACACATCCATGCCCGAGGCAGGATTCGAACCTGCGACCGTGGCGGTCTTGCGGTTCCAGACTGCAGCGCCTAGAACCGCACGGCCACTCCGGCCGGCTAAGAATACTCTTAACATTGCATAGGAGTTGCCCAAAATGTAACACCCACGAGATAACAGAGTGATGGTAAGCAAAGTCAAAAAGAATTTGCGTTTCAGAGCTGACCGAAAGCGGGGATTATCAGTGTACTAAAGACTGAAACATCCATTTTATGTGCAAGATCTTGAGCGTGATTTTCCAAAAAAAGCCTTCCTTCTACTCTCAGTCAGAAGGATTTAGAATGCTCGACTTCAGAGCGCATCATGGTATTACAAGAGTTTAGTGTACACATTGCGTGTTGTTGCAGTTAAGCGATGTTCTGTCAGTGCTAATATTATTACCTGCCATACTAGCTGAATACCCGGTGTTGCCTGGATATGTATTTATTCCAGTCTTCCATTAGTCCATCTCCTTCTGCCCTCTCTCTGTCAATCTGCTCCTTTCCCTTCTGTCCACCTCCTACTCTTCCTTCTCATTCCATCCCCTCCTCCCCCTTTCTTTGTGCATCACCTCCTCCTCACTCTCTCTGTCCACCTCCTCCCCTTTTCTCTCTATCTTTTCTTCTTCCCTTTCTACGTCCATTTCCTCCTCTCCCTCTCTCTGTTCATCTCCTCCTCCTCCCTCTCTCTCACCATCCCTTCTTCCCCTGTCTCTGTCTATTTCCTCGTCTTTCCTTTCTCTATCTCCTCTTCCGCCTCTCCGTGTCCATTCCCTCCTACCTCTCTCCCTGTACATCTCCCGTCTCCTATCTGTGACCATCTCCTCCTTCACCCTCACTGTCTGTCCAACTCCTCCTCACCTTTTCTCTCTGCACGTTATCATCCCCTCTCCAATAGGAGGCTGGTGGTTCTTATCCTCACAGTATTTCTTTTCAGATCGTAACTAATACGTTAACAAATATGGTTGAAATCGTTCCCGGAGTTTAGGATGGGTTTCTACCGTGATTTTATCCGCATACGCACATACCAACAATATTTCACATTTATTTAATGTATTTCACATTTATTTAATGTATTTCACATATTTGTAGACACTTGTATCTCTAGCGAATTTCGCCATGGAGTATTATTTTCACGCACTGCAATGTTTGTGACGTCATATCGCCTGAAGCATATGCTGTACAATTATATTATTTTGCAAGTGCATCAAGAGGTACACTATGAGATCAAAAGTATCCGGACACCTGGATGAAAATGAATTACAAGTTCGTAGCGCCCTCCATCCGTAGTGCTGAAATTCAATATGGTGTTCGCCCACTCTTAGCCTTGATGACAGCTTCCACTCTCAGAGTCATACGTTCAGTCAGGTGCTGGAAGGTTTCTTGGGGAATGGCAACTCATTCTTCACGGAGTTCTGCATTGAGGAGAGATATCGATGTCGGTCGGTGAGGCCTGGCACGAAGTTGCCGTTGCGAAACATCCC
Organism: Schistocerca serialis cubense; assembly: GCF_023864345.2. Classification (NCBI taxonomy): domain Eukaryota; kingdom Metazoa; phylum Arthropoda; class Insecta; order Orthoptera; family Acrididae; genus Schistocerca; species Schistocerca serialis. The sequence goes on along the minus strand of NC_064640.1, from coordinate 622,804,655 downwards.
AAGGGTGTTGTATAGGACTCAGGTCAGGACTCTATGGAACAAGTCCATTGCAGGGATGTTATTGTCGTGTAACCACTCCGCCACAGGCCGTGCATTATGAATAGGTACTCGATCGTGTTGAAAGACTCAATCGCCATCTCCGAATTGCTCTTCAACAGTGGCAAGCACGAAGGTGCTTACAACATCAATTTAGGCCTGTGCTGTGATAGTGCCACGCGAAACAACAAGGTTTGCAAGCCCCCTCAATGAAAAACCAACCATACCATAACACCACTGCCTCTGAATTTCACTGTTGTCACTAAAGACGCTATCAGATTACGTTCACCGGGCATTCGCTATACCCACACCCTGCCATCGGACAGCCACATTGTGTATGTGATTCGTCACTCCACACAACGTTTTTCCACTGTTCATTCGCCCAATGTTTACGCCCCTTACAGCAAAAGAGGCGTCATTTGGCATTTACCGGTGTGATGTGTGGCTTATTAGCAGCCGCTCGACCATGAAATCCAAGCTTTCTCACCTCCCGCCAAACTGTCATAACACTTGCAGTTGATCCTGATGTAGTTCGGAATACCTGTGTGATGGTCTGGATAGATGTCTGCCTATTACACATTACGACCCTCTTCAACTGTCGGCGGTCTCTATCAGTCAACAGACGAGGTCGGCCTGTACGCTTTTGTGCTCTACGTGTCCCTTGACGTTTCCACTTCACTATCACATCGGAAACAATGAACCTAGGAGGTTAGGAGTGTGGAAATCTCGCGTACAAGCGTATGAGACAAGTGACACCCAATCACCTGACCACGTTGGAAGTCCGTGAGTTCCGCGGAGCGCCCCATTCTGCTCTCTCACGACGCTTAATGACTACTGAGGTCGTTGATATTTAGTAAGTGGCAGTAGGCGGCAGCGCAATGCACCTATTATGAAAAACGTATGTTTTGGGAGTGTCCGGATACTTTTGATCACATAGTGTATACAGGGTGTTACAGAAAGGTACGGCCAAACTTTCAGGAAATATTCCTCACACACAAATAAAGGAAAGATGTTATGTGTACATGTGTCCAGAAACGCTTGATTTCCATGTTAGAGCTCATTTTAGTTTCGTCAGTATGTACTGTACTTCCTCGATTCACCACCAGTTGGCCCAATTGAAGGAAGGTATTGTTGACTTTGGTGCTTGTGTTGACATGCAACTCATTGCTCTACAGCACTAGCATCAAGCACATCAGTACGTAGCATCAACAGGTTAGTGTTCATCACGAACGTGGTTTTGCAGTCACTGCAATGTTTACAAATGTGGAGTTGGCAGATGCCCATTTGATGTATGGATTAGCACGGGGCAATAGCCGTGGCTCGGTACGTTTGTATCGAGACAGATTTCCAGAGCGAAGGTGTCCCGGCAGGAAGACGTTCGAAGCAATTGATCGGCGTCTTAGGGAGCACGGAACATTCCAGCCTTTGACTCGCGACTGGAGAAGACCTAGAACGACGAGGACACCTGCAATGGACGAGGCAATTCTTCGTGCAGTTGACGATAACCCTACTGTCAGCGTCAGAGAAGTTGCTGCTGTACAAGGTAACATTGACCACGTCACTGTGCGGAGAGTGCTACGGGAGAGCCAGTTGTTTCTGTACCATGTACAGCGTGTGCAGGCACTATCAGCAGCTGATTGGCCTCCACGAGTACACTTCTGCGAATGGTTCATCCAACAATGTGTCAATCCTCATTTCAGTGCAAATGTTCTCTTTACGGATGAGGCTTCATTCCAACGTGATCAAATTGTAAATTTTCACAATCAACATGTGTGGGCTGACGAGAGTCCGCACGCAATTGTGCAATCACATCATCAACACAGATTTTGTGTGAACGTTTGGGCAGGCATTGTTGGTGATGTCTTGATCGGGCCCTATGTTCTTCCACCTACGCTCAATGGAGCACGTTATCATGATTTCATACGGGATACTCTACCTGTGCTGCTAGAACATGTGCCTTTACAAGTACGACACAACATGTGGTTCATGCACGATGGAGCTCCTGCACATTTCAGTCGAAGTGTTCGTACGCTTCTCAACAACAGATTCGGTGACCGATGGATTGGTAGAGGCGGATCAATTCCGTGGCCTCCACGCTCTCCTGACCTCAACCCTCTTGACTTTCATTTATTGGGGCATTTGAAAGCTCTTGTCTACGCAACCCCGGTACTAAATGTAGAGACTCTTCGTGCTCGTATTGTGGACGGCTGTGATGCAATACGCCATTCTCCATGGCTGCATCAGCGCATCAGGGATTCCATGCGACGGAGGGTGGATGCATGTATCCTCGCTAACGGAGGACATTTTGAACATTTCCTGTAACAAAGTGTTTGAAGTCAAGCTGGTACGTTCTGTTGCTGTGTGTTTCGATTCCATGATTAATGTGATTTGAAGAGAAGTAAAGAAATGAGCTGTAACATGGAAAGTAAGCGTTTCCGGACACATGTCCACATTACATATTTTCTTTCTTTGTGTGTGAGGAATGTTTCCTGAAAGTTTGGCCGTACCTTTTTGTAACACCCTGTATGTGGCAACTCCCTGAGAAATTTGTTGTGAATAGATGTAGCAGCAAGAAAGTAATAAAATTAAGCTTCATGCATTATGCAACAGTTTTCCACACATCTCGGTGTTTATAGCGCCGTATCTCCCGAACAATACACAGTATGGTTCAAAATGGCTCTGACCACTATGTCCGAGGCAGGAGTCGAACCTGCGACCGTAGCGGTCGCTCGGCTCCAGACTGTAGCGCCTAGAACCGCACGGCCACTCAATACGCAGTACAGTAATATAATTTTGATGGTGCGTTTAGTGGTATACGTGAATACTGTCTGCAAGATCTGTCACCTATATAGTTACTTGTAAAGAAGTAATAAATTAAAACGGCATGTTTCATGCGGCAGTTATACTGCATGAACGGCGAAAATGTAGTAAGCGATAAACTTTTTTACTTTCATCATTTCGTGGGGTTTGTCAGCGAAAAAAACTTTCTTAATGGTTCGAATTTGTGTGTAAAGTTTATTGGAAATAACTAAGTACTCTCATTCTTAAATACTGGATGAATTATGTATCTGTATACGCGCGTCGTGGGCTACACTGATTCTTCACCTGCACTCCTTTGACAGGTATTGGTTCCTACCACCACAGAAATTATTTCTAGATAGTAAGTATACCAAGTTTTGTTGAAATCCTAATTATTCGAATATTTTCTGCATTAAAAGTCCATGTTCTCACTGCCACAAGTTAAAGCTGGCAATACATACTGGATATAAATATTCATTTTTCGGATACGTCTCAAGCTTTGTTTCGGAAATTCTACTTAGGGTAACGAAGGTACTCCAGGCCATTTATACGCTTATTTTATTTCACTTGCTGTCCATACAGTCATTTTCTTGAACTGGCGTAAATGAAAAAACCCATCAACTACTTCTATAGTTTAATTGTTAATTTGCTCTATTTTCTTTTCGAAATTGCACTTAATTTAAATCTTATTATCAGTTTAAGAGCGGATCTGTCAAATATTGTAAGTGCCACTTAAAAAAAAAAAGAAACGTTTTCATTGCTACTTTGTTCTCGGTACTCTGTTGCATGTCCCTAGACTTGTTCCAAGTTCCAGAACGTGGAATAAATGTTTCAACATTCATTATTGCATGGTGCCTTTGTGCCTAGCAGTGTTTCCCGTTAGAGTTCTAAGTGTCATGCTTCACATTCTTCGTTCGGCAAGATTAACACAAGATTGTTGAGTCAGCTAAAGATATGAATCCATTCCATGTAATTCCAATATTCACAAATGAATTCTTTTATTTCAAAGATGCTCGGGAAACATTGCTGTTAAGCCAGGCATATAAGATCTCCAAATGCAGTATGGTCAATGTGTCTCATACTCATTCATCTCAATAGTTATTAAAAATTCTTACACTGAAACCGAAGAATGGAAAAACGTCTAATTATTCAAAAGGGGCAAGGTCATGGCTGATGTTTTCCTTGTCATGTTTATCAGTTCCCATCTCTAACAATTGCAAAACACCTGTTGGCACCGCGCGGGATTAGCCGAGCGGTCTTAGGCGCTGCAGTCATGGACTGTGCGGCTGGTCCCGGCGGAGGTTCGAGTCCTCCCTCGGGCATGGGTGTGTGTGTTTGTCCTTAGGATAAATTAGGTTAAGTAGTGGGTAAGCTTAGGGACTGATGACCTTAGCAGTTAAGTTCAGTAAGATTTCACACACATTTGAACATTTGAAACTGTCGGCGATGGTGCCATTTGTTCCTCAGTAGTGAGCTTTACATTAAACATTGCAACATCTGATTCCAAGAGAGGAGTTGTGTAAGAAACAGAAGTCAGTACTGAGAGACTTTCTTCTTGAATTTAATTTTGTTATTCTCTTGTAAACATGTAACGAAATTGAAAAAAAATTAATACAGTTCTGTTAGCTGAAACACTGTTGCTGTATTTCTATCTTATATTGTCACAAATAAAACTTAGTGCCTCTGTATTAATGCACTTGGAACAAAAAATTTCTTATAGGCACTTACAACCAGTTTGTTCACTGGTATATTACCTACAACGCTCTTAATAAATAGTTTTCTAATTTGTCCCTTTACTTTTTGCAGTGATGAGATGAGTAGCATCAATATACCATGTCAGTTTTTGTATAAAAATAAGCTACGTACAAAAACAGATACATTGTTTCTTGATTCGCCTGACAAATGTGAAATTTGGCACTTAGAAGGCGAAACATTTCCACTCTTCAGTTATTTTCAGGCTTACATCATACATACTGTGTTAAGTACTTCGATGTGTGTGAAATTAATTGCGTATTTACCGAATTTATCCTACGTAATGTTGACTTTAGCTCATCTGTCCGACAACTGATTTCTGCTTCTGGTCCGGTTCGTATCGGATCTTATACAGGGTGTTCGGAAAATCCCGTCACAAAAGTCTAGGACTTGTAGATGGGAGTGAGTACATAATATTTTGAATAGGAAGCCATGTTCGGAAACGTACTATTTCCGTGCTACAGCAGTTTGGAAACATATTTGCTAGGTAGGTTGGCAACAGCGTAGTCATGGTGGGGGATGCTTACGTCGGATTGGCTTACGTCATTTGAGGTATTACATGGTTCGAGCCTCTTTCACTTGACTGGGAGTGTTACAGGTGGTATGGAGTGTTGAAAGCAGTATGGATGTAGTTGTTGCTCATCCACAACATACCAGACGGAGCGGGGAACAACATCCATTGCACGCACAATTTCTCGGGTACTAGTCGACGGGTTCTCTTCAACATGACGCAGTACGGCGTCTTCCAACTCGGGGATGCGGCGTCTCCTTGTAGCACTACAGCCTCGCCTGCTGACCCTGAAGGTGCCCCTTTCTCGAAGTCGTTGCGTGATTGTGCCGGAAAGGGTATGCGGTGGAGTCGGACGTTGTGAGTAACGATCTTGATAAAGGGAATGAGCAGCTCTTCTATTACCGTGAGCTTCGCCATCCAGAAGGGTCGTGTCGGTGTATTCTGGAAACATATACCCAACAATGTTGATCGAACACTCACAGACACGTGAATGAGAGTCGAACCAGGTCAAAGAGGTAGGACAGACGTCAAATGACATCAGCCAATCCGAAGTGAGCACCCGCCCCGCCCCCAATCATGACTACCTGTTGCAAACTTGCGTAGCAAACGTGTTTTCAAACGGCTGTAACACAGATACGTTTCTGCACATAGGTTCCTCTTCAGAATATTATGTTCTCACTCCCCTGTACAAGCCCTAGAACTTTGTAATGGGAATTTCTGAAGAGCCTTTAGAACTGCGGTGACAATGAGACGTTGACACAGAAACGTAGCCGGCCGGAGTGACCGAGCGGTTAAAGGCGCTACAGTCTGGAACCGCACGACCGCTACGGTCGCAGGTACGAATCCTGACTCGGGCATGGATGTGTGTGATGTCCTTAGGTTAGTTAGGTTTAAGTAGTTCTAAGTTCTAGGGGACTTATGACCACAGCAGTTGAGTCCCATAGTGCTCAGAGCCATTTGAACCATTTGAACAGAAACGTAACCAAAATCGTATTAAGTGACTGTGTCAAATGTAAGAAAAAGTCTTGACGAGAGCGTTTTCACTGTCACAGATCTTTGGCCAGACGGACTGTAGCTACCTACAGATGGGTGGCGTTGCAGACGACAGAATGTTTTCAAGTGCCCTTCAGAATCTTATTTCGATGAATGACTCAGGCATAAGGTGGATCAGCACTCGGTTCAGGGCGTGGAGACGGCTTAGGAGGCGATAAATGTGCCGTGTTTATCGTCGGCGCCGTCATGTCATATCCAAGAGTCGGGGCTGGAGCTGCAATGGGCGTTGGTCGCTGCACGCGAACCGGGCAGCGCGCCGCAGCGCCTCCCCAGCTGCGCACGAAAGGTCAGCACGCCGTGCCCCGACTCCAGGCTCTCGCTTCTCGTAGGGCGCCAACCAGAAACCAACCACAGCTTCTAACGGTTTTATTCCCCAGTGGTTATGAAGCCATGATCGTCTTCAGGTGGCAGGTGTGCTTCGTAATGTTATATTCCACCTGTAGATGATCAACTGACCGTAAGTGGTATTGGAATAAGATATTTAATTAGCAGCTATGGTGGCCAGTAATGAGTTTATTTATGAGGTAGTTAGTTGTTGTGGAGCATGAATATGTAAGAGAAAGGAGATAAAATTAGGCAAATAAATAACACGCATCAGCTTCTGATGGTCGACATTCACAGTCCTGTAGAATTTTTTAAAATGACATCATATTTGCCGTTGACTGCAGAAATTATTTGTTTCGCAATTGCAGTTTCGACCTGTGGGCCATTTTCAAGTGGTACTGCAAACAATTTTGCTTCAGCACACGTCAGACTTTTAATATCCTCCGACATTTATACATATCATCATCAAAAGTAGATCTTTTCACTATGTTAATATCATTAACGTAAATCGTTACAAATCAGTATTCTAGCACACTGTTTACATGTAATGTAGTTCAGTTACAAATCAGTATTCTAGGTCACTGTTTACATGTTAACCAGTTTGGTTTACATGTACACAGTGTGCTAGTACATTGATTTCTAGTGATTTATGTGAATGATGTTAACATTGTGAAGAGGCCAATTTTTGAGGATGAGATGTATATATATATTGGGGTTTTTTAAAGTTTGACATGTGCTGAAGTAAACACTTTCGCAGTACCACTTGAAAATGACCCGAAGGACGAAATTTCAATTGCGAAATAAATAATATCTACAGTCAACATCGAATATGATGTCCTTTAAATACGTACCTTAGAAATTGTCGAGCAAATATAGAAAAAGTAACAATTTAGATAAAGTCACACAATTTAAAAAATAAAATGAATAAAACAAAATTCAAAATGATAAAAAGAATATATACAGCATCACTTATTCATATCAAAACAAATATCATTTCACACACACACACACACACACACAAATAGATTACTGTTATCACACATTCAATACTTGGCAATAAAATTCGATCTTTGGCAATAATATTCGACAGTTGGCATATCTACCATAATACAACATCAAACCAAGTATTCAGTTCCCAGTGCTGTAATGTCTGAAAAACAAAGATCCAAATGTCAATTATAAGAAGAAAACAGCGTTAAAAATTGAACAAAACCACAACATGTACAGCAATATCCACGAAGCCAGTAAGCAGAACTTTAAACTATTGCTACATCATAGAAAATCAAACTGGCAGAACTGTTTATAACCCATATATACATCATCCCAAATGTAAACTAAATAGTATAAACAAAAATATGTATATATTCCTTGCCACAAAAGATTCCTTGAAAGGCGAAACGTGTATGTCACCAAATTTGTGTTTCATTCAGCTGTAATTAGACGGCCCAAAAGTAAAATTTTTTATCAGCATACCGTAATAGTAGACGAAGTATTTTCTTTGAAAATGCTCTTTGGAAAACGACAAGAATTTAACCTTGAGAAACAAGTCTGATTACGAAAAGGCCTTCAATAACATAAAAAGATCCCTCCTACAAGATATTCTGATTAAACGCGGATATTCTCTCCATCTTGTACCCTCCCGGTAAACGGTGCGTGTTATAGTGACGCTTCCAGGACGGGAAGGAGCGTCGGCCCCATATCAAATCTGCCCGGCGGATTAACGACGAGGAACGGTGTGCCGAACAACCTGGATGTAGTTTTCAGGCGGTTTGCCACATCGCACTCGATGAAGACCAGGATGGTACCTAAATTCCGCCTCAGTTACATAATTCCCAGTGAATAAGACTACACTCAGATGGTTAGGGTGCGCATATTCCGCCACGGAGATTAACGGGTTGGAGGCATCCCGCCACCCCTTAAATTAACTATGCCAAACCCGTTCCTAACCATATCGACCTTGCATCGGTACGGGTCAAAGGCAGAAAAAAAAAGGAGAAGGATTACTCCATCTTGTGGATGTCTTAAAAAGGTTATATCATGGTTCATAACACTGAAAACAGAAAACCAACTCCCTGAAGAAATTTATATGAACCAAATAATACTTCTTTGAACTTTATAATGTTTATATGGGTGACATAGTTAGTGAAAGAATGTTCAGAGGAATAAATGAAACAATGCACTTAAGAACGATATTTGCTGATGACAAGCTATTATTCATCAAACTAATGGATATCTTCAGAGATATTTCTGTATCTACGAGATATCTGATCACTAGAGACAGGATTATATACATTTGTAAGTTGCACATGCATTTGCACATTTGGTTCCTTTTCACCGGTTATTGCATATTTTAACTAAAAACTAGGACGACACATATTTTCGTTCTGTGCTTACAGTATTTAGCCGGGTGATCTGTAGCTCGATCTAATTTTGATGTCTCGCAGATTGACCGCGACCTAAAACTGCGTACAATCGCTAACCGAGAGGCCACTGCCTAGCGAAATCATTAAAGAAGAGAAAAAGGTACAGGCACACAGTCAATGCTCCTGCACCCCCGCCCCTCCCCCCCCCCCTCCCCCTCCCCCCCCCCCCCGCCGCGGTTAAGCCCCTCCGCTGTCATACCGTACGGGTCGGCAACAATTAAATTAAACAAAGCAGGCTTTTAGTCGCACATCCATTGTTTCAGTTCAGCTTTCTATTTACTTGTTCACAGTTGAGCGTGTTTACGACGTGTAGTGTGTAACGTGTTGTGCGCCATGCCGCCCGAAAAAAGAAACGGCGTTTCATGGAAAGCTGAAAATCCTGAAACATTTACAAATGACGGAATTGTTCTATATCGCCGAGTTTGCGCGAAAAACTTTTCGTGCAAAAAACAAAAAGTTTCAAATAGACCGGCATGTCAAGACAATTCTTCAAATGGCAGGAATGCGGAAGAAACGACCACGACAACAGCTTCTGACAACAGCAAGTTTCAGTAGCAGGCTTTTTTCTAAAGGTAACCAAAAAAGTCGGTTTAGCATGGATATATGTGAAACATTCATTACAAGCAGTATTGCTCTTCACAAACTTTCAAACCCTACCCTCAAAGGCTTCTTGCCCAAATATTACTTAAATCAAAATATAACAGATGAATCAACATTGTGTAAAAATTACATACTGACAATTTACGTAAATGTTTGGGAAGAAATACGCAATGAACTCAAGGGCAGTGTTATCCGGATTTAGGGTGACGAAACTACAGACACTTGTGGCCCTTACATTGGAAATTTAATTGTTGGTGCTTTAAAAGGAAAGCCTTCTTCTTCCTATTTAGCGGCCTGCAAAGATCTTGAAAAAGTAAATCGTTCTACTATCGCCAGATTTGTGAATGAGGGTATTAGAAAAATATTTCCAGAATCTTCTGCAGATCAAAGGGTGTTTGTGTTTATTTCAGATGCTGCTCCCTGTATGATCAAAGTACGAGAAGTCCTCCGAGTATTTTATCCTAATTTGATTCATGTGACGTGCTTTGCTCGTGGAGTACATCGCCTTGGCCGGCCGGTGTGGTCATGCGGTTCTAGGCGCTACAGTCTGGAACCGCGCAGCCGCTACGGTCGCAGGTTCGAATCCTGCCTCGGGCATGGATGTGTGTGATGTCCTTAGGTTAGTCAGGTTTAAGTAGTTCTAAGTTCTAGGCGACTGATGACCTCAGAAGTTAAATCGCATAGTGCTCAGAGCCATTTGAATCATTTTTGCTGAGGTCATCGGTCTCTAGGTTTACGCACTACTTAATCTAACTTACAAGGGGAGGCCGCCAATTGTGAAATTCAGATTCGATTCAGACCGCGCATAATAGAAGCTCATGGCCAGACGTGTAATGTGGCAAAGCACCAAGATGCACTTCTCAGCCGTTGTCGATAAAATCGACAGTTAAAAGAAACCGTTGCGGTGAAATACTCTCTACGATTAAAAATTTTTCTACATCGTCGTGGCGCAGCGGTAAGCGCTCGGGTTCATAATCTGAAGGTCGCCGGATTGAATCTCGCGCCATACAAACTTTTTTTTTTTTTAGTATTTGTTTTTTGTAATTTTAATGTCGCCGGATCGAATCTCGCGCCATGCAACCTTTTTTTTTAGTAGTTGTTTTTTGTAATTTTAATGTGTATATACACACAATAATTCCCGGCAATCAGTTGCAACAATTATGCATATAATAAGTTGTTGAAAGTCGTTTCTCGTGGAAAAACTGGCGACTTCGAACATCATTATGTTTTCCGCAAACAAAGTTGTATTTCACAAATGTTATTTATTGTCTTCATAATGTTAACCACGTATAGTTAACGGAAGACGTAGAAACGATATTCCGAAACGAATACGTGTAGCGTAAGTCAAACGTTCGAATTAGAACAGAGACCCCACGAACACAAATTTGCTGTGGCAGGTATGAAATATAAACTCCGTTACTCGCTCGTTACACTTGAAGGGCCGGCCGAAGTGGCCGAGCGGTTAAAGGCGCTACAGTCTGGAACCGCACGACCACTACGGTCGCAGGTTCGAATCCTGCCTCGGGCATGGATGTGTGTGATGTCCTTAGGTTAGTTAGGTTTAAGTAGTTCTAAGTTCTAGGGGACTTATGACCACAGCAGTTGAGTCCCATAGTGCTCAGAGCCATTTGAACCATTTTTACACTTGAAGGACAGATGTTGAATGGGCCGGGACGAGCAGCCGCATAACAGCGTAGTTGCTTGCTAACTTCGAAAGAAGGTAGATGCGGTCCCTAGCGCAACTTATAACATCGTCGAAAATCAGTGCGGACGGGAGAGCTTTGGTACACCCTGTTAAATAAACGGAAAAATGGAGGCGGTACAATTGGAGAGCGATCCGCCTTCACCAACATGCATAAGCAATTCAGCTGAGAAGTGCATCTTTGTGCTTTGCCACATTACGCCTCTGGCCATGAGCGTTTATTATGCGCAGTATGAATCGAATCTGAATTTCACAACTGGCGGCCTCCCCTTGTTAAACTAACTTCTTACGCGAAGGATAACACACGCCCATGCCCGAGGGAGGACTCGAACCTCCGACCGGGGGGGGTGGGGGGGGGGGGGGGGGGTGGGGGGGAGCCGCCACGAACCACGAACCGTGACAAGACGCCCTAGACCGCACGGCTACAGGCAGTTTGCCAGTGCAAGGAAGCTTTTGATGATTCCGATATTAAAAAAGACATTGCGGTGATTAGCACTCATTTTTCCATATACCTGCAAGTATTAAATAGCTTGAAACTCAATGTATGGGCGTTGAATGAATCTGTTCAGTTAATGAATGAAATTATTTTAGTGAACTACCCATTGCCAGAGGTATTCCCAAGAAAACTCAAAGAAAAGTTTTAAAACATTTTAAACAGTAACCCAGGGTTTGAACCTTTGTGCCAAATTGATAGTTCTATTAATGGGATGGGTGAACTTTTACCAGAAACAATAAGTGCCAACATAGCACCCTTCATATACTGCCCAGTTACCTCAGTTGATGTAGAACGGTCCTTTTTGGTTATAAAAATGTTATGATTGATCGAAGACACAATCTTACAACCGAACGTTTGGAACAGTATTTGGGCGTTTACGTCTACAATAGTAGAAAAATGTAAAATAAATTGTAGATGATGCTTTGGTCCAAAAGTATTAGTTAAAAGTTAATGCTGTCCAAGAAAATTCGTCATTGTATGTTGTTTTTTAAATAAAATATTACGGAGTTACTGAGCGTGCCCTTCTGCGTGCGATATATCTCGAAGTTGGTCATGTACATATAGATTGTTTCGCTGTAACTCACTCACATAGCATCCTCTTGTTACCGGCAACAATAGCAAAGAAGGAACAATTTTTGGAACACGGTATGAGTTCCCATTTTGCAAATTTTTAGAAAATGGTTCAAATGGCTCTGAGCACTATGGGACTTAACATCTATGGTCATCAGTCCCCTAGAACTTAGAACTACTTAAACCTAACTAACCTAAGGAAATCACACACATTCATGCCCGAGGCAGGATTCGAACCTGCGACCGTAGCAGTCGCGCGGCTCCGGACTGAGCGCCTAGAACCCCTAGACCACCGCGGCCGGCTGCAAATTTTTAGAAAATATTCCAGAAAGGCCCCCTTCCTAACCTCTACCAGAAAGTATTCAGAATGTGATATCAACGTTCTAAATGTACCGATTTTTCGCGTGGCCGGTGCTCTTCCTCGTAACTGATATGCACAAGTTCGACTTTGAGATATAGTGCACGCAGTAACTACCATGTTTTTTTTATTATTTTATCTTGAGTATTTCGACACTATTCATGCATTTTAAGCATTTTTCATGCATATTTTAAGGTTTTATGATGCATATAATCCGATCTCTGCTGATCACGATACAGTAATAAAATATCTGCTCAATAGAGCAAAACTATGGCCTCGATGCGATCACGAATGCTTACTGGGTGACATGTGGGAAAATGAGAAAAACATAAACTAGGAAAAAGAGAAAAGAAGCACGAATGAAGTTTTGTAGAGAAATGGTTGTATCAATTTGGCCGTACAGCTCAGAGACATGATTGAGAAATTCAGAATCAATATGTTAGTGAGATACAGCGATAAGAATGAGATTACTGAGACCCATGAAAGGTTGCAAGAGATTGGACAGATTTAAAAATGACGATGCGTGAGGAGAACTGAATATTTTCAAAATGGAAGACAGAATCGAAGAAAATAAAGAAAGGTGGCTCTGACACTTGCAAGAAGGAAGAATATCAAAAGAGACTTTATTACATAGACTGAATTATAGAAAAGACATCGGAAGACGGAGGAATCCTTGAAAATAATGTTTCCAGTCACTGGAAAGGCGAATGTCCCACTGTTTGAAAGGAGAAGGATAAAAACAAAAAAGATTTACTCACCGATTGTCTCTCACTTATTTATGATGTGATTTGTAACACTACAGTTAAGGTAGTTTCTTCGTTAGGTTTCCTCGAACTTCAATGTATCGCGCATTTATCATTTAAATTACAAACGTTTTATTAGAATATCACCGTAGTTGAACTCATCAGTAAGCTATACATACCTACGTATTTGCTCCCCTTTGTTCCTCAATTATTAACCGTCTTAATGCTACCACGAATGTCCTTGCAGCATTATTGTCAGTGAAAACGATCAAAGTGTTTACGATGCCGTTGCGTAACGCGTTACACGATTCATGAAATGGTTGTTACTGTTTCATACACCCATAACTTCTGCTTCATAGTCCATAAAATGTTCATTTCAGGACTTGTAGAACATTCTATGAGAAGGAAGTACTCACTTGCTATGAACTCAGTAGTAAAAGTTCTCTTCAACACAGTACAGTGGCCGCGCGGTCTAGGGGATCTTGTCATGGTCCGCGCGGCTCCCCCCGAGGTTCGAGTCCTCCCTCGGGCAAGGATGTGTGAGTCGTCCTTAGCGTAAGTTAGTTTAAGTTAGATTAAATAGTGTGTAAGCTTACGGACCGATGATCTCAGCAGTTTGGTCCCATAAGTCCTTACCACAAATTTCCAAATTTACAGCACAGCGAAGTAGGTGGTGTGTCGCGCTCTAACCACACATCTTTCGTTTTGACAATAAATACACAGTACTGAAGGCAGTACGAGGAACCCGTCTTCTACAACCAAGTTACGAGCGCCTCGGGCATCTATAAGAATAACACTTTGCCGCCAACTGGTTATGCAGCCCTTGCCGAGTTACGCCTCAGGTTAGGTCTAGCTGCTGTTGGTGTATTTCGAAGCCTACATGCAGTGCGAGCGGCGCCATTCATTTTGTAGATCTTCTTCCTTGAGTCTTACGCTTCATTACTTCAAGAATATCACGGGGTGATGCAACGTGGTTTGCAGCATTTGATGGGCAAACCATGCCCTCTCTCCAGCCGGTTGGCTGCCGGTCCATTGGGTCTACTTTGTTTTATATGCCTCAATCGCAGTTAACGCTATCACCATCATCTGTAGCAAAAATGGAAGATTACAGTGTAACGTCCCGTTGACGACCTTTTCGTTAGAGATATAGTAAAGTTATGGAAGAACGAGAATGGGGGAGAAAATCAACACCATTCTTTTCAATGGTGCACCCTTGCATTTGGCTTAAGTGACGTACGGAAACAACCGAAATCTGGATGGTAATGCAGAGATTTGAACATCGCTTCGGAATGCGTGTCCACTGCCTTCACCACTGCGTCGCCTTACTCGATGTGACTCTTAGCGAGCCAAGATCCACTCTGACTTTAAATATGGTTCATGTTTTCTCGTTTCCGCCATTTTCTCGACAAAAAAATACTAAGACTTTTTTTGCAGCATAGTGGACTACGAAAATAATGGGTTCAAATACCTTTCGCTTAATTCAATTTGCAGACTCAGGAGACTTGTGATTGCTTAAATATTAAACCTCAAGTGCCAGTAATATATTACCCACCGGTACATATATCACATGCATAGCATAAACTGAATCTAGCCTATGATCAACAAAAACGAGAGTAACATCGAATGTAGCCTAAGGAAACGTAAATAGGCCCTGTAATGTTCTCAGTATAAATAGACGATTTATAGTTTAGAGTCAGCGACACTATAATATTGTTCGCAGATGGCCGCGCGCGATTAGCCGAGCGGTCTTAGGCGCTGCAGTCATGGACTGTGCGACTGGTCTCGGCGGAGGTCTGAGTCCTCCATCGGGCATGGGTGTGTGTGTTTGTCCTTAGGATAATTTAGGTTAAATAGTGTGTAAGACCTTAGCAGTTACGTCCCATAAGATGTCACACACATCTGAACATTTTTTGTTCGCAGATGATGCTGTTGTTTACACGAAATTAACGTCGTTGGACTGTTGTAACTAAATGCAGGAAAACGTGGAAAAAATTTTGACTTAGTCTAACGAATGCCCCTTCAAATACTAATGAATGCAGGGTACTGTGTATAACAAAAAGATGGTATTCGATAGCATTCTACTTGTAGCGAAAATCTGGGACACGTGAAATCGTTGGAATATTTTGGAGTAATACCTATAGAGCGGTATGAAAAGGCACACACCTGTAGATTGTCCACTCACATTAAGGCCAACACCTTTCAAAAGCCCGAATAACTAACTTTTTCAGCGCCGGACGTGCAGGAAGAGAGTCAATGAGGTTCTGGAAGGTACTAACACGGAAGTGCAGCCATGACGACTACAGTGCTATGGCCAGCTGCGATAGGTTTCTCAGTTGAGGGTCCATGGTGCCAACAGCCCGATAGAGGCGGTCACACAAATTCTGGATTGCTGTTGAATCCGGGTTGTCTGGTGTCCAGGGCAGTACGGTAAACTCACCCTGGTGCTCTTCGACCATGAGCTTTGTGACGAGTTGCAATGTCCTCCTGGTAGATGCCATCATACCGAGGTTCAAATGGTTCAAATGGCTCTGAGCACTATGGGACTTAACATCTGAGGTCATCAGTCCCCTAGAACTTCTACATCTACATCTACATATATACCCCGCAAGCCACCAAGCGGTGTGTGGCGGAGGCACAATTCGCGCTAAAGTCATATTCTCCCCCCCCCCCCCCCCTATGTTCCTCTCGCGATCGCACGAGGGAAAAACGACTGTCTGAACGCCTCAGTACGAGCTCTTACTTCACTTATCTTTGAATGATGATCATTACGCGATTCGTAAGTTGGTGGTAATAATATATGCTCTACATTCTCGGTGAAGATTGGATTTCGGAATTTAGTGAGCAGCCCCTTCTGTTTAGCGCGTCGTCTATCTGCAAGTGTGTCCCACTTCAAACTTTCTATGAGATTTGTAACGCTCTCGCGATGGCTAAATGTACCAGTCAGGAATCTTGCCGCTCTTCTTTGGACCTTCTTGAATCAGGCCCAACTGGTAAGGGTCCCATACAGACGAACAATACTCTAAGACTGGACGAACTAACGTATCGTAAGCTACTTCCTTTGTTGAAGGACTGCATCGCTTCATGATTCTACCAATAAACCGCAATCTAGAGTTCACCTTACCCGTTACTTGTGTAATGTGATCATTCCATTTGAGATCATTTCGAATAGTCACACCCAGATACTTGACTGATGTTACCGCTTCCAATGACTGACCATTTATTTTGTACTCATACATTAATGGGGATTTTCGCCTTGTTGTACGCAGTAGGTTACACTTACTAATAGTGAGAGGTAACTGCCAGTCATTACACCACGCATTTATTTTCTGAAAATCCTCACTGATTTGTTCACAACTTTCGTGTGATACTACTTTCCTGTAGACTACAGCATCATCGGCAAACAGTCTAAGGCCGCTGTCAATACCATCAACCAGATCGTTTTTGTAAATAGTAAAAAGCAGAGGACCTATTACGCTGCCATGGGGCTCACCTGAAGTTACTCTTGTTTCTGTTGAAGTTACTCAGTTCAGGACGACATACTGCTCCCTGTCTGTTAGAAAACTTTCTATCCAACCGCATATGTCACTGGATAGACCGTAAGCGAGCACTTTTTGTAGCAGGCGACAGTGCAGAACTGAGTCGAACGTCTTTCGAAAGTCGAGAAATATGGCATCATCCTGGGAGCCGATATCTAGAGCCTGTTGTATATCATGCACAAAGAGGGCCAGCTGTGTCTCGCATGACCGTTGTTTCCTAAAACCGTGCTGGTTTCTGCAGATGAGCTTCTCAGAGTCTAGAAAGGTCATTATCTCTGAACACAAAATATGTTCCATGATTCTACAGCAAATCGATGTCAGTGAAATTGGCCGGTAATTATGTGCATCCGATTTTCTACCCCTTTTATAGATTGCTATGACCTGGGCCTTCTTCCAGTCCCGTGGAACTTTCCGCCGTTCCAATGATCTCTGATAGATGACGGATAAGAATGGTGCTGTATTTGTAGCATAGTCAACATAAAATCTTACGGGGATACCGTGTGGGCCATATGCCTTTCTGGCTTCTAAGTATCTTAACTGCTTTACAATCCCAGATACACTAAACACTATGTCAGCCATCCTTTCGTTTGTTCGATAATTGAAAGGGGGAATGGTGCTGGAGTCCTCTATCGTAAACGAGTTTTTGAAAGCTAGGTTTAGAATTTCGGCCTTCTGTTTATCATCATCAGTTACATTACCCGTACTGTCAGTAAGAGAAAGTACTGAATTATGATGTGTCGACAGAAGTGCCGACACAGTGTAATTTGAGGGGACCGCAATGCACGCTATAAACACACGAAGGATGGCGTGAGATCTGAAACAGGATACGTAATGAATGCTATAAAGAAAAGTACGTAGCTTTTGGAATACTTAACTTTAATCCATCCTTGTTGTATACATCGTTCTTGATGAGACATGCTTTATGCGATAAGTATCAATTGCTATGTAAGGCTAATGGCGCCTTGCTAGGTCGTAGCCATGGACTTAGCTGAAGGCTATTCTAACTATCTGCTCGGCAAAGGAGCGAGGCTTCGTCAGTGTAGTCGCTAGCAAAGTCGTCCGTACAACTGGGGCTAGTGCTAGTCCGTATCTCGAGACCTGCCTTGTGGTGGCGCTCGGTCTGCGATCACTGACAGTGGCGACACGCGGGTCCGACATGTACTAATGGACCGCGGCCGATTTAAAACTACCACCTAGCAAGTGTGGTGTCTGGCGGTGACACCACAAATTATTTGTAGCGTTCATAGAGTTTACGTAGGACAAAAATTTTTTGGGGTTATTTTTAGAATCTGCAGATAAAATATTGCTTTCAAATCGTTAAAAGAGTCTCTCATTGTCCTTCTGACAGCGGCTTTCATTACGCATCATTTCTGTTTGTCAGCGGAGCAGTGACTACGTTTAAAACAACTGTGCAAAATTCTCTTTCTCAGCAACTACTTAAACCTAACTAACCTAAGGACATCACACACATCCATGCTCAAGGCACGATTCGAACCTGCGACCGTAGCGGTCGCGCGGTTCCAGACTGAAGCGCCTAGAACCGCTCGGCCACAGCGGCCGGCTCATACTAAGGAGAAACAGACTGCACTTAGGGCGGATCTGGTCCCTAAGGTTAAATGCATACTTATGCTGATCCATTGTGCCCTCCATAGTGACGAGATCACCCAGGGAATACCACGAAAAGCGGACGATTGTTGTTGGGTGTTTGCTTTTAGACGTTTCACTCCGTACATTCCAACGGCCATCTGTCCGATGGAGCATAAAACGTGTTTCATCTGAAAAGGCCGTCTGTTGCCACACAGTGGACCAGCTACAATACTGGAACGCAAATTCCAGTCTTCGTCGCCAATGAAGAGCAGTCAGCATGAGTGAATGAACCAGGCGCCTGCCAACGTTTGCTGAATCGTCCTTGCGGAGACGCTGTTTGTAGCCCCTTAGTTCCTCTGGGCGGTCAGTTGCTAGCAGTTACACGTGTATAAGCTCGTACACATCTCCGCAGCCGTCGTTCACCCCTGTCATCCGTGGCCCGTGGTGGACCGCTGTTGCCTCGACACCGGTTTCGGATAACGCCATTTTGCCATGCTCCGTATGCTTTAACCACGGCGGTACGAGAACAGTTTACAGAATTAGCCGTTCTGGAAATGCCTTCACCCTTGGCCCGAAAGCCAATGATCGTGCCCATTTGGACGTTAGCTAAATCGCTCCGTTTACGCATTACGACAACGACTCCACTGATTTCCGCGTACCTCCAACACGCTTTATATAACCTCCACTGCTAGTGCCGCCACTTGCTTTCTGTGAATGGTTATTGCACGTCGACGTCGAACATAGAATGTGGTTGCATTAATGTGACTGGACTGCGTATACTCTGTAGTAGGTGTGGGAAATGGAATACTTTGGTTAGTCTCAGTATGTCCGGGAACATGAAGTGTATCTGAAGGAAACAGCTTATAAGTCACTATGGCAGCAGAAATCACCAGAATTGAGAGACGCGCGGCTAGGGTGGTAATCGGTGAGTAGCCCACACAAAAGTGCAACAGTGTTGCTCGGGGAAGTTATTCGAGAATCTTTGGAAGAAAGGAGATGCTGCTCCTCCCAAACTCACTTGGATAAATTTAGAGTAGCGGTATTCTAGTGGTACTGAGTAAACATCCTGCTTGCACCATCAAATATCTTGCGTAGGTATAATGAGAAGAAGATGAGAGATTAGGGTGCGCACGAAGGCAAGTAGAGTCACTTTTTCCTCAATCAATACGAGGCGAATGAAGTACGACATAAAACCGTCAAAAATTAAAGTAAATTCCGTCCGCAACACGGCGCACAGTAGCTTCTAAAGTATATGTGTAAATTTAGATGTAGACATCGAAGAAACATTGTCGACTTCGACTAGGGGATGAAACTACGCTTATGACAGACTTGTAATACCAGTCTCATCGTCAAAAGCCTGGGTGGTGGGAAAAAAGTAAAATTCTGCTATAATACTAGGACCAGCATGGTGTTGTTCTGATATATTTGTAATGTTGGTGAAAATATTAAGATCAATGTGGTGCTGTTTCGCATTTAACCCAACAGAAACAATTAAAATCAGTCCGGCGCGCAACATGTCTGTGCAAATAAGGGCAACAAAGCTCAAAGCGTCCACCACGTACTTCTTTTAAATAAATTTCATAAATTTTTGACTCTTCAGAGGAGTGTAACTGTAATTAAATTTCCAGAAGGATTAAATCTGAATGCAGCACCGGAAGCTTAATCCGGATCTGTTTCTCTCAGAGATAGCGTACTTACGACCAATGCAGGGCTACCTCGATGCACGGTACCAAGCGTCCATCGGATAGTAATAGTCCTCCAATCCCCCAGAGACTCGCAAAAAGAAAAATGTTAAGGATGTTTGTTGCAATGCATAGGTGTGAGGTTCTTTAGTCAAAAATCGTTCGTCAGCATTGTGAGTAGCATTTAGTTTTAATTTTCACAGCCGGCCGCTGTGGCCGAGTTGTTCTAGGCGCTTCAGTCCGGAACCGCCCTGCTGCTACGGTCGCAGGTTCGAATCCTGCCTCAGGCATGGATGTGTGTGATGTCCTTAGGTTAGTTAGGTTTAAGTATTTCTAAGTCTAGGGGACTGATGACCTCAGATGTTAAGTCCCATAGTGCTTAGAGCCATTAGAACCATTTTTTAATTTTCACGTACTCTAAAGCAAATGAGACAGAGTCCTTAGTGGAAGAGATTCTGTTTCTGAAACACAAAGATTTCGAATTGCTTTCTGAGTAGGCTCCCTATTTAATTCTGTCATGATGTTTACATTCTTGATTACCGTGTGGCATCAGGGTGATCCTAACTGCTCGCATATGCAAACTTCTACTAGTCTTGAACTGGTCAGCTGCGCGCACGGTCACTTTTCGAAATAGGTCAACTGCGTGTAGTTTTCAATTTTTGTGTCATGTCAACTGCAAGCGGAGGAAAACATAATATGCCACTGCAGTATTTTCCTTCCAATTTTCAGAGACTTAGAATTGTCTATGACTGCTAAGGTAGCCCAGTCATAGCTTTTGTTCAAAATACTTGATAAAAGACGCATGCTCATAATGGATAATTTAAAAAAACACGGGAACTATTTTCATACCTTATGATAATAAAAAGCGCTTTTTAAAAATTCTAATGTGTCATAGTTCCATTTCTGACTTTAAAATAAATTCCTATATAAACTGCATATGTTTTTCACTTTTATTGTTAGATCGGCGAGGCCCGGCTGTGTGACTCAGATTGACGTAAGTGGTTGCCTGAGTTCGAACGATACCGTCAACAAAATGATATATATGTGGATGTGTACTCTGAAAATTGAGGCTGAAAGCGCTGTGAAATGCCTCACAAGCACTGATTTAGTTGGAATAAAACATTTATGGGAACTCACCCATTGGAAGTTATTTCTCTGATTAAGTTATCAATGGTTTCATGATAATGACTGACTTCATTAGTAAACAGAATGTGGGTTGAAGAATCGTTTAAGTAAATATGTGACGTCATGTTTTTTCTGTGCAGTTCCACGCTGCTCTACTTTGTTCTCATTCTCTTTCTTTCCGAAATACGGACCTGGCAAACACTGAGAAAGTGACTAATGATAACAATGCCATCAACAGTTCACTGCATACATTACCAAGTAGCAAACAAAACACTAACGCGCTGTCGACGTTATTATATCATACTTCATCGTGAGCAGTCGACCTGTTTGCTGCGGTAATGCTAATCTTGCTCTAGTGCAGTTCGGCAAACAGTAAACCTTTCCGCGTTCAATCGGTATCCACCCCTGATATCTAGTTGAGATACATTTCTCATGCAATTTTCCGAACTTACTACTGAAAAACTCGTTTTATCTCATCTACACTACTTGCAAATCTCTGAAACACGATATCAGATCCATATAACTTTTACTTCTTCAGCTATCTTTAATACTTCCCACCCCTTCTGCAACATAATTGCAGTTTAGCTGGATTTGACAAGCAGAAACTTTGTCTTAGCTGGGAATCATGTGCCTTAAGAGCGTCACTATTACATGTCGTTTCCATCAGCTGCAGCAGAATACACAGAGTATACCAAGAAAGAAACCACACTACTCGCATTGCTACAGAACTATTTGCCGTACCGTTGACGTGCGTAACAGTTTTTCGTATTTGAACTTTGTAACAAGTAACTTCTCAGTGGCAGTATGCGACACTTCACGCGAAAATTATGTGTACGAGGCCTTACAAAAAAGGAAGTAGAAGATTTATTCTTTTTCGGATGAAAATATTTGCTTAAAATCGAACTTCAGAAATACATACGGTGTACCCTCATTTAGTAAAAAATATTTTTAGGAATCACGCTTTTCGCAATCTGTTTCCTGTCGCAAGAGAGCATCCCACAGATAGTCCAAATAAAACAAACTGATTTGAATTCCACTGATCACCGTCCGAGGTCGGAAACATTGGCCGATAAAGTCAGTTGCACTCAGATTGCACAGATTTGTAAAGATCGATCGTCTTTGACTGATGTCGGTTGTCGACGTAAACTCTCTATGTCGGCGCCAGTTTATAAGTGATTCGGGTAAAACAACATGAAGGAAGGAAATGCAAATCTTGGCTTCGATGAAATTTAACTGCTTGAAACGCCAAAATAATGTTTTATATACTACTGATGTAATTGAAGCGAATGGAACCCTTATTATAACAAGAAATTACCACCATTAGTGCCGCGGTCTGTTCACGAAGAAATGAGATTGTAACGATGCTGAAAGGGTTGTTAACTTAAAGGAAATGATGTAGTCGCTGCTTTCACTTTGTACTGTTGGTAACAAACTGCGAGTGATGAAAATGATCTGAAAAAGAATCTCTTCCGCTAAGGAAGCTTTATTGTCTCCTTTAAAGCACCTGCAAATTAAAGCTGGCTGCTTCTCATTACAGTGACCAGCTATTCTTGACATACAATTAATGGAAGGTATAAAACAGTCTGCTGCAGCAACACGCTGCATCTAAAATCCTCAGCGTCATTTCGATTCCTTTTTCAGACTCGGCTGGCAGCGGCTGCTGTACATAATAGTCGAACAGCTAAAAATAACTAGCGAGATGGGCAGTCTAGCCTCTGCGCGGCTCCACTTAAAAGAGACCAAATTAAGTCCTTTATTGGCACTACATCTGGCAGTTAATAGCCTCTCGTGTATCTAACTCTCCCAGAGAACTAGTTAGGGGCTAAAAGACTTGAGCGTGTGGAGGCTCTCTTCTGTTTCCAGCTGCCTCACAGGGTAGAAAGCTCTGCTGCCTCTGCATTGCCCCACAGTCTCTCTGGCAGCTATCGAGCTGAATATCTAGAACAGATTTTCACTTTCCATCCATACCGATACCGTTAGAGACCCTCTGGTTACAGATTATCTGGTGCACCAAAGAATAAAATAAGAAATTGTGGCTAGCACTAGAGAACCAGAGGAAAAATTAGGACGGAATGTTAGAATCAAATTGCACATCTATGTCTTTACGCAGCCAGCCGAGTGACAGAGTACAAATTGTACAGGCGAGAGTACAAGTGACATTTCACATAAAAATTCTCTAAGCGTACATTTCTTAAGTGTGGATCTCTTCAAACTACAAGCGATTTCTTGCATAGTTCTACACTCTGTGACGATAAAGGTTCGATTATAAGCCAATGCCTGGACTACATTCAGAATACAATTAGGACAAGTGAAATGGCAAACGAAAGGAGAATTGCTGCTGTCTTTAATAAATCTTCAGGTACGATTTCTTTTCAAAGTAGTGCAATAGCCTAATGCATATGTTTTGAATATTATTTGTGGTAATATTTAATGCATTTTAAATTGGCCCTCTTTTTAAATAATGGATGTAAATCTTGAGGCAAAATTGACTCAATAGATCTCAAGTTCCTTGAACCTCACCATGGAATATGATATTGCAAAGGAACAATTGAAATATCTATTTGTCCCTCAAGACAGGATGGAAGCAGTGAAGAAGGTCAGCCTAAAGTTTTCAATAGTGGAAATGAAAACAAAAAACCTCCTTTCGATTAAAGCCATGGATGCCATAGCAAAGGCCAAAGTTGCTAAGGACACTCAAGAAAACGAAGTACACTGAATGAATATTAGTAGGATGGGAATCAGCGAGGAAAATCCTCTAACAGTGCAGTTCACGTGTTCACTAAGACATGATCTTGAGGTTACTGAAGCGGCTTTTAGGAGGCACAACATTTGTCGCAATGAATACCACTTCTGCAGCCTTTGTATCAAAATAATTTTGAAATAAAATTTGAGAAATGAAAAGATCTTCAGGAAATAAAGAACTACATCTCACCAGTTTATCAAGAGTTCTAAAACAACATATCCCATCCGCAGACAGCAGTTACCATGGATGTAAGGAAGATGGAGCGGAGAAAGAAGAGGAAGTGGTCAAAGAAGGGGACGAGGAAGGCAGAAAAATGCACAACACAATGGTACAGCAACATAAGTGTTGCCTAGGAAGGACATTCATCAAGAAATGCGACAGAAGGAAATGATTCTGATTGTATATCAAGGCACTGATTGTGAAAGGATTATAGAAAATAAGAATGAATAATCTTTCTTACGTGCTGGAACCACACCAATGTCTTTTGATATTTTTATTTTATTTTATATTTATCTATTTTTCAGCTTGTTATGTTGGTTTTGCATTAATTAAGCACAAATTCTTGTTTGATAACCAAAATGTGTTTTACTATGACTATCATGTGTGTTGTACCGAAAATGTTTTAGAGTAAAACACAGTAAAGAAAGTGTTTATGCACTTGTGCCTATTTTACTCAAAATAGTTTTCAGGTTCAAGGCGTATAATTAATTTTAATATATCACAAAATGATGCAGATGCACTAAAAACTCGAACCATACTTGCAGCTATACACAAACTAACTAAACATTAAAAAGAGGTATCTGAGGTTTAAAGAACTCAAATAATTTATAAATAGCTATTTAACTTTGGCAGTCATTTATTCAGTTTACTTCAGCAAGCGCTTGTATCCCTCGTACTCTTAGCTCATGAATCACTATGAACTACGGGACAGAGCGTACTTTTAATTGATTCATGCATTAAGGTCTTTTCGCCGGCCTTGGTGGCCGAGCGGTTCTAGGCACTACAGTCTGGAACCGCGCGACCGCTATGGTCGCAGTTTCGAATCCTGCCTCGGGCATGGATGTGTGTGATGTCCGTGGGTTAGTTAGGTTTAAGTAGTTCTAAGTTCTAGGGGACTGATGACCAGAGAAGTTAAGTCCCATAGTGCTCAGAGCCATTAAGGTCTTTTCCTATTCCATTCACGTATGCAGCGAGTGAAGAATGATTGCTTATACTCTTCAGAGTGAGCTTTTATTGGCATTGTTTTGTCTTCATGAGAAGTTTACGGGAAAAATGCATAGAAATTTTCTTTTATTTACAAATTCGACCATGAAAGCCGATTTCTGGAATTTTCTGGGCAGGTTTATGCTAGATAAGTGGTTCCTTTCCCCAACTGTCTGACAGATGAGATTTTTGAGCACTTCTGTCAAACCGTCTCGCTGATCAGACAAACCTGTGACCATTCACGTCATTTACATATGGTCGAGATTCCACATAAGTCCATCCTGATATGGATCCACTCCAGTATTGCCGTACAGTTCTTTCGTAAACAATCTCTTCGGTGTACGAACAACACTTTTGTAGAATCTTATCAGTGAACCTAAGCTTGCTATTCATTTTACATACTTGAAATGTTATCGCTCCACTTTAAAAATGGCTCTGAGCACTATAGGACTTAACATCTGAGATCATCAGTCCCCTAGACTTATAACTACTTAAACCTAATTAACCTAAGGACATCACACACATCCTGCCCGAGGCAGGATTCGAACCGACGACCGCAGCAGCCACGCGATTCCAGACTGAAGCGCCTAGAACCGCACGGTCACGAATAGGAGTCAATAAGGAACGTATGTTGAACGTATCCATTAGGGCAGTGCGGCTAAATGTGGCGTTAATAATCTATGGCAGCAGACAATAGACGTGAGTGCCTTTGCTAGCAGCACGACATCACTTGCAACGGCTCTCTTGGGCTCACGACCGTACAGGTTGGACACTAAACGTCTGGAAAACTGTGGCCTGGTCAGATTACTCCAGATTTCAGTTGGTAAGAGTTGATGGCAGGGTTCGAGTGTGGCGCAGACCCCACGAAGCCGTGGACCTAAGTTGTCGACAAGGTACTGTGCAAGCTGGTGATAACTCCACAATGGTGTGGACTGTGTTTACATGGAATGGACTAAGTCCCCTGATACTATTAAACCAATCATTGATTGAATATGGTTATGTTTGGCTACTTGTAGACCATTTGCTCCCGTTCACGGACTTAAGTTCCCAAACAACCACGTCATGTTTCCGGGCCACAATTATTCGTGATTGGTTTGAAGAACATTTTGGATAATTCGAGAGAATAATTTGGTCACCCATCTCGTCCGACATGAATCCCATCGAACATTTATGGAACATAATCGAGTGATGAGTTCGTGCAAAAAAACCTGTACCGGCAACATAAACGTTTCGCAGTTATGGGCGGCTATAGAGGCAGCATGGATCAATATTTCTGCAGGGGCTTCCGACGACTTGAGTCGTGCCGCATCGAGTTACTGCACTACGCCGGGGAGAAGGAGGTCCGACACGATATTAGGAGGTATCCCTTGACTTATGTCACCTCAGTGCACCTTTACTCATAAATAATTCTAAGGCTTTGTATGAGGGCGGCCACAACGTTTATCGAATATCAATTCCACGTAGATAACCGAACCATCTCCATTTAGTCAGAAATTATAGCATATACAATAAGCTATGTACGGGACAGCGTTGTAGCTTGGAACACTTTTCAGGCTTTCACGTCTAGTCAGCTATGTAATGCAGGGTTGGGCAAACAAAAGTGGGGCGGAGAACAGAATTCCAGGTTTCAAAGAAACACAGCAGAGCATAGGAAATACGGTGCTAAACTGACTACATCAGATGTAGAAAGTGACCACTATTCATGTCTTGGCACTTTTTGACCCTGGTCAGCAAGCTGCTGAAGGCGGATCAAAGCTGGAATGCTGGGACTGCTGCAGTTTCATTGGAAATGTTCTGCTGCACTTCTTGAAGACCATGATTGTTGTTGCAATACACCTTAGGCTTGAGGGCTCCCCACACCAAGTAATCACACACTGACAGATAAGATGACCTAGATGGCCAGCCATGGCCGCGACAAAACTGACCTGAAGAGAGTGTAAATGTGCTCCAAGATTCGGCCGGCTGTATGGCAGTTGCTCCATCCTGTTGGGGTGTGGTTATGTGCATACATTCACGTCCAATCGTATTCACTCGTCTAGTTCAAAATGGTTCAAATGGCTCTGAGCACTATGGGACTTAACGTCTGAGGTCATCAGTCCCCTAGAGCTTAGAACTACTTAAACCTAACTAACCTAAGGACATCACACACATCCATGCCCGAGGCAGGATTCGAACCTGCGACCGTAGCGGTCGCGTGGTTCCAGACTGAAGCGCCTAGAACCGCTCGGCCACAGCCATCTAGGTCACTTTTATTTGCCCCACCCTGTAGAAGTATAATATTCTTTTCTACACCATTCTGAAATGATAGCATTCATTTTATGTGTGCTGCAGTCTTCTTTTAATTACAAAAATTACTTCGGAAAAATAAAGCTTTTCCACGCGTGAAGCTCTGCTCCAGGTTACAATTTTTTTTTTTTTTTTTTTTTTTATTTGGTTGGGTTTAAGGGCGCTCAACTGCTGAGGTCATTAGCGCCCAGTCACTGTTGTTAGAGCACATGGAATCTGTTAAAACTCAAGGGGATGGGGGGACACCAGAAGGACCTGACAAAGATGCAGATAAAATAAGTAAAAAGGTTAAATGTCTTTGGACAAGCCAGTTAAAGTTATAAAATGCAGAATACGAGCAGCTGCTCGAGCGTCATCAGCTAAAACATCCGGTAAAGTAGATGGCAGGGACAGGACAACACGAAATTGACTAAAACGGGGACACGACAATAAAACATGGCGCACTGGTTAATGCCTGACCACAAGGGCACTGCGGGGCTGGGTCACCGGAGAGCAGGTAGCGGTGGCTAAACCGGCAATGCCCAATCCGCAACCTGGTCAGAAAGACCTCCTCTAGCCGAGATGGTCGGGAGGATGTTGTCCAAGCAGTTGGGAGCGGTTTTACTGCCCGGAACTTGTTTCCTTGGAGGGATGACCAAGCATCCCACCACAACGACACAAGCCTCTTACATACATCCCCACGAACGTCAGATGACGGGACACAGTGGGAGGCTGGCCGAGGCAGGAGGACTGCAGCCTTGGCTGCAGCATCCGCAGCCTCATTCCCAGGCACTCCTACATGTCCGGGAACCCACAGAAAGCTGACAGAACCACCATTATCAGCGAAAGAATGGAGGGACTGCTGTATCCGTTGAATCAAGGGATGGACCGGATAGGGAGCTCCAAGGCTCTGAAGAGCACAGAGTGAGTCAGAGCAGAGTACGTACGATGAATGGCGGTGGCGGCGGGCATACTGAACGGCCTGATGGAGAGCAAATAGCTCGGCCGTAAAGCTCGAACATTGGTCGAGGACCCGGTATTTAAAGGTGGCGGCCCCGACGACAAAGGCACAGCCGACACCACCGTCAGTTTTGGAGCCATCGGTGTAAATAAAGGTGTGACCGGCAAGGCGAGCACGAAGTTCGACAAACCGTGAGCAATACACTGCAGCCGGAGTACCCTCCTTCGGGAGTGAGCTGAGGTCGAGATAAATATGAACCGGAGCCTGGAGCCAAGGTGGTGTCGAGCTCTCACCCTCTCTGAAGGTGGTAGGGAGGGCAAAATCCAATTGTCGAAGCAGGCGACGGAAGCGGACTCCGGGGGGCAGCAGGGCAGACACATACAACCCGTACTGATGGTCGAGAGAATCGGCGAAGAAGGACTTGTAAGAGGGGTGGTCGGGCATAGACAACAGCCGGCAGGCATACCGGCACAGCAGTACGTCGCGCCGGTAGGTCAATGGTAACTCTGCAGCTTCAGCATAAAGACTCTCGACAGGACTAGTGTAGAAGGCTCCGGTCGCAAGACGTATCCCCCGATGGTGGATGGAGTTGAGCCGGCGTAAGAGGGATGGCCGAACGGACGAGTAGACGAAGCTCCCATAATCCAGCTTCGACCGGACTATGGACCGATACAAGCAAAGCAGGACAGTGTGATCCGCTCCCCAAGATGAACCGCTAAGAACTCTGAGGACATTAAGGGAACGTGTACAACGGGCCGCCAAATAAGAGACATGTGGAGACCAACACAGTTTCCTGTCCAACGTGAGCCCTAGAAACTTAGTTGTGTCCACGAATGGGAGAACAACAGGACCGAGATGTAAGGATGGCGGAAGGAACGCTTTATATCGCCAAAAGTTGATACAAACCGTCTTCTCTTCAGAGAACCGGAAGCCATTTGCCACGCTCCATGAGTAGAGGCTGTCTAGACAATGCTGAAGGTAGCGCTCCAGGAGGCATGTTCGCTGGGCACTGCAGTAGATCGCGAAGTCATCGACAAAGAGAGAGCCTGATACATTAGGTGGAATGCAATCCATAATTGGATTGATCGCGATGGCAAAAAGGGCTACGCTCAAGACGGAGCCCTGAGGCACTCCGTTCTCCTGGAGGAAGACGTCGGACAATACGGAACCCACACGTACCCTAAACTTTCGATCCGTTAAAAAGGAATCAATAAAAAGGGGCAGGCGACCGCGTAGGCCCCACCTGTGCATAGTGCGGAGGATACCTCCTCTCCAACAGGTATCATAAGCCTTCTCCAAGTCGAAGAACACGGCTACCGTTTGGCGCCTTCGCAAAAAGTTGTTCATGATGAATGTCGACAAGGTCACTTGGTGGTCAACAGCGGAGCGGCGGCGACGAAAGCCGCATTGGACATTAGTAAGTAGTCGTCGAGATTCAAGAATCCAGACTAACCGAGCATTAACCATGCGCTCCATCACCTTACAGACACAGCTTGTAAGAGAAATGGGGCGGTAACTAGAAGGAAGGTGTCTATCCTTCCCGGGTTTGGGTATAGGAACAACAACGGCGTCACGCCAACGCCTGGGGACTTGACCGTCGGTCCAGACGCGATTGTAGGTACGAAGAAGGAAGCTTTTGCCCGCCGGAGAAAGGTGTGCCAGCATCTGAACGTGAATGTCATCTGGCCCCGGAGCAGAGGATCGGGACAGTGCAAGCGCACGTTCGAGTTCCCGCATAGTAAAGGGGGCATTATAAGTTTCCAGATTCAGCGAGTGGAAGGAAGGTCGCCGAGCCTCTTCTGCTTCTTTCCTGGGAAGGAAGGCAGGGTGGTAATGGGCGGAGCTTGAAACCTCCGCGAAAAAGCGGCCAAAGGCGTTGGAGACAGCCACAGGATCAACAAGGACCTCATTACCTGAGGTCAGGCCAGGTACCGAGGAGTGGGCCTTAATGCCCGACAGCCGGCGCAGGCTACCCCAAACGACGGAAGAGGGAGTAAAACTGTTAAAGGAGCTGGTGAAAGAGGCCCAACAAGCTTTTTTGCTGTCTTTGATGATTCTACGGCATTGCGCTCGGAGTCGTTTGTATTCAATACAATTCGCCAACGTAGGATGGCGGCGAAAGGTGCGTAAAGCACGTCGTCGAGCACGGATAGCGTTCCTACAAGCCTCGTTCCACCAGGGGACGGAAACGCGACGTGAAGAAGAAGTAGTACGAGGAATGGAACGTTCGGCAGCATTGATAATAACAGCCGTGAGATATTCGACCTGACTGTCACAACTGGGAAAATCGTGGTCCAGAAAGGTCGCCAGGGAGGATTAAAGTCCCCAGTCAGCTTTCAGTATGTTCCAGCTCGAAGGACGTGGGGATGGGGTGTGGTGCAGGAGACGAACGACACAGGGGAAGTGGTCACTCGAATAGGTGTCAGAAAGGACATACCACTCGAACCGACGGGCAAGAGTGGTAGAACAGATCGAGAGGTCCAGTGGGAGTAGGTATGAGTAGAGTCCGAGAGGAAAGTCGGGGCGCCGGTATTGAGGCAGACAAGATTGAGATGGTTGAAGATATCCGCCAAGAGTGAGCATCTTTGACAGGATGCAGGAGAGCCCCAAAGGGGATGATGGGCATTGAAGTCGCCAAACAATAAGAACGGCGGGGGAAGCTGAACGATCAGGTGCATCAAGTCAGCCCGATTAACAGCAGATGACGGTGGAGTGTAGATGGTACAAACTGAAAAAGTAAAAGCAGAAAGAGTAATGCGGACAGCTGTTGCTTGGAGTGGGGTGGTCAATGGGATGGGATGGTAATAAACATCGTCCCGAACGAGCAACATGACCCCACCATGAGCTGGGATACCGTCCACAGGGGTGAGGTCATACCGCTCCGAGGTATAGTGGCTAAAGGCAATACGGTCAGTCGGCCGCAACTTGGTTTCCTGGAGACCAAGGACGAGCGGACAGTGCAGGCGGAGGTGCAGTTGTAATTCCTCCCGATTAGATCGAATACCTCTCATGTTCCAATGAAACAACGCCATCGCTAGTCAAAAAGTTGGGGGAACGAG
Organism: Schistocerca serialis cubense; assembly: GCF_023864345.2. Lineage (NCBI taxonomy): Eukaryota > Metazoa > Arthropoda > Insecta > Orthoptera > Acrididae > Schistocerca > Schistocerca serialis. The sequence goes on along the minus strand of NC_064640.1, from coordinate 622,773,127 downwards.
ACGGGGGAAGAGCTGGTCACCTCGACGGCCGCGGAGGGCCAGATTGCGAGGGAACAACGCTACAACCGACGGGAGGCGGATCTGGTTCCATCGACTCGTCGCCAGCTGCGGCCGCTGTACCTGATTGTGTAGGAGGGGCTGCATCATTTGCCGACGAAAGGCCGGAGGAGCGCCTGGCAGCAGAGCGTCCCGGCGAAACTGAGGACGGCCGGGAGCAGCGACTCACGGATGAAGCGTCAGACGAAACGCGCCGGGGTGGAGAGGGGGACAGAGACTTCTTCTTGGAGGCCTTCTTGGAAGGCCGAGGAGGCACAGGGATGGTGGGCTGGACCCGAAGAAGGTCCTCATGCGCGGGGTCCGTTTTGGAACGCCGGACCTCGGAAGCTGGGGTCCAGAACGTTTCCCCGATGGACGCCTGAGAAGAGGATCGCTTCTCAGGTGGCGTGGGGGGAGGAGGAGGAGGAAGGGTGGCCCCTGGGGCAGAGGGGGTGGGGGCCACGGGGGAGGAGGATTTGGAAGGGAGGGATTTGGGAGGTGGAGGCAGAGCCCCCTGATGGGCGGAGGAGGCGGAGGGGGGACAGGATAGGGGTGAGGATACCGCGGAAGGAGTGGACACAACTGAGGCAAACGAAGTGGTCAATGGCACGGGATGAAGGCGGTCATATTTCTTCCTGGCCTCAGAATAAGAGAGCCAATCCAAAGTTTTGATTTCTTGTATCTTCTTCTCCTTCTGATAGGCGGGGCAGTCTGAGGATCTAGGCGAGTGGACGCCAGGACAATTAATGCACCGAGGTGGTGGGGTGCATGTATGTTCCTCACGAAGAGGACATCCACAATCGCCACAAAGGGGCTCAGCCTCACACCGTGACGACATGTGCCCAAAGCGCAAACACCTAAAACAGCGCATAGGAGGCGGGACGTAAGGTCGCACGTCGCACCGATAGCACATCACCTTTACCTTCTCCGGGAGAACGTCCCCCTCGAAGGCGAGGATAAAGGCCCCGGTGTCGATGCGACGGTCTTTGGGGCCGCGCTGGACTCGCCGGACGAAATGCACGCCGCGGCGCTCCAGGTTGGCCCTGAGCTCCTCATTAGATTGTAGCAGGAGGTCACGATGAAAAATAACCCCCTGCGTCCTATTTAGTGCCAGATGTGGGACAATGGATACAGGGATGTCCCCTAGGCGGTCGCACGCCTGGAGCGCCGCCGACTGTGTGGCGGAGGTGGTCTTGATAAGAACGGACCCTGATCGCATCTTGCTGACAGCCTCGATTTCCCCGAAGACGTCCTCAATGTGCTGAACAAAGAACATGGGCTTGGAGGTGGCGAACGTCCCCCCATCGGTTCGAGAACAGACCAAATAGCGGGGGAAGTACTTCGCCCGAAGCCGGCGGGCCTGTCCCTCCTCCCATGGAGTGACCAAAGGGGAAAGGGCAGGAGAACCAGAACTAGAAACGGTACCTTTTCTTTTGAAAGACTCGGCCGCAGAGCGACCTGATACGTGTTGACGTTTCATCTGCGAAACGTCCGCCCCGATACCACCCACTCCGACCAGGGGCTCTCCCCACGGGCGCCACCCAGCTGCAGCAAGGGCCACCTGGCAGGATGACCATTGCCAGGAGTCCTGATGCCCCAAGGAGACGGGGGGAGGGTGCAGCTCAGGTATCGGCAGTACGATCCCTGTGTTGTCAGGGGGCTACAACCTAGGGGGTACATGACGACCCCACCACAACGGGCTGGCTACCGTGCTGGATTTCTGGTGCCATGGAAAGTCCATCATGATCGCTGGTGCAGATGGAGATGCACTATGGGCGTAACTTTGACAACCCATCAGGCGTTTAGGCCCAATTTGAGAAATAGTGGGTATGGTTACAACGCCAGTGCAATGCTGAGTGCCAAGGTCTTAGTGCACTTAGGACCAGTGGTACACCATGTAAGGTGTCCTTCCCCAAAAGGCTCGTACTTCTGTAGAATTTTGAAAAATGGAGGTCAAACCCCAAGGGGGACCATCACATAGAAGGCCGAAATGGTTGAAACTCCTTTTAGTCGCCTCTTACGACAGGCAGGAATACCTCGGGCCTATTCTTACCCCGGACCCGCAGGGGGAGGTTACAAAATGATCATGTAACTCGGAACAAATATTCTATTTCAATTTATGTGTTGTAATCGAGTAAATCTTGTCAGTGCTGTATTTAATAGTCAGTATGTTACACTATTACATTACCAAACATCAATATCCAGTAAGTGAAATCGTATTAGGGAGTAATATTATCAAAAATCAGTTACAAATTAACACCATTTTGATATAGATGCTATTGGTAACTAACACAACTTCTATTTTTAAGACACAGAAGATTGTTAATACATTAAAGAAACTCAGATTATTTACAAATATACGTGCCTCGCGGTAGAAAACGCCCTTCCGTTTCAACGGACAAGATGGAGCACTACTATCGAAGTATGGCTTAACCCTCCACACTTTTGGTAATTAATTTTAAAAATAATTAGAATTTTACTCTGTAACTGAAAAGTTAAGAATATCCTTCAAATTTCTTTAATCTGTTATACATCATTTAAATATGTAGAACCCCTAATATATAAAACACTGCACACAACATAGCCTCATTTCTCACAACAGAAAAGTATAAAATGCCAGTAACTACGGTTTCTAGAGCGCAAAGATTCATGTGATTCTAAAATGAGTCACTACACTAATGCACAAACATCAGGGAGGGAACAGGGCGCGCAGACTAGCTATTACTTGTGTATCAATGGCTGACAGTCAAGGAGAATGAACTCCGTTTCCCCTGTCAAGATGTTTTCAGCCTTAGCTAGATACACCATACCAACTTGTCTTATCCCTGTGGTGCAGTTATCCACTGCAGTGGACAGCTGTTAATGCCTCTTCTTTGGCATTTTAATGAATTCCGATGCCGAAAATGCACGCAGGGCACTGCACCAGTAAGAAGCATCAACTGAAATGGATTGTGTGCATTTGCAGCCTCAGGAGTGATTGAAAACGCCAAAGATGCGACATTAACAGTTTTCCACTGCACTGGACAACACCACCACAGGTTTAGTTTTAGAGAGCGACACGGTATTAAATTAAGAGCTTTTCAATTAATTTCTATCCATAACACCTATGGTCTCGTGTGTGAATAGTTCGAGCTTCGTACTGGATTTCTTGCGATTTCTGTTTCTTTTCCGGAATGTTTGAACTAAAAATATGGCTTAGAATTTCAAACCCCTCGTGTCCAACAAGATTCCAGTGCCAATTGCGTGTAATAATGGAGTTCTAAAATTTCTCTCAAACGTTTGTAAGCAATTATGGAAATTTTCAGCCTATGTCAGCATCTACACGAATTAAAATACTGAAGGAAATAATTCTTATCGGTAAAGCAGCAACGTCCCTACATTTATATGTAATTGTCAGTAGCCTGTGCACAAGCAGGTGACAAACATATAAGTACTAGAAAAGCTGCAATAAAGCCTTTAAACTGGCTTCTACGACTAAATCCCTTCTAAAAATTCGATGAAAACTGCGGTCCTCGTCGTTGAGTATCTCGTGTTCTCAAAATATTCTGTACCATCATAAGTATTCATTCCGTGAAACAAGACAGAAGGAAGGAAGATTAGAGGTTAACGTCCCATCCACGATGAGGTCATTAGAGACGGATCACAATCTCGGATAAGGAAGGTTGGGAAAGCAAAACGGCCGTGCCTCTACAAAGGAATCATTCCGCAATTCGCTTTATGTGACTCAGGGAAATCACGGTCAACCTAAATCTGGACTCCCCGACGGTATTTGAACCGCCACCCTTCCGAGCTCAAGTCCAGCGTCTTACCATTTTGCCACCCCACTTGACAAATAGAAACAATAAGATTTTTACTTGGATAGCACTTCCCTATCATCGTGCAGAAAGGTCTGCACTACAGACTCCATTTCCACTGCGCTTCATTTAGAATCCAAAAATGTGATTGGAATTTTCAAATTTAAATTTAAAATCTTGTTTATTGCAACAGCATCCTTCACTACCCCATCATTGTGTAGGAGACCCTTGCAGTAGTTTAGAGGCTATCTCTATGCCGGCTTACAGGTATGAATACGTTGTTGCAAGTCTCATGCTCATCTCACTTCTTCAACCAGCATTTCCTACATTATATACTTCATGTACTGCTTGGTTCCATGACCAAGTACACTACTGGCCATTAAAATTGCTACATCAAGAAGAAATGAAGATGATAAACAGGTATTCATTGGACAAATATGTTATACTAGAACTGACATGTGATTACATTTTCACGCAATTCGGGTGCATAGATCCTGAGAAATCAGTACCCAGAACAACCACCTCTGGCCGTAATAACGGCCTTGATACGCCTGGGCATTGAGTCAAACAGAGCTTGGGTGGCGTGTACAGCTTCAACACGATACCACAGTTCATCAAGAGTAGTGACTATCGTATTGTGATGAGCCACTTCCTCGGCCACCATTGACCAGACGTTTCCAGTTGGTGAGAGATCTGGAGAATGTGCTGGCCAGGGCAGCAGTCGAACATTTTCTGTATCCAGAAAGGCCCGTACAGGACCTACAACATGCGGTCGTGCATTATCCTGCTGAAATGTAGGGTTTCGCAGGGATCGAATGAAGGGTAAAGCCACGGGTCGTAACACATCTGAAATGTAACGTCCACTGTTCAAAGTGCCGTCAATGCGAACAAGAGGTGACTGAGACGTGTAACCAATGGCACCCCATACCATCACGCCGGATGATACGCTAGTATGACGATGACGAATACACGCTTCCAATGCGCGTTCACCGCGATGTCGCCAAACACGGATGCGACCATCATGATGCTGTAAACAGAACCTGGATTCATCCGTATAAATGACGTTTTGCCATTCGTGTACCCAGGTTCGTCGTTGAGTACACCATCGCAGGCGATCCTGTCTGTGATGCAGCGTCAAGGGTAACTGCAGTCATGTCTCCGAGCTGATAGTCCATGCTGCTGCAAACGTCGTCGAACTGTTCGAGCAGATGGTTGTTGTCTTGAAAACGTCCCCATCTGTTGACTCAAGGATCGAGACGTGGCTGCACGATCCGTTACAGCCATGCGCGTAAGACGCCTGTCATCTCGACTGCTAGTGATACGAGGCCGTTGGGATCCAGAACGGCGTTCCGTATTACCCTCCTGAACCCAGCGACTCCATATTCTGCTAACAGTCATTGGATCTCGACCAACGCGAGCAGCAATGTAACGATACGATAAACTGCAATCGCGATAGGTTACAATCCGACCTTTATCAAGGTCGGAAACGTGATTGTACGCATTTCTCCTCTTTACACGAGGCATCACAACAACGTTTCACCAGGCAACGCCGGTCAACTGCTGTTTGTGTATGAGAAATCGGTTGGAAACTTTCCTCATGTCAGCACGTTGTAGGTGTCGCCACCGGCGCCAACCTTGTTTGAATGCTCCGAAAAGTTAATCATTTGCATATCACAGCATCTTCTTCCTGTCGGTCAAATTTCGCGTCTGTAGCACGTCATCATCTTGGTGTAGCAATTTTAATGGCCAGTAGTGTAACTTTGCTTAAAATGGCCCCTCGGAATCCCAGAAAATAAGTAAAACAGATGTGAACCTTACTCGTCACTCCTTGCATTTGTCTTCCCGACATTGACCCGCTTTTTTCTTTATTAGACATTTTCAGTGTCAACATTGAAAGAGCTAGAAACAAAGCATTAATGTATTCGGTCGAATGGAAGGAAGCGAAAGCGATTCAGCGGTGGCCTTGTACAGAGAATAATTCCAGCGTAGCCGTGACGTAAAATGAAGAAACCACATACACATGATTTGATCAGGATTTGCACCTAATTATTCTGTAATACAAATCCAGTGTCTTAGGACAGCTCAGTCTCGTTCCTTAAGGTATCATTTATATGAGGGGTGTTCAAGAGGAAAGGCACGAAACAGCACTGTGGATATACTCGAAGTTTTTATTCTAGAGTAATCACCATAGGCCTGAGCACAACTATCCCACTGTTTCACGAGCTGAAGGATTCCCTGGTCCCAGAATTCCTGTGGCTGTGGCAGGAGCCAGTTCTCTACAGTGTCCTTCAGTTTGTCGTCCGAGTCGCTTCCCTTTGAGATGTTTTTCTTTTCTTTTTTTATTTCGCGGACCAAACACATGAAGGTCTCGGGGCGAAATGTTCGGGCTGTAGGGCGGATGTTCTAGCTGCTCCCACATGAACTTGGCGATTACGCTTTGTGTGACTTTAGAGACACGTGGGCGCGTCTTATCGTAGAGCAAAATCACTCCCTCCGTGAGCAGCTCAGGCCGTTTGCACTTGATCGACCTGCCTAGGCTACCGTGTGTCTCATAGTACACGTCACCGTTAATGGTTTTTCCGTGCTCGCGCAACTCGATGAATATCGGACCTCGGACGTCGAAAATGACTCTGAGCGTCCCTTTGTACGCTGAGGGCACAGCTTTGAATTTTTTAGGGGGAGGTAACGGCACTACGTTCACATCCCTACACGTCTCACTACGTATTCTAAAGCGGTGTATGCAGCTTTCAGCCGGTTTGGTTCTTACGGTGTTCCGTACCTATTCATTTGAACACTCCTTAGACATTCTAGAATACTCCACGATAGGTAGATTACTTGACCTGGTTAACATCGGCTATCTCTGTGCTTTTCCATCTATCATTCATTTCACACATTTTTATTTCATTAGCATGCTTTAGATTGCTGTAGGAGATCAACAGCACAATGAACCGCAAAGCTACGGTAAATGAACCAGAATTTTTTAAATAAGTTTAATATTTCACATATTCTGAACATTGAGAAATACGGGCCTTTGGTTCCTACAACTTGTGGATGGAATTACGCAATAAAAAGTTATCGCTAGATTCATGAGGTATTTTTAAATACACAAAAATGCTGTCCTCATTTAAGGAGAGACTGTGTGTCTATTTAGTTTCCTCCCTTAAATTGCGTCCGCACTGAAGCACGTCAGACTGTGAACACTGCCATCATTCCCTCGTTAGGAAGCTTTATGGTCAAATTCAACGACAGTCAACAGAGACTTTGTTCGATGGGAAACCTTTCATCTAAATTTGGCGGTACTTCTGTTTTGGCGTGGTCGCGGTGGCTATTAAAGATTCCACCCCAATTCAAGTTTAGTGCCCTGGCTTCCTCCAGAACTTCCTTAAGTATACCACCCACCACGTCCAGCCGTGCGACATTACTTTCGTGAAGTACCTTGCACAATTATTTTCAAACTACTAATTTGTTTTATTGTTGGCGGAAGTTGTGAAACTCATATACGTCTACAGCGTGGTCAGGAAGTCTGAATAGCTTGTAAGAGTGTTTTAGGGTAGGTTGTATTGACAAATATTTGGTAAGAAGGAAATTCGATATGTTTCACCGTTTCCGAGTTAATTAGCATTGAAGTTAGATAAGCAGGCCTCTGTGTGCATAAATTAACACGCAAATTCATGCGGCCTGCCAGAGACGGTGTCGCCTAACGTAGTCTTCATTTGGTTTCCTACAACCTAAAAAGAGAGCAACACAAAAATTGAACACGGGGCGGTATTACAGATCGATCTCGAGCCAAAGGCTGAGCAGTCTCGTGCGCTATCATCTACGCTACAAGGTCAATTGGTACTACTTCTACCTGGCGGGCCACTTGAATTTGCGCGTACAACGGTGTGATTGGCCAGTTTCAATGTTAATTAACTCGGAAACGGCACAACGTATAGAATTTTTTTCTTAATAGTTATTTCCCAGCACATCCTACCCTAAAAGACCCTTACAAGCTTTTCAGACTGGTCTGCCCACCCTGTATACACCGCTAGCCACCTTATGGAATGTGGTGGAGGATACCTCGTGTACCACTACCATTTCTGCCCTTTCCTGTCCCAATCACGAATGGTGCGCGGGAAGAACGGTCGTAGATAAGCCCCCGTGCAAGCTCGAATCTCTCTAGTTTCACCTTCATGCTCCTTTCGCGAGATATACGTAGGAGGAAGGAATATATCGGTTGCATCTTCCAGGAACGTACGCTCTCGGAATTTTAACAGAAACCAAGTCGTGATGCACAACGTCTCTCTTGTAGCGTCTGCCACTGGACTTGAGTGATCGTCTCCTTGAGGCTCTCGCGCTTACTGAACAAAACTTTGACGAAACACACTCTTCTTCTTTCGATTTTTCTGTTTCCTTTATCAGATACACGTCCCAGACTGTAAAGGACGCAGGAATGTTTTGTAAATTATCTCCTTCGCCTGAGGACTGAACTTGAACAGTCTCCCTATTCATCTCAGTCTGGAATCTTACTTACCTTTGATTAGCTATATCTGGCGTTTCCACATCTGATCGTTCCTTACGCATTTTTAAAACTATTTAATGGGTGGGACTGTTCAGAAATCGTGTAATCACTTAATAACGGGTCTTCCTACCTATTTATATGCGATACGAAACATTTCTTCATGTTGAGGGTCAACTGCCAATCCCTGCACAAAGGGATGATCCTCTGCAGGTCTTCCTGTTAAAAAAAAAAAAAAAATGGTTCAAATGGCTCTAAGCACTATGGGACTTAACATCTGAGGTCATCAGTTCCCTAGACTTAGAACTACTTAAACCTAACTAACCTAAGGACATCACACACATCCATTTCCAAGGCAGGATTCGAACCTGCGACCGTAGCAGTCGCGCGGTTCCGGACTGAAGCGTCTAGAACCACTCGGCCACCGCGGCCGGCAGGTCTTCTTGTATTTCGCTACAATATTCTGGTGTTACGACTTCCCTGTATACAACAGCATCATTCGCCAGCAACCTAATGGTGCTTCCGACGTTATCTATTGGGTCATTTTACATACAAAGCTTTACAGAATGACGTTTAACAAATTTGGGACATTTTAGAGGATGAAATTAGGAACTATATACGTTAAGGAACATATAGCGGGAAATGTGAAATAAAGTTTCTTCTGCAGTAAGAGGTGTTTGATCTGCAATCACTTGGGTAACTGCCCTTCCATCCATTGACGCTATGTTATTGCTGCGAAAGGAGGGCCGTAAACAAACTACTACAGTAGTCTACCTGAGCTTGTGTGCAGGATGTTGGTTACTTAGTGCTTGCCATCCCTCACCCCTTTCATCCACTGGCGCTGCGCTGTAAACACACAGCTAGTCTACGTGAGTCAGTGTTCAGTTGTCTCCTTACCATGCTTTCCACACTGTAGGGAAGTTCTGCCTTATATAGGATACTTACACACTTGTAGAACTGACTGATACGCATTTCTGTTATGATGAAGCTCGAGGGAATGCGAATGCAGTTATACGGTTGTACCTAGGAAGGTACCCAGACGACTGCCTAGCGCCCTATTACAATGATGAAAAAAAATCGCAACACCAAGAAGGAGTTGTGCGACATAAACGGAAGTTAGTAGGCGTGTTTCTAAATCTCCAAGATGATGTCTATTGAAATTTTACGCCAGTCGCATGAGAGTGGCGCTAGTTCCGCCACTACGAGGATGCAAATCAGATTTTCTTTAAATACACGTTTTAACGTTTGACACCGGACGTGGTGAGTTGACGTTAGTCAAGAATGCCTTTATGTTGACAAAGACGCCATTATCAACACCTCAGTAAGTTTGAACGAGGTCATATAATAGGGCTACGAGAAGCTGGAATTTCCTTCTGCGATATTGCAGAAAGACTTGGCAGGAATGTAACCACTATACATGATTTCTGGCAGCGGTGGTCACGAGACTGTGCGGTTGTAAGAGGATCAGGCTCTGGCAACGTGGCACTACAGCCAGACGTCCTGTTGCTGGCATTCCACTGACCCAAAACAACCACCATTTGCGGCTTCAGTGAAGTCAAGCAAGAGCTCATTAGAGGGCAAGGTGGAGGTCTGTTCCGTTTTCTCGTGCAAGCTGGCTTTGCCTCGATGCCAATAAAGGCCCTGTGTTGGTTAGAAGGAGGTCAGTTGAGGGCCTTCAACCAACCTGTCTGCATGCTAGACACTCTGTACCTGCACCTGGAGTTATAGTCTGGGGTGCAATTTCGTATGACAGCAGGAGCACTCTCGTTAGTAATCCAACGCACCCTAACTGCAAATTTGTACGTCAGTCTGGTGATTCGACCTGTCGTACTGCCATTCATGAAAAGCGTTTCAGAGGGTGTTTTCCAACAGGATAATACTCGCCCAGATACCGGTGTTGTAACCCAACATGCTCTACTGTGTGTTGGCACGTTGCCTTGACCTGTTCGATCACCGATATCATCCGACGACAACTCCAGCGTCATCCACAAACGGCATTAACCGTCCCTGTATTAACCACCGACCAAGTGCAAGTCATAGAACTCCATCCCACAAACGGAAATCCTGCACCTGAGCAACACAATGCATGCACATTTGCATGCTTGCATTCAACATTCTGGCGGTTACGGTTATTAATGTATCAGCATTTCACATTTTCAATGGTTTATCTCGCACTTACATTAACCTGTGATCTAGCACTGTTAATCACTTAAATATGTTACCTAGGCAAATGCATTACCGAGGTTTCATTTCTCTACATTAGTTACTTTTTGGTGTTGCGATTCTTTTTCCGTCAGTGTTATTACCAAAGTCGTTGGTCGATTTGACTGACTGAGAGAGACAGGAACGTGTCAGCTGATGCACACAAGGAAGGTACAAGAAGAAGAATACGAACCCCAGTATTTTAAGAAGATGCTATGGAACATGTAGCTGCCTATCTATGAAGAAGTACATGTACAATTTCGCACGAAATGTATACACTAGTTCACGTGAATGTCTGGCAGCTTTTGCGTAGTGCTCGCCTGCATCCATTCCATGATCAACTAGGTCAAACTAGGGGAAAGCCTGATTCTGAAACATGGTAACGATTCTCACAATGGTTCCTGCGTCAACGTGTTGCTGTCCTCAATTTTCAAGACATCGTGCTATTTGATAATTAGTCAACTTTCATAAGGAAGAGTACTTTTTAACTCCCGCAATAGCCAGCTTTTTCTTAACTACATCTTTCATTGAATTAAAATAATAATTAAATGTTTCAACAAATCTTTATGCATATGCTTAACATACAATTTCCTCCTCTTACACTTACAAAAGCAGTAACAATATAATCTTTAAAAAAAGAAAAAGAACACAAAGCTACACCAAAGGAATATTTGTTTCTATTGCGTTCTCAATGTGGTCTCAGAACAGTCTGCACTTACATTCTTTTCCTTTATAATCTTAAAATGATTTTCTCAAATGTCTTTATTTCTTCAGGTGAATATGTTACTCACTACTGCGTTCTCTTCATCGTCGTTTTCCTTTCGTAAACAGTCTCGAGAATGACAAGTACATAATTATACATTGACGGTTCATACCAGATTCCTAGATGAGATTTAAGGCTCCAGTGCTGGAATGAGCTGTTGAAACTCCACACACTTCCCTTAGGAAAAGTTGACAGGTAAGATTCTCAGTACGCGTTTGGGCTGGAATTCTTGGAAATCGCGTTACTGGACCACCCATCCTACAAAACCTTTTGAACACTGCTTGGTATTGGAACTCCATGGAGCATGCCTCGCCTGAACGTCTCGAGAACATTCCCTTGTAATTATGCTGTAGTTTGTGGTTTCAGCACGACGGTGTCTCAGGACACTTAAAGCGCTGGAAAACTTCAGGCCGAGACTAATTGGAAGGGGATTCCTAGCGCCTTGGTTGCGCGCTCCCCTGACTTCAAATGGTTCAAATGGCTCTGAGCACTATGGGACTTAACATCGGAGGTCACCAGTCCCCTAGAACTTAGAACTACTTAAACTTAACTAACATAAGGACATCACACACATCCATGCCCGAGGCAGGATTCGAACCTGCGACCGTGCCAGTCGCGCGGATCCGGACTGAAGCGCCTAGAACCGTTCGATCACCGCGACCGGCCCCCTGACTTCACCCCTCTTGACTTTTTCCTCTACTGTTATGTTAAGTCCCTTGTGCACTCAGTACGCATAGGAACACCACCTGAGCTTATTGAGGGCATATACTCGTATACAGCGTTTGATACAATCAGAGGGGAGTGTAGAGTCTTACAGAGAACCAGGCAAAACGTGGTTCGACGCTGTACATTATGTAACAAAGTTGGTGGTCGTCTCAGTGAACATTTACTCTGAAGTATTTACAGTATTCGTTTGTAGTCTACTGTACTGCCAATAAAAGTTTTCTACACTACACTATTCTGCTGTTTCATTTAATCTACCAAATGCTTTGAAAGTGCATAGTGCTATAGAAATTTTATTTCATATTTCTGGCTATAATTTCCTTATTGCAGAAGTTCTGAACTGCATCTTCTATCTCCTGAATTTTTGAAACGTCATTCTGTAACACTATCTTTGTTGTGAATAGTAAAGGTCCTGTTACACTGGTGGAGCATGCCCAAATTTACTTTTCCGTTACGAATTAGATATTGGGGAGACTACGCAGATCCATTCAAATCGAACAGGCAGTCCTCAGGTGTCGTACTGCTGGGTGACGGCATGCTGCTACATCACCTCTACATTCAAATGAGACGTTCTGCCTGCCTCCTTGCGGACTAGATTACTTGCGCGCCGAAAATAAAGAAGTTACTGGGAGGGCGCCGATTGACCTCAAATGAGAACCCACAGGGTCCCGTCACGACATAACTCCACAGACAGGCAGCAGAGTTTTGTGCAGTGCGTATACGAAGTCGTCATGATAAATGAGCCAATTATTTAAAACAACGTGTTTAGTATGGCTGGGCTTTGCTGGTTTAAAATGTCTATGTTTCTGTAACTTCCACTAACTACAGATGAGTCCTACACGGTTTCGTAGTATCAATAAGAAATAATTTTTTAAAAAATTAGAGAACTATCCGTCACGCACTACACAGCAACTCGCCGAGCAGGGTGTTTCAAGATTCTTTGCATCAGATGTCTGAGAATAATAAGTTACGTAATGGGAAACGACTTTTTTTAGACGCTTCGCGGCAACAATAAACGTCCTTTTATTGAATTCACCGTATCTGGGAGGACTACATTACACCGAACAAGCAGGGTCTCCTAACCAGGTGGCTGCACCTGCGTACTACCTAGCCCAGTGAATAGATAGTGATTTTCAACACGAAAACCTTAAGAATGATTGAGTGTAAGTGGAGAAAGATATTGTAGAAGCGAACGGGAACTTTAATTTTGATCTGTACGCCCTTTCACGCGGAGCAGCTGACTGGATTATAGGCAACACACATTGCTTATGCACGCCACAGACTGCCTACACCCTGCCACCCCTCAGGGGCTTAATCACAAGCAAAAGGCGCTCTAGCGCCAGCGTGAAGTCAGCAAACGTTTTCTTATATAAGGTAATACCATCTTTTGCGACCGTAATAAAAGTCGTGTTAAGACCAAACGTGTTACGCTTTATTAATAACCATCCTCAGTGGTCATTGTAACAATGCGGCTAGCTTCGCAATTTCTTTGCTAAGTTGATGTACAGTTTCTTATACGAATCTTCAAGTTCTTCTACGCGTATGTGGTACATTTTAGCACGCATCATTTTCACTAACACTATGTACTGACGGGTTTTGTGTTGTGAACATCCACTGCCATCTTGCCGTTTCGTATTCTTTGTTTTGACACTGCGGGATGCGTTCGTCCATTGTTTCATTTTGGTGGTATCCGGAGCATCTGCTATTGCTCTGCGTGTGTATATGTGTGTTTATATTTTTCGATAGGCGTGCTATCACTACCACCAAATCGAACCAAGAACTAAGATCGTAAATATGAGTGCTACGCATTTCACCCACAGAAATTTAAGTTGTCCTTCGAGTTCCTGCCAAACTTCACCCTCCGAAATTGTGCCGCAATCGGAGGAAAACAACTAAATATTTGTGAGAACCAAGATCATAAAGGTGGCTGCTACTCGTTTCCCTCGCAGCAATTTAAACTGTGCTCTCAGGTTCCTGCACCCTCAGAAATCGCGACATATTCAGAATAAACAGCCTAGCTTACGCAGTTAGTAAGGCAACCACAGATAACATTTAATCACAGGCCGCTTCGTAAACTCATGACGTAACAAATGACGTCATGGAAAAATGCCGAAAATTGGAATCGCACTGCAGAATCTTCATCACTAAATTATATACCAAAGGGCTTTGCTAGTTTAAAATGTCTATATTTCTGTAACTTCCTCTAACTACTGGGTATTGTAGGAATGTTACTACAGATATGTAGATTGCTAATCTTCAAGGTACCTCACGTGCTCGTCAATAATGTCACGGGACATACGACGCGAAGTATCGTTGGTATTCGTGGTAACGACCCATATGAGGAAACACTAGGACTAGTCATGGCAGATTCGTTTGTTTGTGAGTTGTGCAAAAAGTGTGAAGGTATCGTCTCATCCCTTGAATCATACAGGCACCATCTCTTTATATCAGTATGTTCCAGAACTTTATATTGCATATGAAAGTATCTGCTCCTATGTGTAATAACAGAGTGATTTAAAAGTTCAGGTTTACGTCTACATCTACATGGACACTCTGCAAATCACATTCAAGTGCCTGTCAGAGGGAACCACCTTCACAATACATACGGTATTACACTACTGGCCATTAAAATTGCTACACACAGAAGAAATGCAGATGATAAACGGGTATTCATTGGACAAATATGTTATACTAGAACTGACATGTGATTACATTTTCACGGAATTTGGGTGCATAGATCCTGAGAAATCAGTACCCAGAAAACCACCTCTGGCCGTAATAACGGCCTTGATACGCCTGGGCATTGAGTCAAACAGAGCTTGGATGGCGTGTACAGATACAGCTGCCCATGCAGCTTCAACACGATACCACTGTTCATCGAGGGTGGTGACTGGCGTATTGTGACGAGCCAGTTGCTCGGCCACCATTGACCAGACGTTTTCAATTGGTGAGAGATCTGGAGAATGTGCTGGCCAGGGCAGCAGTCGAACATTTTCTGTATCCAGAAAGGCCCGTACAGGACCTGCAACATGCAGTCGTGCATTATCCTGCTGAAGTGTAGGGTTTCGCAGGGATCGAATGAAGGGTAGAGCCACGGGTGTAAGAAATCTAAAATGTAACGTCCACTGTTCAAAGTGCCGTCAATTCGAACAAGAGGTGACCGAGACGTGTAACCAGTGGCACCCCATACCATCACTCCGGGTGATACGCCAGTATGGCGATGACGAATACCAACACCGACTCAAAGGAAGGCCTCGGCGCTTGTTCGTGACGTCACGTCAGCTAGGCACGGCCAACGCCAGGTCTGTTGCAGGCATACTCATAATGGTGGTGTCTCCCTCTCTGACACAGGAAAATGTGAAACTATTGGCGGTAGTTGACCAACACACATTGTTCTGAGAGATTTCTGCAATCAATGAATTGTGCAATTCATCACACTTCCTAACAAATAGTGTACTCCTGAACTTAAATTTCAACCTGTTTTAAGGAGTGACATACAAAAACAACTTCATGGTCCAGCACCAACAGAATTCGTGCTTCTTTACCTTATTTGTAAGTCTGAGGAAGTTACGTTTGTACTGGGTTGCTTTTACAATAAACTGTGAACATATTGGTACTCTTCTTTAGGTATCTTGTTTGACTATGCGGTGAGGAGCACTGAATGTTAATGAAATATCTTGCGATTGTACACGTTTGGGGATGGGGTGGGGGACAGAAGAAGAGGCAAAAGAGAGATACTTGTTTTATAAAATATTTTTTTTATCTTATAAAGTTTCTCCTTTCAGTTACAAGAGGGTATTATTTATCTTTTCTAATGTGCATGTTTAAAGAAGTTTAAGCTCAGCAGTATTTTCGATGTATGAAGCTATTTTGTTTCCTGTTTAGAATTCCTTTCGTTGAAAAGGACTGTGCTCTAGTGACTGGCAACAGTTGGACATTTACACATGTAAATTAGTTCACATTTCCAGTGACGATGTCAAATGAAAATAAATAAATAAAAGAAACGAGTTCATTGTAAGGGTGTTGGGGTAATTTTCAATAACAAAGTGGATCAAGTAAATATAGTTACTTGAATGTAAAATTTCCGAAGCTTACAATGGGGCAAAGCATCTTCTCATATTGATCTACGTTTGTTTGGACAGGATTCAGTAATACAGAACTATGATCTTCATTTGTAGCTTTACGATAGTAAGAAAATCTTTCATCTAAATAAAACTGCAGAATCCAAAACAATACAAAAGATTTTGTCCAAAAATAAGAGATTTATAGTGATAAGCACGCCCAGGCGTTTCTGCCTGCAACAGACATGGCGTTCGCCGTGCCTAGCTGACGTGACGTCACCAGCAAGCGCCAAGGCCTTCCTTTGAGTCGGTGTTGCGAATGCATGCTTCCAATGTGCATTCACCGCGATGTCGCCAAACACGGATGCGACCATCATGATGCTGTAAACAGAACCTGGATTCATCCGAAAAAATGACGTTTTGCCATTCGTGCAACCAAGTTCGTCGTTGAGTACACCATCGCAGGCGCTCCTGTTAGTGATGCAGCGTCAAGGGTAACCGCAACCATGGTCTCCGAGCTGATAGTGCATGCTGCTGCAAACGTCGTCGAACTGTTCGTGCAGATGGTTGTTGTCTTGCAAACGTCCCCATCTGTTGACTCAGGGATCGAGACGTGGCTGCACGATCCGTTACAGCCATGCGGATAAGATGCCTGTCATCTCGACTGCTAGGCCGTTGGGATCCAGCACGGCGTTCCGTATTACCCTCCTGAACCCACCGATTCCATATTCTGCTAACAGTCACTGGATCTCGACCAGCACGAGCAGCAACGCCGCAATACGATAAACCGCCATCGCGACAGGCTACAATCCGACCTTTATCCAAGTCGGAAACGTGATTGTGCGCATTTCTCCTCTTTACACGAGGCATCACAACAACGTTTCACCAGGCAACGCCGGTCAACTGCTGTTTGTTTATGAGAAATCGGTTAGAAACTTTCCTCATGTCAGCACGTTGTAGGTGTCGCCACCGGCGCCAACCTTTTGTGAATGCTCTGAAAAGCTAATCATTTGCATATCACAGCATCTTCTTCCTGTCGGTTAAATTTCGTGTCTGTAGCACGTCATCTTCGTGGTGTAGCAATTTTAATGGCCAGTAGTGTATGTTTTGTAAGTTACCCGAATTCTCAGAGCATTTTACCAGCCAATCAGCTGTGGAACGTAGCCAGTGGAACATTAACGGAGATCTAAAAGAAGAATAATAGAAGTAATGTCTATGAGAAATAGGAAATACTTATGAAAAAACGCGGCAAATTAGACAAAGCATTGTAAATCGCAGCGGCTGGACGCCGTTTTCACAATGTTTTGCAGGCTAATGAGACCAAGTGTATAATGGCTTAAACGAACGTAACATTGTTTTATGTTGCTGAACACAGCAGACGAGGCTAAATGGGGTACCATTACAGTATTTGCTCTGTGAGGTGCGGGACGTGCCCGGAAAATCATAGTGACCCCAGCCAGCAGGCAGATTAAAGCTCACGAGCACTCCAGGTCACGGGTTCCATCGGAGGTCAGGCTGCGCTTCCACATTCAGGGCCGTGACGTGTGTTAGCAACGCGTCCGGTGCGGCCCACGCAAAACGGGAGGCACTGTGCTCTGCCTCACTTCTCAATTGTACGGCAGATACACCATAAACTAGACACAGTAGCCTCGCATAAAACAGGCGATGGAAGTGGACGCAACACAGTGGATTATCTGCCAGCCGCGATGTAAATTACAGTACGGAGAAAGGAGTATGAATTAACACTATGCCGGGAGTTAATAGATTTTGAGAAAGGCTTTGACTTAATTGTAATAAACTCTTTTTCTAACAGCGCTTGAGAACAAGACATTCATTTAACCTGTATTAGTTAATTGATTGAAATATGCATGAATCCTTAGGTTCCAGTACACTTCGTGAAGATAGTGAGAAAGGGGAGTCAGGAAGTCTGAAGAGGTCCTGTAAATAAAAATGATAATACGAAGAAGATAAAAATAACATACACCGATGAGTCAAAACAGTATGACCACCTGCTCAAAAGCGCGTTGGACCACTTTTGGACTGCAATACAGCAGTGATTCTGCGTGGCATCGTTTCGACAAGTCCTTAGTAGATTTGTAGAGGCATATGACACCAGATATCTATGCACAGATCACGCAATTCCCGGAAATTACGGACCCGCGGTTTGTGCGCGCAAAGCTGGCGCCCTATAGCGTCACAAATGTGTTCCATCGGGTTCAGTTCAGGCGAATTTGGTTGCCAAGGCATGCTCTCAGACCAATGTAGTACTATTCTGACCTTGTGACACTGACAGTCATCCTGCTGGAAGATGCCAACGCCTTCGGGGAAGATATCAAGCGTAAACTGATGAAGACGATCCGCAACAATGTTTACCTAGTCCTCTGGTGAATATCCCCCACTGCATAATACTGTCTCCCCACCCCCACTAGCCTGTGTCCGTCGCGCGGTGTATGCTTCGAGTAGCCATTTGCTTAGATGATGGAGTTTAGGGATACAGCCATTGTTCTGGTGTAACAAGATTCTTTCGCCCGGGCAACACACCTCCATTAACCTGCTGACCAATCTCGATGATCCCGAGCCGACTGCAAACGTAACTGACGATGTCTTTGGGTCAGTGTGGGAACCCGTAAGTATCATCTGCTGCAGAGGTCTATGGCCACAATGCGCGCTGAAAGATGTGTTTTGGAACACCTGTACCACCATTGTCCTCTGCCGTGTGTCCAGCTTTATAGAACGGACCGCTACGGTCGCAGGTTCGAATCCTACCTCGGGCATGTATGTGTATGATGTCCTTAGGTTAGTTAGGTTAAGTAGTTCTAAGTTCTAGGAGACTGGTGACCTCAGATGTTAAGTCCCATAGTGCTCAGAGCCATTTGAACCATTTTTATGTCAGTGCATTCCCCATTTGCGGCCCGTATTGTCGCCAGGATGATCCCCCATTCGTCTCTGATTAGCTTATACACTTTCGTTACGTCGTCACTTGTCTGCAAAGCCAGCAATTTCGCGTACGGCACTGGTCATAATTTTGTGGCTCATCTATGGAGAATCACCACGGTGATAAGAAAATAGTACAATTAACAGTAAAGTCTTAGAACCAGCTAATGAATTTTTTGTGTGATTATTATTTATAGTATGTGAATACTACTGGGAAGAAATAAACAGATAAGGACATTAACTGCCTTAGTGTGTGAAGTGTCAACCGAGCTATGAACGCGAGTTTTCCGCCTGCTATAAGGACTGCATCAGCTGGGATACTGAGAGGCCCATCGCTCTCCAATGAACTCAGATACTGATCTAAGAACTCTGCGCCACGGATTTAACAATATTGAAGGGGTGGCCGTAATAAATGAATCGTGGGTGCTGGGCTTAACAAACTCATTACCAGGATACTGCATGGAAAAGGGATTCATTAACTACAGAATTAAAATCTTTGCCCAAGTGACTCCACGTGTATTATAATAATTCTTAAAACGCGGAAGTCAGATAATGGCATTAATGTGTATCTTAATTAAACGCACAACAAAACCAACATTAAACTAGAACAAATAATCAAATATGCCACGCGGGGAGCAGTGCGGTCTCAGGCGTCTTGTCACGGTTTGCGCGGCTCCTCACGTCGGAGGTTCGAATCCTCCCTCGGGCATTGGTGTGTGTGTTGTCCTTAGCGTAACTTAGTTTAAGTTAGATTAAGTAGTGCGTAAGCCTAGAGACAGATGACCTCAGCAGTTTGGTCCTGTAGTCCTTACCACAAAATTTCCAAAAAAAAAAAAAAAAATCAGATACAAGTAACACTGCTTAACTTGGCATAGTTAACAAACCAATCACGTGAAACGTAGGCATGGGTGAATAAAAGTGATTTTAGGACCGTACCGATCATAGAGGAGAAAATAACATGCAATTATCCTTGATCCCCTGGTAGTGAATGCATCCTAATTTAAATGTCGCAAAACGCCTAGCCTCGCTCCGTCCCAACCAGCCGAAGCCGACAGATAATATCGACATAATAGTTGTGAAGGAATGGAAACGACGTGAAGTGGAGGTGGCTACCACTGTTCCTCGTCGTGCAATCCGCCTCTCCAAACATAAGTTTCGCTCGTTGTTGAAGCTTCTTGTCTTGACCCTGAACGTGTATACTGCCTCTTGTCTCCTCACAGAGTGTCTTTCCTTTCCGAATCCAGTCGCTGCTCTAGACAGAGTTCATGCCAAAAACATACTCTTTCAATAAAAAGATGCCTCAGACTCTGGCCAATGAAGAAATCGTTATGCCACTGTCCGTTCTCCCACCGAATAATCGGTGCTAAAAGTTCAGCCGGCTTCCCGCCGAGGCCTTTTCTAGAACATTATATGAGACTTTCCTATCTCATCGATATCTGTTTTATTCCGTCGACCAGTGGTTTTTTCGTTCGTATAAAGTTTTCAGAACGTCAGCTCCCAGCTTCTCACTTTCTAAAATTTCTTAAGAACCCCCAATGAAAACATCTCCCGCCCTTTGATGGAAGAATTCCTCATTGCACCAAGGCTGCCATCAGGTTGACGTAACTCACTTTCATCGACAGACACAAAACTCAGTACATAAAGCTGTAAGTGCCGCTTACTTTGGAAGGACAGGACGTGGGGATGCGTTCAAACTGTTTCCGACTCCACCGGCTTTCCGAGAATACACTGGGTTGAGTACAATGCCCTCTGCAATGCGTGCTTTGACCGACCTGAGCGTGGTTGGACGATGGCCGTCTGTTTCTGGCATGACTCATTATTCTTAGCATTTTAGCTGGATCCGTGTTGCGCGAACTGGCAACCTATGGCCCACGGAAAAAATTTGCTGTGCCACTAGAATGGCACCCATCAGAACAATGTTGGTCGGGAGAGTACTTGCGCCTCAGCTGACCATGGGCGCCACCCCTCATTCTGTTGGCATAGTCTACAAAAGTCAGCCCCTGTCGTTTAGAAAGTATCTCTGCAGGGATCTAAGTCCATAGCACCTGCTGTGCCATCCGCTGGCTCCCAAGACCAAGGCTAATAAGCGAAATTACCTGTCCCACATGCATAAATTCCCAGTCAGAATAGAATTAATAGAAAGGATAAAAGAACTTGGCAGTATGTGTCCAGTTATCTGTAAGACGTTGCACCACGTCTCGCCTGGGTGCACGCGGTGACTTCTTTTAGTAAGGGTGTTATAAGGCTTTTGCATCTCATCCTGAAGTAGGATGGCCCACATGTGTAGTAACTGGTCCTTGATATCCTGATCACTTCATTAGTATGGACTCGATGTCCAAGTTGATTCCATAAAAGTTATATCTGGCCATGGTAATACCTTTGAATAAATTAGATAGCGCATAGAGACACGTTCCATTTGTGGACGAGTATTGTCCTGTCGAAAAATGGCACCGTTATACTACCGCATGAAACCTAACACATAAGGACGCAGGATATCCATGTCATATCGTTGCGCCTTCGGAGTTTCCTCAGTCAATACCAGCCATGATCTGAAGTCATACCCAATGGCTCCCCACATCATGACGCTTTGAGCAACACCGCTGTGCGTCTCAATAACAATGGAAAAACTGGGCCTCTCCCCAGGTCGCCACCATACTCGCCGACAATGGTCGTCTGGCTTAGTGCGTGCGAAAACGTGATTCATAGCTGGACGCAGTGCGATACCACTGGCCAGCAGTCCATGCTTACTGGCCACGACACCACTCCAAACACAGCTGTTAGTGTTGTAGTGTTAACGGCAGCCTAAGCATGGGACAGTCCAGCTGCTGGTAGTCTCCGACCAGTGGTGTGGCAAGGAGTCCATCGTTTGCTCTCGGACGGCAGGCGCTAACGTGTAGGGGTTACGCTGTGCTTGGTGCACACTACGGCGACACTTCCTTGTGGTGGTCAGATGTCGTCGACCGGAACTCTGACGACGAAAATTCCTGCTGTCACATTTCAATGCAGCCCACACTCGACCACTATCACGTCCGAACGCCCACAAATCTGGATAACGCACGATTCGAGCAGCTGGCCAAATGGAGACCACTGTCTCACACGAATACGTAACATCTCTGTGTTCTATAGAGTGATCTCTCGACATCTGACACAGTTCAAGCTCCTTATATACCTTGCTATGCCTGGTAACAACACTACACAGGAACAACAGTACAGTAGAGTCCCGTTAATCCAAACTAATTGGGACCGGACCTTGTCCGGATTATCGATTTGTTCGGATTAGGCGGAATTACAGTGACGACTTTCTAGAATGAAGTATACCAAGCAGATAAGTAGGTACACCATGGTAACAAATGAAAACAAGTGTGTGAACAATGGCTCACTCTCACTCCCTGCCCTTGTTGTTTTGCATTGTTGAGACCTTTGTAGTGTCTGCGATCAGTGCACTGCCAGTTGGCTCGCAAAGCGCTTGGTTATGTTAGTTATCGATCGCTAGCATGCGTAACAGTTGTATTGTATTCGTTCAGGTGTAGTGGTGTACGTATTTTCGTCATGAATAAACGGAAACATACAACGTTAACTCTCAAAGAAAAACTGAATGCTTTGAAGCGGATAGACAATGGTGAGAATGTATCTAAACTGGCAACGGAACTGGGTGTTGGTAAAGCAACCATTTGTGATTGGAAGAAGAACCGAGCGAAGCTTGAACAGTCCTGTAAAACGTGTTCTGGAAAAACACTTGAAATTCGGCAGACTTTGAAACAGTCCCAGTACGATAAAGTTGATGAATCTCTTTTCCTTTGTTTTACGCAGGGAAGAGAAAGGGGAGCTCCTTTGAGTGGAGCACTGGTTCAGGAGAAGGCTGTTCACCTGAACAAGTTAATGAATGGTGATGAGTCTTTTAGTGCGGGTACGGGTTGGTTGGACAGATTAAAAAAACGTCATGGAATCCGTCAGCTAACAATTACTAGAGAGAAGCTTTCTTCTGACCGTGATGCAGCAAAGGAATACTTGGGCAAGTTTGAAAAAATGATAATAGAGGGAAGGTATTCTCCCCAACAAATTTATAACGCTGACGAGGCTGGCTTTAATTTTGAGGCATTGCCAACAAAAAGCTTGGCATCAAAAGCAGAAGACCATGCTCCTGGTTTTAAAATGTGCAAAGATCGTGTGACTTTATTAGCGTGCAGCAACGCTGCTGTTAATCACAAGCCGCCTACAATGCTGATCCTCAAATCTGCTAGGCCCAGAGCTTTCAAAAACTGCAACATGAAGTCCCTGCCCGTATATTATAGCAACCAGAAAAAAGCATGGATGGATCGTAAGCTATTCAAACGGTTTCACGGCCTGTTTGTTCCCTCTGTTTGACAGTTTTCTAAGGAAAACCATTTGTCTCCACATGCATTCCTTTTGATTGATAACGCGCCATCGCACCCCAGCACTGAGCAATTATGTGATGGTGAAATTGTGGCGAAGTTTTTGCCGCCGAATGTTACACCACTTCTACAGCCGATGGACAAGGCCGTACTGCAAACATTAAAACTGGTTTACAGAAAACAATTTTTAAGAATGCTGATCCAAGATAATAGCATTCCTTTAGTGGACGAAATAAAAAAAAATGTGAAGGATGTTGTTTATTGGGCCGCTGAGGCATGGCAGAATATTTCAGAAAATACTCTGAGAAAATTGTGGAGAAAACTGTGACATCTCTTGAATTTCAGAACAACCAAATTGAAAATGAAGAGGAAAATCTACTACAAATGATACAGACAATCCCTGGATGTGAAGAAGCTAGTGAAGGAGACATAGATGAATGGATCGCAGCGGATGGGGCATGTGTGGAGAAACTTACTGACGCTGATTTAGTTGCTGCTGTGACTCGAGACCAGGAAGAAGTGGACTGCTGTGACAGAAGTGACAATGAGCCTGAAAGCGACAAAGGAGAGCTGGTGCCACACAGTGACGCAGCAGAAGCCCTTGACCTCGCGCTACGTTATTTGGAGCAACAGACCACTGCTACACATGCTGATTTTATGTGTATGAGACGATGGCGCAACTATGCGTCATATAAGAGACTGTCTTCATTACGCCAAAAAAACAATGAGTTTTTGTCATCTAAAAAGAAGGGATAAAATGTCCGCTATATTTTAGTAAGTTTGACAGTTTTTCTTTCATTGTTATGCCTAACATTTTTCATGTTCGGATTAACCGAACATTCGGATTACCGGGATTCGGATTAGCGGGACTCTGCTGTAATACATGCTGGTGGCCGTCCTACCTCTCACAGAGAATTGAAGCTGTAGCTGTTTACGCATCCATTGATGGTGTGGAGGTGTACGAAGTTACATTGACATCTGACCATGTCTTCTGTCTTGGCCTCTCAGTTTAAAAATGTTTACTAACGGTCGCTCAGAGAGGAATGAAGAAATGGATGTTTGTAGGAGAGATGGAATATAAACATATCTATCAGGGATAAGAATGGACTGGAAGGCGCAGTTACAACGGTGAGTAAAATCATATGGTTGTGCGTCGGAGGTAGAGTCATGCAAATAGATGGTAGGTAGTTCTAGATCCATAAGATAAGAATAGAAAAAGATGAAGACCTAATGGAAGAAGTATCTGTGACTTCAGAAAACATGTTGGAGCAACATAGATACGAATAGATGGAAGAGTTGTGGAGGAGCTCTTTATTCAGCAGTGGAAGTCATGCAGTAACCACTGTTAGTACTTTTAAACAATGTTCATTATTTTTCGTTAGTTTACAGATATACTATTTTCCACATTATAAATAATTTAGAATACTTATAACAATTTTAAAACCTAAGCGTTGACAGTAAGGAAGTGGTCTTAATTTCATATAAGACTTATTTAATTAGATGTGTTTTTTAATTCTCACTGAAAGTGAGATGAGAGATGAAAGCTTTCAAATATAGGTAACCGTTAACGATATGGTTCAGCGGGAATTTTAAGTACAAAGTAACATGTCATCACATTTTGTAATATATACACACCATCAGACAAAAAACAGTGAAACACTCAGAAGATATGGTCGGATGTCAATGTAAGTTCGCACACATACACTCCGGTATGTAAATAATTAGAGTTGTAGTTCTGTGACAGGCTGAGCAGGGGCCAGAGTGCATTAGTCTTGTTTGCATTTAGTGTTGTTGCCAGGCTTGGTACGGCACGTAAGGGGCGTGAATAGCGTCAGATAGTGCGTGATCACTGTGAGGGACATGGAGTTGCCGCATACTCACGTGAGACAGCATTAGAGCACTTGGCAGAGTTAGAAATGGGCTTTATTGTGGGTCTCCATTTCACCAGTTAGTCAAATCGTGCAATATCTTGATCTGTGGGGTATTCGACTGTGACAGTGGCACGATGTTGGACTGCATGGGAACGTGAGTGCAGATATACTCATTGTCCGGACTCAGGTCGACCACATCTAAGACAGACGCCGTATTGTGCGCCAAGCCCGTCACACCAGCACGTGCCATCTAAGATCAAGTAATGGACTTCATACAATATTCTGTTTCATTCCACACCATTGATCGGCGACTAGCTGCAGCTACTCTGGGGAATTACCGGCCCTTGCGGAGGCTCCCTTTAACACCACAGTACAGACGGCTGTATTTGGAGTACTGCCGTGACCGGGAATCATGGACTATTGGTCAATGGCGTCACACTGCGTGCAAGTATGGCGGTAATCTGGAAGAAAGTCCCATTCTTTCATTGTTTTTAAGAGCCACAGCGGTGTTAGCCCTAGCGTCATGGTGTGGGGGTCATAGGTTATGACTTCGTGTCATGGCTGGTAGTGATTGAGGGAACTCTGGCGGCACAACGCTATGTTACGGACATCTTGGGTCCTCAGTTGTCGCTTATGACGCGACTGCGTCTTTGTGCCATTTGTCGACAGGACAGTGCTCGTCTCCACATAAGGCACGTGCCTCTATGAACTGTCTGCGTTGTGTTGAGGCACTCTCATATACCAGATACCCAGATCATGTGTGAGACCATATCGGACGTCTACTCCTCCTGTGTACTCACAGGATATCAAGGACCAGCCAACAGTTGTTGGCCAACTTACCTCATGAGAGGGTACAACGGCTTCATAGCACCCTTCCCAACTGAATCAAAACATGCATCCAGAACAGAGCGGTCCTAGCGTCATACTGCTAAGGGGGCTCACATTGGCAAGTTCTTTGTAAATGTAACTCGATTTTAAAATCACCGGAATAACGTCACATACCTTATTTCTTTTTCTCACCCCCATCTGTGTACTCCTCATTTTTTGTCAGGCAGTGTATGTGCCATCATGGACCAAAGTGGTATACCGACAGAAAATAGAATAGAAGTATTTTAGGATGTATCGTGATATAAACTTAAGCTTAATAAAAACAGAGTACATTTATTCTACGGCGATTAAGTTCAGTTAGTGTTAACATAATTATACGTTCCTTCACAGATGACAGAAAATATATTTCACGTTTCCTTTTATTGATGAGCCATGGAATAATATCTTGGGTTGCTCTTCACGTAGGGAAAAATATTCTCTTTGGAAGCTACAATTATTTACGAAATTTTAAACTTTATGGCTTGCAGGTATCTATTTCAGCAGTTTTCATGTGAAAAAGTCCTCAAAGAACGAACTTTTTCTACTGTGAAATTGAACGAAGGCAAAAAAAGTGCAGCACCATCAAGGAGTGCTAAAGAAAGCATAAAATCTAAAAAATACATTACACGAATAATATGGAGGCAGCATACACCCTGACATACACCAATGATCAAAGTTAAAATTTGTTATTGCTACGTCCAGAAGTATTCTCCTAAATAAGGCAGTCATTAATTACGTACGTGGCCATTATCGTGGCAAAAAATATGCGAGGCGTCTTCAACAACTTTTTTCATGCATCCGTTGCATCCTGAAGCGACTTGAACCCAGTATAATATTTCAGTATGATTTCAGACCTCTGCCCCGTAAACGCAGTAATTAGGTCTTCCAACACAGATGTCTCGAAAGTAATATTTAAATTAAATGGAAAACAAAGAGTTACAGAAGAAAAAATGAACGTTTGACAAAATATAAAAATGCACAGAATGATCAGTGGGGTGTTCTCTGCGTATAATTATTATCATCGATCTCTAGACATTCGGGATTCCGCTGAAAAGCGCAGTCTCATAATGAAGCGAATTTATCTGTAGTGTAAAATCGAAGTAATTTTATTGATTTGCTTTCAAAAAATGTAACTTCAGTATAAAAATTATAAAGTAACATCTCTTACAAATTCACTACACTATTAGTTTAACGTTAATGTCAGAGGGACCATCACGTTCAGGCTATAGGCTTCGCAAATTAAAATAAGTCGTCTTCAATTAGCTTTACATATCTCTTCTTTCCAAGGACCATTCCACTTAGCGCGGGAGCTACGGATACATTACTGCAGCAGCATTTTCTTCCAGGTAGTAAGTCTTGTCTGTACCAATAGCTCCAGGAGCTACAGAGTACCTACCCCATAGTGGTGTCTTACCACGGTATTATTTATTTTCCAGATCGTAAATCGTCTCGTTTTGTGGATCGTATCTCAGCATGAGGTGTTAGGGAAGAAAAAGTGTCAAAAATGGTTCAAATGGCTCTGAGCACTATGGGACTTAACATCTGAGGTCATCAGTCCCCTAGAACTTAGAACTACTTAAACCTAACCAACCTAAGGACATCACACACATCCATGCCCGAGGCAGGATTCGAACCTGCGACCGTAGCAGTCGCGCGGTTCCGGACTACAGCGCCTAGAACCGCATGGCCAACGCGGCCGGCAGAAAAAGTGTCACAGCGTACACTGCTCATAAACTAATGGACAACAGACACTAATAGATTTTTGTGGTGATAATAACAGTTCTCAAAATAAAGGGGAGCCTGCAGGAAGTGGGTGGTGATACTAGCGGATGAATTTCTGAATGCACGAAAATGGAAAATTGTCAGACCATATTGTACAGCTATAACTGAAACCAGCGGTGTAAAACGCAACCACATCGTCAGCTGTTTACAATGTCTGGGCATGGCATTAGAATTAGACAGGTTAGTGAGTGCTACGTTTTAGGAGGTATAATAATGGGAGTGTAGCTAGATTGCAGACAAAGATATAGAATAGATGAAGGTTTTCGTCATCAAAGATTTGAGATAGGGGGTACGATACAAGCATGATAATTATTTAAGAAGCATTTTTCATAGAACATGATCGTCAGTAGTCATTTGACGTAATCGGTAGTGGTAATAAATCTATGAGCAAATGAAACTACCGTTTAATTACTGTTTTACAAGAGACAACGAAATATCAACGTGCTGGAATATAGACGTAAAATGTAGCACTATACGTATATTTTCCTTTACCGGTGACGTAAAACTGTCTTCTAAGTATAGTGTATCGTGTGGGCGCTAGCGTCAGAAACGGGGACATCCGGGAGATGTGCGCGTCTACTCTCTGCCACACAGAGTTTTATGTAAGTTGTCCCAGATCCTTAGGATCTTATTTAGATTTTTTACTGGCTTCAGTTCACATCAGCTACTCAAAGTGAATACCACCAGTCACCATACTATCTTTACAATGACGCTTGAAATTGTGCTGCACTCTATAAAACATTCATGTTATCTGAAAAGCATCTGGGATCCTCGTCAGTTCCTACTGGTGTTTCAATCACTAACAATTTCATGTAACACGACAGGAATTAATCCATAGGTGTGAGATCTGGCGGTGTTGCTGACAACGGGACAATACCTTACCTTCTAGTCCAACAATGAGAGTATCAGCTGTTCTGGTGCTTATGGATTTAACATCTACATCTACATCCATACTCCGCAAGCCACCCGACGGTGTGTGGCAGAGGGTACCTTGAGTACCTCTATCGGTTCTCCCTTCTATTCCAGTCTCGTATTGTTCGTGGAAAGAAGGGTTGTCGGTATGCTTCTGTGTGGTCTCTAATCTCTCTGATTTTATCCTCATGGTCTCTTCGCGAGATATACGTAGGAGGGAGCAATATACTGCTTGACTCTTCGGTGAAGGTATGTTCTCGAAACTTTAACAAAAGCCCGTACCGAGCTACTGAGCGTCTCTCCTGCAGAGTCTTCCACTGGAGTTTATCTATCATCTCCGTAACGCTTTCGCGGTTACTAAATGATCCTGTAACGAAGCGCGCTGCTCTCCGTTGGATCTATCTCTTCTATCAACCCTATCTGGTGCGGATTCCACACTGCTGAGCAGTATGCAAGAAGTGGGCGAACAAGCGTACTGCAACCTACTTCCTTTGTTTTCGGATTGCATTTCCTTAGGATTCTTCCAATGAATCTCAGTCTGGCATCTGCTTTACCAACGATCAACTCTATATGATCATTCCATTTTAAATCACTCCTAATGCGTACTCCCAGATAATTTATGGAATTAATTCCTTCCAGTTGCTGACCTGCTATTTTGTAGCTAAATGATAAGGGATCTATCTTTCTATGTATTCGCAGCACATTACACTTGTCTACATTGAGATTCAATTGCCATTCCGTGCACCATGCGTCAATTCGCTGCAGATCCTCCTGCATTTCAGTACCATTTTCCGTTGTTACAACCTCTCGATACACCACAGCATCATCTGCAAAAAGCCTCAGTGAACTTCCGATGTCATCCACAAGGTCATTTATGTATATTGTGAATAGCAACGGTCCTATGACATTCCCCTGCGGCACACCTGAAATCACTCTTACTTCGGAAGACTTCTCTCCATTGAGAATGACATGCTGCGTTCTGTTATCTAGGAACTCTTCAATCCAATCACACAATTGGTCTGATAGTCCATATGCTCTTACTTTGTTCATTAAACGACTGTTGGGAACTGTATCGAACGCCTTGCGGAAGTCAAGAAACACGGCATCTACCTGTGAACCCGTGTCTATGGCCCTCTGAGTCTCGTGGACGAATAGCGCGAGCTGGGTTTCACACGACTGTCTTTTTCGAAACCCATGCTGATTCCTACATAGTAGATTTCTAGTATACAGAAAAGTCATTATACTCGAACATAATACGTGTTCCAAAATTCTACAACTGATGGACGTTAGAGATACAGGTAGGTCTATAGTTCTGCACATCTGTTCGACGTCCCTTCTTGAAAACTGGGATGACCTGTGCCCTTTCCCACTCCTTTGGAACGCTACGCTCTTCTAGAGACCTACGGGACACCGCTGCAATAAGGGGGGCAAGTTCCTTCGCGTACTCTGTGTAAAATCGATCTGGTATCCCATCAGGTCCAGCGGCCTTTCCTCTTTTGAGCGATTTTAATTGTTTCTCTATCCCTCTGTCGTCTATTTCGGATCAACCATTTTGTAATCATTGTGAGATGGTGCACCGTTTCATTGGAAGTACTTCCTCCCCGTCTCGCGTAAGTGACGTACAACTGTGACAGCACCTCTCAAATTACCACCAGGTAGCGTTCGCCATTCAAACTGGTGGCAGCACATAAGTGTCTATTACTTAATCTTGTACAGTTCCAATCCACGTTTTCGTGAAAGTAATCTGAACCAAGCGTGACGAAAGCATTTCCATCCATTCAGGCGTGGCCAGTGTGTCAGTTCATATCACCATCATGAATGAAACAAGCCTAACCAGTGAACAGTACAGCCTTGTACTCAAAATCATTTGATTACATTGATTGCATACGTTGTTTGTGACACGTATGTAATTGTTACTGCATCGGTACTCTCCATACACTATTGTTCGACGTGTACATTTCATGGCCAGGTCGACTGTTGATTATAGATGAATCTTACCACACACAATCGAACATCATCTAACATCAGATTTTAGTATGTGAACAACCTTAGCCAGCTCTCCTTGGCATGAAAGGTCCTATTTCTCGTAAATTTCTGTCCACATCGATAGTTTTTTTCGAGCGGCGAAGAAGCCTTATGCGAAATTTTTCTCTCTGCCTATTTCTCCAGGTACTACTTTCCGCTACACGTTAAATGGACGTCTGCATGTTGCTCTAACGGGTAATGGTAATCCACTATCAACACAATCATCACATACGATTGTGTAATGGATGTGGCAGGCAGTTAATTATGAAACATAAGAAACTTACCAACATGTGCCTCACACACTGTCCGTTCGAACCTGAAATATGCACTTCCGACCGTCCATTAGTCATCTCACAATATTCACTGTACGGTTTTCTCTGATCTCTACCGCGATCCTAAAGTTTTCCTAGACCCTGTACCGCAGCGGTTTCCCGCACATGTTTGAGTGGATGTAAGATTGGTTACCCGCCTACATGTCAATGAAGGAATAGAAAAACAGGAAAACAGAACACATTTAACGCGATTCACAGACAGATAGCATGAACGGCACACTTAAAAGTAGACAGCAGGGGCGTTTCATGGTAAGGAAGAAAGGTGGGCGAGGGCGGACAAAAAAAAAGGGGGGGGGGGGGGAACAGTCCAGCAAAATACTTCATGCATCTTAAGATAGGCAGCCCAGTTTTCATAACCCGAATCTGGGGGAGACGATGTAAGTTGGGTTGCCTATCTTAATGTGTCTGAAATACATTGAAGGAAAAAATCGCAACACCAAAAAGTAATTAATGTAGAGTAATGTATATTTCAGCAATAAATTTGTCCAGATAACATATTTAACTGATTAACATTGCAAGATCACAGGTTAATGTAAACGCGAAATGAGTCATTGCAAATGTGAAATGCTGGTAAATTAATAATCGGTATGACCCACAGAATGTTGAATGCAAACATGCAAACGTGCATGCATTGTGTTGTGCAGGTGTCGGTTGTCAGTTTGTGGGATGTAGTTCCATGGCTGTCGCACTTGGTCGATTAATACAGGGACGGTTAATGCTGGTTGTGGATGACGCTGGAATTTTCATCCGATGATGTACCATATGTGTTCGATCGGAGACAGATCTGTAGAGCATGTTGGGTTACAACAGCGCTATGTGAGCGAGCGTTATCCTGTTGGAAAACACCTCGTGGAATGCTGTTCATGAATGGGTTCTAGGCGCTCAGTCCGGAACCGCGCGACTGCTACGGTCGCAGGTTCGAATCCTGCCTCGGGCATGGATGTTTGTGATGTCCTTAGGTTAGTTAGGTTTAAGTAGTTCTAAGTTCTAGGGGACTGATAACCACAGATGTTAAGTCCCATAGTGCTCAGAACCATTTGAACCATTTTTTGTTCATGAATAGCAGCACAACAAGACGAATCACCAGACAGATGTCCAAATTTAGAGTCAGGGAGCGCGAGATAACCACGAAAGTGTTCCTGCTGTCATACGGAATCGCACCCCCGACCGTAACGCCAGGTATAGGTTCAGTGTGTCTAGCATGCAGACAGGTTGGTTGCACGCCCTCAGCTGGCCTCCCTCTAACCAACACTCAGCCATCACTGACAGCGAAGCAGAACCAGCTTTCATCAGAAAACACAACAGACCTCCACCCTGCCCTCTAGTCAGCTCTCGTTTGCCATCACTGAAGTCACTAATGGCGGTGGTTTGAGGTCAGTGGCATTCACGCTACAGGGCGTCAAGCTTGGAGCTGTTCTTGAAGTAACCGATTTGCAACAGTTCTTTGTGTTACTGTGGTGCCAACTGCTGCTTAAATTGCTGCTGCAGATGTAATATGATGCGCCAGAATGCGATGCCTTCCCTCTCGGTAGTGCATGTGGCCATCGAGAGCCCAGTCCTCCTGCGACCGTACTTTCTCATTACCACCGCCGTCAGCAGTCATGTACAGTGGCTGCATTCGTGCCAAGTCTTTCTGCAGTATCACAGAAGGAACATCCAGTTTCTCATAGCCCTATTACACGACCTCGTTCAATTTCAGAGAGGTATTAATAACGGCGTCTCCGTCGTTTTATAGCCATTCTTCGCTAACTCCATCTCACCACATCCGATCTCAAAGGTAACTAACACTCACAGCCGTTACAGCGTGTATTTGAAGCAAACCTGATTGTGTCCTCATAGCATCGCTACTAGCGCCACTCACATGCTACTGGTGCGAAATTTGAATAGAATCATCTTTCAGGTGTAGAAACACGTCTACCAACTTTGATTTGTGTCGCACAACTCCTTCTTGGTGTTGCGACTATTTTTCCGTCAGTGTATTTACGCTACTGGCCATTAAAATTGCTACACCACGAAGATGACGTGCTACAGACGCGAAATTTAACCGACAGGATGAAGATGCTGTGATATGCAAATGATTAGCTTTTCAGAGCATTCACACAAGGTTGGCGCCGGTGGCGACACCTAGAACGTGCTGACATAAGGAAAGTTTCCAACCGATTTCTCATACACAAACAGCAGTTGACCGGCGTTGCCTGGTGAAACGTTGTTGTGGTGCCTCGTGTAAGGAGGAGAAATGCGTTCCATAAAGGTCGGATTGTAGCCTATCGCGATTGTGGTTTATCGTATCGCGACATTGCTGCTCGCGTTGGTCGAGATCCAATGACTATCAGCTCGGAAACCATGGCTGCGGTTACCCTTGAGCTGCATCACAGACAGGAGCGCCTGCGATGGTGTACTCAACGACGAACCTGGGTACACGAATGGCAAAACGTTATTTATTCGGATGAATCCAGGTTCTGTTTTCAGCATCATGATGGTAGCATCCGCGTTTGGCGACATCGTGGTGAACGCACATTGGAAGCGTGTATTCGTCATCGCCATACTGGCATATAACCGGGCGTGATGGTAAGGGGTGCCATTGGTTACACGTCTCGGTCACCTCTTGTTCGCATTGACGGCTGTCTGAACAGTGGACGTTACATTTCAGATGTGTTACGACCCGTAGCTCTACCCTTCATTCGATCCCTGCGAAACCCTACATTTCAGCAGTATAATGCACGACCGCATGTTGCAGGTCCTTTCTGGATATAGAAAATGTTCGACTGCTGCCCCGGCCAGCACATTCTCCAGATCTCTCACCAATTGAAAACGACTGGTCAATGGTGGCCGAGCAAATTGCTCGTCACAATATGCCAGTCACTACTCTTGATGAACTGTGGTATCGTGTTGAAGCTGTATGGGCAGCTGTACCTGTACATGCCATCCAAGCTCTGACTCAATGCCCACAGGCGTATCAAGGCCGTTATTACGGCCAGACGTGGTTGTTCTAGGTACTGATTTCTCAGGATCTATGCACCCAAATTGCGTGAAAATGTAATCACATGTCAGTTCTAGTATAATATATTTGTCCAATGAATACCCGTTTATCATCTGCGTTTCTTCTTGGTGTAGCAATTTTAATGGCCAGTAGTGTATTTTGCCCACACTGTAGCTTTACTTCCCGTCGATGTCTATGCCGTTAGAGATGGGACAGGAACGGCCGCAGAATCTAGTGCTAGATTTACGATGATCACTAACTCGTCAGGCCCGAAGCAGTTAACGCCGGGAAGGGGGGGAAATTACACAAGTAAAATCTGTAATTTCACCAAAAGTCACGTTCCTAATAGTACTGGAAGTATAGATAATTTTGGATGCAGAACTTTACTGCCCCTTTTCAGAGTAAGTAAGCATTATCATGCTGGTACGCCAGTTTAAAAGCGTGTGTATTAGGTGTGGGAATGACGTACCTCTGATCTCGGAAGTGGTCAATACAAAACGCATCAAATAATCTGGATTATGTGCTTAAAAAATATCACATCATACAGTCGATTCAAGTAAAAGCGCCTCGCCTTTGCAATGGCAACAATTGGCAGCCTATTCATTGCATTTCGAGTGCGGTCCGGTGAAGTATCGGTGCGACCAGATCCGTTTCCTAATGTAGGCGTCAATGCTCAATTGTATTTAAATCTTGAAAGATACAGCTCCAAAATTATACGTATATAAACAGTATTGGCGATAGTTCCAGGGTGAAAAAGCGATAACCTCGCTAAACAAACTAAAAAATGTCGTGTGACTAGGGCCTCCCGTCGGGTAGACCGTTCGCCGGATGCAAGTCTTCGTGCGACTTGCGCGTCGATAGGGATGAAATGATGATGATTGAGACAACACTACACCCAGTCCCTCCGCGGAGAAAATCTCCGTCCCAGCCGGGAATAAACCCGAGCCCTTAGGATTGACATTTTTAATTCGTTGCGTTTCGTCTGGGAGGACGTCACAAGACATCCGTTCAACTTCATCGTTGATTCCTTGACTCAGTTTTTTTTATTACAGAGAGCACGCAGTCCTCTGACCGAACACGCTGAGCTACCGTGATAGCAACCACTCAGCTACCGGAGGCGGACTGCTAAACAAAGTGAAAAAGTAATAATAACGACGAAGTAGTCTTATACTATCTTGGCGCATATTATGTACCCCGTTTTCTAGATATATTTACTGTGATCTAACAATGTCTAAGAAAATTTGTGACTTCACTAAACTCTCAGACTATCTTCAGATTATAGTTACATGGTGAGAGAAGATTTTTTCGATTTCAGAAACAATATTTGTCAGTGGCGGAAAGTTAGTTTCAGTGTCCGTCACGACATCAAACGACAGGCATGCGAATTCGCTTACGTGAAGTAACAAAGTATGGCTTTCGTAATATTCATCTACGGTGAGAGGCGAGGCGGACGCAGAGACGGGAAGCCTCGATCTGATTTCTGTAGCATTAGGTGGCGAGCGGTGAGTGGAGAGTGGAGACAATAATTTGCGGGTAACGAGGCGTGTGCGGCCTCGGGCGTCTCCGGCGGCGGTCGGGCGCTTTCGCGAGGCGCGCGGGCGTCGCGGCGGCTGACGGGAGCGCCAGTGCCGGCCGCCGTGGCTGACCGCGTCCACCGCCGGAGCCGCCAACATTCTTCTCTCGGTCGCGCGCATCGCGAAGCGCTCTCGCGCCCTTCAAAACGTCGTTGTGGATTTCCATACGGCCGACCACCATGCCTTCCGTGAGTAAATGCCAACTTCAAACTCCGCTAGTTCAAGTAGGAGGCTTCCGCTCTACTCTTTACAGTGAGACGTCTCGGAGAAACTTGCAATCTCACTAAATATACGACATGTAAACATCAGATAATGGCCATATAGCCTGATGTTGCAATAACCGTAGACTTTAAACGGCAGCAGCCATCTCCACATGTTTCCAATGCTGCGCTGCTCTTCGAGTGGCGGAAGCAGAATATTGCGATAAATTTTTATTTGTACGAATATCACATTCGCTTCGCTATTTTATATAAGTCTACTCGTTGGATTAACCAAATACTGATATTTTATTCTGCTTTCATGTATGTCGTAAACTCTTTCAACTTTGAGAACGACAAAATCGTGAGTTATTGTGGCCTTAGAATTCACCTATCAAACGGAAATCTCGATTTGAGCTGTAGCTAGGAGCAAAACATAGCTCTCGAAAATTTCGTGTGTTTGCCTAAGCTACATGACAGTTACTAGATTTACTAACATTCTTCTTAGAACATCGTAGCGTCTCGCCCAAATTCCTCTTTAAATCCGCACAACCTGTTTGCAATGCTGTGTGGGGCACGATATAAAATACAGTACACCACAGTATACTCCGTACGATATTTCTGGAAGTTCCACTCATGGTGGCGCTGTAGCATCGCAAAACTGCCGTCCGTTCAAAGATATGTGTTATAAAATGTGAGATTTCCCGTTACAGATTTCTGATCCTTCGAAGAGTACCAAAGACATAAACGAGTATCAATGACGTGCGCTCCAGATCGATACAGCCGACACGCCTCCTTTCAGATACAGGTCGATCGGCAGCACGTCCCGTCGACCAGAAGTAATACAGACCGGAAGAGCTTAATGATATAGCGCGTCACAATCACCGGATGAATCGTAATGAAGTGTTACATAGTTCTTTAACATTCGTGTGATTTGCAACATCTGCTGTAAGGAATTCATTCGCTTTACGAGACGTTTGGCTGACGCTCACTACAAAGATACACAAAGACATGCTAATATCTATTGTTAAGCGGCTTGAGAATATTGATTTTTCCTTCTGCAGAGCTAGAAATGTCAAGGTGTTACCAACCGCAAATACTTTCTATGAACTATGTAAGATACTTGTAATAATAAGAAAACACGCTTCTACGTATATACTGTTTCTGAAGATATTACTAACCCGACTACATTCTGTAAGGCGGTGGTGACAATTTATGAGTCACAAATACCCATGTCGGCGTCAGTCAGCTGTGTTCTATTGTAGCCGACGGAATTTAAACAGGAAGTGTTGCTTTATTCCTCTTCTGGAGCGGGTTTCGTGTCTGGTGGGTATTGATGTTAGCGCTGTTCGTTGAGAAAAAAAAAGAAAAAAACTTTCTGCTTTGCCTGTTGCTTGTCACACATCATGTAGTTACACGCGATGCCTGTCAGACGACACTGAGCTGTTTACTTAACTCATAAAATACTCCTCAAAAGTTTGTTGTTCTTCTGATTCTTTCTTATAATTGCAACCTTCTTTTACCCAGTGAGTTCATTTTTCTCTTTTCTTCTGTATATTTTTGTCTCTTAACTGAATAGAGCAAAAACCTACTTTTGCTGTTACAGTGCAAGCTCACGCTTTTCTCCTCCCACACAATATGCAGTCAAATGGAATTAAAATTATCACTTACAGATAACCACGCGCGACTATATCATATTTTATAAATACGGAAAAATTGCCACATTGTACAGGAACATTGCGTCACCTTAAAAAATTAGTAAATTAGTGCTTCATGTATGAATATCAAATAGTTTCTACCACATAATTTTACGGGAAAATGTTTGATTTCTGTACAATTATGTTTTACAGGTAGAAATAGCAAATATCCGTGTTATGTCTGGAGGAATCTCTGACCAGGACGGAATGTCGGTTGACCAAGCTTACTTACGGTTGGCACATCAGCCAGTGCATAGTAAGCTTGATAAATTACCTGCCATTGATCATCTCATGAGCTTAAGAGCGTGTCTGGCAAACACGTTGTTGGTAAATGTGTCTACTTTGTTCAAAACCTTTTAATCTCGTTGGAACTTGCCACGAACCACGATGTGCTTTCTTTCCAGGCCGAAAAGTTGTCGAATTTCAAAATATTAGAACGTTTCTGATACAGTGTACAGTTCGGCTTCTCTTGAGGTTAAGGTATCTATTCCAGGCAGGACTAATCTTACAATTCTCACAGAAAGAGTACCATTAATTTTAATTATTTTTCATGAAAGTTAGTTTTTTTCAGTACATTGGCTTCGTAATTTATATACGTTTAACAGTGTTGATGTTGTATTAGATGTAACTTTTCTGTTCTTCATTATTACTATTCGTTGTTAAATTATTAATCTGCGAACAGGAAAATAAATAAGATAATTTTCTCTTTCATCAAAAAATCTGTTTTTAGCTTCGCTGTTGGTAAATATTTAAAACGCATGACATGTGAAGAACAGACGGAAGTCAATGCAGTGATGTCATAATTCTTTGCCATCGGTACACATTATGTGCAACGTATACTCCTGCTGCGTGTAAACTTAGCAGCTACGTGCCTGGAAAGACAAAGATCTTCAAACCTGCTCCAGAAACGGGTCAACAGCCCGGTGCAATGTGTTATTCAAATGCTTTTTCTTTCTTTAACATGCGCATAACCTGCATCTCATGGTTATACAATTTCTCCTGAGACTAGAAGCTCGCGTAAAACAGTTCCTGCCCCGTACCGAGATTATCAAAAGTATCTCAGCTTTCTTGTGTTCACTGTTTCCAGTTGCATGGCCACTCCTTCACAGAACAGAATACGTAAAGACTGAATACCAAAAAATATTCCAGAACAATTCTTCATCATTTTCTTCGATGGAGTTATCAACCCTAGAAATATCAAATATTGTGACTGTCGAGGAAGAAACTGAGCATTTCCGTTGCGTGAGAAAACATCCAGGGATGTCAGAGCGATATTGGCCAAGTATTTGGTGTAACCGACCTAGCAGGATACTAGTCCAGTTTTTCATTAATCACCACTGTAACTATTATTTTAGACTGAAAACTTATGCAAGCAATGGTGTGTTGAAAATATAGAGTATAAAAAACATTGTTTTGACATTCAGAAGAAATTTCTTGTTCCGGGCGGTATTATTTCGCACTGCTGATATGCGATACACAAAATGTATTATTTTCAATGAAAATATCAAATCTATGTACAAATCTGATGCATTGACAAATGAATTAATGTCGAATAGTGAACAAATTATGCAAAGGATTTATGAAATTCAAGTCTGCCTCAGTAGCTGAGTGATCAGCGTAGATTGTTGCCATGTGGAGGACTCAGCTTCGATTCCTGGTACTGCCGAGGACTTTATTGTTGGTTGAAGGACTGGTAAGAGATGCACTCAGCCTCGTAATGCCAATTTAGGGGCTACTTAATCGAGTAGTAGCGGCCCCACGTTCTGGAAAGTCTACAAAGCGCACGGGAGGGCGGTGTGCTGAGCACATGTCATCCATACCGCATCAGCGTGACGCCGAAAAGCAAAAGATGACACGGCGGCCATAGACATCCTTTGGGCTTTTACAGCCTGGACGACGAATTCGTTTTATTAAATTCAGGGCAATAAGAAAATAAAAGTTATCTCCGTGGAGGGAAATATCAGAAATAGTTTCTAATTCCCTGCCTAGCAGCTTACAATTTGTAATCAAGAACACAGAAAATCATGAATTCAACCGCTCTTTGTTTAAACGGTTCATGTATTTGCTTTAAGTCCCTGATACGTTTCGTACACTATATTTCTTCATCTTTTGTCATTTAAGCATGAGATGAAGGCCACATGCCATTGTATTTTTACTTTTCTTCGTCGGTATATTTCTCCTTACTTCTGAATAGATATGCAAAAACATGGGTTCCGATTCTCGATTACTCCAAGGACTTTATTTCCGAATTTAACATAACTCTGTCAGCAAAACGATCGAGTCGCACCGTGGCATGAATTGCACCACAGTCTGTCGACCCCGTTACGACTAGTTTCCAGTTGAGAGGAAGGACCATGCTAATTAAAGAACTGTGTTGCTGGAACCAGCCTAACTAACAACTGCTTTGTTGTTAAGATCAGAGTGTGAACAGAGAAATGGCAGTGATGTCAGCAGACAAGTTTTGTTAGCTGTTCCGTGGTGGTAAGGAAAGACGACCAAGTAGTTAATGCTGTCTACTCACATGCGGCAAGAGCGGGGTTCAACTTGGCGCACAGACATCCACGTATAGGTTTTCCGTAGTTTCTCCACGTATGCTGATCTGCCCCGTTGGCAGTGTAAAGGCCCATTGTCTTCTGCTTGCTTGTCTTTTGCGAGCTTGCGCACAGCATGTAATGGTCTTGGTGTCGATAAGACGTTAAGCCCTAACTTCCTATCCTTTATGAAGTCGTGGACTGTAAAAACTACCCACGAGGACGCCAGTTAGCAATGAAAATTAGACGATGAATAGGGAACGACTGCACTTGTCTGCAAAGTTTGAGAACACAAGCCAAAAGTACAAGGAAGGTGCATCAAGGACACGATTATTTATCTTCCTGGAAATGAACACTAGGAAAATTAGCGTGAGTAATCCTGTAATTCTCGAAGACGGCGCTAGAGCAAAGTTCCTCAAACAGCTTAAGGTCGTGAATTTAAATTAAACTGTCGACAAACGAGAAAAATTTTACGATAACGAAGATGCGAAGCCAGACGGGAACGCAGAGAATTAGCCGTGCCAGCAGATTAAATGAAAGAAAGTCTAGAGATTCACAATAAACCTGAAGCCAAAGAAATTTGTAAAAACCTAACTTTGAACTTGATTATCACACTTATTTTGTAAATCATTCAGAAAATTCTGACTATCCCATTATTTTTTTGATAATTTTCCCGTCGAGGGAAATGTGACTGACACTCAGAAATCTCAACTGAAATACACAAGTAACTGTAAACAGTGAAATCAGTCGACCTTCCCACTACGAGTTTTGGAGGATTATACTTCATTCATTAAACGGATTAATTTATATTAACTAGACATAAGAGTTTCCTGGGAAATTTGTGACATTTTCATGGAGCAGAGGACAAGAAGCTATTTTAGTACATAGCTCAAAGTTATGGGAAGGTTTGACTGCATAGACAAACAGTAGTATAAATATCAGTATCTTTCATTGAACTCAGGTATTACCATGACGCGCAAATTCTATAAACCGAACTAAGCAAAGATTGTATTCATGAGTTATAATTTCTTTTCACTTGCAGAGGAGGTATAATCTTCTTGTATCCGTACTGGTAAGCTCAGTAGGAGTGACTGATTACAGTTACTTGTAAATTTCAGTTGTTATTCGCGAGAGTAACAGAGCACCGGCAAGTTTACTTGCATTTTATTTAAGTGACCCTTTTTTAAATTTATTTTAGTAAAGTTCATTCCCCATCCTGAATAGTAGGACGGACTGTCTGAGATCCGTCTGGAGCTGTCTCTTCAGAGAAACTTCTGGCGAGCTAAAAAGAAAGGGAAGGAAGGAAGACCGGACGTCGACTTGAACCGCCGTCTTGCCGAATGCGTGTCCCGTGTCTTGCCGCTATAGTAAAAACCTCGCTCGGTAGCGAGCTGCAAATTGGGCTGCATTGTTCCCAACTGGCAGTATTTGGGAGGAGGGGATACTTACTTCCGCAAATTGTTTACACAGCCGAGGGAAACCTTCCGAGAGTCTTGGCCAGAACTAGGGTACTTCTGAGTCAATACGTCCCAGTCAAAGGTGTGAAGGCGCAGTGTGTATGTGCAAGAGGTGACTTCCTGGAGATTTCCTGGCTGGCGCTCGGCCTTGTACCGCGAGAGGGCTAGTTGCAGTTCCGACGCCGGGGTCGGCGTGACCGGGGATCGACCCCGGCGTCTCCCGCGGCGTTGCCGCTGCGCCATCGCGGTCGATGGCCACGAGCCTCAAGATCCGCAGTGCCGCCTTGTTAAATGCTTGCCCACACCTGCACTACTAACGGCGCCCGCCGCGCCCATCTCTGCGCCTCTGCCGAGGCGACAACTCGGCTCTCTGCTATCTTCGTCACCGTCAAAATAGCTGCGTACT
Organism: Schistocerca serialis cubense; assembly: GCF_023864345.2. NCBI lineage: Eukaryota > Metazoa > Arthropoda > Insecta > Orthoptera > Acrididae > Schistocerca > Schistocerca serialis. Next base: position 622,731,112 of record NC_064640.1, on the reverse strand, counting down.
CTAAACTGGAAGAACTTTGTGGCCGGACTGAATAGTTCCTAGCAGGACCAAGCCAGTGCGTAGTACTCAAAGGGGGAGAAATCTTATTAATGGGAAGAAGATTAGAATTTAACGTGCCATCGTCATCGAGATCATTGGAGAAGGAGCACGAGCTCGGAACGTTCAAGTATGGAGAAATAAATCGACAGTGCCCTTTTAAGGAGCTCTTGCGGCAGTTGCCTGGTGCGATTTAGGAAAACCTAAATCAGAATGGCCGGACGCAGATTTGAACCGTCGTGCATAACTCACATCCACTGCCTTCCAGCAAAGGGTAACGTTCCCCATAGCGCAGGCAGTTTGTCGCATAGAGCCGGCCGGAAGGCGAGTCCTGTGTGCCAACCACTGAACCATCTGTGTTCGGTGTGTCTACAGAAGATGGTAAGTAAATACTAAGCAGGGTGTTTAAAGAGAAGTGTCCTATATTCTTACACGAGATAGTACTGGTGGTCAAAACTAGAAGAAAAAGCCCCTCAAACGTATGTCTGCAAATAAACACTTGTCGTGCGGTACAGTTTACTTGTTCATGAACCATCACTACATACATTTTTTTTGTGGATTAAAGGGAACAAACTGAGCGGTTATCAGTCTACATGTTAGTGTAAGCTATCTTCCGGTTCATTACTTATTGCCTGCGTTTCTCTCTGTACTTCGTCCTCTGTGAGATTGTTCTTAGGCTACAAGACCAGTAAACCGCATAATGGTTCTACCAATGTATTCTAAGGCAGAGCACTGAAGATCTGCAGTTACACAGCCTGAATTCTCTTGACGCATGAGGTGGAATTCACACAGATTGGTATGATAAATTAAAGCAACAACCGTGTGCGGACAGATGCAAACCCTCGAGTGAGTGTGAAAGCAGGGCATCCGGTTCTCTTTAGTATCAATATTTGGGTAGGAATTGTGGGCTGTTCACTTTACCGTACGCAGTAATAGATGGTGTTTATCACCGTTTTCTATGCGACAAATGGCTCTGAGCACTATGCGACTTAACTGCTGTGGTCATTAGTCCCCTAGAACTTAGAACTACTTAAACCTAACTAACCTAAGGACATCACACACTTCCATGCCCGAGGCAGGATTCGAACCTGCGACCGTAGTGGTCGCGCGGTTCCAGACTGTAGCGCCTTTAACCGCTCGGCCACTCCGGCCGGCTCTATGCGACAAACTGCCTGCGCTATGGGGAACGTTACCCGTTGCTGGAAGGCAGTGGATGTGAGTTATGCACGACAGGGGAAAGCCCCACTTTCTACGCCTCATACGATAGTGATTAGCACAAACGTTATTTGCTGGATGATGGATCGAGAAGATCCAGTAGCATGGTCTCCCTGGTCACATAATCTTAAATCCGTAAAGTTCTTATTGGGGACATTCAATGGAACTGGTGTTGTTCTGTTCACCAAGTATACTTGGTATAAAACTTCAATGGGTGCAGGAAGAGAACTCTGTACCATCTAAAGTACTTACTTTCATGAGGTGGCTTGCTTGCACGCTGCAGTTATACAGCATCGTCACAGGACCAAATACGGTTAGGCAACGGTGAAACAAAAATATATAGCAACACGTGTCAGTAACAGTTTACACTAATTTATTAAAATAAATATTACACCGCCTAACTTTAATATGACGATAGTGCGTGGTAAAAGTTCAAGGTTCGTTTGCACTGATCTGTCTTTAACTCTGGTCTAGTCCAGTATCAACTCGACGATAATTACGATCATTTATAGAATGTCTATTTTTCGCTCTTCTTTATGGCGACTGTACACTGAGCACTAATGTTACCTTGAGGTACTACTGTTCCTGTTTATACTGCGCTATACTGACTGAGTAAAGGTTTGTGTTCGTTTATATTCTCGTTTGGCGAAAGGATGTCGTCTTCAGAACTATTTGAGAGACACATGGCGGAAGAATACGACAGTAGTTGCCGTGTGGTACTCTCTCTGGACGCTTGCCTTAATTCAGTGCTGCCTGAGCTGCAGACAGCTCAGCCCTCTGGTACGTACGACTGTGCCTCGCAACTCTGACCGACACAGCCTGTGTAGTTCATACCTATCGCCAACGTGCACATGAGACAGGAGCGCGTATCACAAGCGTATAACCAACACCGAGGGCAGCCAGGAGTTTTCGCACGAATTCGTGATTCTTTGAGAACTTTGGCTGAAGGATGTGTAAGAATGACAGGGAACTTCATTGATCACCTTCCGTAGACAGTTGGCTACCATAGGATGGAATGGCCCACATCTAGATAAATAATTATGTACCGTCAAATTTTTACACATTATTTTCTAGTTTCGTCCAGTATTACACACCGTAAGAATATGAGACATTCTTCTTAAATTCTGTGTGGAGCCGCTATTGTTTACGATGTATACTCGTGAGCAACTGATTTAGAAATTTTGCAGAACTGGACAGACAGAGCGCTCCTGTCGCTTCGTGTTTTGTATGTCGTGAAGTCTTCTAATGATCAGCAGGGTGAGAGTCGAGCGTCGGATAGGCAAGAGCGCTTCTAAAGCGTAACACCCTATATCTGCATCGTCGTGCAGGCACTCGTCTTTTCACGTGCCTGGAAGATGTTATGGGATTAAATGGGACCACTGTTATGTCTACTGTTATCTCTCACCGGTGAGCGACACAAGAAGCAACTGTTCAATGAAACGCATCCTACAGCACTTGGTAGGAGCCCTGTAGCTTCAGCAAGACCTTGTACCACTTCGACGTGTCACAATGATTCGAGGAATCTTCCACACGCAGGAAGGTTTCTATGACGCCTCTCAGGTCATCTGACCTCAGTCCTACATATGACATCCCGGACGCCACGAAGCGATGTGTGTGCGCCTTGGATCCAGCTCCGACCAATCTCCGTGAACAGAAGACGGTGTCTAAGCGGTAATCGAGTAGGAAGCCTTCCCATGTTCGATGTCCCATAACTCTGACACCACGTATCGTCGCCGTCATCAGAGCACATGGTGCTGCTACACGCTGCTATGTGGACGTCTCTAATTCGTGAATGTATGTAAGTAAATGGTAGACAGCGTCAGAAACTCCGCGACTCTGGTCGTAGACGATGCTGTTTTACACAATGAAGTCGCAAAGTCTAAGAACTTAATCATATTGCAGTAAATTCTGTACTTAGTGCAAGATATGGCAGTTGACCATAAACAGAAACAAATGATACGTATTGCTCCTAAACAGTCGAAAAGACCAACTATTGTTTGACTGCACCATAGGCGATCATTGATTGGGAACAGACAAAGATGTACATTACCTAGAGGTTAGCGTCGATTGCGACATGAAGTGGAACGACAACATATAACTGGTCCTGGGGAAGACAAACATGTTGTGATACTTGGAAGTTTCTTAAGGAAATGTAATTCATCCACATGCACGCAACTACAGTACCATCTTCTGACATATTCTTGAATGCTGCTCTGCAGTCTAGGAACGATATTCAGTGGGCTGATTCATGAGGTACAAAAATTTCTAAGATGTGCAGTGCGTCTCCTCACGGGGTCTTTAAGTCAGCGCCCGAATATCAGTGACCCGACCATAATGCACCATTGTCAGACATTGTGCTTCCGGGAGAGGCTTACTGTCAAAATTTCGAAATCACGCCGGCCAGGACGAGTCAAGTAACATATTGTTTCCCCTCTCAGGCGTCTCCTGGCATGAGTGTAACGGTAAAATCAGATAAATCCAAACTTCTACAACACAATACGCGCACGGCACCTCGTGGAACTGGGATGATAGTGGAATACGATATACTTTACGTCACACACCGTAAGGGCGCCTGCGGACTAAATACGAATCTAGATGTAGAAGAGACTGTAGAAAAGAATCCAAGAAACGCAAAAAAGGAAGAACGCTGGTATTTACTGTCTCGTAGACATTGTGGTCATTAGAAAAGAAGCATTAGCTTAGTTGGAGGAAGAAGACAGGAAAGAATCATCCGTGACCTGTTCAAGGAATCATTCTGAAATTTTGCTCAATAGGTTTTGGTGAACTACCGGATGACTAAATGTAGGTGCGTCTATGGTTCTATGGCCTGCTAATTCAGCATACCGGTCGATTAACCATTGTACCACATTGGTCGGTAAGGACTTTAGAAGCATAATGCTTTGTAGTAAACCGGTTTAGTCAGTGCGCGAGTGCTGCTGAGATCTCTGCCAGACAAATTTGTAGCGTGAAATACACTTCCTTGGGAACATTCCAAAGAATCTCTGTGTGACATCTGCCATCAACGTAACCAACTTTATGTGCTCGTTCCACTTTAAATCATTCCTGCTTGATACCCCAATGGATTTGGCGATTGTGTATGATTGCTGGCATTGATTGGAGAATGGGAAAGCGAAACGGGAGACGTTATTGGTTCGAGATAGCCTCTTTTATACACTGCATTAAGCCCTGTGAAATAAGTATGTAAGAAAGATTAAACGTAATAGCAACATCTTTTAGACATTCGAAATGGCTTTTTGCGCTTATATGTAGTCAAGACATTTCGCACTTGTTTCTAAACAATATCGAAAAGATATATCATTAGAAGCAGAATTTCGTCCATAGCGACAACTGAGCTGTGACCATGCATTTTTTTTATATTGCGTTTTAAATACCAATAAAATCAGTGCAAATTTACAGTACTACCTTTATGTTGAAGGTTTCGATCTTTCTTATTCATATTACTCACGAAGAGTTCAATAACGCATGAGTGGCAACATGGCAACCGTTCAGTATCCGTTAGGTCTATGCCGCTAGGATTTCTAAACAAGCGAAATACACACTCTCAGAGAATCGTACTGTCTATAGTTCTATGACAAATTTCCTCATGAATTCAAAGCAGAATTGATCTTCTCTGTTGCCAAGAATATCTACACACTAACTGGTCACTATTGTTTTATTTCAACTAGCTTCTTAAGTAACCAACCCGATTCTTTTCTGTGTAGGGCAACCAAAATATATATAATACACATTGTGAATCTCTCCATAGTCTCAGTATACAAGTAGAGCTCCGTGAATCCTACAGAAATCTTATTGTTAGCTGCTTTGGGTATTCATTAAAAAATGGCTCTGAGCACTATGGGACTTAACTTCTGAGGTCATCAGTCCCCTAGAACTTAGAACTACTTAAACCTAACTAACCTAACGACATCACAAACATCCATGCCCGAGGCAGGATTCGAACCTGCGACCGTAGCGGTCGCGCGGTTCCAGACTGTAGCGCCTAGAACCGCTCGGCCACCCCGGCCGGTTGGTGTTCATTAAAAACCGTCTCGGTACGTTCAGCTGGTGTAATTGTATTTCATATTCTACATCGCTCGTGAACTCCGCCACTAACAATAAATTAATTGAAAGCGGATATTATTTCCAAAATCAGAATTCGTGTCAACAATATTCTGATGGACTTGAAAGAGAATTTCACGAGGAAAAATACCTACCAGAGGGAGCCTCTGAAATCAGTCTTAAAGTAGGCAATAACGCTATTGACGCCACTTTCACTTAGGAGTGAACTCTAGGGAGAAGACGGTTTAAATCCCCGTCCTGACATTTAGATCTAGATTTTCGATGCTTTCCCTAAATGTCTTCGAGGAAAATACTGGGATAGTTCGCTTGAAAAGGGTATGGCCGATTTCCTCCCCATTCTTTCGTAATCCGAGCTTGTGGCCTGTCGTTGTCGACGGGACGTTAAACCAATCTTCCTTCTCTCTTTTTTTACTTAGGAGTAAAGCTAAAACGTAAAATCTGTATTAAAATAAAAAAAGACAAATAACTCAACTCTCCGTGTTTGTGGTTATACCAAGAATATAAACTGAAAATGATCTACCAAATTGTTTCGCGAAGTATGTTAGTACGTGAGGCAGAAACACGAGAAACAAAGAAAAGAAATAAACGTTGGTTGAAAGTGACAGAAAATGAAATTTTTGGAACTGGAAATTCACATATCATGACGTATATAGTGTCCTGGCATGTACAGACTGCCTAAGAATATTTTAATGTCGAACCCACCTTTTTAAGACGAAAAGGGGATTCCAAAATAATCGGGACAGCGAGTGAGCAAGGAGCTGAAGAAGGGAGCAGGAAGAGAAATTGAGAAACATTCAAGTTTGTAGAAGAGCGAGCAGCAAGAAGAGAGAACTAGCAGCATAAACTCTTTAAAAGCAGAAAATGCTAACAATTGATTTGAGTTTTCTCCGCAGAATATGACTGTCGAACAGGCGGAACATGGACTACCGTCAACACGAACGAACAGTTGGAAAACATGCGCGGAAGAGGCGACTCCGTTAACATTCACAGCAAGGTACTAATAGTCCGAACGTGACTGCAACGTTACACGGACATACAGGGACAAAATGCGAAGCGAAAAGCGTTTTCATAACCTGAGGGGAGTGAAAGGAAATTTCCCCTCCACGCAAATGCCTCAGCAGAGAAGATGACTGTAAGTGCGTTACCTTTTTTCATTTCGTAGCAGTGTTTTGTCGTCAGAAACGGTAAACTCGGTTAGTTTTACTGAGGAAGAGACGGTAATGTGATTAAAACGACTTGTCTGACGCGGCGCTACAGCGGCTGTCAAATGCTGCGACACTGGTGCAACGGGTCACTTTTGCTTACTTGTTTTCCGGGACACTTTGGACACCGCCCGCTGTGACATGTGATCAGTAGCTCAGTACTAAACCGGAGAGATTACGCAAAGGTGTGATTGCAGAGAAAAGTATGATAATCTTTGGTCGAGCCGCCTTACACTTTGCCACATTCGAACTATTCCTCTTTTTGTATTTCAGGTCAAAATGGTCAGGAACGGTGTTCCATTTATCGATAGCAAGTGGCGTTCATTTCCGCAATTAAGATAGATAAGCTATGTAACTGAAATAAACTGATGTTCGAGAAATAAAAATAACGCTACTAAGAAATGCAAAATATTTTCAGATTTCCTTACTATCACCTATAATTACTAAATTGGTGAGCGTGGTACGTAAATAACATTAAAACATAGAAATATAGAGTTATTTGTAGCGATCATTTTGCAAAAGGCGGTACATGGTGCGACCAGAAGGTGATAAAAAGCTGCTGAAAGACGACGCGTCGAGTTTATTCGGTTTTCCCAGCTATGTGTAGCAGAACAGCAACCATACGAGCTATTTACATTTGTCAATGTCGAAACATTCTGTACATATGTGTCGCAAAAAATTAGTACATAAATAAAATGTGTTACAGGTAACATTAGTGATTTGACATCCTCCTCGCTTCCTGAAAAATCATATCTGCGAATTCTTAACATAACTTTTCTTGGTAAGTGATGCATGGTAAAGTTAATATTCAGTTTCATGTATTTGTTGCTTGTTTAATACAACATCTTGTTTGAAAAAAAAAGCAAACAATAACTGAGCAATTTTGTTGCCTAATGAAGTCAGCGGAACTATTTTTGTCCTATAGATACAGAAGGATAAGCGTTTCTACCAAATGTGTTTATCAGGATCCAAACAACGTTGCATTAAAATGATTTATTACCTGAGTAATGTTCACAGCTTAACTGGCGAGATAATCATATAAAAATAAGTTCTCATGTCAATGTTTTGCTCATTTCCTGTAGTCACTCAGTTAGTTAGCTATGCGAAGTGAAACTGAAAATTCTGACACACGGGTGAGTGTTTTGACAAGTTCAATCAGAGAATCTCTTTTGAGACGACACAAAAATTACACTTATAAATAGACTTGAACAAATGCGTAACTGAGCTTGCAGAGAAGAATTAGCAGATACAAATCAGTTTTAATAGTGAACTGTAAATTAAATGTGACTGAGTTACGTAGTATCAGTAAGCAGCAGTTGCTGTTTCTAAGGTCAAGCAAGTGTGGTGTCTGGCGGTGACACCACAAAAATGAACTTCAAAAACGAACTGACGTCTGATTGACAACTCCTACCCCATAGAACAGTTTCATAATATGGGATAAAATGGTTTGTGTGTATGTGTGTGTGTGTGTGTGTGTGTGTGTGTGTGTGTGTATGTGTAGGTGCGTAGGAGGTCCGAGTTACGATAAACGGAACATGCACGTGACTAAGTGTAGCGTGATGGATGGCGAAGGGCGACGGCTGGACAGGAAAGTACCGCCTCCAATCTGGCGTCGCAGTAATACGGCTACATCCCCCCCCCCCTTTCCTCCCAGCCTTTCCGAACCCCTACTCCTTCTCGAGCGGCGCCGTTTCCTGGAGCGGCGGTAAATTTTTGATGCCCTCTACACGCCCTCAGGCTACCTACGACCGGTCCCTGCGGGCGAGCCTTCTAGTCTGTTCTCAGCTGCGGCTCTTCGCTCAGACCCTTACGACATGTTATGCTCTGCTTGCTCTGGATTATTCTCCAGTTGCCTAGCTTTTTCGTATTCACAGCTCAGCAAAGAAAGGTGTTATCGAGTCGAATATCCGTGAGGAGATCGATTCCGCAAGCAAAAACCAACTCTCTCCTTCCACACGTGACAACCTCAAAGCCATAGATCGAGGCAACCAGGTGGCTGCACTACTTCTTGACTTCAGGAAAGGGCTTGACTCACCACCACAGCGACGCTTATTAACGAAGGTACGATCATGTGGAATAGCAAATCTAATTTGTGGCAGGATTTAGGACTTCGTACAGAGGACACAGCATGTTATCTTGTGTGGAGAGGTATCTACAGGTGTAGAAGTAACTTTAGGAGTGTCCCTGTTAAATGTGTAGGGACCAAAACTCATGAGGTTGTGTATTAATGACGCGTCAGACTATGTTAACAGTAACCTCAGATTTCTACAAACAAAGCCGCTATCGGTAATGATGTACTATAGGATATAAGATGCACAAATATCCAGTCAGACATTTATAAGATTTCATAATGGTGCTATGACTGGCAACTTACTTCAGAAATTTGAAACTGTGCAATTCACAAAAAGCAGAAGTCAACTTGCGCGACCCATCCTCGAATTGGTCAAGCGTGAGGCCATTCTACACAGGAATAAAAAAGGTTACTGGAAATGTGCAAGGAACAGCAGCACTAACTGTGAGAGGTGTCACTCACGAGAGAGCATCACAGAAATGCCAAAATATTAAACTGGCAGACCCTTGAAGATCCCGCTTAAGTCTACTTACAAAGTTTCAAGAACAGTTATTAAGTAAGAAATCTAGGAACATACTATGTATCACTACGGTACAAACCGTGAAGATAAGGTAAAACTAATTGCGCTACGCAGAGACATTTAAGTAGTCAGTCTTCCAAAGAACGAGAACGGAACTGGAAGAAACTATATGGTACACTGGGAAGTACCCTCCACTATACACTTTACAGTGGTTTGCCGAGTATTGTTGTCAGTGTGGCAGTACACCTTACCTACCCACCATTTAGTGGAACCAAAAGAAAAAGATTCCATTCCGTGAGGTCTCGTAAGCACCATGCTCGATCCCTCTTACAGACGTGAAGTAGCCATGACTGGCAACTTACTTCAGAAATGTGAAACTGTGCGCTTCACAAAAAGCAGAAATCAACTTGCGCGACCCATCCTCGAATTGGTCATTAATGCAGATTAATCCCCGGGATGCAAGCGAACAGGAAGGCTCAGACCACTGGGTAGAGTCCAAATTTGACTCGACACTTAAAATACAGGATGTTTCAAAATCTTTGTATCAAAGTTCCAGAGATGATAGATCATGTCGTGGAGAACAATTTTTTTTGCACAAAAATTGTTCGCTGACACTTCTCGTAGACTCTAGCCCTCTTTTTATTGAATTCTGCGGCCCTGGGACGACGGACAAAATTTCACCGAACTAGCAGGGCCTATTAACCAGGTGTGCTGCATCTGATAAGATCTATCCTAGTTAATTGATAGTGACTTTCAACAAAAAAGACCCTTAAGAATGAAGGTCTGTAAACGGATGAACATAAAAGAAGCTCGGCCTATCTTGCCGAACAGATGACAGGCTTACAAGCAGCACACACTGTGTACGGATAAGGACGCCGTATAGTGCCTACAAGACGTTTGATGCAAAGATTCTGAAACACCCTGTATACTGTCCCCCAAAGGTTTACATATACTTTAACAAACAAATCTTTAGCACTGAAATCGGGAAAAAAGAGTGTTGATTATCGGGGTTCACTGGTTAATAAAACATACTTTTTGAAAAAGTTTCAAAATTAATAACTTTTTATATTTAGAGAGGCACTATGGGGTTGAGACAAGTGAGGGAGAAAAAGAGAGAATTGCGAGCGACGAGAAGCAAGAGTGGAACATAATGTCTTGTTATTAGCCTGTAGGATGGAGCATCTTTACATGACAGGTCGCAAGCCGGCTGTTCGTCTTGCGATCTCGTAAATCACGAAAGTAAACGGTAAACGTCACGCTCTGCATTAGAGGCTCTTACGATTCCTGTGTGAGCTCTCATATGAGATTTTTGCCAACGTGACGCAGAGCGAGAAGTCCACTGACGTGGACACAAACTACATGAAACGGACATCACAAGGCTGCTTTACAAAACCGACAAAAATGAGCCAGTGTAATCCTGTTGTGTTTCTGTTTAAAGATATGATTCGAGCAATAAAACACCATACAATCGTGGTTGGCTTGATTTTCCATTGCCATCCTAAAAGGACGTTACTACAAAACTTTATGACTCTTTTATAAGCGAATTCTAAGAGATCTCTACAGATTTGTTGGACCAGTCCCAACAGAGATATCCTTGCTCTCTTTGCGTCCTCCTTCATACAAAGGAACCGATTTGACGACCACACTTCTTTTACAGCTTGTATCTCAGGCCATATTATTCCTCCAGATTTCATTGTTTTATTTATTATTTCCTATTTTTGTTGTGTCTGCACAGGCTCTGAGCACTATGGGACTTAACATCTATGGTCATCAGTCCCCTAGAACTTAGAACTACTTAAACCTAACTAACCTAAGGACATCACATAACACCCCGTCATCACGAGGCAGAGAAAATCCCTGACCCCGCCGGGAATCGAACCCGGGAACCCGGGCGTGGGTCTGCACAGGTTGTTGACAAATTTCACTGCAATAAAGTAAATGTACAAAACTGCCTCTCATTCTGAGACAAAGAATAAACCGAGTATCACAAATCTAGTAGACCTGAGAGGTAAATATTACTCTGAATCAGGAATTTACATCGAAAATGAAACAAGTATTATCTATAATGTGAGTTTCATATGCGGCATTAAAAGCGTAACAGTATGACTCTTTGTTGAGTAATTCCTCTCGTATAGGCTGTACCGACGACTGACTTCCATTCTGCCCTTATGTTCCTGAGCAAAATTTATCAGCGTTTTATATGAGGAAGTAGAATTTTCACCATGAAGCTACGAAATACGTACGATATTTTTGTATCGGATTTTCAAAGTTTTATAGTCTATTTTTAAATGCCAACAATTTACTTGGGGTTTTAGAAATAGTGCAAGCAGGTTCCAGTTGATCTAGGTTTCAGTACTATGGAAGATATGAAGAGGCTTACACAGGATAGACTAGCGTGGAGAGCCTCCCTTCTTAGCACTGAAGACTACGGAAACAGTCGGTGCGCTAACGCCATGTCACAGCGTTGTCTTATTGACAACCAAAAGGACTGTACGCCACCTTGAAAAAGGACAGACATACAGTGGTCCAAGTAAATACAAGATTGAAAATAAAAATTCCAAACCCTGAAGGCCGATTCCAAAACTATTTACGATGAAACACACATGAACGATTGATGATGTTTAAGAATATTGTTGGTCATCACAAAGACAAGTGCTTCCGTATACCTTGATTGATATCCATGAACTATGAATTAAAGTACACTACTTATACGGCCTCCAAACCTATGAACTGAGTTGTTTGCACAGGCACTGGAGCTATTATCTTATGAAACCTTTTACAAAATAATACATTTGCATATTCGGTAGCTACACATTGAAAATTCTTTTCCCCTGTGCAAAGAATATCACAGCCACAGGCACGGCGCATTTTACCACAAAGCGGAAAGGCCTTAACTTCTACTGTAAATGTGTTTATTACACTTCTCCGAGCTTTGTTTTCCTATATGGCTGAAAATTTTTCCGGGGTAGGGTTATTACTATTTTTAATTGCCGATTTTCTACATGTCTGCATAAAAAGTGTAGTTTCATCGTGATATTGTGAATTCCTCTCTGTAATGAGCCTTATTTGCTGCCGCATACGCCAATGCTCGAGTCAAGAACAACTGAATTTCTTTCCTTACTTGTGGCCGTGTTTGAGTGCAAAAAGTATCTGGCAGTCCGCTATCTATGACCCAAATACCAAACCAATGCTTTCTTTATTGTTGTGGTGATGATTTGTCAACTCCAAATAAACTTTCCTAGCACTGGCACTGTGGTCTCTGCTGTGAGGAAATAGCCACGTTTGCAACCAACTGTAGCAAACTGCCGTAACTAAAACCTTAAGACTGCTGTTGTAACTCTGTAAACTGCCGTTTAAAGGTGCTTTTTTACACGTAATGTTCTTATTTCACTCCCGGGAGACTATAACCTTTACACGCTCAGCTCAAGTACGCCTGGGCAACAACAGAAGACAAGGAAACGAAAGCTATTTTGCCGTTCTGCGGAAACGGTGTGGAAATTCCGAATAACATTGTGTATGTCGTTGCTTTACTGGAATACAACGTTGAGAGTAACCTAAAGGCAGAGTATTACTTCGGTTTGTAAAACTTCCATTTAATGAAGACTGATCCCATACTATAGATGCTTTGGTTTCATGCCGGAATACGTCGCTATACAAAACTTCGTCTCTGATGAATGTGACCATGACTCTGTCCTTAAAGCAACATCTGCTGTCAACTTGCAGACCTTTCGTGAGTTTCGGGTAAAAATGTTACTTTTAGAGTGTGTTAATTGACTCTATTATTTTTTGTGCCACGCCCCACTTCAAATTCTGTTTTCAAGCAGCTTCCAGTCAGTTTATAATTCACCATTCAGTTTACCCTTATCAGTTTTCCAGAAACGTCTTTCACGCTAAGAAGATCTGAAGCATAGTTTTGTGCTTGTTCGGTAGGTACAAAACATCCTCTGTAAATAATACAAATGGATCCACCGTTGAATCCTGTGGAACTCTGTCACTGAGCTATTCCCAGTCACTAAAATTTGCTCCACTTCCAACGTAGTCTGATAATTCAACGCTCTTGTGGCATTAAATATGATTCAAATCAATTGTTTGTAGCAATTTGCGTTCCTTACATTTTTCTAGTAACATTTTGATAACATCCCCTGCAATTCACCTAACGCTGGTTTTCCTGTGATAACTCCTTCATTACGGTGCAGCCTTCGAATTGAGGAGCGCTGAAGTATACAGCTTTCAGTGTGCCGTCGTGTGGGACGTCCGGACAGGGGACGAAGCGAATGCACGGGTCGGTCCGGGGAACTCCAGCCATCGATCCGGGAGCGGCCACCCACACACAGAGCCCGGCACCCGTTTTCCGCTTGCCCATACACTCGCCTTTTATCCGCTCTACTTGCGCGTTTCACTAAAGCACAAACGTAGGGGCTCAAGTATTCTCCATTTTACGGCGACATAAGTTATTCTTCCGTAGAGAAACTGCTTACGTCGCCAAAAGCAACGGAAAAGCAAATACATCCAGACGGTTGCTAAAGGAGAAATTCTCTTTGTGTGTTTACGGCTTTGGACGGCTCTACCACCCACAGCTGAGGAGAATGGCATCGTGCCAACAGTTTGTGAAAGGAAGACGGGAGGATGGTTAGGGTTTAATGTCCCGTCGACATCGTGATCGTTATTGACGACACACAGTCCCAGTTCACCAACGATGGAGCAGGAAATCAGCCGTGTCCTTGACAAAGGAACCATCCCGGCATTTGCCTGAACCGATTTAGGGAAATCACGGAAAACTTAAATCAGAATGGCTGGATGCAGATTTGAACCGTCGTCCTTCCGAATCGAGTCTAGTGTGCTAATCGCTGCGCCACCTCGTTCGGTTGGGTCAGTAATAACCCTACCTCAGAAATATGGTCAGACGAGTCGCGATTTTGCCACTTTTCAAATGATGCAAGGCATCGAGTGCAGTGGCGGCCCAATGTGGCTTTAAACTCGGAATGTGTAGAGGACGTATTTTAGGCCTGAGGAGGTTCTACGTGGTTTAGGTGGTGTTTCTCGTAACATGAGTCGGATAACATATTCAGGATCCCGTGAACATGAACAAGGATGATTGTTTCAACATTGTCAGTGTCCAAGGGCTGCCTTATCTTTCTTTACATCTTGGTGATGAGTCTGCTGTGGACACCCCCGTTCAAGATGACAACAGCCGTCTTCCCAGGACTTTACGCATACGTTCCGGGTTTGACGAACACTCGTGATCATTGTCGTGCATCGACTGGCCCGATAAACCATCCGTCCCTATACCCTTAGAAAATATATGGAACTATTTAGACGAGCAAGTAAAATGTAACATCCAGCATCTCCGCAATTCTATGGAAATTCTTCGAGATGGCATTAACGAGTGGCTTCGGCTGAGTACGACGTACATAAAGAAACTTGTGGATTCCACGTAGAACTGAGCCCATTATCTAGGCTAAACACGGGATAAGCTTGATGTCTCTTGGGGCTAGGTGGGCGAGGGTATGGTGTTAAATTTTCTGTCTGATATGCTTACGTATACAGGGTGAAAGAGCTGCCCCTACCGATGTCGTTTCATACAACCCGCTGTTCTCTGTCTGGCCTTCAAAAACCACGCGCGAGATTTTCATATTCTCTCCCTTGCTACGCAAAAACTATTACTTCTACAGAAAAAAATGAACACTACCTTTTTGTAGGAAATTTAAATTTTGTACTGGGATACGTTTTGGGTATAGACCGCAGTTTTTGAGTTATTCAAGAAAAACCTTCAAACGCACTCCCACTCCCACACTCAGTCTTCACCAGTCAGCATTTCTAGTCTGCTGCTCATGACATTCCCACCTACCACTGTACAAAAATTTGCGCATGCACAAATTATTCTCCACGTTCGACCTTTCTTGGTCTCCATCGACTGACTTTATTACCCCACCGTTTAGTCGAGCACCTACAAATTTTAAAATTCACGTTTTTGTAAATTTTACCTAATAATTTTATGAATTTTAACAGCATATAATAAGCAATTACATTATTATTTTCATCAACTCTTCTGACTACGAACTACTGTGTTTTTAATAATTAAATTGGGATCAAATTCTAAACGTAATTAGTTTTAGCTTAACGTTCACAAAAGTCGTTTTCCTTTCATTACTCCCACAGTCACGTTTAAGTTAATAATGTTAACGAAATAGCCGAATATGACGGTGGCGTAGTAGCCCAACCAGTAGACACCAAAGAAGGTTGGATATCGGAAATAGTTCGTGTAGTCGAGAATTTTTTTACGGTGGTTGGAGGGAGTGTCACGAACAACACACGAGAAATCCTGACTGATGAGTGATGAGTGTAGAGGTGGACGTGGGTTTCAAGGTCACTTTAGTACGTTTTTCTCGAATAACTCGAAAGCCGTGGGCGCCAGCGAAAACGGATCCGAGTATAAAATTTAACTATATTAAATTTCTTACAAAAAGGGCTTGTTCATTTCTTCCGTATGACAAGTAGTTTGTGCGTAGCAAGCGAGAGAATATGAAAATCTCACACGTGGTTTCTGAAGCCAAGATACGTGGGGCGTTCAGAAAGTAAGCTCCGATCGGTCGCGAAATGGAAACGACAATGAAAATCCGATAAAGCTTTGCACAGATGTGTTGGGTAGTGTCTCTAGTATAACCCCAGTTAGCATCACGTCGCTCTTCTCATTTCTGAGCTCGCAGTGAGTGCGTAAAGATGTCTAGAAAATAGTGTCTGCCGCCAAGTACGAGGGCCTGGTGAGAAATTTCGCCTGAAGCTATGCAGCTAACATTACATAACTGTCGTGCTGTTTCTTCTTCAAGACAATTCTCAGCCGCATTCTGCAGGGGCAATGAAGATGCTCCTGCATCGTTTTCAAATGGAAATGTGAGATTACCCACAATACAGTCCGCAATTGTCTCCCCCTGAGTTTCATCGCTGGTCACATGAACCGCTGTCTTTGAAGACAACATTTTGACACAGGCAACGAGGTGTAGGCCAGAAGGAGAATTGGCGGAAAGCACTGGCGGCTGCCTTCTATGATGAGGCTATTGAAAAGTTGGTACAACGCTATGACAAAAGTCTAAGTCAGAACGGCGACTACGTAGAGAAGTAGCTGAAAGGTGTAGCTAATTGTTACAAGTAAAACATTTCTGATGTTCACTGTGGTTTCAATTTGGCAATCAATCGGAGCTTACTTTCTGAACAGGCCTCGTATAATATTGATGGTTGCATAACACGCCATCGTTAGGGGCAACTGAATCACCCTATATGTAATACACATACAATATAATCCACAAGACGCTTTACAGTGCATGGCAGAATATACTCCAAACCGATATTGGCAATTTACTGACCAGTTCCTACCATATATTGAGAAAAAATTAGTACCTACAGTGTAAGGCGGCCAGTTTTTTTTCACTTCAAGTAACCTTTGAAGCGTTAAAGATACTTATAGCCTCATTTCACCTAGACAAATAGTCATGAAATTTAATCAAATAGCTCTTTTGTTGGTCTGACAAGAAGCTGCGTATTAAAAATACATTGAATATGGGTCTTTGTGCTCTTGTACAGTCGCTTGAACAACACGCCGCACGTAATTTTAAACCTCTCTCCACGGAATCTAGGGCTACAGAGGTATGCGATTCGTCATTTTTACGTGACGCTCGACGGAAATAATGAACTTGTCTCATACAAATCTGCTACACTACTGCAAAAAAGTACCAGAATTAAATTAAAAAAGAAATCATTCAGTGCTTGTACCTCGTAGATTAATACAATTGCGAAAACGCGTTGGTCGTAGTTTCACTAGCAGCTGGTCATTAATCGTCTAGGTGAAAACAGATTAAAAATTTCTGTTTTCAGTCCACAGTTATTTGAAGTTAAAAGATGAGGCCCCTGTCCCTGTATAGGCCTCTGTTAGGATCCCTTTCTAATCATATTTTTATCACCCCGATGCAAGATACAGTGATAACAGCATAATTCTCCCACAGTCTTCCGCAACTACAACATCGTCACTCAAGATCATTGTCAATTTCCCCTCAATGATCCACGCTTAACTTCTCAGAACAGATCTGCATCTCTTACATGTTGGTAAGGATTATCCCAACCAGTTACGATTCTAGCACCGCACCTCTGAATTCGTTTCATGTCTGCTGTTATGTCTTCGTGATAAGGACTCCAAACACTGGAGCTGTACAATAGAACTGTTGGAACAAATGTTTGCATGCGATTTCTCTACATTTGAGCTGCAATTTCTCAGAACGCGACCCACTAATATAAGTCCGTAAGTAGGCTGTTTAGGTTTTTATGTTGGTAACGCCACGTAGCGCTTTGTATGAAAATCACTGACTGCTGTGTGCAGTCTGTGGCTAGTTGGCATTGTTGAAGTATTCTCTATTGTAGCGTTCGGCAGTTGGATGCGAACAGCGAATAGCGTTGCGCAGTTGGAGGTGAGCCGCCAGCAGTGGTGGATGTGGGGGGAGAGATGGCAGAATTTTAAGAGCGGACGATATGGACGTGTGTCCACCAGAAAGAGTGAACTTGTAATACTGGATATCATGAACTGATATATATATATTATGACTTTTGAACATTATTAAGGTAAATACATTGTTTGTTTTCTATCAAAATCTTTCATTTGCTAAGTATGCCTATCAGTAGTTAGTGCCTTCAGTAGTTAGAATCTTTTATTTAGCTGGGAGTAGTGGCGCTCGCTATATTGCAGTAGTTCGAGTAACGAAGATTTTTGTGAGGTAAGTGATTCATGAAAGTTATAGGTTATTGTTAATCAGGGCCATTCGTTTGTAGGGATTGTTGAAAGTCAGATTGCGTTGCGCTAAAAATATTGTGTGTCAGTTTAATGTTGATCAGAATAAGTAAAGAGAGAAATGTCTGAGTACGTTCAGTTCTGCTCAGCTGTTTGAAAATCAAATAACGTAAGAGGTTTACCAGCACGGTAATTCATAAATTTTTCTAAGGGTATGTTTCAAGTCTTCTATGCACGTTCCCTAATAGTAACTGTACGTGTTCGTACCGTTTCGTTTTTCTTCTTAATATTATCCCTAGGTATTTAACAGATGTGGCTTGCTCCAGATATTGACCACTTATCCTGCAATCCGGTACTATCGGCTTCTTTCTCTTCGTTTTAGACATTTTCCTGCATTCATCCACTTTTAAAGGAAGCTACCAAACACTACAACAAGATTAAATTTTCAGAACGAGATTTTCAAACTGCAGCGGAGTGTGCGCTGATATGAAACTTCCTGGCAGATTAAAACTGTGTGCCCGACCGAGACTCGAACCCGTGTCAGTTTAGTGTTGATCAGAATAAGTAGAGCACTTGCTCGCGAAAGGCAAAGGTCCTGAGTTTGAGTCTCGGTCGGGCACACAGTTTTAATCTGACAGGAAGTTTCAAGATTAAATTTTGTCTTTGCGAGTTTCATTACGATCGTCCAGTGTCGATAATTTGGCATAGTCAGAGGAGAACTCTCGAAGAATTCATATTCGAGACAGAAAATCAAACAAAATCACCGATAAGACCGAAAACTTCACAGAGTGACGAGGGAAATGACAGATAAGCTTAATCGGCGTGAGAGGCAGATAATAAGGCTACCAGTAATCCCGAATGCAAATCCGTATCTCGGCGACGAGAGCTGTTACTGTGTCAATGCAGGAGGGGCATGTGAGTGATGTGTTTCAGTGGCGAGTGTGTGGAGTGAGGGAGGCGCGTCAGCTGTGGGGCTGCATCGATCTGGAGGAATGTGTGCTGCTGCTGGATGCTGCGGGCCGCGTCACGAGGCTCCACAACGTGACACACTTAACACGCGTCACCATCACTCGCTGCACGCTGCATGCCACGTGAAGGAACTGAAGAAGAATATGATTTAACGTCCCGTCGACAACGACGTCATTAGAGGCTGAGCACAAGCTCAGGTTGGAGGAAGAATACAGAAGGAAACCTGCCGCTTCCTTTACGAAGGATCGGTAACGGCATTCGCCTTTCGCGATCTAGGGAGACCATGCTGAATGCTGCGGGCTACGTCACGAGGCGCCATAACGTGACACACTCAACAAGCAGTTTCCTTTTCAAAGGATCCGTATCGCCTTTCGACTTTGGCGATTTAGGGAGACCACGCTGGATGCTGCGAGCTGTGTCAAGAGGCGGCACAACGTGACACACTCAATACGCAATAGGCATCGCCGTCTCTCATCCCCTGTAAGCTGCGAGGCACGTGAAGGAACTGAGGAAGATTATGATTCAACGGTCCGTCCCATTAGAGATGGAGCAGAAGAGCGGGTTGGGGGAAGGACAGAGAACGAAACCTGCAAACCTTTTCAAAAAATGGTTCAAATGGCTCTGAGCACTGTGGGACTTAACATCTGAGCTCATCAGCCCCTTGAACTTAGAACTACTTAAACCTAACTAACCTGAGGACATCACACACATCCATGCCCGAAGGAGGATTCGAACCTACGACCGTAGCAGTCGCTCGGTTCCGGACTGGAGCGCCTAGAACCGCTCGGCCACACCGGCCGATTTTCCTTTTCAAAGGAACCACAACGGCATTCGACTTCGGCGATTTAGGGAGAGAGCGGGAAACCTTAATCTGGAATACTAGTCTAATATCTGGCAACTGTTCCACCTCGTTCGGCCATCTCGTGAACGATTAACATCACGCAAAATTCAATTTAAATGTGTAGCCAAAGCGGGGATCGATTCAGTATAACTTACGTTCAACACGGAATGCTGGGGACGTATGAACGCTGTGGCCACGTATTAAAGTCACGACTCTTTTAATGTCCTAAGTGTTGCGTATAGTTCCAACTGAATTAAACATAGTGAAATTTGGAAAATTGTCCATAAATACCAGGTGATCAAAAAGTCAGTATAAATTTGAAAACTGAATAAATCACGGAATAATGTAGATAGAGAGGTACAAATTGACACTCATGCTTGGAATGACATGGGGTTTTATTAGAACCAAAAAAATACAAAAATTCACAAAATGTCCGACAGATGGCGCTTCATCTGATCAGAGTAGCAATAATTAGCATAACAAAGTAAGACAAAGCAAAGATGATGTTCTTTACAGGAAATGCTCAATATGTCCACCATCGTTCCTCAACAACAGCTGTAGTCGAGGAATAATGTTGTGAACAGCACTGTAAAGCATGTCTGGAGTTATGGTGAGGCATTGGCGTCGGATGTTGTCTTTCAGCATCCCTAGAGATGTCGGTCGATCACGATACACTTGCGACTTCAGGTAACCCCAAAGCCAATAATTGCACGGACTGAGGTCTGGAGACCTGGGAGGCCAAGCATGACGAAAGTGGCGACTGAGAATATGATCATCACCAAACGACGTGCGCAAGAGATCTTTCACGCATCTAGTATTTTTTTTTCTAATAAAACCCCATGTCATTCCAAGCATATGTGTAAATTTTTACCCATCTATCTACATTATTCCATGGTTTATTAAGTTTTCAAATTTATACTGACGTCTTGATTACCCGGTATATACGAGGGGTGGCAATAAGTAATGCAACACATTTCTTTCTCGACCAATTTCAGATGAAAAAATGCAGAATTTGCTGTGGAACATCGTGGAATATTCGCGCTTCAGCCACTATAGTTTCATGAAATTCCGATAGGTGGCGGCGCTATACTTAGACTTCAAATTGGCGTCTGCAACGGAGGTGCGTGTAAAGCAGAGAGCTGCTTGTCATTGAGTTTCCTTTGGCGGAAAACCGGAGCTTCGCAGATATTCACAGGGCCTTGCAGAATGTCTATGGAGACCTGGCAATGAAAAGAAACACGGTGAGTTGTTGGGTGAAGTGTCTGCCATCATCGCAAACTGCATTGGACTGTTCTTCCTCATCCACCCTACAGCCTAGATCTTGCACCGTCCGACTTCCATGTGTTTGGTGCAACGAGGGATGAACTCTGGCTCCGACGTCGATCAGTAGTGAGGTACCGCGAAGGCGTACAGTCCCTCCCTGAAAGGTGTCGTAAGGCCATCGCATTTAACGGAGATTATGTTGAGAAACAGAGCTTTGTAGCTAAAAGAGTGGGAAATAATATGGTGTATTGGAATTCTGAATAAAACCAACCCGCTCTCACAAAAAATGTGTCTCATTACTTATTGAACGACCCTCGTATGCAAATAGGACAGGCGCAATTCTATTATACAACAGTAACCGGACACGTGAGTCGTGGAATGACATGAAATAGTACGAGGACGTCAGATCGGTTGTAGCGAAGGGGAATGTCCAACTACTGTTGGCTGGGAGAGTTTTGGGAAATCTTAGCGCACCTATAAATAAGACCGTGTGCACGATACTCGTATGACACGTTCATGAGTACTGCTTGAGTGGATGTGATCCACATCAGGTCGGATTTAAGGAAGACATCGACGCTATCCAAAGGCGGCCTGCTGGAAACATTACCCGGTTGGTTCGATCATACGAGAGTGATACGGAAATTCTCTGTGAGCTAAGATGAGAATCCTCTGAGGAGGATGAAGATGATCATTGCCAAAAATCCAATTGAGAAAATTGAGGGAATTAGCATTTACTACAGACTGCGGAATGATTCTTTGGCCTCCAGCTCCCACCTCGCGTTAGACCACAGGTCAAAATAAGCGAGATATGGATCGTACACAGGCATACTGGCTATCACTTTTGTCTCGCTCCATTTGCGAGCGGAAAAGGAAAGGGAATGACTAGCAATGGTACATTGTACAGTGGCTTCCAGTATGTACATGTAGCTGTAAAGGTCAAAATAATAAGTTTCATGCACGAGAAAGTCGATAAATCTTTGATACTACTGAAGATTCAAGAATCCGTTGCAGAATGTCAATTTGATGAACTGGTGCGCAGTGTTTCTAATGTACCTACACTCTAAGGTTCAGTGAATGAAAACAAATCCTGGCCCGATCCTCCCGAAACAAACTGAAGTCTTTCCTCACCCTAAATTAAGAAAATTCTCACGCCGTATAAATGCTGCGGTATATTGTTACAAGCATGAAGAATGAAGAGCTTCCTACATCCATTTATTAACTTCAAACCGCTTCTTCTTGCTGTGATATAACATCTGTTTATGTTCCAGATACATGTCGCCTTTCATTTTAAAGACATCTTCAGTGTATTTATTCTGGAAAATAAAATTTTAGTTTTACTTATAGATTCAAAACAGCTCACATCGTAATTGTTTATGTGAATAAAACGTTACAATTGTTCCTCTGTCTCTCCAAAATCAGCGTTTCATGTTATCCATTCATAAGTCAGAGGGAACATTTCCACGACACCTATGACAATACGTTTTACTTATAGACTTTAAGGTCTTCTGATTTTGTAGATTTCATACTTCGTTTTCTTAAAATATATTATGTCCGTGACATTTCCGTAATACTGTTCGTTCACTAGAACACTGTTTTCTTGTTTATGTATATAATTGTTACCACCTAACCGACTGAGGCATTTCACACTTTCTCTCACTCTTTCTCCCTTTTGCGTACTTGCGCAAAGGGAATTGGGATGAAAAGGGAATTTGCACATACCGTTCTCTAAACCGTTTTCTATTTACGTTTGTTTCTCTCGACTGCAAAAGGACATCACATAAAGGATGAACTCAACACGTCCAAAATCAGAACAGAGATAAAAATGAACCATAGATAAACGCTCGCTATACACCGAGTTCTGTGGTCACCAGTTTAATGATGCTTCTCGGAGTGCAACTTGCGTAAGCAACCGACCTTTTTCTCGATTCCCGGTAGGGCACTCAGGTTTAGCGTATCATATGTGGTCATCCGCAAAAGATGTTTAGTACAAAAGACGAAGTAAATTCGGCATGAATTATCGCTAGGTAATTTAGCTAATTGGAAATAAAATATGAAACAGAGATGTTCAAGAAGTAATGACGATTCACCGAAGCTGTGGATTCCCTGTAAAGAACTGCTCACCAAACAGCCATGGGAAACTCGGCAACTTGCGAGAAGTTCTTCGGTTGAGTGGCTTCCACCTCGTCAGCTCGTTATCGCACAGAAGTTCACCTGCAAGGGTGGCTGCTCTGGCGTTATTTACTTGTTCCTGGTAAACCTGTGACGAAGTTCAACGCTAATTCAGATTTCCAGGTAGCCCCTATTTCGCTTGTTTCTGAGAGCCACTCCCGTGAACGCTTTCTTAGTTGTTGCTGGTCCGAGAAGCCAACCTAAATCATGTATTGCATTTGCACACACAAAGACGTTACAATTTCCCACTTCTCAACCCCTCTAGTAACAACCCAGCCATTTTTTAAACATATCTCTGCTCTACAAATAAAAGAGAAATTAAATAAAAAACGGAGAAACATTAAAGACGAAATCACGCTAACAAAGACTGAAACTAAAAGAAAGATAAATCTGTAGTAATTCCGTACTGGGGGCATGTATCAGACAAAATAAATTACGCGTTAAAGAAAACAAATCTCAGAATAGGTTTCTATACCAGCAACACATTAGGAACTAATATAAATCGTAAAATAGACCAAACACAACGGTAATAAAGCCTACGCTGGACAGACAGGTAGAATTTTAAGACGAGATAATATAAGCAGAAACATAAGCTCAAATAACCTTCCAGCTTTCGCCACGGATCTCAGAGAAACTGAACACTTTGCTGAACATTTCGAGATAAATCTCACTTTTTACATAATGCTTCTAAAGGCCAATTAATAGACATTTTGGAAGAAATAGAAATCTTCATTCACAAAACCAAGCACCCATAAAAAATCAAGCAATCAAACAGAATTGCGCACCGAAAAATTCATAGAAAATTTCAACAGCACCTTGATCAGTATGTGAAATACACTCCAACCTACATTAATCACCAGATATGGGACTGCAAAGGATTCATAAAAACGAAAATTTATTGTATAACTGTAATTTAATGGAGCACTGTGTCTCTCACTGAATATAGTCAGTGATAATGCAATGGACAGTATCTTGAAAAGAGGATATAAATTGAACATCAAAAAAAGCAAAACAAGGATAATGGAATGTAAACGAATTAAATCAGGCGATGCTGAGGAAATTAGATTAGGAAATGAGACACTTATAGTAATAAATGAGTTTTGCTATTTGGGAAGCAAAATAAATGATGATGGTCAAAGTAGGGAGGATATAAAATAAGTAGACTGGCATGGCAAAAAAAAAGCGTTTCTGAAGATGAGAAATTTGTTGACATCGAGTATAGATTTAAATGTCAGAAAGGCCTTTCTGAAAGTATTTGTATGGAGTGTAGCCATGTATGAAAGTGAAACATGGACAATAAACAGTTTAGACAAGAATAGCACAGAAGCTTTTGAAATGTGGTGATACAGAAGAACGCTGAAGATTAGATGGGTAGATCACGTAGCTAATGAGGAAGTACTGAATAGAATTGGGAGATGAGAAATTTGTCGTACAACCTGAGTAAAAGTAGGGATCGCTTGATCGCTTGGTAGGACACATTCTGAGGCATCAAGGGTTCACCAGTTTAGAACTGGAGGGAATCGTGGGGGGAGGGGGAGGGAGGGGGGAGTAGAAATCGTAGAGGGAGACCAAGAGATGAATTCAGTAAGCAGATTCAGAGAGATGTAGAATGCAGTAGTTACTCGGAGATGAAGAGGCTTTTACAGGATAGAGTAGCACTGAGAGCTGCATCAAACCAGTCTTTGAACTGAAGACCATAACTACAGCAAGGCAGTCTACGATGACATCTATGAAAACAAGTCAGTGTGACACATAGTGAACTCCAACGAGAATATATTCTCCATTATGTATCGTTGTCATGTAGATCATATCATTCTGGATAATGAAGGTACTACAATTAAAACAAATGTATCTTGTGTTCATATACTGACATACTACATTAAGATGAACTACAATTGTGACATTTTTAACACAGATTTCAGCCACATCTAAAATGTCATGACATAAATAGAACTGTTCACACCAAGTATTTACCAAATACAGAATACATAAGTAGTTACCATCTGGACCGTATTATTACTTATACCCTTATTATCAACTTTCGACACATCTACTCATAAAAATCTTCGTTCCCTGTAATAGGTGGCTTGTGTAAATAGGCAAATCCCGAAACCACGCAGCCAGTAAATAATTAGCGGCTTTGGTGCAAACAGTTAAAAAAGTCTTTTCTTCAATGATTGTGCTCAGACTTGCGATAAATGT
The DNA here is from genome assembly GCF_023864345.2 of Schistocerca serialis cubense. Taxonomy (NCBI): domain Eukaryota; kingdom Metazoa; phylum Arthropoda; class Insecta; order Orthoptera; family Acrididae; genus Schistocerca; species Schistocerca serialis. The sequence goes on along the minus strand of NC_064640.1, from coordinate 622,705,771 downwards.
GTTATTAGTTGTTATTAGTTAAATATGCAGATAATTCGTAGATACACACATAGTACTAATAAATAAATTTAGAATACTTAGTTACGACGACATAATGTACTATTTCTTGTGCTAGAACTCTGGGAAATATTTTAGACTAATGCAGAGTATACTACACACTCATGAGTAATAGAACTGGATATAGCTGCCTAGCGAGCGAGGAGACGCAGTTGTTAAGGTACTGAACTTGCATTCAGGAGAACGACGCTCCAAACACCCTCCTGGCTACCCTGATTTAAGATGTCACTGATTCCCTATATCGCTTAAGACAAGTCCAAGATTGTTCCTTTCAAAAGGACATGACTGATATCCTTCCCCCAATCTGAGTTTGCGTCTCTTATGACTTCGTCGGCGACGGGACATCAAACCGTAATCTTCGTTTCGTTCACACACCTGGTGTCGTGTATCACATCCCTCCACTCTAACTAGGGATACGACACGTCATAGACTGAACTGTTCCTGGCATCGAAAGCGTCCCGGTACCAACCTGATCCCTAACACGTAATATATCGCTTCATGGCACCTCGTATGTTCTCAATACAATTTACGTCAAGTGATATGCAGAGGCGGCACAAAAGTATTCTCGTGTGTTGAAATGTTCCTCGATCCGTTCTGGCACAGATTTAGAACGACAGGGGTGATGCATTGCCTTGCTTAAAGAGCAGGTCATTTGCAGGATGCTATGGGTGAAGAAATCCGTATTAACACCAGCACTAATATCTGTGTCGTGTAGTGATCAAATAGATGGGTGTGGAGCAGTGGCTTCTCTTCCACTTAGCGTGGAGGTGGTGCTGAATGGGATGCCTTCTCACTGGCTGCTGTAGTCCAAAACTGAGATGACGAGCGATAAGTCGCAATCCAGCCCATCTGTCCACTGTTACCATCCACAGAAGGTGAAGGCGACCCCAGTTACCAACACGTTGCAGTCTACGGTGCTACACTGGCGACAGAGGTTTCCATCCAATCAAGGTAGTCACGGTGTCAGGTAGATCTCACAGTGCATGCACGACATCAGACATGGAATGTCCCGTGCGTCACGATATGGCTCTCTTATCGCGTGTCTTACCCATCCATCTCTCGACTGTCATAGCGTGGCCAGTTCACAGCCTGACGGCATACCGGTCTCGTGACGGACGCGACTATTGCATTAGCCGTGGCAATGTCTCTCCAAAGCAACAGCTACATCTACCTTTTTCCATACCTCATTTCGTATCAACAAAAGCTTGATATTCACAGATTACAATTACGGCGGCAATCCATTTCGTAGTACGATAGGCTGGAATTTACGATTGCAGGCTTTCTCGGCGTATTTCAGCTATGAAATCTTCACGTGTTATCAGCCGAGTGGTGTCGTCTTCTAGTCGAAACGTTTCAATGGATTGCGTATCCATCATCTTCAGGCGAAGTGTCGCCACTCGACTGATAACCCGTGAAGATTTCAAGGACTGGAATTTACACTCCTGGAAATGGAAAAAAGAACACATTGACACCGGTGTGTCAGACCCACCATACTTGCTCCGGACACTGCGAGAGGGCTGTACAAGCAATGATCACACGCACGGCACAGCGGACACACCAGGAACCGCGGTGTTGGCCGTCGAACGGCGCTAGCTGCTCAGCATTTGTGCACCGCCGCCGTCAGTGTCAGCCAGTTTGCCGTGGAATACGGAGCTCCATCGCAGTCTTTAACACTGGTAGCATGCCGCGACAGCGTGGACGTGAACCGTATGTGCAGTTGACGGACTTTGAGCGAGGGCGTATAGTGGGCATGCGGGAGGCCGGGTGGACGTACCGCCGAATTGCTCAACACGTGGGGCGTGAGGTCTCCACAGTACATCGATGTTGTCGCCAGTGGTCGGAGGAAGGTGCACGTGCCCGTCGACCTGGGACCGGACCGCAGCGACGCACGGATGCACGCCAAGACCGTAGGATCCTACGCAGTGCCGTAGGGGACCGCACCGCCACTTCCCAGCAAATTAGGGACACTGTTGCTCCTGGGGTATCGGCGAGGACCATTCGCAACCGTCTCCATGAAGCTGGGCTACGGTCCCGCACACCGTTAGGCCGTCTTCCGCTCACGCACCAACATCGTGCAGCCCGCCTCCAGTGGTGTCGCGACAGGCGTGAATGGAGGGACGAATGGAGACGTGTCGTCTTCAGCGATGAGAGTCGCTTCTGCCTTAGTGCCAATGATGGTCGTATGCGTGTTTGGCGCCGTGCAGGTGAGCGCCACAATCAGGACTGCATACGACCGAGGCACACAGGGCCCACACCCGGCATCATGGTGTGGGGAGCGATCTCCTACACTGGCCGTACACCACTGGTGATCGTCGAGGGGACACTGAATAGTGCACGGTACATCCAAACCGTCATCGAACCCATCGTTCTACCATTCCTAGACCGGCAAGGGAACTTGCTGTTCCAACAGGACAATGCACGTCCGCATGTATCCCGTGCCACCCAACGTGCTCTAGAAGGTGTAAGTCAACTACCCTGGCCAGCAAGATCTCCGGATCTGTCCCCCATTGAGCATGTTTGGGACTGGATGAAGCGTCGTCTCACGTGGTCTGCACGTCCAGCACGAACGCTGGTCCAATTGAGGCGTCAGGTGGAAATGGCATGGCAAGCCGTTCCACAGGACTACATCCAGCATCTCTACGATCGTCTCCATGGGAGAATAGCAGCCTGCATTGCTGCGAAAGGTGGATATACACTGTACTAGTGCCGACATTGTGCATGCTCTGTTGCCTGTGTCTATGTGCCTGTGGTTCTGTCAGTGTGATCATGTGATGTATCTGACCCCAGGAATGTGTCAATAAAGTTTCCCCTTCCTGGGACAATGAATTCACGGTGTTCTTATTTCAATTTCCAGGAGTGTATTTTTAAATCTTCTTAATTTTATTTTATAAGGCGCTTAGTCGTATACGTAAGGCAGTTCTATGGTAAAAGAAGACAACTAATTATGTTCTAATTCATAAAAGGTATGAATGAAATCAAATAAAGAACTACGGTTCTGAAAGCCTCACGAAACTGACGAATTTTAACATTATCTGTAAGAGATTAGAGATTAATGTCCCTTTGACGACGGAGTCATTAAAGAACATACTCCTTAAGGTAGGAGGACTGATCAAAAAATTTAAAAAAACACTCATTTAGCCTACTTGTATGAAGGAGAAACTCTGAAGTTTGAAATTCGGAAGTTATTTCCATAATTCAAGTAAAGCAGCCATAACTATATCGAGTGGGTACATGTATCAGTAAATAAGATTTTTAGAGACAATAGGTGTCTCTCACAAGGTCACCACCATAGTCGCCGACGATGGTCATCCGGGTTGATGTAGAACCGAGATTTATCGCTGAAATCAGTGAGACGCCGTTCATCGGAAATCCATACTTCCCAGTGACTGCACCGCTCCAGCTAAAGCCGTTTACGTTGTGGTGTTAACGGCAACCTACTCTTGGGACACTAATTCATTATTCCGGCTATCGCTAGTGTTCTACCACTGGTGCGAGATAACAGAATATTGCAAGGCGCCCATTACGATGTTCCTAGTAGGCGATAGGTCGATCCTCCTTCGGGATGGTCAGATGTTGTCGATCGAACCGTTTATGTCGAATGTGTCTGTGTAGTAGGATCTGTTGTGTTGGCAGAAGAGCCAACACTGTTTTTCTAGAGGAGGCCGAAATGCACGCGTTTAATTACACGCTGACTGGCGTGAGGTCTGGAACAGGACAATATCTTGAGAATTGCAAATAAAGTACGTAGTTGATAAAATACTTAACTTTAATCTACAATTGTAGAACATCTCTGTTGATGATACATGCTTCACATACTAAATATCAATTGAATACGGCGCCTTGCTAGGTCGTAGCAAATGTAGCTGAAGGCTATGCTAACTATCGTCTCGGCAAATGAGAGCGTAGTTGTCAGTGAACCTTTCCTTGCAAAGTCGGCTGTACAACTGGGGCGAGTGCCAGGACGTCTCTGTAGACCTGCCGTGTGGTGGCGCTCGGTCTGCAATTACTGACAGTGGCGACACGCGGGTCCGGCGTATCCTAATGGACCGCGGCCAATTTAAAGGCTACCACCTAGCAATTGTGGTGTCTGGCGGTGACACCACAGGATCTAACAAAAAATGCAATTAAATTATAAATGAGTGAGTAATAAAGAGATGTTATTTAATTATATAAATGAGAGTATACCTCTATATTTGAATGTGTTGAACTGGAAGTTGTGATACTTGTGGACACAGTCCTACAATACGATCATTTACTTCTCAATCGCAGCGTAATTAAAGCGGCTTTCTACAGAGTATGTTTTTTAACACAAGCCTGTTCTCTACTGTTATAAGTTTTGCTAATCGGTATGACAGTACCTCGTACCTCTTATTTTGCCTAAGAGACGATGACATATGAACTATTCGTCGAATCCTGTCAGAAGTTCGCTCGCCGAGCAGTGATATCGACTTCATTTCCTTGCTGTAAGGCTCTCCTGGGATACAACTTGAGAGAATTTCTGATACGCAGTTTTCTCTTCTGTAACTCATTTTTTATTTCACTTCATGGAAGTACACACTTTTAACATTAACTTCAGAACAGAACGCACAATTGCAATTATAAATAATACGAGGCGACTTCGCCTTCCATCTCCATACATCTCACGACTGACAGTCAGCGACCCTGTACTCAACAACCATAACAAGAAGAGCTCAGCTCTGAGGTACACCTATCTTAATCGATGACTACTCGTAACTCATTTTTAATCCGTGGCGGCACGGTTTTCTCTCGCGTACTCACGGTCAAGTTGAATATGTCTATACGCTATTTCAGATTATTTAAATACATTTCATTGAGAACATAAAAGTAATTAAAGGAAGAATCGCGTAGATAATTTACTCTTCAGGTCCAGATAATTATGTCTTCTGGGCATTTCACTTTCTTTATACACTTAACAGCCAAAGAAACTAGTTCACCTGCCTAATATCATGTAGTCCCCCGCGAGCACGCAGAAGTAACCCAAAAAACGACGCGGCATAGAAACGACTAATATGTGAGGGAGCCGGCCGGGGTGGCCGAGCGGTTCTAGGCGCTACAGTCTGGAACCGCGCGACCGCTACGGTCGCAGATTCGAATCCTGCCTCGGGCATGGGTGTGTGTGATGTCCTTAGGTTAGTGAGGTTTAAGCAGTTCTAAGTTCTAGGGGACTGATGACCTCAGAAGTTAAGTCCCATAGTGCTCAGAGCCATTTGAATCATTTGTGTGAGGGAACTGACGCCATGAATCCCGCAGGGCTATGCATAAATCCGTAAGAGTACTAGGGGATGGAAATGTCTTCTGAACAGCACATTGCAAGGCATCCCAGATATGCTCAATAATGTTTATGTCTGGAGAGTTTGGTGGCCAGCGGAAGTGTTTAAACTCAGAAGTGTGTTCCTGGAGTCACTCTGTAGCAATTCTGAATGGGTCAAGTCTCGCATTGTTCTGCTGGAATTGCCCAAGTCCGTCGGAATGCACAATGGATATGAATGGATGCATGTGATCCAGACAGGATGCTTACGCACGTGTCACCTTTCAAAGTCGTATCTAGACGTATCAGGGGTCCCGTATCACTCCAACTACATACGCCCCACACCATTACAGAGCTTCCACCAGCTTGAACAGTCCCCTACTGACATGCAGGGTCCATGGATTCATGAGGTGAAACGAGATTAGTCCGAAAAGGCAACATGTTTCCAGTCATCAACAGTCCAATGTCGGTATTGATGGGCCTAGGCGAGGCGTAAAGCATTGTGTCGTACAGTCATCAAGGGTACACGACTGGGCCTTCGGCTTTGAAATCTCATATCGATGATGTTTCGTTGAGTGGTTTGGACGCTGACACTTGTTGATGGCCCAGCATTTAAATCTGCAGCAGTTTGCGGAAGGGTTGCACTTCTGTCACGTTGAACGATTCTCTTCAGTTGCCGTTTGTCCCGTTTTTGCAGGATTTTTTACGGCCGCAGAGATGTCAGAGATTTGATGTTTTACCGAATTCCTGATATTCACGGTACACTTGTGAAATGGTCGTACGGGAAAGACCCCTATTTATCGCTACCTCGGAGATGCTGCTTCCTATCGCTCGGTCCCCAACTGTAACACCGCGTTCAAACTCACACAAATCTTGATAATCTGCAATTGTAGCAGCAGCAACCGATCTAACAACAGCGCCAGACACTTAGTTGTCTCATATAGGCGTTGCCAAGCGTAGCGCCGTATTCTGCTTGTTTACATGTCTCTGTATTAGAATACGGATGTCTATACCAATTTCTTTGGCGCTTCAGTCTATTTACATACATGCTACGCAAGTCGCTGTATGGCGTGTGGCAGAGGGTACCTCGCAGAATTACTAGTCATTTTCTTCCTTGTTCCACTCGCAAACAGAGCGAGAGAAAAACGACTGTCTGTGTGCCTCCGTACGAGCCCTAATGTCTAGTATCTTGTCTTTGTGGTCCTTGCGCGAAATGTACGTTGCTGGTAATAGAGTCGTTCTGCAGTTAGCTTCAAATGCCGGTTTTCTGCATTTCCTCATTAGTGTTCCTCGAAAAGAACATAGTCGTTGCTCCAGGGGTTCCCATTTGAGTTCCCAAATAGTCTCCGTAGTACTTCCGTGTCGATCCAACCTCCCAGTAACAAATCTAGCGGCCCGCCCCTGAACTGCTTCGATGTCCTTCTTTAATCTGACTATGTGGGGATCCCAAATATGGGAGCAGTACACAAGAACTGGTTGCACTAGTGTTAAAAGGAAGGAAGGAAGATTGGGTTTGACGTCCCGTCGACACTGAGGTCATTAGAGACAGAGTACAAGCTTGGATTGTGTCAAACATGGGGAAGGAAATCGGCCGCGCCCTTTCAAAGGAACCATCCCGGAATTTGTGTTGAGCGATTTGGGGAAATCACTGAAAACCTAAATCTGGATGGCCGGACCCTGGTTTGAACAGACGTCCTCCCGAATCCGAGTCCAGTGTGCTAACCACTGCGCCACCTCTCTCGGTTGCAGACTGATGCCTTTAAGCATTTATGAAAATTATTAATAAACTGCATCTAAGTGATTTTATTGTATGTGATTTGCATTTCAGCAAGTCTTCATAGTCCGCCGAAGGAGAGAAGGCGATATTTTCGGTATGATTTTTAGTTGAGCGTATGTGATGCAAATGTCAAAGGCAGTAGGCAGAAGGAAAATTTTAAAGTGTACGGGGCCTAATGGATACCCTTTCTTCATTCCGGTAGTTTGGAAAAAAAGCTCATAAACAAGTTTGATATGGCTGACTGGTCATTAAATTTGATCGTCGTCCGCAGTTATTACTTGCCGTAGGCACTATGGGAGAAAAGGGAAGATTATGGTTTAAAGTTAATTACAGATTAAATTCTCATCGTACTCTGCGTTGTAAAAACCTGCTTCGCAAGAACGAAGGGGCTTTGCGATGTAGCCCCGATTTCGTACTGAGGAGCCAACGGCTTAACGCCCTTCTACAACCGACTTTATTTGAATTGGTTGTGCTGTCCCTAAGTCACGTCAAATAAATGTCTTCACAGGGCTGATCTACTTCTGGCTGAAAGAAAATCCTCTTTTTATGGTTCTCAGAGAGTATTTAAGCTGTTGACCGTTCAGGAATATACTAGTTTCACGCATTTTCTCTGTTACATCTACATTTACATCTACATCTATACTCCGCGAGCCACCTTACGGTGTGTGGCGGAGGGTACTTATTGTACCACTATCTGATCCCCCCTTCCCTGTTCCATTCACGAATTGTGCGTGGGAAGAACGACTGCTTGTAAGTCTCCGTATTTGCTCTAATTTCTCGGATCTTTTCATTGTGATCATTACGCGAGATATATGTGGGCGGTAGTAATATGTTGCCCATCTCTTCCCGGAATGTGCTCTCTCGTAATTTCGATAATAAACCTCTCCGTATTGCGTAACGCCTTTCTTGAAGTGTCCGCCACTGGAGCTTGTTCAGCATCTCCGTAACGCTCTCGCGCTGACTAAATGTCCCCATGACGAATCGCGCTGCTTTTCGCTGGATCATGTCTATCTCTTCTATTAATCCAACCTGGTAAGGGTCCCATACTGATGAGCAATACTCAAGAATCGGACGAACAAGCGTTTTGTAAGCTACTTCTTTCGTCGATGAGTCACATTTTCTTAGAATTCTTCCTATGAATCTCAACCTGGCGCCTGCTTTTCCCACTATTTGTTTTATGTGATCATTCCATTTCAGATCGCTCCGGATAGTAACTCCTAAGTATTTTACGGTCGTTACCGCTTCCAATGATTTACCACCTATGGCATAATCGTACTGGAATGGATTTCTGCCCCTATGTATGCGCATTATATTACATTTATCTACGTTTAGGGAAAGCTGCCAGCTGTCGCACCATGCATTAATCCTCTGCAGGTCCTCCTGGAGTACGTACGAGTCTTCTGATGTTGCTACTTTCTTGTAGACAACCGTGTCATCTGCAAATAGCCTCACGGAGCTACCGATGTTGTCAACTAAGTTTACTTATTACTTTTAACAGAAAATATACAAAAATCATTAAATAACACTGACATACTCACTACAACGGATTAAAAACACTTTTCTTTCTTACCTTAGCTCCCGAGCCTCGAAAACTTGGATTGCGTTACTCAAGGTGCGTGTTCACTTCCCTTACAGCGAGAGCGGCTGGCACTGAAGGTGCCTGTCTACGTTTTGTTAGCTGACCACTGTTTAACTATGGAGGTGACGCAGCGTTAAGGACAACGGACTAGCGTCCAGAAGAAGCGAGATTCAAATCCTCTTAAGGCAATTCAGATGTAGGTTTCCCTCTGCTTCCGTAAATCACGTTAGGCGAAAGACGTGGTGGTTTTTACTATGTCGCCGCAATCGAATTCCTTCATATCATCTGCAGACCGCATTCAGCTAAACTTTCATTGCACAGGTAAAGTAAGGGAGATTATGGTCCGTACAGTGGTACACAGATATTCATTTTCCTTTCGTTCCATTAATGACTGTAACAGGTGAGGAAATGGTACAAATTACCCCTCACCATGCTCTGTGCATTGGCTTGCGGTGTGTGTCTATAGATGTTGAATCTAGAAGGTAAGCGCCAAGTATGATTGATTTACTATACAACATTTTCGTAAGGCTAAGAGCACTGCTCTTTTCGGCTTGCTGTGTGATGCTGTCCATCATCCAGCGATTGTTCCAGTGACACGGTTCAGTTGACACTCAGCACTGTGATCATTATTACAACAGTTATTTCTATTGACAAGTCATCCCATATGAGATACAATGTGGAACGGCCCCGTGACATGGGTCTCATCTCCAAGGGCATTTCATCAGGGGCTATCGCAAACAGCTACACACACAATTACATGATACCACCGGATTTACCAGGTGCCACAGAATTGTGACGTGTTCTTGCTAATCGACGTAATGGTCCCTCTAGTACCACCGACAATAACGCTGCTGCTACAAAAGGTACTGGTATTAGACAAGACGTTATTACAGTGTATCAGTGTTTTCACATCATTTGTAACTTTAATCTATGAAAGCGAATGCCACTATTTTTCCTTTGAAAATCAAAAGCCAGTTTCCTTTGCCATCCTTGTGCAATCCAAACTTGTGATTCGTCTCTGATTAATTTCTCTTCGAAGGGACATTAATATCTACTGTACCTTCCTAGAAGCTACATATTACAGATGTCTAAGCTGTGCACTTTTGCTTTGCCGATTACAACAGATTTTTGAAATGAAAATGACAAAAAACTGACCTACTTTTCCTATTTTCACTGACTAATGTTTTATAGCCTCATATTCTAACACGAAGTTTCATTGAAGTTGAGGGTGTTTGTTGATCAGAAGGAAAATATTTGATTTCCACTATAGAACCTCTTTTACAGCAGCATGACAGTAAAGTTCCCACAAAATCTACCAACTCATTGGCAGAGGAAGAGCAGTCTACCGCAGATGTTTTTGTGAACTCCATCGTGAAGAAAGAACACCAGAGTTTCTGCGCAGTCTCACGGGGAGCAATGTGAGAAATATATTTGGAGCACCAGAAGGAACGAATCAGATGTCTAAGGACCCAACCGAGTCATAATTTTAAGGCAATACCTACTTACTGAACATATATGTGGTAAAACATTAATTTTCAGTATTAATCTCTTTTAGTTTTTTTCATTCCTTCCAACAGAGGGCAACCATACCTCTGCATTAAACCGTCACAGCCCAAGGACGCAGTTTGAAGACGAAAAACCGTTGTGCGCTAATACACCATGACTAATAGTTTCTCGGTAGTGCAAACGTCGCATTGCTTTCAAACCATGTATTCAGCAATTTTTGTTTAACCGCAGAAGTGAGGAAGACATTCACTTCTATTGTTCTTACAATTTACGCGTTTTTAAGCGACCGTCTGTAAAATAACCTTTGACACACTTTCTCTTGTTTAATTAGTTCCAAGCCATCTAAGTAACAGAAACAAATAAGCTCTTTGAAATATTTCTCGGTATTCCTAGACCACATGGAATGAATCTGAAGATTACTGTACACTTTGTCTTCAATTCATACATAGTAAGAGCTCTCTAGTTCCATAGACATCTCAAAAATATTTACATTTTTCCCACATTTAGGTATCATGTGCTCTTGCATATATCTGATTAGGTCACTGTACAGAGGTCCATATAGGTCTAAGTGGTACGCCGAATTACTGTTGTTCTAAATACACTTATCATGCCCTTAATTGTCCAATTTGATATTGGGCCAAACTCCGTTTACACAATTAAATGTACGATTCGATAGGATCTTGGATATTCTAGTGGGTTGTACACAAAAACATCTAAAAGACTTTACAGCCGAAATTGTACAGTAATGGAGACAAAACACAGCAATGTTTTACTATACTTACGCAGTGACAGAAAGTGTGGTAAAATGTGGTCATTTACGCGATTTCATTTTTTCTTTCTGAAACAATTTACATAGAACATACTTTTTGGAACAACAAACTGTTTAAGTATGATTTAGCTCAAATAGATTTATTAAATTCCGAAAACAAATACCAATGTTACAAAAGGCAAGATCTCAAAGCAGAACTTATGCCAAAAGGACGTTGCAGACTGGTGCTCCTAGATTCCTATCTAACTGAAAATTAATGTAATATCTTTCAACTTCCCTTCAGTAGTCAGTTAGGCTTCTTTACTTGGTTCAGCCGGCCGGTGTGACCGTGCGGTTCTAGGCGCTTCAGTCTGGAACCGCGTGACCGCTACGGTCGCAGGTTCGAATCGTGCCTTGAGCATGGATGTGTGTGATGTCCTTAGGTTAGTTAGGTTTAAGTAGTTCTACGTTCTAGGGAACTGATGACCACAGATGTTAAGTCCCATAGTGCTCAGAGCCGTTTTTTTTTCTTTGCTTGGTTCAAGTAATGACTACCTCGTCTACCTCTTTAACAGGGAGTGAAAACACCTGATAATATACGGGTAGGTGGCTTTCAGACCCGCTTTTCAAGCTGTTATCTCAATGGGTTTTACTTGCGTTGTTTTAATGTTCATTTTGGATTTAATTTATTTCTAGAAATTGCTTTGCAGGTGTAGAGAAATCAGTCCTAAAAATTTCATACGCGTATCTTAAATTTTCGAATTCATTATGGTAACTACATAGCAACATAGGTTGCTCTATTTTCCGTAAAAAAGCATCTGCTACGTAAAAAACATTATCAGCTGGTAAATAATTATGTCCTCTTACCGGAAAAAGTGATATTGATTGTTATGACAAACGTTTGAACCATTTTACTTGACACTAATAAAACGATGGTATGGAAACGCTTGCTGCCAGTATAACAAGGGCAAGAAATCTAATGACATTTATCGCTAGTGTAGGCTGCGAGTTATTTGTCGTCTATTTACGTACTTTGGTTTTACTCATATTGTTGGTGTTATAGTCATTTTGCTAGAGGAATTATTCGAGTGATACACTACTTCTTCTTCTTCTTCAATGCTGGATTTCTTTCGATCATGTAAATAAGAAAAATAAAAAGTACATTGACTCTTACAATAACAGTTGATTGCCGCACGTAGCCCCGAGATACACGGTATGTGTCGCAGACTGCTTTGCTTCTATGGAGTGACAACATGGATTTAAGACATACTGGAAGTGAAAAACAACGACGATGTTAGATGCTTTTTTTCGTTGTGTGCAACTGAAGAGTGTGTGTAAAGTTTCTTTGCCTCTCAATACACGTTAATGCATTGGCTGTGTTTCTTCTGTCCATCCTGTAGCTTGTCGAAAGGGCTTCTCTGTTAATTTTTGATTGTTAATTATGGTTCAGAGTCTTGTTCTTTCTTAAATGATTTCTTCATGCTTGCCAATTACCTTAACGTCTTCAATGATTTCTGTTAGTCAGTTTCTTCTGTTTCTCATCGACAAAGCTAAGTTCTTAACTTTATTTATGAGATTGTTGTTATTCATTCTATGTAAGTGGCCATAATATTGTAATCGACCTTTCCTGATTGTATCTGTGAGTTTTTATGCAGCTTGACACATTTCCTTTGATTCCTTCTTCATCTAAATTCCATTTCGCCTTTTTGTTCCTACGTTCCTTCTTCGAACTTTTCTTTCTTGGTGTATGATATTTATAATTTGAGATCAGTCACCAAGTATCACAGTTTTAATGCATAAAACAATTTCGTTTTAAAAACTGTATCGTAATTTCGTCAGTTTTGGTGTTTGTTCCAAGTGAGTTTTCATGCTCTTTGTATGCTATTCGATCTTTGTTTACTTCCATATTTAACACCGATGATTCAATAATCTCACCTGAACATTTGAACTGTCTGCTTGGAGATTTCATCAAACGTGGTGAATAAAAGCTGAGTGTTACATCTCGATTATTCTCTCTTTATATTCAATATGAAAACGATTTTTAAACCATACAGTGGAGGCTTTCACGACAGAATTCTTAGCTGTTGGTGAATATTCCGAGTTGTATGGTCGTGATCCACGAAACTTTTCTCTTCCCAACATTTCTTCTAGAGCTCCGCTGAGTTCGCCGACGGAGAGGTCGGACGTCGGAGAGTGACATAAATACTGTGGAAAAAGGGCGTGGTCGAAGATTATACGTGATCGGCGGAGATAATCTATATTAAACATTAGGAACGGGAAAGTTGACCACAGCCATACAATCGGGAAGAGTCACCAATTTTAAAACCGTCTACATCACGATAAATATCAGATTAGCTTGATAACATATCGTTGACTAGATGTGAGGAGGTATAGTGCATCCAGTAATATAAAAAGGACACAAAATTCGAATTTTTTGATTTAAGACTCTTTGGAAACGAGTTCTTCCGTTAGGGTAAAGGGGGAAAATTAAAAATTGCTCGTTGCGCTGACATGCTAAACTTTCCGAGCCAGTGAACATATTGGTCTCGTTCGCGTTGGGCAGCTGTGGTAAACAGAATATAAGCTCAGAACCCGCAGCTGCTGATAGTGACAACAGAAGGGGTTCAATAACGAGTCTGGGGAGCGAAACGGGATAATTGAGTTAGTGTGCGTGCGGCCGTGCGCTGTGTTGGCAAGGGCCGGCGCGCCGCCATAGATCGATACCAGCCGACAGTCGACAGCCGCAGCCGCAGCACACAACCTCGCCCTTCCCCTGTATGACCCTCCACATTCTTCACACTAGTTCGCGTGAAGTTTTCTTAACGTGAGGGCTGCCGCTCCACCTACAAATAATAATGTATCACTCCAGGGGCGTACACAAAGGGATGTGCTCCTAGGGACAACTGGAGCATTCGGTGCCTATCATCTCTGTTCGCTACTAGTTATCGTAGGGGTATACCCAGTTAATATCTCTTTCAGAGGGAAGATGCGAGAAAAAAGTAGCATTGCGCAAGGTATAAGGGCTATCTATAAAAATAAACCGCTACTAATATCAAAGCTAAAAACTTTACGATTAGAGAAAGACTCAGGGAAAACCTGTATTTGAAACACAGTTCTGTATATGAGCTAAATATGGACAATGATGAAGACAGAAAAGAAACTACTAGAGCGTTGAAAGCTCTTGGTAATGCAGACTGTAAAATATTAGATGTACTGATCGAGTAAGAAACCGAGAAGTCCAACAAGTCAATGAGAAAAATTGTCTTCTGAAGAATATAATAAAACGAAGAGGTAGAGTAGTTGAAAACGAATTAAAACATGAGTTGTTCTTGGAAGCAGCAATTGAAGGGATGGTAGGAGGAAAGAGTCGAACAGACAGGCCTAGAAACGAGTACATAATCCACCTTATCATAGACTCTCTCTCCACGTGCAGAGAGATACCACTACCACGTTTTGTTACAACTTAATGGCGGTGAAGATCTCAAACAAACAAAATTAAATTATTATCTGTCCGAAAAGATTTTACAGTGCTTTGATTAACGGTCGTCAGATACCGATGAAGGCATACATATAGCACATCAATAAACACTCTAAGACAAAAAAGAAAAAGATGCACAACGAAGAAATTTTCCGAATGATGCAGAAATCGGTAGATGTAAGGTACACGTACAGACAAACAAATAATTCCAATTTTTAGAAAAAAATGGATGATATATTCAAGAGTAAGAGCTTCACAAATTGAGCAAGTCAATAAGGCGTTGGTCCACGTCGGGCCCCTAAGCAAGCAGTTATTCGCCTTGCCATTGATTGACAGAGTTGTTGGGTGTGCTCCTAAGGGATATCGCACAAAATTCTGTCCTATTGATGCGTTAGATCGTCGAAATCCAGAGATGGCGGTGGAGGGCTGCCCATAATGCTTCAAACGATCTCAGTTGGGGAAATCCAGAGATGGCGGGGAGGGGGGGGTGGCTGCCCATAATGCTTCAAACGACCTCAGTTGGGGTGAGATCCGATGACCTTGCGGGCCAAGTATGGTCTGGAAAACACGAAGACAAGCAGTGAAAATTATTGTCGTGTGCAGGCGGGCATTATCTTGCTGAAATGTAAGCCCAGGATGGCTTGCAATGAAAGGGCAACAATCACAGGGGTAATGCCATGTAAAGAAATTGCACCCCAGACCATTACTTCCGGTCGGACCGTATGGCGGGCGACAGTTAGGCTGGTATCCCACCGCTGTCCAGGACGTCTCCAGACACGTCTTCGCTGGTTTCAGGTCGAAGCGGGACTCATCAGTGAAGACAATTCTACTCCACTCAATGAGATTCCAGGCCAAAGACGTATCTGGAGACGCCCTGGAGAGAGGTGGGATATTTCTTCTTATAGCAAAAATGGTTCAAATGGCTCTAAGCACTATGGGACTTAACATCTGAGGTCATCAGTCCCCTACTCTTAGAACTACTTAAATCTGACTAACCTAAGGATATCACACGCATCCATGCCCGAGGCAGAATTCGAACCTGCGACCGCAGCAGCAGCACAGTTCAGGACTGAAGCGCCTAGAACCGCTCGGCCTCAGCGACCAGCCTTTTCATAGCAGGCTCCCTGTGGTTATCATCCACGGCACCGTTACAGCACACTGGTACGTCGACGATATTCTACTCCCAGTGTCGTTTCCCTTCGTGGCAAGTCATCCTGGGATTACATTTCAGCAAGATAACTTCCGCCCTCACATGGCGGGAATTTCTTCTGCTTCTTTCGTGCTTGACAAACCATATCTTGGCCAGCAAGGTCGCCAGATTTCGCCCCAATGGAAAACGTTTGGAGCATTATGGGCACGGCCCGCCAACCATCTCATGATTTTGACGATCTAGCCCGCCAATTGGAAAGACTTTGCCACGGTATTTCTCAGCAGGACATCCAACAACTCTATCAAATACCGTTAAGCCGAGTAACTGATTACGTAATGGCCAGAGGCGGGCCAATAGGTTATTTGCTTGCTCAATTTGTGAAGCCTGTAATGTTCGGATACAGTATTACTAGTACCCTGCTTGGCAAATTCAAGTTGTTTAACTATCGGGCATAACGTTGCAAAGCGATATGAGGTGGAACGAGGATGTGAGAACTGTGGTAGGGAAGGCGAATGGTGAACTTCGGTTTATTGGGAGAATTTTAGGAAAGAATGGTTCACCTGTAAAGGAGATCGCATATACGACACTGGTGCGACCTATTCTTGAGTACTGTTCGAGTGTTTGGGATCCGTACCAGGTCAGATCGAAGTAAAGGGAAGGCGACGTTCTTTTCGAGAAACACTATTGAGAACATTTAGAGAACCGGAACTGGAAGCTGACTGCCGAACAATTCTACTGCCGACAACATACATTGCGCGTAAGGGGCACGAAGATAAGATACGAAATATTAAGGCTCATACGGGGGCATATGGACAGTCGTTTTTCTCTCGCTCTATTTGAGAGTGGAACAGGAAAGAAAGGTGGGTTGCGGAATATCTATGTAGATGTAAATGTAATTGTAGAATGTAACTACTCCAGCCGGCGTTGGCTCGACTACGGAAGTCAAGGAGCTGGACCACGGACGAGGAAAACAAACTCAACGTGTGGGTTAATCTACGAGTGAGCTGAGAATGCGAACACCGCGTAGAGACAGCGCAGAAAACAGCGCAAACCTTGACCACTACGAGTGACTGATAGCTGGAACCAAGAGCATGGCGCGATGCGAGAACTAGGTCCAAGGTAGTCAATGTCAGCGTAAAAACTGACGGGCCCGACCTGTCACCACCATCAAATAAATACCTGGATCACGGTTCTGCCCCTACAACGCTCCCCGCGCCCCATCCGCGACAGTTTGCAGCACTACTCTGCCGTGAGACCCACGCCAGCTCACCTGCGTCCATGTCGTTGTCCGCTGGCAGTGTTGTTGTTGTTGTTGTTGTTGTTGTTATGGTCTTCAGTCCGAAGATTCGGTTGATGTAGCTCTCCATTTTGCTCTATCCTGTGCTAGCCCGTTCAGCCCCGAATAAATGCTGCAACCTACGTCCTTTTGAACCTGATTACTGTATTCATCTCTTGGTCTCCCTCTACAATTTTTACCTCTCACACT
Source organism: Schistocerca serialis cubense (assembly GCF_023864345.2). Classification (NCBI taxonomy): domain Eukaryota; kingdom Metazoa; phylum Arthropoda; class Insecta; order Orthoptera; family Acrididae; genus Schistocerca; species Schistocerca serialis. The sequence goes on along the minus strand of NC_064640.1, from coordinate 622,688,721 downwards.
TTCCTCCAGTGCTAAATTGGTGCCGGTAGGGGTGGCCGAGCGGTTCTAGGCGCTACAGTCTGGAACCGCGCGTCCGCTACGGTCGCAGGTTCGAATCCTGCCTCGGGCATGGATGTATGTGATGTCCTTAGGTTAGTTAGGTTTAAGTAGTTGTAAGTTCTAGGGGACTGATGACCTCAGAAGTTAAGTCCCATAGTGCTCAGAGCCATTTCAACCATTTGCTAAATTGGTGATCCTTTGATGTCTGAGAATGTGCTCTGTCAATTGATCTCTCCTTCAGTTAAGTTATGCAACAAATTTCTTTTCTCACCAATTATGTTCAGTGCTTCCTCATTGGTTACATGGTCTCTGTAGCGACACATTTCAAAAGCTTTTATTCTCTCCTTGTGTGAACTCTTTATCATCCACCTTTCACTTCCATGCAAAGCTACATTCCCGAAAAATACCTTCATAAAAGACTTCCTGTTACTTTGACCTATATTAGATGGTCACAAATTTCTCCTCTTCAGAAATACATTTCTTACCATTGCCAGTCTACGTTTTATATCCCCTCTACTTCAGTCACCATCAGTTATTTTGCCAGCCAAATAACAAAACTGATCTACTATTTTTGTTGTCTCGTTTTCTAATCTAATTCCCTCAGCAACGCCTGATTTAAATTCAGTACATTCCATTACCCTTGTTTTGTTTCTGTTGCTTTTCATGTTATGTCCTGCTTTCAAGAGACTGTCCATCCCGTTCAACTAATCTTCCAAGTTCTTTGCTGTCTCTGACAGAATTACAATGTTATCGGCAACCCGCAAAGCTTTTATATCTTCTCCCTGAACTTTAATTTTTTCTCCTAACTTTTCTTTCGTTTTCCTTCCTGTTTGCTCAATGCACAAATTGAATAACATTGGTGATAGGCTACAACTCTGTCCCACTCCGTTCTCAGCCATCCTTTCATGCCCACTGACTCTTATAACTGCTGCCTGGTTTCTACAAACGTTGTACACTACTGGCCATTAAAATTGCTACACCAAGAAGAAATGCAAATGATAAACGGGTATTCATTGGACAAATATATTATACTAGAACTGACATGTGATTACATTTTCACGCAATTTGAGTGCATAGAGCCTGAGAAATCAGTACCCAGAACAACCACCTCTGGCCTAAATAACGGCCTTGATACGCCTGGGCATTGAGTCAAACAGAGCTTGGATGGCGTGTACAGGTACAGCTGCCCATGCAGCTTCAACACGATACCACAGTTCATCAAGAGTAGTGACTAGCGTATTGTGACGAGCCAGTTGTTCGGCCACCATTGATCAGACGTTTTCAATTGGTGAGAGATCTGGAGAATGTGCTGGCCAGGGGAGCAGTCGAACATTTTCTGTATCCTGAAAGACCCGTACAGGACCTACAACATGCGGTCGTGCATTATCCTTCTGAAATGTACTGTTTCGCAGGGATCGAATGAAGGGTAGAGCCACGGGTCGTAACACATCTGAAATGTAACGTCCAGTGTTCAAAGTGCCGTCAATTCGAACAAGAGGTGTCCGAGACGTGTAACCAATGGCACCCTATACCATCACGCCAGGTGATACGCCAGTTTGGCGATGACGAATGCACGCTTCCAGTGTGTGTTCCTTGCGATGTCGCCAAACACGGATGCGAACATCATGATGCTGTAAACACAACCTGGATCCATCCGAAAAAATGACGTTTTGCCATTCGTGCACCCAGGTTCGTCGTTCACAATCGCAGGCACTCCTGTCTGTGATGCAGTGCCTAGGGTAACCGCAGTCGTGGTGTCCGAGCTGATAATCCATGCTGCTGCAAACGTCGTCGAACTGTTCGTGCAGATGGTTGTTGTCTTTAAAACGTCCCCATCTGTTGACTCACGGATCGAGACGTGGCTGCACGATCCGTTACAGCCATGCAGTCATCTCGACTGCTAGTGACACCAACGCGAGCAGCAATGTCGCGATACGATAAACCGAAATCGCGATAGGCTACAATCCGACCTTTATCAAAGTCGGAAACGTGATGGTACGCATTTCTCCTCTTTACATGAGGCATCACAACAACGTTTAGCCAGGCACCACCGGTCAACTGCTGTTTGTGTATGAGAAATCGGTTGGAAACTTTCCTCATGTCAGCACGTTGTAGGTGTCGCCACCGGCGCCAGCCTTGTGTGAATGCTCTGAAAAGCTAATCATTTGCATATCACTGCATCTTCTTCCTGTCGGTTAAATTTCGCGTCTGTAGCACGTCATCTTCGTGGTGTAGCAATTTTAATGACCAGTAGTGTATATAACCATGCACTCCCTGTATTTTTCCCCTGCTACCTTCATAATTTCACAGAGGATATTCCAGTCGACATTGTCAAACGCTTTCTCAAAATCTGCAAAAGCTATGAACGTAGTTTTCCTATCCCTGAATTATTTTTCAAGATAAGTTGTAGGATAATTATCTGGCAGTGATACTAAATCAATATTATCGTCATTCTGTACAGTTCCATTCTCGTACTGAGAGCAGGAAGAATGACTGTTAGGATACTTCTGTACGCGGCCTAATATGTAACCTTATTCCCACCATTCCTACACGAAATATACGCTGGCGGCAGTAGAATTGTCGCTTAGATTTTCTCAAACTTGTTATCTAAACTCACCCGACACAGTTTCGCGAAGCAGTGACGATTTTCTTAAAAAGTAAAAATCCCATTTATGTTCCACGAGCACCTCGGTTACACTTCAGAATTGTATGTTCCATTCTATTATGATACTGGCAGCACATCTCTGAATTCGTGTGACGTCTACCAAACTCTGGAGCAATACTCCAAAACTGACTGCACTACTGTTATGTAGGCGATTTGCTATATGGAAGCACTGCAGTTCCCAGAACCCTTCCAACAAATCTAAGTCCTCCATTCGCCTTTCGTAATACTGGCTTTACGTATTGGTCCCATTTCATAACGCTTCTTAGAGTTAACGAACTCATAAATACACTCCTGGAAATTGAAATAAGAACACCGTGAATTCATTGTCCCAGGAAGGGGAAACTTTATTGACACATTCCTGGGGTCAGATACATCACATGATCACACTGACAGAACCACAGGCACATAGACACAGGCAACAGAGCATGCACAATGTCGGCACTAGTACGGTGTATATCCACCTTTCGCAGCAATGCAGGCTGCTATTCTCCCATGGAGACGATCGTAGAGATGCTGGATGTAGTCCTGTGGAACGGCTTGCCATGCCATTTCCACCTGGCGCCTCAGTTGGACCAGCGTTCGTGCTGGACGTGCAGACCGCGTGAGATGACGCTTCATCCAGTCCCAAACATGCTCAATGGAGGACAGATCCGGTGATCTTTCTGGCCAGGGTAGTTGACTTACACCTTCTAAAGCACGTTGGGTGGCACGGGATACATGCGGACGTGCATTGTCCTGTTGGAACAGCAAGTTCCCTTGCTGGTCTAGGAATGGTAGAACGATGGGTTCGATGACGGTTTGGATGTACCGTGCCCTATTCAGTGTCCCCTCGACGATCACCAGTGGTGTACGGCCAGTGTAGGAGATCGCTCCCCACACCATGATGCCGGGTGTTGGCCCTGTGTGCCTCGGTCGTATGCAGTCCTGATTGTGGCGCTCACCTGCACGGCGCCAAACACGCATACGACCATCATTGGCACCAAGGCAGAAGCGACTCTCATCGCTGAAGACGACACGTCTCCATTCGTCCCTCCATTCACGCCTGTCGCGACACCACTGGAGGCGGGCTGCACGATGTTGGGGCGTGAGCAGAAGACGGCCTAACGGTGTGCGGGACCGTAGCCCAGCTTCATGGAGACGGTTGCGAATGGTCCTCGCCGATACCCCAGGAGCAACAGTGTCCCTAATTTGCTGGGAAGTGGCGGTGCGGTCCCCTACGGCACTGCGTAGAATCCTACGGTCTTGGCGTGCATCCGTGCGTCGCTGCGGTCCGGTCCCAGGTCGACGGGCACGTGCACCTTCCGCCGACCACTGGCGACAACATCGATGTACTGTGGAGACCTCACGCCCCACGTGTTGAGCAATTCGGCGGTACGTCCACCCGGCCTCCCGCATGCCCAGTATACGCCCTCGCTCAAAGTCCGTCAACTACACATACGGTTCACGTCCACGCTGTCGCGGCATGCTACCAGTGTTAAAGACTGCGATGGAGCTCCGTATGCCACGGCAAACTGGCTGACACTGACGGCGGCGGTGTACAAATGCTGCGCAGCTAGCGCCATTCGACGGCCAACACCGCGGTTCCTGGTGTGTCCGCTGTGCCGTGCGTGTGATCATTGCTTGTACAGCCCTCTCGCAGTGTCCGGAGCAAGTATGGTGGGTCTGACACACCGGTGTCAATGTGTTCTTTTTTCCATTTCCAGGAGTGTATTTAAACGATGCGACTAGCTGCACATGTTCATCACTAATTCTTCAATCGTTTACTGTCGAATTCTTTCTTATTTGCGTTGTCTTGCGTGTTGTACTGCAAGATAAAGCTTACAATAAAGTAGTGTCCGAAATATGAAACAATAAAAGCTCGTAAGCAGAAGATACATATAAAAAACGACATCTTAAGATGTCTTCCCTTATAACAAAACAGCTAATACCGCTAGTTGCCACACCTGATTGTGTGTGAGTTGCCCTGCTCTCTTTGGGTTGGTTAAACGAGCTCCATCAGCAATCGATCCCAGTCCAGAGAAATAGGTGTGAAGGGGGACCGTGGCAGGTCCCCAGACGTGCTCTACAGGCATTAAAAACCAAGATTTCTCTGGCCTCTCTTAGACGCGAGTAATTCGTTAACCAGCGTAACTCGACGCGTGCAGCTATTATGTGGTCCAGCCGAACCTTTGAGAAGTTGCACGTGTGTCTAAGCTAAATCTGTCGATCCGAAGGTTGGATCCAACATCACAGTGCTTTACTGGGCGTAGTACTATTGGAGATAGTTTTTTATTTCCTTACTTGAAATGTCTTACCCAGCCAGTTGTAGGGAAGCCATAGCTTCACATGAACTCCGAACCACGCTGTGACTTGACACTTTTCAGATCGATATGTCATACCTAGAGGTGATAAATGCTTGGAGCGGCTGGGTATCGAAACCTGGTCCTTTAGATTTGTAGTCTGGCGCATACCGACGGATCCACAGAGTCACACACAATATGTGTTTACACTGAAATTACAATGAAATGAACACCCTTAGCTGCTTACAGGCGTTGACATACGTCAAAGGGGACAGATGAAAATGTGTGCCCCGACCGGGACTCGAACCCGGGATCTCCTGCTTACATAGACGCTCTGTCCATCTGAGCCACCGAGGACACAGAGGATAGCGAGACTGCAGGGATTTATTTCTGGCACGCCTCCCGCGAAACCCACGTTCTCATCGTATTGTCCCGCACTACATTCGTAGTGCCCCCGCCCATTATATTCATTACTCGCGGCGCGTTGCCGATTCCCGTAAGAGTTCGTGCACTGTTTGTGCATTCGCACAGAAGAAGAAGATGGTCAAGCCGCCGGTGAGCCTTAATTATATATTTACTAAGATGGTATGTGTTCTTTCGGACATGTCCGAAAGAACGGATACCATCTTAGTAAATATGTGTTTACACTACCTAATCTCTTCACCTTTAGGACTGAACAGCATTCCACTGACAACGAACGAAGTAGTGGAACTCTAAACTTCCGTCCACAAAGACGTATCCCTATAAATGAACCGTACCACCAAAAAAAAGCTTTTCTGTTTTTCGCTATGTTCCTGCAAATGTAAGGACAAAACTTTCCCTCGAGAAGAACGCACTGTGCGAATCATTATGAAAACTGATGTATTCATCCGTTAAAAACACGTTCTTGCTTCAGTTTGTTCAGTGTACGAGTACAATCTCAATATCCCTGACTCCACCCGTTTGTACAGAGCTGTGAGCAGGACGCACGTAAAGACCAACTGCTCTTAGGCTTCTGCACTAAGGTCCTAGGGAAACTGCAGCCGCAAGCTGTACAGGAAATTGTCTGGCAGACGGTGGATGGTTTTGTAGTGCAGTGAACCCGAGACATGGGAATCATAAGTGTGTAGTCGACATATTGTCCTACGGCATATACCTGCCCAATGCCTAGGACTGCACTGTATGGCTACTGAAACCGGCCATGGTACTAATCGAGATGCTTTAATATTCCCTTACATGCACCGCCCGAGGTGGCGCAGAGGTTAGCACACTGGACTCGCATTCGGGAGGGCGACGCTTCCGGTTATCCTAATTTAGGTTTCCCGTGTTTCCCGTAAATCGCTACAGGCAAATTCCTTTGAAATGGTACGGCTGACTTCGTTCCTCGTCCTTCCCTAATCCCATGAGACCAATGACGCTGTTTGGTCCCCTCTCCCAAGTCAACCAACCAACCAACCTTACTTGCAGTGTCGTGCGTGAAATATGGCGCTATTGCCTGTTAGCAGTGGTTTTTCCCTTTATTGAGTTTCGATTCCCGCTAAAGGGGGGCGGGCTGGCAGCAGCTTATTACGCCGCTCTTCAGCCTACAGAATTTGGTTTAAAAAGATGAAGATAATAAAAATAATAACAGTTGGCGATAAAATCGGTGACTTAAAGGTAAAATGGCAGAAAATTCTGGAGCTTAAAACGTAAAACACAGGGTTGATGATGCTAATAAAATACACAGGAAGCAGAAAAATAATAGACAGACAATTAAAAAAAACACGGCGACAGTCTGGGTTCTGTTCGCAAGAGATATAAAACGCACACCCAGCGACAGCATGATTTCTGTTCGCAACATTGTGGAAAGACACGCAACACTGAACACTCACTTAAACACTGCACTAAAAATTTGGCACAAATACGACATACCACACCCGAGAGCAGGTGGGGGGGAAACTGGTCAGATGACGGGAAAAAAAGGGGGGGGGGGAAGGAGAGGAAAAGTGAAAGGGGAGGGGGGAAAGCAGCCAATGGAAGATGAGGATCCATAAGAGGGGTGGGGTTAGCAGTGGGTCACCGAAAACCTTAAACGAGGACACTTCACAAAATTGGCCAACGCTGTCCTGACGAGTGTACAGCTAATTCTTTGCTGCGCATCGGCATTAATTACTTTACCATTTGTGATTGCTAAAATGCTTGTATGCTAGAAGCAAATAAAAAATACTTTACCATCAATGGTGCCAAATTTATGAAAGTAACCTAAATTAATATTTTGTATGGATGTCTATGTTCTGAAGCTGCTATTGTAACAATAATTATTTTCGTTTCTTCTCTCTTTGAGCCTAATGAAAATGAAAAAGCTCTTTCGCCAGAGGTATTTTACTTTTATTAACGATTCATCGTTAGTTTTTTTGACAAACAGCTCGCGAATATAGAAATATTTATTCCGTGGGTTAAGTGTTGACATATAACCGCGCGGAGTGGCCGCGCGGTTTGAGGCGCCATGTCACGGGATGCGCGGCTTCTCCCGCCGGAGGTTCGAGTCCTCCCTCGGGCATGTGTGTGTGTGTGTGTGTGTGTGTGTGTGTGTGTGTGTGTGTGTGTGTGTCGTTCTTAGCGTAAGTTAGTTTAAGTAGTGTGTAAATCTAGGGACCGATGACCTCAGCAGTTTGGTCCGTTAGCAATTCACACACATCTGAACATTTTTTTGAACTGTTGACATAACAACTATTTTGTCTAAGTATGACATCTGTTACAAGTTATAAAAATTTTATCCCTCTTACATGCCCTAACGACAACTGTTTTTTTTTTCTTTCATTGTGAACGGTAGCTGTACACATTCGCAAATATCAAAAAATGGCTCTGAGCACTATGGGACTTAACTTATGAGGTTATCAGTCCCCTAGAACTTAAAACTCCATAAACCCAACTAACCTAAGGCCATCACACACATCCATGCCCGAGGCAGGATTCGAACCTGCGACCGTAGCGCTCGCGCGGTTCCAGACTGAAGCGCCCAGAATCGCTAGGCCACTCCGGCCGGCACGCAAATATCAATTCCTGACAGTTTTTAGAAGGCCATAGTTTCGTGAACGACATTGTCTTCTGGGAACACTTACTTCTTTTACTTGTAAACATTTCACTAGTAGTAACTTGAGATTTTATTGCGACATCACATGTTTCCAGGGTAGCGATGTCGTTCCTTCATTTATTTTTTCCTGTAATTTGTGAGTTGTGCCAACTCCGTGTATACAGTATTCATATAACCGTTATATATTCAAAGAGAATAGACTGAAAATGCAACATAATGAGAAATGAGTATATGTAATTAAAAAACATGCAGGACCGACATGGTTGTGAGTAGCTATAGAACATAAAGCGCCCAAAATTGTAATGGAGGCCCATATACTGCAGTGCTGTCGGTGCCGATGATGCTGGTGGTATTTTCTTCTTTCTGTTCAAGCACATTTCATTGATGACGTTTCCCTTCCAATTATAATTTGAAACAGATGCTCCGCTCTTCATAACGCACTGTTCGTTAATTTTCCACTCCACTAGATGCGGGTCAGACCCAAACAATGGACCATAATAGCGTCACTAATTATCTTCTGGCGAGGCGCACAAGTACACTCACTGACAAATAAAGTCAAGCACCCAGAATAACTACACACGTTGAGAGGTTTTCTGGTTTTATTTTAGAGATTACAAAATCGAGTTAAATTAGTGATCAAACTGACAGTACGAGCACAGTGCTGGTTACTTGTCAGGACGATGTTGCTCCCGTTGGACCGTGATGCTTGCATTAATTTGATTGGGAAGGATAATTCACAGCACCTGGTCTCGTGTTTAAAAAATAGAGCCGTTCGTACCGCTCCCTCTAGATCGCACGGTCCCCAGATTGATTCCCGCCGGGGCCGGAGAGTCGAAGGTTTCTTCCCTCGGAGACTGGGTGTTTGTGTTGTCCTAATCATCTCATCACATCTTCATCGACGCGCAAGTCGCCGAAGGAGCATCAAATACGAGGAGTGTTCGATAAGTAATGAAACACTTGCTTTCTTCTCGGCCAATTTCGGTTTAAAAACGTGGAATTTGTTGTGGAACGTCGAGGAACATTCCCGATTTAGCCCCTATACTTTCATGAAGTTGCGATAGGAGCCGGTGCTATACGTAGCCTTCATAATAGCTTCTGTAGCGGAGGTGCGTTCCAAGCGGAGCTGTCATTGAGTTTCTTTTGGAGGAAAACCAGAGCATCCCAGATATTCATAGCCGCTTACAGAATGTCTTCTGAGACATGGCAGTGAACAGAAGCACGGTGAGTCATTGGGCGAGGCGTCTGTCATCTCGTGCTTGCCGGCCGACCACGCACGGCTTCGCCTCCTGCAATGTTGGAACTTGCAGACGCTCTCATTCGGGATGAGACGGATAACAAACCCCTCTCTGCTCATGTGGACTATTCTGTTTGTAGTGTTGACACATTCGTCCACCAGTTGGAGTACTCAAAGGTGTGTGCCTGTTCGGTTCCTCGCCGTCTAACAAGAGACCATAAAGAGCAACGAAGGGCCATCTATCTATACAGAACTGCTTGCGCGTTACGAGGCTGATCGTGGCAATTTTTTGTCGAACACCGTCACAATCGATGAAACATGAGTTCATCACTTCGAACCGGAAACAAAACGGCAGTCCGTGGAGTGGCAGCACACCACCTCTCCTCCAAAGGAAAAGCTCAAAGCCGCACCCTCAGCTGGTAAAATTATGGCGACGATCTTCTGTGACTCTGAAGGAGTTATTGCTTGATTTCCTCCATCATGGTGCAACGATCAACTCTAAATTATACTGTGCTACCCTCAGGAAACTGAAGAAACAACTTCGCCACAAAAATGCAAACCAACTTCTCCTTCTCTATAACAACGCATGGTCTCACACAAGTCTGCGCATCCGAGAGGAGCTCACAAAACTTCATTGGCTTTTTCTTCTTCATCGATCCCACAGTCCGGATCTCCCACCTTCCATATTCCATCCGGTTGGCTCAAAGAAGGACGCACTCCACAGGAATCAGTGTGTGGGTCATCGGGAGGTTACTGATGCAGCAAGACATTGACTCCGACGTAGGCCAGTAGAGTGGTACTTTGCGAGCATACAGGCCCTCCCAGTAAGGTGGCGTAAGGCCGTCTCATTATGCTTACGTTGAAAAATGAGTTTTGTAGCCAAAAGAGTAGGAAATAATATGGTGCATTGTCACTCTGAATAAAACTAACCTACGTCCAGAGAAAAAAAAGTGTTGACTTACATATGGACTTACAGCGGCCGGTTGATAAACATCAGGCGAGGTCTCCCGGTCAATAATACCATACGATCATTTCATTTCATTGATAAGTGTGCCTTACAGCCAATTTAACCTCTCCTTAGGTACATTGTTACAAAAGTTTTGTAACTGGTCCTCAATATCCTACATATTCCTCATGTAGGGACTTGGATGGAATTGACGTCTGAGTTGTCCCCCCACAAGTTCTATTAAGAACAGATTGGGGTATTGTGCTGGCCCAGGACGTACCTCAAAACTGTGGGTGTAGTTCATAGATGCGTGCGGTGTGTGGACGAGTGTAGTCCTGTTGAAAGACGCTACCCGTATACCTCATCGTGAGAGGGAACATGTGAGGACCCAGTATGCCCACGACGACCTTCTGTGCCGCTAGAGTTCCATGAATCACTACCAGAGGTAACCTGCGGTCATACCCGGTGGCTGCCAACTCAGAGTGCTATAGGTAACACCAATGTATATCTCCAAATCATTGGCCGAACGCACGTCTTCCCTCAGTGCTGTCATACACGCTGACTAAGGTCATCCAAGGTAGTGCTGAACCGAGATTCATCACTGAAAATGATGCTATGCCACTTGTCAGGAGTCCATACTTTCCACGTACAACATCACTCCAAAGGCAGCAGTCTGTGAAGTGATGTTAACAGCTACCTACCAGTTCGATGACTGGCTTCTGCCAGTCTCTGCACAGTGGTGCGGGATAATATGTGGTGATATAGGTCCTTTAATTGTTCCGGATGGCAAGTGGAGATGTAAGCGGTTACGATGTGCTAGATGCATAATAGGCTAATGCTCCTTTGGGGGCATCAGGCGTTGCCGACCGGAACCTTTATAATGTTTATGTTTTCCTTTGATGTTCCCATTCTGTCCAATAGTGGGTTGAATATTGCACGATATGACTAGCTAGCCACATACAGACGCACAAATCTTCTTGTCTCAAACTCTGTCAAATGCAGGTAATGTCTCAAGTGAGCACTCAACATTCTCCGTGGTCCTTCACAATGCTTACTAGCCATCTGGCTCTCTGCGCAGCTACCATATACCCCGTAAGACTCGATAACATGACGTAGTGGTGAAGACACTAACGCACTTTAGTGGCCATTCTATCAGTCATTGACGATTGGATCTCTAACCACTATCCACTCATAGTAAGTAAGTGCACGGAATGTCATCTACATTGGTCAATTTCTTCTATGTGTTTAACTTTTTTGTCTGTATATGCGTACGGCGTAATAGTCTTCTCTGTGCCAGAGTCAATTCCGCTTCTTGCGTGCGTGCTACAATCCCCAGACCCGCGTGACACACGCTACCTCACAATCCGTCCGTTCTCACGCATCCACAGGTGACAGCTAACCATGAACCTGTAGTTTCATGTCACCTGTTGCTTTATTCTTTTCCCTAGACATGACATAAACACTCTATCGTGTCCATTTCCTTTTGCCTTCGTCTTCTTGGAGTCTGCCTCTTTGAGAGCGTAAGTCACGTTATTTGAGTGATTACGAAATTGAGTCAAATTTATGAAGACTTGGTAGTATGATCCCACTTATCAATATGCCGTTGCACCCACTCTGGTCTAGATGCATTGACTGTATCAGTTGGCAAGGATGCCATAAAACCGCTGTACCCTCTACAGCGGCAAGTTGGCCTACAACAGTTTTAACTGTCCTTGACAAATGAAAGCTCGTTACAGCCTCTGTTAACTAACACTCACTATGGAAGGGTGCAATGTCAGTATATTTTCGTGTAGGTTCTGGCGTAATTTGAAAAGAGAAACATACTTATAGATTCATCAGCACCCATGGAAATTTATACAACATAGGGCAATATTCTAAAACTGCCGATTTTTATATAAGTGGTTCGGTGGTTTTTGAGAACGTGACGTGCCTCAATAACTAAATTTGAAAGGAAGTTCCCAAAACTTATTCTATGTCAAACGTTTGATGCTTAACCACTACATATGTTTTTGATGGTAGTTTACTTTTATATTTAAAAGCTGAGCATATTTCGTTACCTTATGCCAAGTACATATCCTTATATTTTAACGTAAATGTGGATATCAACTTTTTGATTTAACCGTCTGAAATTGTATCATATTATAGTTAAAACAGCGGCCCAACGAGTTTATCAAGAGTGATAGTACCGTGACAAAACATCCAGATATGTACATTCAGTATTTCTTTTACTTCCTTACATCAATTAAGGCGAATGCCCAGCTGTTTTCTTTGAACGGGACTGACCGATTTCCTTTTCAGACCTTCCCAGCACGAGCTTGTCGTTTATTTCTAAGTTCGTCGTCGACGTGATGATGAACCCTAATCTTCATTCCTACCAGCGGGTAAGGAAGGAAAGCTGCAAAGTGTTATTCAAATGCCAGTAATGTTTAAGTGACACTGAAAATTAAAAGTTTGAAATACACAAAAAGATCAGATGAATTGAGGAATCCTGTTGCATATCAACAAAAAATCTACATATATATCTACATCAACACTCCACAAGCCACCTGACGGGATATGGCGGAGGGTGCGTCTGGTACCACTAACTTATCTCCCCTGTCGCTAAGCCCCTGCATTAGCTTTAATTTCGCGAATTTTCTCTTCCCGGAAAGTACTCTCTCGAAAGTTAAATAGTAGGCGACTCCGTGATGTGCACCGCCCCTCTTGTAGAGTCTTCCACAGAGTTTTGTTGAGCATCTCTGTAACGTTCTCGTGCCGACTAAAGGATTCCTTGAAGAGACGCGCCGGTCTTGTTTCCAAGAATCGGTCGGACAAGCGCCTTGTAAACCACTTACTTCGTAGATGAGTTTGCATTTCCTTAAGATGCTTCCTGTGAATCTTGGCATCTGCTTTTCCTACTATTTGTTTTATGCCTTCATTCCACTTAAGGTTGCTCTGGATAGTTATTCCCAATTATTTTACGGTAGATACTGTTCCCAGCAATTTAGTCATCAATAGTGCAGTTGTACAGTAGTGGACATCTTTTCCTATGTACGCACAGTATGTCATATTTATTTATGTTCGGGACCAACTGCCACAGCCTGCACCATTCATCAAGCATCGGTAGGTGCCGCGCGTGATTAGCCGAGCGGTCTCAGGCGCTGCAGTCATGGACTGTGCGGCTGGTCCCGGCGGAGGTTCGAATCCTCCCTCGGGCATGGGTGTGTGTGTTTGTCCTTAGGATAATTTAGGTTAAGTAGTGTGTAAGGTTAGGTACTGATGACCTTAGCAGTTAAGTTCCATAAGATTTCACACACATTTGAACATCTGTAGGTCATTTTGCAAATCGATACTATCTCAAAGCGTTGGCACTTTCTTACAGATAACCGCAGCATCTGTGAACTATCTTGAAGAGATTCTGATGCTTTCTACAGCTATACAGCATTAATTAGCACTGATTAATACTCCTCAAAATTGGGAAAAGAAAATAAACTTTAAGTCTCTTATTCAACTTTGATGCTTTGTATAACGCTTTTATTGCCTACAAAACTTCACATCTGACCATTTTAATAGCTTCAATGCATTACCTTCCTGTATTTTATTTTTTTAACGCTGATTGGCATAAAAAGAGTTAAACAAAATATGTTTTGAAAGCTACATTACATGTGTAGCCCAGAGTCAGCATTCGACGAGGTGAATGTGAGATACCTTCCTAGACATGCATCAAACTGGCAGTTTGCACTGATTCTTAATAGCTTAGGACTGAACCAAGGTGGTCACCTCTCCTCAATTCGACACCTTAGTGCAGCCTTGCATACTGTTCTGCAGAATTCGTAAATCTATGGCTACATGTCGCACTGTATACAGTTTGATACATCTTGAAATTTCACATTTTTTCTTCGTTTCTGGTCCAGAAAACGGTACTTCTGCTTCTTACGTTTGGAGAAATACAAGTTAAGTAAATCTTCTGTTAGCTGGGTTGATTGTTCGCTTATTATTTCTTCTGTAGTCCAGCTGTCCCACGACGACAGCTGCCGCGCCACTCTGTAGCCCATCTCTCCTTACCGTTGTGTACGAAGTCGTACACGACACTTCTTTGTCTGCAGAAAAATGGTAGACCACTGCTGTGACTGAGTTTTGGAGCTGGTGAAGGATCTGTCATCATGGAAAATGGTACAAATATCGGGCAGGTAAATTGCAGATAATTTCTTTGTGTTCCTGTTCAAACTGCTTGATAATGGTTGACCGAGTAAGTGACAAATGAAATGATTGGGTACCCAGTTTTACATCCGCCATGACTGTAAAACAACGCCGAAATCGCCGCCGCTCCAAGACAAAGATATAACAGGCATATTCCGTGAACGGCCTGACAACGAAACTAAATTGTGTTGGGCTTGCCGAAGCCACAGTGCTTTCCATTGGAGTTGGTGCTGCTAAATATGCAGATTGAATGGTTCTTTACAAGAATGTATAACAATTGTGTAATGAATAAAAAGTCTGTATCCCAGATATCAGGAGGGCCACACAAACGGGTAGAGAGGCGTTGTTGGTGATAAGCGATTGTCGTGACGCATGGACTTTCATCACTAAACGTGGCTGCTGCATGCACTGAGACCGAGTCAGCACTTTGAACAGTGTTATGAGCGTACGCTGTTGCTGTAAAATGCAAGGTGTTTATAACGGTGAGAAGCTACTGTAAGTATTCATTTCCGACTGTTAGTTATTCGCCTCGAAGTACTCCGTTTCAGATCATCTATCGTCTATATAATTTTGGGTCATAAGCAAGCAGTAGTATCTGTAAGCCTGCGATACCGTATTTTATGATAAGACAGTTTGTGTATCAACAACACAGATTTGATGTAGTATGCTGTGAGGGATGAAAAATCTCTTTTGCAAGAAGAAACTCCTGATCGTAAAAAGACGCTTTATACGTTGTGTATTGTCGAAGCTTGAGAACAAAAGTATGAAAAAGCTCTTCAGATTGTGTTTTGTATACTAATTCATAACGTAAGCAATTAGAGATTAGTATAGGCCGTGCAGTGCTTCATTCAGTTCTTGGACATGCGCTACTTCTTTCCACAGTTCATAGTTCCGTTGTAACTGGTTAGTTTGTCTTCCTGAACAGCTGCGAACGTCGATTGATACGGGGTGTGACAGGCGGAAAAAGCTGCAGCTTACAACTACACAGACGCCTGCGATACTTACATTTAAGGCGACAAAAGTCATGGGATAGCGATACGCACATATATATAGATGGCTGTAGTATCGCGTACACGAGGTATAAGAGGGCAGTGCATTGATGGAGCTATCATTTATACTCAGGTGATCCATGTGAAAAGGTTTCCGACATGATTATGGCCGCACGACGGGAAGTAACAGACTTTGAACGCGGAATGGTAGTTGGAGCTGGCCGTATGGGGCATTCCATTTCGGAAATCGTTAGAAAAATCAACATTTTGAGACCACAGTGTCAAGAGTGTGCCGAGAATGCCAAATTTCAGGCATTACGTCATACCACGGACAACACAGTGGCCGACGCCCTCCACTTAACGGCCGAGATGGTTCAAATGGCTCTGAACAGTATGGGACTTAACTTCTGAGGTCATCAGTCCACTAGAACTTAGAACTACTTAAACCTAACTAACCTAAGGACATCACACACATCCATGCCCGAGGCAGGATTCGAACTTGCGACCGTAGCGGTGGCGCGGTTCCTAACGGCCGAGAGCAACAGCGTTTACGTAGAGTTGTCAGTGCTAACAGACAAGCAGCACTGCCTGAAATAACCGCAGAAATCAGTGTGGCAAGTACGAAAATCGTATTCCTTAGGACAATGCAGCGAAATCTGGAGTTAATAGGGTATGGCAGCAGACGACCGACACGAGTGCTTTTGCTAACACCGCGAGATCGCTTGCAACGCCTCTACTGGTCTCGTGCCCATGTAGGTTGGTCTCTAGACGACTGGAAAACCGTGGCCTGGTCAGGTGAGTGTCGACTTCCGTTGGTAATAGCTATTCATCGACTTCATTTCCCCAAACAACGACGAAATTGTTATCGATGACAATGCGCCATGTTACCAGGCCACAATTGTTCGCGATTGGTTTGAGGAACATTCTGGACAGTTGGAGCGAATGACACGACCACCCAGATTGCCCGACATGAATCCCATCGAACATTTATGGGACGTAATCGAGAGGTCAGCTCGTACGCAAAATCCTGCACCGACAACTCTTTCGCAATTATGGACGTCTGGAGAGGCAGCATGGCCGAGTCCGTGTCACGTCGAGTTGCTGCTGTACGGCAGGCAAAAGAGGTCCGACACGAAATTAAGAGGTACACCATGACTTTTGTCACCTTTGTGTATGGTGTCTTTTGTAAGCAGAACGTCAGTTATTTTTGAATTGTGCGCTGATTCATATACTGGTATCAAAAATGCCACTGTTGTGATACACGACACATAATACGTAATTTCGGCGAGAACTATTAGATGAAGATAAGCTCAGTGAATGCGAAGAAATCTGTCGTGTTCAGTCAGTGTAACTGGGACAGCATGAATAAGTAGAGCATTATATACAGTACAATCCGAAGGAACATTGGCCCCGCCTCTCACAAATTTTGATGCCCCATAGCGTCCAAAGAGCAAGAATCATCATTTGAAAAATAACACATTTGTCTTAAATGTACCCATATGACAATGTAATTCATTGAGGTTTGCGACTGTCTACAAAATTTATAAAACGTTACACTTTTCTAATTATATCATTATTCATTTCCAGCAAAATATTGGGACGACGCGAATATTCAGCACGTTGCCATCTTCAAGTAGGCATATATTCTTTCCTTTAGTACATAATTCTTTCGGTAGCGACATTTCTGTAGAGCTTGTTAATTATGTTAGGCGACGAAATGCAGCTTCTGATAAAAATTGACTATACATTAATTTATATGCACCCTTTTACACGAAAGTGGCTGGAGTATCCCAAAGATTTACTAAACTGGTCGAAGTGACCACACCTATGAAAACAACTTTGTAATGAATACTTAAGAAACGATATTTTTCTTTCTGTTTTTGTTTAGCGCTGCATAAATGATAATAAGCGACGCGTAAGTTACAGATTTTCTGTTGTATTATATGAAATATAAAAACCATGATACCATCACCACCACAGTCATCATCATCATCATCATCATCATCATCATGAGATCATCATCATCCATTGCCAGACAAAGATCTCCTCGAGAAGTCCTCACGCTAAGCCTTCGTCTACTTGCATCTATTAATCCTATTTTCGGTCCTTATTTATCTTTTAAAAACCCAGAAACGTACTCCCCATCCATTTGTCTGACTGCGTTTTCTCCACACCCACATTGCCGCCTCACCATGCACTCTCTGGACCATTCATTTTCCAGTTTCTCCTTAGAAATCGCAGCATGTATCTCAGCACTAGTCAGTGAGAAACTCTCAGGTTTTGGATGATTTTTGCATTAAAGGCCCATACCACATCGCTTTAAATCAAAACTAGTAATACACTCTCATTCTAAACTTTCGGTTTCAAGTGTATTTGAAAATGAGTTCTGAAAACTCTATTAGGTTGTCGAAAACGCTCCATGCTGTTTTTACTTTGTGGTGCATTTCCTTTGCTTTCCTTGCACTCATTCTCTTCAACTGCTTCAAATAAACAAACTTATCAACAGGTACTATGAATTCACTATTAATTTGTAAGATTTTCTTTCAGTATACTGATTAGTGGCTACATATTTTTTCAATCTTTTCATGATTTATTTTCTGTATTAGTTGCAAACTTGCTCTGTTAAGTTATTCCATTAGTTGCCGAAATTTATCTACGTTACAGACAAACAATACATCATCATACGCAAGTCGCAGTTTGTTCTTCGTGATGTTGTTTTAGGGTTTAGGGAAACAGCGTCGCCAAACGTGTTCTTCGTTTGATTTGCTAAAACCGAACAAGAGAGTGATAAAAATTAGACATGTGACGGTAATAAGGATCGAACCCCGAGTCAAAGGCTAAGCAGTCTCGTACGCACGCTGTTATCTACTCTGTGAGAACAACTTAGGTAAACTGAAGGTAGAGGGGGTTGAAAGGAAAAGGAAAAGCTGCATCGGGACTTCATGCCGAATCAGCGGCTACAAGTGCAAATGTGTGCCGGATTGGTATTCGAATTCGGATCCCCTGCTGACAAAGCAGTTGCGTTAATCACTGCGTCACCCGGACACAGCGTTTATCGCAATTACGCGGACTATCTGGCACACCTCGCGGCCGACAACCATTCCCACCTCGCGCCACGTATCCACAGTCGTCGTCCACGTCCTCCATGCTCGCTACTTTGAGATTCATGCAGAAGGTCGAACGTAATTGTGCATCAGCATTGAAGGTGGCCGATTCATTGCCCATCGAGGCGAATCAGTTATATGAATGCATTGTGTTTGTTCTTTGGGACATGTCCGAAACAACAGACACCACGCATTCATATGAACGAGAACTACTGACACTAACTGTATCTGGCGGGCCTCTTGAATTTGCACGTGCAGCAGCCTGACTGGCTAACTTCAGTGCTAAATAACTCGAAAATAGCGCAACGTATCGCCTTTTTTTCTTAACAATAAAACCTAGACTGTAACACCCTGACAAACTTTTCAAACTGTTTCTGACCATCCTATATAGATACCGACATGTAGGTAAGGGATTATTGTCGCAATCGTTTCTTTCCGGCGTGAGATGTGGTAAACATGGAAACGTGAGCTGTGGCGACGTTATTACCAAATGCGACCAAACAGGACCAACGTGCTGTTATTCTTTTTTTGGCTGCCGAAAGACAAACATCGATAGACACTCATCGAAGAGAGTAGCATGTGTATGGAACAGCATTTTTTGTCGAAAACCACGGTTGTGGAATAGTGTGCCAAGTGCAGTGCTGGTCGTGATTCGACATGGGACACCGGTCAATCTGGGAGGCCAGCCTCAACCGGGAGACTCAAGTGGGAGACAGTCGAGCATCCGCGCTGTAATCCCGATTTTTCCCTCTTCGAACATCAAGCCTTCGGTCCCCTAAGAGAGGTCTTGAGGGGGCGATGATTCCTGTCGGGCGAGGATGTACAGCAGGCATTTACAGTCTTCTTCAAGCAGCAGACGGTTTTTTACCAAACGGGTATCTTCAACGTGGTGCGTCGGTGGGATGATTCCATCAGTGCTCGTGGCGATTTTGTCTAACTGTCATACCAATTCTGGACGGTACGGTCTTCGAACGGAACTTTTAGGTCACCCCTCATACAAATAATTTTGCAAGTTCATTTTTCTTACTTTTCTTTTATCTTTAATTATTCCTACTAAACAATTATAATTATTTTCCACTCAGAGGTGAAAGTTCACTGCCTAACCTTATTGGCATTCCCAGCAGAAACTTCACTCAAAAATAATTTACTGTTAACAAACGATCGTTTGGAGATCGATATCTGTTGACGAAATTCTTTGAGCCACACTGCTGTAGAAACTGAAAGGCGTATTGAGTAGGACGTGTCAGGCTTTGTATGTATATTGCTTCCTAGCATAATAAACTAAGTTTTGACCACATGGTTCGATAGTCTCTGTCGAAAAAACGAGAAAGTGGTAACAGCCTCTTATCCTTCCACGCCTCAAAAAATGAGGCTTACTTGCAGGTAATAGCGAAACCTGAGTAACATATTTCATGTAGGATTGCGTGGAGAACACGCATTTCCTGCTTTTTTCTATTTTTTCAGGCATAAGTTCTGGTTTTACGGGGCCGTGGTGTAATGAAAAATACCACGAGACGCTTCTTGTTTCCTAGTGGCTGCACTCGCATGCACTCCTCGTGACTGAGTACTGTGGCTAAGGAAGTGAATGGTAGCTAGTTTCTTATAGAATATGGCGTTTCCATACGAAGTGTTGCGCAGAAAGATCTGGCGAGCGCTTCTTTAATATTGATCCTGTGGTGAGATGAGCTGGGCCGTTGTCAGCGGGTGACAGAGACGAACTACTGTGCTGGCGGTACTTCAGCTTAAATAGACGTAATTCGCAGATCCCGCTTCGATATTTGGATAATAATAATTATGGTCATGTATCTCCAAGAATGATATAAACCTTTCTACCTGATGTCACTTGGTGCAACTTGAGTGTCCGTTCCACTGCCTACATATTCAAGAAGATTCTCTAATTTGGCGTCACGAGGCTGAATAGGCACCTTTTTCAGATATTTACCTCAGAAAAAAGTCTGAAGTGGCCACCGAGAATCGAAACTAGGGCTATGGCTGGAGTAGCAAATGATTCTTAGCATCAGCCTATTTTTTTATTTTTATTACTTTACTATAAACCTCCTTCCTATCCATGCTCTCTCATTTGCTTGGCTTCTAGGCCTGGTAAAATCAGTTATTCGTATCTTCGTATTTTATTCGTAACCAGAGCTCTAATCTAAGCAGTTGAACTGAAATTAAAATCAGGAGTGCAAAATACCACTTTGGTGTACCTAATCAAATTCGTTTCAGACTCTAACCCTCCTTCCACTAGTTCGCCAAGGACAAGAATCACAATTCTATACGTTTCTCGTTTCTAATGAATTGGTCTTCGACGGGATTTTGGCTCATACGGTATTTCTAAAAGTACCATGAATATGTACGTCAAACTGCGAGATGTTATAGGTATTAGCGCGTAGAAGCGATATCCCATCCCCCTTACGTACTCATCCCTCCCCAATTTCTGTTCTGGACGCGTAGCCTTATTTACAAATTCTCTTTTCCTCTGAATCAAACCACGATATTTCAATACATAAGGCGATCTCCATTTTATATAACTTTTGCCCATTGCTGTACATGACGACTTGTCAACAGAGTGTTACAGTGTTTTCAGGAGTGATGGAGAAGAACAAATTTATTGATTCGAGATGGCCAGCCCTGATCCGGAAACAATTGAGTCTAACGTTATGAAGCCAAATAGCGTCGTGGGGTAACTCTGCCAGCAGAATTGTTGTTTTGCTGATTAATAAATTAATTTATTGTGTTCGTAGTTGGTAATACTGTAGGCTAAGGAAATGCGAGTTACGTGAGGGATGGGGATAGGAAACTCTGGTAAGTGAAGTGGTCAGACATGTTGTAAAGGTCTGTGCTCAGCCCAGGTGAAATTGTGGTGTACTAGCTTACAGAAGTATTGGACGTAATTTTCATGTACGGACCATAATGGAAACTGTAGTGAAGATGAAACGTTGTATCAGGCCAAATGTACATTTGGGAGATGTCTGGCGCACAGTGTGTTTCAAAGACTGTTGCCAACGATTCATTGGAAGAGTGCAAGCGGTGCCACAACCCAACAACCGAGGAAAACGCTAGTTTCATAGCTCTCAACGTGACGATAAGAAGTTCTCGCCCACTTGTACATGAAATGGGTTTCATACACTATATTATTTAGACATTGATACGATAACATTCTCACCATTCACAAAAAATGCATGCGCTCACTTCTACTGGCTTGAGACTTTGCGTCGTGTTGAGTTGTACTGTAGCTCTTACTTTCCTGTGTATGTATTTTTTTCCCGTGGGATGAAGTTTATTCCACCAGGGACGGAAAGTTCAGTAATAGCAGCAGAGTGGATGGGTCATGTACAATAGACACGCTACAGTTGTGGAGAGCCGAACGTACAGTTTTGCAATGAATCTGTGATTGATTACTAGGCCTCTATCTGCTTCCTCCTTTGTAACAGCCTCAGTGAAACATGAATTTCTGAGAAACGTACTCCTCAAATTGTTAGAAGGTACCTCATTTGATTTTCGTACATGTATATTGTTGAATCATGATGAAACCCCGGCACATGTTCCATATTCCTTGGGAACATCTTTGTCAAATGTTTAATGAATGAAATATATGAAAAATGGTTTCTCTTTCTTGATTATCTGTTGCACCTCATGTGATTTATGCTTGTGGGGTCACGAGAAGAGTTTTTTGTACGAGACACCTGCCGATACTCTCGTCTCAAGAATTCTCGCTGCCTGTAGCGCTATTGGAACACATCTGGATTGTTCAAGTGGCTACGACAGAACAATTTATTTTACTTTAATTTTTTGAGTATTACGCTATGCTGTAGAACGTATCAGCAGGTTTCCTCTGTGAAAAGATGGCTACATTTTTCCTTGACTGCATTTTTTAAAAAATATTTATCTACAAGAAAATTTGATAAATGTAATCCAGTCACATACAACCAACTCTGAAATTCGTCTCTGGAGTAGAAGGAGTTACCATGTCGAAATAATGCAAATTTCATTTTAAAACACTTCCATTATCTGCTCGTACGATTAATTCACAAGGGAGGTAATCAAATATTTTTATACCTCCATACTTTGCGTCTTTCTGTGCACGGGTGGATAGTGTAGGATATTTTTACTGTTATTGTTGTATTTATGAATATTACTACTATTTTCAGGTTTTGCCAGGTTTTTCACAAGAAATTTCAAAAGAGAGTATATTTTCTGTGAGGATGTTGGTATTCCCATTTTTTTAAACTTGAGATTCTTGGGTTGACACCATGTATTATCCTTAGAGCACGTTTATGTGCAATGAATTCTTTGTGTCTAAGTTTTCTGTTGCCCCAGAAAATTACTTCATATGACATTAATGGATGGAAATAGGCTCAAGAGCCTTTGATAAGGTGAGTTCCAATTCAATTATTAGGAAACATGAATGATCGGCTTTACATATTTCTTTCCTCCGTGCCGTATTATTATTGACAATATATCTTGTCTTGTATAAAACTGAATGAATTGCATTTTTTAAGTAAATTGACAGGCTATTAACCGAGAATCAGCCAATAATACTTTTAGCTATTTCAGTTGTTATCCCCTTTGTTGCAGCAGTTCTATTGGCCTTGATAATGATGCTTGCATCATCAGTGAAGAGCTCTGTTGCTGCTCTATCAATGTAAGATGGAAGGTCGTTTATACACAGCAAAAACGGAAGTGGTACTAGAATTGAACAACGCCGAATACCAGTATTAATTTGTCCCATCTCAGACAGATAATGCATCTTTCATCATAAATCTTCCTCTAACTTGATTCTTTCCTTTACAACTTGTAAAAGTGAAATGAGTGACGGAATAATTCATTAATGTTCGAAAATAGAACTATTTGGCTCTGAGCACTATGGGACTTAACGTCTATGGTCATCAGTCCCCCTGGAACTTCTTAAACCTAACTAACCTAAGGACAGCAAACAACACGCAGTCATCACGAGGCAGAGAAAATCCCTAACACTGCCGGGAATCGAACCCGGGAACCCGGGCGTGGGAAGCGAGAACGCTACCGCACGACCACGAGCTGCGGACTAGAACGATTTGGGACTCTTTCGAAAGCTAATAGCAGAAAGCGTGAAGCACGTTGTAGTGTGTCCCCGTTATGTAAATATATGTACGAGACGGCGCGCACCGCACAGTTGCACGAAACCGAAACGAAGCTGGTGTAGCGGCGCATGCACGGAACAGGTTGTGCAGCTCACGGGACCGACGATATTAATCGCGGTCGCTGCCCGCTACTCTCGGCCCAGAGCACCGCTCAAACGTGAACCTCGTAGGACGCTGCAATGTACGTAGAAGACAGACTTCTATAGGCTGCAAACTCTACGGCCAAGGACATATGTCTCTATGCGATATTCTCAGCAGGAAGGGTGCTATGAAGTACTTGAAAAGGGGTGACTTAATTTATGATGATATACACAACCCAAACTAGCTCTTCCATCACCAGTCGCACCAAGATGCGACACAGTATTAAGACACTGATGGGAAAAAATCGCAACACCAAAAAATAATTAATATAGAGTAATGAAATTTCTGGAATACATTTGTCTACGTAACATATTTAGGTGATTCACATTTCAGGATCACAGGTTAACGTAAGCGCGAGATAAGCCATGCCAGATGTGCATAGCAGGTACTTTAATAACCAATCTAACCTCCAGAATGAAAACATGCAAACGTACGTCATTGTATTGTACATGTGCCGGATGTCGGTTTGTGGGAAGGAGCTCCATATCTGTTTGCTTGGTCGGTCACTACAGGAACGATTAATACTGTTAGAGGATGACGCTGGAACTGTCGTCAGATGACGTCCATATGTAATAGACTGGATACAGGTCTGGTGATCGAGCAGACCAAGGCAACATGTCGACACTCTGTATAGCATGTTGGGTTAAAAAACTGAATGTGAACTAGGGTTATCCTTTTGGTATGCTGCTCATGAATGACAGCGCAACGGGCCCAATCAGCAGATCAACAAACAAATCTGCAGTCACTGTGCGTGGGATAACCACGAGAGTGCCGGCCGCGGTGGCCGAGCGGTTCTAGGAGCTCCAGTCCGGAACCGAGCGACTGCTACGGTCGCAGATTCGAATCCTCCTTCGGGCATGGGTGTGTGTGATGTCCTTAGGTTAGTTAGGTTTAAGTAGTTCTAAGTTCTAGGGGACTGATGACCTCAGATGTTAATTCCCATAGTGCTCAGAGCCATAACCCCGAGAGTGCTCCTGCTTTCATACGAAATCACACTCCGGACTGTAGCTCCAGGTGTAGGGCCAGTGTGTCTAGCACAATACACGTTGGTTGAAGCCCCTCAACTGGACTCCTACGAACCAACATGCGGCCATCCCTGGCACCGAGGCAGAAACAGCATTCATCAGAAAACACAACAGACCTCAACCCTGTCCTCCAACGAACTCCCGGACACCACTGAAGTCGCAAACGGCGGTGGTGTGGGGTCCGTAGAATGCACACAACAAGGCGTCTGGCTCGCAGCTGTCCTTGAAATAACCGATTTGTAACAGTTCGATGCATGCCAACTGTTGCTCAGATTTCTGTTACAGGTGCAGTGCGATGCGTAAGAGCCATAAACTAAACACGATGGTCTTCCCTCTGAATAATGCCACAAGGCCGTCTGGAGCCCGGTCTCCTTGCGACTGTACGTTCTCGTGAACAATGCTGCCAGCAGCCATGTACAGTGGCTACAGTCCTGCCAAGCCTTTCTGCAGTATCGTGGAAGGAATATCCAGCTTCTCGTAGCCCTATTACACGACCTCGTTCAAACTCACTGAGATGTTGATAATGGCGTCTATGTCGCCTTAAAGGTATTCTTGACTAACATCAACTCACCACATCCAATCTCAAAGGTAACTAACGCTCACGACCGTTACAGCGTGTATTTGACGTAAACCTGATTTGCATCTTCATAGCGGCACTACTAGCGCCACTGTTATGCAACTGGCGCGAAATATGAATAGACATCATCTCTGAGATGTACGAAGTTTCGTTTTTGTCGCATAGCTCCTTCTTGGTGTTGCGATCTTTTTTCGGTCAGTGTATTTTGGTAGAGGATACCCCGTCCTTCCAAAAAAAAGAGAGAAATACACAAAAGTTAAGACAGTGGTTTTAATGCTTCAGTGTTCACATAGTCTCCCCCCTCATGAGTTCAACACACAGAACGTTCGTACAACCATCCCAAACTGTCAGAAAAGTCCTTCTTTGCGATGTCCATCAACTCGATCGTCACATTCGCATCTTCTTCGGTCTTGGCGAACCATCAGAGATCCATTATGCACTTTCTCATTGCGGGGAGGTTCGTACTGATGACAGCGTATCTAGTCATCTGTGATGATTTTTTTCCGGAAAAGAATTGTCTGCGTTTTTCGGTTTAATTAAGTCGCGGCAGCCGTTCGCGCGTCTTTGTTTTTGTTGGAGCGTCAAGGTCTGCTTGCCAATCCTTACACGTACCTTTCTCTTCTTCAAAACAATCTGGGGAATGTCTTCAACAAATGATTTAGAGACATTCAGTTTCTTGCCCCATTCGACTTGTGACACACCAGTTTGACTTTTTCGGCCACATGTTCACTAGTTACACTGCCTGCTCACGGCTGCCACCTTAGTTACTGCGCTGACGTCGCTTACACGCCACGAATAAAATCTGTCTCGAAATTTATTGGATGGACGGTGCATACTTCTTGGTCATACCGCATATCTTAGAAAACAGGCTGAAGAGAGACAAACCCACTGTTATAGTATTTGAAGATTTAGAGGAAAGCTTTTGACTGTGTTGACTGGTATACACTGTCGCGAATTCTGTAGTTATTGGTATAAAAGACTGGAAACGAAAGGTTCTCTGCAGCTTGCACAGAAACCAGACTGCAAACAACAGGAAAGGCCGCTACTAACTGAGAAAGGAGTGAGACAGGATCGCAGCCCCTCTCCGTGTTACCCGATTTGTACTCTGAGCAAGCAGTAAAGAAATGTAAAAAAAAAAATTTGGAAAAGTTATTAAGCTTTTAAGTGGGAGAAATAAAAACATTAACGTTTGCCGAAGACAGTGGTTCTATCTGAGACAGACAACAACACGTAAGATCATTTGGAAGGTAGGGTAAATAACTATAGAATAATGGAGAGCATCATATAATTTATTGTATGATGTTCTCCCTTATTACATATTTACCATTTTTAACTAAACCTAATTCGTGTTTAATTTTATTGTGTATCAGGCGAACCACATTCTGCTTCTACAGTTGTGTGATGCAGACAAGTACGTTGACTGTGACCCAAGTACGTGCGTTTAACGAATCGTATTTTGTGAGCTCTATTTTTATACTGCCGAGAAAACAGCCAACGGTTGCTTTATATTTAGTATTTTAATTTTTTAATATTTGGTATGTATTGCAGGCACCGAGAATGGCTTCAATAACGAAACTACGTGGTAGTAAATAATATAAAATCAAAGAATCGGTTAGTCCTAAAAATAACAGCCAGAACGGTAGGTTGATATCACTCAAGAAACTTATCATGGCTGTGGACTTCATAGCAACGAAAAATATTGGAAACTGTGTGAGAGGAGTTAAAAGTACAATTTTTATGGATCAAAAATATTTTGAATAAATGAAAGTCTTCATGAAATAAAAAGGAAATCTAATGGAACTAAGTAAGTGATTCGCCAAGTGTTTCATCTGGAGTGTAATACTGTATGGCACTGAATCATGTCCAGTCCAAAAGAATGAGGAAAAATTCTCCTACACTTTTGAAATGTGGTTTTGGAGAAAAATGATTAAAATAAAACAGACTGACAGAACGAGTGCTAAACCTCTTCTAATAACAGCTCCAACATCGCACCACTGTCAAATCCGAATCCCCCACCAATGTGGAAATTGCACAGTTGACCAGCTTGGGAAGTGGAGACACACAATGAGGCGCCTTTCAAACTCTATCTGCTGCTGACAACGCTGCCTCACGGAAGTAGGCGGCATCTCCGTATCCTCCACAGTGATCACTCGACATCTGACTTTTTTTTCTTTATTGGATTTCAATTTCCCCCCCCCCCCCCCCTGCAGAGGGGGGGCGGGGGCGGGCTGGCCAGCTGCGTAATATGCTGCTCTACAGCCTACAGAAAAATTAAAAAACCTAATGAGAATAGAAACAAACAAGAAAAACAGGCGATAAAACGGTGACATGGTAAAAAACTGTAAAATGGCGGTAAAGGGTGGAATTTAAAATATAAAAACACTGTGGTGACGATGCGGATGAAGAAGTAGACAGGCACAATTAAAAACCACGGCGTCAGTCTAGTTTCTGTTCGCACGAGATAAAAAACATAACTAGCGACACTATGGCGGCTCTTCGCAACACTGACAAGGGATGCACAACACTGAACACTCGCTTATAACAGCACTATACAGGTGACACGGCGGCAGATGGGGAGGGGGGGGGAGGACCCGGACCTATGACGGGAAAAAGGGGGGAGGAGAGGAAAAGAAAAAGGGGGGAGCCGATGGAGGGAGGGGACATAGAAAAGAGGGGGCTGGGTGGACACGAGAAGGAGTGGGAAAGGCTGTGGAGGGGAGAGCAGAAAGGACTCAGGGGAGAGAAGGGAGGCAGAGAGAGGGTAGGTGGGGAAAACGAGGTGGAAGGGGGAGGGGGGGAGAGGGAGCCCAGGGAAAGGAGAGAGGAAAGGAGGAGGAGGTGAGAATCAGAGTTGATATGAGGGATAAATGGAGGGAGAGAGGACATCATCTGGGAGGGGGATTTGATGGAAGCCACCTTGGGAAAGGAGATGAAGGGTGTAGAAATGGAGGGTAAGGGGGACACAACAATGAAGACGCGGCAGAGGGTGGGGGTTGGAGAGGAGAGGAGCAACCAATGGACAAGGGGGATCAAGGCAGCAGGAGGTATAGAGTATGTGGATATGTTCGAGGAATAGGAGCAGATGGGGGAAAGGAATCAGGTTGTAGAGGATCAGCGTGGCGGACAGGAGGCGTATACGGAAGGCGAGGCAGAGTGCATGGCGCTCGAGGATCTGGTGCAATTTACAGAATTTGGGAGGTGGGGGGGGGGGGGGAGCGGATATCCAGGCGGAACTGGTATAACACAGGATGGGATGGATTGAGGAATTGTAGGTGTGGAGGATGTTAGAGGGGTTGAACCCCCATGTCCAGCCAGAGAGGAGTTTGAGGAGTCGGAGGCAGTTGTGGACTTTGGATTGGATAGAGTGGAAATGAGGGATTGAGGTGAGGTGATGGTCAAGGTAGGTGAGGCCAAGGTAGGTGAGGGTGGGGGAGAGGCGGACAGGATTGGGAGAAATCAAGGAGCTAGAAGGAGCGAGTGGTACAACCTATGATGATTGCCTGGGTCTTGGAAGGATTGATTTTCACGAGCCACTGGTTACACCATGTGGCCAAAAGGTCAAGGTGATTCTGGAGAAGGCGTTGGGACCATTGGAGGGTAGGAGCGAGGGCAAGGAATGCGGTGTCATCGGCATACTGCAGGAGGTGTACTGTAGGGGTGGGGGGGGGGGGGGGGGTTGGGGCATATCTGGCGTATACAGGAGGTAGAGGAGACGGGAGAGGACAGAGCACTGGGGCACACCTGAAGAAGGGTAGAAGGTGCAGGAATCGGCGTTATGGATGGTAACGTAGGAGGGGCGGCAGGAGAGGAAGGAGGCAATCACACAGACGTAGTTGACAGGAAGGGCGTAGGTCTGGAGTTTAAACAGGAGACCGGGATGCCAGACACTGTCGTAGGCCTTTTCGAAGTCGAGAGAGACAAAAATGGCGGAGCGACGGGAGCTAAGCTGGAGGGAGTGGAGTTGAGTGAGGCGTAGGAGTTGGTCATCAGCAGAGAAGGAAGGTAAAAAGTCACATTGGGTATTGGGGAGGAAGTGGTTTCAGTGGACATCGGACGCTTTTCACTTCCCTTATATACCCCACAGGCCTGGCAGCAGCACTAAGCACGAACAACACTAACGCTCTCTGGTGGCCGTTCTACGTGTCACAGAGAACTGCAGCTCTAATCATTTACATAAACGCCGATGATGTTTACATATACAAAGTTATACTGACATCCGACTACGTCCTTTGTGTGCGTCACTTAGGCGGTGTATGTTTATTAAGCAGTAAATGGGTACGATGATACCTAAATTATTACACAAGAGTGTGCTAGCTGTTGACAAAAGTTAGGAGAGAAATGAGAAAGGAGTGGATGATGATATTCTTCACTAGCACCTAAATAACCCGCCAAGATGGCGTTGACTCATCTCGCAAACTGAATTTCGCGCTTCACGGCCCTGTTATTACACATTGCAGTTGCGAGTCGAACAGTTTAGAGCGGGTTAATGTGAACGTAATGGCCTGGAGGTACACTCTTCCAGTGCGGGCCTTCCAGTGTCGAGAGCATCTCGAGATCCGCGGCTAATCAAATTGGTTACAGGCAGACAGATGCGAAACTGCTTCCGCACTCCAGCACGTTGATTTAATAGACCTCATTTGCTGCCACACCCGAAGAGGTTTTCAACGTAAGTTGCTGTCCTTTGGTAACGATACGCAACGCGGGATTAGCCGAGCGGTCTTAGGCGCTGCAATCATGGACTGTGCGGCTGGTCCCGGCGGAGGATCGAGTCCTCCCACGGGCATGGATGTGTGTGTTTGTCCTTAGGATAATTTAGGTTAAGTAGTGTGTAAGTTTAGGGACTGATGACCTTAGCAGTTAAGTCCCATAAGATTTCACATACATTTGAACATTTTTTTTTTTTTTGGTAACGATACGCAGTAGGAAATAAAGCAACTGTTATGCAAACCGTACTTCTGTTTAGAATAAGCTGCTAATAATCCTATCAGATTCTGACGAACCGTAAGTCTCTCTCTAGTACTCAGTAATTTTCTTACTATGTCATATCACTCCACACAGCTTTATAGACCTACTGAAATTATCCCCCAACTTCTTTATTCAAGGCAAAACCAAACGGCAACGACAATTTGTCCGTGTTTCTTCAGGGATATTTTAGAGGATTTTAGTTTAAGGAATCCATGGTCTCCGGCTGTTCGCTACAAAGTGATAAGGTAATCACGATTTATTGTGTTTGCTTCTGTGAAAATACCTTCACAACAGTGCAAAATCCTTTAGTATTCAGTCACCAATCAGAGAAATACAACAACCCCTGGACGCGGCAAAAGGTGAAAACAGCGCCGTTGTGCCGAAATTGCAGTGCATTCAGTGAACTCATACACGACGTTCAGTATGGGCCAGCTCGTCATCTACAAACCTGTCAGTACTGCCGTGTTTCACTGTTAACGCACAACTAACTCTATCGGAAAAAAAACCGAGACTATTGTACCGAGCAGTACTGAATGCAAACTTGAGGGCGAAGAGTAAAGTGAGCTTTAGTCCTGTCAAAAGCAAGTAATGTGAGTTAATGGAACGAGTTTGTTTCCAAAGACACAGCCCGTGCCTTCGACATTTACAGATCTTTCACTCGAGTGTAGGTACAAAGATAAATGAAGGTAAGATATCAGAGGAATGCAATTACTCCATAACGAGCCACGGGAAACCACAGATTCCTTACATCGAAACACTCAGAAAATCTGCGTCACCAACCTCCGAAATTGTGTTGTTCACTTCGTATGCACTGTGAGTAGCAGAGGCTCCATCGCACTACTCTGAGGTGAGGCGGCCGCTACCTTTGCTTCTGGCGATACTCCCACTTTATGAACGACATATTGTGTTCCGTTTGCTGCGAAGTCTTTAATCCAGTCACGTATTTCTTCGAATACTCATGTGCACGGTTCAGAATTGTATAGAAGACTTTCTGTAAGTCAACATACACGGCGTCAGTTTGAGCTTCACTATCCTCTGTCTGTCGTATCACGTGAACGAACGGAGGATGCTGGGTTCTGACGAAGAGTCACTGCGGATACAATGTTGATTTCTACATAGGACTTTTTGGGACTCTAGAAAAGCCATGACCCACGAGCACGATACACTTATCCGATCAAATGTATCCTGACACCTATTAATTAATACGGGTTGTGTGCACCCTTCGCTTTTATGACGACTTGACCACCTTCAGTGGAGTGTCTGAATGTCTGTGGAGGAATGGCTGCCCATTCTTCCCCAAGACCGACAACTAGACAAGGTAATAGTTCTGGACGCTGGGGTCTGAAGCGAATTTGACGTTCTAACTGATCCGGTGTTCTAGTGGCACCAGGTCTGTACTCTGGGCACGCCAGCCCATTTCAGAAATGTTATTGATCGCAAACCATTACCTTACAGGTACTGTTTTGTGACTGGATGCATTCTTATCATGATACAGTCATCTTCTCCGAACTGTTCCTCTACCGCACGCAGTACACAATTCTGTAAAATCTGTTTATATCCTTCTCCATTTAAAGTTTTCTTAAGAGCAATAAAAGGACGACACCCTAACCAGGAGAAACACGCCCGTATTGTATCGCCAATTTCTCCGTACTTCACCGTAGGCACTACATATGATGGCAGCTAACGTTCTCCAGGCAGTCACTAAACCCATAGCCTTCCATCGGATTACCACAGGATATATCGTAATTCTTCACTGCAGATCATTCGTTTCCAGTCGCCCACTGTTCAGTGGCGTCGGCCTTTACGCTACCTCAAGCGTCGCTTATCGCTTATGAGGAACAGCTCACCCACTGTAACCATTCTTTTTAACTCTGTGCGCACAATCATTGTGCTAGCTGCACTGCTGATAGCACTTTGGACCTCACGATTTAATGCGATTTTTTTACAATTTCCGGCAGCAATGTACGACGGTCTATTTTAGTCAGCACATGAGATCTGTCTGGTGTTAGTTTGGCTATAGTTGTTCCTTTGCATTTTCATTTCACAGGCACATCACCAACAGTGTGGACTTGAGCAGTTTTAGAAGAGCTGACATGTCCCTGATGGGCCTGTTACTGAGGTGACATTCAGTCACTAGTCTTCGTTTGAAATCTCTGAGCTCTCCAGAGCGTCATGTTTTGGCATTACTGCTTCTCTACCGACAACACAACACTCCTTGTCTCCTTCTATACCGAAAATGGGGTGAATAGAAACAGTGAAGTGAATAGAAACGAAACTTCCAAAAAAAGTTCTATACTATAGTGTCAGAAAACAAATGAGAATATAATTCAAAGATTTGTCTGTCTAGGTTTGTTGATAACAAATATAACAGGGAATTTATGAATTTAAAAGTTCGCGACAGTGTCATTGAAGTTCTGTTCACTCTATGACAATCATCGGATGTCATACTGAATTTGCCTGCTTCGAAATTTATCTGTAGGTACCAATATAAAATGCGTTATTTTATGTACATGTTAAGAAAATTTAGAGTTCCATATCATCACCCAAAAGTTCAGTTTTAAAGTATAATTTAATGTCTCTTGTGTTTCGGTTAACTGAAAATGTAGGATTGCTTTTCGAAATTTTTGGGGTGAATAGAAACAGTAATCATCGGTGTTTCTTAAAAAGAAGGCCAAGAATTTGATAGAAGTGAAAAACCACTGTTCTCAACCCATGATATTATGCTGTGACTAGAGTAAATGGAGAAAAGTAAACAATCATCGAGATTGTATGCCTAAAATTTTGTGTTTAGAAAGAAAAGTTATGTTGATTTTTTTTTTAAAAAAAAGAAGGCCGATTAAACACATGTATTTTAATAAATGAAGAGCCATCTTTTAGTCAAGGAGACGGTGTTAAAAAGCTCGCCGCTACGTTTGAGGGTAGGAATTAGATTCAAAGAGGTCTGTTACTTAATGTATTAATAACAAATCAAGTTTATTAATTTAATGTTACGGTAAAGCAGTCAGAGATATAACAATTTTTATTTGAAAAACAGAATAAAAAATTACAGTTCATACAATATTTTTGGTTTTTGCATTTCATATAACTTTTTTGAATCAAATAAACTTTATTTTTTGTTCTCCTAGATCCAAAATATATTTAGACATGTCCCAATTCACTCGAAAGACCAATAACCAGAAAAATACTAAGATTAACACTGCTGTTTCTATTCATCTCTCTCTGCCAGGAGAATAGAAACACCAAGTTTTTATTTTTTTATGTCATAAAATCGAGAGCTAGGTCCCAAATCTAATCCCACGAGCACGATACACTTATCCGATCAAATGTATCCTGACACCTATTAATTAATACGGGTTGTGTGCACCCTTTAAAGTTAGGCAGAAGACCTATAATCCAGTGTTCCTCAAACGTTTTTGCTCAAGAGCCAATACTGATAATGTGGGGAGGCACCTCGGGCTACTTATGTACGGATCTTAATATTAATAGGTAACCTACATACATTAGAATGTTATGAGCCGTTTGTAAACTAGCTGACACTATTCGGAAGACTTCGTGTTGACTGTTCCCTGTTTTATTCGTATATTTCTACCACCATTACCGATCCCAAAATTGTGAAACTGTAATTGTTTGACGAAGTGTCGTTGTGTTTTCTTTGCTAGCTGGTGATTACGTGATTAATAACAGTGATATTGTACATATATTTAAGTGCATTATGCAATATGAGACACGATCACTTATGTTTACTAAATCTTTTAAATGCCATTTTTCTTCTCATTGCATTGTGTTACAACAGCCTCAATTTCATTTCATATTTCTTGCTTAAAAGAAGTACCGTATCCTGAGGTGACTGTCTCTATAGTGCACATTCCCGAATCCGTGTTATTTCCGTTTCAGTTTTATACCATAGCAGGTAATTGATATGAGGCACATGCGCCCACGAGTTGTCAGTACTGGAAGACAAACATGAAAACATTCCTCCTGTCACGTCACCTCCCCCCTCCCGCCAGCCCCCCCCCAACGACAAATCTATCTACCCTCGTACCAAGTTTCGCCCCAGAGGTGATTGGCCAACTTCCGCGAGCCTGCTACTGTTTCTCCAGTATCTTTTTGAGCTGACGAAGGAGTCAACTACGTTCAACAGCTGCAAATGGTAAGTATTTATTCTTTACTGGATTCGAATATAAATCAGCTATTCTTCTCCAAAAGATATTATACTTTAACATCGATAATAAATGGAAATATAGTTTTCGAAACCAGTAAAGAATAAATGCTTACCGTTCGCAGCTATTGCACAGGTACGGCTGGTGATCATATGCTCATGTGCTACTGCACTCTGAAAATATCGTACTTAAATTATGCCTTTTCTCTTCGAATGCGAGCCGAAAATCGCATAAAAAGTACGCAATTTCTCTTCGAATGCGAGCTGGAAATCGCATTAAAAGTACATTTCCCTTCGAAAGCTTCCTGGTACGCAAATAAAACGGACGAAAACATGTTTTGTAGTGCTCTCTCCACGATAACTACGAACCAGTGTCGAGTGCTGAAATGACAGTCCTCTCATAGAAGGGGCGCAGATGTTTGTTTTCGACTGTGCATGCTCTGATGAGACGGCATCCCTTCCCTCACTATGGGTACTACGTTGTTCACACCATCAGGTCAGTATTTTTCTTTGGAAGTCCGTCTAAAGTATTGTGCAAGCAACATGGCGAATTCTGTAGATGATCTGCTAAACAGCCCTTTTCCAGTACATTTTCGGAGAAGAAAGTGAGTAGAAGCAGGCAGATGCCCCATTCAAGTTACTAGAATATTTCGTCTGAGTGGTCAACGCCGACCGCTGTGACCGAGTGGTTCTAGGCACTTCAGTCTGGAACCGCGCGACCACTACGGTCTCAGGTTCGAATCCTGCCTCGGGCGTGGATGTGTGTGATGTTCATAGCTTAGTTATGTTTAAGTAGTTCTAAGTTCTAGGGGACTGATGACCTCAGATGTTAAGTCCCCTAGTGTTCAGACCCGTTTGAACCATTGGAGTGGTCAACGGATTTTTTAGTAGTTAACGTACGGGTGCCGTGGGGCAATGGTAAAGCACACTGCTTGGCAGTTCGTTGCCTTGGGTTCGATTCCCGTTGCCACTATCAATTTTTTCTTCATTTTATTTTATTCCTCGCACTGTTAAACTATTAACTATAAAATTATTGTAGTCCACTGGTAAAATTTTGCGTGAGCCGCAACTGCAATTGGCTGTACCTGACTCGTTCATCGAATTAAATTATTGTGCAGTTGCTGGCAATGACCAGCAGTGTTTACAATAGATTTTGGAAATTCGTGGTAAGTTCCTATGGGACCAAACTGCTGAGGTCATCTGTCCTTAGGCTTAGACACTACTTAATATAACTTTAACTTACGCTAAGGACAACACACATAATCATGCCCAAGGGAGGAGTCGAACCTCCGACGGGTGCAGTCGCGCGAACCGTGCCCCAGACCGCGCCGCCACACAGCGCGGCTTTTACAATATTGCAATTCTGCGATACAGGGAATAAGAATTTGAAAGCGGTGCTCCGGATTGACAATAATTGCATTTTGAGGGCTGTATTCACAGGAGTCGATAGTTAGCGTGTGCCATTTTGATAACAGTTATACTTCTTGTGAGTATTCGTGTGAAAGATGGAGTCGAGTGTCATCACTGACTGGAATAATCGTTGTAGTAACATCAGCCAGTGATTTAATTCGCCAGCGATAGAATTTCACAAAAGGACAGCCACAATGTTTGCACGTGTACAAAGAGAATACAGTGCGCCAGACTAATTGAGGCCAGTCTACCTCATCCCTGTGAAAATAAAGTTCACCTGACTTTCGTAGCCGTATAATGTTCATATCACCTCACCTGACAGGTGTGTATGAAGGGTGCAGGAAATGATGGGTCTCATTAGTAACTTGATCATTTTGAGTCACTATAAAAAATGAGTCTGGAATCAATGTATTATGTTCCTGAAGTTGATTTCAAAGTACTTTCAAGCAAGATCATCCAGTTGTGTCTTTAAAACATTGTGATACACTATTCAAACGGCCACAAGAACTTTATTCTAACTGAGGTGACAAAAGTCATGCGAAAGCGATATGCATATATACAGATGGCGGTAGCATCGCGTACACAAATTATGTAAAGGTCATTGTTACTCGGGTGATTCATGTGAAAGATTTCCGGCGTGATTATGACCTCACGACGGGAAATAACAGACTTTGAACGCGGAATGGCAGTTAGAACTAAATGCATGGGATAGTCCATTTCAGAAATCATTAGGGAATTCAGTATTCCAATATCGCCTGCAACGTCTCTCCTGGGCTCACGACCATATCAGTTGGATGCTAGGTGACTAGAAGACCGTGGCCTGATCGGATGAGTGCCGATTTCAGTTCGTAAGAGCTGATGGTAGGTTTTAAGTGTGGCGCAGACCCCAAGAAACCATGGACCTAAGTTGACAACAAGACATTGTTGAAGCTCGTGGTGGCTCCATAATGGTGTGGACAGTGTTTACATGGAATGGACTGGGTCCTGTGGTCCAACTGAACCAATCATTGATAGGAAATGGTTATGTTCGGTTACCATTTGCAGCCATTTATAGACTTCAGGTTCCAAAACAATGATGGAATTTCTGTGGCTGACAAAGCGCCATGTTACCGGGCCACAATTGCTCGCATTTGGTTTGAAGAAAATTTTTGACAGTTCGAGAGAATTATTTGGGCATCCAGATTGCGTGGCACGAATAGCAAGAAACTTTCATGGGATATAATTGAGAGGTCAGTTCGTACACAAAATCTTGCAGCGGCAACACTTTCGCAATAGTGGACGGCTATAGAGGCAGCACAGCTCAGTATTTCTGCAGGGGACTTCCAATGACTTGTTGAGTCGATGCCACGTCGAGTCGCTGAACTACGCCGGGCAAAAGGAGCTCCGAGATGATATTAGGAGGTGTCCCATGAGTTTTGTCATCTCAGTGTAATGCCATTAATCTCAAATTTTCAAAGTGACAAAAAGCCGATGAGTCCCTTCGTTTCCGACACCCTTAATGTGCCAAAGGCTATGTAAGAAAGCTACAAGTTTGTTTTAGAATCTGAGTCCTTGTTCTTCTATTGCAAGACAAACTTGCTCCTAAATAATTTGAGGAGCACATCATGGACATGGTGGCGTTTGCGTGACTCCCTACGTCACCTCACTTCAGCTGTATCCAGCAAAATACCGAGTGAGTGGCGCAGTGGTAAAACACTGGCCTTATGCTCGGAAAGATGGTGATTCAAATCTTTGTTCAGCCTTCCAGATTTTGGTTTTGAGTGTTTTCGCTAAATCGATTAAGGCAAATATCGGAGTGGTTCCTTTGCAAAGACACGGCCGATCTTCTTCCCTATCGTTCTCTCGACCGATCTTTTGCTTCGTTTTTAATGACATGGTCTTCGACGGAACGTTAAACTTTAATTTTCTTTCTCCTTCTCTCGAGCAAGGTGTGCGCGCCTTAGACTCAATTACGACTAATCTGTGTGAAATGAGAGTGCTGGATGAACGGTGATGGGTTACATTGTCTCGCGGAGCCAGGGCCACGAAGCGTTGCCGTCGTCATTAGCGCGAAAGAGTGTGCTACACGCCACCGCTACTAGGTACATGTCTCTACTTCAGCTGCTCATTAGTGCGTAACGAGCTGAATATATTGTCATGCTCTATTCGATAAAATCAATATGCGATAACTTTTCCAGCCAATGGTAACATTTCGAATTTTTCTTGTTTTCAGCCCATGTACTAATACTCTATGGACGTGCCTTCTTCCAGGTCTGTAAATGATCCATCGCAGTCTCCACGTCTCCCGCACTCCCAGTAATTTCATCTCCAGCGATAATGCATAGGATAATGCTTCCTTCCTCTCCTGAAACGAAATGTAAGCTGTTGGCAACATGTTAGTCGGTTAGTGTTACTTTCAAGCGTGAGCATGTAAGCAATCTGGCGAGGAAAGGCTTTCGATAATGAAACAAGTATTTGATTCAAACGTGCTTATTAAATTCCCAATCCGGAATGGATTAGTCGGTAACTGCTATACTGATTCTCTATTCATTTTGTCAACTCGTGTCTTTGCAAGTCATCTACGCAATTCAAATGTTCTAACGTCTCCACTTTCACACCTGTTGATCCAACTTCTTTCATTCGTCTTTAAAACTCCAAAAATCACTCCTCATTGAGCTTACGTTCCTCTCGTCACAGGCAGAAGATTCATCGACACGAATCAAATTTAATAAAAACAACCGTTCGCTGCAACAGTTTGCTGCGAACTACTCATTCTTGCATATGTATTTTTATGCTGTTCTTGGGAAAAGAATTTGAAGTTGATGGTAATGTAAAAATTTTTTGTGGCTGCATTTATTGCTTCTTTGTAAATATTTTGCGTCTTGTTAGTGTTGCCTTTACTTAGGATTAAAAAATGAGACTATTTATATTAATGAAGCAAAAGGTAGCAATATAATCTTGCATTCGTCGTTTTTTAGCAGTTATTCCGAAGGTGCTGAATCATAAAATTATGGAAGAGCGCGAATTCGCAGCAGCTTTACATGCAAGAAACACACGACTATTTTGCGGCAGTCATAGGTATGAAACAGTTGCCAATCCTATTAGGATAATTATTTGCACTATTACCAAGCTTTTATTTTTTACACTAAATAACAGAAATGGAACGTCCCAACCTTGGTAATAACGCCACTAGGGACATTGAAACACAAACAATTGGCAAAACAGTTATAGAGAAAGAGATTTCATTTATAACATTTTAAGATAATATATGAAATTTACGAACGATTTTAATTATTTTCCATGTGCTTTATAAATCAGTTACTAACTCACAATTAACACCCAAATGAAAGTCTCTTAATTTTGTTTTACTACGTGAACGTACTTTACGATAAGACGCCTAAGAAAATTATTTTGTATAACGAATCGAAAACTTAATATGGCACTTTAAAATCATTCTAAAGAATTTTTTTCTTATAAGTGTATAGTTACGATGCTAAAGCTCAGATCTAAGTTTGCGGACCAGGGACCTACACCAAGAGGCACGAAGAGGATTAGTCAATACGCTAACAACAATTTGAAATAATGCTTGGTACTTATTGAAAAAAAACCGCTGCTCCACGCATATACAAGTCCAGTTATTACTTTGTCTGAAGGTGGTGAGACACTACGTCGAGTACATTGTACCTTCAACGGCAGTTTTACCAATTTCATTTAGCCTCTTTACACTGCAGTTCCCGCAAGGTCATTCTTTTTGCTAGTGCACCATATTGAAAGGTATCATGAAGCTTATTGTGTCTTACTCTTGCAACATAAACACATTGCAACATCCATCCAGTGCTTATGATGATGATGTTTAGTTTGTGGTGCGCTCACCTGCGCGGTCATCTGCTCCCATACAAAGTCCCAATTTTACACAGTCAATTTTCTTTTCACAATCCAATCTAGTCACTATCAGAAATGATGATGATAAAATGATGAGGAAAACACATACACCCCCTGTGGAGAGAAAAATCCCCAACCCGGCCGGGAATCGAACCCGGGACCCCGTGATCCAGAGCAACGCTAGCCCCCCCCTCCCTTTTTTTTAATCTTATTTTGTTCGTTTTAGTTCGTTGCATCTGCTCGGCGCGGACGTTGTAAGACACCCGTTTCAGTTCGTTGTTGATTCATTAACTCAGTTCTTTTTTTTTTTTTTTTTTTTTTTTTTTTACAGAGGGCAGCTAACCCTCTGACCGAACACGCTGAGCTACCGTGCTGGCTCCCCTAGACTACGAGCTGCGGACATCCAGTGCTTAGCTAGAGCTCCACTGCTCCAAATACTCATCTTCTTATCATTAAAACAAAACATCTGAGGATACAGTATCAGTTTACTAGTTGGAAGCAACAGCTCACAATACTAATTTTACTGTCTGATAATTTGCCCTCAACTTACTGCTCTGTTCAGCACTCAATATTCAACTGACTCACTGCATCTGGCTTGGCGTGCACTCAGTTCTGTTATCCATCTTTTACATGTACCTAATACAGAGGGACTTCACACGGCTTTTCCTTCTCTAATATTACATTACAAATTCTGTTTATAAATCCTCTGTATGGATCACTATATTTGCAAAACATCATACGAAACTCACAATTAATTTCCAATAATTGACACAAAATGAACCTCTGAAAAATTGTTTTACGGAAGTCAATCAAATGAATAAAAGAAGTATTGTCTGTTCAGAGCATGTGACACATTCTGTTCAGCACTCAATATTCAACTGACTCACTGCATCTGGCTTGGCGTGCACTCAGTTCTGTTATCCATCTTTTACATGTACCTAATACAGAGGGACTTCACACGGCTTTTCCTTCTCTAATATTACATTACAAATTCTGTTTATAAATCCTCTGTATGGATCACTATATTTGCAAAACATCATACGAAACTCACAATTAATTTCCAATAATTGACACAAAATGAACCTCTGAAAAATTGTTTTACGGAAGTCAATCAAATGAATAAAAGAAGTATTGTCTGTTCAGAGCATGTGACACATGTGGTAGTGCTACCAACTGATTAAGAATAAACTTATCACAACATGCTTTAGTTCATCTCACGTTGGTGCTGCCAACTGTTCACATAAAATGACCGCAAATGCGTTCAAGTGTTCAAATGTGTGTGAAATCTTATGGGACTTAACTGCTAAGGTCATCAGTCCCTAAGCTTACACACTACTTAACCTAAATTATCCTAATGACAAACACACACACCCATGCCCGAGGGAGAAATCGAACCTCCGCCGGGACCAGCCGCACAGTCTATGACTACAGCGCCTCAGGCCGCTCGGCTAATCCCGCGCGGCGCAAATGCATTAAATGTTCAAATGTGTGTGAATTTCTAAGGGACAAAACTGCTCAGGTGATCGGTCCCTAGACTTACACACTACTTAAACTAACTTATGCTAAAAACAACAACATTG
This sequence comes from Schistocerca serialis cubense, assembly GCF_023864345.2. Taxonomy (NCBI): domain Eukaryota; kingdom Metazoa; phylum Arthropoda; class Insecta; order Orthoptera; family Acrididae; genus Schistocerca; species Schistocerca serialis. The sequence goes on along the minus strand of NC_064640.1, from coordinate 622,647,393 downwards.
ACACCCCTACCCGAGGGAGGACTCCAACCTCCGACGGGAGGGGCCACACAGTCCTCAACATGGCGCCTCAAACCGCGCGGCCACTCCGCGCGGCGCAAGTTCATTAACTATTAGTCAGCACTTGAAATTGTCTAGCTATATATGACTTCGACCGTGCTAGATTTGGACAAATAACTATGGCTTTTAGAAACAATTTCATATAAATTTCTTTTTATGTTTTAACAAATACCAATTTTTTATTGTAGTAGCTGTTATATAGTGCAAAGTCCACTTCTTGAAAAATGGTTAGAAATATACTCTGCCGCACCCGGGCTATAGCCAAATAGCTAACCCTGTTATATTGCCTCCCATATAACCGCAGCCCACTTCACTCAAATTTACCGTCTACAGCAATGGCTCGACGTATAAATTTGTGTTTGTGTGTGTGTGTGTGTGTGTGTGTGTGTGTGTGTGTGTGTGTGTGTGTGTTTGGTGACTGCGTAAAGGAGCGTTGAGCGCGGTGCCGCTTTTTGTGGTTAAGATACTGGACTCACATTCCAAAGGACTGGGGATTCAGTTCCATGTCCGCTCACCCAGATTTCGATTTTCCACAGTTTACCCAAATCGCTTAAGACAAATACCGGGATGTTTCTCTTGATAAGGATTTCCTCTCCTCCTTCCCGAATACAAACTTCTATTCCGTCTCTAACGATCTCCTCGTCGAAGAGACATTAAACTCTAATCTTACTACTTTTACAGCAGCAGGTTTTTGTAGGCAGCTGAAGATACAAAAAATTCCCGTGTCAAGCAGAAATTTCACAATCTGCCTCTTTTCGTTTAATCTGGAACTGAATACAACATTGTAAAGGAGCAGCGTCCAGGTTTTATATTTGTTATAAGAATGTAGAGTGTGAACTGAGAGAGCTTTAAATACGCTTTGCTGTACAAGAACACTAGTAGTCTCGAAAAACCGACTGTTAGTTCATATCTGTGTTACACAGACATTATAATGTCTTTTCGCGCTGATGAGAGAAGCCCATAATACAGACAATCGTTTTCCCGATATGCTGATGTGACTGGAAGAGGAAAAGAAGCGAGTAGTGGCTTCATCGCAGTATACTCGTAACACATGCGCCGTTGCTGAGGCGCATCTCGACGCCACGTTTGCCCTATTATCGATCCTTCACCAGAACATTCCGCTGGGTGCAGCAATGAGTCGCACCTGCAAAAGGGCAACGTCTTATTGCCTTTTATCATCAGTTTGCCTGCTTTCCCACGGGAAGCAGTTACAGAGAGCATGAATGAAAAGGGCGTTTACGTAAAGGGAAAATGCGACAATGCAACGTTTTATCATCGTCACCCATACAGCGCTTTTGTTAGTACTAACTGAGGTTGTACACTCAACACTTTTCTGCCCTTTAAAGAACGATCTCGTTACTTTAGCTGGGCATATCTCCGGGACTGTGTTACAGCTATTTCAGTTTAATGTTAATGGAGGCATTAATGTCTTTGGCGTAGCAGAACAGCCTCATGTGAATTCCTCAAAGTAAAAATTATTTCTTCAAATTATTGAAATTCTTATTTACTAGTGAATTAAACGATGGCTAAGAGATATTACTTGCACGCTGTATGTTATAAGGTATCAAAGCAAACTCCTTACAAGGCGTTTATACAGTGTGTTTTACAATTCCTTTTATAATCTTCTAGGGGCTCTAAAAGGGACCCAGTAGATAAAGTTTCGAAAAGATATTCATATCGAGAAATGTACCGCTTGGATGTAAATCTGAAGATCGGATCATTTTCAAATGTCCTGCTTCACAACCTTCAAACTTAGTTTACATCCAGACGGTACATTTCCGGACATTGGTTCCTTAATACAACTTTATCTACCAAGTCCCCTCTACAACATCTAGCAGCCTGTAATATTAGTTGTGTAACACCCTGTATGTTTAACACAAATTTGATACGGTGCCAGTATCCTATGCTCATAGTTGACCATACGTCAATATCGAATAATAATAACTGTAGGCAACGTCTCAAAATGATTGCAGATGTAAGGCACGTTTATTGAAGAGCCAAATTTTTTTCAGGAGTATCGTTACAATTGGCGAGAAGTAAACTTTTACGGAGCCAGAGTCTAAGCTCCACCGTCAACATCCGTAATCGGCAAATCGTATTACGGAGTCATATGGAGAGTAATTCCATTATTGCCGGCCGGTGTGGCCGTGCGGTTCTAGGCGCTTCAGTCTAGAACCGCGTGACCGCTACGGTCGCAGGTTCGAATCCTGCCTCGGGCATGGATGTGTGTGATGTCCTTAGGTTAGTTAGGTTTAAGTAGTTCTAAGTTCTAGGGGACTGATGACCATAGATGTTAAGTCCCATAGTGCTCAGAGTCATTTGAACCATTTTTTAATACCATCATTTTCCGCTTTCCTGTTCCATTCACGAGTAGTGTGCGTCAGAAAGCTCCGAATGAGGTCGAATATCTCAGATTTCCCTGCCGTCGCCATTTCACTAGATGTATGTGGGAGGATAATACTTTGCCTGGCTCTTCTTGGAACGTACGCTCTCGCAAATTTAAGAGAAAACCTTACCGTGAAGCACATTGTCACTTTAATAGCCTCTGACATTGGAGTCTGATGTGGTCTCCGTGACTGCCTCGCGCTTACTAAATGTACCCGTGATGAGGCGCGCCGCAGTTTTTGTGTCGCGTCTATCAGCTTTATTCAATCCACCTGATGTATGTCCTAAATTAACGGCAATACTCAAGAAGAGATAGAGCGAGGGTTTTGAGCTATCTCTTTTGTGGACCAGTTACTTAAGAAATTCTTCCATAGTCTGACATCTAAACATAAACTCTGTCTACCGACCCTGGTGGGCCCATCGGTAGCTAGCGACCGCCGTGTCATCCTCAGTCAATGAATGTTGGACACTACTCCCCCAGCAGTTGTCAGTGTTCGTGATCTGGAGACGCTACTACTTGGTCAAACAGCTCCTCTGTGTGCATCACGACCCTCAGCGGACCCCATTTCAGTCCTCCCACCAAGGAAAAATCCCAGGCAGTGCCGGGAGTTGAACGCAGGTCCTCCACAAGGCAGTCAATCGCTCTGACCGCTCCTCTACGAAGGTGAACAGTCTGACATCTACTTTTCCTGATATTGGTGGTCATTCCAGTGAAGTTAGTTGCAAATGCATATTTCTAAATATTTATGGATGTTTCCAGTAACTGTTCGCTGATAAGTTAATAGTGCAGTGGTGGATCCTCCTATATTTTTACTTACATGGGGAGTCAGTTACTAGTCGCTGCACAAAGCGTCGATCTTCCGCAGGTGTTTCTGTCTAGGTGACAATATCGTTTGCCTTCCGGAAGTAATGGAAGACGGCATTACCTGGACGCCACTGTATACTGCCTGCTGGATCTCGGATAAACAGAGCGAACTGAGCTTCACAAGACTGCTGTTCAAAGAATCAACATTCATTCCTATGAACCATATTTGCTGTTCGAAGAAGGTTGTATACGCAAGCAAATTTTCGGTTACTTTACAACAGGCTGACGTCGGCGATAACTGTAGGCCTATAGTTACGCGCATCTGCCGGACGACTCTTCTTGGAAAATGGACTCACCTGCGCTTTTATCCAATCGCTTATAACGGTTCGTTGCACCAGAGATCTACGATAAATTTCTACTAGGAGGGAAGGACGTTCTGTCACATAATCTGTATAGAGTCGAATACATAACGCAATAGCCGGCCGGTGTGGCCATGCGGTTCCAGCGCTTCAGTCTGGAACCGCGTGACCGCTACGGCCGCAGGTTCGAATCCTGCCTCGGGCATGTATGTGTGTGATGTCCTTAGGTTAGTTAGGTTTAAGTAGTTCTAAGTTGTTCTAGGTGACTGATGACCACAGATGTTAAGTCCCATAGTGCTCAGATCCACATAATGCAATAGGTCTAGTTACCCATCCTCTAAATACTTCAATGCTTGACGGGATTGTTCAAGTTTCGTTGGTACAAATGCAGAACAGTGATAAAACGATAGAAGGGAAGATGCCAAGTCTGCTGGAAACAGGAAATCTGAAGGGGCTCAATGTGAAAGAGGGGAAAATAGCAAGCTGATACAGTATCCTAGTGGTGGATGGTCGATGGCTACGGAAGGCAAGGCAGAGTGTTCGGTGTTGCGGTTGGTTTGCCTTGTAATTATTGCCTGAGCCTCGGAAGGGTTGAGCTTGAGGAGCCACTGGCTGAACCTGCCGGTAAATTGGTTGAGTTTGAACTGAAAAGACAGTTGAAATTTCTGGAATGGGTGTAGGGTTAGAAAGACGGTGTTGTCGTTGTACTAGAGCTAGACAGGAGGAGTGGGGGTCCCGGTATATCATCTCTATAGACTTGACTGCTACCCGTGGGCAGCCGGGTGCCCACAGGCAACGGTTGACGGGCTAACATGTGAAACGCGGCCAGTCTGGCAGCCAAACTAGCGTACTGCTGTGACCTCACGGCCGCGGGCAGGGGAGGCTAAGGGGTGAGCGCATGCGCAGACAGTGTGCAATAGAGCTGCCTGGCAGGTAGCCTACACTAGTTGCGTCTGTCTGTGAGCTAGCTGATGGCCCGACAGCCTTACCCCATGTGTCAGGGAATGAAGACTCCTGCGCCATCTGTTGGTGTTCTGTTAAGTCTGTACATTGTGCTGCCCTCTGCACCGGATATATTTCAACTATAACTGTAAAATGGACGTGTAAGAATAAAAAGGTGTGTGTGAGCAGAAGTTTTACTGTGTCCTTGATTTCACTAGTGTGTAGCAACACCATGAGGCAGAGTTAGAAAAATCTTGTAGGGGATAAATATAAGTGGAGAAAAGACAGAGGCTTGGTACACACCTGTAGGTGGATAGAAGAAACAGGAATCAGTGTTCTTTATTGTTACGTAGGATAGACAGTTGTATAGAAACGATGCAATAAGATGGATATAGTTTCTAAGGAAGTGTATACATCTCACGTTTGGAAAGGAGATTGGAATTCCATATATGGAGATACACGTATACTCTCTCAAAGTCAAGGACACAAAGATAGACTATTTGTTGTTGATGTTGTTGTTGTGGTCTTCAGTCCTGATATTGGTTTGATGCAGCTCTCCATGCTACTCTATCCTGTGCAAGCTTCTTCATCTCCCAGTACTTACTGCAACCTACATCCTTCTGAATCTGCTTAGTGTATTGTCTCTTGGTCTCCCTCTACGATTTTTACCCTCCACACTGCCCTCCAATGCTAAATTTGTGATCCCCTGATGCCTCAGCACATGTCCTGCCAACCGGTCCCTTCTTCTTGTCAAGTTGTGCCACAAACTCCTCTTCTCCCCAATTCTATACAATACCTCCTCATTAGTTATGTGATCTACCCATCTAATCTTCAGCATTCTTCTTTAGCACCACATTTCGAAAGCTTCTATTCTCTTCTTGTCCAAACTATTTATCGTCCATGTTTCACTTCCATACATGGCTACACTCCATACAAATACTTCCAGAAACGACTTCCTGTCACTTAAATCTATACTCGATGTTAACAAATTTCTCTTCTTCATCTTATATCCTCCTTTCAAGACACTGTCTATTCCGTTCAACTGCTCTTCCAAGCCCTTTGCTGTCTCTGACAGAATTACAATGTCATCGGCAAACCTCAAAGTTTTTATTTCTTCTCCATGGATTTTAATACCTACACAAAATTTTTCTTTTGTTTCATTTACAATTATTACAAATTCATTTACAATTATTATTTACAATTATTAAATTGGTGAGATGGGGTTGACTAAGGTACAGGGACTGATCGTCAGAGGAGATGTTAGGACAGACACCACACAGGGAGGGGTAGGTGCTGGTTTAGATGTTTGTGTATGTGCCAGAAATGGAAGGACCCAAGACCTTCGTGTGAACACCGAGGTGGGTCCAATCAGGTTTGTTGAGTTCCAAGAGAGGTTGGGGGGGATTCTTATGAAGAAGCAAAAGAAGTCACTAAAAAACGTACAAACTGTTTAGTGCTGTAATCGGAACTCTATCTTCTTTCAACAGATGCCTATCGTCTAGCTGCAAATACACTCAACATTGCGATAAAGTCTTTGTACGCCTGCATGAAATAAGACTTCCTGCAACTGCTTCTCTAATGCTGTCACAGGCCTGTGGAACGGAGTACCTAGTAATCTAAGCGAAATCAAATGCCGGGCTGCACTGAAAGGCAGCTGGAGTCCTTGTGTTATCTCTCCAGTAATCTGCCGCTACAGGCAACGCTACCGGCTCCTCCTATCCAGCAGTGAAAACCTCATTTTTTTCTCATTACCTCGCTCCCATTTTCATTTCGCTATCTCCCCTTCCCTGTTCTTCCTACTCGTTAGCTTTCGTTCATTTATTTTCCTTTTATTCGTTTTCTTTATTTTCCCTCTCTTCTTGCTTTTGTTTGCTGCTTATTCTTATTATGTTTTTCTTAATTAGTGTTGGCATCTACAACAGCGTACAACCTTCAGCAGCAACTATTATTATTACACCGTTTCTATTACTTTTATTTCTTTCATGTAACTAAAACACATAGACAGTGTCCGTCGTTCTTCCACTCCAGTAGTGGTGTTATGAGAATCATTACTGTTTTATTGGTTCTATACATATTACCATCGTTATTACTTTCGCATTTACAAAAAGTTACGCTTCTTTTTTTCCGGAGAAAAGACATGTAACGTATGTCAATTAATAATGAAAGACCCCTTTGGTAGCATTATTTAATCGTCACCGAGGAATATGATACAACACAGTAGTAGTGATTGTCAACAACTGACTACTGTAACATTACTCGTCATTTACTCTTCTACGTCTACATGGATACTCTGAAAATCACATTTAAGTGTCCGGCAGATGTTTCATCCAACAACCCTCACAATTCTCAATTATTCCAATCTCGTATAGCGCGAAGAAAGAACGAACACCTATATCTTTCCGTAAGAGTTCTGATTTCCTTTATTTTATGATGGTGATCGCTTCTTCCTATGCAGGTCGGCGTCAACAAAATATTTTCGCATTAGGAGGAGAAATTTGTCGATTGGAATTTCGTGAGAAGATTGCTGCGCAAGGAAAAACGCCTTTGTTTTATGATGTCCATACCAAATCCTGTATCATTTCAGTGACACTCTCTCCCTATCTCCCACACCGATGAGCGGTATTCTAAAAGAGCACGGACAAATTAAGTGCCCCTGTATTCGCGATACAGTTTCAGTCTCTATATAGTGTCGCCACATCCGAGAAACAACAGAACGATTTACATTAAACCATCTGGCCTTTTCAGTTTGTGACTGTCCTGCTTTCATTCTTCTTATCGCCTTCCACTAAAGAGAGTCTGATAGGCGTCTTCTCGGTGCTTGTAATTTCCTTGCCAATGGTGTAGTTGTTTTTACCAGAGTTCAGGGGGAAATCTCGTTTTGTTTCATTACACAGAGCAGTGACTACTGAAAGATTAACATACATTTGTAACAAACACCTATGTCATTCTAAAGCATACAATCAAAATATAGTGCACCGCTGTGTAAAATCTAACGCTCAAGATTTGCGACGGATAATACACTAACCTCCTTCCACTGCCCTGAGCTCAACACTCGCTCACATGTGGAGGCATCCTTACACAGACTCTTTATGTAGAGAGATGGTAAAACAAGAAGAAGGTAATACAAAACCAGAAGTATCGTCAATCTTGTGTATGTGATGTGTGTGTGTGTGTGTGTGTGTGTGTGTGTGTGTGTGTGTGTGTTTGTGAGTGGCCGGGGGGGGGGGGGGGGCAGGGGATAGGTGGGTGTATAATTTAGTGTAGACAGTGACTTGTGAAGCAACACGAATAAATAAAATTATAAAGTGTACCAGTTTTCTTTTATGTTATTGGTTAACTTCTTCTTTATAAATTCGTTTACACAAACAACAGCGTTGTTGACAACTCACAAATAATTTGTCAGCTAAATTTGTCTGTAGTGACATGGCTGTATCTATGAACTAATTAAATTTTTAATTGTTTATCCCTTTGAGTTAAGATGGCGTGTGAAACATCACTGCATAAATGAACTGTGGACGGATCATCTAAGAACCTGATACCAGAATGAGTTTTTTACTCTGCAGAGAAGTTTACGATGTTTCTAAGCTTTGTGGAAGGTTGTAACTACGTGCCGGACTGGAACTTGAATCCAGCATCTTGCCTTTCGCAAGAAATGCTTTTATCTTCTGAACTACTGAGACACGACTCACGAACCAAATGGCTCGGAGCACTATGGAACTCAACTGCTGAGGTCATTAGTCCCCTAGAACTTAGAACTAGTTAAACCTAACTAACCTAAGGACATCACAAACATCCATGCCCGAGGCAGGATTCGAACCTGCGACCGTAGCGGTCTTGCGGTTCCAGACTGCAGCGCCTTTAACCGCACGGCCACTTCGGCCGGCGACTCACGAACCCTTCACATAGATGCACTTCAGTGAGATACCTCACGCCTAATTTCTAACCTTCAAAGACGCTTTCCTCCATGCCTTGCTAGATTAATACTCCGGCAAATTAAAAAAAAAAAAACAACGGAAAATGTTTTGTGAAGAGATTTGTCTAAAAGTAAGAGATAAAATAGATTAGAGAAACATTTGAGATACCTCATTTCCTGTACATGATTTCGAGAATAATTCAAAGGCTCTTAAGATGTTTGTGTAACCTCTTTTATTTCTTAAATTTAGAAGAATCTTTCTGTAAAACATTTGACTGATATTTTAATCATTTTATTTTCGAGATTTGTTCAGAAAGCATGAACTTATTGACACCTCATTTGTTTTCCTAGCCTCTTCTATTCTTTGAATGTCCTGAATTTAGTACTTGATTCGAAGGAAACCATATTTATAGATGAATGCCATACTAATGTAACTTCTTGTGCGCGAAATAGCTACACCTTGAACAGCCAAATTTTTTAAACTCCTTTGTCTTCCTAGTGTCTACTGTTGTCGAAGTATCCTAAATTTGGTACTTAATTCGGAGGAAACCATTATAAAAATAGAATATCACAACAGTGCAATTTTTTTACGCATAGTATCTAGGCCTTGAAGAGATGAAGCTTTTGGCACTTCGTTTACATATCTAGGAGCAGCTGTTACTGAAATATTTCAATGTTCTCGTAAACCACTAATTATTTTTTCTTCATTACCATTATTACCTTTAAGCAAATGAACCCTTTTTTGTAAAACCATACCTCTCGTTGGTCAGTTTTTTTTCTCATTTGTTGATTTCCCACTCTTCGTTGTGAGTATTATTTTTGCTCCGCTCGAACATTTGACCCAAAAGGAAACTGCAGAGAAATGACTAGCTACAGCGTAGGTGTTGACTCCAGACTAAATACACTGCAGCGCCAAAAAAAACTGGTACACCTGCCTAACATTGTGTAGGTCCTCGGCGAGCACGCAGTAATGCCGCAACACGACGTGACATGGATTCGACTAATCTCTGAAGTAGTGCTGGAGGGAATTGAAACCATTAACTTGCAAGGCTGTCCATAAATCCGTAAGAATACGAGGGGGTGGAGATATCTTCTAAACAGCACGTTGCAAGGCCTCCCAGATATACTCAATAATGTTCATGTATGGGGAGTTTGGTGGCCAGCGGAAGTGTTTAAACTCAGAAGAATGTTCCTGGAGCCAGTCTGTAGCAATTCTGGACGTGTGGGTTGTCCCATTGTCCTTCTGGAATTGCAAAAGTCCTTCGGAATGCACAATGGACATGAATGGATGCAGGTGATCAAAATCAGAGTCGTATTTAGACGTATCACGTGTCCCACATCACTCCAACTGCAAACGCCCCACACCATTACAGAACCTCCACCAGCTTGAACAGTCCCATGCTAACATGCAGGGTCCATAGATTTATGAGGTTGTCTCCATACCCGTACACTTCGATCCGCTCTATAAAATTTGAAACGAGACTCGTCCTACCAAGCAACATGTTCCCACTCATCACCAGTCCAATGTCGGTGTTAACGGGCCCAGGCTAGGTGTAAAGCTTTTTGCTTCGGCTCCGAAAGCCCATATCGATGTTATTTAGATGAATGGTTCTCACTTTGACACTTGTGGATGGCCTATCACTGAAATCTGCAGCAGTTTGCTGAAGCCTTGCACTTCTGTTACGTTGAACGATTCACTTTAGTCGGCCGCAGCGATGTCGGAGATTTGATGTTTTACCCGATTTCTGATATTCACGGTACACTCGTGAAAGGGTCGTATGGAAAGATCCCCACTTCATCGCTACGTCGGAGATGCTGTGGCCCATCGCTCGTGCGCCGACTATAACACCATGTTCAAACCCACTTAAATCTTGATAACCTGCCATTGTAGCGGCAGTAACCGATCTAACTACTGCGCCAGACATTTGTTGTCTCATATAGACGTTGCCGACCGCAGCGCCGTATTCTGCCTGTTTATATATCTCTGTATTTGAATAAGCATACCTATACTAGTTTCTTTGGCGCTTCAGTGTGTTTCACCCTGCAGAGCTGCTTGTGCTCTTTTGAAACTTCCTGGCAAATTTAGACTTAGCGGTAGACCTCAAGGTCTTTTCCAGCAGGTTATGCAGGATAGCTTCGGCGAAGTTTGGAAACGGAGATAGAGGAACTGGTAGAAATGTAAATCTGAGGGCGGATCGTGAGTAGTGATTGGACTGCTCAGTCGGTAAGAGGTTTGCCCCAAGGACCAGTTTGCAAGTTACAGTTCTAGTTTGGGCACAGTTCTAATCTGCCAGGAAGTTTCAACTGACTGTTGCGATCGACTGTACTGCTAATCCGCCTATCTTGCCCATACCGCGATGCTCCTCTCCGCTGCGCTCGACACTAACTGAGTGCTGTGTGTTGTGTTGCAGGCGGGAACGTCGAGCCGGCGCTTCCACGCCGCAAGAAACACCCTGAGCTAGCGTACCGCACGCATGAGTTCCTGGCCGCGTCGGACGACTCTCTGGACTCTGCCGTTCCGGTGGACCGCGCCAGGGTCAGTATGCGCCGCTTTCCGGCCGCTTGCTCTGCAGAGCCGCTAGCTGGTAAGTGCTTCTGGCGCCATCTCCCACCCGTCAGCCCAGTGGCGCGTAAGTAGCCGACTTACTTCACTGGCAGCCTGCTGTGCTCGTCGTCGCAAATATGTTCACTTCCAGTTGTCCTACACACAAACACACACACACACACACACACACACACTCATGTCATTTAGTCACCGATTTCTCGAGATCCACGAAACAACTTGACTGCTGACGGTTTAAAGGTGCCCTGGCAACACTGCATCCCATGATACGGATATTAGGTAAACTGGAAGCCTGGCTATGGGCCAGTGCCATTAAGGTAGTCAATACGGGCTGTAGAAGGTGATGTGCGAAATTTTGAATAGGGGATCGCCGAATGATACATGCAGCCGCTTAACTGGAATGCTTAACGATTGTTGGCATCTCTCCTTTGCAAAGTGTGAGGTGTTGTAAGTGTATGCGTCCAAATAAAGACTGGAAGCGGAATGCGTTCTAGGTGCGAAAGTGATTTATTAACTACGTTCCAAGTGCCATACCAGGGAACTGGATGGTTCCGATTACCAATAAGAAAGTTTTTATTCTAAGTGCCATTAATATGGAGCCACCACTTTTTATTTGTGATACAAGTACAGCAATACAGCAGTAATAATTCTAACTAGTAGAGCTCTAGTCAGAAAAAACAGTATGTCATTTCTTTCACATTTTTACATGAGAATAACATTAGTAATGCCTGAAATTTTCGGGGAATGAGAAAACGATGATCATATGTAATTTCTTAAAATTTAAAAAAAATATTTTTTTAAAAAAATATTTTTTTTAATATTTTATTTGCCCAGTCGCTTACATTAACAGAAATTAAAATATGATAACTAAACTAGTTTCAGCTGCCAGTGCAACCATCCTAAGATCATGTTCTTATGAACTGCAAGTTGAACAAATCCTGGATGTAGCTGTAATAATCATATCATGCAATAACTTGCGCTTGTATAAGAGGAAAATTCACTGAAGAAAAAATTTTGGTTGCAACAGCACAACAAAAATAAGACTTGTTCTACACCATAGGTGTCAAAAAGTCATCGTGACACGGTGTAACTTGATGATAGCAAAATAAAATCCCTGTGTGTCCAGTTCGGCTAACTTGACTATTCAACTTGGCTAGGCAATCGAAAGAGTTTTGAAAAAAGATTTTTTCAATTTCAAGAAGTCGAAAAAATTAAATTTATAAAAAAATACCTCAATGTTGACTACTGGTTCTTAAACAACTCCAGTCTTGAGAGCAGATGTCGCAAAGTTTACTAAAAAACTGCCTGTGCCGTTGAGGAAGAAATGGCTACACCGTCAATAGGTGTTTCTGTTTTGAACTGATAAACATGGCTGGTCTTTCAGATGAAGTACGGTGTGGCTATTCGTAGCCAAAACATAACTGAAAATTTGACTACGACTTTATCACCCATGTTGCAGCACCAGTCACATTTCTGTTGTGCTGTTACAACCAAAGAAGTTTTCAGTGAACTTGTCTCTTATGCATGATATGGTTGCTAATGGTACACCCAGTATTTGTTCAACCTGCGTCTCGTAAGAGTATAGTCTGAGGACGGTTGCGCTCAAAGCCGGAACTAGTTTAGTCATCATATTTCAGTTTCCATATGCAGGGTTGTACCGTGATGATATTACAAACTTTCATGGATGATGGTTAAGATTAAATTATCAGATTGAGGTAAGTGACCCTGATCCGGAAACGACCAGGTCGAAATTTATATACGAAAATCGTTCTAATATCCCTGATAGTGAAATATATGTACCGGTATTGTTATTGCTAAGATTGTAAGGTAGACAACTTTCAGAAGTGGTAGCATGGGCCAAAGCAAGAAAAAAAGTCTAGCAAACATGAGCTCTAAAGCGCATATTTTAAGAGCTACAAGCACTTGTTCATCTTCACTACTGTGAGACACATCTCTTCTACTACAAGCTCTTTGGTTTAAATATTTTTGGAAGAGGTGATATGGGCCAAACCAAGAAAAAAAGTCTAAGTAAATATGGGTTCTAAATTTCATGCCTCAAGAGCTATGGGCACTTGTTCGGTAGAACAGATGTGTTTCACAGTTGCGAAGATGAACAAGTGCTTATAGCTCTTAAGGTACGCATTTTAGAGCCCATATTTATTGTGGTTCGTACCTCCACCTCTGAAAGTTGCCTACCGTACAATCTTCGCAACAAGAGTACCAGAAAATTTAGTTCTCTGTCAAAGGTAATAGAACGATGTTCGCTTCTAACTTTCGACATGGTCGTTTCCGGACCAGGGTCCCTTACCTCAAATTGATATGTTTCCTTCTCCATCGTCCCAGAAAGTTTGTGACATCCTCAAGGATCACGCTGTATGCAATCGAAAGAGTTTTCAAAAAAGATTTTTTCAATTTTAAGAAGTTGAAAAAATTAAATTTATAAAAAATATCTCAATATTGACTTCTGTTTCTTAAACAATTCCAGTCTTGGGAGCAGATGTCGCAAAGTTTACTAAAAAACTCCCTGTGCCGTTGAGGCTACACCGTCACATGGTCTTTCTGTTTTGCAACTGATAAACATAGCTGGTCTTTCAGATGAAGCACGGTATGGCATACAATTGCCAGTGCCTTTCCTCTTTTGAAAACATCGTCGTTTTTCCACTCTTCTGTTTCAGAGTTAAGAATTATTAATAGCTATTTGAGGTGGATAAGTATGAGAAACTTTGCATTGACATCAAATGTTTCAACAGCATCTCTAAAATCAAAGAAGTCAGTTGTATGCATTGGCATTACATGCCATGGATTTATAGGATTAGCTGACTAAATCTTGTGTAAATCTTGCGGACAAGAGCCTCGCTTACCTTTCATCGTTTCTCTGTAATTGTAAAATGTCTGTCGCTGCTGAAAACTTCTGTGCTATCTCTTCAAACAAACCCAGGGGAAATGGAGGACGTCTGAGCATGGCACTTGGAACCACTGCTTGGTACGAAGATCATGCACCTTCTAATAATGAATATTTGAAACAATTTCTCTTTGGTCTGACACATGGAACAAGTATAGGTATTGCAATAGAATGCCGAAAACACAATATCACTGGAAACATGTGTTTGAAAAAAAGTAGCACTTAGAACGTTTTCAGTTTCCACGCTTCGAATGTTCTTTGTCGTCTTTCCACAATCGCAGCAGTTGATGTGAAGGCAACATGTAAAATTACACAGTAGAGTACAACGTTGTATGTTCTTAGACAAATGTTGTATCGCTTGTTGAGGAACTACAGCACCATATCGTCCAACTTTTTTCTATAGGTCGGGAATAGTGTGACGGTGAGTTTTATAACCTACGTATGTGAGGTATCCCCACAAGGAAAGACAGATGAAGATAAATCAGGAGATCGAAGAGGCCACAACCTCTACGAAATCACTTGTTGATTATAACATTGACTTAGCAATGTCGTAACACTGCCCTGTTGAAACCAAGTGTATCTGATTTACAAGTTCTTGCACCATATGAGTCTAACACTCACTGTTCTCTGTGTCATCAACGCTTGTGAACAAGATTCGTCTACGTGACACTGCACAACAAACGCCCCCTTTTTTTCCGTGTGGAGGTGACTACTGTAGATGATATGGGTTTATCTACCCCAAATGCGTGGGTTTTTTGCACTCACGTAACTCACATTTACTGCAAATCAACGTGGAACCACGCGTAGTCAGACCAGACCGATAATCGAGTTGCACACCTAGCGATACAGATGACATGAACCACTTACAGAATGCCGCTCATCTTCCATAGTCTTCAGGTAACGACTCATCAACAGCACCAATTACTTAAACGCCCGCGCAGTGCCGTGTAGGCATTGCCAATGGAGAAACCAGACTGGCTGTAAAAGCCGACATACAGACTTCGTAGGAGTCAAGGAATACGCAGCTTGCACCTCGATGAACTTTCCTGGTGTCAACACTCTCTATGGATCACGTTTGGCTGCATCTGCTACGAGTTCCTGTCTTCTGAAACTTGTAGAGCCACCGAGAGATGCGGCACATTGATAACACACTTGATTCGTATTCGGGAGGACGGTGGTTCAAATCCTCGTCCAGTCATCAGGATTCCAATGCTATCCCAAAATTGATCAAGACAAATGCATGGGTGATTCAAAGGAGCGACTTCTTTCCCGATACTTCCCCAATTCCAAGTTGTGCTTCGTCCCTAATGACATCGTCGTCGACGGGACGTTAAGTTCTAAGCTTCTTTCCTTCCTTTTTTAGTACAGCCGCCTGATGGTGAACTTGCCTGGTGCATCCTCACCATACTTTTCTGTGAAGACGTTCTGAGCCTCGGTGTAACTGTGGCATCAAACGTCCTGGGGGACAATGACTGGCCTAATCTGCAACACATTTCTTCTTCAGTTAAACAAGGATGAAACCAGCAACAAAAAGAAATCGTTTATAACGTTTCAACACTTTATGAAACGTCGGACTAGTACTCCGACACCCCCATAACGGCCACTTTCCACAATTTTGGCAGCGCTGTAGGGTGTCCCAGGAGCGCCAGAGAAACAGGCGTCGAGTACCGCCCTCCGGAGACGACTAGTCCGTGAACAGAACACTACTTACTGTTCTTCAGTATACACATGGTACCCAAAAGAACACATTCACCAAGTCGCGAGATGGCAGGTCACAGAGCAGACTCTCCCTACACAGTCTAGCGCCAGACATGTGACTGCAGGGCAGGTACTGTACTAGTCGCATGTTTTCGGGAACTCTTAGAAAAAGTGGCAATGGGTTGTAGTTTGTGGTTGAGCGTGCATGTACAGTCGATGAATCTTCTTCACAGCTACGAAACGACACTACGGGTGACGTATAACTCCTAGCCCACATCGCGGAGACTTAGGTCGACCTCTAGCCCACCACTAACCTGGCCGTGCATAATGTCATCCTACTGACATACCTGTGCCATCCTGCTTCACTACGGCTCGATTATGGTGTTCCGAACCCTCAAACATGCAGATCAGTACACCCAAGGGAGAAAAAAATAGCAAAAAAGCAGTTGAGACTATTAAAACTTAGCGGCGAACATCTTGAGTACGTCATGTCATTTAAATATTCAGGTGTAATTCTAAGAATGGAATAGGTCTAATACTTAAAATGAGCACTAAGCAAGACGAATGAAAGACTTAGATATCTTGAAGCGTTTCTGGGAAAGTGCAGTGCATCTGTAAACGAAATCGCATGCAGGTCGCTCGTGCGATCAATTCTAGAGCATTGCTCCAGCGTTTGGAGCCTTTCTCAAGTAAGTGCGACGTCTCAGACATTGATTTTATTCAGAAACGTGCTGATTCGATCGTAAAGAAGTTGGTATAGCCTACACGAAAGTGTGGCAAAGATGCTCTTGAATCTTACATAAATGTTTCGAAGAGAGGTGGCTTAGTTCTCTCGAAACCCAGTTGGACAAATTGGAAAACTAGTATTCGTGGCAGACTGTAAAACTGTTATGTTGTACCATCGTATATCTCGGGGAGAGATCATGAGAATACAATAAGATAGATCCGGGCGCGAACAAACGTGTGCAGAGGGTCACTTTTCTCTCGCTCAATAGGTGAATTGGTAGAAGTGGAAAATCGCGTCAGCCACGTAGTGTGGAGTATGTCTGCAGATGTAGACACGGACTCCTGTAGCCACACTGAGCAGTCTCACCACACATCAGTCCGCACGGATTACCCACCAGCCAATGTGGTTTCGTGGTTCTCGAAGACCCCTTGACTTATGGACATGAGTGTGTGACGAACTTCGTATGTGGAACCTTCTTGGGAGAATTTCACCACGCTACATTCTTTAAATGCACCGGTTGAAATTCTCAGCAGTCTATCTACAAACACAGTCTCTAAGCATAGGAACCTGTTTGTTATATACAGTGAGCCTCAGGTAGAAGGGACATCTCTCATATTTCACAACCGCTTCAAGATATCGAAACTATGTTTTATGTGGTAATTCGTAACGGGCGAGTATTTCACCATGTTCTCAATGTAGATTTACGGAACGAGGCAGGGTTCTGGCTGAAACAATGGATTCACAAAGATGGGGGCTAAAATCCCTGATTCTCTCTTCCAGCCAAAACCAGCACGGTTACCCTTGACCAATTCTTCTCCTACGGTAGTCCAATCCGAGCTGGTATCCGTCTTTAATGTCTTCAACATTGACGGGCGTTAAATTCTAACCTTCCTACTTTAGCGTAGTTGCAACTTCTTATGAACGGAAACACTGAAACGTCGATGTCTCATTTGAAAGGAAATATGTCCTTCCTTAATATTATTCGTGAGATCTTAATAAAGGAAATTTAGCGAAGTGATGCTTTGTGAAAGTTCTCCCAAAACTATTCCGAAACCAAACATTGACAAAACACACACAGCGCTGTCTGTACTCTGGTATACCATGCCTGCGAGGCATAGATGGGTCTGAAATTGTGCTGTGTCGGCCTATTTGGCTCATATCCCTTCTTTCTTAGTCGAATTTTAATACCAAACGTAACATGTGTTATGTAGTACTCCTATTATTCAAGACCTCTCTTCGTTCTATTTGTAAAAAGAATACTCCCATATATCTTCAATATTTCATCAGATAAAAAAATTAATAGTATTAACTATACCACTAAATACTGAGCTTTTAAGTTATTATTCACTTTTTGAAAATATTATTTCGAAATATCTCGAACCGTTTGTGAAATATAAGGGGCGCCCTCATCACGTCTTAGACCCTATGTATATATCAACAGTTATAAAGCAGCACAAACCAGATAGGAAATAGTGGCATGCAGAGATCAATAACTCACAAGGGAAAGAAGTAATAACTCCAGCTGCGGGAATGTGTCATACATAGATTATCCCAGAAGCTGAAGGTGACACTGAATTTAAGCAACGAAGTACCTCATGAAGAAAGGCATGGTGTTGGGGGCCAGGAAAGTCCACCTTCCTTAAAAACATAATCACTGTGACTTAAATTATTCATGTTACATGGAAATGTTTGAGGTCTGCAACTTTTTTATGAAATAATTTCTACTGCTTCACTCACATTTTAGTAATATTTAATTAGCATGATTCGTTTCGGTGGCGTGCTGCTATCAGAAGGTCTTGATAGTTACATTTGCATTACGTTACATTACTCATAAGTATCATAAGGATTATTTGTTGGTTGTGCCCTGAGGTTATACATCGAAAAATAATCCTGTACTTAAAAAACATTTATTTTATTGCGTACTATAACTGGGTTTTATGTTGTGTGATTTAAACATACAATCCTCTTATAGTACACATTAAAATAAATGTATCTTCTCGTACAGGGTTGTATTTCGATGCGTAACCTCATCGGTACACCCAGCAAATGAATCTCAGCACACTTCAGATTAATGTAATGTTCATGTATGTGTCACTGCTCTTGATGATGACAACATGCAGCTGAAATGCGTCATGATAATTAAATAATAGTGCAAAATTGACGGAAGCGGAAGAAATTAATTCATAAACAATCACCGTGAGTCATCAGTGATTTCAGAGAACATCAGTGCGTCTGCCTCGTAGTCTGATATGTTACGTGACTGCAAATAGAAAAATATCGAGAAATACCCATAATTCATAAATTAGTTTTCTCGTACCTGCTATCAAATTTGGTTTGTGTAAGTGAAAAACTTCTCTTGGTCAAGAATGGGTCTATTCCATGAGATTCAGTCACGCATAGGTTCATAGTTTCGATGATACATTTCTTTATACAGGCCAGATACAGGAATGTGTTGTTATTACTGTTATTATAGTCTTATCGCCTCTGAGCATTCGCGCAACCTTCTCATTGTTGTTTCTTTCTTTGCGATGATGCTTTAACTCCTTTCTTTAGGCGTCTTTTTATTACGACACATTTTATACGTTGTTTAACTGACCCCTCTCAAACCCAATGGCGGCTATTGTCAGTAGCAGTTCATCAAGATGTTAAGACAATTTCCTGTCTTCTGATACACACGATTCTTCTTAATACGAGGTATCAATGTCTCTAGTGGAAACATGACAAAAAGACTACAGGAGATTCTGAATGAACATGGGCCTCATTTTTGTTTATTTGCCCGTTATCCAAATGCGATCATAAGTAAAAAAGTGGGGACAACAAGAGTTTTCGTGATCCAGCTTTATTCAACAGACAATTGTAATGATACGCAGCGGACGTATTGCTTCGATCGAGGTGTCCTGGTGTTGGAGAGCAAGCCTCAGATTCAGCCACAGAGAATCCCTAAACAGCCTGAGTTTGTTTTCGTCTCTAACAGTCTAGCCGTCCCTTTGTAATATTCATTGCATTTGTCGTGTGAAATGCTGATCGACCCTATCATTTGTGATTCTCCTACCACAAAATGCTTCTGTGATTATCTGCTGAGAAGTGAATCACTGACATGCTCTCCATATAGCCCTACCACACATATTGATTTCCATCTGTTCTATGGTAGGCATTTAGAACACTAACGGTCAGCCTATGTCTTTAACGTAGTTTGAGGACTCAAAACAGATTTCTTTTCTAATGACACCAATGTCTGGCAGTTATCGACGAAAACACTGCCATAATATGTCAGCATAATTACAAGTTTATAAGAGGTCTTACTAGGTAACCTTTTTAAGCATGCTCACAGCCAGATAACCTGGAAACTATATTTTCCTGATGCCTCTCATTTAGCTATGTCACTTCAGCGGCAACGAAGTGTCCAGGTAAACTGTCCCTCCATTAAAAATGCATAACGCCCACGTTATGTCTTTAGCTCTACTGACGAACTAATGATAAGTGGCATGCAAAATACAAACGAAAGTCGAGATCCAGTTCTTTGTAGAACTACCAACAACTACCACCACCTCTCTGGTTCAAGACTGCATGGTACCTGAAGAAAGAAGTAAGTTCTAAATGAAATCACAAACGATCATTTATGCAAGCAAGTTTTTATTTAATACTGTCATCAAGCCCTCATAACGTCAGCGACAGGTGAGAATATGAATGGAACAATGTTTTTTCCCCTTATTATTGTATACAATTTTAATATTATCCATTTGTTGCTAATAGTTAGTACGACCAGCACTGACTCGGTATGTCCTTGGAATGCATGCGTATAGTAATGCATCAGCTGATTTCTGAATACTGGTGAAGGAATGGCTGGCTCTTTCTTTCCGGAACCCCGACCGATAACCGCGATATCAGCCTGTCACTGTTCGGTGACAAAATATGTTGTGTGCCCCAAATCTTCAGCCAATTATGTGAAGTGCCTTTCCATTGCACAGCATTGCGGCCAGGGTGTAATTTGTCTGAGTGCACCCAGCGAAGAAAAAGAGGCCGCTATTATTAGCATCCTGCCTGCCACCAGGGACTTGAGTGCCGCCGAACTTAATTTACGTGCCTTTGTTCGAAAGTTGCAATTACACAGTAAGAATTCAGCGTTCTGCCCCATCTTCATGGTGTGAAATTAAAATATTTCATATTCTCTAAAATCAAAAGCACGAATACATGCTCAGTAATTACAAACGAATTTTGTGTCCAACTTGGCATCAATAGCTGGTGGACAGACCTCCCGTTCCTGAACCTAGTACGACATTTTATTACTAGCTTTTGTATCTCAATGTAGTCGTCCAGTGATTGAAAATAAAAAGAAACCTTCTTGCGTAGTTTTCCTGCAAGAAAAGACAAGTATTTCTTCAGTCGTTACCTTATGAATACCAAAAACCTATCGTTCTTTGAGTTTGTATACCTTACCAATATGTTAAATTTCTTTGCATGTCTAGCTTGAGAATCGTTTTCCTTCGCATGCGTACACAAATTTGCATTATTCTGTGACCACCGTATGCGCAGTGTGATGTGGTGTATGGTTACCGAGAAAAGGAAGTGTTCAACAGAGTAACAGATTACTTAAACGTTCTGGTCGTCTACAGGATGCAGCTGCAAACTAACTTGGGCTATTTAACACCAGTTGAACTACAAATTTTTTTATGCGTTTGCAGGATTACTGAAACCAAGCGTACCGGTACGGTGTTCAGTTCCCTCCTAACACGCGAAGAAATAGAATGCATTTTACCGCGCGTGCAGCCGGGTTTGTATTTCACTCTCCTCATTACACCAGGTCTCTACCGTAACAGTTGTCAGATGCATTATCTCTAGCGTTAAGGTAGATATTTGTAAGTTCGCTTTCTAAATGTGTGAGTGGATTCAATCCAAAGAAATGCTGTTAACTATATGCTTCACATTAGACGCCAAGGTTTAACATAACATGACGGTTCGTTTCTTGTTGCAAAGAAAATATTTTTGAAATTGAATTTTAGTTGTCCAAATTAGTCTAGTACGATATTCGGCTTAACGATTTATATTAACAGGGAGATCAAAACACGACGTACATCCGTTGCACCAGCAGCGGGTGAGTAGGAACGGGATGAGTTCGACAAAGAAGAAATGACGAATAATTGTTTACCGTATAGACGACTGACAGAAGACACGGGAGCAGACTTTTTTTTCAGCATGGTACGAGGGTCATTCAATAAGTAATGCAATACATCTTTTTTCTCAGAACATATTTATTGTTAAGAGTCAGAATTTTGTGATAATATGCATCAAAATGTCTTGTCCATGTTCTATTTTTCTACGTAGTCTCCATCACGTGTTATGACGGTGCGCCAACGTTGTGGAAGAGCGTGTATTCCCTGCTGGTAAAGGCTCTTGTCCTAAAAGAGTAGCCATGTTTTCACTGCATGACTGACACCTTCGTCATCTTCAAAGTGTGATTCCCGTAGAGAATATTTAAGCGGCCCAAACAGATGAAAGTCCGAGGGTGCCAGGTCTGGACTGCAGGATGGATGAAGCAAAGATGTCCAACCCAATTTGGCGTCGTGTTCCCGGGTTCTCAGACTTGTGCGTGGACGTTCATTATCATGTTGGAGCAAGATTTCTGCTGGATTCTTGTCCTATCGAACACGTCGGAAATTTATTCAGGGTCTTCACGTATGCCTCTGAATTGATGGTTGGCCCTCTTGGCATCACATCCACGAGAATGACGCCATCACAATCCCAGAAGACGGTCACCATGACTTTTCCGGCAGAGGGGGTTGTCTTCATGGGCGATGCTAGAAGTCGGTCAAGGGGGGGGGGGGTTAATTGGGGGGGGGGGGGAGCGAGGGGTGTTCAAGGGAATGGAATATCGCTTAACAAAAGGAGAGTTGGGGTCCTCAACCGACTAATTGGTAAAATTTGTTATAACAAAATTAACTGGGTATTTCCGTCTTCTGCCCAATTTGTCATGCTCATTCGTCTCTGTTTCTTTTTTACTGAATACGTCAATGATATTTTCAATGTCCATATCTCTTTCTTTATTGATATTCGTCAGAGCCAATCCATTTAGTCTCACCTGCCCCATTGTTTTACGCAAATAAGTCTTTATTCGTCTCAAAGTAGAGGAGCTTCGTTCAGGGGCGCTTTTGGTGACAGGAATAGTCCCAAATATTTGAAGTAAAACATGTACATTTGGGAAAAAACTTGTCACAGTTCTTTAAAACTTCAGTTGCCGTTTCAAGAGTTTACTTTCATCAATCCACTTTTTCTTCCATGGTTTCAGCTCTCCTTTCATTAAAAGCGAAGAACTCTCCAAAAACCGTTCATATTTCTCGGATGCCTGGATCACTTCATCCTCATTATATTTTAAACGGTATGCAGGAATGAGACCTTCAAGTGGTAATATGGTGCGAAAATCTTGGGCGTCGCCAGCACTGCAACGCGTCTACAGAAATGTGTGTGCCCGGGAAAATAATACCATTTGACCCAGGTGTCCGGCGATTTTGAAGTTTTTGTCTGGGGTTAGCAACTGAAGTGTTGGTAGGCGTACCCGGCATATTTAGCTTTCTCGATTATTGTAAGTGATAAATTAATATAAATCCAATGTGTATTAATAAATAATAAGACGCACAT
The DNA here is from genome assembly GCF_023864345.2 of Schistocerca serialis cubense. Classification (NCBI taxonomy): domain Eukaryota; kingdom Metazoa; phylum Arthropoda; class Insecta; order Orthoptera; family Acrididae; genus Schistocerca; species Schistocerca serialis. The sequence continues at coordinate 622,624,409 of NC_064640.1, read as the reverse complement.
TTTAATTTAAATGATATTTATTGGTTTAGATAGTAAACTATTTGCCGCTTTTATTCATTTGTTAAAATGTGTTTGAAATACATTGCTACATAATTATAAAAAAAATGGCTCTGAGCACTATGGGACTTAACTGCTATGGTCATCAGTCCCCTAGAACTTACAACTACTTAAACTTAACTAACCTATGGACATCACACACATCCATACCCGACGCAGGATTCGAACCTGCGACAGTAGCGGTCGCGCGGTTCCAGACTGTAGCGCCTTAAACCGCTCGGCCACTCTGGCCGGCTATTAAAAGAAAATGTTGAATCTAATTTCTGAAGTCATTTTATCCTGTGTAATATGATACTTTATTGGGGGAGGGGGGGGGACTAAAGCCCCCATGGCGCCCCCCTTGCCATCCCACCCTCCCCTGGTTGTCTTGAATTTCTTCTTTTGTGGTGAATGAGGATGATGCCACCCCATGGACTGCCTTTTTGTTTCCGGCGCAAAGTATTGTACCCAGCTTTCGTCCCCCGTAACGATCGGTGACAGAAAGGCCTGTCTGTCGATCTCAAAACGCTCCAACAGTTCAGATGAAACGGCCTTTCTTTGAATCTTGTGGTCCGCTGTGAGCATTCGTGGAATCCATCGTGATCACCTCTTTGAATATCCGAGAGTGTCGATCATTGCAGACTCTCTTCCAATGCTGACCGACAGCTGTATAGCCAATTGTCGAGATGTGATGCGCCGGTCGGCACGAATAATGGCATCCGCACGATTCAGCATGTCTGGCTGTCTGGAGTAGTGGCTGTGACAGGACACCCCGAACGTGGCTGATCATGGAGCTCTGTTTCCGCATTTCTTGAGGCTGTAGCTTTCTGTACCCATCGCCTAGCTGTACTCCTATCAACTGCAGCATCGCCATGTGCTGCACACAAACGTTTATGAATGTTCACCACGGTTCTTTTTTCTGCACACAAGAATTCGATTACAGCACGCTGCTTGTAACGTGAGTCGTATGTAGACGTCATTTTCACGCTGTACTACGGCTCTGCCATCTGCCAGAACGGTTCGAAAATTCACGGGCACACAGAACAAACATCAAATGTGAAGCAGAAACAATGACGTTTGTCAATATATATTAATGGCTTTTCAAAAATGTGAGGCGTTACTTATTGAACGACCCTCGTAAAATAATTATTGTGTTGGGATGTGGGAAATCATACTCCAGTCCGATCAGTGAAAATCTTCTCAAGGTGATATTGTTCCGGTATGTGATAGTACAATGGCTCACTCTCCACCAGTCTCTAATGCAGTCGATAAACATCAGTGAGCATTTGACGGGCACCAAACGCCCCTTCTCGTATCGTGCGCCGAGCCGCGCCACGCTGCTTGCCTACTACCTCCAAGTATCAGAAATAGCCAGTCGCTACCCAATCACTTGATATTATCCTTATTTTGCCGTCTCTGTTAACACACATCACGAACTGAATATCGCCACGGACTACTTCAACACTGCTCTCTCGAATGGGAAAACAGAATTCCACTTAAAATTTTTTGGTTGTAAAGAGAAATAAACCGTCGTGTTTCGTTGACAATGGGCGTCACGCATAATCAATTCGCGTATTTTAGGTTGACATCCACATCGCAAAAACTAAATTACAGATATCTGATGAAACGTGCGACGAATCACTCGCCGGAGAGAGGCCCGGTTCCAGAGAGGGCGTGGGCGTTGCCGGGGATCGATCTTGGGTATAAATAGCGGCGCGTTGTCAACAGTAGCGCACAGTTGATTCGAGTCCAGCCAGCGATCACGTCTGGGCTCGTCACTAGTTGCTCCTGAGGCAGGCGATCGACTCAGCCGCTGAAACAGAGTGGAGGAGTACGGAACCGGCAGTCCCGCTAAATTCCGTGAAATACATATTCTGTCGAATCCTCGGAAAATACTTCAAACAACGAACGTAATTCACACATAGCTGCGCAGTACAACAGTTCATAAACGGAACATTCAAGGTTCTTGCAGACTAAGTCACATCCGATTTTGTGGGTAAAGGAACACGTATGCTCAGAGCAGGTTTTTTTTCAGTTTGAGACTTTTTATTGCAAAGTCCAGTTTTGTACCATCTCTGGCAATGGAATGCCGCAACACATAGACGATAGTCGCCGTTGAAGTTTTAGCGATAATTGCTCCAACTGAAGTGCGAACCGTCTGCTTTCCATTGCAAAAACTAAACTTCGATCGCTCGTTTTGCCTCCACTAGAGACACGAAATTACGTTTCTTCTGTTCACAATACAAAATTTAGACTATCTAGGAAAACAAAGAGTCTTAGCGAAAGAAAAGAGCAATTTGCAAGCTAGACGATTGTAAATCATATGCAGGTTGTATCTGAACAGCGCTACACCGCTGTCTTGCAGTAACTACACAATAGAACTTCCTGTCTAAGAACTCCTATATTCGAAGCGACTTCCAAACTACCAGCGCTGGAATGGGTTTTGGAGCATATACTGTATTCATACATTATGAATCACCTCGAAGGGAACGATCTAAATGGGCTCTGAGCACTATGGGACTCAACTGCTGAGGTCATTAGCCCCCTAGAACTTAGAACTAGTTGAACCTAACTAACCTAAGGACATCACAAACATCCATGCCCGAGGCAGGATTCTAACCTGCGACCGTAGCGGTCTTGCGGTTCTAGACTGCAGCGCCTTTAACCGCACGGCCACTAGCGGCCGGCGGGAACGATCTATTGATACGTAATCAGCATGGTTTCAGAAAACATCGTTCTTGTGCAACGCACCTAGCTGTTTATTCGCACGAAGTAATGGCCGCTATCGACAGTCGTCGGTAACAGTACCATCGGCACTGCTCAGCGAAGGTATTGACTACGTCTTGCCGCTTGTGTACTTTACATACGACCAGAATTTCTTCGGGTTTTCTACCAAATTTCGAGACAATGTTTCGTTGTGGAACCTATTAAAGGCATCTCGCATTGAAGTCCGTGCCAAGTTTCGCGCGTCTGTAAATTTTAGCCAATCTTCAGGATTTCGCGTTCTTCTGAACTTCGCATGTTTTTTCCGTTGCCTCTGCAACAGCGTTCGGACCTGTTTTGTATACCATGGGGGATCAGTTCCATCTCTCACCAATTTATGAGGTATGAATCTCTCAATTGCTGTTGCTACTATATCTTTGAATTTGAGCCACTTCTCGTCTACATTCGCACAGTAAGTTCGGAAGGAACGGAGATTGTCTCTTAGGAAAGCTTCTAGTGACACTTTATCCGCTTTTTTAAATAAAATTATTTGCGTTTGTTTCTGGTGGATTTGGAAGAAACAGTATTGAGCCTAGCTACAACGACCTTGTGATCACTAATCCCTGTATCAGTCATGATGCTCTCTATTAGCTCTGGATTGTTTGTGGCTAAGAGGTCAAGTGTGTTTTCGCAACCATTTACAATTCGCGTGGGTTCGTGGACTAACTGATCGAAATAATTTTCGGAGAAAGCGTTTAGGACAATCTCGGAAGATGTTTTCTGCCTACCACCGGTTTTGAACAAGTATTTTTGCCAACATATCGAGGGAAGGTTGAAGTCCCCACCAACTATAACCGTATGAGTGGGGTATTTATTTATTACGAGACTCAAATTTTCTCTGAACTGTTCAGCAACTATATCATCGGAGTCTGGGGGTCGGTAGAAGGAGCCAATTATTAACTTAGTTCGGCTGTTAAGTATAACCTCCACCCATACCAATTCGCACGGAGTATCTACTTCGACTTCACTACAAGATAAACCACTACTGACAGACACAAACACTCCACCACCAATTCTGCCTAATCTATCTTTCCTGAACACCGTCTGAGACTTCGCAAAAATTTCTGCAGAACTTATTTCAGGCTTTAGCCAGCTTTCTGTACCTGTTGTTGTTGTTGTTGTGGTCTTCAGTCCTGAGACTGGTTTGATGCAGCTCTCCATGCTACTCTATCCTGTGCAAGCTTTTTCATCTCCCAGTACCTACTGCAACCTACATCCTTCTGAACCTGCTTATTGTATTCATCTCTTGGTCTCCCTCTACGATTTTTACCCTCCACGCTGCCTTCCAATACTAAATTGGTGATCCCTTGATGCCTCAGAACATGTCCTACCAACCGATCCCTTCTTCTGGTCAAGTTGCGCCACAAACTTCTCTTCTCCCCAATCCTATTCAATACTTCCTCATTAGTTATGTCATCTACCCATCTAATCTTCAGCATTCTTCTGTAGCACCACATTTCGAAAGCTTCTATTCTCTTCTTGTCCAAACTATTTATCGTCCATGTTTCACTTCCATACATGGCTACACTCCATACAAATACTTTCATAAATGACTTCCTGACACTTAAATCTATACTCGATGTTAACAAATTTCTCTTCTTCAGAAACGCTTTCCTTGCCATTGCCAGCCTACATTTTATATCCTCTCTACTTCGACCATCATCAGTTATTTTGCTCCCCAAATAGCAAAACTCCTTTACTACTTTAAGTGCCTCATTTCCTAATCTAATTCCCTCAGCATCACCCGACTTAATTAGACTACATTCCATTATCCTTGTTTTGCTTTTGTTGATGTTCATCTTATATCCTCCTTTCAAGACACTGTCCATTCCATTCAACTGCTCTTCCAAGTCCTTTGCTGTCTCTGACAGAATTACAATGTCATCGGCGAACCTCAAACTTTTTATTTCTTCTCCATGAATTTTAATACCTACTCCGAATTTTTCTTTTGTTTCCTTTACTGCTTGCTCAATATACAGATTGAACAACATCGGGGAGAGGCTACAACCCTGTCTTACTCCCTTCCCAACCACTGCTTCCCTTTCATGTCCCTCGAGTCTTATAACTGCCATCTGGTTTCTGTAAAAATTGTAAATAGCCTTTCGCTCCCTGTATTTTACCCCTGCCACCTTTAGAATTTGAAAGAGAGTATTCCAGTCAACATTGTCAAAAGCTTTCTCTAAGTCTACAAATGCTAGAAAAGTAGGTTTGCCTTTCCTTAATCTTTCTTCTAAGATAAGTCGTAAGGTCAGTATTGCCTCACGTGTTCCAGTGTTTCTACGGAATCCAAACTGATCTTCCCCGAGGTTGGCTTCTACTAGTTTTTCCATTCGTCTGTAAAGAATTCGTGTTAGTATTTTGCAGCTGTGACTTATTAAGCTGATAGTTCGGTAATTTTCACATCTGTCAACACCTGCTTTCTTTGGGATTGGAATTATTATATTCTTCTTGAAGTCTGAGGGTATTTCGCCTGTCTCATACATCTTCCTCACCAGATGGTAGAGTTTTGTCAGGACAGCCTCTCCCACGGCCGTCAGTAGTTCCAATGGAATATTGTCTACTCCGGGGGCTTTGTTTCGACTCAGGTCTTTCAGTGCTCTGTCAAACTCTTCACGCAGTATCATATCTCCCATTTCATCTTCATCTACATCCTCTTCCATTTCCATTATATTGTCCTCAAGTACATCGCCCTTGTATAGACCATCTATATACTCCTTCCACCTTTCTGCTTTCCCTTCTTTGCTTTGAACTGGGTTTCCATCTGAGCTCTTGATATTCATACAAGACGTTCTCTTATCTCCAAAGGTCTCTTTAATTTTCCTGTAGGCGGTATCTATCTTACCCCTAGTGAGATAGGCCTCTACATCCTTACATTTGTCCTCTAGCCATCCCTGCTTAGCCATTTTGCACTTCCTGTCGATCTCATTTTTGAGACGTTTGTTTTCCTTTTTGCCTGTTTCACTTACTGCATTTTTATATTTTCTCCTTTCATCAATTAAATTCAATATTTCTTCTGTTGCCCAAGGATTTCTACTAGCCCTCGTCTTTTTACCTACTTGCTCCTCTGCTGCCTTCACTACTTCATCCCTCAAAGCTACCCATTCTTCTTCTACTGTATTTATTTCCCCCATTCCTGTCAATTGCTCCCTTATGCTCTCCCTGAATCTCTGTACAACCTCTGGTTCTTTTAGTTTACCCAGGTCCCATCTCCTTAAATTCCCACCTTTTTGCAGTTTCTTCAGTTTTAATCTACAGGTCATAACCAATAGATTGTGGTCAGAGTCCACATCTGCCCCTGGAAATGTCTTACAATTTAAAACCTGGTTCCTAAATCTCTGTCTTACCATTATATAATCTATCTGATACCTTTTAGTATCTCCAGGGTTCTTCCATGTATACAACCTTCTTTCATGATTCTTAAACCAAGTGTTAGTTATGATTATGTTGTGCTCTGTGCAAAATTCTACCAGGCGGCTTCCTCTTTCATTTCTGTCCCCCAATCCATATTCACCTACTATGTTTCCTTCTCTCCCTTTTCCTACACTCGAATTCCAGTCACCCATGACTATTAAATTTTCGTCTCCCTTCACAATCTGAATAATTTCTTTTATTTCATCATACATTTCTTCAATTTCTTCGTCATCTGCAGAGCTAGTTGGCATATAAACTTGTACTACTGTAGTTGGTGTGGGCTTCGTATCTATCTTGGCCACAATAATGCGTTCACTATGCTGTTTGTAGTAGCTTACCCGCATTCCTATTTTCCTATTCATTATTAAACCTACTCCTGCATTACCCCTATTTGACTTTGTGTTTATAACCCTGTAGTCACCTGACCAGAAGTCTAGTTCCTCCTGCCACCGAACTTCACTAATTCCCACTATATCTAACTTCAACCTATCCATTTCCCTTTTTAAATTTTCTAACCTACCTGCCCGATTAAGGGATCTGACATTCCACGCTCCGATCCGTAGAACGCCAATTTTCTTTCTCCTGATAACGACATCCTCTTGAGTAGTCCCCGCCCGGAGATCCGAATGGGGGACTATTTTACCTCCGGAATATTTTACCCAAGAGGACGCCATCATCATGTAATCATACAGTAAAGCTGCATGCCCTCGGGAAAAATTACGGCTGTAGTTTCCCCTTGCTTTTAGCCGTTCGCAGTACCGGCACGGCAATGCCGTTTTGGTTTTTGTTACAAGGCCAGCTCAGTCAATCATCCAGACTGTTGCCCTTGCAACTACTGAAAAGGCTGCTGCCCCTCTTCAGGAACCACACGTTTGTCTGGCCTCTCAACAGATACCCCTCCGTTGTGGTTGCACCTACGGTACGGCTATCTGTATCGCTGAGGCACGCAAGCCTCCCCACCAACGGCAAGGTCCATGGTTCGTCTCGACGTCATCTAAGCTACTGTACCTATACTTGAATAATTAACGAACGTTGTTCTTACATTCACACTTTGCAATATTGCGGTCCGTGTAAATTTTTTCACCGACTTTGTGAATTTGAACCGCGTAAAATTAATAATTAAATCTTTTAGTTTCCCTGGTATTCTTACTGCGAGACTACTGTGCTTGTAAGTGCTAAGTTTAGATTGATTTTCAAACTAATTAGTTTCAAAAAAGTCTTTCTTTCTCTTCATTCATTCATTCTTCATTTTCTTTCATTTTCTTCATTCTTCTTTTTCTTTTTTTCTTCAAGATTAAATTACTAGTGTTAAGAAAGTGAGAAATTCCAAATTCTGGCTGACTAAGCCGGTGGTATAAGAGGGAGAGAGGATACTCAAAGTCTCTCACGACGTGCATGCCCTGTAGCTTAGGTGGTTCTTGTAGGCCAGTTTGAAATAGTTTCCTGACTTGATAGACCACTTGTGTCGTATATCAGGTTGTTCGTCTCGACGTCATCTAAGCTACTGTGATTCACTGTAAACTGTTACTGTTTACACCCTGTGTTTCCACACCTTGCATAATAAAATTATCTTTCTCCTATGCTTTGTTGGAAATAAGTGAAATAACTTTCACACCTAAAAGTATTTGTAGCAAGCCGAAAACTGAGTCATTCGCCAGTGTAAAGTAGTTAGATGGTTTCAAGTGATGTGTATGCAGTTAGGAGATTCGCTGTTGTCTGAACATATTTACTTGTACTACGCCCACATTATATTAGTCCTTAAAGCTCCTCGTTAAAATTTGCGAAAGAAATTAAAGATACACTTTGGAAACATCGGAATGGGGCAGGAACGCCACCATTACACGCAAGAAGCATGGAAAAAGGATGATTCGCGATAAACATTGGTGCACTTCCATAGTGATTCATCCTGCTTGGATGTTTACGTCGGGTCCTGGCAGAGAGGTCTTTAACCACGCCACAGGAACCTACTATCCGATCCAGCGTATTCATAGCACCACGCAGGTACACCAAAAATAAAATACTAAATACAGCGTTTTAATGTTGAGGCAGCCATACACGACGACGAAGTGCAAGTGTTACGCTGGAATGATCTGAAGAAGGCCATAACGGTAGAAGCCGGTAATTCCCGATATTAAATTCAAAATGTGTCTGAAATAAATAATTTCGCATAGCTTTCCAACAGGAACTACATCTCTCAATAAACTCTGCGTCCGCCCTTAATATTACTTTAAAGACATCGTTTCTGAAAATACAGATGTGTATAAGCACTAGTAATTATGGAATGTATAGTTGCGTTTTTTTCAGAAAATATGTGTTCGTAACTACAAAGTAATTGGGTTGAAATGGCTCTGAGCACTATGGGACTTAACATCTATGGTCATCAGTCCCCTAGAACTTAGAACTACTTAAACCTAACTAACCTAAGGACATCACACAACACCCAGTCATCACGAGGCAGAGATAATCCCTGACCCCGCCTGGAATCGAACACGGAAACCCGGGCGTGGGAAGCGAGAACGCTACCGCACGATTACGAGCTGCGGACTTCAAAGTAATTATGTGATTGTTTTTAGGGATAATAAACACTTTATATACCCTCGTATCGTCACACAGTTCGTCTCTTAATATCAAACATACTTTGTCCAAGTGTACAGAAGATATTAGAAAGTGACAGAAATCAGCAGCATCGACACATCGATACTGAAGTCGAATTAACATTTTTTTGAGCGCTATTTTGGCTTTACTGCACAGTGATATTCTGTGCAACACATAACGTGTCGTTAGAATATTTGGTGAGATTACAGACACTGAAAAGCGCCACAAGATCAGCAAAGTGAACGCTCTCACAAACCTGTTATACTGCTCTTATGTTCTTATGTAGCAGGAAGTCTACAGTACACGCCGATACACCAAAAAAATATAAATAAAAAATTACTATAAGATGTCCGTGTATTTAAGTGAAGATATTTTTGTACGGCATATTTGCGTGACGAGGAGGTCATACCTCGAAACATGTTGCATAAATAAGGCAATTGAAGCAAGGTGAAAAAGAATTGTGTCGGGTAGGGGTCCCCGTAAAATCTATTCATAAATGTTAGCAAAGTCACAGTTAAATAACCATCATCATGGATGGAAATGGAAAGTCACTCGGCGTTTTACACCCGAAGATATGTGACATCCACAAGGCACAGGACATAAGCGTCTGTTTTCTTTTTGCTGAGCCCCCGTTTTGTTTTGTAGTTCCATTCAATGAGTTTGAACGGGAACGTAGAGAGATGTGTAACGAGGTTAAGGGGCTCCCCCAGCTGCTGACAGATGGCACCTTACAGGGAGCCGTCACTCAAGCCTAGCGGTTATTTACATAGCGTGAGTCAGCGGCGGCGCTATTGTCCGGCTGTATTGATTTGCCGGCCTGACCCAGCGGCACACGCCCCCTCGACCGGCCGCCGCCGTTTGTTCTGTCTGCACACTTCTACCTAGCTGGAGTCTGTACCGTTACATCTGCTCATCTCAGCCACAAACAGTTTTACCGAGTAATGGCTGCTGTTTCAACATAACTGCGGTGGAATATTTCTAGCGAACATTTGAATATAAAATAACTTCATTACGTCCGTTGCGGATGACGAACTGCAAATGTGATTTAAATTGGCGATTTATGTAGGAATATTATGCAACCAGTCGCTTTTTTTAAATTTGATATGATTAATTGTACCACTAACTTGTTTTCGAGCCACTGCAGGCTCATCATCAGATGAAGGTGTTACAGGAACATTACCATGAGACACTGCAGTCACCACGACCCTATAGTTCTGCTGCACATGCTCCAGATAATGTTCCTGTAACACAGCCATCTAATGATGACCCTGTAGAGACTCGAAAATTAGTTAACGGTATAATCAATCGTGTCAAATTAAAAAAAAAAGGTTGTATAGTATGCTTACATAAACAGACAAAACAAAATTATTTACACATTAAATAAGTTTTGAGGAAATACATTTTGGGCAGGTCACATTTCCGCTTTTTCTCACATTACTCATACTTGCCTCGGTACCTACGCTACAGTAAAGCAATATGGTGATACTCAATGAGAACACATACAAGTTGCATCAACAACAGCCTTGTGTAGTTCACTGCAGGGTACAGGCCTCTTCCTGACCTCTCCTTGCACACCGTCAAATGGATTTTGTTACTTCACGTCATCAATTCATTTTCCATTACGTCGTGCTTTAGTTTCTAAGATAGCACTAGCAACCTAACACGGAATCTCCGTACTACATTTCCCATAATTTCTTCTCGTTATACACCCAGCCAATCTCTATTCCGTCTTCGTAACAATCACTATTACGTCCTAGATTATTTTCTCTTATCCCTCCTTGCTATGCCCAATATGCAACTTTCCATTGATTATTGGGCAACCATCTGTTTTTAAACATCTCGGACATTTAACGTTTGTATAGCTTCTTTGTTAATCTTTACTATTTTCTAATAGGCATACTGATTGTACATAATTTTGGTCTTATTGTATTTAATGGTCAGGTCTATTGCTACACTTGCTATATTCAGTTCATGCATATTTTACTGAAGTTGTTCTGGATCTGAAGCAAGCGAAACAATTATTTAATGGAAACCACTCCAGCTGCTACTGAGATCCTTATAGAGTCGACTATTGGTTTCGATCTTTACATTAGGCAAATTTCAAGTGGTTCTGAAAACTGCCATAAGAATAATAGGCTTATAAATATTGTATACACTGAGGTGACAGGTCATGAGGTACGGATGTGTTAATATACAGAAGATGGCAGTAGTGTCGTATGCTGAAGGTATAAAAGGGTTGGTGGAGCTGTCATTTGTACTCCGGTGATTCATGTGAAATGGTTTACTGCTGCACGGCAATTAACAGAGTTCGAGCGCGCAATGGCAGTTAGAGCTAGACGCATGGGACATGCCATTTCGAAAATCGTTACGGAATTCAATATTCCAAAATCCACAGTATCAAGAATGTGCCGAGAATACCAAATTTCAGGCATTACCTCTCACCACGGACCAAACAGTGGTCAACGACATTTAGTTAACGACCGAGAGCAGCGGCATTTGGGTAGAGTTGTCAAGTCTAACAGACAAGCAATGATGCGTGAAATAACTGCAGAAATCAATGTAGGATGTACGACGCACATTCCGTTAGGATAGTGCGGCAAAATTTGGCATTAATTGGCTATGGCAGCAGACGCCCGACACGAGTAGCTTCGCTAACAGCACGACATCACCTGCAGCACCTCTCCTGGGCTCTTAACCATATAGGTTGGACCCTAGACGACTGGAAAACTGTGGCCTGGTCAGATAAGTCGCGATTTCATTTGGTAATGGCTGATAGGCTTCGAGTGTGGCGCAGACCCTAAGAAGCCATAGATCTAAGTTGTCAACAAGGTATTGTACAAGCTGGTGGTGGTTCTATAATGGTGTGGGCTCTGTGTGCGTGGAATGGACTTGGTCTTTTGGTTGATCGCTTCTTGGAGACCATTTGCAGCCATTCATGTATGTTATGTTCCCAAACGACGATGGAATTTTTATGGATGACAATGTGCCATGTCACCGAGCTACAATTGTTCGCGATTGGTTTGAAGAACATTCTGGACAATTCGACTGAATGATTTGGCCACCGAGATCTCTACTTCCTGTAGGGAGAGAATTTAAACCTAAAATAAAATAGTTGGTGTTCCGGTTATTTTTCACTCTGTTGTTTCTCTCTAACTCCCTGAACCACTACCACCAAAAATAAAAGTAAGTTGAAGCAAATTTCAGTTTCCCACACTCATCACATTCACGAATAATACGTTTTTCAACTAACAAGCACGCACATTTCCCGCTAATTAGTATAAAAAAAGCGCTTAGCGCAATCAATAGAGATGTGTTGACAACAATATCAATTATATAGTAACAGTAAGTTAAGTAAGAAAACAATACAAAAGTGAAAAATAGCTCATACACCATTAATTTTATTTTAGGCCCAAATTTTCGCTCTATAGAACCTACATACTGCAAAAAAATCGTCATTCCTTGCAGATGACAGACTGTGTTGCCAAATAGCAACATTAATAACAAAATATGTTTTAAGGTGCTTGCTTTTGTTAAAACACATTTTATGTGAATATGATGACCACAGCACTAACTTGTATGTATTCTCGTCGAAAATGGTTCAAATGGCTCTGGGCACTATGAGACTTAACATCTGAGGTCATCAGTCCCCTAGAACTTAGAACTACTTAAACCTAACTAACCTAAGGACATCACACACAACCATGCCCGAGGCAGGATTCGAACCTGCGACCGCAGCAGTCGGGCGGTTCCGGACTGAAGCGCCTAGAACCGCTAGGCTACCGCGACCGGCTTACTTGTTGTTCGACGCTAAAATAAAGGCAATGTCACTTATGACGGTAGAGAGAAAGAAACGAGTAATTGTGCTTTCCTCAGGTGTAGTCTTCAAAACATATTTATTGTTCAAGTGAAATCGACGCAAATAGTTTCATACTGGAAATTACCTAAAATGAATTTTGGTTATATGTCAACAGAAAATTTCCTGAAATGTGATTTCAAGAGCCTGGAGACTAATTACGCTCATCGACAAATTCGTAGTTTCATACCTGCTCTCCGAGTTGCCGAGCCACACGCCGCGTGTTTAAATGATAAATTAGTAAGTAATAACAGACAAAAATAATGTTTTGAGCAACAGTGCGGCGAATGGTGCGACATAGTGACCTATGTCTTTGCCTTTAGACTAAATTGACAACCAATCTCTCAACTATTCCGATGTTGAATGTTTTATATCAATGGCTGTCTAGGACATACTCAGGTATCGTTTTATTTCCATACTCTCATACTACACGACGTGCTACGAATGTTCACGCAGGTGTCTAAATTGATCCCGGCTGGTTTCGAACAACAAAAGGTTCATATTATGAGGTGCTGGTGTGTCCCCTAGAATGGAACAGAGGGAGTTGGTACGTTTTGCACGATATGACCGCCCGACCAACCAGATTTAGATTTCTCGTGATTCCCGTAAATCGCTTAAAGACGTTGAACACTAGTCTTCTTTTGTTCCCTTCTTCCCACAAATCGGTGTGATTTATATAACAGTAAGGTTCTGAACTGATGCATGTACATAAAATGATCTGCGCGTAATATCAATTAAGCCTAAAACATCAAATTCTCAGGGATATTGTAAAGTCTTGCGAGGCTTATTTTCACTGTTGCAGCGCGCACGCCTTATCTCAATGTCACCGAACTGAATGTAGGACACTGAAGAATAGAGCTACAGAGAATCGAACGCTGCTGGCAAAGGCACTGGTGGCCACGAAGCCGTACGATCGAGGTGGCTCCGCTTACACTTCCGGGGGCACCGCAGACTTCGCTATCGAACTGCATTGTCCACCAGCACTAACATTAATCAGTGGAACAGGATCACACCACAACAGTTCCCTGCAAATAAAACAAGGTGATCAAATAAAAATGGCCCAGAAGATATACGTGAAACATTTATTGCGACAGTATCAGTTGCAATTTGTCACAGATGTTAACTAGGTTCGATCACTTAATGATCACTTTCGTGTCTGATTAATCACAAGTTGTGGAAAGTGTCAAAACTTTTAATAAAAGAATGTAGCCATTAGCTGTAAAATAGAAGGAGCAGTACTGTAGCAGACTTGTGACAACATTCAGTGGAATCCAGCATTTTACTCAGCATTGACCACTAATTGATGTAACAAGTCTGTTACTGAGCTGTTCCTTTTATTTTACGACTAATGACTGTGTTCTTTTATGAAAAAAATTGACTTTTCATAACCCGTGATCGAAACTAGTTATCATGTGTGACAAATTGCAAACTGAGACTTGTACAATAACTATTTTAAAGAATATACAGGGTTATTACAAATGATTGAAGCGATTTCACACCTCTATAATAACTTTATTATTTAAGATATTTTCACAATGCTTTGCACACACATACAAAAACTCAAAAAGTTTTTTTAGGCATTCACAAATGTTCGATATGTGCCCCTTTAGTGATTCGGCAGACATCAAGCCGATAATCAAGTTCCTCCCACACTCGGCGCAGCATGTCCCCATCAATGAGTTCGAAAGCACCGTTGATGCGAGCTCGCAGTTCTGGCACGTTTCTTGGTAGAGGAGGTTTGAACACTGAATCTTTCACATAACCCCACAGAAAGAAATCGCATGGGGTTAAGTCGGGAGAGCGTGGAGGCCATGACATGAATTGCTGATCATGATCTCCACCACGACCGATCCATCGGTTTTCCCTTACAGAGGCATCCAGAAGCTTTAAACTGCGCATACCATCGCTGAATGGAGTTAGCAGTTGGTGGATCTTCGTTGAACTTCGTCCTGAAGTGTCGTTGCACTGTTATGACTGACTGATGTGAGTGCATTTCAAGCACGACATACGCTTTCTCGGCTCCTGTCGCCATTTTGTCTCACTGCGCTCTCGAGCGCTCTGGAGGCAGAAACCTGAAGTGCGGCTTCAGCCGAACAAAACTTTATGAGTTTTTCTACGTATCTGTAGTGTGTCGTGACCATATGTCAATGAATGGAGCTACAGTGAATTTATGAAATCGCTTCAATCATTTGTAATAGCCCTGTACATTTGCTGCATCTCTCGTGACAATATATGATCCGTTATCAAAAGTATGCAAGCCTGCCACGAAATAATGTCGCGTAGTCAATGGACAGGATAATTGGTGCAAATGATCTTCGCTGACGTCACACGCTGCGCTGTGTCCAACTTACCGCTTAACAGGAAGGCGACACTGATTTCATATTCGGGAGGACGGCGGTTAAAATCCCCTTCTGGCCATCAAGATTTAGGTTTATTGTGGTTTCCCTAAACCGCGAATACCGAGACGGTTCCTTTGAAAGGATGCGACCACTTTCCTTCCATCTGTCCCCAATAAGAGCCTGTGCTCCCACTCTAACGACATCGTCGACAGTGCGTTAAACCTTACTCTTCCTTCTTTCATTGTTCTATTGTAGTTGATTCAATGGGTGGGAATTACTGGAGTACAACTGACTTGCCTCACAGGTGAAAATCGCAGTGAGACAGATCAGGTGATTTTGGGGGCAAGGAGATTCTACTGTCGTTGCTGACTGCCCTCTCATTACCGAAAAACTAATGAACTCGTGCCAAGGTAGCAAGTGCGGTGTGTGCAGTTCTCCATTTAGACAGTTATTCATCCTCTAAAAAGCTTTGTGACGATCTGCCGAAAGCGCTCTTCTGACCAGTTCAATTTAAAGTTTTTACCAAAGCTTAACAAACAACCGTTCGCAGGGTGGTAAGTGCTATTCATAGACCCAAACGTCACGCGACAATAACTTAGCGAACATTACTTGCTATTTCTAACAGTATCGTATAACAACTCTTTCAACTTATTTCATGGATGCTGTTTTGATATTAATTAGTTACTTACTTACTTAGATTTACTTTCTCCAACGCTAGGTTGCGTATCGAGTAACACGTTTCCTCCACTGAAATCGAGCAGCTGCCACTTTGTTAAGATTCCTACAATCTCATGTCCATATGCTGTTGATCCTTCGCAAAAGTTCGTTTCCAGGTGTTACGAGGTCATCCTCTACTTCTGTATACATTCATAGGTTTCCACACCTGTATGATGTAGGAATTCTTCCATCTTTCCTGCGTACAACATGCCTCGCAAGCTTCAGTCTTCCTTCAATAACGATTTTGTGCCGGCTGCGTAGACCACTTCCTTTCAGCAGTTCTTTATTTGAAACGTGATCATGATAACTTACCTTCAAGATTCGCCTGAGACATCGTTGGTGAAAACCTTGAGCTTGTGTGTTGATTTTGCTGACATTCTCCAGTGCTCGTTCGAGTATATGTTCGTCGGTAGAATGATAGAGGATTACAACCGCAACTTTGTGGACATACTTTCAAAGTCTAATTGCCATATCGATCATATTCGTTGGAAGAATGAAGACGGTTTCTCAATTCTGCTGCTGGATGGCTTCAACAGTGGCAGCGTGTAGTAGCATGGTCTGATGAACCCAGTTCCAGTTGGGTTGGGTGTGTGAGACTGTGGCGAGTGCTCTATGAAGCTATGAATGTTGAGCCTCAACCAGTGTGTGTCCAGGTAGGAGTTGGAGCAGGTACGGTCTAGGCTGTGGGCAGTGTTCAAACAACTGCAGTTAGGTCCTACTGCCGGTTTGCAGTTGGGCTGGAAGTCTGGGAGAAAAAATCCTACATATCATTTTCATTTCATTGTAGGGAGACACACTGTCCGAGACTCCACCGAGACTTTCACCGCAACGAGTCCTAAATTAATTTAGTTGATAACATTGCTTTCAGCACAATTTTTTGACGACTCATGAAGAACGCCAGCGGCATGAAACGAATCACAAATAAAGAAATGTAAATAATAACACACACACTGGTTGTGACTTTACTCATGCAGGGTTATTTATAACTATTGTGCGTATTGTATATTGTGTATTAAACCGGGGACCTAGAAACGACGGAGAGGCTTCGTCCCACCGTGGCACTCAATTGTTCACAACCCTACAACAGGCCACAGGAGTCCACCCACCCCACCGCAGCCCCACACCGAACCCATGGTTGTTGTGCGGTTCGGCCCCCAGTGGGCCCCTCCGGGAACGTTTTATACCACACGAGTGTAGCCCCTAATGTTTGCGTGGTGGAGTAATTATACCGTACGCGTAGGTGGAGACAATGTTTGTGTAGCAATCGCCGACATAGTGTAACTGAGGCGGAATAACGGGAAACAGCCCGCATTCGCCGAGGCAGATGGAAAACCGCCTTAAAATCGATTCACAGGCTCGCCGGCACACCGGACCTCGACACTAATCCGCCGGGCGGATTCGTGCCGAGGACCGGCACGCCTTCCCGCTCGGGAAGCAGCGCGTTAGACCGCGCGGCTAGCCGGGCGAGCTTGGGCGAGCTTATTTATAACTACGTCCGGGGTTCCAGAAGATTACTGTACGAAAACTACAGGATTGGACAAAAATACAGATACACTGTGAGAAATGTGTGCTTGAACATAAATGCAGATTCTAGCCAAGCCTGTTGGCTTTGCTGTTGTATGTGGCCATGAACGGCATCTGTCCAATGTCCTCACTACTTTGATAGTGTCAGTCGTGGTCAGAAAAGTGTTCTGTATAGTTGTGAGTGCAGTATGTCGGAGCTAAGTGAACACGGACGTTTGCAAATTGTTGGCGCTAGTATGGTGGCTACTTCCGTAACCAAGGCAGCGGTAGTGTTTAGTGTTTCAAGAGGCACCAAAACGAAGGTTTATACCGCATACAGGGAATGCGGAGAAAGATCATCCGTTGGGTCACAACGCGGACAAAAGTGTGTGTTGAGTGATCGTGACGGTCGGTCATTGAAAAGAACGATAACAAAACGTAGGACGACATTCGCAAAAGTCACTGAAGAACTGAATGTCCAACCTACGAACCCTGTCAGCACGAACACAACACGAATGGAGCTCCAGAATCAGAGAATTGCAGGGCGAGCTGGAATTCCAAAACCGCTCATCAGTGACGCAAATGCCGGTAACAGGAAGACGTGTTGCCGACGCAATAAAATATGGACTATGGAACAATCGAAGAAAGTCATGTGGCCGGATGAGTCTTGTTTCACATTGTTTCCAACATCTGGCCGAGTTCACATTCCAAGAGTGAAACGTGGCGGCTGTTGGTGATGAATTGGGCGACCATATCGTGTTTTGCCATGGCTCCACACTTACTGTCCAAGGTCGCATTCCTGCCAAGGATTATTTGACAATTTTGGCTGATCAGGTCCAACCCTTTGTACAATGTTTGCTCCCCAGTGGCCATAGTGTGTTCCAAGAGGAGTGGATCCTGGTTCTTGCATCCTTCAGAGCTGATTTTGTGATCACGAGGATGAATTGTCACAGCTTCATCCGGCTGCGGCAGTCACCAGATCACAATATTAATGAGCCTGATTTGAAGAAAATGGTGTGTGACCACTATCCGCCTCCATTCCGGTTAGCTAGACTTGACAATATTTTGGAGGAATAATGATATGAGGTTTCATTGAAAGCCATATACCACATGTGTTTATCCATTCCGAGACGTCTGGAAGCTGTTTTGAATGTCAACGGTTTTCGTATACCGTATTAGTCGTGGTAATGTGCTGTATTACCCAAATAAGACTGTAGGATTATGGAAATCGATCAACATTTTGTAATGCCTTTGTTGCACTATAATCTGAGAAGACATATTTCCACGTTTCATGCACACTGCTAATGTCTTATCACCATTTAATTTCAGCCCCACAGAACCGGCCATTCCATGCAGCTTGACAGTGATGAATTGTTATTTTTGTGGTGTTTCTGCCAGAAGAACGATGTCATTAGCAAAATTCATATCTATAAGCCTAGATCGTTCATTTCAATGCATGTCCATGTTTTAGTTGTCCATAGCTTTTCTCATTGTGAAATCCACCACTAATATGAAAAGGAATGGTGACAGGAAACATTATTGTTTGACGCTTTTCAGAATGCTAAATGAAAGGACGTTTCCATCTTCTATTGTTATGCAGCATCTCGAGTATAGATACAGGTTTCTGGAAACATCAGTGAGGTGGTCAGGAGTAAAGTATAGGCTTACAATGTTCCGCAATGAGTGTCGGCGCGTTTTAAAAATGAACGAAGTTTAGATACATATATGAAGATGGTATCTGTTCTTTCGGACATGTCCGTTGTTCTCGTAGTCGACAATCTACTACTGCTTGTATCCTTTTTAGAAAAACGAGGCAAAAGACTGCCTGGCACCGAGAGAAAAGTGATACATCTCCAGTTTGTACTTTCGGTTAGATTTCCTATCAAGTAAATGATTTTAGCTGACTGAAAATTACTGGGCACAATGACAGTTTAGATATCAATAAAATAGGAATTCCTCAACAAATCTAACTGCGCCATCATAATCATAAATCAGTGAACCAAAAATTTAGTATATAAATCACAATAATTTGTAAAACATAGCCCATGACGCAATTTTTTATTTCTAATAGGCAATTATTCGCCAAAAGTAAATTTCAGACGAAAAAGAAAAAAATTCTATTAATTTACTCTAAAAGTGATACCAGGACAAAAGGAGACACTCCATTTAGCTACATTTTATTCGCTGTATTTTCCCCAGTGGACCAGGACTGATAATTTGCAGACGGCAGTTCGGCAGCCGATGTTAACACGCCGTAAGCGACCAGCCGTGGCTACTCCACTTACATACACGCAACGCGGACAAAATCGCGTGACTTGTCGACGTACGATGCAGCGTGTTATCATCCAGTCCAGCAGAGCAGTTGCACTCTCGTGTGTGTCTCACACATTCAGCACGTGGAAGCCACTGTACTTCTTCAGTGATAATGGTAGGCTTTAGGGAGCCACGGCTCTTCAAATAACACTGTACAGCTTACTTCGCTGTAACTGGGTGCGGCGTCAGTTATTTTTGTCAAAGCTGAGATTTACTAAGTGCTTATACATTTTGAATACTTACTCGCGCACTGACGAAGCGGCAAGTTTAACTTTAAAGAGCGTTAGTGAGACAGGAAGCGATTGAGTTGTATGTTGTTGTTTCTGCGCTCTTCAGTCCGAAGACTGGTTTGATGAAGCTCACCACGCTAGTCTATCCTGCACAAGCCGCTTCATTATTGTATAACTAATGCGTACTACGCCCACTTGAATATGATTATTGAACAACGTATTCATGAAACCAGATTGAGTCCCAACTTTACTTTCGATTAGGATAGAAACTGAAGCAATGAATTAAAGATTGTGCCAATGACAGGACTGCTCTCTAGGTTGGTGGGTTGTCGACTACACCATCCTGCCAGTGTGGCTAACAGCGCGGCACGGCTTAGCTAGTCCAATGCCCTCCCTAATGCAAACGTCAGTTTACGCGTCAGCCCATCCTGATTTTCCCCTTCTTAAATTGCCAGTATTTCCCGTCAGCCCATCCTGATTTTCCCCTTCTTAAATTGCCAGTATTTCCGAGGCTCTCCTCTATTGGAATAGCGCTCCAGCTTTGTAGGTAATGGGGAAATCCTGCCAGAGTCAGGGAGAGCATTGGACTAGGGTAATCACCTGCTACAATGCCACGGTGGTGTAGTGGATAACACAGCTGTCTAGTAAGTGGGAGACCTGGGTTACAACCCCTGCCTTGGCACAACTTTTAATTCATTTCTTCAGTTTCTATCCTTATCACTGTTCCCTGAAGTCAATCCTTGATCTCCCTCTACAATTACTGGTGCCACACTTCCCTCCATAATCATATCTTTGATGCCTCAGGATATGTACTATCAATCGATCTATTCTTTTACTAAAGTGGTACCATAACACTCCTTTCTTCCAAGTTCCATTCAGTACCTCCTCATTACTTATACTATCTATCCATTTATTCATTAGCATTCATCGGTAGCACGACATTTAAAAAATTTCTGCTCTTTCCTATCCTGCCTATTGTCCACATGTGACTTCCATACTGGGCAATGCAGCAGACAGCTACTTTTAGAATTGGATTCGTACCACTTCAGTTTATATTAAATGTTAAGAATTTCCGTTTTTCAGAAGAAGGTTTGCTTGCAACTGGCATTCTGCATTTTGCGTCCTCTCTACTTCGCCCATCGTCAGTTATCTTGCTGCCAAAACATCATTACTCTTCTACAACTTTTAGTGTCTCATTTTCTAATCTAACGCTAAGTTCGTTCATTCCACAGTAAATGCATCGGAGTTAGAACGCGAATAAAATCACAAGCGTATCAGAATGCGTAACTGAAATAGCTCAGTGACTCACCTATAAAAAATAACTGTTCGGTGCGACTAACTCAAACGTAATCATACCTAGCCGTGTTCTGGAGAACAAGGCGTACTCACAGCTCCGCAGCGAATCCCAGAACGACTTAAAAAAGCGCTGGGTAACGGCCGTTGCAGCTAGGATCCAGCAGTGTGTGGGCGGACCTCTAACCAATTATAGGGACGAAAAGTGCAGGAACTGAAAGGTAACAACGTTACCAGACGTCTTTGAAGGAACTCTAAAAGTTGGAAACTCAACCCGATAGAAAAGAAACTCCCTGCCTCACCACCGGCATATTTGAAAACTTACTCTCGTAAAACAGGTGACTGGTTATCAGAGTGAATACAACACGTTGTCTCCATACCCACTGCCTTTCAGAAGGTTTTATCGAATAGCACAGATAACACCCGTGTAACCTATAATCGAAATAACAAGGCAATATGAGTTTTGGAAAATGAAACTGGGCTAAAGTAGACCCCTTTCAGTATTTTAAATAAATTCACAAAGTTTGAAGTACAAAGACGCCCACTATACTGAGTCTTCATCCGATAAAAGAAAGGTATTTTCTGGAGGATCTTGTAAATCTGCTCGATCAGAATTGTATCTGAGATTACATTGTACAGACACTAGTTTTTCTGTCCGCCTGCCTGTTACGGATTTTTTTGTGAATCCGGCTATGAACGGAGCAGTTGTGTCCTGGCGCATTCTGGATTACAAAAAACACGAATGTTGCTTAGTAGACAGTCCTGGCCACCAGGATGGCGAAGACACGTTACTAGCATCAGCTCAGAGACAATCTTTGTAAAGAGAGCAACACCATCTCGAAATTCCGCTAGACTTACCGCAATAATTCCCGAATCAGATTAAAGCAAATTACTCAGTGTTGCTATATAGTCCTCTACTTGACTTCTTTCATCTGCAATAAGAGCTACTCCCTTGTACCAGAGTCGAGAAGGGCTGCTACTGTGTGGATTGTTTTGCACATAAATTCTTTCCAGCATTTCAGTGCTACTTTTACAACTCCTTGGTCTGCTGTAGAAAATATTTTGCTCCGCTTCAGCAGCCCTTCTAGATTTGCTGAAATCCCAGCAAAAACTCACGTACTTCAGACAAAACGGTATTGTCTGCTTCTGATCGCGTTGTAGCATCATACACAGCTTTCAGTAACTACAAGGCCTCTTACAGTTTCTGCAATCTCTCATCCTTCATCACAGCGGTCTCCCCGGCCTTGGAGAACTGTACGTTAGTGCAAGCAGTTGTTTCCAGTGCAGCTTCCACGTTGGTTAACAATATATCAAAACATATTGCTACAGCAGCCCAGCGCGTCCGAGATTGAAATCTGAATGCGACAGATTATGTACTGTATTTCTCTTTCCGCTTACCCTAAAATATCGCATTAGGGGTATGGCTGAAATTCAAAGATGTAATCATTGTTTTAGCTAATGGTTAATGTAATGAAGTTTTTCTGGAGCCATAAAGTCTCTTATCATAAGGTTGAAGCTGTGTGCTGCGCAGCCTATGCTGACGATATGCATATATTGTTGGTGTAAACTGTTGCCTGCAGCTAGCCTATTTCGAACATTGTTATAACAGCAACGAACTTCTCATTGTCTCGCTCACCGATAAGGTCGATGATGGTATCTAAACAGTATCGAGCAAGTTCCTTTTGCGCTCAAGGTCGGATGATCTTGTAAAATACTAGCTCCAGAGTGGTTATTACGAAATTAACAACACTGTGACCCGATGCATGTGTCTGACCATCCACATATTATTAATACGATCGAATGTGACTTCTCATCTTCTGCATAAAAGTCTCGTGCACACACTGGTTTTCAGTGAATAGAAGGATTCCCTCAAGGTAATGGCTTATAACTAGGTCTTATCTTCTGGAAGGATTCTCACCAGTATTTGGATCCTAACAGTGAATGCGGAACGCCTGTTGCATACACGTCTCGTGCAATACTTTCGCCAGCTCCTTCGTCTGTGATTATTGTGGACGGCACGGTAGATGATGTTATGAGCAACAGTACATCTGTCCACTTAGATGGTTCTGTAGATCATGACCTATTCGCTAATGTAGAAGGTCTAGGCTCAACACTACTTATCTCAACTTACATTTGTGACTGCCTCCGTTCATATCTTGTTGTACGCCGTGACGACACCATGCATTTAATAGAAGAAGGACATACCTGACGTTCACTGAGATGCTGGCTTTTATATCTGGCTTCTGTTTTTCCATTTACAGTTAGTGTTTCGTACCGGTTCCAAAAACTGCCACGAAGCTGCATCGTTGTGGAATGTTTTGTAACTACTACGATCACAGACACTTCCACGGATTTATAAGCCTGCATAACGAGTAAACAAGCGCTTCATTCGATAGAGTGCACTATCTACAGCACCTCCTAGCACGTACCGCTCTTGCACTTCCTCTAACGAGCGTATCCCCGTCCAGGGGTGTTTCGCAACCCCCAGCACACGTCTTGCGGGTTGCAGTAATTTAAGCAACTAAAATGACCTGTTATAAAACCTTTGAAAACTTTATCCTGTATCACATTTTTGTCTTGTTTACTCGTTTCAATATACTAAGGAAGTAAAATTTGTTTTAGGTCGAAATCTGTTCTTTGTTAGTCCTATATAAATTCGTACCAGGATACGACTTAAACTAATGTATACTCTCCATTCTAAAAACAAACTGTAACATAGTATTTCCAGTGCACCAATAAATTTTTTAAAAAACTTTTAAAACCATGACTACTTCAGTTTAACTTTTCAATAGGGTATGTTCACATCTCTAGTAAGACGCACTGATTATAATACAGAACAGACCACCGCAACCAACTCAAAATTCCATGTTCTGCTTCTACGCCATGAGTGTGACTTGCCAGTTGTTTATATGAAAATTCTAGGTGCACAGTGGACAGCGAAGCTTTTGAGCACACTGGGATGATAATGTGGTACGGTGAGGCGAAAGGCAACGGAGGCTGGATCTTATGGGCACTCAACGGTGAGATTATCAACGAATTGTAATGGAACAGATGCTCTTCGTATCTAGGAGGATCGGTCTAGTAAAAGACACCCCACAACCCAGTAACTTTGCTGCATTCTACAAACAACATTGTCTAGCACCTTCCAATGGCTTTGCTTCGTTGAATACACCTGTTCTCGTCAGAACACCAAAGTTAAGCGACGTCGAGCGTGGGCAGTATTTGGTTAGGTAGCCTCATGGGTACACCAAGTGCTGTTGGCTGCTTTTCTTTTGCTTTTACGGCAAAGGGGAGGAGGTATGGTGGCGTAAAGTTGCTGATCACCAGACCTTGCATCACTGTCCTGGATTAAATTGCAAACGTCTCAGAAGTATCTCATAACATGAGGGCATGTGACGCTGTTGACAGCGATCCGTCCCTTGGATGGGCACATTAAGCTCGGCGGTTCCCATGGTGCTATTCAGGATTAGTCTGTATGCCCGCACCGTGTTTCACCGTCTCCCTTCTCTAATCCTCATCCAGTACAAACATGACACCACACTACATAAAACCATTACTGTCACTAAAACTTACTAGACACACTTAAACACACAACTCTCACACTTCTCGAAGGAAAGTTGTCATTGTGTGCCAGAGACAGAAAAACCTTTCCCATTACGCGGCTGAACCTGCCCTTCGAGGTCTCCCAACCAACAATGTCATACGACTTATCTGGAGCCCGCCGGGAGTGTAAAGCGTCATATGAGAACACCACATCTTGTGTACAACCCCTTAGCTGAATATTCAGCGCGTCTGACTGCCATGCAGTGGGCCCGGGTCCGACTCCCGGCCGGGTTGGAGATTTTCTCCGCTCGTCGACTGGATGCTGGATTGTCCTCGTCATCATTTTATCATCATCGACACGTAAGTCACCCAGTGTTGCACCAACTGAAAAGACTTGCAACTCGGCTGCCGAACATTCCTAGTTGGGGACTCCAGGATATCAATGCCATACGATAATTTCATTTCACAACAGCTTGTGGACATTGTGGCACAGAGAATTAATAATGCTCCTTCAATTAATACGCACTATTGCTACAAGTTATGTAACCGACGAAAAGTTCTCAAGTTAACACTCAAGCAACATCGTCGTCTTTAAGCACCGTTTCTAAAAGTTTCCTACACTTTATCTTGAGGCGAAGTACCGAGTTCCTCTAGGAAGTGATGTAAGATTGTATTCTCCTGATGGTGTGGTGCGATCTAGCCTATACAGCAGGCCACTTCTTACAGGCCTCGTCCTGACGCTACATTACCATCTGACTGCGAATCGTATAAGCTTTGATCTATTTGTTTTACTTATTTGTCTTTAGTGTCCCTAAGGGCGAGATGCGGAATCGACCCGTCAGTCACGTAAATACACAGGGTGACAATTATTGAACTATATGGAAAAAAAACGTAAATTAGATAGAAACTACGGTGTGCCTACACGTTATTCAACACGTAATCGTCACTACAGATATTCGGATTTAGGTTATGACATGTTCGATATGCCTGCCATTATTGACGATGACGTGGCGCAGACGAATATAGAAAGTCTACATGACCCGCTGAAGTGTCGAAACATCGATGCTGTCGATGACCTGCGGAATGGCGGTTTTCAGCTCAGCAATGGTTTTGGGGTTTTTGTTGTACACTTTGTCTTTCACACAGGCGGTTTTCAGCTCAGCATGGTTTTGGGGTTTTTGTTGTACACCTTCTCTTTCATACAGCCCACAAAAAGTAGTCGCATGATCCGGAGAATATGGCGGCCAATCGAGGCCCATGCCAGTGGCCTTAATTCCCATCATTCCCTGAGGCCAACCGTGCGTTTTGAACGTCCTAACGCAAACTGTTCAGAAGTTATGACGATTTTATTTCGTATAGTTCAATAATTATCATCCTGTACATATGAAGACAAGTTTATCGAAATGCAGATATCATAGCAGCCAAAATGCGGTCCCGAAAGTGCTCCTCTCCTGTTTCGATGAGGCCGAACTACGTCTTGCATGAACCACATCTCATCGAAATCAGTGTCACTTTGGATAATGAGGATGAAACCATCTTCCAAAACTTTCACGCACCGTTCGTTAGTCACCGTGCCAACAAGGAATATCGCACCGTTTATTCCGTGACTGGATATTGCACACCACACAGTCACCCGTCGAGGTTGAAGAGACTTCTCAGTCGCGAAATGCGGATTCTCAGTCCCCTAAATACGCCAATTTTACTTATTAACAAACCCATCCAAATGAAAGTGAGCTTCGTCGGTAAACCAAACCATATTGATCATACTAATTCCCATCATTCCCCGAGGCCAACCGTGCAGTTAGAACGTCCTAACGCAAACTGTTCAGAAGTTATGACGATTTTATTTCATATAGTTCAATAATTATCATCCTGTACATATGAAGACAAGTTTATCGAAATGCAGACATCATAGTTCATAGCACCAACTGTAAGACACAGTATAGCACGGAACATTAAACGTCTCCACGTACGTAGTAGATACTGTAGCTGCATATTAGTGTATGCTGGCGTGAGCGTTTAGCGCAACTTACAAAACTGCAGTCGGCTTTTGCTTGTGCGCTGTCCATTTTGCAGTGCTGAAGAGAGGACTTTGGCCTCTTCATACGGTACGTACTGTCACTCGTCAGTGAAAGGTTCACCCTATTTTTTCTTTTATATTTCGATTTCGCTACCTCCATTTCATGTAACAAACACCCTGGATGAAAGCCGTCAGCAGAAGTCGGCTCGAGGTAAGCGTTGTTGACGCTGCACTGTAGAATTGCTGGCGCTCATTGGTGTGTTGTCGCTTCGGTAGAAACTTGTGTTGTTTGTAGCGAAACGCAGCAGAGCTACTACACGAAATGGAGAAACAGGCAAAATTGACGTAATGATTACTGCAGTGTGGTCCATAGTTTGGTCTGTAGCTCCAGCAGTATACAGCCAGTGTGGAAGTGGCTCTGTGGTTGAGACGATTAACAGTAAAGCGTATGTTTACAATGGTAGTGTCGCCGAAGCTTTGACACACATTTTCCATCGTCTACGATCCACACAGGACCAGTAGCGCCTGACGTAGATAAGACTTTGCTTTTCTGTCATCTATTAGTATGCTAGGACGCCGGACTTGGATGCAGAGGCGTTAGCTGTGTCCGATCCCGAGCGTGCGAATCTCCAATGAGCCAGTACAGCGTCTCGCGAAATGCACAGCTGGCGGAGCGCCCTAGTCCGTACAGTAGTGTATTGCTCTTCGTAAAGCGGCATCTCGGTACCTGTCATTCGGTCAACCTCAGGTGTCTTGTTTACGTGTCTCGATTTCTGTTTTGATATTATCAACTTTGCTTCGCGTCAACTTTGGCTTGTTTTTGGATTTCTACTCCGACAGTCTCGTCGTCTGCTTGCTTAGTGATTCCTGCTGCCCCCGCAGTTCTGCTCAGCTAATATTCTAATCACCAATAGTAGACATTCCTTCCCGCAAACGCTTAAAGTCTCGGAGAAAAGAACAAGAAAACTAGAAAATAATATCGTTCTGAAAACTGAGCGCTCAGGGTATAGGTTCAAATGGCTCTGAGCACTATGGGACTCAACTACTTAGGTCATAAGTCCCCTAGAACTTAGAACTACTTAAACCTAACTAACCTAAGGACATCACACACACCCATGCCCGAGGCAGGATTCGAACCTGCGACCGTAGCAGTCCTGCGGTTCCAGACTGCAGCGCCAGAACCGCTAGACCACCGCGGCCGGCCAGGGTATAGGTATCAAAATTATAGCAAACTCCGTGGCGCTATTGTCCTATAAGTTATTGGCCATCGGATCGATCGTTGCTTCACTCTCCGCCCAAAGTCGTAGCGAACTCGAACGACGACGTGTTTGGAGAACTCTCTGAAATAATCACACGGGGCGTGTCGCCAGCAACGGTCTCTTGCGGCAGCTGTCGGCTAGATTTGCCACACCGACACAGATTCTTCTTTTTCCGAAGATGTACACTACGTCGATCCCGGGTGCAGTGAATATGAGTCACCAGTGCGCTTTCCTTCTCTGTGTTATCACACATTGCACGCAACTGTCTCCATTTGTACCGGAGTAGTAGGACGTATCAGGGACCTAGTTGTCTCTCGCCGCGTTGAAGCAAAACACAGACTTTCTAATATTTCCACCAAGTTGGCCCCAGCTCAGAGGTAGCACGTAGATCTTTAGTCCGCTAATTTTGCTGTGAGACTTTGATGACACTACAATGAAATGATGAGGTCCGTAGTATATTGAGATGCAAGCTATTTTTTATTGTGAACGTTTCTTCAGATAAAGTTGGAAACTGAACATTAGGGTACACCTACAGGAATTACTTACAAAGTTACCAATCATTGTTATTGTTCAAAGTACAATTCTTTCTCATTTTCAAACTGAGCAACAAATATTACTAACATATCACAAGCCAAAATACAATTCCCTAAATTCAATAATAATCAGAACTGCTAGCAGTTTCGCGATCTCAGGCGCGCATTGCGTTCTATCCAACTTATCATCTGAACTCTATTCCCTCCGACTTAACACTGATATGTTAGGCGCGAATTGTGGTGTCACCGGCAGACACCACACTTGCTAGGTGGTAGCCTTTAAATCGGCCGCGGTCCGTTAGTATACGTCGGACCCGCGTGTCGCCACTATCAGTGATTGCAGACCGAGCGCCGCCACACGGCAGGTCTAGTCTAGACAGACTCCCTAGCACTCGCCCCAGTTGTACAGCCGATTTTGCTAGCGATGATTCACTGACTACATACGCTCTCATTTGCAGAGACGACAGTTTAGCATAGCCTTCAGCTACGTCATTTGCTACGACATAGCAAGGCGCCATATTCAGTTACTACTAATGTATTCCGAACAGATAATATTGTGAATCATGTACCGTCAAGAGCGACATTCATCATTAATGGATTAAAGTTAAGTATCTAATTACGTCCGCTTTCTGAATTCCAATTCCTTGTCATGTTCCAGACCTCACGTCAGTAAAGTTCTTCCCTCCTCATGCCAGCCTGCGTGAGCTAAAACGCGTGCATTTCGGCCTCCACTAGTAACACGGTGTTGGCTCTTCTGCCAACACAACACGAACCAACTCGGTAATCGGTACGAAACTGATGTACACGAAGTGCTGTGCCTCTTTGCCTACTAAAAGTGTTATGATGACGACGGACTAATCTTCGCCAATGTTGACTCATGGCCAATGCTAAATAGAAACATATAAATCACAGCAGGTTTGTCAGTAACGTCGATCAGGTGCTGGCTGCATGGTCTGTATCTGCAACGACTAAAATAATTACAAGTCGATGGTAAAAAAATAATATATATTGTACTTAACTGTTTGTACAGGGTACGTTTTCGTTGCATACATATAATTATAAACAGATAGCTACTGAGGCCTCACTTAGACCATACGTAACCAAGCGCCTTGTTAGAGGTTGCTTCCTATCAGCTGAAGGCTATGAGAGAACGAGAGTTCGCTAGAAACTTGACGCAAGCGGCGGAGCGGCGCTAGCTGCTCTGGTCGCGACTCGCGGGTCCAACGATACTTATACGGACCACAGTCGATAACTGCAGCCCCTAACAAGTGTGGTATCCAACGTTGATACCACAAAAAGCTAACAATAAAATGATGTTTTGATTACGAAACGATAGCGCGATATTAAGAGGTTTCCCTGTAATTGTGAACAAAATCTAAATGTTAATTTAGTAATAATTAATTATCGAAAACAAACAGTTTCGGCACGCAGGCAAGGCCAGCGGACAGTCCCCTCATTTTCTATTACAGCTGTCAGTCAGAACACTATTTTATTCAGTTGGCACAATTTCCCACGATTGCTGTAACCAGGTAGCAGCACATATCATTCTTGCCTCACTCCACATTATGACGTCATGCGTCAGCCACTGTATCTTCGCTCAACTGAAATGTGATACGTGGGAATAAAACTCAAGCTTCAAGAGCCAGAAGCGTTACAACACAAGTAAAACAGCTGCGTCAGTTCCATTAGCGATAGTCGAAGATCGGAGGAGAACGTTCACATGGACGGTGTGGAGACGTAGGCAGATACAAAGATCCTAAAAAAGGTTGAAAAGAGAGCTTTAAAATATTTCATCTTCCCACAGCAATCATGCCTTCACAAAAAATCACCCAGTCAAATGAAATGTCGAACATTCGACAAAAAATTATGTTCCCAAAGAGGATCTTTGAATTTTGTATCAACTGCGCTACCGGATTCGCAGTTGGAGCATAAGATACTTAGCTGTTAAAAGTTTGTAGTTTTCATTTGTTCGCCCCTATACCCAGGAAGTTCATATCGAATACAATTTAAACTTCTATTTAATCGGTGGATATGCACACAGCGATTAGATGAGCGAAACATCAGGGCAGGTTTATAGTAGCATCTTTCCTTTGCATATAGAACGAGGTTTAATCAGAGACAACACGTTGGCCCACCTATCGCCATTATGCAAACAGTTATTCAACTTGGCATTGATTGATAGAGTTGTTGGGTGTACTCCTGTGGAACACCGTGCCAAATTCTGTCCAATTGGCGCGTTGGATCGTCAATATCCCGACCTGGTTGGAGGACTCTGCTCGTAATGATCCCAACGTTCTCAGTTGGGGAGAGATCCGACGATGTTGCTGGCCAAGGCTGGGTACGGTAAGCAAGAAGATAAGCAGTAGAAACTCTCGCCGTGTGCAGGCGGGCATTATCTTACTGAAATGTAAGTCCAGGATGGCTTTCCATGAAGGGTAACAAAACGGGGAGTTGAATACCGTCTACGTACCGCTATGCTGTAAAGGCTGACAATCAAAGGTGTTCTGCAATGAAAAGAATTGGCACCCCAGGCCTTCACTTCTGGTTGTCAGGCGACAGTCAGGTTAGTATCCGCCGCTGTTTGGGGCGTCTCCAGACATGTATTTGCTGGTCATCGAGGCTCATTTTGAAGCGGAACTCATCACTGAAGACAAATATACTCCAGTCAATGAGATTCCAGGCCGCGATGACCAGCGAAGACGTGTCAGTAGATGCCCCGAACAGCGGTGGGATACTAACCTGCCATACGACCCGACAACCAGAAGTAATGTTCTGGGATACCATTTCTTTTCATAGCAGGCCCCCTTTGGTTATCATCCGTGGCACCCTTAAAGCACAGCGGTACGTCGACGATATTCTAATGCCCGTTTTTCTGCCCTTCGTGGCAAGCCGTCCTGGACTTACATTTCAGCAAAATAATGCCCGCCAACGCACGGTGAGAGTTTCTACTGCTTGTCTCCGTGTATGCCAAACGCCACGTTGACCAGCAGGATCGCCTGATCCCTCCCCAACTGAGAACGTTTGGAGCATTATCGCCAGGGCCTTCCAACCATCTCGGGATTTTGACTACGTAACGCGCCGTTCGGACAGAATTTGGCACGATATCCCTCAGGAGGACATCTAACAACTCTAAAAATGAATGACAAGCCGAATAACTGCTGGCATAAGAGCCAGAAGTGGACCAGCTCGTTACTGAATTGCTCTGTTTGTGAATCTCTTGAATATATCACCAAATCATCCTGATATTGTGATCATTTGATTGCCTGTACATGTATGACACATCTTCCCATTCTGTCACATTCGGATGATTTCCTCGTGGTGCATCATTTTGTTTCGTTTTTATTATTATTTTTTTCTTAGAGCGTATGATTATAACAAATCGTACCAAAATCTTCGTGGATCAGGTTTGTAATTCGATTCAAGACTTCCTAGCAGACATACCTCAAAGCGTCCTTCGTAACGAGGTCAAGTCGTCTGCTGTAACAGTAACTTTGGGCGTCCCCAGAGCCGTTACTGTTAATAAAATATACAGTCCTAGTGGATAGCGTCGGAAGCTCTCTGGGGCTATTCACGGATTGCGCATAAATATGCGGTAAAAACCTACTGTTGTTTGAGTGCTCTATTATCAGTCACTGGAAACAACCTTAACGTATGAGGAAGTATTTTTCCGCAGCGAATTTAAGTGGAACGATCACATAATATTAGTTCTATGAAAGGAAGATACGACATCTAGATTCACTGAAAGTACACACTTTAGTTTCAGAAACGTTTATTCCAATATGGCGTCTGCACGATTCCACCGGTGAGGTAGAAACGATCTTGCATCGCACTGGCTATGTTTTAAAGCAAACCTCAAAAATCTAATGTTCCTGATTGTCCGCGTCGTGGAATTCCACCCCACGACGTACAAAATTTGTCACGCTCCACGCCTACGTCCACGTTCACCATCACTTCAGCCGTTAAAGCGACACAAGGTGGTAGTATTGGATGTGTTTGCAGTTAACACGCCGCTATAGCGGCCGTTCATCTCCGTTTTCTAAATTGTAACCTCTAGTTCTCCTTCAAGTAGCTGTTCACTTGAAAGTCTTCTGACCAAGGACGGTAGTATTTCAGATCGAAACAGCGCCCACGAAATGGCAGTCACGCACTCTCACCGTTAACTCACTGAGTGTGTTTCTGTGATGATGACACAAAGTTCCAGAGATGAGGTCAGTTTGAGGTAAAAGTCCTTGGTCCAGAAAGCAAGTTATAGACTGAGGTGACGAAAGTCATGGGATACCTTTCAGTATCGTGTCGGACCTCCTTTTCCCCGGCGTAGTGCAGCAACTGACGTGTCACGGACTCAACAAGTCGTTGGAAGTCCCCTGCTGTAATATTGAGCCATGCTGCCTTTATAGCCGTCCATAACTGCGAAGGTGTTGTCGTTGCGGGATTTTGTACACGAACTGATCGCTCGATTATTTTCCATACATGTTCGATGGAGTTCATGTCGGGTGATCTGGGTGGTTAAATAATTCACCCGAATTTTCCAGAATTTTCTTCAAACCAATTGCGAGCAATTGTGGCCAGTGACTTGGCGCATGGTCATCCATAAAAATTCCATCGTTATTTGGGAGTATGAATCCACGAATGGCTGCAAATGGTCTCCAAGTAGCGGAACATAACCATTTCCAGTCAATAATCGGTTCAGTTAGATCAGAAGATCCATTACATGTAAGTGAAGCCCATATCATTACGGAGCCACCACCAGATTGCTCAGTGCCTTGTTGGCAACTTGGGCCCACGGCTTCGTGGAGACTGCGCCACACTCAAACCCTACCATCAGCTCTTAACAACTGAGGTCAGGACTCATTTTGCCAGGCTACAGTTTTCCAGTCACTTAGGCTCCAACCGATATAGTCACATCCCAGAAGAACGCTGCAGCCGATGTCGTGCTTTTAGCAAAGACACTCGCTTCGGCCGTCTGCTGCTATAGCCTATTAACACCAAATTTCGTCACACTGTCCTTACTGATACGTTCGACGTACGTTCCGTATTGATTTCTGCTGTTGTTTCATTCAGTGTTGCTTGTCTGTTAGCACTGACAACTCTACGCAAACGCTGCTGCTCCCAGTCGTTAAATGAAGGCCGTCGGCCCTGCATTGTCCGTGGTGAGAGGTAATGCCAGAAATGTAGTATTCTCAGCAAACTCTTCCCACTGTGTATATCAGAATATTGATGTCCCTAACGATTTCCGAAATAGACTGTCCCATGCCTCTGGCTCCAACTGTTATTCCGCATTCGAAGTCTGTTAATTCCCGTTGGGCGGCCACAATCACGTCGGAAAGCTTATCACACGAATTACCTGGATACAAAGGACAGCTCCGTCAATGTACTGCCCTTTTATACCTCGTGTAAGCGATACCACCGCCATCTGCACATGTGCTAATCGCTGTCCTATGACTTGTCACCTCAGTGTAAGCGAAAACACGAAAACTTCAAGATTAAAGTTTGTCCGCTGACGACTACAAAAGTCAATGTAGACAATTTTCTTAACCTCTCAGCTCTCTTCGGTGCGACTGATTGATATTGTGTTCTGTTTAGTTGTTGTTTTTATCTTATTCACAATATTCCGATGACCGACACAGCCGTCTTCTTCAGGTACAACTCAGCACCTGAAGTAAATGGCTGGGTCGCAATATTGTGCATAAGAAGGAAGTAAAGACTCGACAAAATACGTGGAAGCACAGTATAAAATTTTTCAATAACGTTATTTATCGTTAAAGATTGAACAAATTGCTACATTCACAAAAGTGATGAAACTGACATATGTGCGAGGCATGGCATTGTCGCACGAAGTTCTGCAGTAGCCATTCGTACGACCCGAAGATTGTGGCACAAACCGCGACAAGTCTAGGCAGGAAACCCTCTAAAGGCGTCTCGTATGCGAGATTTTCCAAATGACACTACAAAAAGGAACCATTTGGGCTCAGACCAGGTGAACGAGGTACAGGACTTTCTCTTCCCGTCTCACGACGAAGATGTATATCATTTTAGAATCACATGCCACGAAGATCAGGATCGATATGTTGTAACAACTCGGGCAGTATATCTCTCAGAAACACAGCGTAAATTCATGCAGTTAAACTGATAGTGAGACTGTCTTAGATTGCGGCCGCCCCACATGATTGAGAAAGCTCAGAGTAGCATTTCTTGCAAGCATTACTAGTCCTCTACTGCTGAATGATGAGGCAATTCTTAGATGGCTCATGAGATCTGTTTTAGACAACAGTTTTAAAATTTGACCACTGACCTTAAAGAGGTACATTGTATTGGGACGGTCAGTTTAGGCTTCAAATGGTTCAAATGGCTCTGAGCACTATGGGACTTAACAGCTGTGGTCATCAGTCCCCTAGAACTTAGAACTACTTAAACCTAACTAACTTAAGGACATCACACACATCCATGCCCGAGGCAGGATTCGAACCTGCGACCGAAGCAGTCGCGCGGTTCCGGACTGCGCGCCTAGAACCGCGAGACCACCGCGGCCGGCGTCAGTTTAGGTTACCACTGATAAAATAAAAGTGGTCCCTACGTTTTTCTAACGACTACTCTTAAATACGGATCCGCTGAGATGAGCATGGGATTCTAATCGTTCCTTATGAAGTCACTGATTGAGCGCTGACGAAGTTGATAACTAAACATTAAGACGCGCAACGGAAAAACACCGTGGTCTCGGCACGGCACGACTACGCGGTGGCAGTCGATTCCATTGGGCTTATTATGCATACCGGAGCTATTGATTGAAGACACGAAGTCTGTAAATGAATCTGAGATCATCTGAAGGTACTTTACTGGTAAAGATCCGGCTTGATCACATAAATTCTATAATTCACAATTACTGGTTTCTTCCATTGCCATCTTCAGATCTTTGATAGTAGAAAACAGTGCTGTAATCAACTAAGTTCAGTTAAAAAAATGGTTTAAATGTCTCTGAGCACTATGGGACTTAACATCTGAGGTCATCAGTCCCCTAGAACTTAGAACTACTTAAACCTAACTAACCTAAGGACATCACACACATCCGTGCCCGAGGCAGGATTCGAACCTGCGGCCGTAGCGGTCGCGCGGTTCCAGACTGTAGCGCCTAGAACCGCTCGGCCACCCCGGCCGGCCAAGTTCAGTTAACTGAAGCAAAATCTACAACAGGGCTAGTGATCATTATATCTTTTATAGTGCGCGTTTTTATTTTAAGGAATGGTTTTACCTCATTCTTGGCCTGACTAGGCACAAATTTATCACTTGAAGAGGTTCCTTAAAATAAAAATGAGCACTATTAAAGATATAATGGTCACTAGGTCTGTTGTAGATTTTGCTTCAGCTAACTGAACTGAGTTGGTTACACCAATGTTTTTTCTATCTGTAACAGATCTGAAGATGGTAATGACCGAAACCGGTAACTTTGAATTGTTCAATTTATGCGATGAAGACGGACCATTACAAGTAGAATTCCGAAGCTAATTAATACCTTTGACATTCTTTGTGACAGAAAAATATTTTTGAAATAGGTGGCTCTGACTGTTGAACATGCGGAGATTACAAGGCAAAATGGAATGTGAGGAGAAGTTAGACCACCTGCAGATCATAAATGATCAAAATGGACATTTATTTCAATGAAACAATACTACTGTCCAGAAAACAGTAAATACACTGTCGACAAATGTTTATCCTATGTGGTCCCTTATACACGCACGGAAAAACATTAATGCACTTCGTTAACCTAGACTACAGCTATCACCTCCCATGAGGATTTGGGATATGATTTCCGGAAACTCTTGAGGAATGAATAATTCTGGGCTGCACCGAATAATGAGTCACACAGGAGAGAATAACGGAAACTAATTCAAGCTATGCCAGTGCAAGAAGAGTCCTTTGGATACAGGGAGTCTCGAAGGGTAGAAACCGAAGTCCATTAAACCTGACAGAAACCAAATTGTTCTGTTAAATCTTGATATATGGAAACATTACCGTACATATTGGGGTTCCTTTTACTAATTAAATTTAGCACCATGCTATTACAGAGGATAACTGAGGACAGACTCTGGGATCAGAGCAGAGAGGGAAAAAATCTATAAGATTTGATACATAAAATTATTGCTGTCTATTTAGGGGTTCGTTACATTCACGAAATTTGGATCAATCTAATCCGAAGGCGTCCTGTCCACAAATCAGATTCAGAGACATGTGGCATAGAGGATGTATAATAGTGAAAGCACGATAAAGAGCGCGCGTATGTATGTAGAAAAATTGCCGATGCCAGTTAATTGATAGAATTATTAGGGAAATTGAGTCTTCTAGAAATCAGCACAGGGCCTATCATTCATGATACATGCTGTCTGTTACACCTGATGATTTTCTTTCATAAAACGCGCTGTGACGAATTTGCCCTCCATGACTTTGCTTGTATTAATTACTTGAATTTGGGCGGAAACAATGAACTCAACCAAAACGATTATGCTGAGGGAGGCCCGAATCTCGTGGTCGTGCGGTAGCGTTCTCGCTTTCCACGCCCGGGTTCCCGGGTTCGATTCCCGGCGGGGTCAGGGATTTTCTCTGCCTCGTGATGGCTGGGTGTTGTGTGCTGTCCTTAGGTTAGTTAGGTTTAAGTAGTTCTAAGTTCTAGGGGACTTATGACCACATCAGTTGAGTCCCATAGTGCTCAGAGCCATTTGAACCATTTATGCTGAGGGCATGTGGTGGATCCAGACTATTAACAAAGCACAGTTCAAGCATTACACTTGAATTTAGTTCTACACAAGACGTGATTTTCATAAAATCATTATTGATTGGTAAACAGATGTAAATGCGATGATTCCTCCATCACTATTCACATTCTGGACTACACAAAGCGATCTGAACCTAAAACGGACCATGGTCCGAAGAACAGGACTACTCATGAGACGACGGCTGCAACAAGTGTGTCCTAAAGAGTCAGCGAACGGAAGACGATTGGAGACAGTGCATCTTTATTTACATGTTGGGGAAGGACTCCACTACATCATAGGTCTAGAGCCTGTAGAACGGACCAAACAAACGGGAAAACTCTGAGTTTACGGCATCCTATGTAAATGGACGTCTATGGAAGGTGTCCAGTGAGATTGGTCTGGCTATATTCTGACTAAAGGAAACACCTGTGACCTTCACCGGGTTTTTGAAATCACTTGTCCATGCCTCCATATCTTACAGAAATTATTCAGAGGGTGGTAAGGGAAAGGAAGGGGTTGCTGATTTTAAAAGAAATAAAACATTGGCGCTCTATCCCATCCTTTTCCAAAGTACCGTCAGATGATCGACTAGACAGTAAAAACAACATAAGCGAAATACTAGTAAGGCATGAAATGAGAAAAAAATATGAAAGAGGGCAAAAAGACAGACCTGTCTGAACCTATAGAGAAAGTGCTATCACACAGTTACAGTTGAATTGCACCAGTCGAAACGGAGAACGCAAACGACTTTTGTTGCTGAGTTATTGCAATCTCGGCTCGCCACAAGGTGGGAAATGAATGAGTATGGGAGCTAACACCATATGGAGATCCTATCAGCAGCGACAAAAATTGGAAACTTACAGCTGGCGGCAAAGTAAACTATTAGCTTTGATGCGTACGTTAAAATTCACAGCAAGTTTCTGTCTTCACGCATGATGAACACAGCATTGTGAAATTAGCTGAATCTGTATTACTTGGCAAAGCGAAATTAAGATCTTGCCAGGATACTAGCGTTGTCGTGTTTACATCAGAGAAACAAGGAATAAAGTTAGTAACAAATGAATCAAATGGCTCTAAGCAATATGGAACTTAACATCTGAGGGCATCAGTCCCCTAGACTTAGAACTACTTAAACCTAACTAACCTAAGGACATCACACGCATCCATGCCCGAGGTAGGATTCGAACCTGCGACCGTAGCAGCAGCGCAGTTCCGGACTGAAGCGCCTAGAACCGATCGACCACAGCGGCCGGTAAATTAGTAACAGCGTTTTCTTCTTATTTTACTTAGCGGTAGCCCCGTCGAGTACTGGGTCCGCTGTACTCGTAGGATTAGGCAAATGTATTGTTATTTAACTTACTAGCTAGATGCAGTTCTTATCACCGTTGTCGTCAGTTACCTAAGGGAGGGATGCTGTTTGCGCCACCTCCTTGTCAACTGTGTAAACTCTGTTGCTTGTGTGATCGTATTTTAAATATTTAAGCATCGTGTTGTCTGAGGTGGTAACAGGGTACGAGACTAGCATTTGCCTGAACGAACATTGGAAACTACCATCAGGTTGCCCTGCACCCCATCCACAGTCGTTAATTAACCGTGCGGATCCGATCAAGGTATGTCACACCATCCCGTGGCGCGTTACACTATACGAGCAAGCGGAGTTAGCAACAGTGTACGGCTCCAGCAGTCTTACAAGTGGAGCGCTAACACCACTACACGTCTATGCGACAGTGCCCTGCCTAGAAAAACAGTTTAACATTTTTTGGCGATACTTCTCACTCATTATCACTATGACATATATACACAGTATAACTTAAGCGAAGCCATGTTTCGTGTGAGTAAACCACTGGTTCCTTTAACATTGATGTTTCACTTTTTAAAAAAAATCTAATATTGTATACCTTTTGAAGCTATGTAGCCTCGTTCGCACATGATTACTAGTTTATTCTGGCACCTTATAAAACCAAATCTCATAGACAGAACAACTTTTCGCAGAGTATTATTGTTAGCCGTGAAGCCTGTTTCTGTGGGATAAGAGTTGTGAAGTTTTTGTATCTTGATATTTCTTGTGTAGAGGCTCGAGTTTGATGGCCTATGCAGTGGAAAGGCTTAGTTGAGGTGGTGGGTTGACGTCAGCATGCTGACCGATGGTGGCTCAAGAATACAGTGGTTGCTGATGCAACGGCCGGCCAATGGCCGACATGACGTCAGCAGCGGAGCAGGTCTGCTAACACGGAACGCCTGCGGCAGTACGTGCACCGTCTTGGCACAGTTTTGCAATTCGGGGCACCGTGCGCCTGCAGACGCGGAAGCACTCGGTGATTCTTCTAGTGGAAGACAGATCCCAGCAGCGGAGGAGCATAGCGTCAGTTTACCTGCTCAATTAAGAGCAGATGAGCGGGTGCACCGCCAAGGTGAAAAAAGGCTACCGAGTCCAGCTGTGACTGAAGTGAACCCGAATTGGCGCACCCACATGGAGGCCGCCAAGGCTACGGGAGTGGACCTAGAACGAATACACGCCTCGTCGGAAGTGGAATCTAAGAATGATGGTGGCAGTTCCCAAAACCATGACATGCTGTTGCCTATCGTAGACCCCCGTAGGCGCCGCCACGCTGTGAAAACCTGTATTGAAAATAGGTACCCAATTGTTATATCGAAGCTAGAGCTGCAAAACTACCGTAGACTATCATGCATAAGCGTGACTACAGTAGTTTTCCTAGCAGCCTTGGTCAGTTAACATCGTAACCGCGTTAAGTAAAAAGAATTTATAGCAATGTTTAATTCAGGATGCGCTTGAAAATTGTTGATTTGTAATGTGAAACAGAAGGAAGCTGCAGCAAAAATAAAAAATAATATAGATTTATCACTTAGCGCTAGAAAACGCAATTTCTTAAAAAAGGTAAACTTAAGAAATTCGGCAAAACAGAAACGTATAAAACACCGCTTCAGTACTTCATCGAGCTTACATAAAA
This sequence comes from Schistocerca serialis cubense, assembly GCF_023864345.2. Lineage (NCBI taxonomy): Eukaryota > Metazoa > Arthropoda > Insecta > Orthoptera > Acrididae > Schistocerca > Schistocerca serialis. The sequence continues at coordinate 622,584,288 of NC_064640.1, read as the reverse complement.
CATGATTCTGTTATTCATAAACAGCTTCCACATTTATCAATAATAACAGGAAACTCTTGTGTTTGATCATGATGAAGAGTGTGATCATGATGTGTGTGATGTCCTTAGGTTAGTTAGGTTTAATTAGTTCTAAGTTCTAGGGGACTGATGACCACAGCAGTTGAGTCCCATAGTGCTCAGAGCCATTTGAACCATTTCTAGCAGCACGCCTCAGAAGTGCTTCGGACTCTTCCTTTAATTCGATCTGATGGGGATCTCAAATACTGGAGCAGTACTCAAGAATGGATAGCAAAAGTTTTCTGAGTATTTATGGGAGACATAGAAGAAAATCTCAACAGCATAGTCTGAAAGGGCTGTTAGGTAACACAGAATATGTAACGCGGAACAATATCAAAGTAAGACCCATATTAAAACTACAAGAACCAAACAAATTATTCAATAAATAGAAAGAAAGATGTGAAAATTACTCTCAACATCTTATATATCCTGCTGTAGGGCGCAATTTGCTGTTGAGACAGACTTCTTACACAGTATCGGTAATCTGGACAAGAAATCCATAAAGAAATTCTGAAGCGAAATCTATAAAAGATCCGTAGTTCAGGGTCTTGGCATGCGAAGCGTAGAATGGATTATTCATCTTTATGGAGATGAACCTCGCAGTAAAAGACATAGACGAAGGGGTAGAAACGAGTTTAAGCTTCAGCCTCACTAGCCATCTGCATCAAAGATTTACAGTATTGCGAAATTGATAAATACTGCGATTAAAATCTGCCTTATTAGGGCAGGTTCAAAAATAGCTCCGAGCACTATGGGACTTAACTGCTGAGGTCATCAGTCCCCTAGAACTTAGAACTACTTAAACCTAGCTAACCTAAGGACATCACACACATCCATGCCCGAGGCAGGATTCGAACCTGCGACCGTAGCGGTTGCGCGGTTCCAGACTGTAGCGCCTAGAACCACTCGGCCACTCCGGCCGGTCGGCATTAGGGCAGGCTTATTGCGTTCAAGAGATACAGCACACGTTACTGAGATATAACTGCGTATTTCTTTCAGTCGCAACTGCGACGATATATAAGTGACCATGACCGGTATTTGCCATTATAAGCCATCTACAATGTCCATTTGTTGGTTAAACTGTAACGAGACGCATTTTGTAACTGTAATTAACCAATGGAGAATTGAAGATGGCCTCTATCAACGGCCGCACGTCATGACTAATCATATCACCTCATAACTGTGACTTAAATAAATAACAAGGCTATCTTCCCGTCCTAAATCCTTTATTTAGTCAACGCCTAATTTTGAACCCTCAAGTTCTACCACTTCTTGTCGGGTGTTTAATGTTAGTAACACATATGCTGCTGTGCTGTAGTGAAAAATTTCTAGTATTAGCAAACCTGTTTAGAGCTGAACGAAGAGTTGCGAGGAACGTTATACAAACAGCTACAAATTCTGTTTCTTAGACTGTGTCCAATGGTCGCTCGAAGAATTCCTCGTAAATTTCACCTTAAAGATAGAAGTAAGAAACGGAGATGCAGGGAAAGATAAAGTTATTAGTCGTCTTCGTATATGTATCGGCAGTATGCAGGCGTAGTCTGCTCTACAAAAACGTGCTTGCAATACGGAGCCAGAAGAAGACAGAGAGTGGCCAAAAATGCGAAAACACCACAAACACAACACATTTGCCATTAGAAGCCATCTACAGGTGTCCATTGGTTGGTTAAACTGTAACGAGACGCTTAATACGGTACAGGAAAACCGTTGGCATTCAAAGCAGCTTACAGTCGTCTCGGAATGAATAATACATGTTCCCTGTGTTTTTCAAGGGAGTGTTATACCATTCTTCCTGCAAAATGGTGGCAAATTCAGATACGGTGATACAGGTTGTTAGCACCCTTCAAAGGCTCAATAATATTGAGATCTGGTGACTATGGTGGCCAGGGAACGTGCGACAAGTCATTCTCGTGCTCACACACTGATCATCCAGAACATTATGACCAACCACCTACTGCCGAAATAAATCCGTACAGGTGATAGCAGTGTCACCTGGCGAGGAATGACTGCTAGTCAGACACACGCATTGTGCATGTAGTATCGGTGAGCGTGCTGTCCGTGTGTAGAATGGTGAAGGAGCGCGATCTATCTGAGTTTGTCCGAGGGCAGATTGTGGTGACCCGGCCGCTTGGCACTAGCTTTTCAGAAACTGCACTACATGTAGGATGTTCGAGGAGTGTCTTCAACACGTGGCGAAACCAAGGTGAAACCACATCCAGACGTCGTGGGGTTGGGCAGCCACCCCTTATTACAGATGTCGGACGACGTTGGCAGAGCAAACTGATAAAACAGGACAGGTGGCGAACTGTGGCGGAACTAACATCAGACATTAATGGTGGGCAGAATACAAGTGTGTCTGAATACACAGTGCACTGAATACTCCTAACGATGGGCCTCCGCAGCCGACGACCCTTGCATGTGCCACTCTCAACACGACGACATCGGCAACTACGACTGAAATGGGCAGGTGACCATCGGCACTGGACGTTGGCGCAGTAGCAGAGCGTTGCATGGTCTGATGAATCCCGAAACCTTCTACATCATGCCGATGGGACGGAGCAAATCCGTCGTCTTCCAGGGTAGAAACTCCTTGACATCTCTACTGCAGAACAGAGAGAAGCTTGCGGCGGCTTCATTAAGCTTTGAGGAACATTTGCGTGGATATTCATGGATCCATTGTAACTCGTGCAAGGCATCATGTCAGCCAAGGAGTATCGTACACTAGTTACAGACCATGTACGCCCCTTCGTGATGATCATGTTTGGTCGCAGGTTCGAATCCTGCCTCGGGCATGGACGTGTGTGATGTCCTTAGGTTAGTTAGGTTTAGGTAGTTCTAAGTCTAGGGGACTGATTACCTCAGATGTTAAGTCCCACAGTGCGCAGAGCCTTTTGAACCATTTTGATCATGTTTCCCGACTGATGTGACATTTTTCACCAAGATAATGCGCAATGTCGCAAGGCCAGGAGTGTGATGGAGTGGTTCGGGGAACACAGTGGCGTCTTCCAATTGATGTGCTAGCCCCCAGTTTGCCAGATCTGAACCCGATCGAATAAATCTGGGATGTGATTGAACGTGACGTCAGACCTCATCGCCCCCTCCGAGAATTTACGGGAATTATGTATCTTGTGTGTGGAGATGTGGTGATGCAGCGACCTACGAAGGCCTCATTGCATCCATGCCACGACACTTCGTCGATGTCATCCGTGCCAAATGTGGACATGCCGGCTATTAGGTAGTTGGTCATAACGTTCTGGCTGATCAGTGTATAAGCAGTTGGGGACAATGCGAGTTATGTGAACAGGATTCCCGCTAGCATTGCAATTGAAGAACAAACTTTGTACCATGGAATGGACCTGATTAGCCAAAATGTTCATATAATCCTTGGCATTAATACGGCCTTGCAGAGTAATGGGGCCCACAGACTACCACCAGACGGCTGCACAAATCATCACCGAACCCTCTTGGGACGTAAACTCGTCCAGAAATTGGAAACAGTGTGAAACATAACTTATACGACCAAAACGCATTCCAGATTGTATAGCTTCGACACCACGTTTCCCTGTTAAGGTCATTTACATCACGGATGAGTGGCTTCGGAGTTCCAGCACGCCCTGCAATCCCCAGCTTACGGAGCTCCCTTCGTGTTGTTTTGGTATTACAGGATTCGCGAGCGCGGCATTCAGTTCTGCAGTGACTTTTGCAGCTGTCGTCCCCATATTTTTCGTCGCAATGCTCTTCAATGACAGTCTGTCACGATCACGCAAAACATAATTCTGTCTACGTTGTGACTTAGCGGATAATGTTTCTCCGCTTGACCTGTACTTGGTATAAATCTTCGATAGGGTGTCACATGAAACACCCAACACTTTGGTTCCCTTAGTTACAGAAGCAACGACCGTACGAGCAGCAACATTTTGCCCACGTTCGAATTCACTTGGCTCCGACGTAATGCACTTAAAGCTACACAAAATACTGTTCTATCCGCGATTGACACTTGCAACATATTGAGGGCATTGCACAGATGCCATTCGTGGTCAAATTCAACACCGCAACCTCCAGGATTGTTAGCATCTGTATTTGTATTCAAGCATCCATTTCTGACGGTGTTTCCACATTTTTGTCCAACCTCCGTATGTTTAACGCAGAATACTTTTTGGTGCTTGCCTGAATGCTGCCCATGTGCCTGAATTTGCAGCCTGACTGGCAACAGAAAACATTCCACCCAGGGAAAGGTGCTGACTGTACGTGCTGACAACAACAAATGTGACACGGTTAGTGAGTCCATTTACAGAACCGGCAAGTGACAGCAAGCTGAGTAAAGTAAGACAAAAGCATATTTGCAAATAGGCACTTCCGGGTCTCTTGGAGAAGGGTACGTGGGTAACGGATGCCACGTGACGCTTGAGGTTAGCGTCACGATCTGCAAATCACGGTGTTCAGACCACGAGGTTGCACGGTTCAGTGGACACAATGGCCAAGGCTCCTCCGCGGTCACGACCGCTTCTGGGGAATTCACGCTAAGTTTTAACCGTCCCAGCTGACATTGCGGGAGGACAGCATCTCCAAGCGGACACTTGTCTCCAAGAAAACATATTCTGCATTATATCAGGGCAGATACGCACGGCACAAAATCTGCCGAGTAATTCGTCTAGGATACATAGTTGACATAAGCTTGTAATAGGCCTTACATTAACTTTCAGATTTTACTGATCTAGAAATAAAACTTTGGACTCGTGTCTAACATCTGTGGTGGATATCCCTGAAATATACTTGCGTTTTTTGTACATTTTTGTCCGCTTCGGTAACTGAACGGTCAGGGCGGCTCACTGTCATGCGGAGGAACTGGTTTCGATTCCGTGTGCTACCTGGGACTTTTCTCGGTGAGAGGACTGGAACTGTGTGCGCTCAGCCTCGTGGCGCCAATTGAGGAGCTGTTTGACCTTAGCAGTGGCGGTTCCACGTCACGAAAACTGACAGCGTCCGGGAGAGCGGTGTGCTGTCACCACGCACCTCCGTACCGCATCCACTGGCGCCAGTGGCGGAGGATAACACGACGGTCGCTCGGTACCGATGGGCCTGCCATTACCTGTGAACGGAGTTTACAAGTTTATATGTTTTTAATTGTTTTGCGCAGCACACGAGGTGGCGCAGTGGTAGAACATCGTGAGGCAAATTACATTGATAACGTCAACAACGTTTTCTACGATAGGGGGAACAGTCGCTGTTTACGCATGTGTAACTGTAACACACCAGCGTATCTATGAACGCGAAGAGATGCTATGATCGTATATCTCTTGTTCTCATGTCTCTCGTGATGCACCATATGATAAATAATTCCAAACCAACGACCTGTATAAAACAACGTACGCAATGGATGTCATATGGCGATGACGTTGCCGTTTACCTGTGTAATATACGTATGTAAGTTTTAATATCATTGAAAATATTTTAACCTTACTGATTATAACAGATGAATTTTGGTAACACGAAACGTTCCCATACATATTGATTCGTAACAAAGATACCACCCAGAGATGCGATCTACTCAAAACTAGCTGAGCGAAGATAATTAATTCCAACTGTTGTGGAAGGAAAAGATGTCTCTCACGAAATTTATAATAGCTTCAGAAAACAAAATATAGAAATTATGTTTATTTTATAGTCATATTTAGTTTCTATTTTAAAATTATCGCTGTTACGAGTATAATATACAGAATATTTCATTACTGTATGCTAACATGCCATGAGCGTATTCCTTGGGAAATTAACAGGGAAACATAGCTGTTTGACGTGAAAAGAGTTATCAACAATAAATCAGAAATATCTTGCAATAAATCAAAAAAAAACTGGCATAGAGGCAATCGTTCTCAAGACACGTTAGCTCACAAGAAGGCCTTTTGGAGACTAACATCTATTAAACAAGGTTTCACACCATGGAGTTGCTTATAACTTTGTAACTATGTCGTGTTAAATGATATCGCGGCTGTTGTCCCTTCCATCATCCGCCACTTGATACAATACAAGAAAAAGGTCTTTCCCGTAGTAACTTCTGAGTACTCTTAGACAGCTGCTTCTGGATAGGATGAGTAGCCGAGATATCAGTTTACACGATAGTAGTGTGCGCTGTGCAACTCAGAGGCAGCACTCTATTTGTTTTCCATCTATAAAAAAATAATTTTTTGCATTAACGGTGAGGATTAGCGCCTACTACAATGGCAACCTTCTTTCATTGATTTATGTTTGTCGTAGTCTTGTTTTTCAAGTGAACTTGCGCCTAGTCAAGAGCTTGAGCAATTTCAAGGTGTGAATTCCTAATTAACGCACAACCTGCTTGTACCACGTGTAGAAGCATGAAACCGGAATTTTCCTACAGATGGTGCTAGCCGTAAGTGTAGGGTCTATGAGACCGCGTCTGCAGCGCCATGTGTTCCGTAATGTCAATGCACAGTAACCCAACTTTCATAGATCGGGATCTGTTTCAACCTCTTAAACATGTCGGGTTTTGTGCCTTCGAACTACGATTTGCGGACAGCATTGGTTTTCTGTTGTCATTTCAAGAAAACTGCTGCAGAATCGGATCGAATGCTTGTCGAAGCTCTCAGCGAACATGCTCTTTAGAAAACACTGTTTCGAGTGGTTCGAAAAATTCAAAAGTGATGATTTTGATGTGAGAAGCGACGAGGGCGGGAAACCACCGAAAAAGTTCGAAGACAACGAAATGCAGGCTTTATTGGAAGAAGATGCTACTCAAACTCAAAACTAACTCGCGAAACAATTGAATGTGACGCAGAAAGCCGTTTCTCTTCGGTTTAAAGTTATGGGAATGGTGCAGAGAGTGGAAAAATGGGTTCCACATGAACTGAATTAAAGACAGCAAGCAAATCGAAAGACCACTTGTGAAATGCTGCTCGCCAGATACAAAACAAAGTCGTTTTTCCATCGAATAGTGATAGGTGATGAAAAACGGATATATTTCGAGAATCCTAAGCATCGTAAATCATGGGTGAATCCAGGCAAACCATCGACATCCACTGCAAGACCAAATCGCTTTCGAAAGAAGACAATGCTCTGTGTTTGGTAGGATCAGAAGTGTGCCATCTATTATCAGCTGCTAAAACCTGGTTAAACCGTTAACACTGACCGCTACCAACAGCAAATGATCAATTTAAATCGATCATTACGCGAAAAACGACAGGAATATGTAAAAAGGCTACACGAAGTCATAATGTTCCATGATTAGGCCCCATCACACACAGCAAAACGAGTCAGGGAAACGATCGAGGCGTTCAGTTGGGAAATACTAGGGCATGCGGCTTATTCTCCACACTTGGCTCCATCCGATTATCATCTATTTGTATCACTCGGACACGCTCTCGCGGAACAACGCTTCGATCCATATGAAAATGAACAAAGATGGCTCGCTGACTGCTTCGCTTTAAAAGAACAACTGTTTTTTTGGCGTGGCATTCATAGCCTGCTGGAGAGGTGGGAGAAATGTATAAATAGCAATGGTGATTATTTTGGAGAAAATATTGTTTATCAGTTTCAAACAACAGACGTGAAATTATTGCAACCAAATTCTGGTTTCATACTTCTGCACCTTGTATAGCTTAACGAGCAATTGCTATCTTGCAAGCCTTGGAGTTACACCAACCAGATCCGGGTCGAGTCTTCACGGCGAATTAGCGACCCTTGGTCTGGTGTCTTAGTTAGTTTCATGTTCTATTGATAATTTATGCGATAAATCTTGATGATGTGGCAATGAGAAACGAGTAATTTTATGCTTACATAAAAAAATATTTTCTAAATGTGGCTACATGCTGATCATTTAGAAGTGCTTTTTTACATACAGATGTGAGTTAGTAATTCCTGCTCTGCACCTTTTACACAGTACACTAATTGAAACTGTTCTACGAAATAGAAGGAGTTGTCAAGAAGAAACTTTTTCTAGTATGTTTTCAAATTTTACTTTGCTGTCCATCAGACATTTTATATCATTGGGTAAATGATCAAAACGGTTGGATGCAGCATTGTGCACCCCTTTTTGTGCTAAAGACAACCTTACGTCGCTTAATGAATGTCATTTTTTTTGCTATTGTAATTATGTACATCATTGTTCCTTGGATTCACGAGGAAATAAATATACTGTGAAGCAGTAGGCAAAATGTCCAACTCCTTAAACAGCTGTCTAAAAGGTGATCGTGGATGAGCGCGTCATATTATTCTTATAGCACGTTTTTGAGCAATGAAGATTTGCTTTCTTGAAGATGAGTTACCCCAGAACAGAATTCCGTATGACGTTATTGAATGAAAACATTCAAAATATGTCAGCTTATTGATTTGTCACTCCCCAAGATTTGCAATGACTGTAAGTGCAAATCTGTCTAAATTAAGATGTTTCAGGAGTTCCTAAATGTGTTTTTCCGGTATAAATTCTCATCAGTATCGACAACCAAAAATTTTAAAGTTTCCAGCCTATTTATTACTCCCTCACAATATGTTGCACTAGTCACTGGTGTAGTAAGTACAGGCGCGCAGAACTAAATGTGTTGTATCTTTTTAAAACTGAGTGTAAGATATTCGCATTCGGTGAGACTTTAAGAACGTTATTTACCATTTCTGTACGGATGCTAGCATTCATTACAATACTAGTGTCATCCGCATAAAGAACTACTTCTGATTGTTATACGTTAGACTAGAGATAGTTAACTTATAAAAGGAACAACAGCAGACCAAACACTAAGCCTTGGGGAACGGCATATGTGATTTCATCCGAGTCAGAATGGTCTCCTCTGATTACATTTGTTGAATTACTAGGTACAGTTTTCGCGTTCTTTTGGTTAGATCTGACATCCACTGGTTGACTATAAGATCATTTTCATAAAACCTTAGTTTATCTACGAGAATACTATGATCCATATGTCAAATGCCTTACATAGGTCGCAGAAAATACCATCCGGCGCTCTTTTGTTATTTAATGCTTGTAAAATTTTGTGAGTGAATGTGCTAGTAACAGCGCCCAGTTTTTGTGCGGTTTTTATTTGGTTCTCACGTTCGATTAGTTTGCAATTCCCGCCTCATAATATACCACACACATGCAGTTAAATTACGATAACATACAAGACAAAGCCTACATGATTCGCAAAGAGTTGGCGAATATCACATCTCTCCCGTGTTAACTGATGACTGTGGCAACCGAGGGGCCAACAGCCACAAAGATAAAAAAAAAAAAGTTTTTCAAATCAGTAAAAGCAGTGAGTCGGGAGGACGGGAGAAAGGCTACGGAGGAGAATGGCTAAGACCAGCGCTTGCAATTCTTACCTCATCTTGTGAATTTGCCGCAAGTCCAAAGTGTAAGCGATTTCATGGTGAGAATTCCTGTGTAATCCGTTGTGTTCCATGGTAATCTATCTTACGAATATTTGGCGGTACACCAGTTTTTGTTTCTATATCGCATTCGGTATCCATCACCGAGAAACATTTCAAAGCAGCATCCTCAGATATCACTTTAGACACTATGTTATACATGAGTTCCTCATTTATTTGACCTATGACATCTGGTGGTGGCAGTTTCGCATATAACATTGAAACACGATGTATATAGTACCAATAGTGTGGGACAACATCAAAATACTGAAAATATTAATGTGTACTTACATATATGCAGTTACTGTGTACTGTAGCTACCTTGGAGCGGTCCTAAAGGAAAGTAAATAAACATGTCTTGTTATTACTTAGACGTCTGTGCAAATGGTCACGTGAAGCTTTCAGATTGTGTACTGTTACTTGACGATACGGACAGACATATCTTTCTAATATGAGTAACTTCTTTTTTACTGTCACTCAGTAAGTGAAAGCGTGCAATTGCAGCTATTCATGGAGGAGTTTCCCCTTACTCCGCACGATGTAAAGAAATTTCTGTTAAAGTTAGATGAGCCTCCTTTTGTCTTTGGGACAACCGTGCCTGTTGGACTTGGAGCCGAGTAAATAATTAAAGTGAGGGATGTCCTTCCGTGTTCGGTTAACATCCCCTCCTCTTAATGCAGTCCATCATGTGCAATGGCTGACTGCGAACCATATGGTAAACGACTGCAGTCCAGCTCTCCCGCTGACTCACCCATTGAAGAAATGCGTACCCATAACGGTCAACATACGTTGCCATTTCGCTCAACAGGATGATGTGACCAGCAAAAGTTGCATACGCAGAATCTGGCAAGTACATTCATGAATAAGACATGGATTTATGCGAACGTATGCGGGCTTAGTTTCAGCAGAGCACAGAATGAAGGAATAAAACTTATTAAACTAAAAAAAATATCTGTACTGTGGAACAAAAACAAAACAATGTCCAAACAGGTAGTCTGTTCGAAGGTACACATATTTTCACATGAGTGACAGCAAAATTTGTAGCTGGGTAATATCCTATACCTGTTGCTCTACACTGCACATTGGAATACGCTTGGATCCCCCTTGGCATGCTGTCCACTAGGTAGTCAAGACGTTGCTGCTGAAGCCTGTCCTACTCTTCGTCTGCGTGCAGAAGGTTCTTGAGATGATATACTCATGTTTCAACTGCCCCAATCGCGTTCAGTCGTGTCCATCGGCACAGCAGACTAGTCCATTCTTTTGATTTCTGCTTCTGGTGGAACGAGTACATGATGTGACCGCATTTTGCATGTCTTTAATTGTCTTAAAAGACGAAACCATCGACTAACTGTTGAGTACAGGGTGAAAATTGATTCCAGCATCCTTTCCCGATACTACACAGCTTCAGATTACCCTCGCAGCGATAAGAGATGGCGACATCCGTGTATGATACTGGCCAGAACACTACTGAACCGATGATACTGCACTTCTGAGACGATCATTAGTATCTGGCCGCTTCCACACTATTCCACAACGATTATCAGACGTCAGATAACAACTACAGTCGTTCCCGACGAGAGCCCGATGCCTCTGATCCAGTATCCATTCCAGACTTTTCCTTGTCACCTCCTCCACGTACCATAACGTTTTTAGGTTGGTACTTTTTGTTGTGGTTGGCAGGAGAGCCAACACCGTGTTACTAGAGGAAGCCGAAAGGCACGCGTTTTAGCTCACGCAGGCTGGCGTGAGGTCTGGAACAGGACAAGGAAATTAGAATTTAGAAAAAACGGACGTAGCTGGTGGAATACTTAACTTTAATCCATTAATGGTGAACGTTGCTCTTGACGGTACATTATTCACAGTATCAATAGTAACTGGTAATGGCGCCGAAGGCTATGCTAACTATCGTCTCGGCAAATGAGAGCGTATTTTGTTAGTGAACCATCGCTAGCAAAGTCGGTTGTACCACTGGGGCGAGTGCTAGGAAGTCTCTCTAGACCTGCCGTGTGGCGGCGCTCGGTCTGCAATCACTGATAGTGGCGAGACGCGGGTCCGACGTATACTAACGGACCGCGGCCGATTTAAAGGCTACCACCTAGCAAGTGTGGTGTCTGGCGGTGACACCACACTTTTTGTTCGAAATCGACACATAGAGACCAAACTGATCGTGAGAAGCGGATTATATACTGTCTGGATCGACACAGCCCATGTAGTTGCCTCCAGAAATGCAATGTGCAATTCTTTTGCATTCTGCTCGTGGTACTACGAGCCATAATTGGCAGGTAGCGGTCATCAGCTGGTATTGTTGCCAGCGGACTACCACTAAGAAGCAGAGTTTCTACATTTGGTGTCTCCTGTCAGCAACTGAATGTTCGACTGACTTCGCTGTGTACACCATCCGGCCGCGGTGGTTGAGCGGTTCTAGGCGCTTCAATCCGGAACAGCGCTACTGCTAGGTCGCAGGTTCGAATCCTACCTCGGGCATGGATGAGTGTGATGTCCTTAGGTTGGTTAGGTTTAAGTAGTTCTAAGTTCTAGGGGACTGATGACCTCAGATGTTAAGTCCCATAGTACTCAGAGCCATTTGAACCATTTTTTTGTGTACACCAGTTCGGCGGGCAACCTGGCGTGCTGACAATCGTTCTGTGCATAAAGTGACAACGCAAAACGGTGTAAGCTTCAAGTAACCCTTCAGGGGTGTTGACAGAATGAACGTGGGTACAAGGATCAATGTTCCGTTTGCTAACACACACACAGAATGTTGTATTTAATTGCAGTGAGAATCCAGTTTTACTTTTACTTCGACTACACAGTGGTTTTAAGTAGTGATTTTCTGTGATCAGAAGAGTACTGAGAAAGAGTGTGCAAGAAATGAGGGCGTTGTGAAACTTAATTTTCGACAGCAGTTTGTTTCTCGATCTGCACGTTGACAGGTGTTCACAAACTCCAGCGCGAAACGTCGGATGACGTACATGCAGGGGTGGAAAAAAAACATGAAAACACAAAGAAATACAACACTTTAACATGCCTAATACGGTGTATGAAAGCAGTTGGCATTGAAAACAGCTTACAGTCGTCTCGGAATGGATAAACACAGGTGCAGTATTTTCAAGGAACATTGTACCATTCTTCTTGCAAAACAGTGGCTAGTCCAGATAACGGGGCTGGAGACGGATATCGGTTACGCACCCTTTACTGCAAACTAGACCACAATGGCTCAATAATGTTGGGATCTGGTAACTGTGGTGGCCAGCGTGCTCACAAAAACAGTCCTGGACGATGCGAGCAGTGTCAGCAGGGTCCCTGTAGTCTTGGAACACAGATCGCTATTGAGGAAGGAACTTTGTACCATGGGGTGGACGTCACTAGCCAAAATGGTCACATTATTCTTGAGAGTAAAGTGACCTTGCAGAGTAACCTTGGGGCCCATGGAATGCCACGATATGGTTTCCCAAATCATCACACAACTGGCGCCGTGTTTCACTTTTGAGACGTAAACTCGGCCATAGCTGGGAAACAGTAAGATACAAGACTCAGCCGACCAAACTTCGTTCTTCCATTGCTCCATAGACCAGGCACCACGTTTTCCTGTTATGTATGTGGTTTTGGAATTCCAGCTTTACCTGCTATTTCCTGCTTTTGGAGCTCCCTTCGTGTTGCTTTGGTACTGACGGGATTCGAAAGTGTGACATTCAGTTCTGTATTGACTTCTGCAGCTGTATTACACTTATTTTTCGTCACAGTCCTCATCAGTCAATCTGTCACGATTCTCAGCACACACTTCCATCGGCGTTGTGACTCAGCGACTGATGCTTTCCGCTTTCCCTGCATGCGGTATAAATCTTCGGTACTGTGACTCTTGAAATACCAGAAACGTTGACACCCTCGGTTACGGAAGCAGCCACCATACGAGCACCAACTATGTACCCACGTTCGAATGCACTTAGCTCTGACATAATGCACTCATGACGACACAGCACACTGTTCTATCTGCGACTGACACTTGCAACATACTGGGGAATTGTACATGTACTGTTCGTGATCAAATACAACAGTGCGACCTGCAGACTTGGCTAGCACCTCCAATTATGTTTAAGCTTCTCGTGGTGTTGCCATATTTTTGTCCAATCCCTGCAGTTCATGGGGCGATGGAGAAATCATTCCCGTTTTCAGAAGAGATCGTCGTACGAACGGACGGAATTATAACTTTATATTTGGCGCCAGTCTATTGTAGAATTATGGGACAAGTTTTGTGATCTCCTCTATAGGCAGCAGTAATGATTTTGCGAAACTCAGTTCACTGAATGAGATTTTCACTCTGCAGCGGAGTGTGCTCTGATATGAAACTTCCTGGCAGATTAAAACTGTGTGCCCGACCGAGACTCGAACTCGGGACCTTTGCCTTTCGCGGGCAAGTGCTCTACCAACTGAGCTACCGAAGCACGACTCACGCCCGGTACTCACAGCTTTACTTTTGCCAGTACCTCGTCTCCTACCTTCCAAACTTTACAGAAGCTCTCCTGCGAACCTAGCAGAACTAGCACTCCTGAAAGAAAGGATATTGCGGAGACATGGCTTAGCCACAGCCTGGGGGATGTTTCCAGAATGAGATTTTCACTCTGCAGCGGAGTGTGCGCTGATATGAAACTTCCTGGCAGATTAAAACTGTGTGCCCGACCGAGACTCGAACTCGGGACCCTTGCCTTTCGCGGGCAAGTGCTCTACCAACTGAGCTACCGAAGCACGACTCACGCCCGGTACTCATTCTGGAAACATCCCCCAGGCTGTGGCTAAGCCATGTCTCCGCAATATCCTTTCTTTCAGGAGTGCTAGTTCTGCTAGGTTCGCAGGAGAGCTTCTGTAAAGTTTGGAAGGTAGGAGACGAGGTACTGGCAGAAGTAAAGCTGTGAGTACCGGGTGTGAGTCGTGCTTCGGTAGCTCAGTTGATTTAGCCGGCACGGTAGCTCAGCGTGTTCGGTCAGAGGGTTAGCTGCCCTCTGCAATAAAAAAACTGAGTAAATGGATCAATAACGAACTTCAACGGGCGTCAGGGGACGTCCGCCACGAACAATTGCAACGAACTATAACGAACAAAATAAGATTAAAAAAAAAAAGTTGGTAGAGCACTTCCCCGCGAAAGGCAAAGGTCCCGATTTCGAGTCTCGGTCGGGCACACAGTTTTAATCTGCCAGGAAGTTTCAGTTCACTGAGTTCGTACATGCCAGGAGGCAATAAGGATGTTGTTGTGATCTTCAGTCCTGAGACTGGTTTGATGCAGCTCTCCATGCTACTCTATCCTGTGCAAGCTTCTTCATCTCCCATTACCTACTGCAACCTACATCCTTCTGAATCTGTTTAGTGTATTCATCTCTCGGTCTCCCTCTATGATTTTTACCCTCCACGCTGCCCTCCAATACTAAATTGGTGATGCTTAATGCCTTAGAACATGTCCTACCAACCGATCCCTTCTTCTAGTCAAGTTGTGCCACAAACTTCTCTTCTCCCCGATCCTATTAATACCTCCTCATTAGTTACGTGATCTACCCACCTTATCTTCAGCATTCTTCTGTAGCACCACATTTCGAAAGCTTCTATTCTCTTCTTGTCCAAACTAGTTATCGTCCATGTTTAATTTCCATACATGGCTACACTCCATACAAATACTTTCAGAAACGACTTCCTGACACTTAAATCTATACTCGATGTTAACAAATTTCTCTTCTTCAGAAACGATTTCCTTGCCATTGCCAGTCTACATTTTATATCCTCTCTACTTCGACCATCATCAGTTATTTTACTACCTAAATAGCAAAACTCCTTTACTACTTTAAGTGTCTCATTTCCTAATCTAATTCCCTCAGCATCACCCGATTTAATTTGACTACATTCCATTATCCTCGTTTTGCTTTTGTTGATGTTCATCTTATATCCTCCTTTCAAGACACTGTCCATTCCGTTCAACTGCTCCTCCAAGTCCTTTGCTGTCTCTGACAGAATTACAATGTCATCGGTGAACCTCAAAGTTTTTACTTCTTCTCCATGAATTTTAATACCTACTCCGAATTTTTCTTTTGTTTCCTTTACTGCTTGCTCAATATACAGATTGAATAACATCGGGGAGAGGCTACAACCCTGTCTCACTCCTTTCCCAACCACTGCTTGCCTTTCATGCCGCCGGCCGGTGTGGCCGTGCGGTTAAAGGCGCTTCAGTCTGGAACCACGTGACCGCTACGGTCGCAGGATCGAATCCTGCCTCGGGCATGGATGTGTGTGATGTTCTTAGGTTAGTTAGGTTTAATTAGTTCTAAGGTCTAGGCGACTGATGACCTCAGAAGTTAAGTCGCATAGCGCTCAGAGCCATTTGAACCATTTGAACCTTTCATGCCCCTCGACTCTTATAACTGCCATCTGATTTCTGTACAAATTGTAAATAGCCTTTCGCTCCCTGTATTTTATACCTGCCACCTTCAGAATTTGAAAGAGAGTATTCCAGTTAACATTGTCAAAAGCTTTCTCTAAGTCTACAAATGCTAGAAATGTAGGTTTGCCTTTTCTTAATATTTCTTCTAAGATAAGTCGTAAGGTTAGTATTGCCTCACGTGTTCCAACATTTCTACGGAATCCAAACTGATCTTCCCCGAGGTCCACTTCTACCAGTTTTTCCATTCGTCTGTAAAGAATTCGCGTTAGTATTTTGCAGCTGTGACTTATTAAACTGATAGTTCGGTAATTTTCACATCTGTCAACACCTGCTTTCTTTGGGATTGGAATTATTATATTCTTCTTGAAGTCTGAGGGTATTTCGCCTGTCTCATACATCTTGCTCACCAGATGGTAGAGTTCTGTCATGACTGGCTCTCCCAAGGCCATCAGTAGTTCTAATGGACTGTTGTCTACTCCCGGGGCCTTGTTTCGACTCAGGTCTTTCAGTGCTCTGTCAAACTCTTCACGCAGTATCTTATCTCCCATTTCGTCTTCATCTACATCCTCTTCCATTTCCATAATATTGTCCTCAAGCACATCGCCCTTGTATAAACCCTCTATATACTCCTTCCACCTTTCTGCCTTCCCTTCTTTGCTTAGAACTGGGTTGCCATCTGAGCTCTTGATATTCATACAAGTGGTTATCTTCTCTCCAAAGGTATCTTTAATTTTCCTGTAGGCAGTATCTATCTTACCCCTAGTGAGACAAGCCTCTACATCCTTACATTTGTCCTCTAGCCATCCCTGCTTAGCCATTTTGCACTTCCTGTCGATCTCTTTTTTGAGACGTTTGTATTCCTTTTTGCCTGCTTCATTTACTGCATTTTTATATTTTCTCCTTTCATCAATTAAATTCAATATTTCTTCTGTTACCCAAGGATTTCTATTAGCCCTCGCCTTTTTACCTACTTGATCGTCTGCTGCCTTCACTACTTCATCTCTCAGAGCTACCCATTCTTCTTCTACTGTATTTCTTTCCCCCATTCCTGTCAATTGTTCCCTTATGCTCTCCCTGAAACTCTCTACAACCTCTGGTTCTTTCAGTTTATCCAGGTCCCATCTCCTTAGTTTCCCACCTTTTTGCAGTTTCTTCAGTTTCAATCTGCATTTCATAACCAATAGATTGTGGTCAGAATCCACATCTGCCCCTGGTAATGTCTTACAATTTAAAACCTGGTTCCTAAATCTCTGTCTTACCATTATATAATCTATCTGATACCTTTTAGTATCTCCAGGATTCTTCCAGGTATACAACCTTCTTTTATTATTCTTGAACCACGTGTTAGCTATAAGGATGTATGTATTTTATTTTTACGAAGACTTTATTTTATTTATACTACTATTGGCTTCAGAGCTATTTAAAGAGGACATGACTTCACAAGTCTATGAATACAAGCCAAGTAAAATCCAAACACAATGCTGATACCAACGTACTTAAACAAATAGGGCAACTAATCTTGTAGTGTGTAGGTAGTGTACTTCACTTCTTACTCAGAAACCCGAACACGTGTATCACATCATTAATTACATTTTTACACTAGCTGACAAAGAATGTTAAACTTACAGGTACATTACCTGTCAATCGCGTGCTTAGTTAAGGTAGTTTTTTACCTATTGTGGTTACTACTTGGTTTGAAATCGAGCTTATTTCCGAACAGGCAGAGCGTTTCATTAGATTCGCCACATAACCCTTATTTTTTTTAAATTATTATACACAGGGTTATTTATAAGTACCTCTGGAGTTTAGGTATACTGCACGAAAACTACAAGACATGCAGAAAAATGATACATATCGATGGACAGAGCTTCTATCCAAAGTTTTGATTCACAATACACTCCGTGGCGTAGTTGCACGAGGGGGCAGGCATGTCAGGACATGTATACAGATAATCCGCTCCCGTTTGTCGCATCGAATTAGTTCGCACCTGCAAGGTAAGCAATCCAATGAACAGATTTTGAAAGCAGACTGCTGCCCCAGCGTTCCTGGAGATTCGTGTGAGCGATTTCTGTGAACTGCACGCACGCATTGACGTTCACCGAATTACAAACAATGGACATATTGAGCATCTGTAATCTGACTTAAAATTCGGAGGGGTTCTCTACCCACTGTTTTGAATATGTTTCGTTTACGTCTTGTAGTTTCACAATCTTCTTAAACCCCCGAGGTACTTATGAATAACCGTGTATAATTAAGGTTATATGTATGTTCCACAATCAGTCACAATTTTTGTCTGTTTTATTTATGTTGCCTTACTCGTGACTCGTTTTCTGCCTCTGGTGTTCTTCATCAGGCATGTTGAATGCAATGTTATCAACTAAATTAAGGATACATTCTTCTCAGTCAGCCTATCAAATAAGCGATATTAACGATTTTTTAAGCTAATGAAGCAATCAACGTAAATCTTTTTGCACATTATTCACTGATTCTAGAGTAACATTTACTGATTGTTATAAGAAATTCAGTCGTCATTAAAGTTGCGGTCTCCAACATGAGGTGTGTCCACGACGGAAGTCCTAAATTCTGCAAATATTATCTGAAATAAAAAAAACGAACTATTGTTTTAAAATTGCGCAAGCAGTAATAACACGGTTTTTATGAAATTTGGAAAAATAATAAAACGGCCGACGTTTGAAACAGAAATGTAGTTTTGTCGTATTTATTTGGTTCAAATGGCTCTGAGCACTATGGGACTCAACTTCTGAGGTCATTAGTCCCCTAGAACTTAGAACTAGTTAAACCTAACTAACCTAAGGACATCACACACAACCATGCCCGAGGCAGGATTCGAACCTGTGACCGTAGAGGTCTCGCGGTTCCAGACTGCAGCGCCTAGAAGCTCACGGCCACTTCGGCCGGCTAGTATTTCTTTGGTTGCGATTTTTGCAGTAACTAATGAATATATTAGAATACAAAGAATGAGCCTTTTACTCCTTGCAGACATGCCCGAGGAGTAATTCCGCCAAATTTCTGAAAGGTATCTTTGTTAGTTTGCCCGAAATCCATTCCGTCAGCTTGAACACTGTATCGAGAAATAAGCTTTTACAGATAAAAGATTGATTTCTGTCAGATTAACAATGAATTTGTGTAACAGTTTTCATACTCACAACTAATCTGCTACCCTGGAACAGCACAAGAGTCTTTCTACGACCTCAAAATCCTTTTGAGCCACAGTTTTCGCATGATTGCTGACTGCCTGCGCTTTGCTGGACTCGTACAGCTCCCGGCGATGAGCGTCCTGCAGGCGATCATAGTCGCGATCGATGGCAAATGTTTCTGCACGGTAGTTAATTTAGACCTCCCACAATTTGCAGTATTTTCAAAATGGGTTTTAAGCCTTCACTGAAAATCGAAGGCGCCGTAAAGTACACTTTTTTAACGGTTCTCGAGCCGCAGTCAATGTGTTTTGGAGCAAAGTGCCAGATGGCAGCCGGCCGTGGTGACCGAGCGGTTCTAGGTGCTTCAGTCCGAAACCGCGCTGCTGCTACGATCTCAGGTTCGAATCCTGCCTCGGACATGGATGTGTGTGATGTTCTTAGGTTAGTTAGATTTAATTAGTTCTTAGTCTAGGGGACTGATGACCTCAGATGTTGAGTCCCATAGTGCTTAGAGCCAGTTGAACCAGTTGCCAGATGGCCCATACCGACTAGCATTCATGTGTTCCATCAAATATTTGACCAGATGGCCCATACCGACTAGCATTCATGTGTTCCATCAAATATTTGACCGAGAGCGCCAAATGTGCCCGCATTCGCATCTGTTCGCCGAGACACTACAGGGAGCCCCTGCGTGCCCGAACTAAATGACCCGTAACTTTGCTCCTACTTGAGGTATCAACTTTGGATGTTGATATGGCATTCTACAGACATGTTACTTCAAAAAAATCATCTGTCTTATGCGTGTGGAAACATTGTCGCTGCGACGTTGAAGATCCACCCTATGCATTGCTGGCATCCTGAAATCAAATTCTTGTATAATCTCGGATATGCCATGACTCGTGCGCCTTGAACCGATTAGCATACCATGTCCAAATTCGATTAACTCACGACGTTCTTCAAGTTCACCGCATACCTGCCTGTAAAAGACTGCTCAAATGTCATGTCTACATTCATGCCGCAAACCGCATCAAGTCGAGAAATCCAGCCATCACATATGGCCTTCTTCAAATGGGATAACCGTGACTTTTAGCCATTCACAAAGGGACCGCCTAATCGTCATCATCGATTTCGCCTGAATTTATGGTGTATGCACGGCTTCACCAAAAAGGAAAGTGACTGAAGTGGGAGCTCCAGACTGACAAGTGTTTAAAAAAATAGCTCTTTTGGCGCGGGTCGGGCGAAGCATGCGTGATTTATGTTAGCGTAGTTTCTAGGCAGTGGTCGGTGCATCGGAAAGAGTGCAGAATTGGAATCCGAAGCTGGCCGGCGTGGCCGAACGGTTCTAAGCGCTTCAGTCTGGAACCGCGCGACCGCTACGGTCGCAGGTTCGAATCCTGCCTCGGGAAAATACGTGTGTGATTTCCTTAGGTTAGTTAGGTTTAAGTATTTCTAAGTTCTAGGGGACTGATGACCTCAGATGTTAAGTTCCATATTGCTCAGAGCCGTTTTGTAATCCGAGGGCAGTGGACTTGCTCCCTATGTGGAAACTTTTTTATTTTTGTTTTCAGTTTTTACGTTACTTACACTCTAAATAAGCATAAATAATGCTCACGATATACACTCCTGGAAATTGAAATAAGAACACCGTGAATTCATTGTCCCAGGAAGGGGAAACTTTATTGACACATTCCTGGGGTCAGATACATCACATGATCACACTGACAGAACCACAGGCACATAGACACAAGCAACAGAGCATGCACAATGTCGGCACTAGTACAGTGTATATCCACCTTTCGCAGCAATGCAGGCTGCTGTTCTCCCATGGAGACGATCGTAGAGATGCTGGATGTAGTCCTGTGGAACGGCTTGCCATGCCATTTCCACCTAGCGCCTCAGTTGGACCAGCGTTCGTGCTGGACGTGCAGACCGCGTGAGACGACGCTTCATCCAGTCCCAAACATGCTCAATGGGGGACAGATCCGGAGATCTTGCTGGCCCGGGTAGTTGACTTACACCTTCTAGAGCACGTTGGGTGGCACGGGATACATGCGGACGTGCATTGTCCTGTTGGAACAGCAAGTTCCCTTGCCGGTCTAGGAATGGTAGAACGATGGGTTCGATGACGGTTTGGATGTACCGTGCACTATTCAGTGTCCCCTCGACGATCACCAGTGGTGTACGGCCAGTGTAGGAGATCGCTCCCCACACCATGATGCCGGGTGTTGGCCCTGTGTGCCTCGGTCGTATGCAGTCCTGATTGTGGCGCTCACCTGCACGGCGCCAAACACGCATACGACCATCATTGGCACCAAGGCAGAAGCGACTCTCATCGCTGAAGACGACACGTCTCCATTCGTCCCTCCATTCACGCCTGTCGCGACACCACTGGAGGCGGGCTGCACGATGTTGGGGCGTGAGCGGAAGACGGCCTAACGGTGTGCGAGACCGTAGCCCAGCTTCATGGAGACGGTTGCGAATGGTCCTCGCCGATACCCCAGGAGCAACAGTGTCCCTAATTTGCTGGGAAGTGGCGGTGCGGTCCCCTACACCACTGCGTAGGATCCTACGGTCTTGGCGTGCATCCGTGCGTCGCTGCGATCCGGTCCCAGGTCGACGGGCACGTGCACCTTCCGCCGACCACTGGCGACAACATCGATGTACTGTGGAGACCTCACGCCCCACGTGTTGAGCAATTCGGCGGTACGTCCACCCGGCCTCCCGCATGCCCACTATACGCCCTCGCTCAAAGTCCGTCAACTGCACATACGGTTCACGTCCACGCTGTCGCGGCATGCTACCAGTGTTAAAGACTGCGATGGAGCTCCGTATGCCACGGCAAACTGGCTGACACTGACGGCGGCGGTGCACAAATGCTGCGCAGCTAGCGCCATTCGACAGCCAACACCGCGGTTCCTGGTGTGTCCGCTGTGCCGTGCGTGTGATCATTGCTTGTACAGCCCTCTCGCAGTGTCCGGAGCAAGTATGGTGGGTCTGACACACCGGTGTCAATGTGTTCTTTTTTCCATTTCCAGGAGTGTAGTATTTATTAATATTTCCATAAAAGGCAGGAAAGTAAACGCATTCCCGGCGGGGTCAGGGATTTTCTCTGCCTCGTGATGACTGGGCGTTGTGTGCTGTCCTTAGGTTAGTTAGATTTAAGTAGTTCTAAGTTCTAGGGGACTGATGATCATAGATGTTAAGTCCCATAGTGCTCAGAGCCATTTGAACCATTTGAAAGTAAACGTACAGGAAAATTTCGGATTGCAAATTCCAGGACGGGATTTAAGGCGTGCATGAGAACTACGATTCTAAAATTAAACATTTTTATTATTTTGCAGTTGGTTATTTACACGTCTTGGGGTAATATACGCCGAATAAGAGGGGACTAGTGCGGTACAATGTACCCTCTACCATGAGCATGCAGTGGCTTGTGGAGGATATATGTGGATGAAGATGAAGATGTAGAAGCAATAATTTTCACATGAATCCCCTGAGTAAAAATGATAACTCCGCCAGTGCACTGCGCTTTTATACTTTATGTGCACGATACTACCGCCATCTATATGTGTGCATATCGCTATCCCATGACTCACTGTACAATGGAATGCATTTTGATGAAGTCTTCTTGGGAAGTGATTTTTTTCTCTCTCTCTCTCTCTATCGACGAGATAAGAGCAGTTTTGAAGCTTCTTGATCAAATTCTGTAGCTGACGATAAAAACAGGCTTCACGGGGTTGCACTAGCGGACTGCATTTGGAGTGGAAGGGGGGGGGGGGCAGGGGTTGGATGGAATCACTTTAATACAGAAGGATGGGAATCCTTCTTCACCTTGAAAAGTTTGTTCCTAAAATTGCTAATTTGTTTGTCCTGCCTATGTTTCATTTGACAGAAGAAATTTATTCTTCTGCTCGTAGGGCTTTATCACATCAAATACAATATATCCAGCGTTATTTCCGTTTGTCTGCAGTGTAAATAACGTAAAAACTCAAAATTAAGAAAACTTTCCGCGTAGTGTGTCACGCCCACGACACTCGGATTACAAATCTGTACTCTTTCCGTGCCAGAGTGGCCGTGCGGTTCTAGGCGCTACAGTCTGGAACTGCGAGACCGCTACGGTCGCAGGTTCGAATCCTGCCTCGGGCATGGATGTGTGTGATGTCCTTAGGTTAGTTAGGTTTAAGTAGTTCTAAGTTCTAGGGGCGTTAAGTCCCACAGTGCTTAGAGCCATTTTTGTACTCTTTCCGCTTCACCAACCGCTTCCTGAAATAGCACCAACATAAATCGCCCACACCTCGCCCGACCCACGAAAAAATGCTATTTTTTCTAAACGCTTGGCCATCTGGAGCCCCACTTTTGTCACTATCAGTTATGGCCAAACCCTGCGTATACAATAAATTTCGACGAAACCAGTGATGACAATTAGACGCGGTCCCATTTTCAGTTTAAATCCGAGATCGTGCTAGCACTGGGTTTTGCACGTACCTCTATATCGACTGTGTATCGTCAGTACCTGGAGTAAGGGGAAACCGCCATCAGCAGAGTTATCTACTACGGACAAAAATGTGACGATTACATGGGAGACTGACTGTCACGAATTGTAACAGCATATATGCAGGCCACACGGCACTAAATCACTCGATATTTCAATGCGCGAGTGCAACAACCAATTAGCAACCGTACCATCAAAACCACTTCTTCACTATGGTCGTTTGGTATGGGGCACAAATGAAAATTTCGTGGCAGATTACATCTGTGTGCCGGACGGGGACTAGAACCTGGGACCTTCGCCCAGTTTGGAACGTAGGAGATGAGCTACCGACAGAAGTAAAGCTGTGGAGACAGTTCGTGAGTCGTGCTGAGATAGCTCAGTTGGTAGAGCACCCGACCGCGATAGGCAAAGGTTCCTGAGCCGTATGGCTCGCTTGCGATATCTTGATGCTGTCACTCAGTGCTATCTTTCCGTTGCGCGCTCGGCTTGGGCCGCAGCGCCGTCTGCAGGCCGTCTCGCGCAGCTGGGAGGGGAGACTCCAGGTCGCTGGCAGTGGGGACCGGACACGGGTGAGCAGCAGACGCTACCTTCTCCCGTACTGCGCCGGGTGTTGATTCTGCACGGGTTGACGGAGGGTACACCCGGAGTGGGGGTCTTGCGCGGCCGTGCCGTGGACATATGATGCGACCTGTTCGAGTGTCTCCTGGGGAGCGGCTAGTGTGTTCCGTTGGTATGGTACTATCTTGCCCCCGGATTTGCTGATGGCTGGTTCTTTCAAACGATAGTGAGAGAGAGCGTTCGTGTCAGTTCTACGAAGCACGTCTGATATACTTCCTCAAGTTGTAAGCGCGTTTTACTTTGATTTGTATCTTGAACATTGCCGCGGGCGGCCGTTTGCTGGCTCGATTCCCTAATGGAAAGTGAATCCACCATTTTAAGTACTGTCGGTGGGCTAGCTGCCCTCATTGTGAATTTGTTGTTTCCCCACCCACTCTTGGTTGGTCTGGCTATTGGTTGTCTGTGCCCTCATAATGGCTGGCACTTATGCTGAAGTGTATTGTAAGGTAACGCTAGGTAACACGAGGGGATAACACTTTTGTAGCTATTTAAAATCTTATGTTATGAATAAGGTTTGTCATTATTGTTGTGGGACAGAATCATTAACTATTTACTGTGGTGATAACCACTGCTATCTAAAAAGGCTGACTGCCTGGGTACCTTTTTAACCCAAAGAGACGCATCAGTCCCAGGTTCGAGCCTCGGAATGGCATACAGTTTTAATTTTCCAGGAAGTTTCACATCAGCGCACTCTCCGCTGCAGAATGAAAATTCATTCTGGCACGGCAAAGGTATAAGTACGAGGCAGGAAGACCGTATTGACCCTCGATGCAAGATGAAAAGTAGCCTAGCGTGATGAGACAGTACACGTCGACGGCAGGCTGGCAGAAACGGGGCTTTACATCCAACTTGGTAACAGGGCCCCGTTCGGGAAGGTTTTGGGCGAAAGAGTGCGGAGAATTAAACATGAAGCTACTGCCGAACATGTGCTTCTTTTTACTCGCCCGCAGCACCCAAAGACGATCTATTCATACAGCAAGACAACGCTACACCTCAACGCTTCAGAAATGTGTGTGAAATTCCAGAATGAGTCTTTCAGCCTGCAGCGGAGTGTACATCGTTATGAAACTACATGGCGGCTTAAAACTGTGTATCAAACCGTGGCTCAAAACCAGAACCTTGCCTCCTGCGGTCAAATCGCTTCTACAGAGTGCTTTTAAGTCTTTTCTGAAAGTCTAATGGTGACAGATCACGCCATGAGGAATAACATTCGTTAGATACAAATGTTCGCTGACACTCCCCGGTGACACGAGGCGTCCGTTTGTATTGATTACACCCCTCAGACGCGGCAGTGCGTGGGCGCTCTGCAGCGTGCGTAGGCTGTAGTGTCGCCTATAATCTAGCCATAAAATCACTGTGAAAGGGGGTGGGTCCAACAAAATTAAAGACCCTTATTCGCTTCTAAAATATCATTTTTCGTTTAGAGACACTCACACTTAAGGTTTTCTTGTTGAAAATCACTCTGTCAGCTTAATAGGATAGGTAGCATGCACCAGACCTTGTTATTACACCCCGCCAGTTTGGTAATATCTCGTCATCCCAGAGCCAGCGAATACTATAGTACGCTTAGTGTCACCAAAAAAGAACACTCTGTCTGCAACAAAAGATGTTAACCATGACGTGACCTATCATCCCTAGACGCTTGGTGCAAGCATTTTGGAATGCCCTGTACTCCTACATACAGGAGCTGGACAAGAAGACGGAAACACGGGAAAAGCATGCTTCAACATAAATAGTTAAGCCTGTAGGTGGCGCTGTTGCGATTGGCCACGAATGATACCTGTACAGTGTCCTCATTACGTTGCGAGTATCAGTCATGGTAAGAACAGCCCTCTGTGTACTTTTTACTGCATCATGTCGAGCTACGTGACTTCTAACGTAGGCAAATTGTTCGGTCTCGTATGACGAGTGCTTCCGTAACCAAGGGAGCCGATTTGTTTGGTGTTTCGAGGGGTACCGAATTTCATATTTACACCGTGTACAGGAATCGCGACAGACTGTCATTGAGGTTGATTGTGACGAAAAACAAGAGAACTACAGCTGCAAATGTCAATGCAGAGAATGTCGCACACAAGAACCCTGTCGGTACCAAAACAACACTAACGGAGCTAGGGATTTGTAGGGCGAGTTGGAACTCCAAAACCACTACCAAGTGATAGAAATGCCCGTAACAGGAAATCGTGGTCTCGAAGCCATAAAATGTGGACTATGGAGCAGTGGAAGAAAGTCATTTTGCCCGACAAGTCTTGTTTCACGTTGTTTCCGATTTCTGGTCCGAGTTTACGTACCAAGGGGGAAACACGGCGGGGTTTCAGGGTGATTTGAGCAGCCAGGTCATGGAATTCCATGGGCACCATGGGTACTCAGCAAGCTCGCATTACTGGCAAGGATTATTTTATTATCTTGGCTGATATGGTCTATCTCATGGTACACTGTGTTCGAAGACGACAGGACCCCTATTCACATCTCGCATCGTCCAGGAACGTTTTGTGGGCATGGCGATAAATTTTCGCGTCTCCCCTGGTCACCACAGTCACCAGATGTCGGTATTACTCAGACTTTGTGGTCTGCTTTGGAAACAAGAATGCGTGATCGCTATACACCCCCTTCGTCGTTTCATGAGTTTGCCACTATTTTGCAGGAAGAATGCTATGACATTTTCTTGAAAACATTACAGGACCTTTATTTACCCTTTCCAAGACGGCTAGAAGCTGTTTGGACTGCCAAAGGGTTTTCCAAACCGTGTTAGGAATGGTAATATGTTGTGTTTTTGGTGTTTCAATATTCTCGTACAACCTCTGTATATTCTCAGCAAAGCCGGCCGCGGTGGATGAGCAGTTCTATGCGCTTCAGTCCTGAACCGCGCAACTGCTACGGTCGCAGATTCGAATCCTACCTCGGGCATGGATGTGTGTGATGTCCTTAGGTTAGTTAGGTTTAAGTAGTTCTAGGTTCTAGGGGACTGATGACCTCAGATGTTAAGTCCCATAGTGCTCAGAGCCATTTGAATCATTTTTCCTCAGCAAACCACTATACACTTCGTCGCGCGGTCTCACCTACTGAGCTAATCAAACATCCACCCTTACAGCTTCACTCCTGACAACTCTCCTCTGAGGGTTGCTTCTGAATCGTCTCGGATAACTCAATCGGTAAGCGCATTTCCTGTGAAAGACAGGGTTCTGGGTTTCAGTCCCAGTCCGGTAATGCGTTTTAATTTGCCACTTACTTGATAGACCTGAGTGTGGTGGAGTTGCCTTTCGGTCTTATTGACACACCCTGGACACCGCTGACCGAGATGTGCATGCCTTGGACCCGGCGCCGTCGAATCTCTGTGAGTTCTGGGAGGCTGCTGAGCGGTGAAACGGCTCCCCAGTGCTTTCGGTGCCCACGGTAATTCTTTAGTTACGTGTTCCATAGATAATTCGAAACATTATTTTACAGAAACGATGTGGAACGAGTCATATTACATTTTTTAGTCGTCCTTATGCCACTACACTTAAAAGTAGTTTTTTCATTTATTTTGAATTTTTTTTATAGTCTCTCTGTTTTTACATAGAAATTTGTTCGCAGAGTAGGAGGAGTTGTCCAGGAGAAGTGATTTTAGGTTACATTTAAAACTTGTTTTGCTATCTGCCAGACATTTTATGATATTGGTCAAATGATCAAATAATTTTGTTGCTGTATAATAAACATCTTTCTGAGCCACTGACAGCTTTAATAATGAGTAATAAAGTTCATTTTTTCCACTAGAGTTGTAGGTATGGATATCATTATCCTTCTCAAATTGTGATGCATTACTTACGACGAATTTGATTAGCGAATATGTGTATTGTAATGATGCAGTTGAGATGCCTACACGCTGACCGAGAGTAAATATCATGTATTATTCTTACTGTTCTACAATCAGTACTTTCTTTTTAAGTGGTGAGTTACCCCATAGAACTATTCCATAAGATATTGCTGCTTGTTAAGACGCAAAATATGTCAGGAGGTTGATTCGTTTGTTTCTAGGATTAGCAATTGTACAAAGCCGCAAAGTAGCTGAGCTTAATTATTTGAGCAGCTCAGTAGTATGTTCCTTCAGTTAAAGATTCCATCAATACGTACACCCAAAAATCTGGAGTATTCTGCCCTGTTTACGGAGTCCTGTTTATGTGCTACCTTAAGTGTGGTATGACTTTATTTGTTATACAGATCGAATATAGCTTTTTTACTCAAAATTTTGGGAGAGTCCTTTTTGCGAGAACCACTTAACAACTCTTTGAAAAACATCAATAGCAGTCTGCTCTTTTGTTTTCTATCTGATGAGATTAATTATGACACTAGTATCGCCTGTGAAAAGTACCAATTCTCCCAGTGAATGAAACTCATTCACGTGTATAAGGAATAAGGGTGGACACATAATTGCAGCCTGTGGGACTTCCTTTGTGATTTCTCCCCAGTCACTAAAACTTTCTACCTTCTCAACATTGTCTGAAATATTCAGCACAACGTTTCTCATTCTGCTTATTAAATGTGACTGAAATGAACTGTATGTAAAGCCATCAATCCCATAAAGCTTTAGTTTTTCTAAGAGTGTAGCATTATCTACGCAGTGAAATGCCTTAGAAAGATCACAAGAAATACCATCTGGCAATATTTTATTGTTTAAGGCTGTTAATATTTGTGAGTGAATGTGTAAATAGCATTCTTCATTGAGAAACCCGTCTTATCTGGAATCCAGACTGAATCGCCGCCGTCGCCACTGTGGAACGGAATACTGCACAATACTTAGTAGGCGTATCTAATTCTGCTGTTCCTTAGTAAACCCTCGCACAGTACAGTACCCACGACTGTGCTAGATAAGGAAATTGTTACGTTGACGTTTTAACGTCGATCAGTGTTCACCGCGAGTGATGGTCGAGGTTCATTCGGTTCGTTGCTTTTGTTTTCATTACTCCCACTGTGAATGGAAACGATATTCCTTTAGTTTTCTTCCCTGTAATGCAAACTCGCCATCAACCTTCCTCTCAGATATCGACAACCGAGATCTGTAACAATCTATCTTTAATGTGTTGTCGTGGAGTCCAAGAAAATGGTCTTTGGATTCTGACATTCACATGTCAATTTAATGAACAAGAAAAATTGATGCTAAAAGAGTTTTTTTTATGGCAAGTGCTGGCTACTATGACTGGACGGACAGCAAAAATAAAACAAGAGACCAAAAATGGTCTTGAATGCTTTTGGTAAACTAAATATAGTTTCCCAAACTGGCTTCTGCTGTGCCTGAAACTGAAAGTTTGAAATGAGTGCGTATTAGCAGTTTTGATTTACGGCAGTGACATAGGGACTGTTAACGCAGAAGCCATTCAAAATTAGAGTTGACCAGCGGGTAATGTAGCTACATATGATGTGAATTATTAGGGGAGGCAGGAAACCAAACATCTGGATCAGTTAACAGACTGGAGTACACATCGTAATTATGGTTTTAATGAAAATGAAAAGGTGTGGGCGATACATGTGAACAGGCATATGAGTGGGACATGGACCAAGAAAGATATTTGCTACACTCAAAAGGTAAGCATGCAATGTAATGCGAATGTTATCAAACATAGGTGACACAACAGTAAAAAAGCTGGCATACATTACTTACTTTCACTCCATAACGTAATATGACATGTTTTGGAGTAACCCTTCATGTCAAACAACGGTTTCAGAGTCCATTGTGCATTGTTTGTGGTGTGAATGCGCAAATATCCCGTACAAGGCTGTTCAAGCAACTGGGTATACCAAGCACGGCTTCTCAGTATATTTATTCCTTAATGAAATTTGTTGTTGTAAATAAGTCTAAAAGACTTACCTGTGGGCCAACTCCTTCTACTCCACTAATTTTGAAACAGTGCCATTTGATGTACTGTACGTATTATTACCATATTATTTATTAATATCGCATAATGTAAGAGACATCTGAAATATCCCACGTCCACAGGGATCACCTCTATACTGATTAATGGGACGAAGAGCTCATCTAATCTAATCTAAAATAACAAGACGGAGAACTAATGGTAGATGGGTAGGTGGCAACACCAAAAATGCTACAGTCGTATGGGTGCCTATCACAATGACCGAAATATATAGAAAATTCTAGAGAATGCATTTACCTAGCAGAGACGTCAGAAAGCTTGATGATCATGATCTACAGCCTCACCGACGTGACAACTCTGCAATGCACACTAAAATCTTTCCATGCGAGCTCTTATATCTCCTATTTCATTACAATGGTCGTTTTTCCGAATGTAGATGGGAGTAAACCCAATATTTTAGCATTAGGAGGAAAAAGTGGGTGATCTAAATTTCGTGAAAGGATCTGGCCACAACAAAAAATTCTTTTATTTTAATTATTTCCACCCCATCTAGCGTATTATATCCGTGACACTTTCTCCACTATTTTGAAATTATACAAAACGAGCTGCCTTTCTCTGAACGTTTTCGATATCCTCCGTCAGTCCATCTAATAAGGATCACATAGAGCGCAGCAGTACTCCAGAAGTGGTCGGAGAAGTGTATTGTAGGCAGTCTCTTAGTGGATTTGTTGCATCTTCTAAGTGGTCTGTCAATAAAATGCAGTCTTTGGTTTGCTCTCCCCACAACATTTGCCATGTGATCGTTCCAGTTTCAAATTGTTCGTAACTGTAATACCTGGGTATTTAGTTGAATTGACAGTCTTTGAATTTATGTAATTTATCTGTAAGCGAAATTTAACGCATGCTTGTGGTGCTCATGTGAATTACCTCACACTTCTTATTGTTTAGAGAATCAATTTCCGCTCCATACAGATATCGTGTCTAAATTATTTTGCCATTCCTTTTGATTATCTGATGACTGTACTAGTCGGTAAACGACAGCATCATCAGCAAACAGTCTAATAGGGCTGTTCGAATTGTCTCCTAAATCATTTGTAGATAAGAGCCGTTCAAAAAGTTAACGTTTGAGTGGATTGCTGCAGCGTATATGCAACCCAGCACGATTCCAATGCGGGTATATAAGCACCGAGATGTAACCGAGGGGTTAGTGTGGCCTTCGAACGGAAGCTTTTTGATCGCCCTTATTGGAGCTGCCCTCTACCAAAACTACGGTTCGGTGGTTTTGGTACACTTCATAAATGACGTAGTCAATGGCGGGATTACCAGAAGTATTTGTAGCAATGGTGGGGAAAGAAACGTGAATGGATGTGTGAGAGAGAAACTGGGAGCCGACGACTTCCCTTGGTTTTTTGTTTGCTTGTATGCTCTGCACATAATTAGAACTCGTTTTGAGTTTTTTTCTTTTTTTAGTTACCCTTTTTTAGGAAATTGCATTCTCTATGGCTAAATGATAAATCTTTATTTTTCTTATTTTTATTACACTCCACCTCTGTCTCACCTTACAAATCAACAATTTTCGAATAAAATCTGAATTAAACATTGACAACTTTAATTTTGCTATAAATACTGTTTATTTTTAAGTAACAGATAGGAGGATAACTAAGTAGAGCAAAAATGTTAGACAGGTAGCGCCTTCTTTATATCCTCACTTAGTTTCCAGACGGTTCGTCGCTTCCGGTTTCTATGAGAAACTAGTGAGTCGCTGATCTCACATACAAATAAAGCGATCGAAGTGAGGTAACGCCCGATAGGTACGCAACATACTTCACATACAGGTAGCGCGGTTACGATCTTAACTGACCAATGCTGCTAGGAAAACTTCGGTAGTCTATGCTTATTTATGACAATCTACGGAAGCCTATGGTAGTTTTACAACTCTACCCCTTATAGATTACCAACAGCAGAAAGGCTATAACATTTACTCGAGGACTTTCCTTCAATTATCACGGATGCAGACGCTCTAATAAACATTAGAGTCTACGGGAATAAAAGTAATAGAGATTATTTTTACAAACAATTTGGAGTCGTGACCAAACGGTACTCGAACACTTTTTTTCCCTTGATCCCTCAAAAAACACCATTTCACTCCTCGAGGATAATTACACCTGGTTGGGCATAGCTGTCTAGAATGAGGATTTTGCTGGACACTAACAGCTAAATCTAAGTTCCATCGCTAGAAAATGAGAAAAGTGTAAATGGGGAATGGAAGCGAAGATGCGACACGATTGACACGCCGCGATGACGTCACTGGGCTCGGCGTGGCCGTGTTTACACGGGCACAGCTTAGTGCAACGGCCACAGAGGCGCTGGCATCGGCGGCGAGCGCCGTGCGGCTTGCAGAAGCGGCTGCGTGAGTCAGTCGCGCAGCCGCGCCGCACCGCGCGTTACAATTACGGCGTTATTGGGCGTATCCTGGCGTGGCCCGCCGTCATGCAGCTGCCGCCGCCCTCGCAGGTTAGCGACACACGTGTGCTGGCAGCTTACATCGTAGATACATGTAGACCGCGCACGGCCTGTCTCTGGTGTGAAACGAACATCTATGTCACCTGACGTTGGGCAAAAAGCCGAGTTACTATCATTACGCACTACGCGAAGTGCAACGGACAGTTAGTTTGCCTCATTCATAGCTGAAATCAGCCACTGATTTGAGCAACTGCACGACTTGTTATATTAGTATTACACATGTAGTACAACACCAAAATTCTACGAAAATCCCGATAGTAATGTGATGGCTATAGTTTTTACATTTGGCCAGGCAAATGGCTAACAAACAGACTGAAACATTGTACTGACAGTTTTTCCACTGTGAATCAGTTAGTCCACTGCTTCCATAGGAGGAGAAGACGAAATATCAATTTGGCAGGAAGTATTTTGTTTTCTATTATTGGTCCGCAACAATACACTTTCATTAGAAACGACACTCCTTTAAAAACCATAATTTCTAGTTTTCACTCAAAATAAGCGATTATGTCTTTCGAATTTTGCTTAATCCAGTGCACATAAAGAAACAATATGGAGATAAGAACATGTTACTATTCTGTCGTCTCAAAAATCTTCGTCATTCATAGACTTTTACATCTAAAAACCAACATATGACATATCTTTCAGTCGTGGAAAGAAATCCACAAGTATTTCGAAATACGTTTGCTGCATAGTTTTGTGAAATCGTTTGACTTAAAATTCTCCCTTTTCGTGGCAAGGATCCAAATGTGCATTCTTACTTCATCAGCGGCAAAACTGTAACGAGCTCTGAGATTACATGAAACAAGTAATGAAGCTGATAGAAAACAGTGAAAAAGTAAATCCTTGCAATTAATATTTCATAAATTTATATACTTATTTTTCGTAGACTGATTTATAATGATCTATATCATTTAATTCGTAATATGCAGACACAAAAAATTAATCTCAAATAGAAGGCCATTCACAGCTGCTTAGCTTTAATTGAGTTAAACTCGAAAAGCCGGCCGGAGTGGTCGAGCGGTTCTAGGCGCTACAGTCTGGATCCGCGCGACCGTTACGGTGGCAGGTTCGAATCCTGCCTCGGGCATGGATGTGTGTGAAGTCCTTAGGTTAGTTAGGTTTAAGTAGTTCTAAGTTCTAGGGGACTGATGACCTCAGAAGTTAAGTCCCATAGTGCTCAGAGCCATTTGAACCATTTTTTTAAAAACTCGAAAAGTGTATTAGCAAATTTTTTTGTATGTTTAAAGCAACTTTACCCATAGAACGAAATATTACTTACTTTCACATATCTTTCGGTGCAACCAACCGCTGCACAAAATTTCTCCAATGTAATAAAGAAACCTTTTCTGAAAATACTGCAGTTAAGATGAAAACCAATTGAAAAGTATTCCAGATGTCACCTGTAAATGGATGCTGCAGATAGTCAGGTGATCGAGATTTTGGTTTCAATATCATGACGCCACGCGCGGTCTATATCGTCTATGGTCCAAGGGTTGTGTTGACTGGAAACTGCTAATTTAATTTGACCTTTTCACCTTAGAAAGAATAGCATATTAAACGTGCTGTTAATTGCTGATAGGAGAATAACTGCAAGAACTGTATACTTCACAGTGAGCTTCCTAAATTTTGTGCCAAATATTTATTCACAGGAGTTTCAAGTCGTTAGCTCGTCCCGCATAGGTGCTCCCAATGTTCTTTTGTAATTTTGAAGATAAATTCTAATCCGTTATTTGTTATGGGCGACAGTTCAGACTGAAAACTTTTCTGAAGCTATAACAAATACGTGGTAAATTGTGTTTTTGAAAAGATAGTACCACAAGAAAATATCTGCTTCGTTAAACTTGCTATTAATAGCATCTTAATTAAAGGAGAACTTTTTGAAAAGTTCAGTTCTGTATTATTAGCGAAAAAATTCTTAACTCCAGAAATTTTTCGGTGACTAATAAGTTAAATTTCAGTCCATATACTAAGATAAATTAAATCCATCTGTCATGACTGAGAAATTTACATCATAGCCTCAGTTAATACAGACTTAAGAAATAGAGACATGATTTACAAGTATAATTGATTGTTGGGCTGAGATGGTTACAGTTAACAGTGCACTACGAATAGAACTGACGTAAGAAACCGTTCTGGTAGCCGACGTCTGGCAGTAGACGTTAGAGATCATGACTGAGCAGTTATTGCTTTGCAGTGTTGAAACAGGGATTTCGTTTTTAATGCATCTCGGGTGAATGAAAAGTAGAAATCGAGTACTCCATATACAGGCCTGCCTTGTATTTCATAAGGCAAAAAACTCCTCCCGTTTTTAATATATATGTCAGGTGCGCAGAAACAGCACAGATTATTTATGTACTAACAAGTATAAGTATATACTGCAATTGTTTTGTTGTAAACACTACTCTGAAGCCGTTCATACCTCTTTTCGTGTTTATTATTCTACTCTAGGTGTAGTCAATCTTTATTACCTACCGCTCACTTTTGTATCTCTATTAGCAATAAAAATTTTCTAACTACCAACCGGTTCCACGTTAATGGTGAGCTATAAAGTAGGGAGGTAGCATTAGTTTCATTAAATTTATAAAGCAGAGTTATAGAAAGTTAAAACATATAATAATAATTACTTACCAAATACTTTATGTCCAATTTTTATGGAAACTTAATGAAAATGTTTTTAAAATCCCTGTCACATACCGCTCACCACAAAAGCAAGAACGCCCACTACTGGGCGGTAGGAAACAGGTAGACTACCACTGTTCTAGACTATGAATAAATTTTGTGTTCATGATTGTTAAATTAAGTGAAATTTTTATGTGCATTAACCCATTGTTCTTTTTTATCAGTGATGTATAGTGTCCTATCGAATAAACGCAACATGATTATTTTTCCTTTTACAGATATTGCTGCTTAATCTCCTTTCCCCATGGGTGAACATTCTGAGCATTGATGCTGTTTTCATTCCTGGTTATTTAATATGATTTAACATTAAAAAGGAAAACAGTTTCTAATGTTCTGCAAAATTATATTTATTTGGTCACGAACCGGCTTTAGGCTTCTCAGGCCATCTTCAGATGACAATTGAATGTCGCAAACACAGATAAGCAAGAGGTGCGACTTACACAGATATTATTTGTACAGAAGATACAAAAATAGTGAAGCGTCTACATAGGGAAACATTACAATAATTACATTAACTGAAAAAAGTGGGTAAACAAACTTTTTATGTGGAAATACGTTCAAGAAATGATGGGGACATTCTGTCGAGAAAAGCAGTAGTATGACCCTACTGGAAACACTGAAGATCAACAAACACATGGCACAGAATGCCGACCTAGTATTAAATGATCAGACTAAATTTCCATTTTCCCCTTTGTTAAAGTAAGTTTTCGTTAAAAATACTAGATTCAGACTGTAAATCTATCTTATTTCTCATCATTTGTTAAATATGTCTCTTCATAAAAACTTTGTTAAAACTTTTTTAGATAACGTAATTGTTGTATTGCTTTCCTAAGAAACCACTTTGTCATTTTTGTATATTTTGTACAAATAATATCAGTCTAAGTCGCATGTCATGTTTTTCCGTGTTTACAATATTCAGTTGTTACCTGAAGATGGCCTGAAAAGCCGAAAGCCTGTTCGCGACCAAATAAATGCAATGTTGCAGAACATTAAGATGCATTTTCCTTTTTGATACTATTATTACTTTCTGCCAAGCACTGGCAGAAAATTCAGTTAATTTTAATATGGTATATTTCCAGCTTACTTAAACCCAAACGGTTTGAGACTCTCGATAATAATTGGAGATTCAAATACCATACCCTCGCCGAATAAAATAGTCTATTTATTAATGAGTTAATATTAGACTGCTACGTAGAAAAATAAGTTATTCAGTGAGTATTTCAGTCTTTTTATTCATATTAAAAACAAAAGATGTTGCCGCTCGCTTGTGCAGAGACAGTATGAAGAAGAAATAGAGTTCATCTCCCTGCGTTTTTCTTTTTTTACTACTTAGTGTCGAAGAAAGGGAGGAAATTTAGGGCTCAACCTTCGGTCGACACTGAGTTCCCTACAGATGGAGTACTTCTTCAGATAGGATAAGGGGTTTCTGAAGGAGATCAGCAGTGTCCTTTCCAGAGAAACGAAAGCATTTCTCTTAAGTGGTATATACAGAGTGTTTCAAAAATGACCGGTATATTTGAAACGGCAATAAAAACTAAACGAGCAGCGATAGAAATACACCGTTTGTTGCAATATGCTTGGGACAACAGTACATTTTCAGGCGGACAAACTTTCGAAATTACAGTAGTTACAATTTTCAACAACAGATGGCGCTGCAAGTGATGTGAAAGATATAGAAGACAACGCAGTCTGTGGGTGCGCCATTCTGTACGTCGTCTTTCTGCTGTAAGCGTGTGCTGTTCACAACGTGCACGTGTGCTGTGGACAACATGGTTTATTCCTTAGAACAGAGGATTTTTCTGGTGTTGGAATTCCACCGCCTAGAACACAGTGTTGTTGCAACAAGACGAAGTTTTCAACGGAGGTTTAATGTAACCAAAGGACCGAAAAGCGATACAATAAAGGATCTGTTTGAAAAATTTCAACGGACTGGGAACGTGACGGATGAACGTGCTGGAAAGGTAGGGCGACCGCGTACGGCAACCGCAGAGGGCAATGCGCAGCTAGTGCAGCAAGTGATCCAACAGCGGCCTCGGGTTTCCGTTCGCCGTGTTGCAGCTGCGGTCCAAATGCCGCCAACGTCCACGTATCGTCTCATGCGCCAGAGTTTACACCTCTATCCATACGAAATTCAAACGCGGCAACCCCTCAGCGCTGCTACCATTGCTGCATGAGAGACATTCGCTAACGATATAGTGCACAGGATTGATGACGGCGATATGCATGTGGGCAGCATTTGGTTTGCTGACGAAGCTTATTTTTAACTGGACGGCTTCGTCAATAAACAGAACTGGCGCATATGGGCAACCGAAAAGCCCCATGTTGCAGTCCCATCGTCCCTGCATCCTCAAAAAGTACTGGTCTGGGCCGCCATTTCTTCCAAAGGAATCATTGGCCCATTTTTCAGATCCGAAACGATTACTGCATCACGCTATCTGGACATTCTTCGTGAATTTGTGGCGGTAGAAACTGCCTTAGACGACACTGCGAACACCTCGTGGTTTATGCAAGATGGTGCCCGGCCACATCGCACGGCCGACGTCTTTAATTTCCTGAATGAATATTTCGATGATCGTGTGATTACTTTGGGCTATCCGAAACATACAGGAGGCGGCGTGGATTGGCCTCCCTATTCGCCAGACATGAACCCCTGTGACTTCTTTCTGTGGGGACACTTGAAAGACCAGGTGTACCGCCAGAATCCAGAAACAATTGAACAGCTGAAGCAGTACATCTCATCTGCATGTGAAGCCATTCCGCCAGACACGTTGTCAAAGGTTTCGGGTAATTTCATTCAGAGACTACGCCATATTATTGCTACGCATGGTGGATATGTGGAAAATATCGTACTATAGAGTTTCCCAGACCGCAGCGCCATCTGTTGTTGAAAATTGTAACTACTGTAATTTCGAAAGTTTGTCCGCCTGAAAATGTACTGTTGTCCCAAGCATATTGCAACAAACGGTGTATTTCTATCGCTGCTCGTTTAGTTTTTATTGCCGTTTCAAATATACCGGTTATTTTTGAAACACCCTGTATATAAATACGATAAACCTTAATCTGAATAGGATTTGAATTCTCTTCCTCTCGAATGAAAGTGTAGTGCCTTTGCACAAAAACACCGTAATGACCACAAAGTGTTGAACAATTCTGATATAGGTTACAGTGTCTTGCTGAAGCTGTGTGTCGCCTACTGGCTTCTGTAGCCGGACAAAAGACAACACAGGAGGTTACATTGTCTTGCTGAAGCTGTATGTCGCCTACTGGCTACTGTAGCCGGACAAAAGGCAACACAGGAGGGAACTGCAGGTTCTCGTATCGTTGGTCGGAGACAGACGATGGTACAAGTAGCAGCTAGTCCATATTAACATCATCAGCACGAGGATACCTCCAGCACATTGCTGAACGCTGCCCGGTTTGCGAAGTGTCGTCTATGGTACACTTGTTCCCACTATCAATGTGTAGCGTGATACATTAATCGAGTTATATCGATAGTTCGCCAAAATCAAAATGCTAGGGTAACTTGAGTCTGTAGTTATCTACTGAGTGTCACATGTCTATGAAGTTCCAGAGTCTGTACATTATGCGACACGACAGTAGGGTCCGTACCACACCTGCAGTAAGAATGGAAACGTTAAGAGGACACGATAGCGAACGTCATCACGGCACTTACGTGCAGGGGTGCACAAACATATGGAAACATCGCGAGAAATGCATGATTGAACATAAATTCAGATGCTAGCCAAGCCTGCAGGTTGCGCTGTTGTATTTGATTAAGAACGGCGCCTGTGCAACGCCCTCAACACGTTGCAAGTGTCAGTGCTGATCAGAACCTCGCTCTGTGCATTGTGTCACAGATAAGTGAATTCGAGCGTGGGCAACTTGTTGGTGCTCGTGTGGTGAGTTCTTCCGTAATCGTGGGAGCCAAAGCGTTTGGTGTTTCAAGAGACGCCGTATCGAACATTATCCGCTATGTCTCAACGCGGACGAAAATATATTTCAAGTGGTCGTGAATGACGGTCATTGAAGAGAACTCTGACGAAAAATAAGAGGACGACAACTGCAAAGCCGGCCGGTGTGGTCGAGCGGTTCTAGGCACTTCAGTCTGGAACCGCGCGACCGCTCCGGTCACAGGTTCGAATCCTGCCTCGGGCATGGATGTGTGTGATGTCCTTAGGTTAGTTAGGTTTAAGTAGTTCTAAGTTCTAGGGGACTGATGACCACAGCAGTTCAGTCCCACAGTGCTCAGAATCATTTAAACCATTTTGACAACTGCAAAAGTTACTGCAGAACCTAATTCCGCACCCACGAACCCTGTCAGCACCAAATTAACACGAAACGAACTCCAAAAGTAGGGAATTACATTACGTGATGGCATTCCAAAACCCCTCATCAGTGATGCAAATGGCCGTAACAAGGAAACGTGGTGCCGAAACCATAAAATCTGGACCACAGAGCAATGGAAGAAAGTCATTTCGTAGGATGAGTCTTGTTTCACACTATTTCCAACTTCTGCCTTTGTGGTCTACGCTGTCCACCTCCATCATCGTTATGTGAACTTGCCACTATTTTGCAGGAAGAATGATATAAGAATTCGTTGAAAACCATACAGGACCTGTATTTATCCATTCCAAGAGGACTGGAAGCTGTTTTGAATGCTAACGAGTTTCCTACACCGTATTAGGCAGGACAGTGTGTTGTGTTTCTGGTTTTTCCATAGCTTTGTCCAACCTCTGAACACTGTGTAGCGTTACGCTTAACACAAGTGCAGTTCCGAAACCAGTCAAGGTAAATGAAGCAATCTTTCAACACCAAGTTGTGATTACATGTTGTAAATCCCCTCGCTAGTAACCGAGTGTTGATCCACGCTCTGCAGAGTGGCGCAAGTAGAACATGCGTAATGTCCCTGAAAAGGGTGAAATATATAGTAATTAATTCTGCGTTTTGTTTAGATTAGTAAATATATTTGTCTGACTTGGTATCGTTGTCTTTGGAGTACCTTATGAACCGGATTGGCACGTTGCTGTCCGCTGATGTGCAAGTGTCTCGAGCACAGCGCTAGCTGAGAGTTTGCGGTCGGTCGTTCCGCTTCTTCAGGCACGTTCCTGCCATTTACTGCCTTCCGACGCGGTCCTTACAGCTGACAACAATAAAACCACTACTCACCTCTTCGTGCTCCAAATGATTAGTTCCCTTCAAAACGAATCGTGGCTAGGTTTCCCGCTGTTGCCGCATCAACACACGATTCGGACTCCTTCCGGGTACGTCGTTTCTGTTACCTTATACATTTCATTGCACTCAAGAAATATAACTTCAGCGGTAGGAAAATTAGCAGCATGGAATACAATTTTTTTAAAAATTTCTCGTTGTGAAACTCCCATAAAACCATTCACATAAATGAGGCGGGCATACAAACAAGTAACAATTAAAAAATTAACAGTTAAAAAAGTGATACAACGACATAAAATTAATCAATTTTCTTTGGTTTAGCCCTGTATGTCACGTAATTGCCATCCACTTGATAAGACAGGATCACATGCTTATAATTTAAAAACTAGTAAATAACGTATTGAGACTTCACAACCTTCTTCGATATAGAGGGTGTCCCACAATTCCTATTACAGGCTTCTAGTGATTGTAAAGGGAATATAGTTTTGATAAGGAGCCTACGTCTGGAAATTTAACATTTGTAGATTGGATCACTTGTAGATCTCCTGCATCACGATACGTACACAGCGAAGACAGTGAGTTCTGACCTGTGTGCTCTAGAAGAGCTGCAACACGTGGCGACCAGCTGTTCGTTGTACAAGGTGTATCTGCGACGCAAGCCATACGCACTGTCCACGTACCATGGCGCACGTCTGTGTGGAGCACCACAGTCCACGCTCCTAATTAACACACAGACATTGTCCTAGTCGAACGGAAAGCGTACGTGAAAAACTGAGACGAACAGGAAAACGTTCTTGATACACGCGTTGTGCAGTTCTACCATTACGTACCGAACCGTAAAGCAGAAGACTAGAAAGTGATCCGATCATTGGGCTCCTTTTATACTGTCCGGTCCAATTAGTATGACCACCTCTCAAAAAATCCCGAGTAACCACATTTTGCAGCGCGAGACGTGCAGGGCGAGATTCAGTGAGATTGTGGATGGTACCGACAAGGATACGCAGCCATGCCGACTTCAGTGCCGTGGCCAACTGATGAGGACCTATGGCGCGAACAGCCCGATCGAGATGGTCTCACATGTTCTCGATTGATTTCAATCCGGGGAGTTTGGTAGCCGGATGAATACGATAAACTCTTCCTGGTGCTCTAAGAACCACACACATACACTGCGAGTTGTATGACACGTGGCATTATCCTGTTAGTAAATGCCATCGTGCCAACGAAAAACAAACTGCATATACACTACTGGCCATTAAAATTGCTACACCACGAAGATGACGTGCTACAGACGCGAAATTTAACCGAAAGGAAGAAGATGCTGTGATATGCAAATCATTGGATTTTCAGAGAATTCACACAAGCTTGGCGCCGGTGGCGACACTTACAACGTGCTGACATGAGGAAAGTTTCCAACCGATTTCTCATACACAAACAGCAGTTTACCGGCGTTGCCTGGTGAAACGTTATTGTGATGCCTCGTGTAAGGAGGAGAAAAACGTATCATCACGTTTCCGACTTTGATACAGGTCGGATTGTAGTCTATCGCGATTGCGGTTTATCGTATCACGACATTGCCGCTCGCGTTGGTCGAGATCCAATGACTGTTAGCAGAATATGGAATCTGTGGGTTCAGGAGGGTAATACGGAACGCCGTGCCGGATCCCAATGGCCTCGTATCACTAGCAGTCGAGATGACAGGCATCTTATCCGCATCGCTGTAACGGATCGTGCAGCCACGTCTCGATCCCTGAGTCAACAGATGGGGACGTTTTCAAGACAACAACAATCTGCTCGAACAGTTCGACAACGTTTGCAGCAGCATGGACTATCAGCTCGGAGACCAGGGCTGCAGTTACCCTTGACGCTGCATCACAGACAGGAGCACCTGCGATGGTGTCCTCAACAACGAACATGGGTGCACGAATGGCAAAACGACATTTTTACGGATGAATCCAGGTTCTGTTTACAGCATCATGATGGTCGCATCCGTGTTTGGTGACATCGCGGTGAACGCACATTGGAAGAGTGTATTCGTCATCGCCATACTGGCGTACCACCTGGCGTGATGGTATGGGGTGCCATTGGATACACGTCTCGGTCACCTCTTGTTCGCATTGACGGCACTTTGAACAGTGGACGTTACATTTCAGATGTGTTACGACCCGTGGCTCTACCCTTCATTCGATCCCAGCGAAACCCTACATTTCAGCAGGATAATGCACGTCCGCTTGTTGCAGGTCCTGTACGGGCCTTTTGGATACAGAAAATGGCGACTGCTGCA
This sequence comes from Schistocerca serialis cubense, assembly GCF_023864345.2. Lineage (NCBI taxonomy): Eukaryota > Metazoa > Arthropoda > Insecta > Orthoptera > Acrididae > Schistocerca > Schistocerca serialis. The sequence goes on along the minus strand of NC_064640.1, from coordinate 622,541,678 downwards.
CTGGCCAGCACATTCTCCAGATCTTTCACCAATTGAAAACGTCTGGTCAATGATGGCCGATCAACTGGCTCGTCACAATACGCCAGTCACTACTCTTGATGAACTGTGGTATCGTGTTGAAGCTCCATGAGGAGCTGTAACTGTACACGCCAGCCAAGCTCTGTTTGACTCAATGCCCAGGCGTATCAAGGCCGTTATTACGGCCAGAGGGGGTTGATCTGGGTACAGATTTCTCTGGATCTTTGCACCCAAATTGCGTGAAAATGTAATCACATGTCAGTTCTAGTGTAATATATCTGTCCGATGAATACCCGTTTATCATCTGCATTTCTTCTTGGTGTAGCAATTTTAAGGGCCAGTAGTGTATATGGGTGGACGTGGTCCCCAGGGATAGATGCACATTTCTGTTGATCCATTGCGCCTCCCAGAATGACGAAATAACCCAGGGAATGCCACTAAAACATTCCCCAGACCATAACAGTCCCTCCTGGTTGGAGGATACTTGATTTCAGACGTTTCACGCCGTACACGCCAATGGCCATCTGTCCGATGGAGCATAATACGTTATTCATTTGAAAAGGCTACAGGTTGGGGCCCAGGTGCCGTCCACTTGCAGTACTGACGTAAAAATACCAGCCTTTGTCGCCGATGAACAGAGGTCAGCATCAGTGTATGAACAAGGCGCCTGCTGCGGAAGCTCATATGTTGCAACGGTCGCTGACCGGTCGTTGAGGACACACTATTGGTAGTCCCTTGGTTCATCTGGGCGGTCAATTGCCCAATAGTTGCTTACCTACTCGCCCATACAAATCTCCGCAACCGTCCTTCATCCCTGTCACATATGGCCCTTGGTTCGCCACAGTTACCTCGGCGCAGGTTTTGGGTAGCGTCATTTTGCCACGCGCGGTATACTTTAACCACGGTGGCACGCGAACAGTTTACCAACTCAGCCGTTTCGAAAGTGCTTCAACCCTTGGACCGAAAGCCAAAGATCCTGCCCCTTTGGACGTTGGATAATTCGCTACGTTTCCGCGTTGCGACGCATGCCGCCAACATGCTTTATATACACCTCCACTGCTAGTGGTGACACCTGCCGTCTGTGGGTGGTTATTATACGTTGACCTCAGACATGGATGGTACTCACATTAATGTGATTGGACTGTGTATATCTAAATGGCACATCTCCAGACATGGGTTCGTAACAAAAACTTTATCTGCTAAGTCCCCTCTTCAGCACCAAGAAGCATGTAATAGGAATTGTGAAACACCCCGTGTATCTGTGATGAAATCTCGGGCTGTCAGCCGAGTCGTGGCGTCACGTTGCCGCAACGTTTCGGTAAGTTTCCTACTCATCATCTTGAGGCAAAGTGTTGTGTTCACGTCTAGTTCAGTCTTTTATAGCTGCTGGACCGCAGACTACTTTGCCGAGGACTCAAAGGGCGGGCTAATCGCTTGCCGCCGAAAGATACGTCGGATGTCGCAGATACCTAAATGTACAACCCGAAGATATCTCTGCCGATCGCAAGTGAACAACAGTCACGCTGCAGTTTCGCATCATTATTCAAACATATCAATCTTTTCATTTCATCCGTCCCGTGACTACATTCACGCTTTCGTGCACTTCATACCGCTTCATAGCTTTACACGTTGGTATTTAGTGATATACTTAGAAAAAGAATCGTAGTAGTTTGTTCATTTTTTGTAATGAGTGCGTGTCAAGTAATTCATGACAGAAATCGAAAAGCAGCTGAAATACATAGTTACCTTTGCTTTAGTGACAAAGCGTCTGGGTGCAGATAGTGAGCTGGTAATCGTATTGAAATAAAGTATACAAGTGATGAACACCGACTTTTTCACAAAGCTCAGCGCCGTGAGTTGTGCCGCCTCGCACTCCGCCAACTACCCACTTGTTGGACATGCTCTCAGCCATGGCTTGTAAATCAATCGCGGCTGTGACTGGTGGCCTCACTGCCGCACCTTATTGCCTCTGTACACGTTCAGCCGAGCTTCCTCCAAATAGCTTCCAGCGCACATATCTCCAACTGCTCGTCTAACTAAACGCGCGGCGCGCTAGCTTCCGACCCACTTAAGTGAGGCAAACCCTGATCGAATCAGCGCAGCATATTAACGCCCGTTGGACTGCCACACCGGCCGTCCCGAGTGTGGTTTTCAGGTGGTTTCACACGCTCCTTTGGGCAAAATCTGGTCTGGCCCACAATCTTCGCTTAAAAAAAAAAAATGGCACACTAACAGTCAATATGCAGTCCAGTCGCATTAATATGACCACCGCGTATGTTCATTGTCAACGTGCAAAAACCTCTCACAGACGACAAGTGGCACCACTAGCAGTGGAGGGAATATAAAGCATGTCAGGGGAACGTGAAGATAATGCAGTCGTTGTCGCAATTCGGAAACGTATCCATTTATGTAACATCCAAAGTGGCAGACTCTTTGGCTTCCGGGCTAATGGTGGAAACATTTTCGAAACGGCTAAGTTGGTAAACTGTTCCCGTGCCGCCGTGGTTAAAGTATACCGTGCATGGCAAAATGGCGCTATCCAAAACCGGCGCCAAGGCGTCTGTGGAGCACCACGGGCCATAGATGTCAGGGATGAAGGACGGTTGCGGAGATGTGTATGGGCGAGTAGACGTGCAACTGTTGAGCAACTGACCGCCCAGATGAACCAGGGGACTACCAACAGTGCCTCCTCAGCGACTGTTCGGCGAACGTTGCTGCATATGGCCCTCCACAGCAGGTGCCTGGTTCATGCAACCATGGTGACTGCTGTTCATCGATGACGAAGGTTGGAATTTGCACCCAGTGCCGCAACTGGAAGTCCACTGAATGGTGACAGATGATGTTTTTAGATGAATCACGTATTATGCTTCATCGGACAGGTAACCGTTGGCGTGTGCGGCCCTACAACAGTCGGTGCAAGTGTCCTGACTGGAGGAGGGAGCGTTACAACCTGGGGAATGTTTTCGTGGTATTCCCTGGGTGATCTCGTCATGCTGGAGGGCATAATAGGTCAACATAAGTGTGCATCTGTCCTTGAGGACCATGTCCACCTGTAAATGCAGTTTGTTTTTCCTCGGCACGATGACATAAAAAAATGGTTCAAATGGCTCTGAGCACTATGGGACTTAACATCTATGGTCATCAGTCCCCTAGAACTTAGAACTACTTAAACCTAACTAACCTAATGACAGCACAAAACACCCAGCCATCACGAGGCAGAGAAAATCCCTGACCCCGCCGGGAATCGAACCCGGGAACCCGGGCACGATGACATCTACCAGCAGGACAATGCAACGTGTGACACAGATCGCAGTGTACGTACATGGTTCGAAGAGCACCACGATGAGTTTACCGTACTTCTCTGGTCACCAAACATCCCGCGTAGAAACCCAGTCGAGAATCTTTGGGATCACCTGCATCGTGCAGTTAGCGCCATTCAACCTAAAGGGAGCAGCTGACCATGGCACTGGAGTCGGCTGGGCTCCACATCCCTGTTGGTGGGTTCCAGAACCTCATTAACTCCCTTCCTGCATGTCCAGGTGGTTATTCTGGCTGTTGACTGGTGGTCACATTAATGTAACTGGACAGTGTATATGATGATACTCAGTACAAAGTACACACGATTAACAGACAAATGGGACACATGACTTCCGTCCCTTAGATTACCTGAGGACTGTAGTGGCAGGAAGGGTATCTGGCCACAAATTTATGAAAGAAACCGAGGGGATAAAAGGTAGGAAAGATAGAGAGAAAGAGAGAGAGAGAAAGAGAGAGAAAGCATCCAGTACACGTAAATACTCATTTTCATAGACAACAGTCCAGGCAGCACAGTTATTGGCTCCTCTGAAAATTCTTTTTCTACATCTACATGTATACTCCGCAAGCCACTGTACACTGCTTGGTGAGGGATATGAATATTAGCAATTTTATGTCATATTCCACTCACATGTTGAGTGAGTCAGAAATTCCTCTGTACACTCCCTAATTTCAATTAGTCTCATGGTCCCTGCATGAGATTCATGACAGTGGCAGCAGTCTTCCTTTGAAACGTCCCCTTAGAAAAATTAATGAATTACTGTGCTGGTAAACACCTTACGTTATTTGATTTTCAAACAGCTGAGCAAAACTGAACGTACTCAGACATTTCGCTCTTTACCTATTCTGATCATCACTAAACTGACACACAATATTTTTAGCGCAACGCAATCTGACTTTTAATAATCTCTACAAAAGAATGGCCCTGGCTAACATTAACCTATACCTTTCATGAATCACTTACCTCACAAAAATCTTCGTTACTCCAACTACTGCAATACAGCGAGCGCCAATACTGCCAATTAAATAAAAGATTCTAACTACCGAAGTCACTAACTACTGATAGGCATAGTTAGCAAATGAAAGATTATGATAAAGAACAAACAATGTATTTACCTTCATAGTGTTCAAAAGTCATAATATATGTATATCAGTTCACGACGTCCAGTCTCACAAATTTACTGTCTCTGATGGACACACGTCCAGATCATCCGCTCTCAAAACTCCGCCATCTCACTGCCCTCATCCACCACTGCTGGCGGCTCACCTCCAACTGCGCAAAGTTACGCGCTGTTAACAGCCAACTGCCCAACACTACAATTGCAAATTCCAACCATGCAAACCAACCACAGCCTTCACACAGCACAGTCAGTGATTTTCATATAGAGCGCTATGTGGCGTTACCAACATAAAAACCTAAACAGCCTACTTACACCTTGAATTCCAGTTCTCTGCATTTACCCAACAGGTTTTCACGGGAACAAAGTCTCATGATTTCAAAGTCCCCCAGTTAAGGTCCCTGAGCATCTCTGCTGGACGCTCGCATTTTATGTACCGACTTGTTAACCCTCCTAAAGTGGTGTTCCATCGTTCATCCAACATCCACAACATCCTAGATAACCCTATGCCACTCCCAATCCCAACCCCTTGCTACAGGGCTCGTATCCCTGTGGAAGCCCTAGGCGCAAGACCTGCCCAATTCAGCCACTCAGCACTTACTGTTCCAGTCCTGTCATAGGCTTATCCTAATCTATCAGAGGCCAGGCCACATGTGAAAGCAGCCATATCATTGACCAGCTCTGCTCCAATCATTGCACAGCTTCTAATATCGGTATGACTACCAAGTAGCTTTCCACCAGGATGAATGACCACTGCCGAACTGTGGCTAAGAGCAGAGTGGACTACCCTGTGACACAACATGCTGCTCAGCATAACATGCTACATTTCAAAAATGGTTCAAATGGCTCTGAGCACTATGGGACTCAACATCTTAGGTCATAAGTCCCCTAGAACTTAGAACTACTTAAACCTAACTAACCTAAGGACATCACACACACCCGTGCCCGAGGCAGCATTCGGACCTGCGACCGTAGCAGTCCCGCGGTTCCGGACTGCAGCGCCAGAACCGCACGGCCACCGCGGCCGGCTGCTACATTTCAATGGCTGCTTCACAACCCGTGCCATCTTTATCCTCCTCTCAACTATCAGCTTTTTTGAACTGCACAGATGGGAGCTATCCTTACCACACATTATCCGCTCCCAAAATTATCCCAGCTACAACCTACGGTAACCTGCTGCCCCACTCCCTCCACCCAACAGTTTCCACCCCCTCTCTCCTGTCACCTCCTCTCAACTCACATCCCCTCACCCTTATTGTGCCGACGCTCTGCCAACACACCCGCCGGCCGCGGTGGTCTAGCGGTTCTAGGCGCTCAGTCCGGAACAGCGGGACTGCTACGGTCGCAGGTTCGAATCCTGCCTCGGGCATGGATATGTGTGATGTCCTTAGGTTAGTTAGGTTTAAGTAGTTCTAAGTTCTAGGGGACTGATGACCACAGATGTTAAGTCCCATAGTGCTCAGAGCCATTTGAACCTTTGAACCAACACACTCACCCGTCTGTTCCCCCCCCCCCCCCCTTTACTCTCCCCCCAGCCTCCTGACGCTGCAGCTGGCAGCCTTGACCTACCGTCATCTAGTTCCTCCACGCTCCTCCAGATAGCGTTCTTCTCTCCTGGCACCGGTATGTTCCTATCCTTACCCGTTCCCAGCCCCATTCCGGATTGCTGCTTTCGTTCAACGCTATATTTGTATTCTGCTTGGAGCTGCTAGAGATAGTAGGCATATGAGTGTGAGGCGTGCTTGCTTGTATGACTGTATGTGTGTTTTTGCTTCTGAAGAAGGCTTTAACCAAAGGCTCAATGTGCAACAGTCTTTTCGTTATGCCTGTCTGCAACTCAACGTATCACCTTTATGGTCAGTAGCAATCTGTCCTTTTCATAACATTGTTAATCATGGAAAATGTAAATCGATGTACCAAGCCGTCATTTTAATCCTGCTTTCTCCGACGCAATTTCCAACGTGTTTAAGCTCTTAACCTAAGTAATTTTCAACGACTACAAAAAGAAGAAACTATAATGGGAGCTGAGTTCGAGACAATTTCTCAGCCAGATGGTGTGGTGATTAACAAACACACAGAACTCGCATTTTGGAGGAGTGCGGCAGAATGTTGTCTCTCGTCTTCCTGTCTTTGGCAGCAATTGACGATGATGTCGTTTCGCATGCAAGCGTTTATCGCACTTTCCCTCCGTCGAGTTTGATTTTGCTGTGTTTCTGTTGTCTTCGTCATTTCGTAGTTTATTGTGGGAAATGGGGTTGGTAACGAGCTTAGCTATGAAAGCAAAGTTAATCCACCAAGACAGCGAGCGAGTTAACTGTTCAATTTCCTAGAGAGCGGAGATGAAGCAGGCTGGCTCCAGGCCTTCTGGTTGGAAACAGTCCGAGCCAAATGCATTGGCGTGACAGGTGAGGTCTCTTCCATTTTCACGAATACTGTTAGTGCCTCGTCTTGCCAACTGTGTTTCGCACTGCATAGATATACAAATATTGTACCGTATTGTACCATATCTAGTAAGAACGCTTACAAGGGAAATAATGACTCTAAACCAAGATTAGATGTAATTTTTTCTTCCCTGTGCATAAAACATTTCTAAGCCAGTCGAATCGTCAGCGGGTGCTAGAGTCATAAGACTGGAAATACATTGTACGCAACAATTAAAATGCAGCTGAGGCTAAAGATGATGTTTAATTGCAAACTTAATTTAAGGGCAGTGGCCAATAACTAAGCAGTTATCATCAACAGCGTTGTGCCTATTGACATGAAGAGCTCGTCCACTTCTTTCCATATTCCGATTATGGTTCTTCTTTTGCATTGATCTCGATCTTCAGTTACTTCCTTCAAAAGTCAGTATTTTCTGTTTGTCCTCGAATCATCAATAAAATGTACTCTTCTTTTTCTCAGTCCGCACTTGCCTCACATCTTGTCTCCTTGTAGGGAACAACTGTGTCTCAAAACAGTGCCATGTCCATTCAGACTTTCTGTGTAGGATGTCTGCCAAAACTGCTTGCCTTTGTCGAACTTCTTTCGGCCATTCTCTGTTTGCCCATTCTATCTTTGCTATTCTTATCCACTTCCCAAGTTTCTTTTAATTTTTTCTGTCGATTTTCCGGCGGGGTTGAACTTTCTCACCCATACAGTGACACACACATGTGTAAAATTTAATCATTCTAATGATCAGCGACTTACTTTCTTACAACTTCTCTTTGACGTTGGTCAGCAGATTAAACAAAATATGAGGTAATGACTTCTAATTTTCAACCCACTGAATATACTGACGTGGCCATGAAATTAGTTATTAGATCAGTACACGCTTTATACATACATGTGAGTAGCCAAGTTACGAGGGCGTGCTGAAAAGTAACGCCTCCGGTTTTTTATTCTGTTCTCAATACCGGTCGAGGCCATGCATATTACTCGGTCGACTTACCAGCTTCGTTGACCAAAATTGCAACCCTCTGTCGAACTGCAGCGTGTAAGATGGCGGTGTGTAATATAACTATGTCGGTGCGTGAGGAACCGTCAAAACATTGGAAGCTCGAGTTTGCCCACACATGGATTACCTTCTCCTTCAGCACTGCAGTGCCAGACCACACACTAGCGCTGCGACATCTGCAATGTTCCAGTTCCTTGGGTTCACTGTCATCGATCATCCTCCAGACAGCCCCGGCTTAGCCCCATCCGATTTTTATCTGTTCTGAAAACATAAAAAAGACTTCACCTTGACAGCGATGATGTGTTGCGAACAGAGGTGAGGCTTTGGCTCTGTCAACAAAGTCAAACATTCTACAGTGACAGATCAACAAAACTGGATCGCGTTGGGAGAAATGTGTTTGTCGTCAGGGTGATTATGTCGAGAAATAAATATGTAGACATGATGAAAAAAATGTGTGTGAAATCTTATGGGACTTAACTCCTAAGGTCATCAGTCCCTAAGCTTACACACTATTTAACCTAAATTATCCGAAGGACAAACACACACACACACCCATGTCCGAGGAGGGACTCGAACCTCCGTCGGGACCATCCGCATAGTTCATGACCGCAGCGCCTGAGACCGCTCGGCTAATCCCGCGCGGCAGACATAAAGAATAAAGATGCTGACTGTTAATAAAATTTGTTTTATTTAAAGGGCTTTAAGAGTTTTCGCATACAAAAAATCGGAGGCATTACTTTTCAGCAGGCTCTCGCAGAATAGTTGGTGTGTTGGAGGGAAACGCCGTTCCTGTGGACATGCAAAACAGGAATGGTGTCAGACTCTGAACTGCCCGTCGGTGTGACGTACAGGAGCAGAGTGACGAAGCCATGAGAATTTGATCGCCGCTATTGGACACCGCGTCAAGGACGAAGCATGATTGCCTTAATTCAGTTACTTGTCTTGGAAACAACGTCGCCGATTATCTCAGCTTGTAACAGTGGATAGATGGGCCACAGTGCAGTAAATCAGAACAAGCAGCGAGTCACCAGGCTTTGGAAACACCTCCGTGTATCGCACGTCACAGAATAGCATGGCAACAGGAACTCTGCCTTAGAACACTTCTTCTACTGGCTTTGATCTTTACAATCAAACAATATGATAAATAGTCGTTTGAACGGTCGAAGCATGTGAAAAGGTGGCTTGGACTGATGAATCGCAGTACAAGCTTTTAGGGGGTAATGGCAGGATACAGGGGCGTCGTATATTTGGTGAAGTAATGCATTTAGTTTGACAACACGGCACCGTTCACACGGATGAACGAGGCACAGCGTGTTTCAAAACGATTAATCCAATTTCGTAAGACTATATTGTCTGTTCTATCCTGTTCTAGAGAAGCGAGACTCGCTGAAGTGAGACATACGCTTTGCAGTAACAACAGTTTATTGCAAGCTTTAAGCTAAATACAACCTCTGAAAATAATGTCTACGAAACTTAAGAACAGCAGTGTATTCAGGAGCAGGGAAGATTAACAACGACGCAGTCCCACGAGGCTGGTAACTCGTAGGCAATCTCCTGACGACTAGCTGGTGCTGTGACGACACGGTCCTACGCGGCCGAAAGCTCGTATGCAGTCAGCTGGTAACGAGGAGTTCCCACAAGGTGATAAGCACGTGAGCAGTCACAAAAAATACTGCGAAGCGGCTGATGGAAGCACAGCGTCGGACGTGGCACATGACGGGGACGGCACGGCACCGTGGCGGGCAGCGAAGCGATAGATGATGATGACGTTTCGTTTGTGGGGCGCTCAACTGCGAAGTCATCAACACCCATACGAAGTTCCAATTTTTTTCGCAGTCCAATTTGTTTCACTGTCCAATTTAGCCACTGTCACAAATTATGATGAAATGATGAGGACAACACAAACACCGAGTCCCCGGCCAGAGAAAATCCCCAACCCGGTCGGGAACCGAACCCGGGAGCAATGCTAGCCACTAGACCACGAGCTGCGGACAGCGAAGCGACAGTAGCAGACGGTGTCCGCAGCGGAGACTTGAGGCAGCCGTTGGTTAATCGGAGCTTGGGACGTAATTGGCTCTCCGTAGGCGGAACGCTGACTGAAGTACGCGCCTGCGCGAGGATACATGTGTGTGATATCACGTGAGCACGTGACCATGCGGACGTAAATTAGTGCCCGCGACAGCAGCGCTGTGTGCTGTCGCTTGCACGCCGCCTAGTAGCGTGACCGCCGCCTCCGGACGCTGTGGAGACTACTGGCGGCTTGACCGTACACAGTACCTTACTCTTCTGCATGCAGATAACCTCCTAGGTGAAGCAGGGGCCATACCTGGCCTGCGAAACATACACCTAAGTATGGTAGCCGAAATATGCAGAGGGCAGCCCTACACACTCAACATTTTCCACATGAAAACTTAGGATAAATTTCAACTTACGCATCGAAACCAGAAACGTGTCTTGGCGCCAGTTGTAGGTTTCCAGCTCATGTGGCTGACGGTAGGGGTCACCGTAGCGCAGCTAGCTCACACGCCCACTCACTACGCAGTGCGCATCGGATCGAGGAAGCGTTAACACAGAGGCAAAAAGTTTTCTTCATTATTCGTTTCGGCAGGTGCTATTCAGTTACAACTGTACGGCGTGATTTTCGTCGAGAGTACGAGACTGCACCTAACACAGCTCAAAGCATTCGACGTTGCTACCAGCATTGCACCATTAGTCTCCAAGATAACCTGATCTCATGTTATTTTCTGCCGTATGGATGTTTCTCATGAGTCCTGTGGAACACTTGTGAAACATAAATGAAAATTTAGATCCTAAAAGCAATTGTAATAAGTATTCCAAAATTGTAACTGATTCATGTAAAAGATATATCCTTGAACATTTGATAATTATATTAACAATTAAAACTTTGTGCTCCTTTGTGTAAGTTAAAATTTAACCCAAGTTTTATCGTTATTCATATGGCAGTCTTGGGTTCAAATGGTTCTGAGCACTATGGGACTTAACTTCTGAGGTCATCAGTCCCCCAGAACTTAGAACTACTTAAACCTAACTAACCTAAGAACATCACACACACCCATGCCCGATGCAGGATTCGAACCTGCGACCGTAGCGGTCGTGCGATTCCAGACTGTAGCGCCTAGAACCGCTCGGCCACTGCGGCCGGCGCAGTCTTGGGAAGTTGGACGAATATTTTTGGAATTCCCTGTATTATGTTGGCACAGTGCTAAATGGATCCTCCGACTTCTGAGCGGCAGCTGAGAGGTCGTCCATCCGGTTGGCATCCGATTTCTTTCGTTGTCATGTGGAGTCCATACTACGGCCCGATATCAGGGAGCCAGAGGGTGCCACATGCTGCTCGACTGATGTCTCACGACCCCACTGAAAAGTCTCCCAAGTGAAGATAGTACTTTATACAGAGCTGCGGATTCAAGATACGTAGTTCATATTAGCTGAAAAAAATGGCCAAAACAGTGTAAGAAAATGACCTGAAACGTAAGTCACGATGGCCGACCTTGATTTCAGTGACCTGCAAGTTGTCACTGTATGTTCGACAATGACGTTAGGCTGTTAGTTACATCTTCTGTAGACCACTTTCATGACGTATAATGTCCGCCCCTGGTAGCTGAATGGTCAGCGAGACAGAGTGTCAATCCTAAGGGCCCGGGTTCGATTGTCTGCTGGGTCGGAGATTTTCTCCGCTCAGGGACTGGGTGTTGTGCTGTCCTAATCATCATCGTCATTTCATCCTCATCGACGCGCAAGTCGCCGAAGTGACGTCAAATCGAAAGACTTGCACCCGGCGAACAGTCTACCCGACGGGAGGCCGTAGTCATAAAACTTTTTTTTTAATGACATACAATAACGATATGGAACGAGTTGTTTTACTATGGAACAAGTAGTTTTACTCGTACTACAAGATCTAACGTGTTGATATGTTTCGTGTTTAGCCTCACTTCTTGACGATTGTCATCTGTGGCTACCTATTCTTTTTTCTTATTTTTTTTTTTTTTTTTTGTGAAGTCGTAGCGTTATTGCTGAAATGTATTAAAGGGCAGATCACGTTAGAGAAGGGTATACATTAGCATCTGCGGCTGGAGTTGAAAGCATATTTATTGTAAAATCTGCAAGCAAGTCATCCAAATGAAGCTTGAAGTTTCTGAAACTCAGTAAAAATTATTTGACTGATCCAGAGGCTCGACTCGCTGCCACGGCTAGATCTCACTGTGTTAATCAGCAGGTGGAGGCCGAAGTAGCTGCGAAAGCTGTCGTTTGTTGCATTAAAAAAGGTAGAAAGATATTTCTGTTTAGTAAAAGTGACAAAAAGCAGATTTCAGAGTACCTGATGGCTCAAAACAAAAGTTTTGTCTCAAGTACAGATAGTGTTGAGGATCAGTGGACGAAGTTCAAAACCATCGTACAATATGTGTTAGATGAGTATGTGCCAAGCAAGATAGTAAGAGATGGAAAAGGGCCACCGTGGTACAACAACCGAGCTAGAAAATTGCTGCGGAAGCAAAGGGAACTTCACAGCAAACATAAACATAGCCAAAGCCTTGCAGACAAACAAAAATTACGCGAAGCGAAATGTAGTGTGAGGAGGGCTATGCGAGAGGCCTTCAATGAATTCGAAAGTAAAGTTCTATGTACTGACTTGACAGAAAATCCTAAGACATTTTGGTCTTACGTCAAAGCGGTAGGTGGATCAAAACAAAATGTCCAGACACTCTGTGACCAAAATGGTACTGAAACAGAGGATGACAGACTAAAGGCCGAAATACTAAATGTCTTTTTCCAAAACTGTTTCACAGAGGAAGACTGCACTGTAGTTCCTTCTCTAGATTGTCGCACAGATGACAAAATGGTAGATATCGAAATAGACGACAGAGGGATAGAGAAACAATTAAAATCGCTCAAAAGAGGAAAGGCCGCTGGCCTTGATGGAATACCAGTTCGATTTTACACAGAGTACGCGAAGGAACTTGCCCCCCTTCTTGCAGCGGTGTACCGTAGGTCTCTAGAAGAGCGTAGCGTTCCAAAGGATTGCAAAAGGGCACAGGTCATTCCCGTTTTCAAGAAGGGACGTCGAACAGATGTGCAGAACTATAGACCTATATCTCTAACGTCCATCAGTTGCAGAATTTTGGAACACGTATTATGTTCGAGTATAATGACTTTTCTGCAGACTAGAAATCTACTCTGTAGGAATCAGCATGGCTTTCGAAAAAAACGATCGTCTTGAAACTCAGCTCGCGCTATTCGTCCACGAGACTCAGAGGGCCATAGACACGGGTTCACAGGTAGATGCCGTGTTTCTTGACTTCCGCAAGGCGTTCGATACAGTTCCCCACAGTCGTTTAATTAACAAAGTAAGAGCATATGGACTATCAGACCAATTGTGTGATTGGATTGAAGAGTTCCTAGATAACAGAACGCAGCATGTCATTCTCAATGGAGAGAAGTCTTCCGAAGTAAGAGTGATTTCAGGTGTGCCGCAGGGGAGTGTCGTAGGACCGTTGCTATTCACAATATACATAAATGACCTTGTGGATAACATCGGGAGTTCACTGAGGCTTTTTCGGATGATGCTGTGGTATATCGAGAGGTCGTAACAATGGAAAATTGTACTGAAATGCAGGAGGATCTCCAGCGAATTGACGCATGGTGCAGGGAATGGCAATTGAATCTCAATTTAGACAAGTGTAATGTGCTGCGAATACATAGAAAGAAAGATCCTTTATCACTTAGCTACAATATAGCAGGTCAGCAACTGGAAGCAGTTAATTGGCTAAATGGTTCAAACGGCTCTGAGCACTATGGGACTTAACATCTATGGTCATCAGTCCCCTAGAACTTAGAACTACTTAAACCTAACTAACCTAAGGACAGCATACAACACCCAGCCATCACCAGGCAGAGAAAATCCCTGACCCCGCCGGGAATCGAACCCGGGAACCCGGGCGTGGGAAGCGAGAACGCTACCGCACGACCACGAGATGCGGGCGAAGCAGTTAATTCCATAAATTATCTGGGTGTACGAATTAGGAGTGATTTAAAATGGAATGAACATGTAAAGTTGATTGTCGGTAAAGCAGATGCCAGACTGAGATTCATTGGAAGAATCCTAAGGAAATGCATTCCGAAAACAAAGGAAGTAGGTTACAGTACGCTTGTTCGCCCACTGCTTGAATACTGCTCAGCAGTGTGGGATCCGTACCAGATACGGTTGATAGAAGAGATAGAGAAGATCCAACGGAGAGCAGCGCGCTTCGTTACAGAATCATTTAGTAATCGCGAAAGCGTTACGGAGATGATAGATAAACTCCAGTGGAAGACTCTGCAGGAGAGACGCTCAATAGCTCGGTACGGGCTTTTGTTGAAGTTTCGAGAACATACCTTCACCGAGGAGTCAAGCAGTGTGCTCCCTCCTACGTATACCTCGCGAAGAGACCATGAGAATAAAATCAGAGAGATTAGAGCCCACACAGAGGCATACCGACAATCCTTCTTTCCACGAACAATACGAGACTGGAATAGAAGGGAGAACCGATAGAGGTACTCAAAGTACCCTCCGCCACAAACCGTCAGGTGGCTTGCGGAGTATGGATGTTGATGTAGATGTAGATGAAGTTCCACTCACAAGGGGAGGCCGCCAATTGTGAAATTCAGATTCGATTCATACTGCGCATAATAAAAGCTCATGGCCAGAGGTGTAATGTGGCAAAGCACCAAGATGCACTTCTCAGCGGTTGTCGAGAAAATCGACAGTTAAAAGAAACCGTTCCGGTGAAATACTCTCTACGATTAATGATGTTCTACAGCGTCGTGGCGCAGCGGTAAGAGCTGGAGTTCGTAATCCGAAGGTCGCCGGATCGAATCTCGCGCCATGCAATTTTTTTATTATTAAATATATATATATATATATATATATATATATATATATATATATATATATAAACTATTAATGAATTGCTTATGTATCTTGGTGAAAGCGGATCGCTCTCCAATTGTACCGCCTCCATTTTTCCGTTTGTTTAACAGGGTGTACCAAAGCTCTCCCGTCCGCACTCATTTTCGACGATGTTATAAGTTGCGCTATGGACCGCATCTACCTTCTTTCGAAGTTAGCAGGCAACTACGCTGTTATGCGGCGGCTCGTTTCGGCCCATTCAAGATCTGTCCTTCAAGTGTAACGAGCGAGTAACGGAGTTTATATTTCATACCTGCCACAGCAAGTTTGTGTTCGTGGGGTCTCTATTCTAATTTGACTTACGCTATACGTATTCGTTTCGGAATATCGTTTCTACGTCTTCCGTTAACTGTACGTGGTTAACCTTATGAAGACAATTAATAACATTTGTGAAATACAACTTTGTTTGCGGAAAACATAATGACGTTCGAAGTCGCCAGTTTTTCCACGACAAACGACTTTCAACAACTTATTATATGCATAATTGTTGCAACTGATTGCCGGGAATTATATATATATATATATATATATTGTAATTCAAATATATATATATATATATATATATATATATATATATATATATATATATATATATATATATTTGAATTACAAAAAACAGATACTAATAAAAAAAAGGTTGAATGGCGCGAGATTCGAGCCGGCGACCTTCGGATTACGAACCCGAGCGCTTACCGCTGCACCACGACGCTGTAGAAAATTACTAATCGTAGAGAGTATTTCACCGGAACGGTTTCTTTTAACTGTCGATTTTCTCGACAACGGCTGAGAAGTGCATCTTGGTGCTTTGCCACAGTACACCTCTGGCCATGAGCTTTTATTATGCGCAGTATGAATCGAATCTGAATTTCACAATTGGCGGCCTCCCCTAGTCAGCCGAAAAATTTTCTGACTTCCCAGCTTATCTGCTCGGAGGCGCCTGGCTGGTTGGTCGATGAGATGGGGAGAAGTCTGGCGGAGAAGAAGAGCCCCGGTGATGAAGTGATTCTGTTCCATCTGCTTCCAAAATTGAAGACTCGTATTTTCGTGTTTTCGTTTGTCTCGTCGTTTCGATAAACTAAACTACGGTTATTCTGAGCACCAATCAGTAAAAAGGTATTTTTAAAGAAGCTGGTCCTATCTCCGACTCTGATATCATGCGGTTAACAGATAACACGCTTCCTAACACTTGGCACTGAAAAACTGTGTCCTGCTCTCTCTCCCTCTGTCTCTTTCTGTACCCAATGAGGTGTGTCCTGAGCAGCACAGTCGAGTCTCTCTCTCTAACTTTTAATTTATTTACGTTAGCCAGTCCTTGGGGCTCATACATTGTGTTAAATATTCGGTTTTTGGCAGTGCCTGAGTTCTACGGCACCCCGAGTCCTCAAAGGTCACCAGACTACAGGTTCTCACTCCAATTTTCTATCTCATCTATGGTGGGCAGTTTATTTCGAAGACAGCCCTGTTTTGTAAGTTCTGTTCACAAAAGCGTCCTTCCATACCTCGCTATGAATGACATTTCCTCTCCTTCCACATTCAAGTTGTAGGAGAGACTCTGCTGGTGGACTTACACTAAGGGAGATTGTTTCTGTATTGTGACTTCAGTGACCGGCACCCATCTGTAGCTCCTCAGAGAAAGGCTGGTTGACCAAATGGCAGTGAGCTGTGCAGCTGCCAGCTAGTGTCTTCCGAGAATTCTCCAAGGGGTGGGTTCCTCTATCCAGCTAAGATGATCCGCTGCACACCCTTGCGCATGCCGCTCAACTTAATATGCTTCCAGAGTGGCCTTTTATTTAAATGAACGATGAAACTCAATGTAAATATGATAACTACGTTAATTAAGTACTTGTCAAACACTGGTACTGATACACACCTCACTTACTGATGAGGACTGATTATTCCACTTTCATTGGTTTCTTTAGCTCAGGTTTATATCAGTTATGGGACAGTTTTGTAAAAACAGTTACATAGCAAGGTCATCATGATGATAAAATAATATAAACTACAATACTGTGTGCTGGCAGTGTATTTGTGGATAGTAGCTCAGCCAGCTCTGTGCCAAAAATACACTCCTGGAAATGGAAAAAAGAACACATTGACACCGGTGTGTCAGACCCACCATACTTGCTCCGGACACTGCGAGAGGGCTGTACAAGCAATGATCACACGCACGGCACAGCGGACACACCAGGAACCGGGGTGTTGGCCGTCGAATGGCGCTAGCTGCGCAACATTTGTGCACCGCCGCCGTCAGTGTCACCAAGTTTGCCGTAGCATACGGAGCCCCATCGCAGTCTTTAACACTGGTAGCATGCCGCGACAGCGTGGACGTGAACCGTATGTGCAGTTGACGGACTTTGAGCGAGGGCGTATAGTGGGCATGCGGGAGGCCGGGTGGACGTACCGCCGAATTGCTCAATACGTGGGGCGTGAGGTCTCCACAGTACATCGATGTTGTCGCCAGTGGTCGGCGGAAGGTGCACGTGCCCGTCGACCTGGGACCGGACCGCAGCGACGCACGGATGCACGCCAAGACCGTAGGATCCTACGCAGTGCCGTAGGGGACCGCACCGCCACTTCCCAGCAAATTAGGGACACTGTTGCTCCTGGGGTATCGGCGAGGACCATTCGCAACCGTCTCCATGAAGCTGGGCTACGGTCCCGCACACCGTTAGGCCGTCTTCCGCTCACGCCCCAACATCGTGCAGCCCGCCTCCAGTGGTGTCGCGACAGGCGTGAATGGAGGGACGAATGGAGACGTGTCGCCTTCAGCGATGAGAGTCGCTTCTGCCTTGGTGCCAATGATGGTCGTATGCGTGTTTGGCGCCGTGCAGGTGAGCGCCACAATCAGGACTGCATACGACCGAGGCACACAGGGCCAACACCCGGCATCATGGTGTGGGGAACGATCTCCTACACTGGCCGTACACCACTGGTGATCGTCGAGGGGACACTGAATAGTGCACGGTACATCCAAACCGTCATCGAACCCATCGGTCTACCATTCCTAGACCGGCAAGGGAACTTGCTGTTCCAACAGGACAATGCACGTCCGCATGTATCCCGTGCCACCCAACGTGCTCTAGAAGGTGTAAGTCAACTACCCTGGCCAGCAAGATCTCCGGATCTGTCCCCCACTGAGCATGTTTGGGACTGGATGAAGCGTCGTCTCATGCGGTCTGCACGTCCAGCACGAACGCTGGTCCAACTGAGGCGCCAGGTGGAAATGGCATGGCAAGCCGTTCCACAGGACTACATCCAGCATCTCTACGATCGTCTCCATGGGAGAATAGCAGCCTGCATTGCTGCGAAAGGTGGATATACACTGTACTAGTGCCGACATTGTGCATGCTCTGTTGCCTGTGTCTATGTGCCTGTGGTTCTGTCAGTGTGATCATGTGATGTATCTGACCCCAGGAATGTGTCAATAAATTTTCCCCTTCCTGGGACAATGAATTCACGGTGTTCTTATTTCAGTTTCCAGGAGTGTATAATATTTATCCCTTTGAGTACCAGTGGTTTCTGCCCTGAAAATACCATTTCATTAATTTTTTTAAAGTACCAGTGACTTTCGCATGAAACCACCGATTTTACTGCAATACAGATACATCTTGTTGTACACTGAGATACTTCTACAAATGTATTACATTGTAGCAGTCTGTGACAGCGTTCAAAGCAAGAGTCGGCGCAAATATTGTGCTACGTTATTATTGGAGACCGTGACATTTTTTTTTTTTTGTAGGGATCATATTGAGATGGTCATTGACAGTGAAAATAAGTACATCTAAAGTTACTGTAAGATAAATTTGAGCTGGTACTAGGGATGTCATGAGTGGTTTCAAAATGAAACCACTTGAGCAGTACCTACTCATGATATAAATTTACAAAAGTTTTAGGCCCTTTTCTGCTTACTATTTACGACTGTAATTTGTTGTAGGCATTAGGAGTTTATGGAAGTTTCGAGATGTGGGAATTTGGCTAGGAGAATGAGAAATTGCTTTCAAATATATCTCATTAAGTGATGCGTGGTTGAGAATTATGTGTCCCAGTGGTTCCAAAGTGAAATAACAACTCTAAAACAATTGATTGATTACTTTTGGCATTTTCTTCTTGTATTCGTTGCTTACTATGATAATAAATGTCAGTTTTGTGAAAAATTTTAAAATTATTATTTTTTATTTCGATGGTAGTCAGAGGACTAAGGAGTAATCCTCTCAAGTTTACACTATACTCGCAGCTGTAACGTGACTTGAGATTCAGCCACATTTGTCAGCACCGCATTTTCTTAAGGTGTAAGTCACTTGATGGAGGTGGTATTTATTTATTGCAGCCGGTAACAACGTTTTGTTTCGCACCAGTTTATTTGCGACATCTTTCGAACCACCAGAGTTCCTCACCAGATCTAAAACGCTTACAGAACTCTTAAAAATGCTTTCAACTAATTTAACCTCTAGGTTATTTCTCAATTGCTGAAGTCTCAGCTCTCACGTCTCCATACATCAAAATGGAAATCATGTAATATAGGACTTTGCTTGCACTGGAGACGACCAATTTATATGCTTCTCAACACAATGCGAGAAATATTCTGCGCGATACATATCATCCCAAAATTATGTCATACTCATATAAGCAAGAAAGCATCTTGTAAGATTATAACATATTTGTCTGCAAGAAACCTGTATAGGGCAGGTAAATATTTATCCTGTGTCCATCTTGCGGCTACAATGTGATGTTATGCTGTGAGTTCTTTACGTTGTCGACCTGTGGTCATGTACAAAATAGTGAGAAGACAAATGTTGCGTTTAAAACAGGGTGAAGCAGTACACTATAGCATGAAACGAAATGAAGACAGAATTGCAGCCATCACAACAACTGAAGATTTAATACGCGCTAAGCTGCCGGCAAAATATTTACGCAACAGAACATATTTCTTTCAATAACAACAGAAAATCAAGTGGTGACCTTCGTAATCGAAAGATAACCTAGAGATTGATTTAGTTGGCCGCCTTTTACCAACATAATTCATAGAGTTTTGTTCATATTTGATGTCTAATGTTAACACCAGTCGCTCGAAACGCGTCGCGAATAAATTAAAGCAAGCAATAATACACAAACATTGTGGAAAATATTGGGAGATATTTATAAGCTTCATTATGACACAGTCGCGGCAAACCAGTATCGTCATATCGTATATGATTAAATCAAACTGCTGAGTTCAAATATTTTCGAAACTATTAAAGATAGCTAAACAAAACTTACACCTAATAATCAACGAGGGTTTTGCTGTACAGTGCTCCTACTTTTATGCCCTATCAAAATATTCGAACAACTATGCATTTACAAAATGGAACCATGTATTTTACGAACGGCAATCTGAATCCTGAACAAGAATAAAATAATGTAAGAATCGTCAGTGTTCACTGTGAAATGTCTCCAAAAATAAGCATAACTAGTGGTAAATGTGAAGGCGTAGACTGACGCCAGTGGACGGTTCCAGCTGCTCTTCCACGTGTGGGTGGAGCCAGCGGCCGCGACGGTTATAACAACCAAACAAATGTAAATGGCCTTCGTACGTTCTGACCGAAGGAGAGGCGAAGAGGTGAGACGCTGGACATGTATTCTGGAGGAACGGGATTTAACCTGGTAGAGTATTCCGTGATTTCAGAGATAACGATCAAGGCGTATCCTGTGGTAGTTCAAAATGGCTCTGAGCACTATGGGACTTAACTTCTGAGGTAATCAGTCCCCTAGAACTTAGAATTACTTAAACGTAACTAACCTAAGGACATCACACACATCCATGACCGAGGCAGGATTCGAACCGGCGACCGTAGCTGTCGCGCGGTTGCAGACTGTAGCGCCTAGAACCGCTCGGCCACTCCGGCCGGCCTGTGATAGTTACTTTGAAAGGATTCAGTAGATTTCCGTGCTTTTGCTTGGCTTGCCCAAGCTTATGCTCCGTCTCTGATGACCTCGACGTCGACGGGTCATTAAATCCTGATGTCTCTTCTTTCTTTTAATGTGTTCTGGCATTAACACGTGAATATAGTCCCTTTCGTTCTCAGTGAAGAGAGACCGGACCAGCAGTAGCTATAATGGATAGATGGCCCATTGTCTTTAAGATAAATCACACTTTTCTAAGGAAGAGATGGACAGGGTGCACGCTCCTCGCATTAGCTGGAGCTTTAACACCGCTCTTACTATGCAGCGTAATGTACTTCCTCCTTGCTTTCATTTAATCTGGAGTATCACGCGATTATTCGTTACTGACGCCACACCGAGGTGGTGAAGAAATATAGCTTCTTCTGTAAATTGAAGAAGAAAAAGAGAGAGAAGGAACTGGAAGAAAGGTGAGATCGTTAGAGAGGAATCAGTCCTTCAGTTGGATGGAAAGGGAGATTCGCCACAGCCATCGTGAGATCCATATGATTCTATTTAGGCAAACCGCAGATAAATTTCACTCAGGATGGCCAGACGAGAGTTTGATAGCACCTTCCAAATGTGTCTACCTGTCTGATGTGTGAAACATTGCACTATCGTGCTCGACTCCGTAGTTAGACGGTTTTTGGTAAGATAACACAATAACGATCTCGCATCGCATTCCCTGGCGTATTCGCGTGAAGTACCAAAAAGCAGACTTTTTTTGCTGCTAATCTCACGATGTGCCAACGGCCTTGCCGCAGTGGTAACACCGGTACCTGTCAGATCTCCGAAGCTAAGCGCTGTAGGGCTTGGCTAGCTCTTGGATGGGTGACCGTCCGAGTCTGCCGAGCGCTATTAGCAACCGGGGCGCACTCAGCCCTTGTGAGGCTGTTAAGGAGCTACTTGACTGAGAAGTAGCGGCTCCGGTAACGAAAACTTACAACGGCCGGGAGAGCGGTGCGCTGGCCACGTGCCCGTTAATACCCGCATCCACCCGCTGAGGATGACACGGCGGTCGGTCGGAATAATCATGGTTTGCAACACGTCTAGACCGTCTGCCAGTCTGGTTCTGCACTTGAGTGTATGAGAGCGTGCGTATATGCTAGGTGTATCATAAACTGACCCGGATGAAAATATACTGGTACACCAGTAGAGGACATCTCAATAGGCATGGCTCTGCAAACAAGGCATTTGCAAGAATATTACGAATATTTTATTACGAGCCGCCACTGATTTCAGTAGGAAATATTGTCCTAGTTGCTGCAAATGAATTTGAATTGTAAACTTTTCGATTAAGACCGGATCTAATGCGATTCAAATTTCACCCATGTCGTACCTTAACAAGAAAGAAAAAACTGCTTCACCACGCTACATGACACAATTTACTGTGCACACGTACCTACTAAGGTAGGTGTCCCAGGCGTCGTCCTCGCATTTGGATGCAATCCTGTACTCATTTCTGCAGTCACGAAATATTTCAAACACCCCGAAACATCTTGTAAATCTTGACAAGACTGTACAATACGCTACTCCAGTTCTCCAACTCTATTAACTAGAGTGCTGTACACTTCACTTTTGAGATAAGTCCAGACAGAATACTCCAGAGGATTGAGGTGATGTGATCTTGGAAATCTAAGGTACAGGCCGTGCTCGATCTATCCACACTGATGTGTTGGATGCCATCTTACGTCAGCAGCAAAACATACCGGTGCTCAATCATGGCACAGGTGAAATTTGATCCCATTTAGATGGGGGTTTCAAATAAATCTGCACTGAATACTACAATATTTCATACTGAAGTCGGTGGTGGTACTTAACCACACATTGGCAATTATCTCGCGTCTGCTGGAACGATTTTTTTCAGTCATTGTATACTTCGAGACGTGTCAGTTTTCGCTAATAATTGTTGATACTATTATATGCCGCTAGCAAGTGTACTCTACGGCACTGGCTTCCTACTTAGCATACATTTATCGCGAATCTCTCGCCCAGTGCAAATTCCCAAGCGACTGGAAATGAGTGCAGGTGACTCCTACATATAAGAAGGACAAAAGAACGGATGAGAAAAATTACAGATAAATGTCCTTAACATTGGTCTGCAGCAGAATTCTTGAACACATTCTCATTTCGAGTATAACAAATTTCCTTGAGACGGAAAAGGTTCTGTCCACAAATCAACATAGTTATACAAAGCATCGCTCGTGCGAAACTCATCTTACCCTTTTCTCACATAATATTCTGCGAACCATGGATGAGAGGTAAGAGGCAGATTCCATGTTCCTAGATTTATGAAAAGCATACGGAATGGGTTCCTCGATATGTGAGTGACTTCTTAAGTAACAGAACCCACTATGTCGCCCTCGACAATGAGTGTTCATCAGAGACGATGGAACTGTCAGGAGTCCTCTAGGGAAGTCTGATAGGAGCGCTGTTATTTTGTTTATGCATAAATGATGTGGCGGTTAGGGTGAGCAACCAGCTACTGTCTTTTTCTGATGATGCTGTGGTGTACGGAATGATATTGTCGTTTGGTGGCTTTGGAAGGATACAAGATGACTTAGACAAAATTTCTAATTGGTGTGTTGAATGGCAAATAGCTCTAAATGTAGAAAAATGTAGGCTAACGCAGATGAGTAGGAATAACAAATCCGTACTTTTCGAATACTGTGTACTGCTTGACACAGTCACGTTGATTAAATATGTAGGAGTAACGCTGCAAAGCGAATTATAATGGAACGAGCATGTAAGGATTGCAGTAGGGAACGCTAGTGGTGGACTTCGATTTATTGGGAGAATTCTTAGAAAGTGTCGTTCGCGTGTGAAGGAGACGACATATAGGACACTGACACGACCTATTCTTGAGTAATGCTCGAGTGTTCGGGATCCGCACCATGTCGGGTTGAGGGAAGACATCGAAGCAGTTCAGAGGCGGGCAGCTAGAGTTGTTACCGGTAGGTTCTAACAATACTCAACTATTACGGAGATGCTTCGGGAACTCAAATTGGAATCCGTCGTAGAAGGCGATGTTCTTTTCGAATTAACACGATTGAGAAAATTTAGAGGATCGGCATCTGAAGCTGACTGCAGAACGATTATACTGCCGCCATATCACGAAGAGAAGAGAAATTAGCGCTCGTAGGAAGACTGTTTTTCCTTCGCTCTGTTTTCGAGTGAAACAAGAAAGAAAATGAGTAGTAGCGGTACAGAGTACCGTCCGCCACGCACCGTATGGTTGTTTGCGAAATATATATGTAGATATAGAACTATTATAATACAATGACACCATTGTCATTTTCCTTCTTGTATCTGTGTTTGCTTTGAACCAAGTATTTCTTCTCGTGCACAATTCTTTTTCTTTTTTGTTGTTGTTGAAAATTAGTGTCAGTCGACAATGAGACTCTTAGATGACGAGCTTTAGCTCAATTCCAGAAAGATTTGCCAGACAATTGCTCTCGTCTTCGCGAAGGATCAGTGTCAAAGATGTAGGCAGGTGGGGCACTCCGATCGAAAATATCCACAGGCGCGAGGAAGGGGGACTCTGGGAAAAGCTCACACCACTATGTTAAACGGGACTGGACGTTGTGAGCACTGAGCAACGCTCTCAGTAATTGTGACACGGGATATCCCTGTGTGAAACCAGTGGCAAGCATTTATCTAACCAGTGAAGTAAAACGGAAGTTTTGTAGGTTTTCGTTGGATACCTGTATCTGTGACAAAACTGAGTATATGTGGTGTAATAAATTTGAACCCATCATGTTGGCTATGTGTTGTGGATGGCAATAGTGCGCACTCCCTCGCTGCGTTATTGTTCGGTTTCCTAGGAGGGGTGGTGGGGGAAGGGGGGAGGGGAGACTTCCAGGTGCGTGTCTAAGATTTCCTGATTAAACATCACGCCAATGTCATTCTCCAACAGCGCATTTTGTAGGTGGATGGGTCGTCGTTACATCTCAGTTTTGCTGCTGAAAGAACCGAACTTTCGCAAAACACACTCAATTAATGTGTAAGCCAGCTACACTGCGTGCACGGTCTCTTAGACTCGACTCACGGGATAGAATACCGAAAGGTACAAGGAAGCCGCTTGGGGTGAACGTAGTAACTGACCTTTCGTATAATTCTTTATGTGTGGTTCAGCTCTTGTCAGAAAATGAAGAGTTGGATCAGTCACAATATTTAGTACTACGTGGTTCATCCTATGTGCAGGAAACTGACGGAAGCAGGATAGTGTCTGTCGGTGTAAACAATTTTGGTGCGGAAGAGGTGAACCTACGAAGTGGCGCACTGATAACGAACTTACAGTTGTTAGAGGGAGATGAGTTGACGAGGTATTTCAGTGTAAAGTATTTGGTGTCACAACAGTCTCCCGATTTATTCGCACTGAAAAATTTGAAAATACGTCACAGGGTGAACATGAATAGGCTATTGGAGGAATACATGGAATTATTTAATCCGCCTAGACGACTGCCAGCTATGCCAGTAGCGCAGCGTAATATTCACACTGGGAGTGAGTCACCTTTATACATAAAACCGATTCGAGTTTCCTCATGATCCACAGTCATTAATGGAGGAGTTTATTAATCAGCAGCTCCGAGACGTAATTATAGTGGGACGCGCTAGTCCCTTTGGAGTAACTAAAACTATCATTCTTGATGCAAATGAGTGACCTGTTCCGAGAAACTATAGTATTGTCTCACAGCGATCAACCACATAATGCTACAGTTAGTTAAACGAAAGGTTTAGAGGAATCACCTGAAGTCACCTCTATAAATGTATGGAAATTCCGTAATTAGTAAAAACTCTGTACTCCTGATTGCTGTGGGAAGGGGGCGGGTGAGGGCACAAGGTATTAATGATTGAATTTTTCAGGTGTTAAATCATTATTTCCTTTAAATACGTTACTGTGGATTAAATTACTTCCATGTTAATAAACGATATTCCATACTGGAGGCAATGGACGCTTGCTAAGTAGCAGATTCCGAGAGTAAACGTTAGAATTCGCTTAACGTAACCAGGTTACTGATTAGAAAACCATGAGGGACGTCCATGCAACATGTAACGCTTAACCTTGAGCACATTCAATGTCGCACGTACGGCAGCCATTATCGGGGATATGCTATGACCGAATTGAATCCTGATTTAAAGGTACAGCTGTACCTCAGTTTTACGAGTAACAACTGCTCTTAGAACAATAATGTATTTCTACTTCCATTTAATGGAAAACTTCTGAAGCGACGGTTTTTTTTATCACAAGAGTAACGCAATTTTTTCAGCCAGGATATCCATGCAGGCGGCCTGGAAGCCTGAGCAACGCGCGACGTCCATGACCGACTGCAGTTTCCTCCGGAAACGTCCACTTTAGCAATATTGAGGTCAGCTGGCGAAACGCGCCAGCTTGACGAACGTGCAGTACTTCTTGCACCTCCCTGCTACCACTTGTTCCAGCTTCTTACAGTATCAACGAAATAAGGTTACAGTCGTCATATCTCTTCGGCGTGATAGTTACAGGGAGCACCGGCTCTCCTGGACAAGAATTGGAAAGCATTCACTTGTGCTTTTAGTGAAGGAACCATCCCGCCATTTACGTGAATTCAACAGGCAAGCCATCGGATACTTAGATGACGGTGGTTGGAGAGCATTTTGGATCTCAGACGTTCTTTATTCAAGTCTAGTATTCTGCGCACCTCACTTTGTAAGCGTCGATTGAATTTCAGTTTCTCCTCGTACCGTTCCTTGAATTAAGAGAAGATGTTGCACATCGCATCAACAAAATCCAATGAAAGTTTCAAGCTTTTTAGCGAGAGAGGTGCGAATGGATAAGTCGTAGTCTTTGTTACAAATACTGTGGTTTGATGCCCCGTCGACCACGATCTCGTTAGAGACGGAGCCCAAGTTTGGATAGGAAAAGGACTGGTAAACCAAGTCCTTTTCATTAGACATATCCTACTGTAAGTCTTACGCGATGGAGGGAAACCGTGTAAAACCTAAATCTGGATAACCGGATGAAGATTTGAACACCCGTCCTCCCGTATGCGAGTCCACTGCACTACCTCAATCAGCTCATAAACACGAGAATCTCAAAGCGATTTGAAATGCTGTTGGTTAATACCGCTATAAAACGCGAATCTGTCACTCATTACGTTAAATTGGTTGCAACAGCCAGTATGGCCATGGTTTAGTGTGCTCTACAATGCGTGGCATTTTCCCCACGTGTCTCACCACACGCACACCCGTGAACATTTCTTTAAAACACGGTAAGAATTAGAAATAACCAGTACCACTACCCCGCATTCTTTAAGGAATCGCACTCCCATGCATAAAACGCCGTATCTCCTGAACTATGTACCGCACAATGATATAATTTTGCGAGTACATTCAGAGTTATATGTGGATACACTGTGCAAAATGTATTGCGGTAGAGTTAGTAGTAAAGAAGTAATAAATTAAAACGTCATGCCTGGTACTACAGTTTCACTGCATGAACTGCTAAAATGTAGTAAGCGATAAAAAAATTTCGATTTATCATTTTATGGGGGTGTCACCGAGAAAAAATTTCGTGAAGGTTTGAAATTATGCGTAAAGTTTGTTGGAAGTCGCTCAATGCTCACATTCTTAAATAGTCGATGAATATACACTGAAGAGCCAAAAAAACTGGAACACCTGCCTAACATTGTGTAGAGCCCCCACGAGCAAGCAGAAGTGCCGCAACAGGACGTGGCATGGACTCTACTGATGTCTGAAGTAGTGCTGAAGCGAACTGACACCGTGAATCCTGCAGGGCTATCCATAAATCTGTAAGAGTACGACGGAGTGGAGATCTCTTCTGTTCAGGACGTTGCAGGGCATCCCAGATATGGTCAATAATGTTCATGTCTAGAGAGACTGGTGGCCAGCGAAGGTGTTTAAATTCAGAACAGTGTTCCTGGAGCCACCCTGTAGCAATTCCGGACGTGTGCGGTATCGCATTGTTCTGTTGGAATTGCCTAAGTCCGTCGGAGTGCACAATGGACATGAATGGATGCAGATGATCAGACATGATGCTTACGTACATGTCACCTGTCAGTAGTATCTAGACATATCAGTGGTCGAATATCACTCCAACTACACACGCCCCATACCACTACATAGCCTCCACCAGCTTGAACAGTCCCCTGCCGACATGCAGGGCCCATGGGTTTATGAGGTTGTCTCCATACTCCTACACGTCCATCCTCCCTATACAATTTGAAACGAGACTCGTCCGACCAGGCAACATGTTTCCAATCACCAGAAGTCCAACGTCGGTGTTGACGGGCCCAGGTTAGGCGTAAAGCTTTGTGTCGTGCGGTCATCAAGGGTACACGAGTGGGTCTTCGGCTCCGAATGCCCAAATCGATGATGTATCGTTGAATGGTTCACACGCTGACGCTTGTCGCTGGCCCAGCATTGAGCTCTGCAGCAATTTGCGGAAGGGTTGCACTTCTGTCACGTTGAACGATTCTCTTCAGCCATCGTTGGTTGCGATCTTGCAGGATATTTTATGGCCGCAGCGATGTCGGAGATTTGATTTTTTACCAGATTCCTGATATTCACGGTACACTCGTGAAATGATCGTACGGGAAAATCCTCACTTCATCTCTACCTCGGAGATGCTGTATCCCATCACTCGTGCGCTGACTATAACACCACATTCAAACTCAATTAAATCTTGATAACCTGCCATTGTAGCAGCAGTAACCGATCTAACAGCTGCGCCAGACACTTGTTGTCTTATATAGGCGTTGCCGACCGCAGTTCCGTCTTCTGCCTGTTTACATATCTCTTTATTTGAATATTCTTGCCTTTACCAGTTTCTTTGGCGCTTCACTGTAGTCTGAGTAATTTGCGCCTCACGAGTTGCGTTGCTTCAAGACATTTACACAGTTTCCAATTGTAATACTTGTTGTGTTAAACATTTCACATAATATTATAGCTCTTAATGAGTAGGAAACAACAGCATTTTAAATTTGTTCAATAGCTCTTTGAAATATTGAAAATCAAAGTTTTGTTGCCCCTGGAAGCCGCTAGGTACGCAACCTGCAACTGGCACGTGTCCCCACGTTAGCAGTTTTAGATACCACTTCGGAATGAATTTTTAATTTTTGTCTCTGTACTGAGCAAGTTGGCACAGTAACTGAGACACAGGCTCGTGTTTGCGAGGGCCGGAGTTCAGAATGCCGGGTGGCCATTCAAATGTAGGTTTTCCGTGGTATTTATAAACAACTCAAGACAAATTCCGGAATGGTTCATTTGAAGAGGACACAGTCAATTTCCTTACTCGCCCTTCCCTAGGTTGAGAGATGCTCCGTCTGTAATGATCTCACCGTGGATCGACGTTAGATTCTAATACTCCTTCTTACTTTTCTTTCTGCAGCAGTCTGTGAACTGTAGAACATTTCTCTCGAAATTCAGAATTTCGCCTTCGATTATCGGTATGGCACAAAATTTTTTACCTGTGAGAGTGTTTTACCATTTACTTAACGTAAGGTTTTTTTTAGAGCGTCTCGTAAATCAGACGTAGAAAGGAAGGAAAATTAGCATTTCAGGTCACGATGTTAGAGCAGGTACGGTGAAGAAAATAGTCTATGTCCCTTTCGAAGTAATCGTCTTGGCATTCATCAAAATCGATCTAGGGAAACTACAGAAAACCCAAATCAGATTGGCTAGACGGGGGTTTTGAACACTGCCCGTCCCCAATACGAGTCCAGGCGCAACGTCCCTTCCATGCATTGCCCCTAACGATGTTAATTAGAAGCACACGCTTCGCACGCGAGCACTGTCCTTGGTGCCGTACTGCTACACCGCTCTTGTCCCTCGCATTCGGTACCAGCCTTGTGTTGCAAACAGATAAAAGTAAGGCTTCTGATAGGAAAGTGCGTAGCTACAGTTAATAAATAAATAATGGGGATGCTATCACGCTGAATGTTTTGAAAATAAATACACTTCTGATGATAACTAACATAATTCACTCGCAAATGGAAAATACTAAGATTGTGGCCTACATGAAGATCTCTGATGGATCGTGTTCAAGCCCTGACGGACTTGGCGCGCTATAAAATTAACTATACGAGCTACCTCAGGTATTACCCCGAATCGTTCGAGATATCTTAATTCTGTTTTCGCCCAAATTAATTGCGAAAAGTTCCTCACTAAATTATGTACAATTTCTTTTCATAGCTATATTAATCAAAGATATACTGGTATCAACTTCGCTTTTTTATTATCTTAACTTGCTACTAATATATGAAAAAGAGCCTATTTATACCCATCATCTGCACACATTGTCTACAGCTGATGGCTATAAAAATGCTTTTCTTCAAATTAAATTTTTTAAATAGAAATGTAGTAACTTTTGATGCCAGTATTTTAGTTCTAAAAGACATGAATTTCTGGTGTTTCATTCTTCAAAATCCGATTGGTAATTTCTGAGAAATTACAGTATTAAGAACTTAGGATTTATCTGTTCCGAACACGAAACTTATTGCCATCTTATGCGGAAATTAATGTTATTATATGGAGCTGTCCCTTTAAACTGCCTACAAGCGCTTCTATTTTTGTGGCTGAGACAGTGACACTTTTGTAAGCACTTACGTTTGTATCTTCAGCTCTCTTCTCAAACATATTAATCGTGTCTGGCTCCCAGCGCGTCCTTAAAAATATTCACCACTGGAGATGGAATAAAATAACCAACTGTTGTATACTGGATGTCGTTTTAGAATATGTTCACACTATATGGAGGGGGAGACCATCCATTTGCTCCGGGTGCTTTCCCACGCTGGCATTCGCTATAATGAGAAAGTTGTATTATCAAAGCAAGCAGCCTTTATAGGCACTGTTCTTAATCTGAAATTTCCCTACTTATGTGAAGAAAAGAGCGATGGAAACCATCAGTGTTAAGAGATGTGGAACGTGTCCCGAAAAATGAAGGGTGGTTATTATGCGGTGTTACAACGTCGAATTTCTGCAAAACCGTGGTTTAAGGGCACAAATTTGGACCGATTAACGATATCAACCATCATTCGACTCCGCTTCAACCAAGTCTCTTTTCCTCTCCATCTACATCGAATCAACAGTTACAGTTCTGCTGCATGTGAGAGTGGTTCTGAATCGGAAGTTGATTTAAACCACATCTTGTTTTCATGCCCCAAATTTGACTGCGAAAGGGTGGACATTTTGAAAACATTGCTGAGCATGTGGTACCGTACCACTTCTCTTATTCATATTCTTCTCTTTTGTTTACCAAAGAAATTCGTCTTTCTAAAATGATTGTTCATTTCTTTAATAATATTGGGAAAAATCTATAGGTTTTAATGGTATGCGTTTTTCATTTTTGTGTCCTGCTTGTAATGTAATTTCCTTAATGGTGTAAACTGATAAGTCGCAACTGTCTCATTTACTTCTCAGTGTATTTTTTATCAATTTATGATGAACAAAATTGTGACAGCTTGAGATTTTATGGCTGTATATACGAATTTATGAGTTCTTTTCATATAATTCAATGTATAATGTAACCATGTGGTACGGATGACCACACAGAGTACATACTCTGGAGGCCAAAAAAATAAGAAATAATAATTCGAGCTGTCACATGAGGCCGACGGGGCGCTTCAGCTTGACATAGCTAAGAGAGGCTACTTACAAAAGCGGAATAGTCGAGAAAAGTTTAATTTAAAAACGGTTACTAATCATAACTGGTTAGTTCTGGTTGGAACGACAACCAGCTGGAAGGCAAAGAAAATGTCATCTAAGGACTACGGTAACAGTTCTGCTTTTTTTCTGTCAAAGCCTCGAAAGAAAGATACACACCAAATGTGAATGGATTTGTAAAACAAGGAACTGATGCATAACAATTGTAAAATAATAACTTCGCGGCATTATTTTAATGTCAAGATAAACATTATATTGCAAAATTACATTAGCAACTGCAACAAAAGGGAACTCGAAGGCACGTTGTTACAAACACACCTTTAAAATTCCATTTATGTCACCAAGTGTTTGAAATGTCCGTCATCTACTGTAGAATACTTTTGCAGTAACTGTTATAAGGACTTCTGGGTGTACTTACGAGAATCCTTTGATGTAACTGCAAATACTGTAACAATGCGATATTTTAAATCTCCTTGGGTCGTCGAAACTTGTGCATAGACATCATCTTTCAGTTTATCCCAGAGAAAAAATCCAGTAGCATCAAATCAGGCGAACGTGCAGGCCAACTGGTAACACCTTCAAGTCCTATTCAGTGACCAGGGAAGAGATGGGTGACTACTTTCCTAGGCACAAACGAAAAGTGAACTAGGCTCCCTTTGTGCTGATACCACATACACCCATGTGTATTTCAAATAGCCCTTCCTGTAGGAGAAACGGTTGCCCTTCGGGAAGAAACTGGGCGTATCTTTTAGCCGTTAAGGTTTCTTCAGTGAAGTGAGGACCATACCTCCAGTAGTCCCGCACCAAACTTTCATATTCCACTACCTCTGTTGTTTAACATGCCTTAGCCTGTACGAATTTCTCTGGAGCTGGATTATGAGCAACGGCTGGTAGAACATCTATGCTATAACTGTATAAGATATCTTCTCACGTAGCTAGTCGCTCCTCACACAACCGAATCTGTTATACGCGTCAAATACTGCGTCGTGACATGTGCTGTTGAAGCTAACTCCAGCCGGGGGAACTGCCTCTCGCTACGACACTGTATCTCTGAAAGTACTGTACGAGGCAGTACTGTAATCGGCGATGTAAGAGTCTTAGTAATAATTAAAATTTTTAATTAAAAAAAAGACCTGAACGCTTAAAAGGTGCAACAGGTCTACTAAGAAGTCTGCCTATACTACACTTGTCGGTCCTCTTCTGGAATACTGTTCCACAGTATGGAGTCCGTAGCAGATAGGATTGACGAAGCACGCAGAAAAAACTCAAAGACGTACAGGTCGTTTCATACTATCGCGAAACAAGGGAGAGAGTGTCATAGATATGATAAGCGTGTTGGAGTGGTAGTCATAAAAACAAAAATTCTTTGCGGCGAGATCTTTTCGCGAAATTTCAGTCCTCTGAATGCGGAAATATTTTGTTGAAGCCAACCTATTTAGGGAGAAATGATCATAGTAATAAAATAAGGGAAGTTATAGCTCTCACGGAAAGATTTAAATGTTGTTTTTCTTTTCGCGCTATTCAGAAATGGAACAACAGAGAAAGAGTCTGATAGGGGTTCTATGAATTCTCTGACAGGCATTTAAGTGTGAATTGCAGAGTAGACGTGGAGATGTAGATGCAGATGATTATTACATGAACGGCGCACCGCATGCTAATCACTGTGCTACCTCGCTCAGCAATACAATGCTAAATACTCAGAAAGTTGCGTGAAAACGGGAAAAAGTTTGAGAGATGACGGAGAGGAACGGAAGAATTCAAATATTTATTTATTACAGCAAAAATGATAGCCTAGTAATATAATGGGACATACTAGTGATCTTTTCAGTTCCTAGTACGACTACAGTGTTAGACAATTTTACACGATCTCCCCATTGCAAACCACATTTGATTTTGTCCTAAGAATTACATTTATTGTTGGCTTCTTAGCATCACTGTGCTACTATCAGCAAGCTAGTGTTCTCTCCACAAGGAGATGTGTACTGTCAACTGCCTTTGCCATTTATATGTGTATTTTAGTTACTCCGCACCCACCACGAATTTTACTATAACTACTGCGCTCACGTTCTACTTAGAAGCACATTTGAATGTTCATAGCAAAGCCTCACCATCCAGGGGTTGTAGAGATATTGTCATTTAAATCACAGAGTGTTTACTGACTGTGGGAAGTGGCCAGATATTCGATGATGAGTTACACTTTTAAAAAATGTCTTTCCGGAGTCGCAGACAGCACCTGTTTGCAATATTTGTCGTTTCTTGATGGCATATCCCGAGCTTCTGGAGAGAAATCGTGTATATAACAGCCTCGCAGAAGATCGTCACCTCACCGCGCGGAGCTCATAAGCTCTGCAAACATTGCATACCGCCACGTTAACAAGTCGTGACACAACTCGAAGCCGGCCACGCCGCGAAATCATGTTTACCTTACGCTGCAACCGATACATAGGGCCACCCAGCGGAGCGGCCCTCGAGTTCAGCAACAGGCGGAGTCTACTACCTCGAAATTGTATTTGCCATTCCACTATGCTACAGATTCCCAAGCGGAAAGATATTCTTTGGGCCTTAAGAAATTGTGTTTCAAATCATGTTTTAAAAAGTAACGAAAATGCCAACCCGAATGTTTTAGAGGCATAGTGCGCTGCCTGTAGAATGCAGGAACCTGGGCTCGAAATTCAACTAGCACACTGCCTTGTCATATGTGACGAAGTACAGTCTGTTTTTGAAATTGTGAATCTTCTGTAACATGGTACTCAGCTAGTGTGCATAATACACATGAGTGATCGAACGCATGACTTAGAAAAAAATATGTTTTCGGTCATAGTTGTATTTATTAGTTAAAAATGTCGAGACCTGAAGACATGGATACAAGAAATTAACATTGTGTATAACATACAAGCCATCTCTGAAATCTGGCGAAAGCTATCACCATAACTATAGTCACGTATTCGAATAGAAAACATGCAGTATCTATGTGTCTTACTCTTTGATATATTTATATTTTTGTA
Organism: Schistocerca serialis cubense; assembly: GCF_023864345.2. Taxonomy (NCBI): domain Eukaryota; kingdom Metazoa; phylum Arthropoda; class Insecta; order Orthoptera; family Acrididae; genus Schistocerca; species Schistocerca serialis. The sequence continues at coordinate 622,507,244 of NC_064640.1, read as the reverse complement.
GTGTATATAGATATTCTGAATGTTAAAATGTGAAAGAAAAAACAGTGTAATGTGTAACATATGTGCATTGCTTGAAGCTAGTTGTAGAAATAGTTCTCGGACGAGACGTCGGATGTCATTGTGAGACTATTGGTCACTCAAGCGATGACGCTTTGGTGGCGACTTATTCAGGCTGGTCAGAATCAGTCTAAAAAGCTTGTAAGGGTGCTGCAGGGTAGGCTGTGCTGAGAAATAATTGTTAAGGAAAACAATGGATACGCTGCCCCATTTCCGAGTTAATTGGAATCAGGCCGTTGCTCACCGCAAATTCAAGCGACCCGTGAGATACAGTTAGAGTTACTTCTCCCCATAGCGTAGATGATACCGCACGAGACTGCTCAGCCTTTGGCTCGGGTTTGGTCCCATATCCAGTTGTATATTGCTCTCCTATTCGAGTTTAGGAACAAGTTTGGCGACTCGGTATCCGGCGTCCGCTTGAAGCTCAGTGCACGACTGCTAACTTCAATGCTAACGGAGCAACATATCGAATTCTTTTCTTAACAATTATTTCGCAGCACAACCTACTCTTCAACGTCCTCAAAATCCTTTCAGGCTGTTACTAACCACCATGTATATTCGATATCCGGATGACAATCTCAAGGATAGCCAGTAGCCAGCTGGCCGGCCGAGGTGGCCGAGCGGTTCTAGGTGCTGCAGTCTGGAACCGAGCGACCGCTACGGTCGCAGGTTCGAATCCCGCCTCGGGCATGGATGTGTGTGATGTCCTTATGTTAGTTAGGTTTAAGTAGTTATAAGTTCTAGGGAACTGATGCCCTCAGAAGTTAAATCCCATAGTGCTGAGAGCCATTCGAACCATTTTTAACCAGTAGCCAGCGCGAACGCGTATTTCGGCATGTGGCTTCCACCAGACTGTTCTAGGTGGTGGTGGTGGTGGTGGTGGTGATGGTTGTGGTGGTGGGTGGGGGAGGGGAGCGGGGGGGGGGGGGAGGGGGAGGGCCAGCGCACAGTAGGAACGACAGTGTTTGCGTGCGCGCCGAAGTCCTTGGCTTATCGTCCGGCAGGTGGCGTAGATGACCTTCCCGCTACCAATCAGAAAATATTCACTTCTGGATACCGAATTTAGCGTTTTCAGGCCTGCGCGTTTCCCTATTTATTGGACTGGCATATAGCTCAGCGGGGTGTTAGTCGTACCTGAAGACGTCGATCAGTTGCGCAGACGATATATAGTGGGGAATTCACAGTAACATTTGACTTCTCACACGAGAACCATTGCTGTAACATATCTGTTTTTACAACGAAATTTATCCGTGCGTCGAGTCTGTACAAATAATAATAGAAGCAGTAAGTCATCTTCCTACAAATATTTATAACCGTCCACAATTATTTCATCATCAAACTAGATGTAATTGTAGTGTGAAATTTGGCACAAAGGGACCCACAATCTTTCTCTATAGTGGTGCAAACGTGAGGTGCCCTGCGACGTCAACCTAGGGACCTGCGACGCTTCAAACAGCAAGTGTCGACACATGTGAAAAAAAGGCCACAACTCAGTAGTTCATGTGAGCTGTAAGGTGGGTTAATGGTGTTACATTGGCACAAAATTTCATCACTGATCTTCCCAATTCCACCGTAGAAAGTCGTCACAGCCGCTATTACCGACATTTCACTCCTTCTTTTGACGTCTCTGCGATGGAGGTCAGAATCGTGTCACCCAGCGTTGAAATCACGCGGTTATCTGATGGGTGGCCAAGGAAAACGTTCGACCCGAAAAGGGCTCAGGTGGTGAGATAAAAAGCGTCAATGAAACCACCGCTTTCCCTGAGTTGTTGTTTCCCACACATTTCGAGGTTGGGTTTGACACTGCTGGCGCCTTCGGACGTTCCAACCCTTCTCTAAGGACACTGTGGGGCTGCATTCTCATTGAAGGTGATCGCACTCCTTTGGAGGGCAGCCCAAAGCAAATTTCGCTCTTGTGTAGAGGCTGGAATCACTAGGGACCATTCAAAACCATTAGTCGAAATTTGAACGTGATCCGGAGCAGCAAAGGGTACTTATGCTTTTTCAGCTCATCTATTTTCCGCCTTCCTCTGGCATGATCGTGGGGGAGTGCAACATTATCATGTGCGTGAATAAAACGGCTAAGAGTCCCTCTAAGAACCAACAGTTCGGCAACACTCTCGGTGCCACCCACACAACTCCGTTGCAATTGTTACAAAGGTACCTTCATAAACTTCGGAATCAGTTCAGCCGGGCGATTGCTCTAGCCCCTGAAGGCAGGCAACAAGTGTATCGAAGGGGTTGCCTAACCCTCGGCCGCCAGAGCAGCCGCCAGGCAGATGCTCATTTCATTGCGAACTGTTGCTTTCGACCACGAAATGTGTGGGAAACAACACCTCAGGGAAAGTGGTTGTTTCAGTGACACCCTTAATGCCACCCCCTGATGCCTTTTCGCGTCGATTCTGAGCGGCGGTGTATCTGAAATGTTTCAGACGGCCACCCATCAGGAAACAGCTCGATTTCAACGCTGGGTGACGCAGTTCTGACCTCCATCGCACAAACGTCAAAAGAAGGGGCGAAATGTGGGTAACAGGGTCCGTGACGACTGTCTCATCACCTGACACGTCCACGGTGGCACTGAGCAGAACTGTGTTGAAACTTTGTGCCAATGTGACACCATTAACCCAACTTACAGCTCACGTGAACTATTGAGCTGTGGCCTTTCTTCACATGTGTGTTGCTGTTTGAAGCGTCGCAATGCCCGAGGATGACGTCGCAGGGCAACACGCTTTTGCACCATTACAGAGAAAGATTGTAGGCACCTTTGAGCCAAATTACATACCAATGCATCGCAATGGGAGACAATTACAGGGTTTCGGAAAAGCGATCCTTTATTTTTGTTGCACAGTGTAGTAACGAAATAATGTGTCATGCACCTGAAGATGCTGCTTCGCAGCTCTAAAACAATGATTAGTGTCTGAAGGCAGATGTTTTTCGTATATATTATAAAAATGGTTCAAATGGCTCTGAGCACTATGGGACTTCTGAGGTCATCAGTCCCCTAGAACTTACAACTACTTAAACCTAACTAACCTAAGGACATCACAGCCATCCATGCCCGAGGCAGGATTCGAACCTGCGACCGTAGCGGTCGCGCGGTTCCAGACTGAAGCGTCTAGAACCGCTCTGCCACACTGGCCGGCTATATATTCTACCAATGTAAATTAGGCACTGCTTTTAAACTCAGGCGAGTGATGGGTAGCTGCTGTGAGGAAGATAAAGAGAGAGAGAAAAGAGAAAGAGTTCCAGCTGGTACTCCGAAAGGAGCAGTTCGGCGTGTCACGTGACTGGGAGATTTCTTCAACAGCAGCACTGCACTATAAACTCTGGTAGTTCCACATAAGCGACATAATACTTTTTCAGTCTTAGTTATAATGAAGCAGTTCTGTTTCCCGACGTCTCATAGAGTTATTAATTGCCAAGTGATATCGGGCACAGTACAGTTCACTGACTCTTAACTTTTGTAGAACTCTAGTGGCTCTGGCGATCATGATAAAAAGTGTATTGAGTGATGCAGTGATTAAGACACTGGACTCACATTAGCGATCATGGCTGTTCAAAGCCCCACCAGACGATTCTGGTTTTGTTCTTTCCTGGTTTCGAAAATCACAGAAAAATGTAGAAACAGTTCCTTTTAAAAGGACACCGCCGATACACGTCCTCATCCTTGCCGATTCGAGTTTTTGCTCCGACTCCGATAATCTTGCTGTCGACCATATCAAAGTGGGTTCATCTCGCATTAATCCCTTAAGCAGGCCAGAAAAGGAGAGACATACAGTCGTGCACTGCATAAGGCCACGCTTCGCCAAGTTGTTAACGACTTGGCGTAGCTTTCTTGTCATTTTGACCCTCTTGTTTGCGAAAGAAATGATTTGGATTGGCTTTTGTAGATTATTAAAGGCAGCAGTTTTTTTCTAGGGACGCTCTCTGTAACAGACTAGATCAGCGACAGTAAGTGCATCCGCCCAGTATTAACAACCGCTGTTCGTTCATTCTGACCCTATTTTGGAACATGTGGGTACTCAGTGGTAATCTGCATGCAAGATGAGTGACTGTTTTGCGACATGACAGCCATTGGCTTTATTTGTGACTCTATCATAGGTAGAAGCATCAGCGGACGTGCATCGCACACCAGACTGTTTCGGATTCGTACAGTATGTAATGTTGTGCAGTTCTGTGGGTTTCTTTGTAAATCCAGACTGCTAAATACTGCAGTTACTCCTAACAGTAGCAGAGATATTATCTACAAACTGAAACACTTCCATTAATACATAACCCAATCTAGGGCAGTGACAGTTCAATGCCCGCCCGGTGATTACAGATGGAACACTGGCACAGACAGGAACCATCACGGAATTCACCTTGGACGATTTAATGGAACGGCGGAATGCCTAAATAAGGACTGTGCGAAATACATTGTCCAGTCGCATTAATGTGACCACCTACCAACAGCCTCAATAAGGCTGATTTTCAAAACAACCCAATTTTAAATCACAAAATGGAAGAACATAAAGAGGAGCTTCAAACCTTAATAAAATCAGTATCTCAAAGCCAAGCCAAGCATTTTCCACGAAGCTCTACAAAAAATTCAAGACTACAACAGTACAGCTGCACAAAACTATCCTCAACATCAGGTTTAACAAAATCTGTCTAAATAATAACATAATCCCTGGTTTTGTAAAAGAGCACAAAAACCGGTGTATAATAATGCAGTTCATTTAGCGATGGAATTTTAAGGTAAGCGTCTAAACAAAACAAAGCAAATTGCACAAATTGTAATTCTTAGGCCTACAACAGCCTTAACTCTCTGTCTCATTGTACAACAGCCGACAGAGATAATTCAGAGAGCGTGGCAAAGTTTTAAGCGCCGTCGCGATTAATGCGTGGAGATTATCTGTTGTGAAGCAGTAGCTGGTTTTCGTTAGTAAACAGAGTTTTATGAGAGTGCTAAGCGCTACCAGTAATTATGAATGTTATACTATGGTATGTACAGGGCGAAAATTATTGAACTATATGAAATAAAATCGTCATAATTTCTGAACAGTTCGCGTTAGGACGTTCAAACTGCACGGTTGGCAGCGAGGCATGATGAGAATTAGCATGCGATATATGGTTTGGTTTAGCGACGAAGTCCACTTTCATTTGGATGGGTTCGCCAACAAAACTGGCGCATTTGGGGGACTGAAAATCCGCATTTCACGATCAAGAAGTCTCTTCACCCCCAACGGGTGGACTGTGTGGTGTGCAATATCCAGTCACGGAATAATCGGTGCGATATTCTGTGACTACAGAACTGTATGTGAAGGTTTTGAAAGATGATTTCATCCCTATTATCCCAAGTGGCCCTGATTTCAACATGATGAGGTTCACGTAAGATGGGGCTCGACCCCATCGAAGCAGGAGATGTTTGATGTCCTGGAGGAACACTTTCGGGACCGCATTCTGGCTCTGCGGTACTCAGAGGCCACTGACATGGGCCTCGATTGGCCGTCGTATTCTCCAGATCTGAACACATGCGACTCCTTTTGTGGGACTATATGAAAACAAGGTGTGCAGCAATAACCCCAAAACCATTGCTGAGCTGAAAACAGCCATTCAGGAGATCATCGACAGCATCGATGTTCCGACACTTCGGCGGGTAATGCAGAATTTCGCTATTCGTCTGCGCTAGATCATCGCCAATGATGGCAGGCATATGGAACATTTCATAACGTAAATCCGAAACTCTGTAGTGACGTTTTACATGTTGATCAAAGTGTGCACACGCCGTAGTTTGTAACTAATTTACGTTTTCTTCACACAATTCAATAATTGTCAACCTGTATAATGGGGAGTCTTAGATGTGTTACAATGCATGTTTACTGTTTGCTTATTTTTAATTGTGCGTAGTACCATAATACTTTTAAGGTACGTAATACTACACGGACAGTAGCCGGACGACCTCAGAAGATGTCTCCCGCAAATGGAGACGAAACGTCAGGTGGAAATTTTATACATCGACCACGGCCTCTTAGCCCGGAAGTTTCAACTGAAGAATGTAGACAGATGTCATTACTTTTGTGTTAGTATGTGAAATAATGCGAAATAATGATTTCTGTTTTTCTTGTTTATAGGTCTTTTAAAAAAATGGTGCAAATGGCTCTGAGCACTATGGGACTTAACATCTGTGGTCATCAGTCCCCTAGAACTTAGAACTAATTAAACCTAACTAACCTAAGGACATCACACATATCCATGCCCGAGGCAGGATTCGAACCTGCGACCGTAGCGATCGCGCGGTTCCAGACTGAAGCGCCTAGAACCGCTCGGCCAATCCGGCCGGCTAGGTCTTTTAATAATGGTATCGTATTTACCCCCAAAATCTTTTTTTTTTTTAAACAAATCGCACTTTTGGGAAACTGGTGCATCTTAATCTTCGCAATGAATGCGTTTGGACTTGCAGTAATCCCTTTGAACACTTGCTATGAGCTTGAGACGTTGCTGTAAGATGTAAATTGTTTATGTAAATAAAAATGTAAATACTTATTCCCTTCTTTTGTCCCTCATCTGGAAGTACTCGGTATAGGATCCTCTGCCATTTCTATAAGTCTGACCCTAAAGGTTTGGGTCACACCGAATTTGTGGAAACGCTCATCACTATACGTGACACATTCTCCAAACTGTGTTATAGGACGCTACTAGCAATCAGTTGCTGCCGACAGTACTGCAAAGTAGACACCTTAGATAAGGTAACAAGCTTTTTGTCATGTATTATCTTCCAGGAAAGTTAACGCGTTGATAACGGGCCTGCTGTCATGTGCAATTGCCTGGTTCCCGACAATGTCAGCTATTAACATTTATGATGACCATCCTACATTACAATATTCAATTAATGCTCATGAAACATGTAGTCTAGAAGCTCATCATGAAGTGATAAAGATATAATCCAAGTAGCTGTGGACAACTGTGCACAGGGTAGCCAAAATAAAACCACATGGAAAGTGAGCACCAAAAAAAACTTTTAACATGCTGTGTAGGTCGATGATGAACGTCTGTTGCCTAACTGCGTGTGTTCCTTTGAGCTAATATACTCTGATAGGTTGAACAATCCTGCATCCAAGAAAATAAAAAAAACCTATGCTCCAAATGTTTCGATACCGCTTCATTCAAAAATCTCTGGCAGAACTCAGTATTCGAAAACTTGCCGCAAAGCTATAAAACATGGACAACAGAAAGTTTGCGAGAATAAAACCGCAGGGCCTTTTTGATAATGTTCTGGCACGGCTACATTTTAATTCTAAGTTACACAGACAACTGGTGTTACGATTTCGTCTGGCTTTTCTGCAGGCAGTCTTTCTGTTGAACAGTGTTTCCGATGTTGAAACTCATTTCGGAAAATTTCTAATGAACTCTATGGAGGTTAGGTGATGATGTCCCGAAATGCCGAAAAAACTTTCAGACCAGTTTTATTCTAGTCGTCATGTATATTACATCCCTCAGTGTAATATTGCGTAAACAAGGTCTGGTTTTTCACTAGACATATTTATTTGCCGTGAAGCAGTTAAACGTCTTTGTTACCTCTTTGGGGGGTGGGGGGAGGGAGGGGGGGTTCATGACTGTTCCTACTATGTGAAAATATAAAACTCTGATCGTCTGAGTTTTCAATAGTGAGAGCAATCCTTTGTGGCGTAATTTTTACCCTTTTGGGGACGTGTGTTTCAGTACCGTTTCACCACAGGTTCTTTTGAGAGAAAAAGAACGTTGGTAATATTTCCACTCTGTCCCTCTGAACCCTTACCTTTCAACGAAATACATGAGAACGAGGGGGGTGCCATCACGTTGCCGTGTTGTACTGAAGTCAGTGAAAGTCCATTCCGTGGCTGAGTGCACTAGTGACTCAGAGAATGAATCATTTCGAGACTGCTTACTTTTCCCGGTGTATACACGCTCGCCCGGAGCTTTTTCGCCTTTCTGTCAGCTATAAAAAGTCGCGGCGTGCGCGAGTTGCGTGCTTCAGTTCATTCGGCCGCCGCCTTTTCTGCCGGACAAGGGACTGTGATGAGGAGCCTGTAATTGCGGCATTGTACATTCGCTGCACGAAGCAAGTTGTGCCTTCCTCGTTCAAGAACAATACCGGGAAATTCCAGGCGCGACAGCTCTCTCTCTCGTGTAGGCTACTTTTAAACGGTGAGCATTTCTTTCAGAGGTCGGGTAGGGGGGATCTTTCTTCAAGCAGGTGATGTGACTTCTATCTACGGTATTTTCAGTTTTCTTGTCTTGACAGAGCAGTTTTTGCGGTGGGATTTTAACAACTGTCGGCGGTGAGATCATTGTATCTGAAAGGACCTCAGATATCACAATGACCGGAGAAAGCAAATGGCGTGACGTTGCGTCAGAACACACTGCGGCGTTCGCCAGATCGATTAATTGCCCTCGTTAAATTTCTTCCTCCCCTAGAATCTGAATATTCCGTACCTTGTAGGTGCTCTGATGGCGTTTAACTTAGTTACTGTGGCAGAAATGAGTGCAAACACTAAGAACAGTAATTTCCTCCAGCTAGCCGCTGTCTCGCAAGCATGAACATGGATAGGCACTTAACGGAGAGTGCAGACAGCTGCGTATAATCTTACGGCAGCGCCTATTGACACGAACATATGGAGGCCCATCCACTCATCCTAAAGTGCAAATGGCACGGTGAAGAAAAGTCTACGATAATTTCTGGGGCATGGAAATAATAAATATTTGTAGATCATAGAGCAAACGAAGAATACCTACAACTCGTATAGTTGAAAATAAAACTGGAAGAGACTTTCAGAATTCGGACTTACTTGTGAAATGTACAACAAATGTACGAGTCAGCTGGCAATACAGTACGTAAATGAAACGTTAAGAACAAGCTAAAATTGTCCCTCATACATCCAATGAGACCACAATAAATTTATTTAGGTTCCTGTGTACAGTGTAGAAACATGCACGAAGAGAAACAAAAAAGAACCATATCTGTTGAAGCTGAGATACAAAATTAGCAACGGAACACCTTCTGTAAAACTGCAACCAGCCTTTATGGAGTCCGCAGTTTGGCCAGATCGAGTTCCTCAAGGCTTTAAGACTTCAAATCACCGCTGAAAAATCATGCATTAAGTTTCTACAGTTTTCTTAAATCGCATTGGACATACGCAGGACGTCGGGACATTATCGACTCAGCCAGCCTACGTTACATGATATTCTACAAATTGTAATGCGCAACACTTATTTTAACAAATATAATACATATTTACACAAACACACACACACACACACACACACACACAGAGAGAGAGAGAGAGAGAGAGAGAGAGAGAGAGAGAGAGAGGTAGACGGAGGGAGAGAGAGGAGAGTGATAGGGAGGAGGGGGAGATGGGGAAGAGGGCATCGTCCTCATCTTACTGGGTAATTGTGATCCACAAACACTAAGAGCAGCAGTAAACTGGTTTTCATATGGTACCACGTGGGCAGCCGAAAATTATGTGGAAGGTGTTCTCTGTACCATAATCACACAGGGGTGGTTTTTTTAACTTGAATTTACTGTACCAGTCCGCCAATGGCTTCGTACAAACACGAAAACACTTACACAGAGTAATCACGATATAAAGAGAGTTTGTACAGTGATCAAACATTATTTATAGTATTCACCTAAAAACAATACACACAGCTAGAGAATCTTGACATATTATCAACAGTGGAGAAAATAGAACATGGAAAAAGGAGCTCAACACAGATAGAAAAGCACACGCCAGAAGATTAATCTGTTAATATAACGACTGATGGTATACCAGATTTCATGTACACACGTTGCTAGCCCGTATAATATCAAAACCGTTTATTATAATTATTGTTATTATTTGAGCATCTTCATGGCACAGTAAAACCGAAGCTCTTTATGGAAGTCGTACTTTCATTTTAACAAGATTTTGAAGCAAGCGGTATGCTGTACGTCGAAGACCCTACAGGAAAATACCAGGTGGTTTACATCTCCTTTCTTCTGACAGTCGCAGAAATGCTTTCGCACGATGACTATCCGATGTATGTGGGCAGGAGTTGCACAATCGTCAGTACACATTCGTACCAGGTTAGTTATCAGATTCCTGCTCCTTCACCTGAAATTTTCGAAACCTTGGGGAGCTTTAACTTACCGGTTGGATCACAGCGTAACAAAATTAACTGCAGTACTAGAGGGCCTCAGATATCCAGATGGCTTGGATGAAGACGCTACACGGGGGTGACTCACATAGAAATTCACGACTGACTTCTTTATTTATGTTATCTAATACGTTTTCCAAGCATTGCAAACTGAGCAGTTCAACATCGATGCCACTAGTCTGATACTTGGTACGCCAGTGCCTCAGTTCCATTTCAGACGACTAACGCTCTCTAAGTAGGTTCACGTATTTAGCATAAAAAGATTGTTACTTTGCTTGTTTACTGACTAAAATTTTCTTCAACATCTGTTACGGTCAATACAGTACCCCCACCTGCGAGTCCAGGGGTTAGAATAGGTCCGAGGTATTCCTGCCTGTCGTAAGAGGCGATTAAAAGGAGTCTCACATGTTTCGGCCTTTATGTTATGGGCCCCTGTAGGGTTTGAACTCCATATTTCAAAATTTTCCCGAAGAGCGAGCCAGTTGGGGAAGAGCACCTTACATGGTGCATCGTGTCCATTGCACGCTGAGACCTTTCGCATCCTATGTCGACAGGGATCTGCACTTCCGCTCATTTTCCAGCTGTTGTGCGAGGTCACCCTCCATCCACTGTGCAGTATCGTTTTTTGCGCTGACGATGGTAATGGACTTGTTTGCACCTGATATCCAGCATGGTAGCCAGTCCATTGTGGTGGGGCCGCTATGTACCCTGTTGGCTGTAGCCCCCCGACCACACAGGGATCGCTCTGCTGATGGCTGCGCCATTAACTCTCCACGTATGCCAGGGGGTAGATGCCCATCCCTCTGGGACATCGGGATTCCCAGCAATGGCCATCCTGCCAGGGGGCCTTTGCTTCGGCTGGGTGGCGCCCGTGGGGTGGGCACTGGTCAGAGTGAGTGCTATCAGGTCAGATGACATGCGATGAAGCGTAGCACATCATCTCTTGCCGGTGGTCAAATACCAGCAGTTTCTAAGCATTCACAGGCTCAATTAAACGCACATAAGTATGACCCCAAATCGTTCCCCTCCCTTGCCACACCATGGGAGGAACATCAGGCTAAGGATGGCACCGGCTCTTATTCGCCCTGGTACCTTGCATGTTCGACAGCTGATGGGGAATCTTTCATGACGATGACGCCTCAGTTTTTTCGTTGAGCATGTAGAGGACAAGTTTGGGGAGATGGAGGGCTTGTCCAAAATGAGATCTGGGTCAAACTTGATTCAAAACAGCATTCTCTGCCCAGTCACGGGCGTTACTCGCTTGTGACAAGCTGGGGGATGTTTCCGTAACCATCACGCCCCAAAAGAGTTTAAATATGATCAGGAGATCATATTTCACAGGGACCTTCTTTTGCAGTCTGACGATGAGCTGCACGCCAATTCAAAACGATGAGGTGTACATTTCGTTTGGCGTGTCCACCGGCATCTGAGGGATAATCAGGCTGCCATCGATGCCTTCATCTTGGCCGTTGAGCGTGATACTGTACTCGAGAAGGTCAAGGTTATCGTCTACCACTGTGATGTAAAGCCCTATATCCCTCCCCCAATGTGGTGCTTTGAATGCTGGAAGCTCGGCCATATGTCTTCCCACTGAACTTCCAGCATCACATGTCGACATTGCAGACGCCCATCACATCCCAATACTCCATGTGCCCGCCTCCCATCTGTGTCAACTGCGGAGAGCACCATTTGCTTTGCTCACCAGACTACAGGATTCTCCAAAACGAAAGGAAAATAATGGAGTATAAGACCCTGGACCGTCTGACCTACACTGAGGCTACATCCTGTACGCATGACATCGTCTTACGCCACCGCTGCAACAGTTCTAGCCCCATCAGCTCCGCCGATTCCAGTCAACTCTCAGAGCCAGAAGACTACACCTGTCCCCTTGATGGAGGGGTGGGGGGCACTTCTCTCCCTGTTGCTCCTGCACTACTTAATTCAGGAGAAACACTCCCCCCCCCCCAAACATTGTGGACGTCCGTCCCCACTTCTAAGCTGGAGAAGTGTACAACTTGTTCGGCTCCTCTCGCTAGGAAGGGGTCCCTCAGCTCACTCCCTTCCCCGGTTTCTGCTAGTGGGAAAGATGACACTCGCCATTGGCTGAAGGGCCCAAAAGCAGCTGATCGTTGGGCATCACACTCACCCTCAGTCCTGGAGACTGAATCAGTGAAATCCTCCCAGCCAGGGAAACCCACGTAACAGCGAGAGAAATCCAAAAAGAAGATCCCCAAGTTTTACAATATTACTTATAACACTTCTTGATTGCATAAAATGTTTATTCACATGACCTGTTTCGGTTCCTCTAGAACCATCTTCAGGTCTGCAATTTCGGTTACAGAAGTAGACCGTCCACACACCGCAACCTTCACATACTGTGTCTAATGTGACGCAGCATTTGAAGGTTGCGGTGTGTGGACGGGTTACTCCTGTAACCGAAACTGCAGATCTGAAGATGGTTCTAGAGGAACAGAAACCGGTCATGTGAAAAAACATTTTATTCAATCAAGACAGATTATAAGTAACACTGTAAAACCGCTGATTGCGGTTATCCCATCAGACATTGTGTCTGTTTTTGCAAAGACCCCCAAGACAAAGGGAATTGTGGTGGCACCCACACCACCGCTACCTACAAGCTCTACACCTGAGGATGAGGTGGAGATTCTGGCATCGACTGAGGACCTAGATCTCGCCAGACCCTCAGACACAATGGATATAGACTGTTCAGGCAATAAGTCGGTGGCAGCAGGTGATCCTGAGGTGTAAACTGCCTCATTGAATGTTCCATGCCTTCCCAGTCCCACGATGACGTCACCCTCCAGTGGAATTTTTCCACCACCTGGCTGAGCTATGGCAACTGTTAAGCTTTGCAGCTGCTTTCTGCATTGCCCTCAGGAAACCTGGTTCCTGGCAATGTAGACCCCTGCCCTCTGTGATTATAAGGGATATTACAGGAACCGTAGCGACTATAATCGAGTGTCATGTGGAGTTTGCGTTTGTGTCGTAAACTCAGTCTGTAGTGAAACTGAGCCCCTTCAAACCCCTATTGAAGCTGTAGCTGTCAGAATAAGGACGACGCAGGAAATAACTGTCTGCAACGTATATCTTCCTCCAAATGGTGCAGTACCGCTGAATATATTAGCTGCACTGATTGATCAACTCCCTAAATCTCCCACGAGGTGGCCCTGTGCTTACTGGCCGAGGCAGAGATGTCGAAACTTTACTGTCTCAGTTCGACATCTGCTTCTTACTGGGGCCACCACACATTTTAGTGTGGCTCATGGTAGTTACGCCGCCACTGATTTATCAATTTGCAGCCCAGGACTTCTCCCTCTATCCACTGGAGAGCACATGACGACCTGTGGGGTAGTGACGACTTCCCCATCTTCCTGTCACTGCTCTGGCGTCAGGCCCACGGACGCCTGTCCAGATGGGCTTTAAACAAGACGGACTGTGAAACTTTCACCACAGCTGCCACCATTGAATTTCACCCACTCGGTAACAACGATGTGATGGTTGAGCAGGTGATTACAACAATCGTTTCTGAGGGAGAAAACGCGATCCCTCGCTCTTTAGGGTGCCCCCGGAGAAAGTCAGTCCCTTGGTGGTCGCCGGAAGTCGCTGAAGCAAGGAGCGTCGGCGAGCTCTACAGTGTTCACATAAATGCCGTGTTATCTACCGACGCAAACGCGATTGCCGAGCACTTTGCTGAGCACTGTGCTCGAGCCTCTGCATCAGAGAACTAGCCCCCAGCCTTCCGCACTCCCAAACGGCGGCTGGAAGGGAAAGTCCTCTAGTTCACTACACGCCACAGTGAATATTATAACGCCCCATTTACAGAGTGGGAGCTCCTCAGTGCCATTGCACATTGTCCTGACACAGCTCCTGAGCCAGATCGGATCCACAGTCAGATGATTAAACATCTCTCATCTGACTACAAGCGACACCTCCTCGTCATCTTCAATCGCATCTGGTGCGTTGGCGTCTTTCCCTCGGAGTGGCGGGAGAGCACCATCATTCCGATGCTAAAACCTGGTAAAAACCCGCTTGATGTGGATAGCTATCGGCCCATCAGCCTCACCAACGTTCTTTATAAGCTGCTAGAAGGTATGGTGTGTCAGCGGTTGGGTTGGGTCCTGGAGTCACGTGGCCTATTGGCTCCATTTCATGGCAGCTTCCGCCAGGATCGCTCTACTACTGATAATCTTGTGTCCCTCCAGTCTGCCATCCAAACACCCTTTTCCAGACTCCAATACCTGGCTGCCGTCTTTTTTTGATTTACGAAAAGTGTATGACGCCACCTGGCGACATCATATCCTTGCCACATTACACAAGTGAGGTCGCCGAGGCCCGCTCCCGATTTTTATCCAGAATTTCCTGTCTCTCAGCCTCATTCTGCCAACGGCCTTGTCAAAGAGGGCGGAGGAGCGGATAGAGGTTCAGGGCACTCTCTTGTCCTAGGGGTGGGAAATTGCCCCTAAAGGCGGAAGAATCAGCAATGATCAACGACATGAGGATGCAGAAGGCTATGGAAACCACTGCATTAAAGACACGTAACGTGTATCCACAGGACATGTGGCCTGTAATTGAAGAAGTGTCATGATGACCTCTCCATTGGCAAAAGATTCCGGAATAGTCCCCCATTCGGATCTCCGGGAGGGGACTGCCAAGGGGGAGGTTACCATGAGAAAAAGATTGAATAATCTACGAAAGGATAACGTTCTACGAGTCGGGGCATGTAATGTCAGAAGCTTGAACGTGGTAGGGAAACTAGAAAATCTTAAAAGGGAAATGCAAAGGCTCAATCTAGATATAGTAGGGGTCAGTGAAGTGAAGTGGAAGGAAGACAAGGATTTCTGATCAGATGAGTATCGGGTAATATCAACAGCAGCACAAAATGGTATAACAGGTGTAGGATTCGTTATGAATAGGAAGGTAGGGCAGAGGGTGTGTTACTGTGAACAGTTCAGTGACCGGGTTGTTCTAATCAGAATCGACAGCAGACCAACACCGACAACGATAGTTCAGGTATACATGCCGACGTCGCAAGCTGAAGATGAACAGATAGAGAAAGTGTATGAGGATGTTGAAACGGTAATGAAGTATATAAAGGGGGACGAAAATCTAATAGTCATGGGCGACTGGAATGCAGTTGTAGGGGAAGGAGTAGAAGAAAAGGTTACAGGAGAATATGGGTTTGGGACAAGGAATGAAAGAGGAGAAAGACTAATTGAGTTCTGTAACAAGTTTCAGCTAGTAATAGCGAATACCCTGTTCAAGAATCACAAGAGGAGGAGGTATACTTGGAAAAGGCCGGGAGATACGGAAGATTTCAATTAGGTTACATCATGGTCAGACAGAGATTCCGAAACAGATACTGGATTGTAAGGCGTACCCAGGAGCAGATATAGACTCAGATCACAATATATTAGTGATGAAGAGTAGGCTGAAGTTCAAGACATTAGTCAGGAAGAATCAATACGCAAAGAAGTTGGATACGGAAGTACTAAGGAATGACGAGATACGTTTGAAGTTCTCTAACGCTATAGATACAGCAATAAGGAATAGCGCAGTAGGCAGTACAGTTGAAGACGAATGGACATCTCTAAAAAGGGCCATCACAGAAGTTGGGAAGGAAAACATAGGTACAAAGAAGGTAGCTGCGAAGAAACCATGGGTAACAGAAGAAATACTTCAGTTGATTGGTGAAAGGAGGAAGTACAAACATGTTCCGGGAAAATCAGGAATACAGAAATACAAGTCGCTGAGGAATGAAATAAATAGGATGTGCAAGGAAGCAGGAAAAATGTGAAGACATCGAAAAAGATATGATTGTTGGAAGGACAGACTCAGCATACAGGAAAGTCAAAACAACCTTTGGTGACATTAAAAGCAACGGTGGTAACATTAAGAGTGCAACGGGAACGCCACTGTTAAATGCAGAGGAGAGAGCAGATAGGTGGAAAGAATACATTGAAAGCCTCTATGAGGGTGAAGATTTGTCTGATGTGATAGAAGAAGAAACAGGATTCGATTTAGAAGAGATAGGGGATCCTGTATTAGAATCGGAATTTAAAAGAGCTTTGGAGGACTTACGGTCAAATAAGGCAGAAGGGATAGATAACATTCCATCAGAATTTCTAAAATCAATAGGGGAAGTGGCAACAAAACGACTATTCACGTTGGTGTGTAGAATATATGAGTCTGGCGATATACCATCTGACTTTAGGAAAAGCATCATCCACACAATTCCGAAGACGGCAAGAGCTGACAAGTGCGAAAATTATCGCACAATCAGCTTAACAGCTCATGCATCGAAGCTGCTTACAAGAATAATATACAGAAGAATGGAAAAGAAAATTGAGAATGCGCTAGGTGACGATCAGTTTGGCTTTAGGAAAATTAAAGGGACGAGAGAGGCAATTCTGACGTTACGGCTAATAATGGAAGCAAGGCTAAAGAAAAATCAAGACACTTTCATAGGATTTGTCGACCTGGAAAAAGCGTTCGACAATATAAAATGGTGCAAGCTCTTCGAGATTCTGAAAAAAGTAGGGGTAAGCTATAGGGAGAGACGGGTCATATACAATATGTACAACAACCAAGAGGGAATAATAAGCCTTTCGCCCCTACTCTTCAATCTGTACATCGAGGAAGCAATGATGGAAATAAAAGAAAGATTCGGGAGTGGAATTAAAATACAAGGTGAAAGGATATCAATGATACGATTCGCTGATGAGATTGCTATCCTGAGTGAAAGTGAAGAAGAATTAAATGATCTGCTGAACGGAATGAACAGTACACAGTACACAGTATGGTTTGAGAGTAAATCGGAGAAAGACGAAGGTAATGAGAAGTAGTAGAAATGAGAACAGCGAGAAACTTAACGTCAGGATTGATGGTCACGAAGTCAATGAAGTTAAGGAATTCTGCTACCTAGGCAGTAAAATAACCAATGACGGACGGAGCAAGGAGGACATCAAAAGCAGACTCGCTATGGCAAAAAAGCCATTTCTGGCCAAGAGAAGTCTACTAATATCAAATACCGGCCTTAATTTGAGGAAGAAATTTCTGAGGATGTACGTCTGGAGTACAGCATTGTATGGTAGTGAAACCTGGACTGTGGGAAAACCGGAACAGAAGAGAATCGAAGCATTTGAGATGTGGTGCTATAGACGAATGTTGAAAATTAGGTGGACTGATAAGGTAAGGAATGAGGAGGTTCTACGCAGAAACGGAGAGGAAAGAAATATGTGGAAAACACTGATAAGGAGAAGGGACAGGATGATAGGACATCTGCTAAGACATGAGGGAAAGACTTCCATGGTACTAGAGGGAGCTGTAGAGGGCAAAAACTGTAGAGGAAGACAGAGATTGGAATACGTCAAGCAAATAATTGAGGACGTAGGTTGCAAGTGCTACTCTGAGATGAAGAGGTTAGCACAGGAAAGGAATTCGTGGCAGGCCGCATCAAACCAGTCAGTAGACTGATGACAAAAAAAAAAAAAAAAAAAAGTGACCATTAATGGTGTAGCAGCAGCTGTAGGGCCGTCCGTCTCACCTTCTCTGTATGCAGACGACTTCTGCTCCACCAGTACTGGTGTTGCTGAGCGGCGCCTGCAGGGAGCCATCCACAAGGCACAATCATGGGCTCTAGCCCACGGTTTCCAGTTTCTGGTCACAAAGTCGTGTGTTATGCACTTAAGTCGGCGTCGTAGCGTTCATCCGGAACCAGAACTTTACTTTAATGACGATCCACTCACTGTAGTGGAGCCATATCGATTCTTAGGACTGGTTTTCGACGCCTGATTGACTTGGCTTCCACCTTCGTCAGTTTAAGCGGAAATGTTGCAGCACCTCAGTGCCCTCCGCTGCCTGAGCAACACCATCTGGGGTGTAGATCGCTCTACGGTGCTGGAGCTCTACAGAGCCCTTGTTCAGTCCCGCATTGACTATGGGAGTCTGGTTCATGGTTCGGCGGCGCCCTCAGCGTGCGTTTGCTCGGCCCAGTGCACCACTGTGGCGTTCGCCTAGCGACAGGATCTTTCAGGACGAATCCCGTGACAAGCGTCATGGTCGAGGCCGAAGTCCCTCCATTGAAGGTTAGGCGTGCACAACTGATGGCCAGTTACGTTGCACACGTTCGTAGTTCTCCTGCGCATCCGAATTACCGTTTCCTTTTCCCACCCACAGCAGTTTATCTCCCTCATTGGCGGCCCAGGTCAGGGCTTCCAATTACAGTTCGTATCCGACCCCTTCTTTCCGAACTGGAGTCCTTGGCTTTACCACCTGTACCTGAGGTCCATTGACGTACACGTCTATGGTGTACACCTAGGCCGCGGCTTCACCTGGACCTTTCTCTTGGCCCTAAGGACTCAGTTAACCCCGCGGCTCTCCGCTGCCACTTCTTTTGATTCTTCACATGTACCGAGGCCATGAAGTGGTTTACAGCGACGGCTCGATGGCTGATGATGACGTCGGCTTGGCGTATGTTCATGGAGGACATACTGAACAGCATTCCTTGCCCGATGACTGCAGTGTTTCCACGGCCGAGCTGGTGGCTGTATCCCGTGCTCTTGAGCACATCCCGTCATACCCTAGGGAGTCGTTTCTTCTGTGTACTGACTCCTTGAGCAGCCTACAAGCTATCGACCAGTGCTACCCTCGTCATCCTTTGGTAGCGACCATACAGGAGTCCATCTAAGCCCTGGAACGGTCCAGTCGTTCAGTGGTGTTTGTCTGGACGCCAGATCACGTCGGAATACCAGGCAACGAACTTGCCGACAGCTGGCCAAACAGGCTTGACGGAAACCGCTTATGGAGATCGACTTGCGATCAGTACTACGCCTCAAGGTTTGCGGCTTTGGGAGACGGAATGGCATCATCTCAGTACGCACAACAAACTGCGTGCCATTAAGGAGACTACGAATGTGTGGACCGACCTCTCGCAGGGACTCTGTGGTTTTCTGTCGGCTCAGCTTTGGCCACGCTTGGGTGACACACGGCTACCTCCTGCTCCGTGATGTCCCGCCTCAGTGCCGAGAGAAGTGGGCTATCTGCACCTTCTCCTTTTCTCATTACCATACAAAACAAACATAACGCCACAGTATACATACATCCATTACTGTAACCTGCACTCGACAATATACACATCAGATACAACACTCACATTTGTACAAGTGGAGGAGGAAAATCCGTCCCGACTAGGAGGTAAAACCTACACCTTGGCGTCTTCCAGGCAATAGTGACATAAGATATTATTCATAATGCTGATGATGCAGATGTGTACGGGAGCGTGTCGCCTTGAGGTGAGTATAAGAGGATTCAGGATGACTTTGACTGCATATCGATTTGGTGCATTAAATGTTTGCGTTAAACGTGAATAAATGCAATATAATGCCTATGGGTAGAGAAACATTCCTGTTATGAAACTTCCTGGCAGTTTAAAACTGTGTGGCTGACCGAAACTCGAACTCGGCACCTTTGCCTTTCGCGGGCACTCCTGGAAGAAAGGATAGTGCGGAGACATGGCTTAGCCACAGCCTGGGGGATGTATCCGCGATATCCTTTCTTCCAGAAGTGCTATTTCTGCAAGGTTCGCGGAAGAGCTTCTGTGAAGTTTGGAAGGTAGGAGAGGAGGTACTGGCAGAATTGGAGCTGTGGGGACGGGTCATAAGTCGTGCTTGGGTAGCTCAGATGGTAGAGCACTTGCCCGCGAAAGGCAAAGGTCCCGAGTTCGAGTCTCGGTCCGGCACACAGTTTTAATCTGCAGGAAGTTTCATATCAGCGTACACTCCGCTGCTGAGTGAAAATCTCACTGTGGATTCCTGTTATGTTAGAATGATATGGTGCTTCACTGATTATGTGTAACGTCGTGAAACGGCATGAAGTGAAACTAGCAAATATCATTAGTAGTCCAGAAAGCGAACGAGCAACTACGATTTGTTGGGAGAGTTCTGTCAAAGTGTAGCGCAACGGTAAAAGAGATCGCTTACAGAATGCTTGTACTACCCATTCTTGAGTACTTCTCAAGTGTTTGGGATCTCCAACAGGTCAGATTAATGGAAGAAATCTTAGTAATTCAGAAGCGTGCTAGATTTGTCTCCGATCGGTTCAGTCAGTACGAGAGTGTTACGGAAATGCCTTGTGAGCTTAGATCAGAATCCTTGAAGGGAAGAAGCCGATCTTTTAATGAAACGCTATTGAGGAAGTTTAGAGAACTGCCGTTTGCAACAGACAGCAAACGACTCCGTTGCCTCCAACATTCATCTCGTTTAATGACTGCAAGAACAAAATCAGGGAGGAAAGGAGTCTTACTGACGCATTCAGGCAATAATGTTTCTCTCGTTCCATTTGCGAGTGGAACAGGAAAGGTAAAATGACCAGGAGTAATAGAAGTACCCTCTAACATGTGCTGTACATTGACGTGCGCAGTGTGTAAGAAGATGTAAACCATGGACAAAGCTGTCAATATGTACATACTTTTGTGTTTCAAGTAACTTCTACAAGCTTTCGGAAAAAAAAAATGTGGCGTAAGTACTTGGGACACCAGGAGGAAAGGAAAACAATGTAGAGCTGGTGTCGCTGAAAATAGAATGGTATGTCAGAGAGCAAGTCTGTACGACGTCACTTCTGAGCATTTCCTCGTATTGCTACAGCAATGTGATGCGTGGCAATCCCGCTGACGCCTTGCGTATAAGTGGCTGAGTTCTCTGAATGAAGAAGTAACTTGATCGTAGGAATGGGTATTCGCTGAGAGTCACGCAAGAGTCTAGGGCGACGTCAGAGCATCGGAGACAGTTGCAGAGTCAATCATGTCGTAGGTTGCCGTTGTAGGACTGTAATAAAGATCTTTAGCATGTGTTAAACATTCGTGATCTATCCGTAGTAGTAAACTAACTAGAAGTTTTTATGTTTTCATGAACTTTTCTTAGTTTTTAAATGCGCCGTATCAACTCCTCTATTTAGCTGCTAGCTACCAGCCCTGGCTTCGCAAGAGTAGTACTAAGTATCTACAGCAGGACGATTTGTCTGGCGTAGCGGCAATAAGTTATATGCACAATACTTCCTCGGGAACCAGTCTATCTATCAACGAAAACCGTATGAAAATCCCTACAGTAGTTCCTGACATCTGCCTTCTTACGCAGGCAGAAAAACGTGGCAGGGCACTTTAATTTAGTGCCGTGGCCAGCTGCCTAGATTTCTCGACTGAGGATCCATGGCGCGAACAGCCCGACTGGGGTGATCCCACATATTCTCGACTCGATTTAAATCCGGGACTTTGGTTGCCAGAGGAACACGGTAACCTCATTCTACTGCTCTTCGAACGACGCACGTACACTTGTGAGCTGTCTGACACGTTGTGTTGTCCTGTTGGTAGATGCCATCGAGCCGAGAAAAAACAAACTGCATGAAGGGCTGGATATGTCCCCAAGGATGGATGAATATTTGTGTTTATCCACTGTACCTTCCAGAATGGCGAGATTACCTAGGGAATGTAAGGTGTTTGCTTCCAGACGTTTCACACCATTCACGCCAACGGTCATCCGTCCGATGAAGTATTAAACGTGGCTCATCTGAAAAGGCCTCCTGTCGCCACGCAATGGACGTCCAGATGCGGTATTAGTATGCAAATTCCAGCCTTCATTGCTGACGAACAGCATGCTGTGAAGGCTTATTACAGCACGTTAATGTGACTGGACTGTGTAATTGCCCTGTGTTGAAAACGTGTAATACCCGAAAATCGTATAGCACTCGGACTACGTTTAGTGGATTTCGTGAAATATTATTGAAGAATGGATTTTTCCTAGCATCACATCCAGGTTCTCTTACTATTTACAGTAATAAAGCCCGCCCGGTTGGCCGTGCGGTCTAACGCACTGCTTTCCGGGCGGGAAGGAGCGCCGGTCCCCGACACAAATCCGCCCGGCGGATTTGTGTCGAGGTCCGGTGTGCCGGCCAGTCTGTGGATGGTTTTTAGGCGGTTTTCCATCTGCCTCGGCGAATGCGGGCTGGTTGCCCTTATTCCGCCTCAGCTACACTATGTCGGCGATTGCTGCGCAAACAAGTTCTGCACGTACGCGTACACCACTATTACTCTACCACGCGAACGTAGGGGCCACACTCGTCTGGTGTTAGACGTTCCCTGGGGGGTCCACCGGGGGCCGAACCGCACAATATCCCTGGGTTCGGTATGGGGCGGCGGAGGGGTGAAGTGGACTGCGATAGTCGTCGTAGGGTTGCGGATCACTGCGGCTGCAGCGGGGACGGAGCCTCTCCGTCGTTTCTAGGTCCCCAGTTAACATAACATATAGTAATAAAATTGTGATTTGTCTCCTAACTTATGTTTCCTATGGTTTTTGTGTGTCCATTATTCTTGTGGAGACACTATATGAATACAACACAGATTTCCAATTGATTGCAGTTCAGAGTTATGCATTTCACTAGAAATTACTTTTGTTGCTGCAAACTACACATGACCTTGCTGTAGGGCTGACTGAGGGATCATGGAGGCTGTAGGGGATACTGGGGGAGTAGGGTGTTCAGGAGGGAAGGAAGGGAGGCAGAATGGTAAGTTGTGAAATAGTGGCAATATTGTTATTGCTTTCTTGATTATTGAGCATATATCCATTCTTCTTTACGATCATCTGTATGAAATGCACTTCCTGGAGAGTGGGCACTCACTTTATTTTGTGTTTATGGCATAAGATTGTCATTTCTGTTCTTATCCCAGTATGGTGGTAATTTTCATCCATCACGTGTTATGCACGAGCGGAGTGGGTACATTCACTCTTCAGGGTTATTAACGTGCTGCCAGGAAACACTACATGTATTATAACAAAATGTATAGCTAAACAGTTATCTTTTATTTTACAGACCACTGATGATGCCTAATTCATCTGAAGCGACATAATTTTATTTCCCTCCTTTCGGGTTAGCTCCCATAATTCTGCGCCCTGTGTGGTCATATTCTCTACGACTGACCTTTATACAAAGTCCTTTGTTCTGTTTATATTTTTGTCACTCCATAGCAAGGACTTAAGCTGACCATTTACTCTTTTTTCTTGCATACTATTGTTTGTGATGCCTTGTGTACTGCTTTCTTTTGTTGTAACTGTGACTCCCAAGTCTACATCTACATCTACATGGATACTCTGCAAATCACATTTAAGTGCCTGGCAGAAGGTTCATCGAACCACCTTCACAATTGTGTATTGTTCCAACCTCGTATAGCGCGCGGAAAGAATGAACACCAATATCTTTCCGTACGAGCTCTGATTTCCCTTATTTTATCGTGGTGATCGTTCCGCCCTATGTGGGTCGGTGTCAACAAAATATTTTCGCATTCGGAGGAGAAAGTTGGTGATTGGAATTTCGTGAGAAGATTCCGTCGCAACGAAAAACGCCTTTCTTTTAATGATTTCCAGCCCAAATCCTGTATCATTTCTGTGACACTCTCTCCCATACTCTAGCAAGTATTTAAATGTACAACATTTTCAATGTGCTAGGATTCTACGTCCAAATCTTCTCGATGATCTTCAGCCATTATCACGTATTCTGTCTTTTCTGTGTTTATTGTCAGTCTCCATTTTGCGTAGTCTTCATACAGTTTCCTGCAAATGTAACAGGATTCCTCTTTGTCTCCCGCTATAAGGAGCTGGTCGTCAGCGAAAACCAGAGTATGCAGTATTTCTTGTCCTACAGGGATTCCTATTCAACGACAATTCCTCTTTCATTTTTACTAACTAGAGCAATCTATTAAGCAGAGGTCAGCGATGTCTCGTAACGACTCGCAGTTATCTCGGAAATGGGTCGTTTGCGGACCCATGTTTACTGGACCGTTTTTGCTGTTATTATCGTATACCTTCATCCGTGTCAGCTTTCGCTGCTAATTGTGACCCATATTGCATACATTTTAACAAAATTTCTATTCTAATGTTCATAAATAAGTAAGGAATAAATCTCACGTGGTTCACAGCTTGGTGAAAATATTTTCATCTGACTCCATTTCAGTGACGAGAATGTCAATGAAATTGGTGCCGTCACCAGTAATCGAACCCAGATCCACGGTGTGAAAAAGCATGGACACTACACTTTTGCTACGGAAGGGGACTTTCATATTTACGACGTGACTAAAATAAGTAACGACAAAAGTAGAGGCAACTAATGTCTACGGGTGTGGGAGGGGGGCGGGCAGGCTTCGTCAAATGATATGTCCTTGTGAGGCAATGTTTTCAAGGAAAGTTTTTCAACGGTGTTACAGAGCAATAGCAAGAGCTGAGGGGTACAGTGTTACTTGTGTAGTAAAATTTATTAGACGACCGGTTTAGTGCGACAAGCAGCCATTCGCATGTGTCCTACAACAATATATAACCTAAGGTGACTCGTATTAATGTGGAAACTGTACAAATCTCCAGTTATTTCTGTAATGGACTGACAGACCACTTAAAGTTGTGGTTAAGCTGGATCCTTGCCACAGAGACTTTACAGCGAGTTTACAAAGGTTTAATCAAGTAAACCTGCATCTGCCGTAACAGTGGAATAAACAAGTACAGTAAGTCACCTAGCAACGGATGTCACTCTCCAAATATCTATACACAGTAAGCGATACTATACGTGCCCGAGAGGTCGCAGTAGCTTGTAGGCATATGAGCTGCCACCGACCCTACAGCAAATGTCAATAATGCCCACTAACCACGTTAACAATGGTACGACTGATATTTGCCGCTAGGGCTTCGTTAATCGTGTTACGCATGGGCACAGAGCACTTCCCTTTTAAGTGACTCTAACACGCTCGGTGTTATAATATTATTGATACAACGTTATTTTGTAAACATGCCCGGTGGCTATAATTGAAGTGCAGAAATTCACAGACGTCCAGTGTGGGCTGTAATTACCGTATGGCAGCGAAACTTAGTAGATATTGTAATGCATTAATGCGGAAAAACAAAATTACTTCCACCAGGTGCAAATCTGGGCAGTGAATGCAAGAAAGATGTATAGAAAAGGTTGCATAATTTATGTGATGTATTAGGAATGGGATGTGGGCAGAAAAGGTCAAACAGGTGAGAAATGCATAATGTTAATTTTATTATTAACCGCCGCTTGTACAATTTGTTCAAAATGAACACCAGAGACTTCGACTACTCGCTGTACAGTGCCAGATTTCCTGATCGCCAAAATTGGAACTAATTTTGTTTTCAGCATAAATCGGTTCCGGATTAACGCATTAGCGTAACTACCAAGTTTTGCTGCCATGCAATAGTTACAGCCCACTCTGGACCTCCGTGGGTAGATACACGTTAATTCCAACCACCCGCTATAGCGCGGAAGTGCGAGACAGAACGGCACAATGTTGCTGCATAATGTTCATACCACGACGCGTGAGTTACAATTCCTTCTTCGACGATGTGCAACTCACATATATTGCTAATTGAGTCGTCTGTCTTGCGACACACAAACAGAAATTATGCAAAAGTGGTGAAACAAGGCTGAAAAGGGGAACGCCTCAGACACAGCTCAATATTTTGCAGGTCGTTTGAGTACATCCTCATATGAAAGACTTTAAGATACTTTGTCTCAACATCCCCCACAGCCCGTTTTTTCAGAAAACCATCTCTGAAGTTCATGACGCGCAGTCGACTAAAAATTGGTGAGATTGATGGATTCATCACATATGGGGGCCCCAAACACATGTTTTCCTGGAAGTCGAGGAAAAAACTTTTTGACTATCGCTTATGTACCCACGAGGTAAATACCTTGCAACGAAAGTGCCGCTGGTGTAACAACCAATGCATTTGTCTAGAGAGCACAGAACCTGTGTTCGATTGCCAAATACATTTCTTCTTTCATTTATTTGTGTTTTCCCAGTTTCGAAATTGCTAGGAATAGGAGAGTTAATTAGGTAAGTAAATCAATAAGTAATAGTAACAAGATAAGCAAATAAATTGACTGGATCAGGAGAGAATTAAAAATTTAATGCTGGACGCTTTGCTATTCCGCTTTCACTCACCCTTTTACATGTCCTCCATCTCTTTCGAACAACTAGATGAATGGTATTTGTCATATAAATATTTGAAGAAAATATAGCCTACTCGCCACACCAAGAACATCTAATGAATGCAATCTTCGCGCAGTTACATCGCTCCTTTCAAAGATTCCGGGGAAAACAGACTAGGTTTGCATTTTAAAATATTTCTTTTTTGCCAATTAATTTTGATGCATACCACGCATATGATGACATTGCCTAAAAAAATTCTGTTGACAGCTGATCATGAATTATGATGTGAATCGTTACTGCTCCCTCGCGGCTGTACAATTCTCGATTGGTTTTCAGAAGTAGATTACAATCTTGAAGCCTTGAAAAATTTATGTAGTCGCCAATTTTTGTGCAGTGGCAGGAGGGAGTATCATGAACAACATACTAAAAATCCACAACCTCAGTACAAAATTAAAATACATTAAATTCCCAGCAGAAAGGGCCCCCATTTTTTTTACTAGGGCTAATATTTTCCACGTTACAGGGGATGGAAACATCGCAAGTTATTAAAAGTAGATTTTTAACGATACAAAATTATTCTTTACTCTTAAATGAATTGGGTGAAGAACAAATATTAAGCGTTTGTACCACGTCTAGTTGCAGTAGAGCCATATTAAGGGATAAATTGTGTCCTGGGTGGTGATGGAGGGGGATAATGGGTAGAAGCGCGAGGTAAGGTAGGTCGCCGGATCGTGGCTATGCAATTCCCTCCTTCATAGGTCTGCAAACTGAAGATCGAGAAGGTGATTTCCCACTCTATCTACCCCACTACGTCACAGGAAACAACTACAGTGTATTTCACCAAGTTATACCAACCCGCCGCAGTACGTCTTATGAATCACTGGTGACGCTGTGCGAAGACATGTCCAAGGCGCGTTTATTTTCCACAAAGTGCATTAACACTGCTTGGAATACAAATACGAGTAAATAATAGTACTAACGCAAGAAATGCGCATGAACAAAATCTACGTAAATCTCTTCACAGTATTCTACCCTGGTAGAGGAGAAACTGATTCTTAGTGGTCCTATACGACAACTATAGTATTCTTTCGGGAAAGGTAACATCCCCCACTATAAGTGCTGCTCGCTTTTCATTTTGCAGACAGATGATATCCTCCCAGCTTTTCCTGTCCAGCTCTCTTATGTGAGTAGACAAAATAGCTTCACTGAGCTTGTGCTTATACCGTGGAGTTATTTTCAATCTATAAAATGAGTACTTATTTATATTTGTTATGTGACCTGTTATGCAGAAACGTTCAACAGCTGCAGCTGTCAGCTGTCACGCTGAAGAGTTTGTCCCAAGTGTAACACGCTGTCAATACGTATTCGATAATGTCAGTTTCATTGTCCCCACTATCACTGTCTGAAATCCTTTTTGCAGCATGAGGGGTATCAAGCCTCAGCTCTCTCACCATCTGATGAGAGACAGATGCTTAAATTTTCTCCATCTGCAACAGAATTAGGTCCCCTAGATATTACGGAACTTCAAATATTTCAACATAAGTCAAGCATTGCATTACAGCTGATTGCTGCACTAGTGCTGAACACCATCAAAATTGGTTCAAATTGCTCTGAGCACTATGGGACTTAACATCTGAGGTCATCAGTCCCCTAGAACTTAGAACTACTTAAACCTAACTAACCTAAGGACATCATACACATCCATGCCTGAGGCAGAATTCGAACCTGCGACCTTAGCGGTCGCGCGGTTCCAGACTGAAGCGCCTAGAACCGCTCGGCCACTCTGGCCGGCGAACACGATCAGTCCCATTCCATAAGACATATTGTCACTCACCTTGGAGGAAATACTGTGGATGTGTGTCAAGTGGCTCCGCTCATTGCAGCCCACTCTACACGTGCGAATAATTCTTGGATGGAAGAGCCGACCAGTGTGGCCGAGCGGTTCTAGGCGCTATAGTCTGGAGCCGCGCGACCGCTACGGTCGCAGGTTCGAATCCTGCCTCGGGCATGGATGTGTGTGATGTCCTTAGGTTAGTTAGGTTTAAATAGTTCTAAGTTCTAGGGGACTTATGACCTCAGAAGTTAAGTCCCATAGTGCTCAGAGCCATTTGAACCATTTTTGAATGGAAGATATTTATGCAGCCTACCGATAACATAATTAATAGTGCGATAAATGCACTACTTTCTGGTCATTCATTAATTCATCATCAAGTGGCTGCAACAGAGTTACACGGGTTTACAATATGGCGTCAACGACAGACAGCAACAAGATGCCACATTTACCAACGGATCCTTTTCCCAGCAAAACTACGAAGGTCCCTGACGACATCACACAAATTATATACTTCTCAAAATGGCTCTGAGCACTATGGGACTTAACTGCTGTGGTCATCAGTCCCCTAGAACTTAGAACTACTTAAATCTAACTAACCTAAGGACATCACACACATCCATGCCCGAGGCAGGATTCGAACCTGCGACCGTAGCGGTCGCGCAGTTCCAGACTGTAGCGCCTAGAACAGCTAGGCCGCTCCGGTCGGCTATATACTTCTCAGCCGTTGTTTATGGTAAAGCATTTTACATACATGCGCACTTAACAACTGCAAATAAGTATTCATTTAGTAAAATGAAAATAGCCCCACTATATAAAAACGATCTCAATAAACTTATTTTGACTGCTCACATAAAAGAACTGGATAGCAAATTCTGGGAAGGCATAGTCTGTCTGTAAACTGAAAATCGAGCAGCACTCATGGTGGGGCTGCTGCAATTCTCAGAAGAATGCTACACCTGCCGTGCAGCATAACGAGGAATCAGTTTCCCCTCTAGCAGTGTAGAATACCGTGAAGGGATTTATGTAGATTCTGCGCATATGCGTTTCTTGTGTTAGTATCATTAGTAGTTAATACAGCGTCAAAGAACTTTGTGGAAAATAAACACCTCCGGCATCTCTGCGCGCTGTGTAGCCAGTGATTCATAAAGTACACTGCGGATGGTCGGTATAACTTCGTGAAACAACATATAGTTGCTTCTTGTGACGTAGAGGGGTAAACAGAGTGGGAAATCATCTGCTCGCTCTTCAACTTGTAGACGTATGGCGGAGGGAATTGCATGACCACAATCCGGTGACCTGCCTTACCTCGCACTTCTATTTTCCGCCCCCCCCCCCCCACCCAACTCCTCCACCCATTTATACCCCCAGAACACTATTTATCTCTTAATTCGGCTCTGCTGCAAAAAAAAAAAATGTTCAAATGTGTGTGAAATCTTATGGTTCAAATGCCTCTGAGCACTATGGGACTTAACATCTGAGGTCATTAGTCCCCTATAACTTAGAACTACTTAAACCTAACTAACCTAAGGACATCACACACATCTATGCCCCAGGCAGGATTCGAACCTGCGACCGTAGCGAAATCTTATGGGACTTAACTGCTAAGGTCATCAGTCCCTAAGCTTACACACTACTTAACCTAAATTATCCTAAGGACAAACACACACACCCATGCCCGAGGGAGGACTCGAACCTCCGCCGGGATCAGCCGCACAGTCCACAACAACAACAACAGATATCAAATTAAGTAAGTGAACTGTATAATTTATCGTGTACACATGCTGTTTCCTGTGTATCTCTCTACCGTAAGTACTGTTGCAAATGAAATAAAACAATTATGCTGATTGAAACCTTCCATGATCCTATTTGTCAATTCCGAGAACTGCTGCAACTAAAATAAACAATTCTGCTTATTGTCAAGACACCGTGATCTTCAATTTCCTCTGCTGTTGTGGACCCTGTTGTGGTACAACATATTGCCCAGTATATTAAATGAGTCTCAATATTTTTAAAGCTCTGCTACCTTCTTTAATCTATTGCTCAAACCGTCAATACCGATCCCAGATCATTAATATTATTGCGTAATGCTCATTATTGTGCTGTAAATATTGGCGTGTGAGGGGCCCTTTATCGTACCCTGTGGTCAACTCTTGGAGCCGATGCTAAAACTGGGAAAAAAGTGGATACAAAGTCTTTATTGCTTACTGGCCAATGAAGATTACGTTTTGTTTGTTATATCCTATTTTAGCCCTAGATTTCTATGTTACGACTGCTATAGTTTAAATATAAGTTCACACTACAAACTCTTTGTAAACCCTTTGGAATTTCTCTGTAAATCCTCTGTGACGAAGCGGCAGATTTAGCGCTAATTGTAAGCGTTCTACCACCTCCATTAAAAAAGTAGACTTCTTCTACACTCCTGGAACTGGAAAAAAGAACACATTGACACCGGTGTGTCAGACCCACCATGCTTGCTCCGGACACTGCGAGAGGGCTGTACAAGCAATGATCACACGCACGGCACAGCGGACACACCAGGAACCGCGGTGTTGGCCGTCGAATGTCGCTAGCTGCGCAGCATTTGTGCACCGCCGCCGTCAGTGTCAGCCAGTTTGCCGTGGCATACGGAGCTCCATCGCAGTCTTTAACACTGGTAGCATGCCGCGACAGCGTGGACGTGAACCGTATATGCAGTTGACGGACTTTGAGCGAGGGCGTATAGTGGGCATGCGGGAGGCAGGGTGGACGTACCGCCGAATTGCTCAACACGTGGGGCGTGAGGTCTCCACAGTACATCGATGTTGTCGCCAGTGGTCGGCGGAAGGTGCACGTGCCCGTCGACCTGGGACCGGACCGCAGCGACGCACGGATGCACGCCAAGACCGTAGGATCCTACGCAGTGCCGTAGGGGACCGCACCGCCACTTCCCAGCAAATTAGGGACACTGTTGCTCCTGGGGTATCGGCGAGGACCATTCGCAACCGTCTCCATGAAGCTGGGCTACGGTCCCGCACACCGTTAGGCCGTCTTCCGCTCACGCCCCAACATCGTGCAGCCCGCCTCCAGTGGTGTCGCGACAGGCGTGAATGGAGGGACGAATGGAGACGTGTCGTCTTCAGCGATGAGAGTCGCTTCTGCCTTGGTGCCAATGATGGTCGTATGCGTGTTTGGCGCCGTGCAGGTGAGCGCCACAATCAGGACTGCATACGACCGAGGCACACAGGGCCAACACCCGGCATCATGGTGTGGGGAGCGATCTCCTACACTGGCCGTACACCACTGGTGATCGTCGAGGGGACACTGAATAGTGCACGGTACATTCAAACCGTCATCGAACCCATCGTTCTACCATTCCTAGACCGGCAAGGGAACTTGCTGTTCCAACAGGACAATGCACGTCCGCATGTATCCCGTGCCACCCAACGTGCTCTAGAAGGTGTAAGTCAACTACCCTGGCCAGCAAGATCTCCGGATCTGTCCCCCATTGAGCATGTTTGGGACTGGATGA
Source organism: Schistocerca serialis cubense (assembly GCF_023864345.2). Classification (NCBI taxonomy): domain Eukaryota; kingdom Metazoa; phylum Arthropoda; class Insecta; order Orthoptera; family Acrididae; genus Schistocerca; species Schistocerca serialis. The sequence goes on along the minus strand of NC_064640.1, from coordinate 622,475,687 downwards.
AGCGGCGTCTCACGCGGTCTGCACGTCCAGCACGAACGCTGGTCCAACTGAGGTGCCAGGTGGAAATGGCATGGCAAGCCGTTCCACAGGACTACATCCAGCATCTCTACGATCGTCTCCATGGGAGAATAGCAGCCTGCATTGCTGCGAAAGGTGAATACACACTGTACTAGTGCCGACATTGTGCATGCTCTGTTGCCTGTGTCTATGTGCCTGTGGTTCTGTCAGTGTGATCATGTGCTGTATCTGACCCCAGGAATGTGTCAATAAAGTTTCCCCTTCCTGGGACAATGAATTCACGGTGTTCTTATTTCAATTTCCAGGAGTGTATAAATATACATTAATGATACTAACTTTAAGTATTGTTGTAGCAAATTTGAAGGCCTGTGGAACCAGTCGTTTGATAAATTTCAGTGTGCAACTGAAACTGTGTACCACGTGCTATAGTGTGTTACTTCGTAAAGGAAAATCTCATCAGATATCTTTTCACACATTTTTGTATGCACGCTTTTACACTTCACTTGCACCATTCTTGACTTAAGTCTACGCATACAATAACGCATCGCCGTAACAGGAAAAGTAGGAGAAATTGCGAGATGAAGCGATGTGAGGTATTTAACAGAGCAATGTGAGCGCAGTTGCGTCGGGCGACACTTGGACGGCTGGAGCGGCGGTGTCTCCCCCACCTGGTAGCCCCGCTGGGGTCACTGGGCATTATCTCCTCCCCTCAGTAAAGCAGCCAGCGCCATGCGCCACTGACCTATTCACCCAAATCCCGTGACTCAGATTCCCTTCACACCGTCCAGCCAGCTTAGTTCTGAGGTGGTGGGCCGGAGAGAAGAGGGGGGGGCGGAGGGGGGGGGGGGGACTGTTCCCCATTCCACTAACAAAATATAGCTACCAGTTGCCCTCACATTTAAGATGCCACAGACGCCTTCAATTTTAATAATAACAGTAAAATATGTCGGAGGTCTTACTACAACGTCAATAATTTGTTAACATCGGCGCTTGGTACATCACTTTAGCATTATAGTTCAGAAAAATACATCACTTGAACAGTATTTGCTAAAAACTGAAAAGTGAATGTGTCATGCATTTCACTTAAAATCTATAATAGCAACAAACTCGAACAATTTTCACAATGTCATAATTCATACGATATAAAATTGAGAATTGCACTTAACATCATCAATAGTTCACTTAGCACAACGGTTGTGAAGACAGGTCTGCAGACTATAAGAGGAGGGGGGATTATGTTTTTTCAGTCGTTTCCGCCTACGGTCGGGAAATTACCTGTTATTTATTTTTTCTTACGGAGAGCCTATGTTTTCCTGCCTTGTTTTATTCAAGTTCCAGTGATTTGCCCGTTTTGTAAGCAGACTCAGTAACCGTGCCAGATTTGTTGTTGGCAGCAGGTACAGTCAGCGCCTTTACTTGGCTGGAATGTTTTCTGTTGCCAGCCAGCCTGCAAATACAGCCATGTGGGTTATCCCTCGGGCAAGCACTGAAAAGTTTTCTTTGTTAAACATACAGGGGTTGAACAAAAATCTGGAACACCGCTATAAATGCACGCTTGAACATAAATACAGATGTTAGCAAAGCCTGCAGGTGACGTTGTTATATCTGACCACGAATGGCACCTGTAAATTACCTCAATACGCTCAACCGAAAGATTTGCACTAGGCCACTGAGACGCACGAAGTAATTATTATTGTCGCCTATATACATGTTTCAGTTTGTACGAGTCCTACTCGCAATTGCTCGTTTTTTTATTGTATTTCCTATTACTGCTCAGCTTTGTTAGAACTCCCATAGCCGGCCGGAGTGGCAGAGCGGTTCTAGGCGCTACAGTCTGGAACCGCGCAACCGCTACGGTCGCAGGTTCGAATCCTGCCTCGGGCATGGATGTGTGTGATGACCTTAGGTTAGTTAGGTTTAAGTAGTTCGGGGACTGATGACCTCAGACATTAAGTCCCATAGTGCTCAGAGCCATTTGAACCGTCTGAAGAACTTCCATAATGGGAGAAACACAACTTGCAAAAGTGCTCTGACGAGTAGTTACTTGTCCCAAAGTGCTAACCAATAAATTAGCAACATAAATTGTGATCAATGATGTCTTAATACAGCGTACGCTATTTCCTACTTAACACTTCACATATTTTTCAAAAGTTGCACACACAGCTGAGTTATAATTTTGGGAATAGACCACAGTGTACATGTTGCCCAATAAAAATGTTCTTGAAATAATAACAACGGTAGTCGTATCCAGACAGTTCTTGACAACATACCTCTCTTCCATACCCTAGCGTTCATCCCATCTAATATAGAGTCCTATTATCCAGGGGTTGCCACATTTTATTTTATTTTTTAAATTTTATTTAATTGTTGATGCTATTCGTGACGTCACAGTCGTCAAAGCAACTTAAGGGAGGGATGTCGTGGGCTTAATCTGTCTGTGAATCGTGTAAATTTTGTTCTGTATTTTAAGTGTTTGAACTGTTTGTGTATCGTGGCGGAATTTGGGGACCACCCCGGAATTTGCCTGAACGCGTGTGATAAACAGCGTAAGAACCAGACTAAGTGTAGCCGGTGTACCGGCCACGGTCGTTAATCCGCCGCGCGGATTCGATCCGAGTCTGGATCACCTCGTCTCGCGAGCTAGCCTGTTGCGCATTCGCAGTACCAACAAGTCACAGTTCTTCACAACATACAAACCTGCTTCATAGACGTCAGGTAGTTCTAAATGTAAGAAATGTGATCTTAGAAACGTCAAAGCCTATGATATTAACGGATTCTTCCGTATAAACAAATTGTTGTTGTTGTTGTGGTCTTCAGTCCTGAGAATGGTTTGATGCAGCTCTCCATGCTACTCTATCCTGTGCAAGCTTTTTCATCTCCCAGTACCTACTGCAACCTACATCCTTCTGAATCTGCTTAGTGTATTCATCTCTTGGTCTCCCTCTACGATTTTTACCCTCCACGCTGCCCTCCAATACTAAATTGGTGATCCCTTGATGCCTCAGAACATGTCCTACCAACCGATCCCTTCTTCTGGTCAAGTTGTGCCACAAACTTCTCTTCTCCCCAATCCTATTCAATACTTCCTCATTAGTTATGTGATCTACCCATCTAATCTTCAGCATTCTTCTGTAGCACCACATTTCGAAAGCTTCTATTCTCTTCTTGTCCAAACTGTTTATCGTCCATGTTTCACTTCCATACATGGCTACACTCCATACGAATACTTTCAGAAATGACTTCCTGACACTTAAATCTATACTGGATGTTAACAAATTTCTCTTCTTCAGAAACGCTTTCCTTGCCATTGCCAGCCTACATTTTATATCCTCTCTACTTCGACCATCATCAGTTATTTTGCTCCCCAAATAGCAGCAGAACAAAAATGCAGTTTATTTGTTTATCGAAATTAAGAAGAAAAGTTGAGTATATAGTAAAAAGATTAATGAATCATGTCTGGAGTAGTTGTGTCCTATAAACTTCTAGAAGTGTGTAAAGTCCAACTAAACTATACACTGGCGCAAAACTGTAATAGAGGTAGCTGTCAGAGGGTTTGACGTCACTGCTATGTCGTCATACTTGTAACGGCCGTCGCGAGAAAAGTGTGCGCCGGCTGAGCGAAAGGCGCTCGCCACGTTGAACATCTCATCCTCAGATCATGCACGTCCCACGGTGATGAGAGTGTACCGCGAGTGCGTAGACTGCCACCGATTGTAACAGTGGACAGACGGGCAAATGATTAGTGAATTCGTTGCTAGGTAACAAAATTATGTGAGCAGCCATACTATTCAGTACCACTATGGCACTGAGAAGAACAGGGGCCACCATCCCACCTATGTAAAACAGTACGTCGCATTTCACAGACCGGAAGGTTATTCATAAATACCTCCGGGAAATCAGAACGCGGCTGCGCAAAAACTACATGACATACAGAAAAATGACACACATGAATGCACGGAGCATCTCTCAAAGTTTCGATTCGTATTACGCGTCGTGGCGTAGTTGCAGAGCGCAGTACCCTAGGGAGCAGAACATGTAGACAAATCATCCGTTCCGCATTGGCGCATCGAATTAGTTGGCGCCTGCAGATAGATTCCCAAAGCGGTCTGCTGACACAGCTTCCGAGACAGCTGCAGCGGCGACTTCAATCAGTCACAAACAGTGCTCACAGTAACCACGTGCAATGTGAGTTAAAAACTTGGATAAATGTTCTATCCCCTGATATGTGTCTATTTTCTGTATGTCTTTTAGTTTTCTGAAATCCCAAAAGTATTCATGAATGACACTGTACACTAGCACTGCCAGAGGCTCCACGACTGATATTTCACGGTACACGTTAGTATGCACCAATGGCAGGCTATGAGCATTCCGGTTGGTAAAACGGCAACATCCAGGCCGGTTGCTGATGTTTAAATGTGATGAAACGGAGATTCTGGTATGTTTCCTCTCGTTCTCATCAGCGAATGATACGCGACGAACCTACTTTCCTATCGCGTGTAAAAGTACCCTATAGGCAATGTATGCCTTCAGCAAGACAACGCCCCATTCCACTGTTCATAAATGAAAACGATGCTTGTATTGATCCCCTCTCCAGACTTCACTCGTACTGAGCTCAACTGGGACGCTATCGAGCAATATATGCACGCACTGGGCCCATCTCTGAGAAATCTGATATTGGTAGGTATTAGATTAAGATGATTTCTTAACATTTTAAGTGTATCGTGAAGTGCATGTCACGATACGTTACCGTCATTATCATTGCGAAATCGGCTGCTACACCCTACTTAGAACATATGGGTACTTTACTTGCACGAAAGAGTATAGACTGAAAGAAGAGGAAGCACACTATCAGATGTACACTAACGATTAAGAAGCTGATACATCAATAAGGTTCAAATGGTTCAAATGGCTCTAAGTACTATGGGACTAAAAATCTGATGTCATCAGCGCCCTAAACTTAGAACTAATTAAACCTAACTAACCTAAGGACATCACACACACACTCATGCCTGAAGCAGGATTCGAACCTGCGACCGTAGCAGCAGAGCGGTTCCGGACTGAAGCGCCTAGAACCGCTCGGTCACAGCAGCCGGGTCATCAATAAGGCCACATGTGAAAAAATTAACTGTACAGCCCAGGTTAGGTTAATGACAAGGCACAAATGATTAGGGTTAAGGCACAAATGGTTAGGGTTTAGGCACAAATGGTTAGGGTTTTAAAACTGTACATGAAGTGGTTTCAGCATGGAGTGAAGCCCCGCGTGCTACAGTCTGAGCCCCCAAAAGTCTATTCCGACGATTCTGCGACATCTCCGTCGTCGACACGTAAAACCCTAATATTCCTTCCTTCCCTTCTTTTAAGTCTACGGTTCTACCATTCAACCTGTCATGTGAAACTTGGCCCTATAGAAACGCGCCTAATAACCGCAGTACATTAAACTACGACCCTGTGTCAAATCTGCTAAGCAACTAGCACTGAATCACGCAGAGTGCTCAGTCGCTGGACCGTATATTGCAAAGTACACCCTGACAAGAGGCGCCTTCCCACTCAGTCTCACTTTGTGGTGGCGTCGCTCATTTACGTTTCCACGTTCGTGTGATACGTGATGCTGACCTAGTCAACTCATTTCCACGTTGATCACTGAATATGTATTGTGTAAGGCCGGGCGCAGATGTTAAACGAAATGCAAAAAATACTCGAGTAAACTGAGCTCACAATAATTTTATTTTTATTCAGCTGGCCGTACGAGTATTTGTGTCAACGACACAAAGTTATAAAATACGTCACTATATTACCATAAGTTATTGAGAGAAAACAATTTAGAGTAATGAAATGCATACCTGAAAATTCCAGAACGAAAATTATTCTGTAAACAACAATAATAATAATAATAATAATAATTTATGGAGAACGAAAATCTCCTCCGTAAGAATACCACAAACAACGCTTTTGTTAAGTCCAGCTCTCTTTCTTCAACGACGAGATACAGAAGGCAGTAAATATCGGCGCAAAGGTAGACGTTGTTTCCTTTACTTCCGAAACACATTCACGTAACTGAACGAAGTACGACCGAGACGGATATCAGACCAGCTGTGTGACTGGATTGAAGAGTTTCTAACAAACAGAACACAGCATGCCCATCTTAACGGAGGGAAATCTTCTGACGTAAAAATAACTTCGGGCGCAACCACAGGGGAGTTTTATAGGACCATTACTGTTCACAATATACCAAAATGGTCTATTGAATAATGTTTCAAGCCACATTAGGCGGTTCCTGGATGATCCCGTCGTATACAGAGAAGTCGTAGTGGTAAAAAATTGCAGCGAAATCGATAGAGAAATGATACTTGGTGCAGGAATTCACTGGTAACCCATGACAACGAATACAAGATGTTGCGCGTAAGCAGGACGAAAGAGTCGTCATTGTTTGATTCCCGGACAGTCACTGGAAACATTCAGATCCATTAAATATCAAAGAGTATGCACACGGAAAAATTTAAAATCGAACGGCCATAAAATTAAGTTAGCGTACATTCCAGACTGTGATTCAGCAGAAGAAACCTCAGAATGTGTAGTCCAGCCACGAAAGAGGCAGCCTTCGAAATCGTCCTTCCACCAATATTTCAGTATTGCTCCACAGTCTGCTGTTCTAAGCAGGTACGGCTGATAAGGGAAATGGAGAAAATCCTAATAAGAGCAGGACATTTCGTCACAGTTCGTTTAGTAAATTCGAGAGCGGCACAGAAATGTTCATCAATCTTCAATGGCAGGCGCTACGAGAGAGGGATGTATCAAGATATGGTTTACTGTTAAAGCTCTGTGATCGTACATTCATAGAAGAGTCAATTAACATTTTGCTTCCTCTTGCATATAGACCTTGAAGGTAAAATCAGAGAGACTCGAGCTCACACAGAGGTTAAAATCCTTCTTTCCGCACACATTTCGCGACTGAAACGGGAAAAGATTGGCAGAGGTACATAAGATACACTCTGTAAACTGGCTTGAGGATATACACTGTCCAGTCATATTGATGTGACCATCTATACAAATTTGAATATCCACATTTTGCACTGCGGACTGCTGCAAGACGTGCAGGAAGAGAGTCATTGAGGTTGTGGAATGTACTGACAGGGCTGTGGAACCATGTCAACTCCAGTGCAGAGGCCAGCTGCGCTAGGTTTTTCGGTTGAGGATCCATGGCGCTGGACCTGATGGGATACCAGTTCGATTTTGCCGCGGTGTACCGTAGGTCTCTAGAAGAGCGTAGCGTTCCAAAGGATTGGAAAAGGGCACAGGTCATCTCCGTTTTCAAGAAGGGACGTCGAACAGATGTGCAGAACTATAGACCTATATCTCTAACGTCCTTCAGTTGTAGACTTTTGGAACACGTATTATGTTCGAGTATAATGACTTTTCTGGAGACTAGAAATCTACTGTGTAGGAATCAGCATCGGTTGCGAAAAAGACGATCGTGTGAAACCCAGCTCGCGCTATTCGTCCAGGAGACTCAGAGGGCCATAGACACGGGTACCTAGGTAGATGCCGTGTTTCTTGACTTCCGCAAGGCGTTCGATACAGTTCCCCACAGTCGTTTAATGAGCAAAGTAAGAGCATATGGAATACCAGACCAATTGTGTGATTGGATTGAAGAGTTCCTAGATAACAGCACGCAATATGTCATTCTCAATGGAGAGAAGTCTTCCGAAGTAAGAGTGATTTCAGGTGTGCTGCAGGGGAGTGTCGTAGGACCGTTGCTATTCACAATATGCATAAATGACCTTGTGGATAACATCGGAAGTTCACTGAGGCTTTTTGGGATGATGCTGTGGTATATCGAGAGGTTGTAGCAATGGAAAATTGTACGGAAATGCAGGAGGATCTGCAACGAATTGACGCATGGTGCAGGGAATGGCAATTGAATCTCAATGTAGACAAGTGTAATGTGCTGCGAATACATAGACAGAAATATCCTTTATCATTTAGCTACAATATAGCAGGTCAGCAACTGGAAGCAGTTAATTCTGTGGATTATCTGGGAGTAGGAATTAGGAGTGATTTAAAATGGAATGATCATATAAAGTTGATCGTCGGTAAAGCGGATGTCAGACCGAGATTCATTGGAAGAATCCTAAGGAAATGCAATCCGAAAACAAAGGAAGTAGGTTACAGTACTCTTGTTCGCCCACTGCTTGAATACTGCTCAGCAGTGTGGGATCCGTACCAGATAGGGTTGATAGAAGAGATAGAGAAGATCCAACAGAGAGCAGCGCGCTTCGTTAAATGATCATTTAGTAATCGCGAAAGCGTTGCAGAGATGATAGATAAACTCCAGAGGAAGACTCTGCAGGAGAGACGCTCAGTAGCTCGGTACGGGCTTTTGTTGAAGTTTCGAGAACATACCTTCACCGAGGAGTCTAGCAGTATACTGCTCCCTCCTACGTATATCTCGCGAAGAGACCATGAGGATAAAATCAGAGAGATTAGAGCCCACACAGAGGCATACCGACAATCCTTCTTCTCATGAACAATACGAGACTGGAATAGAAGGGAGAACCGATAGAGGTACTCAAAGTACTCTCCGCCACACAGCGTCAGGTGGCTTGCGGAATATGGATGTAGATGTAGATCGAGGTGGTCCCACAGATTCTCGATTGGGTATAGATCCGGGGAGGCTGGTGGCCAGGCGAGTACGGTAAGCAAATCCTTGTGCTCTTCGCGCGAACACTGCGAGCTGTGTGACACGTTGCATTGTCACGCTGGTAAATGTCATTGTGTTGAGTGAAAACAGACTGCGTACAGCGGTGGACGTGTTCCCCAAGGTTACATGCATACTTATGCTGGTCCATTTTGCCCTCCAGAACGAAAATATCACCCAGGGAATACCATCCGGCCTGGACCCTTTCCACGATTGTTGCAAGGTGTTTGCTTTCAGATGTTTCACGCCATACATGCCAACGGCCACATGCCCGCTGGAGCATAAAACGCGATTCATCTAATAGGTCGCCTGTCGCCATTCAGCAGACTTCCAGTTTCGGCACTGGCGTGCAAATTCCAGTCTTCGTCGCTGATGAATAGCAGTCAGCTTGGCTGCATGAACAAGATGCCTGCTGCGGAAGCTCATACGCAGCAATGTTCGCTGAACCGTCATTGACGAGACACTGTTGGTAACGCTTTCTTTCGTCTGGGCGATCAGTTGCTCAACAGTTGCACGTCTGTTCGCCCGTACACGTCTCTGCAGCCGTCGTTCAGCCCTGTCATCTACGGCCCGTGGTGCACCACATTTGCCACGGTCCCGGATTTGGATAGCGCCATTTCTCCCTGCCCAGTATACTTCAACCACGGCGGCACGCAAACAGTCTACAAACTTAGCAGTTTCGGAAACGCTTTCACCTGTGGCCCGAAAGACGTCATATAAATCGCTCCGTTTCCGCATTACGAAATGGACTGCACTGTTTTCCTCGTGCCCCCGCGTGCTTCATACAGCTTCCACTGATAGGGGTGCCACTTGCTATCTGTGAGTGGTTATTGCACGTTGGCGTCGAACATAGACGGTTGTCACATTAATGTGACTGGATCGCGTAGGTCTAGATATATATATACAGATTGTTCATGTGTAATGAATCATTTCCTCGACGTGATTTACTCTGTCTTCGTGGCAACGGTGAGCGCTGTCAATATAAGTCTCGTTTGAGAAAGCCGTAACTACCCAGAATATTTTTGCTTGGCGTTTCCTGTTGGGCTGCGCAGAAGCTGCGCTGTTTTTTGCTTTGCGACTGAGATAAGGACACGTCAGTGTTAAACTACTTATTCACTCCCTATGTGCCACTGTATTGATCCACTTGCATAAAACTTGTCACTACGTAGGTTTCGAAAAACAGGGGCGAAATAATACGTCGTGACAAATGGAGCCTTAGTAATGCGAAAAATTCTCATTCCTTTTGTTTCGTGGCAACAGGTAACAGTAGTTACTTGGCTAACAGGTTCGCGAGAGAGTTGTAGCACTGGTTGAGAGCTAACATTCCCAAAGATGTTCGGGCTCACATGCGGTTCCTCTTCGTCGAAATGTCTTGGATCAAACTCGTCTAGGGGTTGAACCGCACCTGTCGCATTACACGCCCTAAATTAGATACTTGTGACCCTTTGGTTAAATTGTCTGGCTAATGGCAAGTTTGCGAAATACAAAGTTAACATAGCATATAATAACAGTAATAATAATATCGGTAACTAAATTAACGACCCATAAATGATGCAGGCCACACATTTGCTATTTGGTTCGAATAATTTTTATTCAGAAAGCAAACTAATAGTGTAAGTGGTCTTATTTAGAGTTACTGTTTTACACTCGAGCGCATATCCATTTGACACAGTTCGATCATTCACAATCTCATCGTGCGACTGCTCACCGCTCAGAGACTAAGTCTTGCGATACCACGCAACGCGAAATTTTCTAAGTCGTTTCACTTCCTAGCTGCCTAAAGACCGACTGTCCGCTTTCGTGTCTCGATCCGAACTGTACCCTTTGGTGTCTCCAGGCGAACTCTACTCTTTGGTGTCTAGACCAGAACTATCCTTCTGCCCGTCTCCGACCGCGTTACCCGCGCCGAACATCTTCGCTCAACTGCCTAGCGCAGTTCCCTTTCCTCAATCCGTCCATCTGAGTGGCTACAGCTTATTCTACATTATTTTACATTTTAACATATTTAAATGATCAAAGCTTGAGCACTTTCACGTTCTAAATAAAGTAACAATAATATCCACTGTTAAATTCTTTTACATAAAACCAATACAATTTCATTCTTAACTTTGAATATCACAGGCAGTAGCCTTGCACCAATGTGCGTTCTGATAATAAAATAAAGAACAAAAGTAACTACTATGCATTAAACTTTACAACAAATATTCTATTACCTAATGAATGATTCGATAAGGTGTCATGCTGTCATCGTTCAATGTGTTCCGTGTGGAGGAAATGATGCTTAACTGTAAATACTGATAATTTAAGTTTACTATATCTTTTAAACAAATGAAGTTGCAGAGTGGATATTTACAACGTTTGTCATTTTAATGATGCGCTTCTATATGAAATGTCTATCGTTAAGATCGACTAAAGCGTTCAGATTTTAGCATTCAGCTCTTTGTTACAAAACTTGTGAATTTCACTTTAACAGTAAATCCTAAACTATTATAGATATGATCAATATTCAAGTTTTATTGGGATCACCATAAAAATTTATGAAGGATGGTAGATTAAAATAACTGTGGCTTAATTCCCTGAATTACTACAGAATTAAATAGTTTTCGTAAACGTTTCCCTTTATGGCCGATCTTAGGTCCGCCATATTTAACACTGCTACGTCTCCTTGGCCACAAAAGGCTTCTACAGGGTTATCCAATGACATAGGTTCTCGTCTCACTCGCACATAACAGCGCTTAGGCCTCAATAGACAATAGACGCCTGTGAGTTTCCCCATCTCGTGGTGAATCTGCGCCCATTGTGGCACGCAGTCTTGGACACCAGGGTTCGCTTCACAATTCCAGTAGGGTGATTCTTTCGGCCATATATTGAAATGAGAGCGTAATGCTCGTTAACTCACATGGTCAACAACATTTTTGTTACAAAGAATGTGATCTTCGTTGAGTCGTGGGTGCTGTATTTGAAACCTCGAAAAAGGTGCATTTTGATCGTTCTTCTGTGAGTTAAGTTAAATATTCTGCAGATTTAATTGTTGATAATAATCGGAATGTGTAAAGGAATATGTCACCCACCAAGAAATTTGTTGCGGCTTTTACGTCACGCTAGATAATGAAAGTTTGCGATGCTACGCCGCTGTGAGATGAGTATACTTTGGATACAATGAATTATGCTCTGCTGGAGTAAAGGATGTAACCAATGCATGGCTCATATTCGCGTCCGGTCATCTAGATTAATATTTTCCGTAGCTGCTTTAAATCGCTTAAGGCGAGGATCTCGTTCCTCAGTCTTGTCCATTGCGAGCTTATGCACTGCCTCTAAGGACTTCGACGTAGACATGACTTACACCTAACTATTTTTTATTGCTATCTTCATTTGCGTAATGTAGCCAGCGTTGGCATTCCTGCGCTTTCATGCTGTCGTTACTGCGAGATGTAGCTCACTGACACACTCGCATCACATTTCGGGGAGTAGAGCTCAAATTGAAGTCCGGTCACCAAGATTAAGGTTTTTCGTGGTTTTCCTGAACTAAGTAGGGTGAATTTCTGCATGTTTCCTTTGGAAAAGCCACGGACTATTTCCTTATCATCCTTGTTCGTTGCAATCTTTTTTCCGTCTCTTATGACGTCTCCCTTCCTATAGTTCAGTTAAACAAGAAAAGGGAGAGGATGGAGAGTGAGAGGAGGAGGAAGGAGGGGGAAACTGTCCGGGGCACTGTTGAAGAAACTCTCTCTCTCTCAGTTAATATCAAGAGATGTACAGAAAAGCCAATGATTGGACCGGTGTTTTGCTTTCAAATGAATATTTTTCCTGCCATCGCTAAAAATTTTTTGCCACAAACCTCTATACTGATTTCGTTGTCTCACTGGGAATCGAATCGCAAAAAATCCAGCGACTAGCCGTCCTGTGACGCGTAGGCAGCATGTCTTACCAGAGCTGGGTGCATTAGCAATTTGTGTGTGTTTTCTCTAACACAAAACCCCTGTATCGGCCGGAATTGGTGTCGATGTCAGTGCTGCGAGTGTGTTAGCTTGACGCAAAAGAAACGACACCGCTAACAGTTGTACTCAACTGTTCTTCGACCTTTCAAATGGTTCAAATGGCTCTGAGCACTATGGGACTTAACTTCTGAGGTCACCAGTCCTCTAGAACTTTGAACTACTTAAACCTAACTAACCTAAGGACATCACACACATCCATGCCCAAGGCAGGATTCGAACCTGCGACCGTAGCGGTCGCGCGGTTCCAGACTCTAGCGCCTAGAACCGCTCGGTCACTGAGGCCGGCTCTTCGACCTTACACTGTGCCCATACCCTAGAACAAGTTTCGAAGTTTGATCAGAATAGATCAACTCAGTGACAGTAAAATGAAATGTCGTGTGACGAGTGAAAGCATATTTTATTTACAAACTATCTGGCAATTACGTGTTTTGTTACTTTAAAACAAGGCACTGCGGAGAAAGTATAACACGTTCATACCATCAGATCCATGGATAAGACTTGTTTTTATGTGAGGTACGTTGTAGGTAAACGAGAGTAATTGATTAATTAATAACAGAAGGGCAATAGTAATTTCCCAACAGCTCAGTCTTTTCCATGGGCGGAAAAAATGAAAGCTCTAGAATTAATGAGGATCTGTCGTTCACTCTTGACATACATTCAGATTCTGGTAATGACAACGTAACTGGTCATAAATCACTTAAAGGTCTGAAAATTAAAAACCCAAAAGCACTTCTTTAAAGGCTGCATGCAAAATAATTTCGATTGACACAAGCTCCAGGTATTGAGTAAATTGCTGTTTTTACTTTGTGACACGATGAATGATAGCTCGAAATTTTGGACGATAAAGAATGAATATTCGTGTTTACAACACGTGACTATATTTGGTATACACGTGTTATTTTTGTACCCAATATTTGTGGTCCTTATTTATTCCTATTTAGTTCTTAGTGCAGATTTACTGTCGCAACCTGAACGGTGACATTACTGCCCAACTCTATCTTGTCAGTTGACGTCGTATTGGAAACTGTACCACAAGCGCTTCTGCTGCAACGTGTGGAAACGGTAACTTTCGGCACCACAGTAGTTCGGACCGTCATTCCAGTTACCGGGACGTCACTGTAGTTGTATTTGGCAAACTGGCTTTATAAAGTGAACACTCTGTCGGCTTGAGTTCCCTACTAATACAGCTACTGCTGCAGTGCACATCATACAGCCGGGTTACGTCTCGAGCAGCGCTTATTATACCTCCTAACGCCAGTCCCGGCAAGAAGCACGTGGGCAGTAGTTGTGTGAGGCGAGCACCCCTCGCCAGTAGTGCATTTGGGGTGGCGGTGTTGCCAACATTCCCCCTGTGAGCCTTGCGCGAGGGGAACGTTGACCTGGAATCCCCTCGTATTTGGCGCAGTGTGTCGCAGCGGCCCCTCGTTATGGAATGAACAGACAACGTTAGCCATGCAATTGTTTTGTAAAAGCTAGAGGCATATACGAGTAACATTTTCTGCACCTCCGGAAGAAATCAGGCCAATTCAAAATGATTATAGCTATTACAAACGGCTACAACTATTTAACCCACAGTGATACATCGGCAACAATTACAGAGTGTGAAAAAAAAAAAAAAAATCAGAATATCTATCGTTGCGCAAGCGCAGTGAATCGGAAGCCGACACGTGCGCAGTGATGCAAAAGTGAGAAGTTCCGTGTCGTAAGTGAAAACTGCGCATCCCGTACAGAGGGTATTCGACGTGTTATAAATTAAAGCCCCTACACACACATCAATTTACTAGCCAACCGACCAACTGACCAATTCAGAGGCACTCTATGCACATCCCGACCGACTGCACTCAGCGATTACAACGCCGCCCTATTGTTTTTATTTGCTTATCTCAAGTTGTTTTTCAGTTCTACGAGATCCCGCTTGGTTTTACACAGAAACAAAAACGGCGGTTTGCCTTGGCTGTTTGAGAGATAATAAGGCCAAAAAAGTCCTTGGGAAAGCTGTGAGCAATGAAGCGGCTATACCATGGAAAAAAATCACTCATTTTCTGTTACTTAAGTAGCTGGGAGCCGACGATATTCGTATGTATCTAAGAATGGATGAATCATGCATTTCAGAACTGCTGAACATCATCAGACCATTCTTAACGAAAAAGAATACAGTCATGAGAGAGGCTGTCAGCTACATTACGATTTCTAGCCACTTGCAGAAGTAAGAGTGCATCCAATCCAGTGCTGCCGTATCCCCAAAATTATGATTCTTGAAACCTACAAAGTGATTGATAGCTGACTCAGGAAACACATTATGATAAAGTAAAATAAATGAAACAATAGACTTTCATGTGAACTTATCAATTTATTTATGTACATAGCATAAAAGATGGTCTGTAAGCTAAGAAACTCATTTCAAATTCGAAGTCGAAAGATTACGCATGGTAGTAGCGCAGGTCATCTAATAAGTACAATAACACATACATACGAAATGAAGCATTTAGCAGCTGTCACACGTGAAAAGAAATCCCACACTTTCCGTTTAAGTCAGAAATACAGAAGGTCGACGATCTTTTATTCTCTCTATGTGCCACACGAAACTATTATGGCTTCGTCAGAAAATGAAAAAAGTGCTTCATGTCTTGCATCTGTATTGCTATACTTCTCGCACGACGTGTGCAACAAACATCTACAGTCATTAAATTTCTCTAGAAACTCTGTCTTTAGAGTTTCATCTGGCTCGCACCCTGTAATGTTTATTATAGAATAGCGTTCACTCCTGCGCGGTGTAAAGACAAACGGCCGTCGGGCGAAAGCGCTACACACGGCACGATTTGTTAGGTGGAGTGGTGGGGTGATCCTACCATGGCGACATCCCAGCAAGAAAAGTTCGTCCGTCGATCGATCAAAACGACTACACCGAAGTCCAGTTTGTCGGTCGATCGGTTGGTGCATGTATAGGGCGCTTTAGCAGTTATCGTTCTGTAATCGAAATGCAGGGAAGATGTCGTCAGCGATACAATCAAGCACTTCCAAACGCCAAAAACATTCGCAGATGGCGTCGACAATTTGAAGAAACACGATGCTTTGCAACTGAAAATATACCGGACGGTAACGTGTATCAGCACAAAACGTTGACTCTCCTCTTTATTTGAACATAGTCCACGGAAATCGACGTATGAAGGCATTAGGGATGTACAAATGCTATAACAGCGGTTTAGCATATTCTATAAACTAACCTGAAAATGAATTCGTACGTAATTAAAATTTTACAGGCATTGAAACTCGAAGACCAAGTAAAACGTAAGAATTATGCCATGGCAATGCTGGAAGCCATGGAGGAAGAAACATTTGCTGCACGTCTCACTTTTAGTGATGAGGAAACTTTCCACACCATCCTAATATGAGATAGTGTGTTACCATTGGAGCAGACAAGGGAAGAGGATGCAGAAGATCAGGGAAGAAGAACGGGAGAAAGGAAGAGAAACAATGAAGAGATTCCAGGAGGAGAAGAGGCAAATGCAATCCAAGAAGGGATTAGCCGTGCTCATACAGGGACCGTTACACAAGAAGAACAACAGCAGAGTTACATTCAGAAAGTTAATGTATTCTATGTGATGTCAATAAAAAAATTGTACGGCCTTTTCTTTTTTTTTTTTCTTCATTCAGAAAAGTGTTTCAACATACATTTACCTTAGCTGCTGGAGCAATGGTTGCTGTCACCAGTTAACATTGATTACATCTGTCAGGAAGATGGATTACACCCACATTGGGATATGGGCGTTCACAGATTTTTAAATCATCTTTCAGCCCAGTGGATCAGCCACACTGGACGCGACGATGCTATGCCCTACTCATGGTCTCCTAAATGTCCAGACATGGTATCTACGGATTTCTTTTTATGCGGTCACGTGTAAGACGTCGTGTGTGTGCGTCCTTTGCCGAAAACGATTCTAGAACGCAAAATGCGCATTTCTAATGCGCTCCTATCGGTGGCACCATATAGGCTTCAGAATGTATGACGTGAAATGTGTTTTGACTTCGATGTTGTCCGTGTAACCAAGGGGAGTACCACAGAACATATATAAAGTAGGTAAAAACATTCTTGCTCTTTCTTTTATATTCTCTGTCATTCTTATCAATGTATCACTATGCTTAAATAGGTATCCCATTCTGTAATCGCTATATTCATTTTGATTTGCCCAGAACATTTAGTGACCAGGCGGATGGTATTAGCTTCAGTCCCAAACTGTTTACAGTTGGGATTGAGGAAATTCTATCAAAAAAAAAAAAAAAAAAAAAAAAAAAAAAGTGCAGTAATATCCAGCAATAGCTTGACAAAATGAAAGACTGGCTATTAGCTCTTAACATGGAGAATGCAGTGTTGTACACTTTATAAAACGTAAACTCGTGGCATCCTTTGACTAACGAGTCACGAATGTAGTATATTGTATCATATAAATTGTTGGGAGTACCGTACCCATATGTTATATGAAATGGTACAACCATATAGATATGACTCTCAGCAAAGCAAATGCCAAGCTGCCATTCCTTGCTAGATTACTGGATAACGGCAGCTAATCAACAAAATCAATTGCAAATGCAACACTTGCACAGGAGGTATACAAAAATATGGGAACACAAGAAACTCAACACATTACCATGTGTAATATGGTGCAGGAAAACCGTTGGCGTTCAGAACAGCTTCCAGTCATCTTGGAATGGAGAAGTATGGGTCCTGTATGATTTTCAAGGGAATTGTAAACCAGTCGCTCTTGAAACACGTAAACTTTGGCTACCTTGGTTATGGAAGCATCCACCATATGAGCACCAACAATTTTACCATGTTTGAAAGCAATGAGCTCTGATATAATACACTCACAACTATATACACAGAACACAATTTCGACTACAACAGTCAATTGCAATATATTGAGGACATTGCACAGGTGCCATTTGCAGTCTAATAAAACAGTGCAACCTTCAGGCTTGGCTAGCATCAGCATTTATGTACAGCCATGCCTTTCTTTTGATGTTTACATATTTTTGTCTACCTCCTTTTGGTCCCCATAGGCTAACTGAATAATGTGCAAGTAAATGGGACAAATATCAAGTACTCAAACTGTGTCCATCCATCTGGACTTTGTTTTCTGTGGTCCCATAAACTGATTAATGTGAATGCAGGATTGATAATGACCTTGGGAAATTAAAACCTGATCTTGTTTGTTTCTGTATCAAGTAGGGTTACCAGGGTACACTGCATGTAGACAATGAATGTTCATGCAAATAGCCATGTTGATTAGCAGGAGAATGCAACAATATCTCTAGAATTTCACCAGAGACACTTGAAGTAAGTTATTATAAGAACTTCCTTTCAGCGCAGAAACTATACATATTCTTCAACCCACCATGTATCAATCTCTTAGAAATTGTGGAAATAAATGTAGACAAATAAGAGCTCATACGAAGGTGTACATGTAGACATTGTCCCAATGCTGCATTTTTTTAATCGAACAAAAAGAAATCTTAATAAATGGTACAATAGCAAGTACAGCATCTCTGGCACACACTTCATAGTGATTTGAAGAGTGTTAGCTCCTAACATTTTGTTCTCAACTTTTCTTTTGGGTGGGAGGGGGGGGGGGGGGTGAGAGATTGGGTCAGAGGTTATTACGACTACCTCCTACAGTCCTACAGGTGACATCTACAACATGTATCTTGATGTACATGTTATGCGCTGGTGATAGAGATTCAGACACACTGCCAGTGCAATTTTCACTGTTGTACTTGGTGAAGGGGGCATTTTATGTATACAGCAAGGACTGTCTTGAACACATGGGTCAGAATTTGAATCTCAGTCTGGAACAAAATTTTAATCTATCTAGAAGTTCCAGTATAGCATACGTTTCTCTACAAAGTGGAAGATTCATTCCAAAAAAAGTGCCACCCATATTTGTGGCTGAATGATGCATTCTTTTAAAATCCCAATTTTCATCAACCACCATGTACAAAATAAATTCTTGTTTGGACTTCATCATGTGAGATGTATTGTTTCTGCTAAGAAAATGCCACCATCTTGTATGTGCATTGTCAGAGTGAGGGATGAGCACTGAGGAACTGGCAACTTTACAGGTTTTTTAAATCACTTTAGGCAGATCTCCCATCAGCTTATACCACAAAATGCTCATTCCCCAACTCCTTGTATATTTTTGGCCAAATAAAAGTCCTCAAGTACAAATCGAAGCATTTGAGATGTGTTGCTATAGACGAATGTTGAAAATTAGGTGGACTGATAAGGTAAGGAACGAGGAGGTTCTACGCAGAATCGGAGAGGAAAGGAATATGTGGAAAACACTGATAAGGAGAAGGGACAGGATGATAGGACATCTGCTAAGACATGAGGGAATGACTTCCATGGTACTAGAGGGAGCTGTAGAGGGCAAAAACTGTAGAGGAAGACAGAGATTGGAATATGTCAAGCAAATAATTGAGGACGTAGGTTGCAAGTGCTACTCTGAGATGAAGAGGTTAGCACAGGAAAGGAATTCGTGGCGGGCCACATCAAACCAGTCAGTAGACTGATGATTTAAAAAAAAAAAATGTACATATTCCCATAAAGTTCAATTCCACTCCATTATAAAAATGTTGTATTGAACTGTTACTGAAATCGTAGACACATGTATGGTTACTATTATTACCATTTCATGTATAGAAAACACTGTGTGGACACTACCATTAATGATGCCAGATTGCTTTTTGGGGAAAATGTTGACAACTCATTTGTTCTGAATAATTTTTTTCCCAAAACTAATGTAACAGCAATCAAGGAGACCCACGCAAAGCTCTGAATCCTTAAATCATTACCCAAGAGTACAAATGTTCACAAATAACCATCAAATCTCCCAAGTTGTCATAGCATAGACTTTGTCCTTATCAAATCCACAGGTACCAATTTCTGCACACACCTGATTCCTGCCTGTGGAATCTCTGCCATCCTCACTCTCTTCTTCTCAACCTGTCTGAAAGTACCAAATCACCCCCTCCCCTCCTGTGTCACTTTGATAACTTGCCATGATACTAATAATGAATCCTATTCCATTTCCATGCCAAAAAGTAACAGACTCACCTTCACCATTGAGTCTGTTGAAACCCCCATTCATTTCCTCTAAACTCCAAAGACATTACCTGATTACATGCCCCCCTCCCGGTAGCTGAGTGGTCAGCGTGGCAGAATGTCAATCCTAAGGGCCCGGGTTTGATTCCTGGCTGGGTTGGAGATTTTATCTGCTCAGGGGCTAGGTGTTGTGTTGTCCTAATCATCATGATTCCATCTCCATTGACACGCAAGATGCCGAAGTGGCATCAAATCGAAAGACTTGCACCCAGCGAACAGTCTATCCAACAGGATGCCCTAGTCACATGACGACAACCGGATTAGATACAAAAATTATACAAACATTTGCCACCTTGAACCTCCAAACACTACAGCCAAATATTCCTAGATCCCCTATTCACTTTCCTCCTCACCATTACAGCTACCCTGCATCCATTGCAGTGTAACCTATCTACTTCCCCACCGTACTCCCTGAAAATTCAAAATGGTGTGGCAAAGGCACAACATTATTTTTCTCTTTTCTACAACTATACCAAACGATTCACATATCTCACTAAAACCTGACATAGAGGTCACGATCTTGTGGCTTACTCCTCACTCCTCTGCAGCAACTAACCCCTCCCCAACAACCCAAGGAAAAACCATCTTTCTACATCTAAGAAATATTCACTATTACTTACAACATTTATTTTGATCTCAACTAACCTCCACTCAACCACAAATGCATTCATACATCTGCCACTCACATTGTTAACAACTTCCAATGTTTACATAACATATCATAATCAGATTTAGACACACCAATCACAGCACACAGTATAAAAGGCACTGTTGCAAAGAAATTTAATACAATCCCTAGCCATGATTCCATCACGTATCACCACCTTGAAGAATGTCCTCTCTATAGTCCAGAAACCATTTCAGTCTTGTATAGAACCACCCATAACATTGGTTTCCACTGCAACTTATGGAATAATTCAGAAGTTCTCTTTTTCCTAAAAGTCAACAAACCACCCCCAGAGAAACCTCTTCCTATTGACCTGGAACCTTTACTCCTTAAAACCATCCTGGCTTTTTCTGCTGCAGCTAGTCCACCAACACAAGGGAATACATCCTCACAGTTCTTATTCACAGTCACCAATACTGTGACTACATCTGACACTGAGATCTCCTGTTGAAACTTGTCTGGTATACCCTTCCAGTCAACTGCATCAGCTTATTTGCATCCATCCTAATGGATGGATGTCTTGTGTAACAACAAATAACATTGTTACCCCCATATCTGTCATAGCACAACTCCTTTATCTTCCTTTATACTCCATACACCAAAGCTGCGATTAGTGAACAATACACAGTCCATTCATCACATCAATCACTTTTTTTCCATCTCAACAATTTAACTCACAAAATTTGTGACCATTCGATCCATCTAGTTAAAACTCTGAAGTATCTAGGACAACACACCATCAAAAATTAGTTTACGATTCCCCCCCCCCCCACAAAAAAACTGTGAAGACCAATCAGATAAATGTGAGAACAAAATCAAAATCTCATGACTGTAATCCATGCGTACAAGACTTATTCATTCCCCTCTTATACAAGCAAATGTAGGGATTTCTGCTTCTTCCATGCTCTATCACTCCTTACAAATCCTTGAATGACACCCACTCAGTCTTGCATTTTGTATCCATTTACTTTTGCTTCCTGTATCCTGCAGCACCTTATAAAGTGCCTACACACCTTCATACAGCTAGAACATCTTTGCCACTCTATCTCCCATCATTGAGAATTCTGACTTGTTGCCATTTCTGTATCAACACATCTCACCTTCCCCTATCTAAAAGCACTCAATATCCTCACCAGGGGTAATTTTAATCATGTTTTCCTCTCATGCTGTGAAACCATCCCTGAAAGCTGCCCATACTATCAACTGTAACTTCTCCTACATGCCAAATAAAGGCTCCAAGCCAACATTATTCTTTTTAGGTGCAATCCTACCCACTTTTGTCACCTATGATCCAACTACCAGTTTATTCCCTTGTACACATTCCACATCCTCTTTCACATAACACCCTTTGCAATTACATCCCACAGTTACAAAATGTTATGAGGTACTCTCACCACAATCAGCTCCATAGGTCACAGAAGTACACACATTACACTATGCTCTATTTTAAAACTTTTTGAATGATGTTTTATGACTGTAAGGTATACTTAATGTATTTTTCATCCTGATTTAAAATTTGATTTGAGTTCTGTACCTTGTCCAATTTCTGTACAAATCACATTTGAAGTTGTAGCTGAAATCACATTTTTTTTGTAACAGTGAATTTTTTTATCGCATTAAAAGTAAATTATTTACTTTCTTATGTTGTATAGAATCACTACATACTGCATCAAAGTATACAGTGGTATTTGTTCCCTTAAAAATGCTAACAATTATTACAAAAACATGACACATATATGACAGTTTAATTTCCCTTTGCCGATGTCACTGCATCAAGTTACGAGGCGTGTTTTTTAAGTAAGTACCGTTTTGAAATAAAAAAAAGACGTGCAGAGAGATCTCAATAATTTTATTTTTACATGAAAGCCTGTACCTTAATCTACACACTGACGCCATTACAGTCTGATTCTTCAAAATGGCTCTGAGCACTATGGGACTCAACTGCTGAGGTCATTAGTCCCCTAGAACTTAGAACTAGTTAAACCTAACTAACCTAAGGACATCACAAACATCCATGCCCGAGGCAGGATTCGAACCTGCGACCGTAGCGGTCTTGCGGTTCCAGACTGCAGCGCCTTTAACCGCACGGCCACTTCGGCCGGCCTCTGATTCTTCCTTGTTTACATTGTATACTGAGTGTTTAAGATGCCTCCGATAATTGTGAGTCCCGCCGACTGTGAAGTACAGGCTGTTACAAGATTTCTTAGTGCTTAAGGCCTAAAAGTGATCGACATTCATCACAAGATCTGTGCAGTTTACAGAGAAAACATTACGAGTGATGGAATGGTAAGAAAGTGGGCGAGAACATTTAAAGATGGCCACACAAATGTGCATGATGAACAACGGAGTGGGTGTCCTTTGGTCATTAATTAAAGTTTGGTGCAGGAAGTGGACAATAAAGCGAGAGAAAACAGACACTTTATGATTTCCTCCTTGTGGGATGACTTTCCTAATGTTTCTCGTAGTGTTTTGTATGGCATTGTGACTGAGCATTTGAATTACCGAAAATTGTGCGTACGTTGGGTACCAAAAATGTTGACGGATGTGCACAAAACCAAACATTTAGACAGTGCATTGACTTTCCTTGAGCGGTACACAATGACGTTGATGGTTTCTTAAGCCAAATTGTTATGGGCAATGAAACATGGGTGGCCTACGTCACACCAGAATCAAAGCAACAGTCCATGGAAGTTGAGCAAGGGCATCATTTTGCTGCAAGACAATGCCCGTCCACACGTGGCAAATCAGACCAAAGGTCTCATCACATCTTTTCGATGGGAAACTCTAGGTCATCCTCTGTACAGCCCTGATCTTGCACCCAGTGACTACCATCTGTTCCTGCACTTGAAGAAACACCTGGGTGGTCAGCATCTTCAAGACGATGACGAAGTCAAAACAGTGGTGATGCAGTGGTTAACAAGTCAGGCAGCAGACTTCTATGAGGAGGGTATTCGAAAACTGGTACAACGTAGATTAAGGTACAGGCTTTCATGTAAAAATAAAACTATTGAGATATCTTAGCACATCTTTTTTTAATTTCAAAATGGTACTTACTTAAAAAACACGTCTCGTATTTCTGACATGGGGTGTAACTTCTCTTCTTTGATTGACTCCTTTCACCAGTGCCATGTCCCTTTGGCATAAAACAGTAGTCAGCCTTCATGTATGTATTCCATCTTCCCAGGCATCTCTTTTCCACCTCCTTGATGTCCTGGTGGAACCATTCCCCATGTTCTTCACTGACATTGCCAAGGTTCACATGGAAGAAATCAGTACGTGAATATAGAAAATGAAGCTTCACACTCGTGGTACAACCTAATTCTTTGAACTGTGATTTTATAATTTTCCTGTTTTTTGTTGTCCAAAAAGTTGGGAACTACTTCTTTAAACAAGACCCAAGCGCTTCTTTTTACTGGATTCATTGTACTTTAAAACACATAGTCTTTCATTAAATTTCTGATTTTCTGCCCCACAAAGACCCCGTCATTGCTATCTTTTGAGGGTTCTTCAGTGAACTGTTTCATTAATCTGAGAGAATGTAATAATATCTTGCTTGGTTGAACAATTGGTTCATTTATTGTATTCTGTAGGCTGGATTGGAGAGCTTTTCTTTCAGTCTTGTCTTTAGCTCGACTGTCCCGATCACAAATGTAGCATGGCATTTTTGTGTAGCCACATTGTTGGCCAAGTAATATGCCAACTGCTTTCAGATCCTACATGTTGACCAAGGATATTTTTGATAGTTCACATATTTCGACATAGCTTTGAGGTTTTCATATGTCTCCTTATGGTGTCTCAATGGGCAACAGTTAATGAGCCAAACAAATTTCCACTATGTAAAAATACACATTTCAGGCTACATTTTGACAAGTCTGTGAACAACCTCCACTGACGTGGATCATTAGTGTCATTAAAGAAATTCAGTAAACCATTAATATCACAACAAAAAACCAGATGATCTTCTTCTTTAAAAAACTTTATCAATTCCTTTTGCCTGGTCTTGTATCAAGAGGATCATATCCTGGGTAGTAAAAGATGGTTTGCTTTCAATCATGAACTAAGCAGTTTGTCGGATTCAAGTCATGAGTTAAGTCATTTAGTTTATTTTGACTCAAAGTTGTGCTACAGAATCTTCTTCCAGCTTGTAATCATCAGCATCGCGGCATTCATCTTCTGCACTGCTCTCCTCTTGCAAATCTTCAAGGATGGTCGGTGCAATTGGAGTAGGGAGAGATTCAGTATACATTAACTTGTCATAAAGCTGAAGAACTGTTAGAATATTTCATATCCTTCCTACTTCAGTGTTACTCATACAAAAATGACAATCATATACCTGACTTTATGGCTCCCTCCAAACAATGGGAATTGCAAAAGGCATTGATTTCCTCTTCTCATTTTTCCAGTCACAGTCCCTTAACACATGTACAGCCCACCTTGTGTGGTCCCCACCTTTTGTCTTGATCACCAAGTCTTACACCAAAGTGTGTGTAGTAGACATTTTTCAAAAAATTGTTAATTTCCTATCTTTGTGTAAGAATTATTTAGCTACCACAAACACAACAGAATACATTTGAATTATTCAAACGCTTGTGGAAACTTATTTGTAAAAAGTGCAAAACTACATTTGACAGCACAGATATAACCTCACAACATTAAAGCACTTCAACAATGTACTAAAGTTTCCCACCTAACAGCCAGATATTTCTTGATGCAATAATTTACCAACAGCCATATGTATTGTAGAAATTTATTTGATGAACTTCTTATGTGCTACCAGTTTCGGCATTACATTGATGCCATCTTCAGGCCCCACACATCATAGTCGTAAAATCGCTATACACGGAAGGAGTCATATAACTGGATCCGTGAATCAAATCGTTATGCAACAGCTCTTGGTGGCCAGGCGATACAGCCAGATAGGTGGCCATGTACTCCATATAACTAAAATAAGATTTCTCTTACTTGCAATAAAATGTCTCTTTGTGGAACTTAGGTTTAAATGGAAAATGAGTTTACTTGATTTCTGAAAAAACTAGAAGTAACAGAAAAAATTAATAATAAATCTGAAAGCAGCTCAAAAAAGTATTCCAGGAACAACAAAAATTTTGCCAATACCAAAAATAATGTTGCATAATGTTTTTCATCTACATTTCATTGTGCCATAGGTTATATTTTTTATGTCAGTCAGTATCATTTATCTCTTTAATTTTATATATCAAAGGCTGGAAAGTGGCCACCTGCTCACAACTCCTACCCCTTGAAATGTGTGGAATATATTGGAAAAAAAGAAAGAAAAAACTGCTAACAGTAACATCTGTTAAGAAAGAGCACTATCTAAGTATGATAACAGCATAGGAAAGAAGAGGTACTGGCCTTATGGCACCAACTGGATACAATTCAGCAGTTGGAATGTTGGGGCCTCTTGCTCTATGCAGAAAATCATTTCAGTGATACTGAATATTCTTTTTATGAGAAACACCCATTTCTTACCTATGAGACTTCTATTTCTGTCTTTCTTTGCCCTCTCCTATGCCTTTCCTGATCCAACTGTCATTAGGCCTTCAGAGGTGGCAGGTTAGTTTGGAAACAAATAGCACATGTCTTTATTGAAGGAATCAGCCTGATTTTTACTCATAATTTTAATGGGGAACTCTGAACAGTCTTTTTCACCACATAGTGTCATTTAGTTTCTTTTTCTTTATCAGCTTGCATCCGGATTCATAATGCTCATAGATTCACTGACCACACATACTCACCATGGATATTCTACAATTACTCATTTGCTTCTGCCAGAAGTTCCATGTGAATGCAGGTGTTATTTACTTTCTCTGTGTGCCATATGACATGACATTATTCTGCAAATCACAATTGGGTGTGCAGCAGGGGATATATTGTGTACCCTTTCCTCCCACAGTATTTCATTGATGGACGGTGTTGGGGAAGAGCAAATGTTGCTACACTTCCACAGAAGGTACTGTAATTATGAGATATTAGTGTGGGAAGAAATAGTGTGATTCTCACCTCATCTTGAAACACATGCTCACAGAATTTTAAGAACAGTCCTTTCTATGCTGCACACCATATTCCTTGTGATGTCTCTCAATGGGTATTTTTGAGCAAATCTGTGAGGCTTTCACGCTAACTGAGCAAACTTGTGATGCATCTTCTGTCTCTCTTCTATTAATGCAGTTAAGAGTCCAAATTTGACAAATAGTACTCAGGAACTGTCAGATGACATTTTTTGCAAATGTATTAAGTACATTTTCATAGGATTCTTACAGTATCTGCCTCCCCCGTAACTAAATTTACATGATTATTTCACCTTAATATGCTCCAACTCAGGGCCTCAAAATATATTTATGTAACTCATGAAGTCACAATTTAGATGGAGAAATCATAGCAGTAAACCTTCTTCCACCTTCCAACAGTGTCAATGAGTGTATATCCTTGTCCATATGCACCCACTGTCTGTCTGTAGGCCCCTACATATTTTTTGCATTTCCATCTTTTGTCTAATATTCAGGTGAGTGACAGCCCCAGCTTTCTGTTGTAGATTGTACTGCATTCTGTGCATACCTTTCCTGGTTCCCTAATCAGACCAGGTACTGCCTGAAAACTTTACTGTGCTAGTGGATTCTTCTACAACTTGCTGCTGTTAGCTGTTGTGGCATGTTAATACACTAAAAAATTCACTCAATCCTTCAAGTGTATGCTTTCAGTAGTATTTGCGACATTCACAGATGCTTGAAAGATGCCTCATATTGTTAAGTTTCACTGTTGAACGTTACACATGATGCCAGACAAATCTGCTTTGAGGAATTAAAATGAATTATTCACTTCAGACGTTATAGCCTAATAGTTATATCTTACAAGGCGGTCATGTAATATTTCAGGACAATGCTCAATTAATATGTTTCTTTCTACTATATTACTACCCAGCAATGAAATCAGTGAGAAAGAAAAAACTGGGGAAGTAGCTATGTATGGACTATATATTATTAATTTGGTCAGGTAACTTTTTCATAAAATAAAATATAGAAACATTACATTTGTTTGTTCCACATTCCACAACTTCAGAGACACAATTACAGTTCTTCTAATATAACTCAAATATCTGTGTCACTGTAAGCTTTAGGAATTTAAAATGTGGAGCGAAGTTCTTATTGCTTAAAGTACCACCGATTTCCATTTACTATAACTTTTTTTAATAATGTCAAGGGGAATGAGAGAGGATAATAATGGCTCCTAAAATGTATCTCAAGATTAGAAACTTTACAGTTTAATCAGTTAAAACTGGGATTAAACACGAATGGTATTAGGAACAAAAAATCTCGTTGAGAGTATCACAGGCATAGAGTAAGTAAGGTATCAATCAACCATAAGAGCAACCTACTTTACAAGAACTGACTCTATTTGAGCTGGCGTTGCCCTTCAAATGGAGAGGGGGGGGGGGGGGGGGGGGGGGGGGAGGTGGGGGGGACATTGGGGGCAACATTTTTACTGATGTGTAACTGACAAAGAAGACAGAGCTGGCAGGGTTAGCAAACGTTTTCCTTTGAAGTAACATAACTGTGCTTTGCATGTAGGTGTACTCTAGTAGTTTTTCCCCATAACAAACCCACAGATGTCATCCAATACAAAAAAGAATTTGAATGAACTTCACAGTCAACAATGTTTTCCCATAAAAATGACTCACAATAGTACATTTTTGCCATAAATGACTTCCAAGTAATGAAGAAATTCAGAGAAGAAGCTTGAGACCTGCATCTCTCTGCCTGAAGTTGCTGGAAAACCTCAAAACAGGGGAGTGTTCTTGCAAGGATAATCAGTTGTGACAGTGAAGAATACAGAAAAACTCTTTAAGACTAGTTCACAGTGGACAGCCAATATTTTCTCAAGTTCAGGGCTAGCAATAATGCTGAAATATGAAGAGTAATCACCATCACGTCTTACAAGGAACTGATCATATCTACATGGCATAATGCATTTCCATGCCAATATAGATTAAAAGATCAACAAGAGAACTTGAGTAGAGTGAAATTCTCTGTGGAATTTGTGGGGCAGTAAAATATATTTTGCAGGGCTACCATTGTCGAAGTGTGTATTTCCATGTGTGGTACACTGGAAGTACTATGAGTGTGAGTGGAATCGGGAACAAGTGGATGATTGGTGTTGCAGTCGGAGGAGCGCGGAGGTGGCCGGGTGAGGCCCGCTCGCAGGAGCAAGTCGGAGGGCCCCCCGCAATCCGAGTACCGCTTACAATACATGAAGTTCGCTCCAGTGGACCGCTCCGACTCCGACCCCTGCGATCCTGAAGAAGACCAGGACATGGTAGGCGACGGGAAGCCCTGAGAAGGGCACACCCACCCCTGCTCCATATCAACCCTCCTTTACCCTGACCCAGCATGAAAATTTAAAAAAAGAAAAGAAACCAACAAAATATGGAGATACACTTTTCGGAATGCTTAGATCTTTTCCTGCAAAACATCCACTGCTGTATTGCATGCTCATGAAACTGCCATTTGCAACAGTATTTTACCCAGTTTAATGTGACATGATACGCTCAGCTAAATTCAAATATGTACTGAAATGTAGGGGTTAGCTATAATAAATGCAAGGTTGTGATAATACTGCAACAAAGCTGCAATGAAGGAGGCAATTCCACTATTACTTAAATGAAATCCTGTATAGGAGCTTTATTCAATATTACATCTTGCTAGTGGTGATGGTTTTTGCCCGGTGTAATTAAAGCTGAAGATTCATAATTCATCATTTTATTGCAGTGACAAGCACATTTTTTGTAGACTTATTTCTCAAATGGCTCATTCCTGTCTTTATTGCAGTATATTGTCCACCTTGGTCTTCTAAGAAAGCGCATGATGCAGCTCTGATGAGATCTCACACACACACACACACACATACGCACTTTTAGACACTTTGTCACTACCTCCAGTACTGTAGTAGAATAACACAGTGGTCGGATATAGGAAATAATTTTATTAGTCTTATATCAGAAAGGAATTTCATCAGAAGTGCAGCTCAATACAAAATCCAATTTAAAATTTCTGAACTGATTTTATTCTCTTACTTTCTTTGATCTGCTATTTAACACACATAATACGGTATTGAACAATGGGAACTCCAGGTTGGAATATGAATGATATTAGGATAAGGATAGTTTGCTACTCACCATGAAGATGACACGTTGAGTTGCAGACAGGCAAAATGAACAGAAAATACTGTTACACATTTAGCCTTTGGCCAAAGACTTTTTCACAAGACAAAACAGACACAAGCTAGCACACATCATGCACACATGACCAACATCTCTGGCAGCTTGGACCAGAATGGATTCCGATCTGAGTTGCTGGAGGTGGTGGTTATGTGTGCATGAGGTGTGCTTGCTTGTGCGAATTGTGTGTTGTCATGTCTGAAGAAGGCTTTGTCCAAAAGCTAAATGTGTAACAGTCTTTTCTTTTTGTTGTGCCTGTCTGCAACTCAGTGTGTGTACTTTATCATGAGAAGCAATCTATCTTTCTTCTAATATGATACAGTATTGTATTGTTTGTTAAGATTTTATGTAGCCACACCACTGTCAAACTGACAGCTCAGTACACTGTTTAGTCCATACTTTCCAAGTTAATCTGGCTATAACTATTTGTCATGTTACCATTACAAGTCATGGGAGGAAAATCTCTCAGAGAGCAGATTAACATGAGGTAACAGTTAAATTCCTTGTGACACTGGTCATAGATAAGTTGAAATACTTTTTATGTGAAACAACCTGTAAAGCTTCTGTTGACTAATTTTCAGAGATCTGATTACTGGGTGGTTGCTTTAAGCCACTCATTGGGTCCAAAGACTCATTCATTAGAAATTTCATGCTGATGTAAAACATACATGGTGTGTGGGCTGTGACTGATGGATATTCATAGTAAAAATAAATAAGTAAGCTACTCATTATTTCCTGGCAACTGTAGTTCATGTGCATAAGAGCAGATAATCATAAAATTTGAATCAAATTGGATGCTTAGTGTAACAATTTTCAAAAAGACAAAACATATACATTTTTCAGTATGTTGTTGTACATATGTTTGTTTATGTAAAAAGTGTTTCCTCAATGTAGGCATGCACAATGTTAACCGTGACATTTATTACACTGAACAAAAACACAAGATGAACTGCTGCCCACATTTTACCATTCCATGTGTACAGCTTTTATGGGTGCAACAGTCCAAGCAGCCAGATCCATGTTATTGTTGATCAGTGTCTCTTAAACCACTGATACTGAATGGAACTGTAACATAGGCATACTTTTTCCATGGTTAAAAAAGATGCTATTTATTTCCTTTCTATTTCTATTTTGAAACAGCTATAATTTTTGCTTTTTATTTTAATTGCAATCCATTTCGAAATTGCAATGCTTCAGATTCATGCACATAATGTGGAAAGTGACGTACTGTACAGTTGAAAGTATATCAGGTATCCATCTACCTATCAATTTCCATATGATATATTTATGAGTGTAGCTGCAATACACCAGTTACTGCATTTTATGCCTGAAGATGCAACCTTGTGGCTTTGCAGCTGACAGCAATTAAAGTGGAAATCAATAACACAGCTGTTTTTAAATATAAATGAAAAGAGAATAAATGTTATTTATTTTCCACAGTGACAAGTTCAACAGCTGATACCCCCTACTGTGGAAGCCACAAAATTAAGTGTATGGGTTTTGTGTGAGAACTTTTTGGTACTCCTGTGTTTGTTTTGTAAATCTTGTTTCACTGTGCCTAATATATGACATTACAGTTGTCAGAATGAAATGAATATTCGATTTATTCATTTTTAATATAAAAATCCATCTGTCCAGTTCAAAAAAATAACATGACTGGTACACTGATATCAGTTTACATTATGACAAGACATTTAATACTATCAGTTCTACACATTGAACAATTCAGCAAACAGCTCTTAACAATATCTGAAAGTGAGACTTTAAGGTTCATCCCTGACCTGTATTAATGTGATGTAGGTCACTCTTTCAAAATGAATATATGACATTATTAGAGTAAAGAAGATAATTTTCCATTATCTATTAACTTTTTGCTCATTACCTGTGACCTTATTTTTGAGCTTTTCATAATTTACTATTCAGTTAGATATCTTGGCACAAGAAACTTGCCATAAAAATGAAAGTAACATGCATGAGACAGCTTACACTTGTAGCCTATATTTTAGCACTTATCACTGAAAACCACTGTCTCTTAAAAATTTATTCTTTTTCAATAGTGCAATTAAAGCTGGTGTACTCTACTGTTGGAACAATATAAATCCTTTCAAATCAGAAAATGAAACACATTAAGAGTTCTGTAAAGAAGCAAGTAAATGTTGATATATTACATTTTTTAAATCATGAATTTAGCCACTTTATTCACATTGTAATATAAAAATCATATATTTATTTTTTGACAACTTGAATTGAGGTTGATTGTCCTTTTGAAATACCTGTCACTACATAAACTTAAATCAGGGTTACTGTGCCCATTTTAAGAAAACCATTTCGTTACAAAATATCTGGTTACGTGGTTTGATTCACAGTTAATGTTTTCTTGCCACTTACCTACATTGCCAAATTGGCTTCCCTGCAAAAACATAGCTTTACAGTTATGGATATCTTCTCAGTTGAATAAAAATATTAAAATGTCACTCATCAACGTGTTCAGTTACAGCTTTTCCTAAACATTTGAATTAATGTGACCTTTTTAATTCTGATAACAAAAGGGTTAACATCAGAAATCTATACTGGTGATTATCAATAATGCACCAGAAACTACAAATATGGCTAAACCTGTACTTCAAGATGTCTACCGCATTCTGTCAGACCCATATGCCACATGTGGACTGTCATGGTGTTGTTTTACTGGATAAATTCTGGATTCACAACTTAGTCATTTTTGACTGTATTCATTTTAGTGGTTTTTTCGTGTTTCATCAGAAGCACATCAAGGTGCTACACCACCTAAATAGCTTCTGCTACAGCATTATTTAAAGAGATATTAGTAACTATGAACCACAAGTTAGATGATGATTCACACAGCAGAATGGAAGCTGAGATGAGCATCTTAAGTCTTGCCACAACTGGAGTAACTTATAAATGCAGATAACAAAGTAACTGCTCCTTAGTTTTCATGTTCACTCATCTGCAGTGTAGAAAGTCAGTAGTCATGTAAATGTTTGACAAAACATTGTAGCTTCCCATGACTAAATCTGAAATTAAATCTAGTGTGAGTGGAAAACATTTAGAATTTTGGATCTGTGTAACCATAAAGACTTTAGTACTACCAGCCACAAAGAACTTTTCTGTGTATTCTAATCATGTCCAGTTGGTACTCTTAAAGTTTCAAATTTACTTATATCCTCTTCAAAAAACGTAAAATATTTGTTTTAAAACAATTGTTTCACTCATGATAAAAAGGGCTGAAATTGATCTTTCTATGACTGGAAAACCAATGTATTTTATTCAAAGTGCTATTGGTGCTAATTCATTGAGATTTCAACTCACTGAATAAACCTTATGCTGTAAATCTTTTACATGTTAACAATTTGTCAAAGTGATGCATTCGGACTTTCCTTACAGTTTGTCCAGATGCAGTCTGCAATATAAGATGTGGTTAAAATAAATAAATGAAATTATTATTTCAGTTAGTTTCAACTAGATGACTGTATACTAAATGTGGTGTTTCATTTCCAGTACTGAGGATGGAAGGATTGTTGTGATGAAACCTAGTGTTACATAATGTACGGTTGTTGGAAAACACTTAAGATGCTTACAAAGCTTAATAGCCAAATATAATAAAATATCAACAGGATGGTGTACTCCCCACTTTTTAAGATGTAGTTGAAAGGATTGGAATGTAATCCAGTATGCATACATAATGATTTATAAAGTCGTGTAATCACCTTTCCTCAGCTGTCATGGTGCCATTGATTAATTTTTTATTCAGTTGTTAAGATTTGTAATGATTAGCCCTATGCTAAACTGCATAAAGTCACAGAAGTCTGTTAGTCTTGCTCAGAGAATCAGCATTTCAGTTACTGAAGATGATATTTTTGCCAATATGAGTGATTTGAAGCGCCCACTGTTTTTCCATTGCAAACTTGTAAGTGGGCAAGTACATCTCCTTCAATATTTATGGGGATTTTCATTGACGATTCTCTACCGGTTTCAATTGTTACCATCATTTTAAGGAGAAAAACATTTTACATCAATGCATCAACTAAACATTTTCATCACATATGAGACATACAAATGTAAAACATATCTAACTGTCATAATAACAACAATGCAGGAAAACACAGATTGCTACTTATTGTAAAGAAGACACGTCAAGTTACAGACAGGCACGATTAGAAGTCACTCAGATGTAGCTTTCGGCCACAGCCTTCGTCAGTAAAGAGAGACTCATACACACACACACACACACACACACACACACACACACACACACACAAGCAAGCACATCTCATCTCATTAACATACGACCACTAACTCCAGCATCTTTGCCCAGCCCAAGGTGCTGGAGTGGCAGTCGTATATGTGTGAGGTGTGCTTGCCTGTGTGTTTGTGTGTGTGTGTTTTCTTTACTGATGAAGGCTGAGGCTGAAAGCTACATGAGAGTGTCTTTCAATTGTACTTGTCTGCAACTTGAAGTGTCTTCTTTACTGTAAGTAGAAATCTATCTCTTCCCACATTATTGATATTCCTACTTGGAGTTTCCATTGTCTGAACTTTCATAATAGGCAATCTTAATACAGTCCATATAAACATGCTTTCAGACTGTAATTATGCCATGGCACAGCATGTTTATGTGGACTGAGTTAAGGCAGCCTATTAAGATAATTAGATGTGTTTTATATTTGTGTGGCTCATATATGATGGGAAATGTATGATCGATCCACTGATGTACAGTGTTTTTCTCCTTGAAGATTAGTGTAAGAGTCAAAAACAGTTGAGAATAAACATAAAATTGTGCAGCTAATGACACAAATACGCTTTTTCAAAACTCATTTTTCATGTTGGAAATTAGGTAGCCCACTCTTACGGATCTCTGTCAGACTTTTTCCTTTTGACATACAATGCAGGTAATCTGTTCCATGTGATCACATATATGCCCATCTGCATGTCCTGAATACCTTACTTTGCTAGCTTTCAAGGCTAAATTATTTAGATTGTATAAGGACTTCCATTAGCATATTTAGGTTATTTTGATGGCATTTTCAAGCTTTATAATTATCAATAAATTAATGCAAACTCACATAAGGTGTTTGTGGAGTTCCATAGTTGGAAGCTTTCCCACTTACACAATTGGTGAAAACATGAAACCATATTTCATTCATTTGGTGTTATTCACTTTTAATAACAGAAGTTCTCATGTGATAACTGCTGACAGCTTGTATGCTGCCACAATATAACTGAAGAACAAAATTACTTTTGTTCCATATAATGTTGATGTCACAGATGTAAGGATAAAACACAATATGTATGTACAATGAATGTTTTAAATTAACTGACAAACATGTACAAGACTGTGTATTGAATTACAGTCTCTATAAGAAGAGGCTGTTCTTTTAGAGATTATAAAGGCAAAGAGAGAAGAAGAAAACATAGAAAATAATGAAGTAAAAGCAAGTTCATAGTAAAAAACTAAAATGAATTAAGGATTTATCACCATATGATTTACAATTTTCACTACAGCTTACATATTCATCTTGAGAGATACAGCAATTGTATTGATATTTAGGATAATTCTCATTTATTATTCCATCTCAGGTGCATATTTTTTAATTAGATTACATGTTTTGGTCACATGCAGATTATCTTCAGATCTAAAACAAAGGAAAACTAAATACATACCATGTAATATTTTGCAATAAGCAGGAAAGAAAAGAATTGTACATAACTGTAGAATTTACCTAAGTAGTCAGAATACAGTGTTTTACAACTGCGGTCAATGTTTTGAATAGGCATATGTTGGAGGTAGAGGAGACGGTGGGAGGGAAAAGCGAGTGAGGCTGATTGGGGGAGGGGAAAGGATGCAGCATGAGGGTGGTGGGAATATCGTGAGTTTAACAAGAGGGGTCATGCTAAAATCGTAGAAAACATAATTGTGTAAAATTCTCATTGAAACAATAATAGTGTAGAACAATGGGTATGTGAAATTGAAATGGCATAAAATAGTGAAATTATAAATTGGATCGAGGGGGGTTGAAAGCAGGCAACAAAGGCAAGGCGGGCGGGGGAGGAGATGAGCAATTGATAGTGACAAGGATACTATGGGCTTAACAAGAGAGGGTCTTATACTAAAATTGCAAAAAGTAAATTATTTTAAAAACCGTGTGGTAAAATACTGGAATGAATGTGTACAACTGTAAAAGGGGCATAAAATAGTAGTCTATAGAAGTGGAAATAAAGTAGCTAAAACTGAATTAGCATCTTAAGATATTCAAAGTTTGAAACTCTGAAAGTATAAAGTCATAAGGTCTTACTGTGACAGCATAAAAATAACAAGTGTACAAATTTTTTTCATTAAAATCTTAAAAGTATAGTCTTAGAATGATGGATGTATGCATAGCAAAAGACATAAGAATCATAAAATTACAGAAGTGGACTTATGTACAGAACCTAGACCTGCATGAAATGTCATGAAATATTATAAAATTTTAAAAACATTGAAAGAATGAAACTGTAAAAAGTATACAACAATTATTTATAAAAGTGGAATTAGGTGCAGCAACTAAAACTACAGGGAAGATAGTGTGACAGTTATTGTTAATTGCATTTGCTTCTGCTTGGTGGTACTGTACTGCACGCACTTTTCCAGTATGTGCAGTAGCCAGTCTACATGCCAGCGTGCTGCAAGGACTGCCTACAGTTGTGTTGGGAAAATTTTGCGAAAGTATGGTTCATCTGTAAAGGAGACTGCATATGTACACTGGTCCAACCTATTCTCGAATACTGCTCAGTGTTTGGGATCTGTACCAGGTTGGATTGAAGGAGGACATGAAAAGCAATTCAGAGGCAGGCTGTTATATTTGTTACCTGTAGGTTCAAACTACACATAACTGTTACGGAGATGCTTCGGGAACTGAAATGGGAATCCTTGTAGGGGAGGCGACTTTCTTTTCAAGGAACACCATTGAGAGAATTTAGAGATCTGGCATTTGAGGCTGACTGCTGAATGATTCTACTGCTTCCAATATACACCACACATAAGGACCACAAAGATAACGTATGAGAAATTAGGAGTCATATAGAGGCATATAGATAGTCGTTTTCCATTGCTGTATTTGCGAGCGTATGAGGAAAGGAAATGACTAATAGTGGTACAGGGTACCCTCTGCCATGCACCATACAGTAACTTGTGGAGTATATATGTAGATGTAGATGTAGATATGCCTATTTAAAACAGTGACCCCAGTTGCGAAACACAGTACTCTGATATGTGGTTCTGAGTAGAAAAGATGGGTTGCTGACGGAACCACTTAGGTAAATTGTACATTTATTCACGATTCTTTCCTTTTCTACTTGTTCTAAGCTATTAGGTGGTACATGCTTAGTTTTACTTTGTTTTAGATGTGAATATGATCCAGAGTGATCAAAACATGTAATCTAATTAAAAAATGTGCAACTGAGATGGAACAATAAATAAGAATTATCTCAAATGATTTACAAGTTAATGATTAAAAAAAATATTATTTAGTTTTCTGCCTGCTCCATTTTGTGATAGTAATCCCACTGTACAAAACAGGAAATCAATTCAGAGTGAGTTGACCAATCAGATGAATGTTGCCACAAATGGCGTTACATTTGATGATATGAATAAAAGCCTTAGGTGGTTACAGGTGAATTTATGAGTCATGGTTTTAGTTTGGAACACTCACAAAGTGGGACACTGGCATAGGGGTATGACCAGAAGAGACTCAGCATTTATAAGATGAATTATAGGTTTATCAGCTTCTGGGGTAAACTTGCAGTTTCAGAACCCATTGAAAAGCAGTTCATGAATTTGGGACAAAATTACGCGGATCTTTCCAGCTGTATTCTGGAAAGTGTCATGTTGTACTCTGAATCTGTCTTTCTGCCTTTAGAATTGCACCATTTACGTAAAGAAGGTCTTGATTTAAGTCAGTTGTGTATTTTGATGTTTGAGAAAATGTTTCACCTTGCAGAATGTCAACTAGAAAATGATTGCTTTAGGATTGGGGTTTTCTTTCAATATAATATTAAATTTATCACCAATGGAACTAGTATATCACAGACAAAACAGATGAATGATTATTCTATTATGTCTACCTCTTACAATTGCTTTGATTGATGTCAAAGTCCAGGGTTTCCAGTGCTGACCCCTTTTGATATCACTAGTTTGCCACAGTAAATTTGGATTTTTTTGTGGAAAAGATGCATAAATTTTTATGCTTTAGATACATTTGTAGCTCATTAGAAACAAATCAAGACTCACCTTCTGTTTCCTCGTATATGTCTTCAGATGCTATGATGTCATAGTGACATACACTCTATGAACTTGTGTAAATAGAGGCACCTTTGGGGTAATATTGTATTTGTTAATTCTGTTTTCAGTAGAGCTGCTTTCTGTTACTTATGCTATCTAGGAATAATGATCAGCTTTGATTACACAAATGACCTTACTGTGCATTTTTCAAACACTCTGTCTTGTGGGAAAATAAGTGCACAGTTGCTGAATTCCATTTTGAAAACTTTGATAAGATCAGTGGCCTCTCATTTTGTCATATCATACCAGTGACTTACCATGCCATCAATTTCAGTTAATCATGTTACTGAATGTGCCCTCCAGAGATGAAAACTTGTACTGAACTTATTTGCCTGTAGTCTATTAACAGGCTGTTGCTCTCTGTGGAACTGTTTCTTAGTGCCACATTTACAATCATGCATGTTGGTGAATCATAAGGCATTTTCCTTTCCGGGATCTCTTTACTGGTATCAATGCTTTGAGCATTTTTCACACTGTACACTGCTCTGGTCTCTGTTAACAAAATGCACATCATATCAGTATCTTACTCTTTTCATGATACAGATGGATATTCCTATATATTTTTCCCATCCTCCATGCTACTTTTAGAATTTTATATACTGAACTCAATATACCTAATGCCAGCTTAAATGAGGTGATAAATCTTTGATTGATGCCAAGATATTTGAAGACTTACACACCTGGCAGAATATTCGGTGCCTTATTGGAAGAATGCAGGTACAGTCCAAAATTAAGGGAGGAATGTTCTTAGTAAGTACTGTCATGTCAGTTAAAGGTGCTGGCTAAATGAGAAAGAAAATTTTTATTTTATCTTCCAAAGCCTTACAAGCAGATTACAAGTTCATGCCAACATTACTGGATTCTCTTTTGTGAAGTTTTAGACACATGTTCACTGAAGCTCATTTTCTGGAAGATGCTCTGTGGTGTAAATGAAAGGCAGAGGATTGAAATCATATTGTGCAGATGTTTTGAAGATATTGCAACAACACTAATTATGGTACCTTTTCCTGGCATAACAAGTTTCACAATGAGGAATTTCCATCACTACTTACATTTTTCCTGTTATTTTGATGAGTGTAAGTTCATTTTGTATGTTCTCTGCCATAGTTATAATTGAGTTGGTCGCTTTTGTCTCATTAAGATTTTATAACCTTTTCCTGTTCTTTCCTCATGTCATTGTCCTATATAGGTATCATCCTGACATTTTAAAAAAGTTTCAGGAGACCACCTCTTGCAATATTGTGTCT
Source organism: Schistocerca serialis cubense (assembly GCF_023864345.2). NCBI lineage: Eukaryota > Metazoa > Arthropoda > Insecta > Orthoptera > Acrididae > Schistocerca > Schistocerca serialis. The sequence continues at coordinate 622,436,333 of NC_064640.1, read as the reverse complement.
GGTAGAGAATTTAAATCAGTTCATATTGTGATCTAAAAGAAATCATAGTAGAATTTTTGAACATACAAAGCAAGATACTTTTTAAAAAACTTGAATGAAGGAGATGATTGCTCAGCTTATAGGCAGTTGGATTAAACAGATTATTAAGCCACATTAGATTGCTAAAGACTTCATTTCTCAAGTTAACCGAATTAACAAAACAGTTTCCTCTTAATGAATATTATTCACTTGGAGGTCACTGGTTGAAAAAGTTTCCACACAAAGGGAAAGAACCTTATGAATGGTTCTCCAGTGTCAGTATGTTACAGTTCATATGTGGGACTTTGTATTGCTTGTTGCTCTTCTCTAGCTTTTAAGCTGTAGAAGTATGTTAAATTTGTATTGGCTGTGCCTGCTGATTGCATGGATCCCATATTTTCCAAATTTTTCTTTTAGGCTTTTCAAATGTAATTAGCATGGTGCTGCATCTTGCCAATGGTTTATTTTGTTTAACATGAGAAACATATTATGTTTTTCATTTATTCATTTTTTTTAAATTTCAGTCAACTGCTCAGATTAAGGTTAGTCATTGCTGTAAAAGACAAATAATCACATATTTACAATGTGAACACAATCTGCAAACCAGTTTTACTGCAGTTTCCCCTTCATTAAAGTGTATTCACCATGATGAATTTGTTTCAGTACATCTTGTAGACTGGCATCACACTGTTAAACAGTATGTGCAATCTGAACCTATAACATTTTATAAATTTCATTATTATTTTGAACAAAAAATATTTGATATACTTTAGGAATATATTTCCTTGTGAAAAATACACTTTTATACGTCCACGTGTTGTTATCTGTTTGATGAATGAATACCTTAATGTCTTCTCTCTTTTCAGGAATATGATTATACATGTTTAATTTAAATGTCTTTGTAAATACCCATAATGTTTCTAACTTTTATTTGGATACTGTGTTACAAAATATTTAATGTTAAAATATCTTAAACTCATTCTGTTTTTATATGCCCTTATGCTTTATTTACATGTTATCACCTTCTACAGAGCCTTCTACTGTTGATTGTGGGAGTGAACGTATGATGGCTTTCTTTTAGCAGGCGATTTGGAGAAAAGAGGGAAAAATATCATTAATTGCATCATGTCAGATCCAAGCAAGGAGCCCTCAAAGTTATTACTGTCTTCTGAATAAAATTTGTGTGGCCTCCTTTATCATTTCATTCTTTACAATGACACAGTGTTTGTCTAAATGCAGTAATGGAACTTTATATTTAATTCCATCACAGACAGTACACAAAGGTACATGGTATTAACTATGTTCATAAATTATACAACAAAGTGGATTATAGTATTAGAACACCCCTTAATGATACATTTATTTGCAGAAATATCTTAGTGTAGACAGAGCCTACAACTTCCAAAATAATATAAAAACAAAAAAAATAAAATGGTGTGATTTATGAGTTAAATGGTTTTTGTGCAACATATAAGCATTTTAGTTTTCATTGATAGATTTAAAAATTTATGGTCAAAGACATTATCCTGAAAATGTCAGAGGAACTGGATCTAATGGCTATGAAATGTGAACAGAATTTCTAGATATTGATTTAAAATGACAGGCTGCAAAACTATCATGAAAAAAGGAATAGCACTATTGAATAGAGTGGAAGGGTGGTACAGTTGCCCTTTGTATCAAAAATGAAAAGGCAATAATTTATGTAGGAGATCAGAGACACCTGCTCTTTAGAAACAGGCAGTGAAACTCATGGATCAGTGAAAATGATTGTGGCTTCGAATCAGCAACTTAGGTAAGACTCATAATTTTCTATGTGACATCTGGAGATATATAACTAAGATGAACAGATTATCAAGATTTTTTGTGGTGAAAAGAATATTCCGTAATTATTCAGACATGCATCCAGAACAGCGATACTCCCTCTTTTGATATTTCGGGTGTGAACCATTTTAAAGGCAAATTGGTGACTTAGTTTCATATATCCAAGCATGACAGTGTGTATGCTGACATGCTAAATACTAAAACCTGTATTTGGAGTAAAATGTGTATGTATTACAGATATTGCAAATGGCCAAATGATGCCTGTGATAAATAAAACATATTCATCAAAGATGATAATGTTGAGAGGACTGAGTCTGAAAATGCACAGTGCTTACAAATTATGTGGTTAGTCATTAAAATTGATGTAAGGTGTTGGAATGTCCAGCAATGAAGATTCAAAATGAAATTCCTTTTCAGAATGCAGGTTTGAAATAAGAAATTTCCATTAACTCTTGAGACAGACGCCCTTGTTCAGTTGGGCAAGTTGTCTGCCAGTTGTACTTCCACACATTTCTTCATCACTGAATCCCAGCAGAATGAAAATGTGGCCAGTATCTTAATATTTCAGTATTACATGGGGTAGCCAGTGGGAATATAGTGTTCAGCCACCATAGATCTGTTATGCTGTAGAAGGTGGGTGTGCTCTTGGTGTTCAATGTTCCATTCTTGTGCAGTGCATGTAATTTGTCCTATGTAACTTTTAACACATTGACAAAGAATTTCATAGATTCTCACAGTTTGTAAAAGCAGATCATCCTTTGCAGGCTCCAGAAGAGCGGCCATCTTGGTCTGTGAGCAGAAGATGACAATCGCTTTATGGTTCTTCATTATTCATGCAATTTTTGAAGAATCATGTCTTACTTATTGGTGAAAGGCCATAGGTTTTACAAGTCTTTCTTCTTCCTCTTCCTTTGGTTGGTTTGGCTTGCAGAGGTCTCTTAAGCTGTTGTTGCGTATATCTGTTTTTCCTAAAAAATATGCCTCCAAGTGTACTAGTTCACCCTGCAGACTGTCAACATGAGGCAACACATGAGCCATGTGAGCTGAAGTTTTAAGTACACTCACAGTTTGCAAAGTATTGTCACAACTGTATGAATGCAAGCATAAATCAGTATATGTGGTCTTGTGGTAGAGGCAATATCCTAAAAACCCATCCTTCTTACATCAAACTAATACATTCAGAAATGGTCAGACAAGCTTTTTCTCCCTTTTTATGGTGAATGTCATATTTTTATTAATTACTTTAAGATGCCCCAAGACCCCGACAAGTTTATCCTCACCTCAGAGCCATGCTATAAATGTATCGTTGATGTATCTCTGAAACACAGTTGATTTAAAACTACAGAATTGAGTGATTTTTCATCAGAATTCACCATAAATGTTAGGACCTAGGCTGAGAGTATGACAGTATCAGTCTGTAAAAATATTGTTTATCAAATAATAAGCTAGTGAAGACAATCGCTTAAGTCATGCTGTTATGCCTTCATGAGATTTGCTGCCAATTAGTGAAAAAAATCAGCAATAGTCACTTTAGTGGGTTATAATAAGAATTGTTAAATTTCAGAATTTTTAAGCTACTAATAAAACTCATTGAATTATGGATATGGTGCTCACATTTCCCCACAAAAGTGGAAGCTGTAAATGACCTATAAGTCTGTAAACAACATACTCAGTTTGAATTAAACTATGTACATGCTGAGATCGTGTAATAACATGTGCATTTACAAGCCTGTTGAGTCTATATGACTCACTTCATACACACTGATAATAGCTATATTGTAGTTGAAATCTGGATCTGCAATATAAAGTACAGATTGAATCATGACTGCTTGCTGACTTCCTTCCTCTTCGGATATTCATATGTCATGTATTTTGATTGAAATAAAGGCCTGTTCTACATAACCATTTCCTTATTCAAAGGTCTCAAAGTCCCAATAGCTCAAAACAATAGACACCCAACTTTATATCGATGTTAGAAGTTTTTAAATATGCAATTATTTTATCAGTCATTACTTCCCTCATGTAATTAAGCAGTGTTTTATTTTTCTATTTTTGAAGGTCATAGTATAAGTTAATCAAGCTCAATTCTTTTTCTGTGTGTGTAAAACTACCTAAACAGGACATCTCTACATTTTCTCATGTTTAACTCCCAAGTGGGCGCCCTTATGTATAATGTACACCAACCACAAATGACATTGTCTTGTACCATTCCATTGTTGTTTCACAATTATGAGCCCATAGCCATTCTTTTGTAATTGCTACAGCTAACACAGTGCTAAGTTGAGCTGTCATACAACCAAGTGAGCAGCAATAATATAAAATAGTGAGCTAGGCGAGAAAAAATTGATCTGTGCAAGAAAATGGTCCAGATTATGAGCTATCAGCACAATCCCACAATGAGGTGCTAGATAATTAGTAATTGAGCAAGTCGTTGGCTGTGACCTGATCCACTTGCACTGTTTAATGCTTTTTTTTACTGTTTAATTAAACAATGATCTATCTGGTATAATATAAATTTATTTTATTGATATTTAATTAAACTAAGATTGAACTGTGATTTTGCTCATACATGTTTACCTTCGTAACATAAAAACAGCTATTATTTACATGTGTACAAAATACCCCACAGTCCCATTCATGTTATAAAACCCGGTACACTCGTTCAAGGGTTAATAGTCCTTCAGACATTGACCTGTTTACAGCTTCAGCACATGTTTTAGTGTTCAACTCAGTTTTCTGATGAAAGCTGTTGCTGGTATATTGAAAATAGAGAGAATTGTTTTATGGCCTCCTTGACTAAAAAATAAACTAAGAAATTTTTTTTCACTGTTGTAAGGTACCACTTTTATCATAGTGCACATTTGCAGAAATTTCCAACTCATGCACTCACTAAATATGTGTGTATAGAGTGTTACTTCAATCAAGTTGGTTTTTTTTTTTAAAAAAAAGCTTTTGATCTTCAACCATTTCATGTATTTGACTGCAACTGATATCTCACAAACGTATCTACGAAGTGATATAAAACACTTCTTTTTTGTTGATCTATCTTCTATGTTCCTGAACTGTGTCTACTGTACATGATTTACATATTTGATTGTTGGCTCTTAGAAAAGATCTGTGAGCTGTTTTGTGGATTCGCCATTTATCAACAGTGGAATGAGTAATTACGATAATGCAACCAATAATACAGGCACTGACTAGCATGTAAGCACACTACAGGCATTGACCAGTGCATGAGCATTGCAGCTCAACTTTCAAAGTTGCAGTTATGTTTTCAGAGCATAAATGCAGTTCAGTCTAATTACATAGAAGAGGTGAACATATACAGGAAGCCCCACAGCACAAGTAGGACAAAGCAATGATGATCATTTAAAAGATATGACACACATATAATGTACCTCATTACTAATTTGAGCTATCTCAGTCATTTATCACTGCACTCATTGCATACACCACATTAGCCCCCCCCCCTCTTCCCACCCCCCTCCCCCCACCCACCCATTTGGGAGTGCTATGCTCAAACACGTGCTTAAGAGGCCTTGCTGCAGCAGGAACCTGGAGTGCCCTGGACCTCAGAGAAAACGGATTTGATATGTCTCCCAGAATAGGTCTCAGGTGCAAAGGATGGAGGGTGGAGGATGGAGGGGGAACTGGCATGGCTGTCTCAGGTGAGTTGGCTGCAGATTCCACAAGTCAAGCTGGCTGCTGCATCTCGGTCACGGGGTCAACTGAGACTGTGACTCTCTCTCCATGTGTGTTTTTCTCAGTCCATTGTTTGTATTCAAACTAAGTTTTTCCATTATCATAACACTGATTTTAAAATGTAGCTGGGCCAACAACAGAAACAAGAATAACCTTGTGGAGAGATGAGATATGTAACAAGTACTTTAACACACCTTCTTTATTTAACACAGTTCAATCTAACAATACAAGTAGGACAAAGCAGTGATGATCAGTTAAAAGATATGACACACATGTAATGTACACTCATTACTAATTTGTCCCATCTCAGTAGTTGATCACTACATCGTTGCATACATCACATTAACCTTCCCTCTTCCCCTGCACCCCACCGCGCCCCACCCCAGTTTGGAAGTGCTACGCTCAAACACTTGTTTAAGAGGCCTTTTTGCAGCAGAAACCTGGAGTGCCCTGGGCCTAAGGGAAAACAGATTTGATATGTCTGTTGGAAGGGGCAGATATTCCAGATATTCATTGGTAATGGTGATTTCAAATACTAGATAAAAGGAGTTTCAGAGAGGTGAATACGTGTACATGTGTTTATGATGTGTTCCCCCATACATGATTGATGTATAATTTCTGTTCTCATTGCCACACACAACATAAGATGAATTAAATAAAATAAAATTTTTGATTGATTTTCTCATGAGTATTTGGCACATTACTAAGAGAGGCTGAAATACATTTTACTCATAAAAAACACATGCTTTGCTGAAAATTGGTTGCATACAAAAATTCCATAAAGGTGCAAACCAGGATCCTAACTCTTTGCTAGTAGCATAAGTCCTGTGTGTAGTCAGTATGCCTACTGGGAGGTCTCATCTGAGATGTGGAGGAGGCCTTGCATACAGGTATCAAGGGTGCAGAATGCAGTCATCTTCAAGTTATAGCTCATGTTGGCATCAATTACACCTGCCACTTGGGTCCTTAGGTCATCCTCAACTTATACAGGCAACTAGCAGAAGTGGTTAAGATGACTGGCCTCACCAATGGGGTGCAAGCAGAGCTTACAGTTTGCAGTATTATATCCAGAATTGCTTGAGATCATTTGGTTTGGGTCTCAATCACAGCCTCCATCAATTCTGGGATGGTCATGACTGCAGATTTATGGATGTGCATTGTTTGATGGGGAATTGTAGGACTGCTCTTAATAGGTCAGGGGTGCACTACACGAATCAGTCACTCAGGTAGCAGAGTCTTGTACAGTGCACATGGTTGTTCTTCTTCTTTTTCTTTCTCTTTTTTTCTGTTTTTTAAAGCTAGGTGACAGTTTGAGGTTCTCTGATGAGAGCTCATCAGTCAATACACTGAGAGCAAAATCAGATCCCCTGCAAAGTAAAGGCATTTCTAATACAAAATTTTAACTATAAAATAATAAAGCACTTGTAGCGAAAGGCCTGAATTTACTGCCCTTCAGGGAAACTGTTGTGTTCAAATGGTACTTGGAACCAAGCGCTGGATCAGACCTGAAGTAGAAAGCTCTGAAATATTTAACAAGGCATGGAACATGTATCGAAAAGACATATATATGCCATAGGAGGAAAAGTGCTCACTGTATTTGACAAAAATATTGTGTCTGTTGAGTTCAAAATTGAGTCTGACTGAGATGTTATCTGGACAATAATACCAAGCCTAGGTGAACTAAAGTTAATCATTGGATGTTTCTACAGGCTAGATAGTTATTTAGTTAGTTACATGCTTTATGGATCATTTTACACAATAGATCATAATGATGTGGAATGGGTCAGTTTACATTCACATCACAAATTAATTTGCACATATGGTTTACATTCTGAACATTTCCAATTTTTTGATTTTTTTTTAATTTTTTTTTTTTTTTTAATAAAATTCTTCTACAGAACAGAAGTTGTCAAGAAGAAACTTTCTCCGTTTGTTATCAAGTTTAATTTTGCTGTCAGTCAGTCATATTGTGTCACTGAGTAAGTGATCAAAAATATTTGTTGCAGCACTGTCCACCCTTTTTGTGCTAAAGACAACCCTAATGTGGAATAACAAATGTCATTTTTCCTACCAGTATTGTAATTATGTACCTCATTGTTCCTTTTGAACAGTAATGGATTATTGACAACAAACTTCATGAGGAAATAAATATACTGTGAAGCATTAGTCAGAATGCCTAACTCCTTAAAGAGATACCTACAAGAGGGTTATGGGTGAGCAGGCCATCCAGTTCTGCTGTAACAGTTGTTGAATCAGTTGAAGAAAGTAATGCAGTAGTATTTTGGCTTAGAGCATACTCTCAATTTTTTAACCTTCCCTATTGCATGCAAATGTTGTGTGATGGTGGAATGATCACAGTTTGTCACCTTTGCCAGTTCTTGAGTACACTGTTGTGGATCATTGTGGATTAATGCATTTGTGCAATCTTCATCAAATCCTGAATATAGAGAGTCACTAATGTCAAGACACTCCTCACTAAAACAAGGAAACCATTTTCTTGCCATACTCTGTTCAATGGCTTTATCCCCATACATGTCACAAATGTTTCTGGCTGCGTCCACTGCTATCACCCCTCCATTTAACACAAACAGAAAAATACATCGGAAATGTTCCAATTTCTCCTTTTGGCACTCCATTTTCTAGCATCCACAGCTCCACTCACTATCTCCAAATAGCAAACTGACAATATGTAAATTCAGATAGCAACAGTCAACCACTAGTAAAAAATGATTATTGACAAATAAACCCACAGCAACTGGAATACCAACATACAAAACAAAACTAATACAAACTTATGCACCAACTTAACAGAATAATGGCATCTTGGTTAGAAAATCCACTGTCTCTCATAAATTGGTCAAACTAGTGAAGCATATGCAACTCTGAAATGTCAAATTTGGGGTATGTACTTATTGAGGAAAGCTTTCAACATGTGCTGTGGGCAGATGCCATCCTTGGAGCAGTATAGGTACCACTGAACAGATGACTAGTGACTGTTTTGCATTTCATGGGGTACTCTTCTGTTGTCCTGAAGCTGTTATTTTTCATCAATCCTACAAAGGAAATTCATGCTAATTTTTATATCTTTGGAAGTCAATATATGTTGTGTGACATTTTATGTGGTATACTGTATATAAAGTTCAAGTATTCACATTACTAACTTTGCTCATATTTACTTGATGTCTGCACAGTTGCCAGTTTTATAAAGAGCTCAGCATGGAGCTCAGCCACTCAAAGACTCTTTCTACTTTCACTTTTGTCTCAGCTGTGCTGCAAATCATGCACAAATGGTGCCACAACTTTGTACCAGTATGTTTTTGCACTTGTTCACAATCCCTGAGAGTTTTCCTTCTTGATATAGATACAGTGTGTGAATAAAACAATGAAACTGCATTACTTGACTATTGTAGTAGCCTGATTTAAATTTTTCATCCAGTATTCTGTGGCCCAGGCACTTGTTGGGTGCTATAAAGTACTAAAACATTTATTTTCTATTAAAAATGTTATCCAAGGTGTACCACATGCTACAAATCTTCATTTACCATTTGGAAAACACTTTTTGCAAAAATATAGGTGAGAGATGCATTGCATAAATATATATTGATAAAAATATTTTTAGTAAACAAAGAATCTGTTGAGGAGAATACTTATGATTTTTCAGTTTGATGGTAAATACTTAATTTTTATTATGTGGTTTTCCTTCATGATTAAAGAAAATTCAATAATTACAGGTACTGGTAGCACTGGATGTCTTTTGATTAGAATAGTTGTAGATTCACATCTGTATTTTAAATTTAACTTACCATTAACCTGTCAATAAAAATCTAGTAGAATTTATCATTACTTCATTTTCAGGAGTATTTGCATCCATGAAGCAGCATATATGATTTAAATGATTATTTTACATTCCATCTAATTTTATTCCCTCTTGTTTATTAGCTCATAGTTAATATATTATAAATTTGGATTATCAACAGGTGTACTCATGTGTTAAGCAAAATAAAATCTTTTGCATAATGTAAGTTTAAATTTTAATCTTTGTACATAGGAGTCTGACATAGTATATTTTACTTTATCTGTTTATTTTTTATTAAATAGTCTCTTACTAGAAATATACCTGTTCTATGTATATAAAGTAATTAGAGGTGAATTGTGTGTAGTTTAATTTACTAGATTTTCTGTTGTACTGCCAATCAGCACAATTAATTTACAGACATCCATGTTTTGCAAGATTGTTGCCACTGAAATAAAGTTGAATGCCATTGTTTGCATAATTTATATTTACAATAGCTAGTACATTCCACTAGATTATCTGTTATTAAATGTGTAACCTGTATAATATTTGAAGTACATATACATAAAAGTAAATGGTCACCAACATTTCACATAATGTCTTTTGGAGATATCTTTTGAGTATGCTCAGAAAAGTCATGGATACACTACTGCAATGTTTTTCATTTTTATGGAATTACCCAAAGTGGGCCACGTTTGTTATTTCTGATAAAATAATTCAAGTGAATTTTAACTTCCTTGCTAAATATTTGGAAACTATTACTTGTTAAGGCACCATGTACTGTTATATTACAAATTTGCACTCATGGTGTGTTGTCCATATTTAAGTTTGAGTAACTTTTATCACCTCTACATTTCTCATCTTCATTTTTGATTTAGTATTTGCATATCATGTGATGTCTATTCCTACTTTTTGTTTTTGACTTATCTTCTTTTGCATTTGCTGTTAGAGTTAGTTGGTAACCAGCTGAAAAGGTGAGTACTAAATTCACTCTATAATTTCACAAAGTTCCTAAGAAGTTGTAGAATTCTTGGTATGTAATAATATTAGTTCAACATTACATAGTTTGAAGCAAATACAAAAATCAATATATGTTACTTCATTCAGCATGCAGAAGTTCTGATACACAGATAAGTAAATATTTTTGCCTTAATTTGTGTATCTAACAAATTTTACTGAAAATTTTAAAGATTGTAATGTGCAGATGCTCTGCTGGCATATATGATCTTAAGCAAAAAGGACTGTTCTGAATGTAAGATTGTCAAAAATACATTTCCTGAATATAGTCTGAAAAAAATCCTGTATTAGTAGATACATCAGAAAAATATTAGTGAATGAAGTCTCAAATTCATTAATAAACACAATATCACTCTAATACTTTAAAATCCAGCATGTCCTCTCATAACACAACTGCAAACAGTTGCAATGATGAGTGTGTCTTAATAGAAGGACATGTAATGGACACAAGGATACCAAATGTAGTTTTACCAAGTACCTGTCAGTGATGTTGGAAGGTGATGAGGCAAGTTAACATATACCATAGAATCGCTGACACTGAAGCAGTTAGGCATTAAATAATCCTCTCTTTCAGCAGGCTAGCAGTGGTTTACTGAGCATGATCACCATTTGGCATTCTCTGACAGAGCGTACCTGAATATGCCAGTCTGAATTACCTAGTTGACAATTAATGTGATGACACAACTAGTCAGCTCTGTAGTGGTGCAATCCCTGTTCAGTTTGAGCTCTACCATAGATAAGCATAGCATACTCATTACTGAAAATTCGAGGTCTCATGCTCTCCTAAGATAGAAAATTACAAACTAGTTGAGTAAAATGATTTCTTTCAAACTATAATTGTAGGAAAGAAGGCAGGTAGTCCTGGTACTTTTGCTTTACCATGACCCACAAAGATATATTGTTGCTATCCTGCAGGCTGGTAGAGTTTCTTATGTGGTACCCTGTACTTTCAGCATTTTCTTTCAAGGAGGCTTCCTTTATAGCTGAAGTATATTCTACTGCACTGTCAGAGATCGCAGAAAACTTCCAAATTGTACTTGAAAAATGTAGTGCTGGTCTTGGATGGTTGATTGGAAACCTTTTTGAATACAACATTTCCAAAGGTTCCATATACTTTTAGTTCCCATGGCATGTTCACGAAAAAGAGCTGGCCATCCTGTACTACTTCCAAATAAAAGTTTATGTTGAGGTGGAGATAATTCAGATTTTACCAGAATCATTCAGTTTTCCCCTTGCATGAAACCACAAAACTGATGTGGAGTCTGTCTCTGCATGGAAGCATGCGGACATAAGATTAAAAACTTCAAAGCCACTCTCTGCAAAGGCTGTAAGGACTCAAATTTTTTTGATTATCAAACAGTTACTTTTAACAATCTTGTTCTGCATGAGCACAACATCCAGTGAATTTTTAATGTTGATCAATGCAAAGTTTGAAACCAAATTGACAGCTGTTGACATTTGTTGTTATGTACACCTTCATCACTTTTTATGGAAACTACTGTAAACTAGCAGCATCAAACAGCATGTCAAGAGAGTGTCTTATATTATTGTCAGCATCAAACGTCACTATAAAAACTGGAACATACACCCTCTAACTAGATGATTTGAAACTGACACACTTTTGTGAATGTATAAATAATACATTGGCGTAATTTGAACTTTTGAAGTGGTACATGATTTGTCAACTGCTGTTCCTAATCATACTTATCAAACTCAAAGCAGATGGCACACAAGAGTCATCAATGTATTTGAAACTAACATATACACTTGGGCACATATTTGATTACATTTAAATAAATAATATAAATAAATAAATATGTAGAACCTCTAGGTTGCATAATTTTTGTGCCCTCCCACTCTTTATATGCAGAGTCATATGCACAATTATATGACAAAATACTATCATTTGTATCTGTTGTGGAATCTGATTGTTGATTCCTGTAGTTCTATAAAATTATGATACAATAATTTGTGGTCAGTACTTATGATTGAGAGGCCAAATATCAGTACTTCCAATAGGGACATCAGCAAGAAGCCCTCCCTTTTTAACCTCCCCAACGTTTCCCTTTCTCAAGCCCAGGCAAGAAAAGCTCAAAAGCTAGAATAGTGTCTTGTATTTTTATATGTGTCTGTTATCGGTATTGATATTTCACTTCCTGATGGTACATACTGAAAAACAATTCTCTTCCATAATTTTATAGTTTTCTCTAGTGAAGTTATCATGCAACTCCAAGCAGCGTGTAAGGTGAATGGGAAATTGATCCTTAAAAACAATTCTCTTCCATAATTTTATAGTTTTCTCTAGTGAAGTTATCATACAACTCCAAGCAGCGTGTAAGGTGAATGGGAAATTTATCCTTGACCTGAAAAATTAACCAGATAATGTAGTTATACAATTTTGTTTGACTGATTCCCTTCAGTCAGTCTTCTTAGATCAAATTTTTTGTTTATCTTTATGTACTCATTCAAATTACTGTAAACCACATTCCTCATTCTGCTTCTGTTGATTCTTTTCAGTTTTACATTACCTTTTTTAATTTTCATTACCATTATAAAAGATCTGATTGTCATTTACTTCAATATCCAACTGAAAATGAAAAGTGCTGTCTCTGGTTCATTAAGGAATTACATGTTTTGATCAGTATTGTATAGATAGGTTGCTATTGTCTCTCTGCTTGAGTTACCTAACTTGGCAACAATTATCACTTTTAATGGTGCAAATGATCTTGTCATCTGAAACACTAACTGTGAGAGTCACTTTGATTTAACAAAAATAATATTTCTATGTATTTTCCACTCCATCTAATTTTCTTCTCTTCCTGTCCATTACTTCCTGAAATGAGCAGTACTGAACCACTTTCTAGCATCTTTGTTGATATTGACTATACACTATCAAAGAATTCACATAAGTACTTTACACAGCATTGAATGAACCTTCTAAATTATAATTGATAGTAGTTTAGTTCAGTCCATAACACAAGAAATATAAGTATGCAGACATCCGTGTAAGTCTACTATATCAGGACAAAATGAATAGGAACAAAGTAATGCAACACAAGACTGCAAAACAGCAGTGAAATGTGTATCAACATTCTGCATTGTATAATAACAAATTGCAATGGACTCGCATTGACATAACATTAGGATGACATTGTGCAACATTACAGTCTGCATTGGTTCAGGCTATGTGTCACATCACCATCACAGCGTACCATTTGTGTGTAGCACAACATTGACAAATTGTAAAAGATAACTGTTGTCAATAACAAGCAGACACTTTACATACTTGAAGTGGTGGAAAATGATTTTGCACTCAGAAGTAAGAAAGTGCCTAAGAAGTTCCAGGTAATGAAGCTTAGAAGGCCTTTGAAAGTATAATAACTACAAAAAAAATAACCTTGTCATCATACTGAAGATGTCTGCCATACAGTGGTCTCTTAATCCAAGTTAAGAGTAAGAAGTCACCAGGTGATGTGTCAGGAGAATAGAAGGGGGTGGGGTGGTTATGCAAAATTTGGTAGGTGATAGGAGCAGCTTGTGCCACTGTACCCTTTGGAAAGCAAGCAGGGTGTTGTTGTCGAGTAAAAATACCCCCTTTGATAGCTTCCTGCAAAGTTTTGTCTTGCTAGTGTACTGTAACCTCACCAGGAGATTTTGGTAGTATGCTGCCGTGAAGATTTGTCCCGTTATGAGCATATTTTATTAGCACCACACTATGACAATTGGAAAAACACTCAGTATCACCTTGTTCAATGATGGCTGGGTCTTTGCCTTTAGTGGAGATGATGAACTCACATGTTTCCAATGCTTGCATTGTGTCAGGGTCATAGTGACACACCCAGCACTCGTTCAGGTATGAAATTCATGGCCTAATATAGCTAAAATATTTCTGTTGCTCCCTCAGATCTGCAGGCCTTAGGGTGTCACCAGTTGTGATACACACTTGGTCAATAAACCCTTGTCATGTTCAAAATGTTGTGCAAGATGTTCAGAAATGACTTATTTTTGCTTTTTTCACTGTTCTTTAACCTTGTGTCATTGAAGTTGTACTGTGATTTGGAAATTGCAACTGTTTATGACATAAGAGATAAATCACCAGACTGATTCATTAACAAATAAGTACTCTGAAATGTATGTTTATAAGTTTTTTTGTAATAATGATATGTTTAAGTGGAAAGGTTGCAATGATTTAAACACTTCTATGCATGTTATCTGTATCTTTGCTTCACAATATAATCAGGTAATTCTCTTTGGCTTATGAGGTACTGTACTTCTACACATGTACAATCTCTGAACTCTTTGTGTCATTGTTTCATATTTTTGTGCCATTTAATAATGAAAAATGTATATTAATAATACCTCTTAGGGTTGTTTTTGCTGTGACATCTTTGAAATGAAGTTCAAAACATACAAATAGCTAAATCCAGCAAAATAAAATTGTAATGTAATCCATTGATCCAAGTGAAGATGAGTATGTAAACGCTTGAAATACATTGTGGAAGGAAATAAAAGTGACTGACACAGATAATTTGTTTTTAATTTACCTTTTCTTCACTTTCACTTCAGTTGGGACATGCCAGTTTGGTCTTTGCGCACCAGGTGCTCCACTTCTGTTGTGATTTGTGGTCCTTCAGTGTGAGGTGGTTTGCCACTCTATTCTTAAAAATCAGACTTCTTTGACACTACTGGAAGCATCTGTGTTACCTAATCACTGTCAAATGTGTTCGTGTATTGTTGTCGTACACTTCCACCAACTCAACATGATTTTTTGCAGCGTTGTTTCCCTTCAAATGCAGAAAACAAATTACTGTACAAAATTTATGTTTATCAGTGAGCTCCACCATTTTCCCCCTTTTTCTTCTATAGTGCTGAGAGAATTTCAGTGTCTACCAGGACTCCAGACATGTACCTACAACAAATAAAACATTAATTACATAACTTTATTTTATCAAGCTGATAATTAAAATGTGACAACCCCTAATATGTGGAGGAGACCTTAATTCCGGAGCATGAGTTTAAGGAATTATGACATTCCCAACCTTTTCTGTGACAGCACTTGATACAAGCACTTTATATTCTTGAAATGTTTATCTGGTATTTGTTCATGTTTGGACAATGATGACTCCAAATCTTTCTGTTGTGCTATTTTGTGTTTTTGTCAAGGCACTGTTGAATTTTTTTTCATAATTTTTTTTTATATATTATGTATTAAATGGGCCAGTCTGCCACTAAATGTTGTACTGTTTCAAGGAAATCTGGCTGTTGTTCAACTTATGATTCTGTTTGCTGACAGATTCAGTTTACATTTTGCATTTAATGTAAATACTGCTGATTTTTTACATGAGAACTCTTAACAATTTTAAAATAAAACAAACATTATTAACATTCTATACATTTACTTTCTTCATGTTTACATATTTGCAGTCCTGTGCCACTAGAGCTCTTTAAATTGTAGGATGCAATATGGCAGTGTGTAAAGTGATAACTATGTTGGAGTACAGCATGCTGTAATTGAGTTTCAAATTCGAATAGTTCTTCCAAACATGGAGCATCCTCTCCTTCAGCATGACGATCCCAGATCACAAATGAGCACTGCAACATCTTCAGCAATCTGACACATTGAGTACACTGTCATCGCTCATCCTCCATATAGCCCCGACTTGACCCCATAAGATTTTCATCTTTTTCCACAATTTACAGAACACCTTCGAGGACTTCACTTTGATAGTGATGAAATGGTGCAGGCAGAGGTGTCATTGCATTTCTGTCAACAAAGTCAAACATTCTACAGTGACAGTATCAACAAACTGACCCGTTGGGAGAAATGTGTTTGTCACCAGGGTGACTGTGTAGAGAAATAAATATGTAGATATGAAGAATAAAGATGTAGAATGTTAATAGTTTTTTTCTTTTCTTAAAAACATTTAAGAATTATCACATAGAAAATCAGAAGCACTTGCTCATAAGTAAGAAAGATGTTGTTACAGTGTAAAAGTATTTTCCTTTATATTGTGGGCTTCACAAACTAATTACTTCACTAAAGCCCTTGACATTCTCTCATCATGCTCAGACAACTGGCATCAGGATATGTATTTTATATGTCATGTTTCTTTATATATAATTGCAACCCCTCCTTCCTGATTTCCTAGCCAGCAAACAGCCTGCCTCACTCCAAGTGGCTAGTCACCCAACCCAATTCCTTTCCTGGCCTCATGCCTCTCTCTCCCCCTACTATGCCTACCCAACAACTACCCCCACCACAACACAGTTCATATGCTGCAATGCATGTTGGTACTGTTTGTCCAGCTAACATCATGTAAGGACATATGCGCACACACACACAGGCACACACACACACACACACACACACACACACACACACACACACACACACACACATATATATATATATATATAGTGTGCTGGTAAATAGACACAATAAAAAACACACAAACACACACACACAAATTTCAAGCTTTCGCAACCCACGGTTGCTTCGTCAGGAAAGAGGGAAGAAGAGGGATAGACGAAAGGATGTGGATTTTAAGGGAGATTGTAAGGAGTCATTCCAATCCCGGGAGCGGAAAGACTTACCTTAGGGGGAAAAAGGGACAAGTATACACTTGCACACACTCCCATATTCATCCGCACATATACAGACACAAGTAGACATATGTAAAGGCAAAGAGTTTGGGCGGAGATGTCAGTCGAGGTGGAAGTACAGAGGCAAATATGTTGTTGAGTGACAAGTGATGTAGAAGGGGTGGCAACTTGAAATTAGCGGAGGTTAAGGCCTGGTGGGTAATGGGAAGAGAGGATATATTGAAGGGCAAGTTCCCATCTCAGGAATTCTGATAGGTTTGTGTCAGTGGGAAGTATCCAGATAACCCGGACGGTGTAACACTGTGCCAAGATGTTCTGGCCGTGTACCAAGGCATGTTTAGCCACAGGGTGATCCTCATTACCAACAAACACTGTCTGCCTGTGTCCATTCATGCGAATGGACAGTTTGTTGCTGGTCATTCCCACATAGAAGGCTTCACAGTGTAGGCAGGTCAGATGGTAAATCACGTGGGTGCTTTCACACATGGCTCTGCCTTTAATCGTGTACACCTTCCGGGTTACAGGACTGGAGTAGGTGATGGTGGGAGGGTGCATGGGACAGGTTTTACACCGGGGGCGGTTACAAGGGTAGGAGTCAGAGGGTAGGGAAGGTGGTTTGGGGATTTCATACGGATCAACCAAGAGGTTACGAAGGTTAGGTGGACGGAAGAAAGATACTCTTGGTGGAGTGGGGAGGATTTCGTGAAGGATGGATCTCATTTCAGGGCAGGTTTGAGGAAGTCGTATCCCTGCTGGAGAACCACATTCAGAGTCTGATCCAGTCCCGGAAAGTATCCTGTCACAAGTGGGGCACTTTTGTGGTTCTTCTGTGGGGGATTCTGTGTTTGAGGGGATGAGGAAGTGGCTCTGGTTATTTGCTTCTGTACCAGGTTGGGAGGGTAGTTGCGGGATGCGAAAGCTGTTGTCAGGTTGTTGGTGTAATGGTTCAGGGATTCCGGACTGGAGCAGATTCGTTTGCCACGAAGACCTAAGCTGTAGGGAAGGGACCGTTTGATGTGGAATGGGTGGTAGCTGTCATAATGGAGGTACTGTTGCTTGTTGGTGGGTTTGATGTGGACGGACGTGTGAAGCTGGCCATTGGACACGTGGAGGTCAACATCGAGGAAAGTGGCATGGGATTTGGAGTAGGACCAGGTGAATCTGATGGAACCAAAGGAGTTGAGGTTGGAGAGGAAATTCTGGAGTTCTTCTTCACTGTGAGTCCCATTCCTGATGTCCAGGCGGAGCTTCAAGGAATCCTCAGAACCTTAGGCCCCCTGCAAAACCTTTCACCTGACTCCATCAACCTCCTGACACCACCGACCCCCTGCACCCCTACGTGTTACCTTCTTCCTAAAATCCACAAATCCAATCATCCCGGCCGCCCCATTGTAGCTGGTTACCAAGCCCCCACAGAACGTATCTCTGCCTACGTAGATCAACACCTTCAACCCATTACATGCAGTCTCCCATCCTTTCTCGAACGCCTGGAATCCTTACCCAATGTGTTACCCCTGGAAACCATCCTTGTAACCATTGATGCCACTTCCTTATACACAAATATTCCGCACGTCCAGGGCCTCGCTGCGATGGAGCATTTCCTTTCACGCCGATCACCTGCCACCCTACCTAAAACCTCTTTCCACAGTGAAGAAGAACTCCAGAATTTCCTCTCCAACCTCAACTCCTTTGGTTCCATCAGACTCACCTGGTGCTACTCCAAATCCCATGCCACTTTCCTCGATGTTGACCTCCACGTGTCCAATGGCCAGCTTCACACGTCCGTCCACATCAAACCCACCAACAAGCAACAGTACCTCCATTATGACAGCTACCACCCATTCCACATCAAACGGTCCCTTCCCTACAGCTTAGGTCTTCGTGGCAAACGAATCTGCTCCAGTCCGGAATCCCTGAACCATTACACCAACAACCTGACAACAGCTTTCGCATCCCGCAACTACCCTCCCAACCTGGTACAGAAGCAAATAACCAGAGCCACTTCCTCATCCCCTCAAACACAGAATCCCCCACAGAAGAACCACAAAAGTGCCCCACTTGTGACAGGATACTTTCCGGGACTGGATCAGACTCTGAATGTGGTTCTCCAGCAGGGATACGACTTCCTCAAACCTGCCCTGAAATGAGATCCATCCTTCACGAAATCCTCCCCACTCCACCAAGAGTATCTTTCTTCCGTCCACCTAACCTTCGTAACCTCTTGGTTGATCCGTATGAAATCCCCAAACCACCTTCCCTACCCTCTGACTCCTACCCTTGTAACCGCCCCCGGTGTAAAACCTGTCCCATGCACCCTCCCACCATCACCTACTCCAGTCCTGTAACCCGGAAGGTGTACACGATTAAAGGCAGAGCCATGTGTGAAAGCACCCACGTGATTTACCATCTGACCTGCCTACACTGTGAAGCCTTCTATGTGGGAATGACCAGCAACAAACTGTCCATTCGCATGAATGGACACAGGCAGACAGTGTTTGTTGGTAATGAGGATCACCCTGTGGCTAAACATGCCTTGGTACACGGCCAGAACATCTTGGCACAGTGTTACACCGTCCGGGTTATCTGGATACTTCCCACTGACACAAACCTATCAGAATTCCTGAGATGGGAACTTGCCCTTCAATATATCCTCTCTTCCCATTACCCACCAGGCCTTAACCTCCGCTAATTTCAAGTTGCCACCCCTTCTACATCACTTGTCACTCAACAACATATTTGCCTCTGTACTTCCACCTCGACTGACATCTCCGCCCAAACTCTTTGCCTTTACATATGTCTACTTGTGTCTGTATATGTGCGGATGAATATGGGAGTGTGTGCAAGTGTATACTTGTCCCTTTTTCCCCCTAAGGTAAGTCTTTCCGCTCCCGGGATTGGAATGACTCCTTACCCTCTCCTTTAAAACCCACTTCCTTTCGTCTTTCCCTCTCCTTCCCTCTTTCCTGATGAGGCAACAGTTTGTTGCGAAAGCTTGAATTTTGTGTGTATGTGTGTGTCTGTTTGTGTTTCTATCGACCTGCCAGCACTTTCGTATGGTAAGTCATATCATCTTTGTTTTTAAATATATTTCTCCCGCGTGGAATGTTTCCCTCTATTATATTGATATATTTGTGTGTGTGTGTGTGTGTGTATTTTATTCTAGCTCAAAAAAAGACTCTGAAAGCTAGCAAATTTCCTTTCTTGTTGTGTGTGCCTGTTGATGACTTAAAACTACTGCTTTGGAGTGAATCTGAATAGCTTGTAAGGATGTTGCAGGGTAGGTTGTGCTGAGAAATAACTGTTAACAAAAAAATTCAATATGTTGCATCGTTTCTAAGTTGATTAGCATTGAAGATAGCCAATGAGGCCATTGTGCACGTAGATTCAAGTAGCCTGCCAAGATGGCTTCACCCAGTGTGTTCTTCATTTTGTTTCTTAAAACCAAACGAGAGAGTGTTACAAAATTTGGATGTGGTATGGCAGTAAGGATCGAACCAAATTCAAAGGCTGAGCATCTCGTGCACTGTCATCTATACTGTGAGAACAATTGAAACTAATTGTATCTGGCAGGCCACTTTAATTTGTACACACAATGGTGTGATTGGCTAACTTCAATGCTAATTAACTTGGAAATGGCACAACATATTGAATTTTTTTCTTAACAATTATTTCTTAGTGCAACCTACCTTAGAACAGCCTTTCCATCTTTACAGACCATTTCTGACCACTCCATATATATTTGTCTGTGTTAATCTCAGCTATATGAATGGAAAATCATTTCAAGTTGAAAAACAGTCTGAGTTGATAAGTTATTTTAATTTCAGTAATGTGTTTGGCACTTTTGTGGCATCGTCAGATTATCTACAAAACAATAAAACATTCATTAAGAACAAATGTAGGGAGGGGCATATTCCTGTCTTGTACAATTACGCATGTAAATAACTAAAACATATATTAAAACTTATGCAGAAGTAACTGGATATAAAACCCATCTGTCATAGAGTAATAAATGATCAGATATGGACCTAATGAAATAAAGAAATTACAACAATGAACCAACTTATATATGAAAGATATGGGAAAACTTCAAAAAAGTTTCAAGAAACTATGTTTCTTAATCACACCAGCAGTCGCCACCATAGCAACACCACATGGAACCACACTTACAGAAGTGTAAATGCAGTATTATCTGTGCATGGCACAGTAGATCCATTTAATGCTCATGCACATATGACTGTGACGGGCTAGAAAGCACACACTGCTCCAGTCTGGACAAAGGTAACCGAATATTGTGCTAAACTAGTCATAAAGTGTGTTCATGAATATAAAACAATGTAAAATGAATGGGTTAGAATGAGTATGTGTAAAATGATAGGTCATACAAATTACATAGAACCAAATATGCCTATATATTAGGATGCCCACAAATGAGCAAAAAAAGTGATATGATACGAGAGGTACAATACATAGTGAGTCCAGTATGTCGTAAAAGCCCAGTAATGCCCAGATAATATTCTGAATGATCAATTGATTAGTAACAATAAGGTGTATCACAATTCAGTGTAACCAACTTTTACAATCTTAATGCAATGACACTTTCTGGTTTCTGTTTTAGGTCATCTCACAGAACAGGATTATTTTAATATTACCATTTTGGTCTGAGAGAAGTTGGGGGAGGATTGTTATGGGTTTTTAAGGGATTTATTTTGTTGTATGTGACATATTTTCTTTTTTATATTTTTGTATTTCTTGACTTTAAGTGTCTGAGGATAGGTCTTGCTTTTTGTGATTCCTGATTCTGGTGTCCTCATGTTTGGATTTGTTGGTCATTGGATGCATGCACTGAACATGCAATTTAAATTTTAGCCAATTTGCTACACGTTATTGGGCCTTGACAACATACTTGACTTACTACGTACCATGCTACCATCACTTTACCTTTTTTCCCCCCTCTCTCATGTATGGGCATCTTAATATATATATGTAAAAACAAAGATGAGGTGACTTACCGAACGAAAGTGCTGGCAGGTCGATAGACACACAAACAAACACAAACATACACACAAAATTCAAGCTTTCGCAACAAACTGTTGCCTCATCAGGTAAGAGGGAAGGAGAGGGGAAGACGAAAGGAAGTGGGTTTTAAGGGAGAGGGTAAGGAGTCATTCCAATCCCGGTAGCGGAAAGACTTACCTTAGGGGGAAAAAAAGGACAGGTATACACTCGCACACACGCACATATCCATCCACACATACAGACACAAGCAGACGTATGTCTGCTTGTGTCTGTATGTGTGGATGGATATGTGCGTGTGTGCGAGTGTATACCTGTCCTTTTTTTCCCCCTAAGGTAAGTCTTTCCGCTACCGGGATTGGAATGACTCCTTACCCTCTCCCTTAAAACCCACTTCCTTTCGTCTTCCCCTCTCCTTCCCTCTTTCCTGATGAGGCAACAGTTTGTTGCGAAAGCTTGAATTTTGTGTGTATGTTTGTGTTTGTTTGTGTGTCTATCGACCTGCCAGCACTTTCGTTCGGTAAGTCACCTCATCTTTGTTTTTATATATAATTTTTCCCACGTGGAATGTTTCCTTCTATTATATTAATATATATATGGTTTTACGTAATTTGTATGACTTCTTACGTTTGCACATCTGCATAGTTTTCCACACTATCTCATAACCTTTTGCCACACTAGCACAGTGTGTGCTTTCTAGTCTGTCGCAGGCATATATTCATGGGCACTAAATGGACCTATTGTGCCATACACACCAATACTGCATTTATACATTTGTAAGCATGGTCCTGTGCTGTGCTGCCACAACAGTGTCTGCTAGCATGCTTAAGGTAATACACTCCTGGAAATGGAAAAAAGAACACATTGACACCGGTGTGTCAGACCCACCATACTTGCTCCGGACACTGCGAGAGGGCTGTACAAGCAATGATCACACGCATGGCACAGCGGACACACCAGGAACCACGGTGTTGGCCGTCGAATGGTGCTAGCTGCGTAGCATTTGTGCACCGCCGCCGTCAGTGTCAGCCAGTTTGCCGTGGCATACGGAGCTCCATCGCAGTCTTTAACACTGGTAGCATGCCACGACAGTGTGGACGTGAACCGTATGTGCAGTTGACGGACTTTGAGCGAGGGCGTATAGTGGGCATGCGGGAGGCCGGGTGGACGTACCGCCGAATTGCTCAACACGTGGGGCATGAGGTCTCCACAGTACATCGATGTTGTCGCCAGTGGTCGGCGGAAGGTGCACGTGCCCGTCGACCTGGGACCGGACCGCAGCGACGCACGGATGCACGCCAAGACCGTAGGATCCTACGCAGTGCCGTAGGGGACCGCACCGCCACTTCCCAGCAAATTAGGGACACTGTTGCTCCTGGGGTATCGGCGAGGACCATTCGCAACCGTCTCCATGAAGCTGGGCTACGGTCCCGCACACCGTTAGGCCGTCTTCCGCTCATGCCCCAATATCGTGCAGCCCGCCTCCAGTGGTGTCGCGACAGGCGTGAATGGAGGGACGAATGGAGATGTGTCATCTTCAGCGATGAGAGTCGCTTCTGCCTTGGTGCCAATGATGGTCGTATGCGTAATTGGCGCCGTGCAGGTGAGTGCCACAATCAGGACTGCATATGACCGAGGCACACAGGGCCAACACCCGGCATCATGGTGTGGGGAGCGATCTCCTACACTGGCCGTACACCACTGGTGATCGTCGAGGGGACCCTGAATAGTGCACGGTACATCCAAACCGTCATCGAACCCATCATTCTACCATTCCTAGACCGGCAAGGGAACTTGCTGTTCCAACAGGACAATGCACGTCTGCATGTATCCCGTGCCACCCAACGTGCTCTAGAAGGTGTAAGTCAACTACCCTGGCCAGCAAGATCTCTGGATCTGTCCTCCATTGAGCATGTTTGGGACTGGATGAAGCGTCGTCTCACGCGGTCTGCACGTCCAGCACGAACGCTGGTCCAACTGAGGCACCAGGTGGAAATGGCATGGCAAGCCCTTCCACAGGACTACATTCAGCATCTCTACGATCGTCTCCATGGGAGAATAGCAGCCTGCATTGCTGCGAAAGGTGGATATACACTGTACTAGTGCCGACATTGTGCATGCTCTGTTGCCTGTGTCTATGTGCCTGTGGTTCTGTCAGTGTGATCATGTGATGTATCTGACCCCAGGAATGTGTCAATAAAGTTTCCCCTTCCTGGGACAATGAATTCACGGTGTTCTTATTTCAATTTCCAGGAGTGTATATAATTTTTTCAAACTTTTTTGGAATTTTCCCATCTCTTTCATACATAGTGTGGTTTATGGTTGTAATTTCTTTCTTTTAATTAGGCCTTTGAGACTCTATGTTGCATGGTTTTATATCCAGTTACTTCTTTGTAAGTTTAAATATATGTTTTAGTTATTTATTTGCATAATCGTGCACGATAGAACCATGCCCCTCCCTCTATTTGTTCTTAAAAGATTGTTTTCTTGTTTTGTAGACAATCTGATGGTGTCCCAAAAGATAAAACGTGTTATTGAAATTAAAATAACTTTGCAACCTAAACTGTTTTTCAATTTGAAGTAATCGAAATCAGTAGCTGTACCAGCCAGCCAGAATGGAATGGAATGGAATAAATGTTGCATGAAAAATCATTGCTGACAAAGTTAATATCATCCCTCAGAGATTGTAAATTAATATGATACTGGATATTACTGATTTGAATACATAAAACAGTGTGAATAAATGTAATCAGTCACCATAAAGTTGAGGCATTGAGCAGTCAACAGGCAAATAAAGGAGACAGAAATTATGTAAGTGTGTAGCCTTTTGTGGACATTGTCATTGATGGTAAAATCTTCTGAGTCATTGGGTCACATCATATTCTTCCTTAAATTTCTTGAATGCTCAAAATTTAGATCCTTCGTCAGGATTCCAGCAGTTTCCCTGGATGACTGAGCACTGCTGAAAGACAGTGTCATGTTCACGTGTAAAAGGATACTTTCCTGTATTTTTCCAGATATTTGGAGTTGCTTGGTAAAACTCTTCAGGCTGTCATTGGTGGGTTATTTTTGTTTGGTAAATACTGAAAGTAGACATTGAAACAGAGAGAGAATCCAATATATTATTGTTGTTGTGCCAGTTTGGTTGTTTTCTAATAGGTGGTTTTGTTATCCACTCTCTGTGGCTGGATGTTTATTTCAATGATAGTGAGTATCATGAAGATAGAAACCAGAGGCTGCCATCTCTAATCTACATTTCTATATATAGAAGGAAAGCCCACACAGCAATTGAAATATCGAAGAATGTGTGCAGTTGCAATACAGCCTGCTTGCACCATGTTTTCATTCTCTAAACATGTTGAGACTGTGGACCCGCACAAAAATTGCAATAGAGATGATGGCTACAGGCTTCTGTCTTTGTGACTACTAGCTGCTGAGGAAGTAAACACCCAGCCATGGTGATCATCGGTATCATCCATCTACATGTCCCCTGATACAGTTACTAAATTCATATTATGAGATCATCACCAAAAACAAAGATATTTGTTGCATGGTCTTTTCTCTTTACTGTTTTTACTGCTTCATCCATTTATTGATGAACAAAAATAAGTTAAGGTCAGGTAAGATAACGTTCTGTATTCTGGCCCTAGACAGGCCCATTTGGCCTATCTGACCACCATGTCATCCTCTGTCAATGGCACCATCAGATATGGTATAGAGAGGCATGTGCTCAGCACACCATTCTCCTGGTTGTTTTTGGGTTTCTTGACCCTGGAGACACTACGAGTTGGTCAAGTGTCTCCTTACTTGGCATCACAAGGCTGAGTGCACCTATACCAATCACCCAACCAAGGAAAAATCCCTGGCCAACCATGATTGAAACTCATGTTCCCCCACTTGGCAGTGAGCCATACTGACCCCTCAGCTACAGAGGTGGACATTGAAGAGAAATAGTGACAAGCAGCTTCAGAGAAATAGTGACAAACAATTTCCTTGTTGGACTCCAGTTTCAATTTTAAATAATTTTGATCTTCTTCTCTGGATCAGAATACGATCACTCACTCCTGCCACTTCTTTGCATCTCAAACATTCACATAGGTGTTTGTGTAGTACATGGTCATACACATTCTCAAAATCTTTAGGGCTACTTTCATGAATACGTGAAGTATGTTATATTAATTTTACCAAGGAAAAAAATGAAGAGCACCTGAATTTCACATTGAGCACCCTTCCAAAAACTAGTAATAACCACTAAGATTAAAGTTTAATTAATCTCTGCTATGATAAAATCTTCTCAGGTAATCAGAAGAGCAGTAGTGTTGTTTTGTTGCTAGGTTTCAATGAGTTTCATACTAACCATCTCCAGGAAAAATGTCAGGACCCCATGTTCTGCATATCTATATAGCCACTGGACCACTGGCCACTTCTGTTCGAGGGTCAGTCATGCACCTCTGGAAGAGGGTGTTACACTGGTGGTAGGAGAATGCAGTGTGGCTGTCGGTGAATGCAGCGTATCCCTGGTGTAGGCATAAAGTCCCAGTGTCTGCCCATTCTGAGTATGTGCACTGTCACCTTCAGAGCAGAGCATTCCTGCTTCATTCTCCCATTTGTGGCATCCCAAACTGCTGTGAGTTTAAATCCGCTATCCCATTTTATTAGATTGTTGTGCAATCATATTTCTACCCTCTCTTTGACAAGTGAGTCCCAGAACCCATTGACACTGCATAATTTCTTCATTTGTTCAAAACTGACAGTGTGGTCCTCACTGATGCTTTACTCTGCCACTGTGGACTTGTCCATCTTCCCTAGTCAAATGTTTCTGATGTGTCCCACAGGGAGATGCAGCGCTGTGTCTGTCCAATATACTGCATCCCACATTCACACTCAATACTGTAAACACCCGGCATCTGCAGTCCTAGCTGGACTTTGGTTTAGCCGAACATGTCCTTAATTTTCTAGGTTTCTTGGAAAAAGGCCTCTATTTGGTTCTTCTCCATTATTCTCATGACCTTCCAACTGTCAGTAGCCCCATGTACACCAGGAGCACCACGGGTTTGGCTTCTTATTCTTGGGGTTTGTCCTCCCTCCTCTTATGAGTCTAGAAGGTGCATATTATTTGCATCTCATTGCATTGTAACAATTTTTGTGGAACATTTCCTACAGATGCTATAAGTCATCCAGCAAGCTCTTCCTGTTGCAGATGGACCTGGCTGTATGTACTAAGATGGTTAGTACCAAGTTGGGTTGCACTGGATGGTGAGCATAAGGTATAGATCCATATGCATCTTCTTCCTTCTAGACTGAATGTCCCAACGTGCCGTCCATATTTCTCTTGATCAAAATGTCCAAGAAGGCTAGGCTTCTGTTCTCTTCTACCTCTGTGGTAACCTGTATGCTGTTGTGTATGCCATTGAGATGATGGATGAACTCCTGTAGGTATTCTCTCCCATGTGGCCACATCACAAAGATGTATTTGTAGAATGCCTTTGGTTTTACGTGGGCTGCCAGATGTTGCAGTAAAGTGACAATCTTCTGACTTCAGCAGCACTGTCACATTGCCATTATCCACTGCTGGGACCACTATATGCTTATCATCTCATGGGGCCAGTAGTGCCCTGTGTTCTATTGCTGAAATGTTCTTCTTCGGCATTACTGCCTTCTCAAGGACCCTGCATGTCTCCCTTCTCACTTCTTGAGCAGCCTCTGAAGCGTGTCTACTTATGGCTTCCTCCATGCTGCTGATAATGCCACCTTTTGGTAACATTCTTTGATCTGGAGCAAACTTTAGGCCTTTCGACAGCATGGAAAATTTTGGTCCATTCAGTTCTCTCTGAGTCAAGTAGATGATGGTCTTAGCATTGAGACCCTGGAAGATGATCAGCTTTGTTGTCATGTCACTTTTCACCCAGGTGCCAGTGGAAGTATCCTTAGCTCTACTTGAGGAACACTTTGATGAGGACACAGTCAAACTCTTTCAACATGTACTAACCACCATCTGTTACAAATGTGGTGGGGTTGCCATTGGTTCCCCCTTAGCTCCAGGTATTTTTAATCTATATATGGAACACTTCAAAGAAGTAGCACTTAATAATACCTGCCTAAAACCAAAGGCATTCTACATGTACACCTTTGTCGTGTGACCACATGGGAGAGAAAAACTACAAGATTCCCTCCATCACCTCAGTAACATACACAACTGCATCAAGTTCACCATGGAGAAGAAAGAGAACAGAAGCTTACCCTTCTTGGACATTTTGATCAAGAGAAATCTGGACGGCATATTAGAACACTCAGTCTACAGCAAGAAGATGCATATGGACCTCAGAGTTGCCATTTTCCACATGGAGAAATTAAGCACATGCTTGACTCAACCAAAGACCAGCAAGGCTCATAGACAAGGGGTGAACACAGTATTGACAGCAAATATCAGATGAAATGTATCAGAAAGACTGTATCTCATTGCACCATACAGAACAAAAAAGAAATGTTTGACTAGGGCAGTCAGACAAGTCTGCAGTGGTAGAGCATGGCATTAATAAGGAACACACCTTCAGTATTCAACAAATGAAGAAGATATGCACCACTAATGGGTTATGTGAGTTAACAGTCAAATAGGTGGTTGAAACATGTCTGCACAACAAGATAATGATGGTGGATAGTGGATTTCAACTCACAACGGACACCTTTGACCTCAAATGCTTGGAACTCGAGTTGCGTGAATGGTATATTTGCTGTACAAATGTGTCTCTTGGAGTGTTCACATGTGAGTTACTGTGTAAATTGTGTACAGTGATATAATGAAGAGAATTAATCCAATGAGTGTGGTCCAGATATTAGGGACAAGATTGCGATTTGCTGAATATGGGAATGAAAGCAGGTTGAAGAATAGTGAGCTCATGGATACACAGGGTGATTCAAAAAGAATACCACAACTTTAGGAATTTAAAACTCTGCAACGACAAAAGGCAGAGCTAAGTACTATCTGTTGGCAAATTAAGGGAGCTATAAAGTTTCATTTAGTTGTACATTTGTTCGCTTGAGGCGCTGTTGACTAGGCGTCAGCATCAGTTGATACTAAGATGGCAACCGCTCAACAGAAAGCTTTTTGTGTTATTGAGTACGGCAGAAGTGAATCGACGACAGTTGTTCAGCGTGCATTTCGAACGAAGTATGGTGTTAAACCTCCTGATAGGTGGTGTATTAAACATTGGTATAAACAGTTTACAGAGAATGGGTGTTTGTGCAAAGGGAAAAGTTCTGGACGGCCGCCAGGCAACCCGTGACAGAGCACTTCATCACTTGCCTCCAAGAAGCCCTGATCTTACCCCCTGCGATTTTTTCTTATGGGGGTATGTTAAGGATATGGTGTTTCGGCCACCTCTCCCAGCCACCATTGATGATTTGAAACGAGAAATAACAGCAGCTATCCAAACTGTTACGCCTGATATGCTACAGAGAGTGTGGAACGAGTTGGAGTATCTGGTTGATATTGCTCGAGTGTCTGGAGGGGGCCATATTGAACATCTCTGAACTTGTTTTTGAGTGAAAAAAAACCTTTTTAAATACTCTTTGTAATGATGTATAACAGAAGGTTATATTATGTTTCTTTCATTAAATACACATTTTAAAAGTTGTGGTATTCTTTTTGAATCACCCTGTATTATATAACATAATAATTCAGAAATGTAAGGGGGATGAGACAGAAATACATGATGTTACACTTGACAGATACACTGAGTTTGAAGGGCAGGAAAAACCTGGACCTAAAGATGGCTGTTCAAGCAGTAAATGACACTCATCTCCAGAGCAATAGGAACAGTCCTGTCAAAATGAGTATGAACTGTCTTCACTCAAACAGTTGAGACCCAGTGTATTATAAGATATTGATGACTATTACAGTTGTGGCTTCAATTCCTGCAGCAAACTAATAAGGTACTAAAAGTGTATTAAAAGTAAATCAAATTGCATTAATTTTAAATTATATGTCTAGCAAAAGGTGAGCAGGAGCTCATTTCAAATAACACAGACTGATGCAATTACAAACTATAAAAGAGCATGTAATATCGAAATTTGATAGAGCAAGGTCATATAGATCTACCATTCGCTAATGGCATATGCAAATGTGGTCACTAGAAGCACCTAAATTGATTGGCTTGGACAATTTCAAAGGTTCCGTTCCTTTTACTGACAATCTTAAGGCTGAATATGGCATCTCTGCCAGGCCTAATACTACATTTGTCACATGTAAGGACATGGAAGATGATAATAGTATATGTCAGAAGGCACAATAGTCTGTGGAGTAAGTGAACATTTTTATGACAGAGTAGGATGTGGAGAAGGGAAGTGTTTGGAACAATGACCAGAGTCAGTTCCAGTATGAAATGTCTTCATCATCAACACTGCCTCACAGAGGAGAGACAACTACAGCTATTGTGTTGCAGTCTGTACATCTGTAGATCTACCCACTCCATCTTCAGGCCACGAGTGGCCTACCGGGACCATCCGACTGCCATGTCATCCTCATTGGAGGATGTGGATAGGAGGGGCGTGGGGTCAGCACACCACTCTCCCGGTCGTTATGATGGTATTCTTGACCGAAGCCGCTACTATTCGGTCAAGTAGCTCCTCAATTGGCATCATGAGGCTGAGTGCACCCCGAAAAATGGCAACAGTGAATGGCGGCCTGGATGGTAACCCATCCAAGTGCCGACCATGCCCGACAGCCCTTAACTTAGGTGATCTCACAGGAACCGGTGTTCCACTGCGGCAAGGCCACTGCCCACAGATACACAATTAATGTGGCTTTACCAATGACAAACAGGCTAGCAGACAAGTTGTACATATGTTTTCAAGAGGCGCAAGGCACTTTCCACTCAAATATTTCAAAGAAACTCGAAATATCCTGCCCATGAAACATTCATGTGAAGGCAAGTAAAAGTGGAAAAATGACTAAAGAACACATGAACTGTTTTCTAATTTGAGTCCTTGACAAACATGTAACAAGTGAAAAAGAGCCTATTGCTGTGTGATTTCTGGTCAGGTCATACAAGTTTTTCAAACAAAGACCTTATGCTGAAGAGATTGCCACCAAAAACAAAAAAAATATTCCCAGTCCTATAATGTTTACTTCTCACCAAAAACAAAAAAAATATTCCCAGTCCTATAATGTTTACTTCTTTCAGCAGTATAATCTATATATCAGAAGGACTGCTGATTTTATAAGACTACAATGTGCCAAACCACAAGTGGAGATACATGATCATTATTTCACCATCAAACTTCACTCTGTGATTTACAATCAATTTTCTGCACCAAAGTGTATGCCTATGTTGCAACATGCTTGGTGAAAGACAGGTTGACATACCTATACCATCATTTGAAAATGTAATTAATGTGGCTGTTGATACTGGATTGCCTGAACGTGGAAGTGATTTTGAATGTTAAAACGTGGCTTTAGGGAGGTGTACACATTGCTTTCTTACACTTTGTTTTAATCACTTCATCAAGATCCCACATCTGTATTATGAGGACTAATGTAAGCACTATCAGGTGTGTAGGATAAGTGTGTTTTGCACTATCAAATTACTTTAAGCACTGGGTTTTTGGCACTGTTGACAGAAAATGTAATGATACACTGATGTTATTGAATTATGTATAATTTCCCTCCTATGGTATTGGCATCTTGTTACTTTGTTTCTCTCTATTAAAATGACACTTATGGCAGAATGCAACGTTTTATGTGGAAATGGCTCAGACCATTGTACTTTTTATTTTTTTATGATAGAGTGTTATTTACTGTGGTTTCATGCCATTCCAAGCATTCATCTTCAAATGTGTTCCTTGACAGTATAGTGTGGTATTCCACAACTGCAAAAATAATACAGCAGAGCTCCACCATGAAGGTGATGTCCACGAACAGAATGGACAGGCACCAGGAGCCAATGCCTGTGCCAGGGCCATGCAGTATTCCCCTCCCCCACCACCAATACAGTACTCATTTCCAGAGGCACATCACTGGCCCACCTGCAGAGGTGATCACTGGTCCAGTGGCTACATAGACATGCAGAACATGGCATCCCTACACCTCGCCTGAAGGTGCTGGTTGTGAAACTAACTGAAACATTGTGACAAGGTTATGCCACCACTCAGCTTATTACCCAAGAAGATTTTATCATTGGAATACACTGAGAAAGCCTGCAGTCTACATCTACATCATTACTCCACAAGCCACCTGATGGTCAGTGGTGGAGTATACCTTGGCTACCACTAAATGGTCCCCCCTTCCTTGCTTCACTTGTGAGCAGCATGTGGGAAGATTGATTGTCGATAAGCTTCTGTATTACTTTTAATCTCTCAGATTTTCTTATAATGGTCATTTCGTGAGATGTTTGTGGGAGGGAGTAATATGTTGTCCAACTCTTCCCGGAAAGTGTTCTCTAGAAATTTCAATAGTAAATCACTCTGTGACATGCAATGCCTCTCTTCTATCATCTTCCACTGGAGTTTGTTGAGCATCTCTGTAACACTCTTGCATCAACAAAATGTTCCCTTGACAAAACACACTGCTCCTCATTGAATCTTCTCTATCTCTTCTATCAGTCATAACTGGTAAATGTCCCATATTGATGACCAATATTAAAGAACAAATGCCTTGTAAGCCAGTTCTTTCATGGATGAGTAATATTTCCAGAAGATTTTTCCTACAGATCTAAGTCCAGCATCTGTTTTCCCTGCTATTTGTTTTATGTGGTCATTCCACTTAAAGTCAATCTTCTAAATATTTTATGGTAGATACTGTTTCCAGAAACTTATCATCAATAATGCAGTTGTACAGTAGTGGATTTCTTTTCCTATGTGTGTGCAGTATGTTACATAACCTCTGCTCTGTATTTTTTAACCCAGATGTGTTAGATCCTCAGGGTCATGTGGAATTATTTTTAAGGTATTTGAAAGAGAATAAGAAGGGGGGGGGGGGGGGGGGGGAAGAGGGATGGAGGTTGAAGTTGGAAGTGAGTCATGCGATATCCCTAGACTGGCAAGTCAAAAGAGGGCTCTTCATGAAAGGTAGGTGTTCAGATATGAAACCTGCTCTGTCACACATCTTAAACTTATTGCAAATGGTTTGCACTGGCCTGAATATGAATTAAATATATTACTATTACAGCTTTCATATGAAATGCCTCGTATCTATCTCTCATGAGCATGTTTTGAATGAAATATTCAATCCATAACTTTACGTCATCTATGTTCATTATAATGTAAACTCAGAATGCAATTAAACTTCATGAATCACAATAAATAACAAATAAGTTGTACTTACTGTACCATATAAATACAGTAATATGATTGATAGAGCCATTCAGGAATGAACATAATACTGAAATTTTTGAACTGGAGATCCATTTGTTGAAAAAAATATGAATAAGTAGGAAAGGAAAATGTACAAATAGCTGACAAATGTAACAGGGCAAGGGATAAGATACTCACAACAATGGCACTAAAGAAAGTATACTGAATACATTTTATGATTCAATATAAGGCAGTAAAGGTCTGACGGTTATTGTAGACATAAACTCTGATGGGATTAAGAGAAGAAATTAATTTCTGATCAGTACTTATAAGCAGCTGAAATAGTTTGCAAACTGGAGACAATATACTTACAGTTTTTAAACAATATCAATTTACTGCAACAATTGTACAGAACTGACTGAAAATGTCTTGGAAATACCATTTAAACAGAGAGCTGGAGATCATTATAGCAACATTAAGCAATGATTATTCATCACATGAATTTCATTTTGTTTTCTCTGCCGTATTTTTAAAATGAAGCCTATAATTGACTTTTAAGATTTCTCTTTCTGCTATATCAAGGAAACCGTACCATTCTTTTCAATTATATGGTTTCATTTTTAGAAATATGAAGTATGGTATACAATTTGCCATGGAAATTGCATCTTTTCCTGAAAAGATATGGATCATCATTTTCTTTACTTTGGCACATATACATGTAGTTCTACAATTGTAGCAATGAACCAACAATATTGAGTCACATCTTCACAGTCTGTACTCACTATTTTCCAAAATAACTCTGAAAATGAAGACAAAAAACCTAATATTCGTAAAATAGGACACAATAAGTTTTTCTGTGATTCACTTACGTAATATATTTATTACCACTTGAGAAAATAACTAAATTTTTTCTTACACATACCATTTTTAAAATCAGATGAACCAAGGAATAAGATAGAATGTAAATTGTCTCTAAATATAAACCATACATAAATGTGTCATGGGAATAACTTAGACAATCCATTTATATGGCATGATGCAGGATAGTGCAAGGAAATGGCTGTTCAAAGATGATAAAACTTCTTTGTTTAAAGATTTCAGATAATTTAACTACACTATGTGATCAAAAGTAGCCAGACACCTGGCTGAAAATCACTTACAAATTTGTGGTGCTCAACATCGATAATCCTGGAATACAGTATCGTGTTGGCCCTCCCTTAGCATTGATGACAGCTTCCACTCTCACAGGCATATGTTCAATCACGTGCTGGAAGGTTTCTTGGGGAATGGCAGCCTATTCTTCAGGGAGTGCTGCTCTGAGGAGAAGTATTGACGTTGGTCGGTGAGTCCTGGCACGAAGTTGACATTCCAAAAGTCCCAAAGGTGTTCTATAGGATTCAGTCAGGACTCTGTGCAGGCCAGTCCATTACAGGGATGTTATTGTCTTGTAACCACACCGTCACAGTCTGTGTATTATGAACAGGTGTTTGATTGTCTTGAACCATCAGTGTAGGCCTGTGCTGTGTTAGTGCCATGCAAAACAACAAGGGGTGCAAGCCCCCTCCATGAAAAACACAACCACACCACAACACCACTGCCTCTGAATTTTACTGTTGGTACTACACACACTGGCAGATGACATTCACTGGGCATTCACCATACCCACACCCTGCCATCATATTGCCATATTGTGTACTGTGATTCATCACTCCACACATTTTTCCACTGTTCAGATTGTCTAATGTTTACACTCCTTACACCAAGTGAGGCGTCATTTGGCATTTACTGGGGTGATATGTGGCTTATGAGCAGCTGCTCGACCATGAAATCCAAGTTTTCTCACCTCCCACCTATCTGTCATAGTGCTTGCAGTGGTCCTTATGCAGTTCGGAATGCCTGTGCGATGGTCGGGATAGATGTCTGCCTATTACACATTACGACCCTCTTCAACTGTGGGTGGTCTCTGTCAGTCAACAGATGAGATCAGCCTGTACAGTTTTGTACTGTATGTGTCCCTTCATGTTTAGACTTCACTATCACATTGGAAACAGTGGACCTATGGATGTTTGGGAGTGTAGAAATCTTGTGTACACATGTATGACATAAGTGACACCCAATCACCTGACCACATTCGAAGTCCGTGAGTTCCCCAGAGCACCTTGCAGAAGGTGGCAGCACTATGCACCTAACATGAAAAATGTGTTTTTTTGGGGGGTGTCCGGATACTTTTGATCACATAGTGTATATCCTTCTTTCTGACCAGTCAGACCATGCCACTGAAAACTATACATGTACTGTATTACTTTCATACTACACATTATTTGCAGAAATAATGTTGAATCCAGTAAGACAGCAAAAAGATAAATATTACTAGACCAAAAATAATTATTGCCTTGTGAAACAATATTTATTGTCATTAATAGATGCATTTTTTCACTTGTAGGTATTTGAGGAGAGAATTGTAAAAAATCTTTTTTTCTAATATAGTCAAAAGATATACAATGAACTAGAGGTTATCAGAATTTTGTTTAAGACACAAAAATCTGTGTGTACAAAAAGCTGGTCTCATTATGATATTTTACAAAAAAATTTAATGTAACATATACAGAGAATATTTGTCACTTATTGGGCACCTCTTCATGCATGAAGCTACATTTAACAACACAGAAAGAAATAATTTCATGAGTGTGGAATTATAAAACCCACATTTCACCAGCAATTGCTGTATAATTTTTTAAAAGTATGATTGTCTTTTACATCTTATTGAAAGCATGACATGATTCATACTGATGTTGAAGCAAGGAACACTAACATTTGCCTTTCCTTTTATGTGCACAGATGACTTCAAGTTTGCCTCCTACTACGACAACTGGCAACCCTTTAAGCAGTGCTCTGAGTCGCATTAG
Organism: Schistocerca serialis cubense; assembly: GCF_023864345.2. Lineage (NCBI taxonomy): Eukaryota > Metazoa > Arthropoda > Insecta > Orthoptera > Acrididae > Schistocerca > Schistocerca serialis. Next base: position 622,400,171 of record NC_064640.1, on the reverse strand, counting down.
CACTGAATACCGGCTACAGTTTGCGTGGCCCCGTGGGGGTCGCACCAAGACAGACATTATGTCAACTGTTCCAGGCAATGCAGCTAGTGGTCCACCTAGAAAATCTCTCTCTATGGGTGCCATACGTTCTACTGGACCTGCACCTGTCCACAAGAAACGAAGTGCAGACTTTGATCGTGGTGATGAAGGTAAGTACACATTATTTGTTTGTTTATTATGAGTGGCACTGACAGTAAAACTGTGATTTACTTTTATGAATAACTTTAATATAATTGTTGAAAAATTTACTTTTATGAATAACTTTAATACAATTGTTGAAAAGTATGTCATTTTACAACTGGGAAACATATTTTAATCCCTCATGACTTACATATCTCATATTTATTCATTGCTACTGATTCCTGTAAATAATATTTTTTTTAAATTGTGTGTAAGTAATACTGCTGTACAATGATGCTGCTTTAGACATGCATGCATGCAGATAATTAGCAGCTATGGTATACATTACACACAGAAGTAACAAGGTTATGTACAATTATATCACAGAGCTGGGCATGTTCAAACACACTCATTATGCTATTTATTTTTCAGTTGATGCACAACGTAAGTTTGCCATGCATTTTATCCCTGAAGTCCGTTTGCAAACATAAGGGTGTCAGGAAAATGTGTGTGTGAGAGGAGGAAATTTCATGGCTTGGGGGAGGGGGGGCAGTTATACCCCACTCCCAGTATATACGTGTGTGTGTGTGTGTGTGTGTGTCCCACCCTTCTTCCTGCTTTTAATGTTTACATTTTAAGTTCTATTTTAACAGCATAACATTAGATATGATCTTTGGCCTGAGGCTTGTACATCCCATTTCTGTAAATTATTACGGCTCCTTCGTGTCAGTCAGTCCTGCATTATTATGATCCATACCTATTTTCCAATTTCTGCAGTTATCAGATTACTTTCTAGTACAAAAATCTGTTTATAGTTATTTTGTATAATTTCTCTATCCTAAAGCTATACTCATTTTTGTTTGAATCCTCAATATTTTTATTTTTTATATGAGTGATATGCAATGTCTAAACCTGTTGTTGGTCTGTAATTTCATGTTTCTTCTGCACTAACACCAATGTCTACTTGTTGCACTGCATATATGTTGGTACTGAACAAATTACATCTTAGTTGCATTACATTTTTCGGTAATTAGTTAGACCAGTGGTTATGTCTCTTGTGGTGTTACCTGTTTGGTGACACTATTTCAGTCACATCTACACTATCTGGACAAAAGTGTTTGGACACCCCTATGTAATCCAGAATTGGTCACTAGATGTCACAAGACGCAGATCCTCCAGTATAAAAGAAATGGGGAGTATTGTGTTGTCAATAGAGAATCACTAACAGTGGACTGGGTGGGGCAGGAGAACTCAGTGACTTGAACATGGACTAGTTATTGGATGTCACCTGAGTAAAAGATCCACTGGTGACATTTCAACCCTTCTAAAGCTGCCCAAGTTGACTCTTGCTGATGTGACTGTGAAGTGGAAATGTGAAGGAATAACCACAGCTAAACAAAGGTGAGGTAGGCCTCATGTGCTGATGGACAGAAGCCATCAAGCAATTGCAGAGAGTGGTAGTAAAAAATGACATGAAATCAACAGAAGGAATCAGTCATGACTTCCAAAGTGCTACCAGCAGTTCAGCTAGCATAATGACTGTGTGTAGGGAGTCAAAAAGTTCGGCATATAATTTCGGCATATAATTCCCAAGCAGCACCTCACACAACTCATTTACGTAGTCAGTGCTAAGCAGTGCTTGAGGTCCTGTTAAAAGTGACATTACTGAACAGTGAATGACTGGAAACAAGTGATTTGGAGTGATGAATCACCTTATACCCTGTGGAAATTTGATGGAAGCATTTGGGTTGGACCTGCCATCATATCTAGTGCCAACAATGAGGTGGTGTTATGGAATGGGGATGTTTTTTGTGGTTAGGCTATACTTCCCCTTTTGCACGTGTGAAAACACCAAATGTGGAAGGATTTGGAAACGTTGTACAGCATTATGTACTGCATACAGCAGAGTAACATCTCAGATGATGATTGTTTGTATCAGCATGTTAGTGTACCCTTTAATAAAACAACATCTGTGAGGGAATTATTTGAAGACAATAACATTCTTGAGATGGACTGGCATGCCCTGAGTCACATGCTGAACCCAATGGCATGCCTTTGGGATGAGTGAATGATGTTACCTTGCTCCAGGCACTCCAGACCCCAGCATATGACATCACTAACACAAAAACACTTAACGGCTTTTGTACTCAAACCAATGTCATATTTAATTACAAACTATGTAGGAAAGTTAATCCAACAGCAATAGAGAGTTTTTTAAGCCTTGTCAAGGAACAAGAGTGGCAGGATGTTTATAGTGCCGATAACATAGATCATAAATACAATGCTTTCCTTAACACATTTCTCATGCTCTTTGATAGTTGCTTTCCATTAGAACATTCTAAACAAAGTACTAGCAATAATGGGCAGCCCGGGTGGCTGACTAGTGGGATAAGGATATCATGTAGAACAAATCGGGAATTATATCAAAATGTTAGAAGTAGTCACAATCAAGCTACAGTAGCCCATTAGAAACAGTATTGTAAGGTGCTTAAAACTGATATTAGGAAGGCAAAGAGTATGTGGTATGCAAATAGAATAGCTAATTCACAGGATAAAATTAAAACCATATGGTCAGTTGTGAAGAAAGTGTGTAGTCAGCAGCACAAGGTCGACGATATAAAGTCAGTTCACAGTAAAAATATTTCTGTTACTGATAAATCAGATGTATGTACAGTATTTAACAATAATTATTTGAGCATTGCTGGTGAATTAAATAAAAATTTAGTTTCTACAGGAAATCATACAACTTTCTTGGCAAATGCCTTTCCGAGATTGATGTCTGAAATACACCTCTGTGATACAGACAAGAGAGAGACTGAGTCAATAATTAAATCACTGAAGACTAAGAACTCTCATGGTTATGATGGAGTGTCTAGCAGAATATTAAAGTACTGTGCTGCACATGTTAGCCCTTATTTAGCCATATTTGTAATTTTTCCTTTAGGAATGGTCAGTTTCCTGAGCGATTAAAGTGCTCAGTAGTAAAGCCACTTTACAAAAAGGGAGAAAGGTATAATGTAGATAATTTTAGACCTATTTCTATGCCAACAGAGTTTGCAAAAGTTATTGAAAATGTTATGTATGTAAGGATAATTGATCATTTTATATCACACAATTTGCTATGAAATGTACAGTTTGGCTTTAGAAGTCGTTTAACAACTGAAAATGCTATACATATTCTCTTTTCTCTGTGAGATACTGGATGGGTTAAACAAAAGGTTTCAAATGCTTGGCATATTTTATTTTATTTTATTTTTTTTTTTTTTTATTTAACTAAGGCATTTGATTGTGTTTATCACAAAATATTGCTCCAGAAGTTGGACCATTGTGGAATACGGGGAGTAGCTCACAATTGGTTCACCTCTTACTTTAGCAACAGGCAGCAAAACGTCATTATTCACAATATTGATAATGGCTGTGATGTGGGATCTGAGTGGGGTACTGAGTGGAGAGTGCCCCAGGGATCAGTGTTGGGGCCACTCCTCTTCCTTATTTATGTAAGTGATGTGCCCTCTAGTATTACGGGTAACTCTAAAATATTTCTGTTTACTGATGACACTAGCTTGGTAGTAAAGGATGTTGTGTGCAACAGGAGCTGGGTTTCAAATAGTGCAGTACATGACCTCAGTTCATGGCTTGCAGACAATAAACTAATGCTAAATCACAGTAAGACTCAGTTATTACAGTTTCTAACACACAATTAAACAAAACCTGACATTTTAATTTCACAGAATGGCCATATGATAAGTGAAACTGAACAGTTAAAATTTCTAGGTGTTCATATAGATAGTAAGCTGTTGTGGAAAGCCCACTTTCAGGATCTTGTTCAAAGACATAATACTGCCATTTTTACTATTTGAACGGTATCAGAAGTGAGTGATCGTTTGACATGAAAATTAGTCTACTTTGCTTATTTTCATTTGCTATTGCCGTATGGTATTATATTTTGGGGTAACTTTTCCCATTCTAAAAGGATATTTTTGGGTCAGAAGTAGGCGGTTCAGGCAATAAGTGGTGTGAGTTCACGAACCTCTTGTCGACCTCTGTTCACAAGTCTGGGTATTTTGACATTGGCCTCTCAATACGTATATTCCATTTTGTCATTTCTTGTTACCAATATTAGTTTATTCCCTAGAATAAGCAGCTTTCACTCGGTTAATACTCGGCAGAAATCAAACGTGCATTTGGATTGGACTTCCTTAACTCTTGTGCAGAAAGGTGTGCAGTATACTGCTGCATCCATTTTCAATAAGCTGCCACTTGAACTAAAAAATCTTAGCAGTAATCCATGCGCTTTCAAATCGAAACTGAAGAATTTCTTCATGGGTCACTCTTTCTATTCTGTCGAGGAATTCCTTGAAAAATTAAGCTGATAGCGTCTACTTAAACTTTTGGACTGACTTTTTTAAGATTTGTGAACATTTTTTTTATGTTATCATGTTTATGTTGTAATTTCATGTACTGACATGTTCCATGACCTTGTAGATTTGCTCCTCAATTTGGTCCTACGGAACTTGACAAGTAAATAAATAAACTACCCTTCTCAGTTTCAGCTCTTGAGCAAGAATGGGCTGCCATTCCTCCACATTCAGATACCTCTTTGAAAGTGTCCCCAGCAGAATTCAAATGGTCCACTAATCGGTGTCCAGATTCTTTTGAACAGATAGTGTATGTTAATCACTCTGTCTTCATTCATGATTTTTCTAGCCCTGCATTGGTACATGATGATTGTGAAATTTATGACATCATGAAAGTGAAGCACACCAGATAAAAATTTATTTAACTGCAGTAGATGTCACACTAATATTCTTTAACACCTCATCTAGCTATGATAATGGTGTCAGTTTTGCTCAAAAGACAGTCCACATCTTTCTTCAGGTATTCCATATCCAGCAAAAGCCTCTCATTGATGATTACATCTTATAGAGCAGTCCTGGCTAAGATTTGTGCTCCCAGAGTGTGCTCGCACTCTACGAGTGCAGCCGAGTCTGCTCAGCAGTCCGGCTTCCCCCACCATTGCACTGTTCCGAGCAGGTGTTGTGTGAGATGGCTATTTACTGAAGACTGTGTATGCAGGAAACTAAGGAGGATGTGTTTGATAAACAGTGTGACTTCTTCTAAAAGGCAAATATTGCAGCATACTTTTGTAAGGAGGATTTTATAAATAACGTTTATTTTCTACTTTTTATTTTTCTGTCAAAGCAGTAACTTTACTACTTAATTCAATAAGTACATTAGACATTGCTAATACAGTAAGCAGAGCTACAAAAGCTTTATATGTATGCATTTAACATTAAGTTGTGATATTTATAAATTTTTACACATTTCTAATTTAGATATGTAATACATGGTGTTACACAGATTAAAATCTGATAAACCTGAGAGCTGGTGGGACATTCTCAAATTTATATTATAAAAAATGTTAAACCAAACACTGAAATAACTTTAGCGAATGGTCTGTGCAGTCAAATATTTCATTCTTGGGTTAAGATCTTATAAGTCTTGTAAATTCCTGGACTGGAAAAACAGGTCGTTGTGCCAGGTGCTATGCTGTACATCAATCAGGTCCAGTCAGAGACAATGAGGAGATATATCAACAGCCAAAAGTGTGGACTGTTTGTCAAATAAATTTGAATCAGTCTTCAATGTGCAAAGTTTCAGAAACTCTTTGAGAACGCATGGTGAAATGTTTCAGTCATTGAAACAAAATCAGTCATGTCTGATCTACAAATGCCTGCCTTCAGTTCCAGAAAATGTTTCAGGTCATGAATCTGAAGATGATTTTTCCATAAGATTGATTTCTGTTTCATAACATCAATCTTGTTTGACATAACTGTTATCAAATGATTCCTCTCTTGCATTAAAAGACTTAATGAAATCAAACAGTACGTGATGCACATCATAAAATATTCTGTCACTGCTTTATTTACCCTTAACTCATGTTTTCCCCTAATGTGACCATCTTAAGTTCCACCAGAATTCACTATCATTCATCAGAAGGCAAGTGCATCATATCATCTTTGTGGCTGGATTTGTAATGATGTTCCAATAAAAGTAAAGCAGTTCGCATTCAAGCATTGAATGATGTGGTTTCTCCACCTTTTTTTTCTTTTCAGACAAGTGCATAGATGCCATGCTATTCTTAATGCAGAGTGTAAATCTAATTTAACGCCACTGGTATTGTTGGCAAAGTATGACTAGCACATTGAATTGCTCTAGCAGCCTTTTCCTGTTCCTCGTCGCTCCTCAACCCACTCACCACTGCATTCAGAGTGCTAGCCAGGAGTGTGCCCAGAGTGCCCACACTCGCAGAGTGCTATTTGGCCAGGTCTTTTATAGAGCCTTACAATATAAATCCAAAAGAAATAGGGATATGAGATGGCCAGTTAAAAGATGAAACTGGGGTCAGAATAGGTTTAAAGAAGAAGAGCTACCAAATTGCAAGGATGTAGACTGGTACATTTCACCAACTGTTCCAAATATTCCCATATACAATTAAGATTAGGTGATTTTGCTCAATCAGACAAGGTTTCATAGTGTGCCTGTGTGTTTGTCAAACTAGGAAGGTATGTATGCTGCTTTATGAATGAGGTTGTTCGTCACCCTTGGGAGATAGTAGTGTTCACAGCACACTCATCATAAAGATGTAGAAGAAAGGGCAACACCTGTTACTGAGACATTGAAATAAACATCATAGTTCATATTCACAGTAAGCTGAATGGTATGAAACATGCCCCCAAAAGATGACAGAACCACAAGTTACCTGAACTACACCTTCCACATACTGTAGGTTAAACACCTCATTTGGCTGTTAGTGCACTTAATACCTTGCATCACTTGAAAAGAGCATAATTGTGATTTACTGGACCACAATACATGCCTCCAGTCCACTGCTGCCCAGTTTCTGTGTTGTTTGGTCCATTTAAGATTTGTAGCTTTATGTGCTGCTGTTACCAATGGCTTTTTGTGAATTGCCTGACTCCATATGGCTATTAATGCAGTTCCCTTCAAAATACTCACTTATAAACTGGTTGACATGGATCTGCATTCACAGAAACCAGTAATTCTTGTCAGGTTTGAACCAATTGTCGTTGATAATGCCTAAATCTCATCTCTGGTCCCAATCAGTTATAATCTTTTTACAATCACTGTTCTTACTTCAGGTTACATGGCAGTGAATGGCACACAATTATTTATATACACATTGGGCAGGGCAGTCCCTACTGAAACCCTAATAAATGAGGCAACTTCACTGTCAGTGTGATCATAAGCATGTCCAAGCACAATAGTTCCATTCTACCTTTATGTCACTTCTCCACATCAATCGCTCTTACTGTGTGCTAATTCCATAGAACTGACTGACACATACACACCACTGCCATGACTTATGGCAATACTGGAGGGTCAACTAAACAACTGGTACCAGTTCTACACCACCTGCACCACTCCAGTGTGATCAGTGTGCTCCTTCAAGAGGTTGACAAATCTCTTCTTCACTGTGCTTACATGTCATAGTACACCCTTAGGATATCACAGTCAAAAAGCAGCATCTTGAGTTTGCATATGAGTAACATGGCAAGTTTAATGGCAAACATGAAATTAGCATAACTTGATCACTTAACAATTCTTAAAATTTTTGATAAAATTTTAAGCATTTTGTGCTTAAAAGAGAGGGAAGAAAGTTAATCAGACAAAACATGGAAGAAGATGGCTATGGCCTGACAAGGTTTCAGACCAAATTGACCATTAAGTATGGAAATGGAAGGTAGTTGCAAACAATGTCATTATTACAAAGGGAAGGTATGTAAATATAGTGATAAGGCTTTGAATATTTTTGGTTAGTGTAACCAAAAGTCAGATGGCAGTGTTGGTAACCTTAAAAATAGGGTCCAGGGTGCTTCCACAGTTAACTGACTGCAACGGTGCCCTGCCGCAGCATGGGTTGGGTTGGTAGCATTCTTGATGAGTTCACCACAACAATTTTGATCTGTTGATGAAACTAAGGCTTTGTAACATCTCGTAGAGCAGGCTGTGTTCACTTCGTCTGTGGTCATTAGTAGAGTCAATTGATCAGTTTTCTGCAGTCATGTGTTCAGCAGTCAGATTACTTTGAAGTGAACTTTTGGTGATCTTCAGTGTCTTAGTCAAGTAACGTGCTTTTAGGTAGCTGACCATGCTATTAAGATTGGGTTAGCTTTCAACCACTTTGGATGCTGTCCAGGACAGTGACAAATGCACATGACCTACACACCATCAATTTCTGTCGATACTTATGCATATGAATTAGCAGTTATTATGTGATGTTTCAGTTGTGGTATGAAATGGAATCTGTTGTTATTTTATCATTTATCTTTCATTTTGCTTCACTTATTTACTCACATGTGATGAACTTCATTATTCTCTGGATTCCAAAATAACTGCACTAGTTGCGTTCCCAATGCTGTATGGGAATTTATTCTTGGTGGATGCCTGAGTACATTGATAACTAGTTTTTAATGACCTTCTGCCCTTCCCCAAACTGTGTTGTATGAGAAATCCTGGTTGACATGATCAGGAAACTTTATTAAAACTGATGTTAGTGACAAATCTGATTCAGAATTTTTGTGCAGAGATTTATTAACCTGGGAACTATGTATAGGAGCAACACATCACAAAATGAATTTTAAGTGACAGATTAGATACCTGAAAATATTCATACAGTTAAGATTAGAGAACTGTACCTTATGGACTCTGGCTAAAAAAAGGGCATGGAATCAAAGAGGACCTTAATGTGTTCCGAGACAAGCTCTCACATAATTTTCTACACATAGGGTGTGACAGCCATAAATTTGTTGATCATTGTAATAGTTACACCGCAGTTGAGGTGGTACTATTCCAATGTCATTCAAACTCTTGCTTGTTGTTTACATGCAAGTTAACAAAGAGTCAACAGTGTTTTATTTATTTATGTTTGTTAATTTAGCTCTTTTTTATCATATGAAGTACAGTATACAGGAGGATATGAAAATTGGCTTAAATCTATTATTTATGCAAAAACATAATCAAAATAAGATGTAGGCCTACATATTACAAAGTACAAAAATATGTATGAGGGATGTTCAAAAGAAAAGGTATGAAACAACATTGTGGGTATAATTGGGGTCTTTGTTCAAATGTAATCACCAGAGGCCTGAGCACAACTGTCCCACTGTTTAACTAGTTGAAGGATTCTGTGTTGCCAGAATCCCTGTGTCTGTGACAACAGCCAGTCCTCTACTGTATTATTCAGTTCATCATCCAAGTCAAAGTGCTTCCCTTTGAGATGTTTTATAGCGGACCAAACATAGGGTGACATGTCCAGGCTGTAGGGTGATTGCTCAGTCTGTTCGCACTTGAATTTGGCCATTACACCTTGTGTGACCTTAGAGACGTATGCATATGTGTTATTATGCAACAGAATCATTCCCTCCATAGGTAGCCTGGGCCATTTGCTCCTGATGGACTTGTGTAGCTATAGAATGTCTCACAGTACATGTCACAGTTAATGGTTTTTCCATGCTTGAGGAACTCAATGATTAACGGACCTTAGATATTGAAAAAGATAGTGATGACATATGCTTCCATAGCATGGTCTCCTGCTTTATCTCAGGCTTGAAGTGATGGCACCAGTTATTTCCACCAACAATGATCGCCTCCAGAAAAGTAGGATCTTCATTATACTGGAACACATGTTGCAATGGTATCCCCATATGCAGTTACTTTTGTGGTTCACTGAGCTTCTTCAGAAGGCATTACATGCACACCTTCCGGTAACCAAATCTGTCTTGCAAAGTTGTCTACACTGTTCCAACAGTGGCCCCCAGTATCACTGCCAACATTTGCATTGGTACACATTGATTACATCTCACCAGGTTGTTCATTTTCTCAATGAGTTTGACTGTGATTACCATGTTTGCTTGGCCTAGTCTCGGGTCATTACTCAAACACTCCTAGCCTTCACAAAAACGGGTACTCCATTTTCCCACTGACTTGTCAGACACAGAGTCTTCCCCATATACAGCTGCCATCTGGCAGTGAATATTGGTCAGTTTAACCCCTTTCATAGTCCAAAATCTGATAATGCCTCACTACTACTCAATTGTCAAATTTTGCAGTGTGAATGTACCTTGCCATGTCAAATGGGTATGACACACAACTACCCGTTTCTCTCCTCTTTCGTGGGCACAAATCCATGCCACATACTAAATTCACATCCCTAGAAGTCTTGCAGTATTATCCGAAAGTGGTATGTGCAAATTTCAACCAATTTGGTTCTTATGACATTTCATACATTTTCATTTGAATACTCCTTACACATTGAAGTTCATGTACTGAACAGCTGAATAGCAGCAGTGGTACTGTGGATATTCTCCTTTCAATCGAGTATTGTGATTATGTATGTCACAATTTTTTCTTAGACTGCTATCATTGCCAGTTACATTTTTTATTATACAGGGTGATTATAATTAAAGTTAAACTTTAAAAACACTGTAGAAATAATATCACTGGTCAGAATGATGTCAAATTGCAATGGAATATCATCAGAGAAGCGGGAATAAATGGCAGAAGAAAAGAAAAAGTGTGAAAATTGATCAGTAGATGGTGCTGTATGTGTCAGAATACATAAATGAAAACACCTGTCATGCGCATGACCCATTGAAGTTGGTATAGACATGCCAGGTACACGGCTTTTCCTCTTTTTGCATCTGCAATGTTCGCCATGACTGCCTCAATGTAGGATTGTGCTCTGCTTGTAAAGCTGTATTGCAAGAATGATGACTGTGCACACATCATTCTGCAGAAGTTCCAGACAATGAAGGGTTTGGAAAAAGGCGTTGGTCCGATGACTGCCTTGGGTGTGGAGAAAATGATTCGGAAATTTGAATTCTTTTAGTGTGCAACCTGATAGAGGGAGGAAACGAATTGATTTGTCATCAGTGGAAGCAGTGGCCACAGCAATGCAGGTGGAGATGAGTGGTGGTGTGCAAACGTGTAGTGCACGGGGAATTGCCGAACATTGGACATACCCATGAGCACGTTGCATAAAATCCTACGAAACATCCTTCTTTACTATCCATTCAAAATTACCTAAGTGCCCAAGTTGTTTCCTGTTGGTCTGCCAGAAGGAGAGACCTTTGCTTTAGAATTTCTTGCTCACATGGAAATGGACAATGATTGGCCGTGGAAGATTTTGTGGACAGACAAAGCCCACTTCCATCCGACAGGATATGTCAATACACAGAATTGTTGAATATGGGCAATGGAAAATCCACACAAAAATCAACCATCCTGAAAAGGTCACTGTGTGGTGTGGGTTTGTGGAATCATTTATCATAGGGCCATATTTTTTCAAAGAGACAGGTGCTTCTGGTCCTGTTACCTGTACCATCACTGGTAAGCACTATGAGTGTCTTTTGCACAATCACATCATTCCAGGTCTCCAACAGTGTGGATTTGTGGATGGGATCATTTTTATGCAAGATGGCACACCTCTGCACATTACAAATCCAGTTAAGCAGCTGCTGAAGTGCCATTTCGGAAATGCTAGAATTATCATCCACCATTTCCCTAGAGCCTGGCTGTCCCAATCACCTGATCTTAATCTGTGTGACTTCTGGCTGTGGGGCTATCTGAAAGATGTGTTCAGTTTTCTGATTGCAAACTCAGCTGCATTGAAGGCACGCATTGGGCAACACATTCTGAACGTGACCCGGAAACACTTCGATCAGTTGTGGAACATGCTGTTTCTTGATTTCAGCTTGTTGCAGAAAATGGTGGACAGCATATTGAACATGTTTTGTGGCAGTCGCACAGAATTTAATAATCCAATTTGATTTTAATTGATGCTTTTTATGTGGGTTATAGCTTCAGGACAACTAAAAACTGATGCAAATGATGCTTTTTATGTGCTTTTTGGCCTCAGGACAATTAAAAACCAATTTTTCCTATCTGATGTGATATGACCTTGCCGTAGTTGATGGGCTTACGTAACTAACAGTATCATACCTGTACACCCATGTACACTGAGTTGTACAGTCTGTTTACTGTCAAATGTACATCTTACACATTGTTGTATGATTCATTTGTCACCTGTAGTTGACCACTGTTAAATTATGATGCTTACAGTGTCATCTATTGCTACGTTTTGTAACTTTTTATTTTTCTTCTGCCATACATTTCCCCCCTTCTCCATTAATATTCTGTTGCAATTTGATGTCATCTGACAAATGGTGTCATTTCTACAGCAGTTTGAAAGTTTAACTTTAATTATAATCACCCTGTACATTAGTGTGTTTATAATATACGTACATGGCAACAGCAGCACTTTAAATATTTTAAACAATTCTTTACATGAATGTCTATCTCTGCTCCTTATACTGACCCTAATGGGTTTTGATTCTGAAGGCTCTCAGAGTTGCTCGGGAAATTCCCCAGACTATGAGACTATATTTCAGATGCATATTAAAATATGCATAGCAATCACTAATTACTGACTGGTCACTTATACATCCTTTAGGGACTCTTAAAGGATAACAACCTGTACTCAGTTTTGAATTGATGTATTCAATATGTTTGTCCACTTTAGGTCACTTTGTATCCAATTACCATAAAATTTTGTTTCCTCCTTATTTACACTGGGCTGATACTTGATGGTTACATCAGGGTAACACAGGATGTTATTTTAGCAGCTGAGTCTATTTGTGATTTTATACCTATATGTCTTTGCTTACTTTTTACTTGGCTTAAGTCCTTTGTTAACTACTGGTAAGTTTCTGACCAACAGTATCCCAGGAATTTTTGATTGATTACATTTTAGACACATGTGTAATTCAAGGAACCAGTGACAGTGATACCTTTCATTCCTGAAGCAGGCTTTCCCATTCCTCATGTTACCACTTGAAATGCAGTATGTAAAATTGCCTCAAGTAGGGGCAGTACATTAGGATCTGACGCTTCCCTTATGTAAAGGTTGCTCGAATGGATGCGCCAACAATCACACTTAACATTCATCCAGCACTCATCCACGGAAGCTGTAAGACTGTGGTTACCACAGCATCTAATGCATATGGGGTCATTATTATAGAATAGCTTGAAGTGGCTTGTCTGAAAACACTACAGTAAACAATACTGTTATACTATCACAATCTCATTTGAACTGACACTGGCCATCACAGACTGATAACTGTTTTCTCATTTCCATGTCATTTCACAGTTAATCACTTACTAACTGTGTCAGACACTGATCTTTCAGGGCAAGCTTCGGAGCCTAGGTGTATGCCATCTTTCTGTAACATAAATTATGTATACACTTCTGTTTATTTTAGACACTATTACATATGTGATATGATAAGAGTCAATACTTGTTTTGCCCATACATTAGCCATCTTCAGATTGTAGATGTCATAGGTGTCATTTGGCGTACAAAACATTCACAACTACCACCTGTGATGTATAGAAACTGAAGATAGCTAATGAATGGCCAAGACTAGTAATGACTATTACTATATTATAAATGTGAATATGTCTAAAGTAAAAATAAAGGTGTATAATTCATCAGTCACTCCACTGACAGAAAGTCATTTTTTCCTAAATCGCTTATTGATGCCACACACACTGCTCTAGATATCCTCCAGATTTGGATTTATTCGGCTACTCTTTCTGGGTGTTGCAATTTTCACAAACTTCATGGTATACTCCACAGAGTCTTCCATCTATTGTTAATTAAATTAATTGTAAAATGACACAATATTCGCTTCTGTATGTAAGAGTTGAGTAGTGTTTACAGTATTGTTCTCAATTTTGTAATTGTAATTGTTGTATAAATGAGTACTAGCACCCTACATAATGACTACATGGTTCTTCTTATTAAATTCTCCCCTTAAAAAGCCTATAATGTTGATATTGTGTGAGAAACCTTCCAGAACCATGCCATGATTGCAGCCATGTGCAAGAATTTTTTGGCTATTTCCAAGTATATTAAGTATATTTTTCTTATTTTGTCTGTTAATTTGCAGTCGGTGTTCTGAGATTACATGTGATCTGGCCAGTTTGACCAATACCAATTTATCTGGAAATACCTATATTTATCATCTGCAATTTACAGCTTATGACATTACACTTCAGTGCTAGCTGAAAGCTTCCACAGGTAGGGAGCTACTGGTTGGTGTGAATGAGGTACGTCCTGTCTAGCACAATAGCCACTAGTGTGGGAAAGCATTTTAGGGGCCGAGAGTGATGGTTAAGAGACTGGGAAGTCCCAGAGACAGATGCTAATATGACCCATGTCCTTAGAAAACAGAGAAATTCAAGTATTACAAAACTACTTCTGTTTACAACAAGATATGAACTACAGTCTACAAATGAAATTAGCACACTGATTGCTCCATATCAGTGTGACAAGTGCAGTGAGACTAAGGACTCATCTGAACTTCAGAAACTCTGCATGCCACAAGAAATTTAATTGAATTTTATATTATTGTTCACAATGTAATTATATTGTATAACAAAACATGATAAGGACACCAGTAGTAAATCATATGATAATGAAGAATGTTATCCAGAATATGTAAGCAACACTGTCTAGTGTCAACTATATCATGGTTTCAGAATCACTTTTAATTGAAGAGTGACACATGAATCGGACTTAATTAACTCGATTGCAAGTGAATGCTGATACCAACAACCATGCGTGAGATGTCAATGCACAGCATTTATGCCACAATATTGTACAGGCAAAAATATACATCATAGATGTAATAATACTTGAGTAGTGTTAGAATATGACTTGTGACATATGAATAAGGCTTAACATAAAGTATTGCTGAAATGGTAAGTAGATTTAACCAGTAGTAAGGTCAGTCGAAAATGACGACCTCTCTACATTAAATACGACTCGTAATAAAACATTGGATGATCATATAACCTATAATACTAAAAGTACACTTATAAAAGTGTAATTTTGCAGTGCTAGCATGACAAGCCATTGGAAAAGGTAGAGCAACTCAGACAAATAAGAGCAGAGAGCTGTACTCTAGGGAGAGGGCATTTTTGCAGTGTGCAGTTTTTAACAATAAGTCAGTAGTTTTTCAGAATGAGTCTGATGTTGTGGTGCTCTCTTGTTGTTGGAAAGTTTGAGAGTGCCATTTGAGAATGATAGAGACTATTCACAGGCTGTTGCTCATAGAAATGTTCATGGGACAATGAATTGCAATTGACAGTAAGTAAGGAATCACTATAGTTCTTCCAGTGAGGTTTACCAGTGCAGAGCTATTTTAACTGGGGTATGTCTATTATAAGAATAAACACAAGTTTAAACTTCATTGTGGGATGCATCATTGGTGATTTCTCAAATCAACTTCCAAATGTATGGACTGATTTTCAGTGGAGCATCTGGTCACAGGAGCTCACCATGATAGGTTTCTAGTGCAGTGGGTGTTCTGTCTCCCCCTAGACAATGAAGAAGAGCTGATCATGTGGGACTGTATATTTTAGGAATATACTGGGCTAAGTAGTAGCATCAGGTTTAATAAAGCATCAGCATCAGGTTTAATGTGGAGCTGGAGGCTCATGAGCATTATTAGCAACATGAAAGACCAGACCAATTACAAGCTTACTGTCAGATATTTCCTTTCATTACTGTCTGCTCAGTGTAAAGTTGCAATATAAGCTAGCCTTGTGCCCTATTCCCTGAAAATAATATTTTTTTAAAATAAAGAAACTGTTTAAAACAATGCTGTAGTTTACTTTTTATTTGTTTTTATTGAAGAAGTGTTAATGGTTGTACCAAGCTTTCTAAATGTTATTTGTCAGGTTCAGTCACAGCAGGTATCCTTCCCCACCCTATCACAATCTGAGCTTGTGCTCTGTCTCTAATTATCTCACCAGTGATGGGAAATTAAAGCATAATATTTCTTCCTTCCTTTCTTTCATCTGCTTTTAAAAGTGTTGAAAAACAGTAGTAAATCATATATTATGTCTAGTGACTGATGGATAGGAAAAAATGAAGTAAGTGTATAAACTGTTACTTGCACAGAAAACTAATATTGCTTCTAAATATGTATTAAAAGTGTTACAAATTTAAGTAAATGACTAGCCCCACTCACATCTGATGTGCCTTATGCTTCCATACACACTAACACTCTGCCATTAATCCTACCTGATAAGGGTTCCAGACTGATGAGTAGACCACGGACCTTCAGGTTAAAACCTATTCTTTTCCTGAGTTCCTAGTTGCAAATAAACTTTGTGCTTATGCATTTCATGACTATTTAAACTTGAAACTGTTACTTTTATAGCACCTAAAACAGCCTATTTCGACATTAATACTTATTTTTGCCTATTTGAGCTTTAAAATCCTAAAAGCCACTTACTTTCTTAATGTAACATAAAGTTATGGCGTTTTCAAAAGATTAGAATTGCATAAAAATTGGGTAAATCACATAACTAATGAGGAGGTACTGAATAGAATTGGGGAGAAGAGGAATTTGTGGCACAACCTGGCTAGAAGAAGGGATTGTTTGGTTGGACACATTCTGAGACATCAGGGATCACCAATTTAGTATTGGAGGGAAGCATGGAGGGTAAACATCATAGAGGGAAACCGAGAGATGAATATACTAAGCAGATTCAGAAGGGTATAGGTTGCAGAAGGTACTTGGAGATGAAGAAGCTTCCACAGGATAGAGTAGCATGGAGAGCGAGATCAAATCAGTCTCTGGACTGAAGACCACACTAACAACAACAAGAATCAAAGGTGTAAGGACTGAAGGACATATTTTTAAAAAAGAAAAAACAGCATGTAGCTCATAGAATCATAACCAACTGACTGTTTCCACACAGTAAGATATTCGTAGGCCATGAACTAACCTCAGTTGGAAAAAAAAAGGAAAAAAAAAAAACACATAACAAGGGGAGAATTAAAACTGCCTAACCATTGTAGTTAAAATAACCCTCATCTCTTACCTTGTTTATACACATACTCTCATTGTAGGAAAGTGAGACTATTGTTGAATTTTTGTTGTCCACCCACCAAACTAAACTAATATGTCATGCTCTTCAGTTTGGAATGTCAGCTGAACCATTAGATGTTATTTGTAAATCTGTTGCATTTTTGCCTTTTGCCAGCAGTATATCCTCAAAAATTTCAAGAATTTTTAGAATATCTGATATTAAAAGGTTAATTATGCCATTGGTTAAGATTAGAGCCCATCTTTGATCAGTAAAGGATGATTTGGGACTGAGTAAACCTGAAGTATATAAAATTCCATGTCATTGTGGGACAGATTATATTGGCCAAACTATCTGTATTATTCAGGACAGATGTGTAGGAAACCATCGTCACACTCATTTGTCCCACCCAGAGAAATAAACAGTGGCAGAACACTTTCTTAATGAAGTGCTTCTCGCTACTGGGAATGTGTTCTGAAGCAATGTATTGAAATTTGATTATCTCATAATATTATTAATAAGGAAAAGGGTTTTCTTGTAAGTAAGAATGGAAGTTGAAATATTGTGTCAAGATGACTGCATCATCTGACTGGCTACCCGAGAAGATTGTCATCAAGCCCAGATGTGTCAGCAAGAGTAACTACTCAGTTACTGATGCAGTAAAAAAGAGCATCTGAAAGGTGAAGTTAAGAAATCCTGAAGCAATCAAAAGAGATGATCAAACGGAAAAACCATGATGCATGTCATTACTGCCTCACCATAAAAGTGACATGAGCACGCCCAGCATAAATACTAATCCAGTTCTGGTGGATTTATATTCACTTTCAGTGCTCCTTTTGAGAGTGGAGCATTATGTCAGTCAACCCTCGACTCACTTTGATGGTTCCAAACTTCCATGAAGCACCAATTCCTGTTGGAGGGACTTAGCCACTTTGAGCAGCAGTACCTACTACTGACTAAACGCTGATGGGGTGTTATGACTCACCATCCAGCTGATCTTCTCAAGGTCTGACAAGCAGGGCCTAGAAGCAGATCATCATCCATCATCGTGAGGGTGAGCCATTGCTGCCACTCACCCTGGTTCCTGCAGCAAACACTGATATTGCCAGCCCCTCTCCCCTAATGGGAGGCTGTGGCCCTCTTCTGAAAGGCTACTCACACTCCAAGCAGGACTGGAGGGTGTCTCTCCTGGGTGTTGATCTTCAGCATCAATGAGAATACTCCGGAGATCAACTGGCAGAGCTGCAGAACACTGTCTCCCGTGCTGACTGTGTCGGTGGTACTACCAGGATTGTCGTCCACCCATGACATAGCAGCCTGCAATATGAGCTGTTGTTGTGACTCCGAGACTGCAAGGTGTGCATGTCTCAGGACATGCTGGCCTGATATGTGCTCCACCAGTGTGTCAAATCTGCCAGCATGCTGCAGAAGATAACTGTTTACTTGTGATTAGTAGCTATATTACTGACAGTAATGTTTTCTTAGCACTTCTGAGCCTCTGACAGTTCCTTACTACTGAATCCTGCACAGCACAATCCTGATGACTGTAGGGGCCATGGACCAGTCCTCTGTATCACGCATACACTTTTTGCAGTCTTCTGTTCTACTGGCAATGCGGTCTGATGGATGATGCTCTCCAGTTCCCATTAAACAAATGCTTATTTGAACATTACTTATTTTGTTTTTGCTGTGGTATCATGCACCTTGTGTCCTACTTCTCCACACTTGCAACATTCTGGATGGTGGCATTGCTTTCTGATGTGATCCATACTCCCACACTTGTAACATTTTACCTCAGAGGAAGAAACATTGTAGTCTCTCTGTCTCTGAGTAGCAATTTCAGTTTCTTCCAGCTGTGTGTTGATCATAACAGTAGCTGGCAAATTACTTGGGTTTTCCATCCTGACCCTTCTGGACATATCGCCAAAAATACCCCTCAGAAACACTTCTAGAACCCTATTGTCTACCTCATCCAGGATGACTCTGTCATTCTCTGCATTTCATGTTAGTTCATAATTTTGAGAACTGGTCTTCTTAATCGTGTCTGAGTAGGACTCCACTGATTCAACATGTTTCTGTAACACGCACCTGAGTTTTTTGCTAAAAGACCTTGTGCTATGTTGTTTATGATAATGCTGGACAAGTCCATCAGCCAGCTCCTCAAATGTTTCTGCCTTACTTTGTGTCACCCACTAATTGTAGCATAACCATATTCACAGGAGTTTCGTCTGACCCTTATTTGGTGGCAGCCCTCACTTCATTAATGAAAACAAACACATTCTTGGTCATTTTCCCAAAAACCAGAACTAAGAGATTAGCCACTACAAGATCAACACAAGGGCCAGCTGTATTCAATAAAGCTTTGACCTTTTCCGAATTGGATCATGCTTGCCCACTAGTAACTTGCAATGCTTCTACAAGCCTTCATAATCCAATATTACTCCATTTATATTCAGCTGTAGTTTCCAACAACACAGCCATCTGCCTTTCATGGATCCCACCATCTTGTGTGAAGTTGCTGCACGTGTGTCTGGCATTTTTACAACCTCCCTTTGCTGCTGTCCAAGAAAAATATGCAAACTGTAACCACGATTCACAAACAAGAAACAAACTGTAATAATCCTTGCACTGTACATGGCCTAACAGCATTCTTTGCACTGATGTGTCTCATGGCCAAGCCTTCTGCATATACTACATACTGTTGACACTGCCTGAACACACAGCAGCTCATGTCCAGACAAATTACAATATGGGCACCTCATTGACCTCAGGTAAATTTACCTATTATTTCCACTGAACTGAGGTAGGCCCATAGGCTCCTGTGGGCTAACAAATGCCACTTTTAAAGTACTGGGGATGTGTCTATGACTTAGTATGGCCACAACTTAGGGGGCACAAAAAAGGCCAACAAAAGACAGTTTCTCAGAGCACCACACAGTGGTGAACTGCAATCTGTAACTGTTGAGCTCAAGGAGTAACTGAACAGACAATGTAGGCTGATAATACTGTAGATGTGCAGGTGTGGTACTAGGCGTAGGCATCTCTACCACTGGGAACCACTTGGTGACACTAGATATAGAGGGCTGGTCCATGGCCCCTACAGTCATTAGGATTGCACTGTGTGGGGTGCAATAGTGGATATCTGTCAGATTCTCGAAAGTGTTAAGAAAACATTACTGTCAGTATTCTATTTATGAATCACAAGTACATATTTCTCTTCCCCAGGATGCTGGCAGCTTAGGCACCCTGGTGGATCACATGTCAGGCAGCAGGTTCTGACGCATGCACGCCTTGCACTCTCAGAGTGGCAGCGATGGCTCACATAGCGGGCTGCTACATCATGGGTGGACGACAACCCCGGTAGCACACAGCCAGCACTGGATGCAGTGATCCACAGATCTGCTAGTTGATCTCAGAGTGTTCTCATTGATATTGAAGATCAACTCCCAGGAGAGGCACCCTCCAGCCCTGCTTGGAGCATGAAAAGTCTTTCAGAGGAAGGCCATGGCCTCCAATTAGGAGAGAGAGGCTGGCAGCATCAGTGTCTGCTGCAGGAATGAGGGTGAGCGACAGTAGTGGCTCACCCTCATATTTATGGATGATGATCTGCTCATAGGCCTTGCTGGTCAGGCCTCCAGAAGGCCAGCTGGATTGTGACAGTCACAGCACCCCAGCAGTTCAGGCTCAGTAGCAGGCACAGCTGCTCAAAGTGGCTGAGTCCCTCCAACAGGACTTGGTGCTCCAAGGAAGCTTGCAGGTAACCAGGCAAGTGGGGGGTTGACTGACATAAGCGCCCCACTGCAACTGAATAGAAATCCACCAGAACAGAAGTAGTATTTAGGCTGGTCACCCTCATGTCTATGGTGTGGAGAGGCAGCAATTACATCAAGTAACCTTGTTTTCCCATTTGGTGAGCTGTCTTGGTCACTTCAGATGCTCTTTTCTGCTGTGTCAGTTCTAAATAGTTACTCTTACAGTAGATCTTGGCTTTCTTGGGACATTCTGCACAATCACTATTATGATGGTCTTCTTCTGTTGCCAGATATCATTGTGCTACGTCCGTTTGCTTCAGTGGGATGAGAGGCACAAGACATTTCTTGATCACCATACAAGTATTGCAAACAAACCTTTATGTAGCCACGTGTTCACTTTCACCGCTGACAAAAACGTTGATTGCATTTCAGTGGTCATCAGGCTATGGAGATGATAAATGTTTGATGACACAAAATTGCAATTCAGTCCCTCGTATTACACTGTTTATAGCATACTGGTGAGATTTTGTGCCTGTATTGGGTTGTCAACGGCAAATAATCTGATTACAACATCAGATAAAGCTAAAAACTTTCCATAAACTATCATGAATGAAATTAAACCTGATGTTTCTTCAGCCAAAACAGCAGTCACTTGAACAGAAGACAACATTGCCAAATACTTAAAATTTCACAGGCACTGTAAATTCATGACAAAGAGCCAGACATTTATTAAGAAACTTAATATGGGCAGTCTCTACTAAATGAGATGTTGTCTAAAGGAACACCCAAGAAAAACACCCATTACACAATTTTGTTTTATTGTACAACAATGCTCCTGCATGCCAGTCATTATTAATTAAAAATTATCTTGTGAAGTGTAGCACTGATGTGTTGGGCATCTTACTCACCCATACATTCAGCCGATTTCTTTCTTTCCATATGACTAAAAATGAAACTAAATAGACCACATTTAATGAATTCTGTGTAAGTGGTTGAAAATGATGCATACAATCCAAACGAAATAATACATAAAGGAGTTCCAGGAATGTTTTTAATAGCTATATAAATATTGAAATCAGTCTGTGAATACAGGATGGAAGCATTTTGAAGGAAACTGAACTTAAAGTAATGTAAATTTAATAAAAGTGTTGTTATCACTAACTTCTAGGAATTATTTGGTTCTTCCTTGTATTGTATTTATTAAATACAT
Source organism: Schistocerca serialis cubense (assembly GCF_023864345.2). Lineage (NCBI taxonomy): Eukaryota > Metazoa > Arthropoda > Insecta > Orthoptera > Acrididae > Schistocerca > Schistocerca serialis. The sequence continues at coordinate 622,378,085 of NC_064640.1, read as the reverse complement.
ATTAATGTACATGTATATTGACAAGTGCACCCATATAATAGTTTGCCCGGGAGGGGGGGGGGGGGGGGGGGCAGCAACCAGAAAGTCATGATGGGGGTTTGAAGTATTTCTGTATTTTGGAAAATGATGAAAGGTTACTTGTAAGTGCCCATAAAAAAGTCCCAGTTCTGACCCTGTTAAACGTTAAAAACCTGCATAATACTGGCTTTTAAATTATTTTCTTGAAAGAAAAACACCTGACTACACTATGTTTTTTCCTATCCCTGAGAGCAGGGGGAGCGGGGGGGAGGGGGGAGGCAAAGAATCCCCCTTGCCTCTGGTATGGGTACCCTTGTATCTTGATTAACATGTGAAAAACTATTTCTATTTGTGTATCCTTTTTATTTATTCAGGTTGCAAAGATGCTTGATATGTGACTCAGTGATGTTGTCTTTTGTTTTAAAGGGGCCTCAGAACTAGAACCATTAGTTGGAACTGATGGTGGGGAGACAATGAAAAGTTTGGAAGATCATTCTTTTGGAGAAGAAAAAATTCAGAAAGAAATTGTAAGCAAAGAAGAGAAGCCTCGCCACAGGTAAGGAACGTCAGCAGAGAATGTAGTAATATTATTTACAACAAATTAATTCAAGAACAACACACTGTCAAATGAGTGCTTGTATAAATATGGTCTTACTGACAATTTGTTACATTTGGTTGTATAGTAAATTCACAACTGCACGAGGGAATACATAGCATTTCATTGTAGCTGAAGAGTTTCCCTGGATAGTGACAGGTCAGATTATTGTGATGGACATAATGTTGTGTGTTGGTTTTCATTAGGTGAGAGGGCAAATTGAAGATTTCCATTTGTATATGGAATTCAATAAAATGTGGTACATTTACGAGGGAGCAAAGCTTTTAGTATCATCTGTTGTTGAGTACTGCTTCAGGTTTTCTATCCTATTCAAGCTGACCAGGAAGAAATTCAGCTGTAGTTGACTCTTGGAACATTGGTTTTTCTGAATGCATCGTCTAGTGAACATCTTGGAGAACTAGATTTCACTACCTTTTAAGTGTTGTGTAGTAAAAGGCAGCAACCCTGTTACAGTTTCTTGAGATGCAACTGGTGTTTTTTCTGGTATGTGAGGTGTTAAATATATACTAAGTACTTTGAGAGGTAGTAATACTCATCCAGAGAAGAAAACTAATTTCAATACACATGGGTTTGGCAACACTTACTTTCTAAGATTTTGGCAGTTCTTAATAGGAGGGATTCAATGTGACATTCATTCATGACACTTGTTTGCAGGTGTTCAACATGACATTGTGATGCTCATCTATGGCAAAGCATCTTTCTGCCCTTCAATGCTTTCTCGGTAACTATATAGGCTTTCATTAACTGAAGATTTGATCCTGTAGGGTCTACAGATCATTGACTGAAGTAGCATAAGCCAATTCCTACAAGTGTCCCCTAACCACAGGTGGAGAGTATTGTGGTCTGTGGAATGAGGGTGCCAAGGTGTGGGTATTCCCTGACCAATCTACTGGTCCTGAAGTGTCAGTGTCAGACATTCATTCATATTGTTGTGAAAATGTACTAGTGTGCCATCATGTTTGAAACATATGTATATTCTTTATGGACTTGTCACATCCTTGAGCAAGGGAGACAATTGTTAAGTAGGAAGCACTGATAATGGATTCCGTTTGAACTCTGTGGTAACATGTATGACAGTTGTTGTGACTTGGCAAGACAGCCAAGTCACTATGAGAGGAAGCCGAAAGGCACGCGTTGAAGCTCACGCAGGCTGGCGTGAGGTCTGGAACAGTTAAAGGTAATTAATACAGCCAATAACGTACGTAGCTGCTGGAATACTTAACTTTAATCCACAATTGGTGAACATTGGTCTGACGGTACATGCATCACAAGATAAATAGCCATTGATAATGGCGCCTTGCTAGGTCGTAGCAAATGACGTAGCTGAAGGCTATGCTAACTATCGTCTCGGCAAATGAGAACGTAATTTGTCAGTGAACCATTGCTAGCAAAGTCTGCTGTACAACTGGGGTGAGTGCTAGGACGTCTCTCTAGACCTACCGTGTGGCGGTGCTTGGTCTGCAATCACTGACAGTGGCGACACGCGGGTCCAACGTATAGTACCGGACCGCGGCCGATTTAAAGGCTACCACCTACCAAGTGTGGTGTCTGGCGGTGACACCACATTCCTCCCCCGCAAATCGGTGTATGGTTGTGTTATAAGGCTTCCGCCCACCATGGGGAGGACCCCATGTTGACGTATGCGACAAGGTGGGGAGCCTAACAACAGGCGAGGCTGTGCCACATGCACCCTGCCGTTCGGTCCGAGGGGAGCTAGGAAACACCTGAAAACCTAGTCCAGGGTGCACACCAACATGCGGTGTACACGCTCGTAAAGGGACAGGAGGGGCCGAAGGGTCGACCTCCATCGGGTCGGGGCACCCGACGAGCGAAGACGCCATGTGGTCCGGAGCAGGCAAGCAGTCCATGGCGGAGGACAACGGGTCACGGGAAGCGATCGGCAGCGCGTGACCCAGGGAGGTGCCTGGTGGCTGCAGCGAAGCGTCCACTGCGGGCGTCACCGGCGGGAGAACAGGCGGCAGCGGTGGTGCATCGCCATGGGGAAAAATGGAAGGCAGCGTCGGTAACACCTGGGGCTGAGGTGAGCCAGTAGATGGGTCCCCAGGGCGCTGATCGGACGGCCCCGTCGCTGAAAGCAGACGGGGAGTGGCAGAACCCGTGCAACGACAGAGGTGCAGCTGATTGAGATGCCGATGCACCACACCAGAGGCCCCCAAAACCAGATACATAGCGCTGCCGAGGCAGCGAAGAATGCGCCCTTCGAGCCAACGCCATGAACCTCGATAGTTGCGATAATAGACAATGTCGCCTGGGGCAAAAGCAGGTGGCTGCTGCTGCACAGGAACCTGATGCGGCGGATGTAGCAAAGACATCAAGGTTTGATGAGGGCGACCGTGAAGCAACTCAGCCGGCGAGCTACCATCTCAGGGCTGAGAGCGATACGAGGACAAAAAGAGCAATAACGCATCCTCCTGAGAATGCGACTCTTTCAGCTTCAACATCTGTGACTTGAAAGTCCTGACCAAACGTTCAGCGGCACCGTTTGACTGTTGCAAAAACGGCACAGACGTCAGATGTTGAATACCATTGGCCTTGCAGAATGACTGAAATTCTGACCTCCATCGGGTCCTGACGGGCGAAGACGCCATGTGGTCCGGAGCGGGCAAGCAGTCCATGGCGGAGGACAACGGGTCACGGGAAGCGATCGGCAGCGCGTGACCCAGGGAGGCGCCTGGTGGCTGCAGCGAAGCGTCCACTGCGGGCGTCGCCGGCGGGAGAACAGGCGGCGGCGGTGGCGCGTCGCCATGGGGAAAAATGGAAGGCAGCGTCGGTAACACCTGGGGCTGAGGTGAGCCAATAGATGGGTCCCCAGGGCGCTGACCAGACGGCCCCATCGCTGAAAGCAGACGGGGAGCGGCAGAACCCATGCAACGACAGAGGCACAGCTGATTGAGATGCCGACGCACCACACCAGAGGCCCCCAAAACCAGATACATAGCGCTGCCGAGGCAGCGAAGAATGCGCCCTTCAAGCCAACGCCATGAACCTCGATAGTTGCGATAATAGACAACGTCGCCTGGGGCAAAAGCAGGTGGCTGCCGCTGCACAGGAACCTGATGCGGCAGATGTAGCAAAGACATCAAGGTTTGATGAGGGCGACCGTGAAGCAACTCAGCCGGCGAGCGACCATCTCGGGGCTGAGAGCAATACGAGGACAAAAAGAGCAATAACGCATCCTTCCGAGAATGCGACTCTTTCAGCTTCAACATCTGTGACTTGAAAGTCCTGACAAAACGTTCAGCGGCACCGTTTGACTGTGGCAAAAACGGCATGGACGTCAGATGTTGAATACCATTGGCCTTGCAGAATGACTGAAATTCTGCGGACATGAATTGTGGGCCATTGTCAGAAACAATAGTCTGTGGAAGACCTTCAATGCAAAAGATAGCGGATAACGCTTGGATGGTGACAGAAGACATCAAGGAAGACATCCGGACAACAAAAGGAAAATTACTGAAGGAATCGACCAGAACTAACCATCGAGCATTCCAGAAGGGACCAGCAAAATTGATGTGTAAGCGTTGCCAAGGGGAAGTGGCTTTTGGCCATGCAAAGAATTTCCGCAGTGGTGCGGATTTTTGTTCGGCACACGCCATGCAAGAAGAGCACATATTCGTAATCACAGCATCGATTCCGAACCAAGTACAGTGCTGACAAGCAAGTTGTTTCGTTCACACGATACCCCAATGTCCTTGGTGGAGAAGCCGTAAGACAGAGGACTGTAACGAACGTGGGACCACGACCCTGGACTGATCGTTATCAGAACACAACAGCAAAACACCACGTCACACAAAAAGTCTCTCCTTGTGAGCAAAAAATTGGTGAACCAACGGATCCTCGATCCGTGACTTTGACAAGGGCCACAGCATAGCAACAAAACGCAAAACAGTAGCAAGGACAGGGTCAGCAGCTGTGGCTGTAGCTACACAACGAAAATCAATCGGAAACGATTCAACCACATTATCGGTTTCCGCATCAATGAACATGCAAGCAAGTTCGGAGGAATCGAATGCTCTATCCTCAGCAACAGGCAAACGGGACAATGCATCTGCATTTCCGTGCTTAGCAGTGGACCGATACAAGATATCGTAGCGGTACTGCGAGAGGAAAATAGACCAGCGAATGAATTTCTGCACTGTACGTGGAGGTACAGGCTTATTCGGATGAAAAAGCGATGTCAAAGGTTTGTAGATTTGCACATTCATGGCAAAGTGATCCCATCCTCATCGCCAAAATATTGTGACTTGGCAAGACAGCCAAGTCACTATGAGAGGAAGCCGAAAGGCACGCGTTTAAGCTCACGCAGGCTGGCGTGAGGTCTGGAACAGTGAAAGGTAATTAATATAGCCAATAACGTATGTAGCTGCTGGAATACTTAACTTTAATCCATAATTGGTGAACATTGGTCTGACGGTACATGCATCACAAGATAAATAGCCATTGATAATGGCGCCTTGCTAGGTCGTAGCAAATGACGTAGCTGAAGGCTATGCTAACTATCGTCTCGGCAAATGAGAACGTAATTTGTCAGTGAACCATCGCTAGCAAAGTCTGCTGTACAACTGGGGCGAGTGCTAGGACGTCTCTCTAGACCTGCCGTGTGGCAGGGCTCGGCCTGCAATCACTGACAGTGGCGACACACGGGTCTGACGTATACTACCGGACTGCGGCCGATTTAAAGGCTACCACCTACCAAGTGTGGTGTCTGGCGGTGACACCACAACAGTAATGGCAGTATTACTCTATCACCAAGAACACCTACCCATGTGCTGATCAAGAAATGATGCTCTCTGCAATTGGGTGGGCATTTTTATGCTGATTGTCAAAATTCACATGACCCTCTGTCATGAACTCAGCTCTGTAGTAAATAAAATCTTAGGTGTAAACACATTTAGAAGAGCCATTGACAGAAATGCAATCTGCCACAGTGGTCTTGTGGCCTTACGATCTGGATATGCTGAAGATGTTGTGGATGCAGCAGTTGTTCATGAACTACACAAGAGTGTGACAGACACCTTTTTCTGCTGTTAACTGTTGCATACCAGTTCCAGGATTTTCATTACTACACAGTAAAAGTTGACTAAGCATTCAATACTACTCTGTGACATGGATATTTTTTAGTGTAGTGGGCAAGGGAGGGGGGGGGGGAGCAGAGATCATGAGAGGGTGGAGGAGGAGATAGACAGACAGACAGGGAAGAGGAAATGGGCAGAGAAAAGAAAGAGGAGATGGACAGGGAAAGAGTGGAGGAGGATATGAAGCGAGAAATGGGGAAAGGAAATGGATATAGAGAGGGGGAGGAGGAGGTACAGGGAATGAGGAGGAGACAGAGGGGCAAGGGGGCAGGAGGAGATGGACTCAGAAAGTGAGGAGGAGATGGACAGAGTGGGGAGTAGCAGATGGAGAGAGAGAGGGTCAGGAGGAGGTAGAGAGTGGTGGGGTGGAAAAGGTAGACAGACAGAAAGGGGAGAAAGAGATGGACAGAGAGGAGGGCAAAGGAGATACACAGAGAGAGGGAGAAAGAAGAGATTTGCTCATATAATTAGAATAAATATATACCCAGGCATTTATCTAATAACTAGAATAAATACATACCCAGGCAGTGAAAGGTATTTAGCTAGTTTACTATACAGTAATGTAAATATTTGAAGCTTCGGTAAAATACAACTCAAATCACACTACTTACTGCAGACTACCTAATATTCAGACTGTCATATAACTATTGTCATACATGCAGACATAAAAAACTCTGTTGTCCATGTTGATGTAATGTGAACACAACATCTGTGCTCATATCCACAATGAAAAATGTTTCATCCCCTCCCAAAAAAAAGTATTCAGATCTCAGAAAATATGCCATCACAAACCCTTGTTTATTAAACTTGTTTTTCTTGTTTCAGTGACCTCTAAAGACATTTGAATTTTTAAGACCCTTTATATTACTGATGTAGATGATACAAGATGTGGCAATGAAACTACTGATTTGAGCAAAAATTACATTTATCATTTTAATTCCTATTTGTATGTGTTTCTGCATAATTGTAAATTTAAAATTGCAATTTTTAATTATTATATCATAAATATAATGCCCATTATTGTCAATACACTGATTTACTCAAATTCCAAAGTACCAGTCAACTGTTATCAGCAAAATGACGGGTATAATGGGCTATTGCTTGGTAAATATTCTTCTTCAAGAGTGCAAGAACTCTTTAATGATCAATATAAGCAAATTATTTTTGACATCTCTATAAAAAAGCTCACAAGATGCTAAATTGGTCAAGCATAAGATTGCCTCTAAAGGAGATGAGATGCCCAAAAAGCTTTTCCTGCCAGAAACACTTTGCCATGATGTGTTTCTGATGAAACCATACATCCCCAATATCAGTTTGTTCAAGACTGGGCCAAAAAATTTCTCAATCATGTTTGTAAATCGCTGAGAATTCACAGTTTGTGGTCCTGTGATTTTTGTGCTTATTTCACTTCCAGTACAAAAAATGTCATGTAAGTTGTACCATATTTTACAGTATGTGCTGAACTGTAGGTCCCTCCCTAACTGTCTGTGGAAGTCAGTTCAGAGATGGGAAGAAGGCAAGGGCACACCATATGGCATATATTTATAATGCAGACTATGCATGTACAAGGACATACCAGGCAATGACCAATGATAAATCCTGATACAGTCACATGTAGGATCAGATATTTTCCTCATATCACTGCTGAAGGAACGATACCATGCAAATGACTTCCCATTTTCTGGATTTTGTTCAGTTAGCGTACTTGATCCAAAATACCTGTTGCTATTGCTGAAATAGCATATTTTTATTCTTTATAATGAAAATGAGGTTGACAAACCACCACATAACTGGAGCATCACAAGATCTATGAGGCTTTTTATGGATGCTGCTGTTGTACACAGGAACCTTGCAACTCCAGAACCCTATAGCAACATGCAGGAACACCAGGGGCACCGACTTACAAAAACTATTGGGGGGGGGGGGGGGGGGGGGCTACTTGGGGTATTGCCCTGGGAAATTTTCTAAATTTTAGATGAAAAATAGTGAGTTTTAAAGTTTTTTAAGCATTTTAGAGTCATATGATCAACATTAGAACCCTGAAAACTGGGCTCTCAGTAACTTGGCACTCAGGGGAACTTGACAAGCCTGACACAGTTTTTGGCTTTGAAAAAAGAAACAAAACATAGACATGTACGGCATTTTCATAAAAAGCTAATTTAATTTACAGTAATAAACATGCTTATAGATTATTACAGAGTAATGAATATATATTTAAATAAATCCTAAACTATCATTAAAAGAATAAAACATAAAATATTGCTGTTGCACAGTAATAGCACTTTGATTAATAAGTGAAATAGCTAATTTAAGCTTACTTTGAATAAGACTCAGTGTTCATTAAATAAAAATAATATCTCAAAGTTAATGCTTTAATACAGTTAATAAAGTTAATTCAGTATTCCTAATACATTCAGTCAAAAAGTATGTAAATAGCGGGTGTTAATTGGGTCTTATACCTTAAAAGTATTTAAGTATTTGAAAATAACTAATACAGTACTATAGTAATATAGTACTAAACTAGTACTAATACACTCCTGGAAATTGAAATAAGAACACCGTGAATTCATTGTCCCAGGAAGGGGAAACTTTATTGACACATTCCTGGGGTCAGATACATCACATGATCACACTGACAGAACCACAGGCACAAAGGCACAGGCAACAGAGCATGCACAATGTCGGCACTAGTACAGTGTATATCCACCTTTCGCAGCAATGCAGGCTGCTATTCTCCCATGGAGACGATTGTAGAGATGCTGGATGTAGTCCTGTGGAACGGCTTGCTATGCCATTTCCACCTGGCGCCTCAGTTGGACCAGCGTTCGTGCTGGACGTGCAGACCGCGTGAGACGACGCTTCATCCAGTCCCAAACATGCTCAATGGGGGACAGATCCGGAGATCTTGCTGGCCAGGGTAGTTGACTTACACCTTCTAGAGCACGTTGGGTGGCACGGGATACATGCGGACGTGCATTGTCCTGTTGGAACAGCAAGTTCCCTTGCCGGTCTAGGAATGGTAGAACGATGGGTTCGATGACGGTTTGGATGTACCGTGCACTATTCAGTGTCCCCTCGACGATCACCAGTGGTGTACGGCAAGTGTAGGAGATCGCTCCCCACACCATGATGCCGGGTGTTGGCCCTGTGTGCCTCGGTCGTATGCAGTCCTGATTGTGGCGCTCACCTGCACGGCGCCAAACACGCATACGACCATCATTGGCACCAAGGCAGAAGCGACTCTCATCGCTGAAGATGACACGTCTCCATTCGTCCCTCCATTCACGCCTGTCGCGACACCACTGGAGGTGGGCTGCACGATGTTGGGGCATGAGCGGAAGACGGCCTAACGGTGTGCGGGACCGTAGCCCAGCTTCATGGAGATGGTTGCGAATGGTCCTCGCCGATACCCCAGGAGCAACAGTGTCCCTAATTTGCTGGGAAGTGGCGGTGCGGTCCCCTATGGCACTGCGTAGGATCCTACGGTCTTGGTGTGCATCCGTGCGTTGCTGCGGTCCGGTCCCAGGTCGACGGGCACGTGCACCTTCCGCCGACCACTGGCGACAACATCGATGTACTGTGGAGACCTCACGCCACACGTGTTGAGCAATTCGGCGGTACGCCCATCCGGCCTCCCGCATGCCCACTATACGCCCTCGCTCAAAGTCCGTCAACTGCACATACGGTTCACGTCCACGCTGTCGCGGCATGCTACCAGTGTTAAAGACTGCGATGGAGCTCCGTATGCCACGGCAAACTGGCTGACACTGACGGCGTCGGTGCACAAATGCTGCGCAGCTAGCGCCATTCGACGGCCAACACCGCAGTTCCTGGTGTGTCCGCTGTGCCGTGCGTGTGATCATTGCTTGTACAGCCCTCTCGCAGTGTCCGGAGCAAGTATGGTGGGTCTGACACACCGGTGTCAATGTGTTCTTTTTTCCATTTCCAGGAGTGTATTTTTGGCACACAGCTGGCTGAGCTACTATCCACAAATACACTGCCAGCACACAGTATTGTAGTTTATATTCCAGGAGTGTATTTCGAAACTGAAAATTTAACATTATGTACAAGGTGTACTACTTTGCTTTAGCCATTTTTTCCCCAACATTTGAGGCTTTAATGAAACAGATTGGTTACACATGCATCATTCAAAGTATTTTCCATCACTAGCCACTGCTTTCTCCCATCTTTTGGGCAGCGTACGAATACTGCGTCAAAAAAGTTGTTCATCTTTTGAAGCAATCCATGAATCCAATTTGTGACTTCTTTATGAGATGATAGTCAGAGGGATCAATGTCTGGAGAATACAGCAGGTGGGGTAGGACTTCCCATTTTAACATTTACAAGTAAATTTTGACCTCTTTTGCAACATGGGGCCAAGCGTTGTTGTGCTGCAAAATCACTTTATCATGCCTCTCGCTGTACTGCAGCTATTTGTCTTTTAATGCTCTGCTCAGGTGCATTAATTGCATTCGATAATGTGCACCTGTGATTGTTTCACTTGGTTTTAACACCTCACTGTACACGACACCGAGATGGTCCCACCAAATGCAGAGCATGATCTTGAAGCCGTGAGTATTTGGTTTGGCCAACAACGTGGAAGCATGGCTGGGATATCCCCATGATTTTTTGCATTTAGGGTTATTGTAATGATCTCATTTTTCATCCCTGGTCACATTGCAATACAGAAATCCATTCCATTTTTGCCTCTGAAGCAACAGTTCACAAACACATAAATGCCATTCAACGTCGCTTGGTTTCAGCTCACAAGGGACCCAAGTTCCCTCTTTCTGAATCACGCCCATAGTCTTGAGACATTTTGAAATGGCTTGCTGTGTCACTCCCACTAATCATGCCAATTCTTCTTGAGTTTGATGTACGTCTTCACTCACCAATGTCTCCAATTCTGCATCTTTGAAAACATTCTCTCTTCCACCACTGTGCCGGTTTACGACATGAAAATCACCGTTCTTGAAGCATTGAAACGACTCATGACACATTCTTTCACTAATAGCGTCGTTACCATACATACTTGAGAACATTCAATGAGACTCAGCCGCTGTTTTCTTCATATTGAAACAAAACAGTAGCACCTCCTGCAAATGATGAGAATTAGGCTCATAAACTGACATATCAATCAAGATCAGCTTTATGATGCAGACACAAATTGACTAATGTTTGACTGACGTTATGTTGACTGATGTCCAAACTAACTGCCTGACATCTGCGATCTGTTTCTTTCGACCACTACTTACCATTGTCACCACTTATCGGCAAATGCTGGAAGCATTTTATATAGATATTTTATAAAGATTTTTAATATTGCTCTAAATGCCATTATTAGGGCTAGAGTGTCTATAGAAAGGTGCAAATGTCAACAGTCTGACTGGGTTACTGAATATAATGACTGGTCAGATATCGAATTCATCCACAACATCTCAGTGGGCATGAAGACTAGCCAAGTTGATCAGTCGCTTGTGTCCCATTGATGTTTGGAGATATGACTTCAGACGTCTAAGGGTGCTAAATGACCGTTCTGCTGTTGCTGACATGATTGCAACTACTTGGAGAAGCTTAATGCACTTCACTACTTCACATAACATTTCTTCAACTGCAGGCTCTTGTGTAATGTACTTTCTTACATCACACATGTTTTTTACGAACAGTTGTTTTTTATTAGTGATATCAGCTAACATATTCAAGTGTAAGCACAGTCCCTCAATGTCTAGATCATTTTTTAAAAACTCGGTTGATTTTTCCAAATTTGTTTCACCTCTGTTCACTAAAAGCAAGTACTCTTGTTCAACTGCAATGACCTGTGTGAGTCCAGTTGAAGCAAACTGCTCGGTAACGCAAGATTGCACCATTTCACAAACTTTAATGGAAATAGCTTTGTAGTATTCCTGTGGGGTTTTGAAAGTGTGCAGTGAGCTGGCTTCATTGTTTTCATACTTCTTTGGTATACTTCAATTCCAAGGAAGCTAGTGAACATTTTTCTTTAAAACACAATTCCCAAAAGTGTTCAGAACTATGATTCCTTTCCATTCAACATACAAATCAAGCCCTCATATATTTTTTCCAGATCAGCAACACTTAGATGAGGGTATTGAATTTTTTCATTGACATTCTCTGCTGGATTCATTGCATGGTAATAAAGACGTAAAAAGAAATAAGTCTTGAATTGTAACATTGACTCAAGGTAGCCTGCATATTTGTAACCTGCCTCTGTTTTGTCCTCTGCAGAAAGTGTTTCAAAAAACTCTATGAGGTCTTCAAAGTTTTTCAATATTCTCAAGATACTAGAAGCTTGCATAGTCCATCGAGTCAGGCAAAGGGGTCATAGACCAACTTGGTCGCTGGCGCTCTCACAGTGTATGCTTCTGAAAAGTCCCATCCTTTTGTTGGATTCCCTTACAGTGTTTGTTAAGTCCTTGGCTGAAGCCATAATATCCCTCATATATGTAAGATGGCGGAGACTGTCTACAACTGCCAAGTCTAAACTGTGAGCAGTGCAGTGCACATAACGTGCTTTTGGTTGTACATCCAAAACTAACTTTTTTAGTCCTTTGAACTTACCTCTCATATTCAAGGCAACATCATAGCACCGTCCTCTTAAGTTATTCATTGACAAATCAAGAAGAGCAGAAATGTCTTTTAAAATACTAAATAGAGTGTGTGAGTCTGTGTTGGGTCTCATATAAGCCAATAAAGTTTTCATTGATGATTGAGGAATCATCGACTGTACAAATACAAAATGACACTTGTTCGTGAATCGAAGAATCACATGTTTTGTCAACCATAATAGAAAAATGTTCAGTCTTCTTGATTGAAGTCAATACCTATCTCAACACAGACTTTTCTAGTACATCAATGATCTCGTTTTGAATATTGTGGGACATCCATTTATACCTCGAATGCCCTAACCAATCTTTAAACTCAAGTATGTCATTCTTTTGGAGTTCCAACAATTAAAAAAAAATTTAGTTTACATCTTCATGCCCTCTAATTGTTAGGCCTTGTCAGCACAGAGATTGTATGGTAGTAAAAATTGTCTCAAGAGCTAAAAGGCCTTTCTTCATATCACTATGTAACTGTTCGTTCAATTTGGAGGCCACACTTTGGTTAGCGACAGAATTCAGTTTCAGAACACCTTCTTTACACATAAACGTATTTTCATGAAGATGGAATTTTTCCAAAGCCTTTTCCCAGTTATAAAACCCTATGGAAGTAAATGAATCTTCTTTTTTTGAAGAAAATTGTAATAGGCTTTTAGCATCTACCTCCTTGCAGGTTTTGCAAAAAACTTTTTCAGTAGTTGCTTCATATTCTAGCCATGTATATTTGATCAACCAAGACTTCTAAAATGATCTTCCCTTACCAGATTGTCCAGGTTTTGGGCTGTGAATGGTTCTCGCCTGAAGACAACGAAGCAATTGAAGCACAATAATTGTTGGAGGTTGACTTGCAGTATCATCAACTTCCAAGCGTGCTTTTTGATAACAAATTTATCCACTGCAAACTTAATTCACAATACACTAAGAGACTAAAGTAAACAAATAAAATATAGTCATGTAAAATAATCCACTAGACACTAAAGTTAGAATACTTAACACGTCTGCAGCATGCGCTGAACGACTGAACAACTGAATGACTGCGACTGCAGGGTGGGCCTTATATAGCCATGGCATTTTAATGTCTTGAAGCATCAAGGCAATGTGAGATGGAGGGTTCCACATGCTTTTTCTCCAGTCCTTTTGATGTCATCATGGCTGCAGCACTGGCCCACCAGCACCAGACTTTAGCTGAAGGTTCGCTCACTGGGACAAATTCTAAGTGTGCCCGCAGCACCGTAACACTATCATGATTCACACCACTCATTTTCAGTTAACCTGCCTACTACCATAGTAATTATTTGTTTTAACTCATTAACCAATGTATTCTAAAAGGTAACTATTGTCAAACAAGGAAGATAAAAAATTCCAACATAATTTTGTGATTTTACAAAGCATAATATAATTAATAATTTTCTTAAATCATGAATTTTGAGGGGGCTTGGGCCCCCTCAGGCCCCATGGTGTCGGCGCCTGTGAGGAAGATCTGAGGAGGGCTAAAGATTGGAGTAGTGGCTAGCATCTGTCAGTCATTCTCAGAAACAAATATTTATTTTCATATGCTACTTTCAAGTTAGCAACAATTTCTTTCTCGGTGAAAAGATCTTCTATTGAAATGCAGTCCATTTCTGCCAACTGAAACCGTGACTGAAGAACTGCTTCCCAAAACAGAGAGATATGTAACAAGCTAGACAGTTTGTTGTGGCTGCCTGCATTTTTATATTTATGGGGCAGTTGACATGGCATCAGTTATGCTGTATCGTTACTTCAGTGACAGTTTATTATATAGTGATGTGCAACTGTGTCAAAACACTTCTGTCAATAAAGGACATGAAATGATGAGTCCACAATTACTCCAGCTTCAACTGAAATGCATTAAAATTGTATAGTTTGTTGAAATAAAGAGTGAACAAGGTGGAAGACTATATTAATTTTTGTTGTGAAGATCCTCATTGCAAAGACTAGTTCAATGCAGCTCTCCACAGTAGTCTGTCCAGTGCAAGTCTCTTCATCGCTGCATAACAACTGTAACCTAGATCCTTTTGAACCTGCTTCTTGTATTCATGCCTTGGCCTTCCTCTACAATTTTTACCCCCCACACTTCTCTCCATTACCAAACAGATGATCCTTTGTGTGTCAGGATGTGTCCTATCTACCAGTCCTTTGTTATAGTCAGGTTGTGCTATAGATTTCTTTTTCCCTAATCTGATTCAGTACCTCTTCATTACTTACTTGATCTACCCATCTAATCTCCAACATTATTGTGTAGCAACATATATTAAAAAATTGCATTCTCTTCTTGTCTGAACTGTTTGTCATCCATGTTCACTTCTGTAAATGACTACATTCCAGAGAAGTATCTTCAGAAAAGACTTTCTCACATTTAAATTTATGCTTGTTGCTAACTGATTTCTCTTTCTTAGAAATGCTTTTGTCCGCTAGTCTGCATTTTTTGTCCTGTCTGTGTTGGCCATCATCAGTTAATTAGCTGCACAAGTAGCAAAACTCATTTACTACTTTTAATGCCTCATTTCCTAATACAGTTATTTCAGCATCACCTTATTTACACTCACTGAAAATCCAAAGAAATCAGTGCACCTGCCTAATATTGTGTAGGGCCCTCGCGAGCACGCAGAAGTGCCACAGTGTGTGACATGGGATGGACTCAATTTATGTCTGAAGTAGTGCTAGAGGGAATGGACACTATTAATCCTGTAGGGCTGTCCATAAATTCGTAAGAGTACAAGGGGGTGGAGATCTCTTCTGAACAGTACTTTGCAAGGCATCCCAGATATGCCCAATAATGTTCATGTCCGGGGAGTTTGGTGGTCAGTGGGAGTGTTTAAACTCCGAAGAGTGTTCCTGGAGTCACTGTGTAGCAATTATTGATGTGTGGGGTGTGACATTGTTCTGCCAGAATTGCCCAATTCCATCAGAATGCACAGTGGACATGAATGGATTCAGGTGATCAGACAGGATGCTTACGTACATGCCACCTGTCACAGTCATATCTAGATGTATCAGGGGCTCATATCACTCCAACTGTACAGTCTCCACACCATTACAGAGCCTCCACCAGCTTGAACAGTCCCCTGCTGACATGCAGGGTCCATGGATTCATGAGGTTGTCCCCATACCCGCACACTTCCATCCGCTCGATACAATTTCAAACGAGACTCGTCTGACCAGGCAACATATTTCCAGTCATCAACAGTCCAATGTCAGTGTTGACAGGCCCAGACAAGGCATAAAGCTTTGTGTCATGCTGTCATTAAGGGTACACAAATGGGCCTTTGGCTCCAAAAGCCCATATCAATGATGTTTCTTTGAATGGTTTACATGCTGACACTTGTTGATGGCCCATCATTGAAATCTGCAGCAGTTTGTGAAAGGACTGCACTTCTATCATGTTGAACAATTCTCTTCAGCTGTTGGTGGTGCCATTCTTGCAGGGTCTTTTTCTAGCCACAGCAATATTGGAAATTTGCTGTTTTACTGGATTCTTGATATTCGTGGTACACTCATGAAATGGTTGTATGGGAAAATCCCCACTTCATCACTACCTCTGAGATGCTGCATCCCATTGCTTGTGCACTGACTATAATACCACTTTCAAACTCACTTAAATCTTGATAAACTGCCATTGTAGCAGCAGTAAATGGTCTAGCAATTGTGCCAGACGCTTTTGTCTCATATAGGTGTTGCCAAGCACAGCGCTGTATTCTGCCTGTTTACATATCTCTGTATTTGAATTCACATGCCTATACCAGTTTGTCTGACACTTCAGTATAAGTCTGACTACGTTCCATTACCTTAATTTTACTTTTGTTGATGTTCATCTTTACTGTATTTTCAAGACACTATTACTGACAAAATTACAGTGTCATCATCAAATCTCAAAGTTTTTGTTTCTTCTCCCTGAATCTTAATTCCTTTTTCAACTGTATTATAGTTTTCCTTCAAATCTTGCTCATTGCACAGACTGCTTCCTTTTCATGTCCTTCAATTCTCATAACAGCAATCTGGTTTCTGTATCAGTTGTAGATAATCTTTCATTCCCTGTATTTTATCCCTGCTACATTCAGAGTTTCAAATAGTGTATTCCATTCAACATTGTCAAAAGCTTTCTCTAAATCTACAAATGTTGTAAACATAGATTTAACATTCCTTAAACTCTATTCTAAGATAAGTTCTGGTGTCAGCATTGCCTCAAAAGCTCCTACATATGTCTAGAACCCAAACTAGTCCTCCCCAAGGTAAGCCTCTACCAGTTTTTCCATTCTTCCATAAATAATCCATGTCAGTATTTTGCAAACAAAAGTAGCAAGTTATAAATCTTCTAAATGTCAAGAAGAATGGAATCTACCTGATAACTATTACCACAAGTCTTCATAACCATACAAATAAATGTCAATATCTATGTTTCTGATGATATATTCTGGTATCAATAGAAGAAATGCCTATCTTCATCGACTTTTTTTTCCTTCTCTTATTGTAGTTTCATTTCCTCAACTGTCATTGATTGGTGACCTATCACTGACATGCATTCACTTCTTTGCCAACATAATGTATGAAAGTAAAAACTAGTAGCAGTTAAAAACTACAATGTTAAAAATTACAATTTGGTGGACAGGATGGGCAGCACTCTATGGTTGTTTGCTGATGATGCTGTGGTGTATGGTAAGGTGTTGAAGTTGAGTGACTGTAGGAAGATATGAGACAACTTAGACAAAATTTCTAGTTGGTGTGATGAATGGCAGCTAGCTCTAAATATGGAAAAATGTACGTTAATGCAGATGAGTGGGAAGAACAAACCTGTAATGCTCGGATACAGGTTTAGTAGTATCCTGCTCAACACAGTCAAGTTGTTTAAATATCTGGGCATAATGTTGCAAAGCAATATGTAATGGAAAGAGCATGTGAGGACTGTGATAGGGGAGGTAAATGGCTGACATTGGTGTATAGGGAGAATTTTAGGAAAATGTGGTTCACCAGTAAAGGAGACTGCTGGTGCAACCTATTTTGGGTACTGCTCAAGTGTTTAGGATCCATACCAAGTGATATTGAAAGAAGACATCGAAGCAATTCAGAGGCAGGCTGCTAGATTTGTTACTGGTTAGTTTGGACAACATGCTAGAGTTATGGAGGTGCTTTGGGAACTCAAATGGGAATCCCGGAAGGGAAGGTGACGTTCTTTTCAAGAAACACTATTGAGAAAATTTTATGACTCAGCATTTGAAGTTTAACTGGTATTTGAAGCTTACTGCCAAATGATTCTACTGCCATCAACAAACATTGTGCATAAGGGCCATGAAGATAAGATACAAGAAATTAGGGCACATACGGAGGCATATAGATAGTCATTTTTCCCTCACTCTATTTGCTAGAGGAACAGGAAGGAAAATGAATAGTAGTAGAACAGGGCACCCTCCACCATACACTGTATGGTGACTTGCGGAGTATCTGTGTAGATGTAGATGTAGATCCTTCAGAGTGCAATGTGACATCATCTTGTAAAATAGCTGAAATTCTAAAAATACTAAAATAACAAATGTTCCAGCTGCATTCCAGTGTCCTTCTTCAGGGCAAATAATAATTAGATGTAGGGTGAGAGCTTCAGTATATTGCATTCCTAACAGTGTCATAAGACACATTTCTTAGATTTTTATTGGCCCTAAAATACCATTGTTCAGTGTAGGAGAGAGGGAGGTGATGTATGGCAGACTATTTATAAGTTATAGTACTTGCTGGAATTGGGAGCTCACAACATATTGGTCAGATACTTGTGTTGGCTGTTTTTTCTTCCAGTTAGTTGCAGAGAAATGACTCCAGTTGTGTATGTTGTGTTCATGTAGCTTATTACAGCAGTGACAAGTGAAGCGGCTGCCCTGTGATAACATTTGGCCCACTGTACTGTAATTGCTCACTGCCAGGATGCCAGGAACTCGTACCCATCCTCCATCAATCTTGTAAGACTGGTTCAGGATTTCATTTACCTCTCTTATTTTGTGGGTGTGGATCCACAGCTGTCTTGCAAGTACTCATGATTTTTTAAACTTAATTACCTTTCCATACCATGACTGAAATATTGGTTATTTTATTATTTTTAGCATTTTAAGTATTTTATAATAATCCCTTTTTTTAATAGAGTATTGCACTTACCGAGTGATGATCATAGCCACTACTGAAGTAGTCCTCATGGCTATCTTTACACAGTTGCCAACATTTCTGCAGGTCTTGAAAGCAAGCAGCAGATTTCTAGCTGCAATGTTTGTGAGCTCATTGTCACAGCCCATTGGATTCAGTGATATCTGGCCAGATACTTGGTAACAGATAAAGCCGTATAGGGGCCTTGCATTGTCATTTAGTAAGAACCAGTCCTTAGAATGCCACATATCAGGACAGTAACATCAGACTGCTTGTCACATATGTTTCAGAACTTTGACATAAAGAGTTTGGTTCACTGTTTGACCTGGAGGAATATTCTCAGGGAAAACTAATCCTTTACTATCAAAGAATGCAATCAACATTGTCTTTGTTCTCGAAGGTTGTCATTTGATTTTCTTTGATGCTGCTGAGCCAGGTCTCCACCATTCAGCACTTTGATTTTTTGTGTGAGGGTCATTCTCTTAGAACCAACTTTCATCCCCAACAATAATCTTTAACAGGAATGTGCAATCATGTCTGGCTCTACCCAGTAGTTCAGCAGAAATTCTTTGTCTTACCACTTCCTGTTCATCTGTTAGTGTGTGAGGGATGAGTTTTGCATTAAGTTTTTGTTTCCTTAAATCTTTTTGTAAAATCTTATGACACACATCATGATTCACAATAAGTTCTTCTGATATCACACCCACACTTACATGATGGTCTTCTTGCAATAACTGCCTTACACACTCCACGTTTGCGTCAGGGAACATCTTGCACTGAATTCTGCCTTCATAGAAACTTTAGTGCCACTCAAAACCATGATTTCCTGAAAGTGGCTTGTCTATGTTTGCTTGCTTAATCACTGTCCATGTTTCACTAGCAGTTTCCCCAAGCTTAACACAGAAGTTAATGTTCACTCTTTGCTCACAATCAGCATCAATTGTGTGACTGTAACTAGTACACTAAGAACCCAAACAGTGTGTTGCTAAGCACAGCCCTGCCACCTCACGAGTTTGTGAAGAAACATGGCCAAGGTCGTTTCTGGGATGCACACGTACCATGTAACAAAAAACAACATTTGTTCCTTTTTAGTGTTGCAAACTCAGAAATAAAAAACCTGTCCTGGAACTTTTCTAACAACAGAAGTATGATATGGTAGTACACTCAGAAGGATTTTAATGCAGATGTGTATGTAATTATATTGGTATCTATTACTTTGAAACAGATAAATTATGTAGGATTTTAAAGTTACGATCATGAGTCACATTGTGTAATCTGATTTGGCTGACTGTATTTATGTTTTAATATGGTGCTTGTGAATAATGAAGGCAGTGGTGCAGGTATCAAACCATTTATGAAACCTCTAAAAAGAAAATAGAGTGAAACTGCACAAAATTGTTATTGACTTCTAATAAAGTACATTATTTTTGCTTTTTTGTATAGCAGAGCTCATTTTATTTGCAGAAATTGCAGACAAGAATGTATCATAAATGTTTCATTAGTTAGTTTACTGTTAAATTATAAGGAGATAGCATGATTGGCCAGCACTTAACCTCAAGAAATGAAATTCCAAGTTCTGTCAATAAAATCAGTTAAAAGTAATAAATACTCTTGTGATGTTCATCCTCAGAGGAGAAAGAGGTATTGATCAAGATAGGTCGGTAAGGAGGGGCAGGTCACTCAGAATCTAAACTGAGAGGCAAACTAATTTGGCTCTTGTGGGCTACATTAGATTATTTATTTGACAAATAATGACTACATATCATAATATAATTGTGAATGTACAAAGTGGTAGATATTTAAATAAAAATAATCACTGATATAAATAACTCTGATTCAAAAGAGAGTTTAAGTATGTTTACAATAAACATTTTGCACCATCCTAACCACTTGCATAGCTTTTTATTTTATTTCTCTCAATACCCTATTGGCCACAGGAAGTCACTACTTACTATCACCTGTATAATGGAGGTACAAATAAACCTCCATACTCCATGTAGTTGGGTAGAGCACACTGTGTCTCAAATGTGAAACAGGAGAATGTTCATTGTGTACACTATTCAGTCTGGTCAGTTCAAGTTTAGACCACGCATGCCTTGTCACTTTATGGCAAAAAGGATTTTCAGCATGGGGGGTTGCATAACCTCAGAAACATCTTTACAAGATTCTACTCTTATTATAAGACCGAAACCATTGAAGAATTACAGTGTACTTGTTACCCACAGTCAGCACCATCATGTGATGGCCATTATCCACTAATTATGGATCCTACATAACCTATGGGGAATGAAGCAGAACTATGTGCTACCATTTGGAGGCAAATGGGAGGGCTTTGTCAACCCATACAGTTTGAAACTGTCTCTACAACACTAGTTTGGTCTCCAGGTGCCCATTACAATATCACTAACTGTGATAGTAGCTGCGCATTAATTTATCTGCATTAAGAGATGCATCATCATTGATAGATTAATGACAGCAGGATTCTTCCCTCACTGTTTTTAATTTTATTCCTTCCCATAGACAAAAATTTGTTATATGTTTTACTCAAGTAAACATTGCACTTTCTCCTGGTCATTTTCTTAATCTCTTCATTCTTGTAACTTTTGAAATCTTTTATCTAATAATATATGCCTATTGTGTGTAAACAAAAGTAGATAATACAATTTGTAACAGCTCACCAAAACATTATGCAGTGCACTATTGCCACACAGTACTGTGTTGTACTATCTTCTTGACTTAATATGCCAAATACTGATGTTACTGACTGGTCATAGTTTTTAAAATGGAACAGTGTCAATTTGGCAGTGAAATTCTATGTAATTTAAAATCCTTTTTATGGGATGGTGTTTCCTCTGGAGGTGGATGCGCAAAGTAATTCTGATAAAAGTTATGTCAAAAAATGTGTACTGTACTCAAGTAACAGGATAAGGATATGAATATTGCATCACAGTTACATCTTTATGCTGGATTTTATTTTGTAATAAGTTCCTCGTCAAGGCACTGGAGACATGAGTGTTTCAACTGGCCACCATGCCATCATCTACCATTTTTCATCATGCGGATGTAGTACGGAGAGACATGTGGTCAGCACACTGCACTCCTTGCCATTTTACCAACTTACCTGACCTTGGAATTTCTACTTCCCATTCAAATAGCTCGTCTTCCTCTGCACAGTAACCATCCATGCAGACCACTCAGCTACAGAGATGGAGGAGATGTTTTTATGGCAATGTGGATTTATGTATATTTTTAATCAAAAGCCCAAGCTGTAAGAAGTTTATCAGGTGATGTGAGGCATCAAAGGACATAGATTATAAGGGTTCATTTTGATGTGCACTTCAAGGTTTTATTTGAAAAATAATGCCTCCACAGAATGATTGAAGAAACTTAATTCAATTCAAATGTCATGCCTGCTGGTAGCATAATTCTTACATATGGTCAAGCATTGCCAACAAAACTATTCCATTGCAAAATATCAGTTAGTTCTTTAACTGATACTTCAAGAGGAAGTGTCACTATGATAACAATGTGGCAGTGTCCCTGACTATGACTGAAAAACAAAAATCAAAAGGCAAACAATGTCAGAAAAAGTCTTCCTGATCATCTCAGTAAAGTGTTCAAGTGGTTTTGCAACCAGTGGAAGCAGTATTTTGAAGTGGCATATTTCACAAGCAATTGTTAAAATGGTGCACATAACAGGGCATGTGATGGGGCAATGCACAGTGGCAAGGACCAGTATACAATGTAACACTCCAGCCAATACCAGCCTTTGGCTTCTGTAGATCATGCTTTGCAGGGCCCATAGAATATTAAGGATTTATTTTGATTATGGTGAGGTTACTTAGTCATTGTAGTGTTCATTATGGGAAGCATAAGCATACATATCAAGCATTACATTAAAAAGCAACACACACCACAGGAGGGCAGAAAACAGGAGTGTTGAAAAAGCATAAACACCCCTTGCTGCTTCAGATCACATTCAAATTTTTTCAAATGGTTTTGAAAGGCCCCTAGCACTTTCATCTTGTACAGCAAAGCAAAAATTGTGATCACACTGCTCTCAAAAGGGATGCTATCATCTTCAGCAGCATTGCAGGCCCACAATCTCTTCAGAGAAAGATTGAATTATCAGGGAAGTGTCAGCAATGTCAAAGGTTGCAAGAAAATTGTCCTGTTGTTCATCACAAAACAAACTGTCTTTTTTTTTATTGTGAAATGTGTGGGAACCAACAGCCCAAGGGGAAGGATAGTTTCATCGATGTCATTTATGCCACCCCCTGAGGCCTTTTCATGTTGATTCTGAGTGGAGGTGTATCTGAAATGTTTTCCTTGGCCACCCATAAGAAAACCACGTGATTTCAAAGGCTGGATATTGTGGTTCTGACCTCCATGACAGAGGCACCAAACTAGGGGTGAACAGTGGGTAAGAGGTGGTGTGACAACGTTCCAATCATGTGACACATCCACAGTGGTGTTTGGCAGAATTGTGGTGAATTTTGTTGCCAATGTGACCTCATTAGCCCACCTTACACCTCACATGAACTCTTGAGCTCTGACCTTTTTTTCACATATGTTGACATCTTGCTGTTTGAAGTGTTGCTGAACCCGGTGGTGACGTTACAGGATACCATGCTTTTGTACTATTGCTGAGGATACTTTTTAGGCCCTTTGAACTAAATTTTAAACTTCCGTGTGACAATGGGAGACATTTATAGGGTTCCAAAAAAGTAACCTATTAATTGTGTTGTGAAGGGTAGTAGATAAACATATCTCAGATGTAATTGCTAAAATGCTACACAAAAGATGTAATGTAGTACAACTGATCCAATGCCAGGTTCTTCTGATATAAGTAAGGGCTACAGTACTGTTAAACAAAAAGGTACACTTATGAATGAACTGTTTGAAGATATATGCTTCAAAGAGGAAAAACCACTTTTACATTATAATTTAGATGGTGTAAATTGATGCTTTTGAATGATTTATTTTAGATATAGGCCCACACATAGTAGTGAATACTAAAACCAAAAAATTAAATAATGTCCAGAATCACAAACAGGAAAATTATAATCTAGCTGCATCTTATTGTTGCTCTAAAAGCAAAAATGGTGGAGTAGCTTTACACTGAAAGTAAAATATTTCATGATCTCTTTAAAAAAAACTGTCATGGATAACCTAATTTTGTGAAGATGAACACACTGAAATAGTAATAGTTAAAGTAGTTTTCCCTCAGACTGACTTTTTTATTGTAGGCATATATAGATCCCTTATGCCAAATTTTGTGTTCTAACTGAAATTTTTTGATTCAGTAATATGTAAATTAACATTTAATAGACATAATATTAATCTCTTAATTCTTGGTGATATAAACATTCATTCTTATTGTCTAAACATTAATGCCCTGGAGAATAAACAGACTGCATTCTATTCTATGGACTCAAAGATTTGCTTGCACTTATCCTAACTAGAATAGATCATACAACTGCTGAGGCTACAGATCGCATAATTACTGATTTTGAAAACATTATCTTAGTAGACACTATAAATGGTTATACCTCAAGGAAAGTAAATCTCAACAACAAAAAATATCTTATGTGGAATGTTTAACATTAGATGAGTGGGAAAATGTTAGACATGTCTAGATTACATAGACAGACAAATTTAAATGTACCACTACATAAAGAGCAATACAGAAAGCATGCATATGTTTCACAGAGATATTAAGGGACCAATAGCTCATAATATTAACTTACAGATAGAAAAGTCAGATTATGTAGCAGAATACTGATGGGTCCATGAAAACAGAACTGAGGAACAAATTACAATTGTGTGGGTGTTGTTCAGCTGATAAATAGCCTAAAAATTAAAAAATTCAGAAGGTTGTGACAAAATTCTCTATTATTATTAGAAAAAATGTAAACAGGAATTTTTCCAGAATGAGAAATCTGCCAGGTAGTTTCATAAACAGGAATTATTTATACAACTGATTTCTTCAATAAACTGTGTTTTCTGGGTGCTTATATTTCCCAGTAACTTGTAACTGACAACTTCCAAGACTTTGTTTAAATGTGGAGATATGGAAGTTCTCCAAAATTACAGACCTATTGTTCTAATTTACACTTTATTGGAAAAAAATACTAAAACATATGCTGGTTCATTATAACAGTAAGAATAAATCAGGGGATTCTCAACAAGTTTTCAGAAGAGAGCAGAGCACCATGTCAGAAGCAGTGAAGTTTGTACCTGTGGCTCTAAAAAATGGATGAAAATAAGCTACTTACAGGAATCGTTTTAGATGTTTCCACAGCTTCTGGCGGAGTACACCATGATACACTTTTGTTGAAACATGCAAATGGTATTATCAGTGGAAAGCTTGACATTACTAGTTATATTTCATGAACAGGTGACAATGCACTAAAATCTTGCATGACAGTGGTCATATCATAGACAGAAATATGTCCAGAATGATAATCATAAAATTTGGTGTGCCACAGGGCTTGATATTGGAACCATTTCTTTTTGTAAAGTAATATATATATGACCTTCCAAGTCCTGAAGATAAACCACTCATCTCCAGGTATTCCAGTGGCATAGCTGGTCTTAGCTGGGCAAGAGGTGCAGGTAATCTACATAACAAAGTTCATAAATTTATAGAGAAAACAGAAAATGCTTTTTAAAATGAAAATTTAAGGCTTAAATTCCCAGAACTCAAAGTAATGTGCTTTCAGCCAGGTGAATCAAATGAATAAAATGTGCTGAACAACACAAGGTCTCCTTACAAGTTTTTGGGCATGTAATAGATAAGAAACTGAACTAGAAACATCAAGTTGATAATGTGAGTAATAAGCTAACATCTAGTCCATGCGCTTTGAGGAGGCTAGCGCCATATCCGAATTCAGAAACATGAAGGAAGGCATATTGTGAACTTATGAACTCTTTTCTGTCTTGCAGTCTAGTGATAAAGTGTATGCCTGAAAAATGAGAGAGTGTGGGATTTAATCCCATTCAAACCACAGAAATTTTGCAGTGTTCCTTTAACGTAACTTTCGCCTCTCAGTGATGTGAAGACTCACCAGAGACGACACACAGTTTAGATTCCACATTAAACAGTAGGTCCCGTTTCATGGTAGGACTACTGGAGTAGGTTAGAGACACGTAAGTCCCTGAAATGACATCCAATTTGAAGACTTGCACCAGACCATTGAACCATATGGAATTATTAATATATGTTCCAAAAAATTACAATAGTGACAGAGGACAGGAAAGTTACCAGCAGGCATTTAAAAATTAATGGTTATAATGCAAGGAGAAAGGAAGATTTTCACTTAGACTGGAGAAAACTGAGACTAACGGAAAACAGTCAGTATATCAAAGGAGCTGTGTCATGACTTCTTACCAAGTGAGGTCAGAAGTTAGTGGGCAAAATTTTGCAGAGAGCTTTCAAGAGATGGCTCATAGATGTGTGTTCACATGGCCCAAAACTGAATAATGATGCTTTGGGGGTGGATAAAATCTAATATTGTGCTACTAGTTTTTTTATTAACTTTAAGTGTGTATTTTAAATGTTGTGGTATTAATGTGTGCATGTAAGAATTATATGTAAAATGCTATGAGCTAAACTCATTCATGTCTTGTCACAGTCTACATCTACATTTATACTCCGCAAGCCACCCAACGGTGTGTGGCGGAGGGCACTTTATGTGCCACTGTCATTACCTCCCTTTCCTGTTCCAGTCGCGTATGGTTCGTGGGAAGAACGACTGTCTGAAAGCCTCCGTGCGCGCTCTAATCTCCCTAATTTTACATTCGTGATCTCCTTGGGAGGTATAAGTAGGGGGAAGCAATATATTCGATACCTCATCCAGAAAGGCATCCTCTCGAAACCTGGCGAGCAATCTACACCGCGATGCAGAGCGCCTCTCTTGCAGAGTCTGCCACTTGAGTTTCTTAAACATCTCCGTAATGCTATCACGGTTACCAAATAACCCTGTGACGAAACGCGCCACTCTTCTTTGGATCTTCTCTATCTCCTCCGTCAAACCGATCTGGTACGGATCCCACACTGATGAGCAATACTCAAGTATAGGTCGAACGAGTGTTTTGTAAGCCACCTCCTTTGTTGATGGACTACATTTTCTAAGCACTCTCCCAATGAATCTCAACCTGGTACCCGTCTTACCAACAATTAATTTTATATGATCATTCCACTTCAAATCGTTCCGCACGCATACTCCCAGATATTTTACAGAAGTAACTGCTACCAGTGTTTGTTCCGCTATCATATAATCATACAATAAAGGATCCTTCTTTCTATGTATTCACAATACATTACATTTGTCTATGTTAAGGGACAGTTGCCACTCCCTGCACCAAGAGCCTATCCGCTGCAGATCTTCCTGCATTTCGCTACAATTTTCTAATGCTGCAACTTCTCTGTATACTACAGCATCATCCCCGAAAAGCCGCATGGAACTTCCGACACTATCTACTAGGTCATTTATATATATTGTGAAAAGCAATGGTCCCATAACACTCCCCTGTGGCATGCCAGAGGTTACTTTAACGTCTGTAGACGTCTCTCCATTGATAACAACATGCTGTGTTCTGTTTGCTAAAAACTCTTCAATCCAGCCACACAGCTGGTCTGATATTCCGTAGGCTCTTACTTTGTTTATCAGGTGACAGTGTGGAACTGTATCAAACGCCTTCCGGAAGTCAAGAAAAATAGCATCTACCTGGGAGCCTGTATCTAATATTTTCTGGGTCTCATGAACAAATAAAGCGAGTTGGGTCTCACACGATCGCTGTTTCCGGAATCCATGTTGATTCCTACATAGTAGATTCTGGGTTTCCAAAAACGACATGATACTCGAGCAAAAAACATGTTCTAAAATTCTACAACAGATCGACATCAGAGATATAGGTCTATAGTTTTGCGCATCTGCTCGACGACCCTTCTTGAAGACTGGGACTACCTGTGCTCTTTTCCAATCATTTGGAACCCTCCGTTCCTCTAGAGACTTGCGGTACACGGCTGTTAGAAGAGGGGCAAGTTCTTTCGCGTACTCTGTGTAGAATCGAATTGGTATCCCGTCAGGTCCAGTGGACTTTCCTCTATTGAGTGATTCCAGTTGCTTTTCTATTCAGTTTGGGAGCAGTTAAAGAAGTAAGTAAATGTCTCTAAAAAATATGATAAATACAATAATGAAAGGCTAAAAAATGAACCAATACCATCAAGACTGACTATGCCATTTTGAAAGACATTGTAGGATTTATCTTGTCACAAAGTAAGCAGATACTACACTGATTGTGTAGACATGCTCTCTGAATACACACACTTATTTTAGTTTACTTTACACCATATGAAAACTTCTTACACCTCCCCCCCCCCCCTCTCTCCCTCCAAGTAGAATCACGAGACCAACAAGAATGTACAAAGAAAACAACCTAGAAAATGGCACACACCATTTGTCTGTTGTTTGTTCAGAACTGATCGGTTGATCCAGAGGTCACTACACTAGCTGTCACCCCTGCTACTTCCCCCCCCCCCCCTCCCCACAATACCCCTGCCCTCTCACACACACTCTTTCTGAATCACGGAGCACTGGGGATGTCAGGAAGATGTGTTTGTAGTTAGTGATACTTGTGTGCCAGTGAGTCTTACACCATGGCCCTATTATTTGAACTGATGGAGACAGGCTGAAGTTAGAGCCTGATGGAGTAGGATGTCTAACCAGTGGCCTCTGATCCATGGAGTCCTCCTCCATGTGGGCTGGCTTGAGTCCTTTGATGGAGCCATTTCTTCCTTATCATTCCATGCTATCTTGATTGTGTTTGCTCCATGTTGAATGAATTTAAATAGTCCTGTGTAAGGAGGTCTTAATGATGGTTGTACTGAAACATTCCTCAGCCAAACTTGTGGGGCCTTGTGTAGGTCTTTCTGGACAAAGATAGGTTCAGTATCATGAGTTTCTGGTGCTGAAGGTTGAATTTGGGCCATGCTTCTTTGAAGAAGCTGTACAAATTCTGTTGTGGCTTCCTCAATTCCTCAGCAGGCAGAAGTCTTGATCTTGTAGATATGATTTTAGCTGGAAGTCTCAGGTGCTCTCAGAACACCAGTTGAGGTGCGGTGTAGCCCAGCTCGTTTCACCACCGTCCATAACACCAGTAGCACAAGGGGTAACATCTCCATCCATTACTCTCCCTGGCCATAATGGCCACTTTCAAGCTCATGTGGGATCCTTGTAGCATCTCATTCCTAGTGGGATGGAAGCTTTTGGTTTTAATATATGAGTAGCCACATAGTTGTTGGACCTTGTGGAACAGTGATGATTCGAAATGTCTTCTATAGCCTGTTGTTATTGTCAGAAGTACCCAGCATTTTGCGATCTAGCCATTTACAAAAGCTCTGACCACTGTTTCTACAGCCATATCAGTGATCTTGTCTCATGCTAGCATGTAAATTTGTCAACAACTGCTGGCCGGGGTGGCCAAGCGGTTCTAGGCGCTACAGTCTGGAACCGCGCGACCGTTACGGTCGCAGGTTCGAATCCTGCCTCAGGCATGGATGTGTGTGATGTCCTTAGATTAGTTAGGTTTAAGTAGTTCTAAGTTCTAGGGGACTGATGACCTTAGAAGTTAAGTCCCATAGTGCTCAGAGCCATTTGAACCATTTGTCAACAACTGCTAATAAGTAACTACACTGTCCTGTACATGGCAAGGGTACCACCAGGTCAACATCAACATACATGAAGTGCACCATAAGTGTGGTTACGGTGCTGAGGGGTGCTGATAAGTACCTGCCAATCTTGCATTGTTGGCATCTGGCATAAGCTTCAACCCATTTTCAGCAGTCTTTTTTTATTCCCCCAACAAACCTCCTTTTTTGTTATCAGCTTGACTTCACCTTATCACAAAAACTTGGCATCAGAAGTTTGTGGGTATAAAAGTGTGCTGTAGGTTGTGCTATATGTCACACCACAATGAATCTTGCAGTTTGGGCAAATGTATCTCTTACAGATGTTCCCACAGTTACGCTACTTTCGGTTTGTGCCTTCCGTAATAAATAAGCATTGGAACTATGGCCTCTGCTGCTACTCAAGCATAAAACATAGATCATGTCATTCTATTGTTGTTCTGCAATGCTATACCCTGGAATGGCCCTCACAATTACACAACAACATGAGAAAAACTCAGTATGACATTTCTACAGCTGCTGATGTAATTTATGTCCATAATGAACTGAGAAATGTGGTCCACTTGTCCACATTGTCTTGGTGAGCCATGGGTAGAGACTTTATAAAGAAGGCAGTAAGTGGAGCATGGTCCATGTGGGCAGTGCAGTGTTTCCTTCCTCCAAGTTGTGGATATGTTGTATTGCAGATTGGATATGTTGTATTGCAGATAATATAGCATACTATTCCTTTCTATCACACTCAATTTTTGCTGTGTTGCTGTAATCATTTGCAAGAAAAATTCTAGGGGCTGCCAGACCCCATGTACGAGTTGCTGCAAGCTATCACTTCGTGGCTGATGTCCACCTTTAATGCCATTGGTATGTGAGGAGCACTGCCTGAGTTACGTAGTCCTTAATTGAGTTAAATGCCATTAGTTGCTCTTGATTCTACCTCACTTTCCTCCTGCTGATTACATATTTTCCTTTGGTATATTTTCCTGCAGATGCCTGTGGTTCTGCTGCTTTTGGTGGGTGCATTCTCTAATAACTAATCATTCTGAGGCAGTACCACAGATCTTTGTACATCTTCAGTATCAGCACTTTGTGAGTGTTTCCTACCCTCTCAAGCATTGGAACTATGGCCTCTGCTGATGCCTTAAAACCGAGGAACTTCACATTGCTTTTTCCCAAGATGCATTTGTGTTTATTGATGGCAACCCGGTGTCTGCATATGAATTGGAAAATCTGTCTGAGATCATTTTTGTGCTGCTCTAGCAACTCCAAAAACACTACAATATTGTCCACATAACAACACAATCAGTGCCTCTGAGAACCTGGTGAATAAAACTCTGCCATTTGTGCTGCATTTTTCAAACTATATGGCATGAATTGGTACTCAGCACGCTGATTGGAGTAGTGATGGCTGTCTTTTTTTTTGTATATCCAGGTGTATTTTTGAATAGGCCTTCCCACAATCAATGAACTGAAGATTTGAGATTTCACACTAGCATTATTAAAAACCAACACTGTCTGCCACAGTTCTGGTGTTCAGAGCTCTGTAGTTGCTGCAAAAACCCCATGTGCTGTTCTGCTTGATCACCATGTATAGTGGTGATCCCCACTGACTCTCCAAAGGTGCCATTACATCCCCTTGGATCAGCTTATTAATGTATTCTTTTGCAGCCACAAATTTTTTGTGTGTTATACAGCACAGCTTGGCCACCACCAGTGGTCCAGGCAGTATCAGAATTAAATGCATAGACCACCCAGGCACCTTGCCTTGTCTACTGTCTTAATCTGTAGAAATTTTTCTATGAAGCTATCCAAGTTCTGGTCACACTGTGTTGATTCTACTGTTGCTAATGAAAGTAGTTTCTTGTTGTGGAGATCTGCTGCTAATAGAAACTGGTGAAGGTAATCCACCCCTATTATAGGTTCAGTAATGTTCACGACTATGAAGGTCCACTGGAACTTCCTGTCCAAACTGAGGGCCAAATTGAACTGCTTCCTACTAAATGTTTGAATGAAAGGTTGATCAGTGGCGTCTTGTTGACAAACTGCCTGTTGGTTTCTGTCTCAGGTTCTTTGGCCAACATTTGTTTAATGATGGATAGTCCACCACCAACAATGGAGGGTGAAGCTTTGACAATGCCAGTCACTCGTACATCATCAAACAACCGTTGGCCAAAGAATCCGAGACAGAAACCAAACATTGACAAATGTCAACAAGTAGCCATGAAAGCCTTAACAATGGTGTCTTATGTTTATTAGTGTTTTAACTCCATCTGTGGCTATTGTATCAGAATCTGGAATGGTAGTGGTCTGTGGCTTCTGAATATTAACATTATTCTGCCCTGAGGAGAAGTTTGTCACACTTGTGACCACATTGTGTGAAATGGATTTGAGCTGACCAGTTGCGGTCAAAACCAGAGTCACTCATGTCTCATTCATTCATTGTTTTGCATGTTGTACCACTGGGTCTGTCAAACAGTAGCATTGCAGGGAATTTGTTGTGACTAGTTGTTTGCAGACATCTTCTTGCGTGGTGCAAGTGGTTGCACTCCACGGGAGTTAACGAAAGCATATGTCTCAAGAATTCCCAATGTGGTAGCCACAGGAGGAGGATAGTGGGTACAGAAACTATTTAAAATAGAGTGACAGCCACTGGTGCCCTTTAATGGCTGTCTGAGGCATTCGGGTGACTGCAGGATTCTACACATTTTTGAGCTTTGGTTCTGAATCATTGGCAATACCGGCACCAGCTGAATTTCTCGAAACATCTCTCATCATCCTGATCATGAAGAAAGGATGCATTATGCCACTGTCTCATGTCATCAGTGTGATGCATGTTTTTAAGTGCCAAAATTAAGGCACTCAACTCTTTCACGCTCATAGACAGTTGATCTGGGCTATCAGGTGGCTCCACCCCTAGTATGTGTGGTTTGGTGCCTTCTGACCTGTTGTATTTTGTTTCCACGCTGTGGACTTTGTACTGGAAACAACTTACAAAGGCTTCTACATTATCTGCCACCATGTTAAGTGACAACTCCATGTCTACTGCCAAAACAATCGGAATGTTTGTAGGTTGTAGGGAGCTGTGTGAACCACAACATTTGTAAGGAATTTTCTGATAACAAATGCACTGTCACCAGTGACCTAAACCCTTGGAATAATTGCTTGGGTGCTCTGTTTCCCAATTGCTTGTCTGTAAGTAATCTCTGAAGCCGTATTGCAGGCATTGACTTGAAATGCTTTGCTTGATAAGGCATTTTTTTAAAAGGAATATAACTATGAGTTCACAATGCTTCCTCTGCTTAGACTATCTGAATTTAATTCAAGTGAACAATGACACAGTGAAATTGTTCCATATCATTCCTGATGCCATGCTCGTTGAAAATGTTTTCTACATGAGTGAACCATAACTCTGGTCTCCTTGGCCAGAATGGAGGCTGTTTACCATGGCGGGAGATCCTACCTTGTGCTGACATCATAGGTAGCATGGGATGATGATTGGTTTGTGTACTTGCCTCGGAATGCTGTACCATATGTGTTTCTTGATGTGTAGTCTCCTGCCTGACATTTCTGCCACCTTTGAGGTTATTAATTTCCTGTGCTCCTTTGCATGGTCATCACTGTAGGATTTTTGACACAAAGTAAACAGACACTACAATGATTATGTAGACATGTTGTCTGAATATGCATAATTATTTTACTTTACTTTACACAACATGAAAACTTCTTACAACAAGCAAAAGCATGTGATCAGTGAGAAAGTGCAAAGAGCACAATATAGGGAAGTTTTGCACACAATCTGTCTTTTGTTTGTTCACAACTGATTTGGCAATCCTGAGGTCACTACAATATTAAGGATTCCATAGCTCCAGGTATGAGCTTTACGTACAGGGCAAGACAACAGCAAAATAAATATCAAAGTGTGCAGTCCACGTCACTTCAGACAAAGAGAAGTTGCAAGCAATAACTTTAGACCAACTTAAATGTGTATTCAATGAAATAAAAATCTGACGTCAGTGTATATACCTCTGTATAGTTCATGTCTTTTCTTAGTTTAAAGGGTTTGAGTTGCTGGGTTTGAGTCCTATCACTCAAGTAATACAACATGAGTGGTATTTCTCCAGTTGATATTAGTTGTATGTTAATCATATAATTGGTTGATTTTTCTGATAATAGGTATCTTACTTTCTCTCCTATAGGGAGACTCTTTGCATTAAAAATATATTCAACTCACCCTGTTTCCCTGTAGAATGCCTTCTCTGCTGCTCAACACATTCCCTGTGTGATAAATATCAGTTTATCTTTAAGTGCTTATATGTTTTTCTTTTGAAACTGTGGGAAGGGAAATACCATTATAAACAAGAAAAACAAGAAAAAGTAAATCAACTTTCAAAATATGGGAAAGAAGGGATTTCAGAAATCATAATTCATATGTTACATAGGTAAAGAACAGTGTCTGATTTCCTCAGTTATAACATTGAATATTTGCATATATTTTCCACCAATATGTGTGTATTTTACTGAAATTAAATCTTTCTCTGTTCATTAGGAAAGAATATAAAACAGAATACAAGAAAAAGTTCCAGCCATTTTCTCATTATGATTATGTGGAAGGAAAATTCTTCAAAAAGAAACATGCAGATCCTTCTTCACAACAGCTTTTACTATCTGATATGCCCCATAGTGACTCATGGTATTGTGAAGTTCTTGAACTACGAAAAAAGGCTGGAGAGTACAAGGTAAAGAACATTTTCCTGACACAGTTTACATTATGTGCATGCCTGGTGTTAATTTTCTTCATAAAGTTTTGCTCTCAGTCAAACATGGTATTTTGTTTTTAGAAGTAACTTTTGCTCTACCTGTGTACATAATAAGAATAGGATATTGTTGAAATAAAACTGCTGCAATGAGTGTTGAAATAAAACTGCTACTCTTCTGCAAATTAGACTGTTTTTAATTCTTTTTCCCTATTTATTCTGCTTAGGTATATTCTGTTACTTGAAATGCTTCTTTATGGAATTGTTAGATTTTTTTATTATAGACTAGTTTACTGTAAAAACAACAGCAGATACTGTCTTCAGATAATATGAAATGCTTCCATCTCCTCAAAGCACAAAATCATACTTGTAAGAAACTGCTACTAGTGACTGAGCCTTTACAACATCCTCAGTATATCTTACAGTATTCACTTATAAAAGAGACTTTTTTTAGAAAAATAATGAGTCATTTCACAGCCTCTTGTTACATCAAATAATGAGCAAAAATTGAAACTAAATTACCAAAAACACAAGACTGACCAAGAACACAGAAGGCCAGTTTTATACAACAGATAGTATATTATAGATATGTAGTCAGCATGCTGGGAGCCCATACCAGCAGCAAGGGCCACATGTAACCAACCTGTGCAGCTGCCTGTAGGATGTCAAATGCAGTTTGCTCATGAGATCAAACATTTGTCAAATGCCACTAGAGGAAAGGGACACATGAAAACACTACAAGGGCAGACATATTTCCATATCTGTGTGTCTGCTGATTCATTTGTGCTGCCCACATTGGCCCCTGTGGAAAGTCATACTACAGAAAGACATAAATAAAATAAATCCCTTGATCATCAACCTGTCTGTAAGTAGATGTCAAGGACTGCATTAAATTGTTACTGACATGAATGACTTTATTAGTGTCACTAAGTGAAAGATATATGCATGTAATAAGAAACACGATAGACATTTGAGATTTTGTTGGAAGTGACCTTGCTGATGTAACATATGTCAATATTAATGCCAGCAAACATTCAAAACTGTGTTCTAGATGCTTTGCCATTAGGAATCAATTATTATAGAAGTGGGTCATGATTTGAATGTTTTATTTACAGTAACAATTTTTTTCCGATGGGGAGAGAGGTGACAGCTGCCTCCCTAATCCCCACCCCCGCCACCCCCACAAAGGAGTATGCCCACGATTTTATTATAGTAACTGCAGCCAGTTGTTGTGTTCATGGGTCTTTTACACACTTGACAGTCCACTCCAGCTGTAATGTCTATTTATTTTTAAGATGCTGCTATCAATAGTCATTTCCCTTTTCTACCAGCTTTCGCACCCTACTTCTTGTCAGTATCAGTCACTAGAACATTGTAACAATGTGCATGTGTTGTAAGTTTCTAAAAACTGTAACTGATGGGTTCATTTGCATTGGTGATTCCAGCGTTGGCTGTTGGAGGTGCCCACACTTACAACTCTCTGTCTCTCTCTCTCTCTCTCTCTCTCTCTCACACACACACACACACACACACACACACACACACACACACAGAATGTATGAGACAGATATATATTTAACAATGTGTAGAATATTTTTTTGCCATGATACAGGAGCATGCATCATAGTTTGGTTTCCATGAGACACAAAGTATCGGGGAGGAATACTGATCCATGACCACTCAACTCTCTCCCTCATCTCATGGGAATTAAGTTGAGCTGAGTCCAAGGTATATGCACATCTTGCTCAGTGATGTTCATTGAAATCAGATAACGTAGGCCACCATCCACCCTCAAGTCCATGGAGTGTTCCTCAATCTATGCTGACTTAAGTTACGAGTGATGCATCACCTTGCTGAAGGCACAAGGTTTCCATGGAATACTGTAGGTAAACAGGTGGATGGCCAGCTGCTGTGGGTGAGTGGCTCTAGGCACTTCAGTCCAGAGCTGCACTGCTGCTAAGGTCACAGGTTCGAATCCTGCCTTGGGCATGGATGTGTGTGATATCCTTGGGTTAGTAGGGTGTAAGTAGTTCTAAGTCTAGGGGACTGATGACCTCAGATGTTAAGTGCCATAGTGCATAGAGCTATTTGAACCATTTAGGTGGATGCACATAATTGGATTGTTGGGTCTTTTACCATGTGTGAATAATGAAAGAATGCAGATATCTGTGGGGAACCATTCATTCAACAAAAACAATCTTCACATGAAAGTACATCCCCAAAGTGTGCCCTGTTGGTAATTGGGTTCCATCACGTCTGTGAGTTATGATTTAGAGATAACTTGTCATCAGTACATGCTATTGTATACTATGACTCATCAGGCCAGATTAACTTTTTTCTAGGCTTTTGACAACCAATAGTGCTAGTCCCATGCTTGTGATAATCTCTAGGACCTATGGTGTGTGATGAGTGGAGATACACATTCAAGGCATGACTTCTGTAATCCACAGCAAGGGGGTGGCTCTGAAAGGCATGGATGCTCACTGGTTTCTGTAGTGCAGCATTCGGTGATGAGACACTTTCTGCACTATGGCCCATCTTTAAATTACGATGATCTGAAATTGTCATTAGCAACTCCAGTCATCAGTGTGATTCATCCAACCAGACATTATGTTTCCATTGATCCATGGTCCAGTCTTAACCATCCCATGCCCACTGTGCTTGTAACTCACAATGTCATTGGTTCAATGTAGGAACACGTAGCAGTTGTCAACCATGGAACTACATGTTCAACAGTGTGCTGAAATATATGCTTTGAAAAGCATATGCTTGCACTGCTATTGTACTCCCTCATCAGACTGCCACAGATTGTCATCCATTCTGCTTCACAGAGTGGGCAAACCTCTGACCTCCACATTCTGTGAGGAGGTGTGGACATCCAATACCTTGTTACCTGTTTGTGGCTTCACTGTGTGCAGCTACTTTTCAGAGAAACTCATAATAGTAGCATGTGAGAACTGACCAGCTTAACCATATACAAGATATTTATTTGCAGGTGCTGGGCTGTAACAATGTCCCCTTTGTCAGAGTCACTTATGATAGTGAATTTCCTCATTCATGGCCCGTAGCATCACTGGATTGATTCTCCATCCATCTCTGTTTCACTTATATGCTTTATTTACCATGTCCACTGTTTTACTGCCACCAAGCAGCATTAAGTCTTGCAGTGTGCAGTTATCATAATGTGCTGGTTTGTCACTGTTTGTCTTTGTTTTAATGTCTCCAACTGGATTTCATTAAGTAAATGTGTGACAATATTGTTCTGACTACATTTTCTAAGAATTCTTCCAACGAATGTTAGCCTTAAATGTGATTTTCTATTAGTTAATTGTTTAAAAGTGGTACTGCATGAATAGTGACTGATTGTTGTAACAAATTTACTGTGCAGGATAAAGATACAGAAATTTTCTGTCTCTTTGCAAACATAACTTTTGCTCACTTGTATTGGAAGTCAGCTACAAATGTGTTCACCAACCACTGGTAGTATGTAAATGTATGTGCAACCTACTGCATTTTACTGCAATTTTCTACATATATGCCTTTGAATGATAATAATCCTACCACAGTTTATTTTGGTACATGTAATATCATTTGTACTTCTGATGATGTCTCATTATTGAGACAAGAATATTCAAGACTACTGAAATGGAATGAATTTCTAACATCTTTCAACTACAGCCATTAATGGAGTTTCTCTTGATAATTTCAGGTGTCTCATGAGTCATTTAGGTATTCTGTTACAGCATTTAAATGCAGTAAAAGTGAAGGCTATTACAATTCTCATAAATTTTAATATGAAGTTTTAACTAACTTCTGCTATAAAGTAGATCTTATCCGCTGCTGTGCTCCTTTTATCTAATTTCCACAGTGATCTTACTTGTTCAAGTCACTGTCAATTCTAGTACATTAATCAACAACAACTTTGGAGTTACAATTAGCATCAACAACATAATTGGCAAACAAGTTAGAATTGGCATTTCAGTGATAAAACGTTTTCCATAAATCCCATCATGGAGAGCCTCCAGCTATGTGGAAGGAGTTAAGTTATACAGTAATAGGAAGAAGCAAGCTACTTCTATAAAGTACACTAAAAACAAATTTTGACTGGTGAGAATCTATTCACGCTAACGAATATGGAAATACTTCTAGACTATATATATATATATATATATATATATATATATATATATATATATATATATATATATATATATATCAGGACACTAACAGCTACTTCGAAAAAAAGCTTCTGCTCCTCTTCATAAATTATATAGTTTCTAACAATACATAAATGTCAATCGTAACTACAACAGTGTCTTGGACCCATACACAAGCCTGCTGGAGAAACAAGTCAAACTTTAAAACACAGCTCTCTCAAACTTGATGGGAGCGTATTTAGTTAGAACTTGATGTCAACTTAAAATTCAGCACTTACAGTAATGAAATTGCTACAGATTTCCTAAAATAACCTATTGAGCAACTTCCAGAGAACTTGTTGAGAAGCTGTGGTTACTATACACATCATACTTTAAAAGAAAATGAGAGTTATAAATTCAATTGGGAATTTCTAATGTGTCTGAAAAGCCAGCTACAAAAATTTCTGAGAAATTCAAAACAAAGTAATTGAGAAAACAGCACACACACACACACACACACACACACACACACACACACACACACACACACACACACATGCACACGCACACACACACAAAATAAAAAATTTAAAAAAAAAAAAAAAACAGTGTGGGGACAAAAGTCATGGAATAGTGATATGCACATATACAGATGGCAGCAGTATTGCATACACAAGTATAAAACAGCAATGCATTGACAGAGATGTCATTTGTACTCAGGTGATTCATGCAAAAAGCTAAAAGTTGAATAGAGAAGAATTCAGAGCAAAAATAAATGTTACTACAGAAGATCTGCTTCTGTTTAGTAGAAGAATTTATGAATGCAAGTCTAAAATGACCAATTTAAATATTTTCCATTTATACCATAAGTTCATAGCAGATTTATTCAATGGTTGTGTTGTGATGGATGCACCATTTTCCTTCAGATCGCTGAAGTTAAGCTCCATATGATGTGGTCAGTACTTGGATGTGTGACCATCTGGGTCTGCCACACACTGTTGACAATTTTTTCTTTGCCTTTAAGGCTGAGTCAAGAAGGGTGGTGGTGTAACATCCCAGATCAATAGTCTTTGTGCCAATGTCCTGGATTAAGTTCCAAATGTCTTTGCAGTGCATCATGATTTGAGAGAGTGCTACACTCTTGACTGTCATCCATCCACCAGATGGGGACATTAAGCTCAGTGGCCTGCTTGGTGCTCTTTGAAAGGAGTAGGCCCCAACACGAACAACCCATTACACTACACCAATACACATGCACCCATTACAGTCACCTGTACCTAACAAATACACTTCCACACACAGCTCTCATACTGCATAAAGGGAAAGTGGCTGCAGTTGCAAAGGACAGGGAAAACATTTCCTTAGGTGGCTGAACCAGCCCTTCGGGGCCTCCCAGCCATTCATGCAATATGACTTTACTTATAGCTGATTTAGTTAATTCTACAGATTTAAATGTTATTTTATGTATTATTAGTCTAAAACATTTGAGTTGAATGTTTTTATTATGTTTTTTGTTATTATGAGTCTAATGTTTTCTTAAATAACACAAGTTTTTAGCTAATATATTTCATTCTACAGACATAATTTGTTTTTATTATTATGAGTTAATTATATTTTTATAGTTTGTAATTGTGGCTTGTCTGACACCCATGTGTAACATCAGATAACAGAATTTTTGGAATGTCCTCCTAAGTAGCTGCATGGTGAGAAAAGTGGATTGCTAAGCAAAGGGGGCTGGGTTTATTCCCTGGCCAGGTTAGAGATTTTCTCTGCTTGGGTGTCATATAGTCCTTACATTTGCATTGCTATAACTGACATCATATTGTTGAGATTGCTGAATGGGCATAGCTTGAAAGTCAATAAATAGTAAAAAAGAAGACATTCTGGGATCAGTAAAAATCAAATAAAATCAGATGATCCAGGGCTATAATGTGTGCTGATGACCCTTGTGATCTATTATGCACTTAATATGTAGTGATACTATTGACACTGACTTTCTAAAGACACTCAAAGACTGTCTGGTGGAAAAGAAATTGTACTGTGTTAAAGGGTATCTATTAAATTAAATTTGGGTATATTATTTTTTATAATCATCATAATGATTGCTCCTTAGAAAGTAATTTATAATAAATGTTTTTGTTTTTGATGTTTCCTATATTTCATGCACATTTACTCAAAAAAATGTTCAAATGTGTGTGAAATCCTATGGGACTTAACTGCTAGGGTCATCAGTCCTAAGCTTACACACTACTTAACCTAAATTAACCTAAAGACAAACACACACACCCATGCCCGAGGGAGGACTTGAACCTCCACCAGGACCAGCCGCACAGTCCATGACTGCAGTGCCTTAGACTGCTTGGCTAATCCCATGCGGCGCACATTTACTATACACGTGTTAACCTGCAGGATCAAATAAAATTCAGTTCAGTTAAATTCACTAAAGAGAGGGAACATTGGGCAATAGATAGGCGTACAAAAAGGACCACAAAATGAACAGTCATTTTTACCTCTAATTGACCTCTACATAAAAAAGTGATAGTGGTGACCTTTGTTAATTAATTAAATTGGATTTTAAAAATCATAATGTGTGTTTTTGAATAGAGCAATTACAAATAAAATTGGTGATGGCCCCAATGGTTCACAGGCAAGAGTGTGAAATTACCTGAACTCTACAGTTCATTCAGCCAGGCTGCTGGTAAAATTTTCCATTGACCAGTTGATCCTAGGATGAAATGTGTGACATGTGCCCAATTATTTAAAGTGGCTTCTTTTGTATTTAATATGATGTAACAGATGAACAATTGTGCCAGAGTGGGATTTGAACCCAGATCTTGTGCTTACGTGATGAATTATTTATTTATTTATTTATTATTGTGACTGCTCACAAGAAACAGGATATTTGGATTTGAATCCTGGTCTAGCAAAAATTTTCATTTGGCATGATATATTCATATATTGCAAGTTAAGTATTTCTACATCTACATCTACATCTACATCTATACTCCGCGAGCCACCTTACGGTGTGTGGCGGAGGGTACTTATTGTACCACTATCTGATCCCCCCTTCCCTGTTCCATTCACGAATTGTGCGTGGAAAGAACGACTGCTTGTAAGTCTTCGTATTTGCTCTAATTTCTCAGATCTTTTCATTGTGATCATTACGCGAGATATATGTGGGCGGTAGTAATATGTTGCCCATCTCTTCCCGGAATGTGCTCTCTCGTAATTTCGATAATAAACCTCTCCGTATTGCTTAACGCCTTTCTTGAAGTGTCCGCCACTGGAGCTTGTTCAGCATCTCCGTAACGCTCTCGCGCTGACTAAATGTCCCCATGACGAATCGCGCTGCTTTTCGCTGGATCATGTCTATCTCTTCTATTAATCCAACCTGGTAAGGGTCCCATACTGATGAGCAATACTCAAGAATCGGACGAACAAGCGTTTTGTAAGCTACTTCTTTCGTCGATGAGTCACATTTTCTTAGAATTCTTCCTATGAATCTCAACCTGGCGCCTGCTTTTCCCACTATTTGTTTTATGTGATCATTCCACTTCAGATCGCTCTGGATAGTAACTCCTAAGTATTTTACGGTCGTTACCGCTTCCAATGATTTACCACCTATGGCATAATCGTACTGGAATGGATTTCTGCCCCTATGTATGCGCATTATATTACATTTATCTACGTTTAGGGAAAGCTGCCAGCTGTCGCACCATGCATTAATCCTCTGCAGGTCCTCCTGGAGTACGTACGAGTCTTCTGATGTTGCTACTTTCTTGTAGACAACCGTGTCATCTGCAAATAGCCTCACGGAGCTGCCGATGTTGTCAACTAAGTCATTTATGTATATTGTAAACAATAAAGGTCCTATCACACTTCCCTGCGGTACTCCCGAAATTACCTCTACATCTGCAGATTTTGAACCGTTAAGAATGACATGTTGTGTTCTTTCTTCTAGGAAATCCTGAATCCAATCACAAACCTGGTCCGATATTCCGTAAGCTCGTATTTTTTTCACTAAACGTAAGTGCGGAACCGTATCAAATGCCTTCCTGAAGTCCAGGAATACGGCATCAATCTGCTCGCCAGTGTCTACGGCACTGTGAATTTCTTGGGCAAATAGGGCGAGCTGAGTTTCACATGATCTCTGTTTGCGGAATCCATGTTGGTTATGATGAAGGAGATTTGTATTATCTAAGAACGTCATAATACGAGAACACAAAACATGTTC
The DNA here is from genome assembly GCF_023864345.2 of Schistocerca serialis cubense. Lineage (NCBI taxonomy): Eukaryota > Metazoa > Arthropoda > Insecta > Orthoptera > Acrididae > Schistocerca > Schistocerca serialis. The sequence continues at coordinate 622,335,786 of NC_064640.1, read as the reverse complement.
CATTATTCTACAACAGATTGACGTAAGCGAAATAGGCCTATAATTATTCGCATCTGATTTATGACCCTTCTTGAAAATGGGAACGACCTGCGCTTTCTTCCAGTCGCTAGGTACTTTACGTTCTTCCAGCGATCTACGATAAATTGCTGATAGAAAGGGGGCAAGTTCTTTAGCATAATCACTGTAGAATCTTAAGGGTATCTCGTCTGGTCCGGATGCTTTTCCGCTACTAAGTGATAGCAGTTGTTTTTCAATTCCGATATCGTTTATTTCAATATTTTCCATTTTGGCGTCCGTGCGACGGCTGAAGTCAGGGACAGTGTTACGATTTTCCGCAGTGAAACAGTTTTGGAACACTGAATTCAGTATTTCTGCCTTTCTTCGGTCGTCCTCTGTTTCGGTTCCATCGTGGTCAACGAGTGACTGAATAGGGGATTTAGATCCGCTTACCGATTTAACATATGACCAAAACTTTTTAGGGTTCTTGTTTAGATTGTTTGCCAATGTTTTATGTTCGAATTCGTTGAATGCTTCTCTCATTGCTCTCTTTACGCTCTTTTTCGCTTCGTTCAGCTTTTCCTTATCAGCTATGATTCGACTACTCTTAAACCTATGATGAAGCTTTCTTTGTTTCCGTAGTACCTTTCGTACATGATTGTTATACCACGGTGGATCTTTCCCCTCGCTTTGGACCTTAGTCGGTACGAACTTATCTAAGGCGTACTGGACGATGTTTCTGAATTTTTTCCATTTTTGTTCCACATCCTCTTCCTCAGAAATGAACGTTTGATGGTGGTCACTCAGATATTCTGCGATTTGTGCCCTATCACTCTTGTTAAGCAAATATATTTTCCTTCCTTTCTTGGCATTTCTTATTACACTTGTAGTCATTGATGCAACCACTGACTTATGATCACTGATACCCTCTTCTACATTCACGGAGTCGAAAAGTTCCGGTCTATTTGTTGCTATGAGGTCTAAAACGTTAGCTTCACGAGTTGGTTCTCTAACTATCTGCTCGAAGTAATTCTCGGACAAGGCAGTCAGGATAATGTCACAAGAGTCTCTGTCCCTGGCTCCAGTTCTGATTGTGTGACTATCCCATTCTATACCTGGTAGATTGAAGTCTCCCCCTATTACAATAGTATGATCACGAAACTTCTTCACGAAGTTCTGCAGGTTCTCTCTGAGGCGCTCAACTACTACGGTTGCTGATGCAGGTGGTCTATAGAAGCATCCGACTATCATATCTGACCCACCTTTGATACTTAACTTAACCCAGATTATTTCACATTCGCATTCGCTAATAACTTCACTGGATATTATTGAATTCTTTACTGCTATAAATACTCCTCCACCATTGGCGTTTATCCTATCCTTGCGGTATATATTCCATTCTGTGTCTAGGATTTCGTTACTGTTCACTTCCGGTTTTAACCAACTTTCCGTTCCTAATACTATATGCGCACTATTTCCTTCAATAAGAGATACTAATTCAGGAACCTTGCCCTGGATACTCCTGCAGTTTACCAATATTACGTTAACTTTTCCTGTTTTTGGTCTCTGAGGACGGACATTCTTTATCAACGATGATAATGTCCTCTCTGGTAAGCCGTCAGGTATTTTATCGTTTCGCCCAAGGGGGGGTCCCTCTAACCTAAAAAACCCCCGTGTGCACGCCACACGTACTCTGCTACCCTAGTAGCTGCTTCCGGTGTGTAGTGCACGCCTGACCTGTCTAGGGGGGCCCTACAGTTCTCCACCCAATAACGGAGGTCGATGAATTTGCAACCATTATAGTCGCAGAGTCGTCTGAGCCTCTGGTTTAGACCCTCCACACGGCTCCAAACCAGAGGACCGCGATCGACTCTGGGCACTATGCTGCAGATATTAAGCTCAGCTTGCACTCCGCGTGCGATGCTGGTTGTCTTCACCAAATCAGCCAGCCGCCGGAAGGAACCAAGGATGGCCTCAGAACCCAAGCGGCAGGCGTCATTCGTTCCGACATGTGCTACTATCTGCAGCCGGTCACACCCAGTGCGTTCAATAGCTGCCGGAAGGGCCTCCTCCACATTACGGACGAGACCCCCCGGCAAGCACACCGAGTGCACACTGGCATTCTTCCCCGACCTACCCGCTATTTTCCTGAGGGGCTCCATAACCCGCCTAACGTTGGAGCTCCCTATAACTAATAGGCCCGCCCTCTGTGACTGTCGGGACCTTGCCGGAGAATCAGCCACTGGCCCAACAGGCGAGACACCCTGTGGTGGCTCGGAAACGATGTCATCACCACTAGGAAACACCCCGTACCTGTTGGAAAGGGGTAAGGCAGCTGCCACGCGGCCAGATCCCACCTTCGCCTTTCGGCCAGGCACGCGCGAGCCCACCACTGTCCGCCATTCACCCTGGAGTGATGGCTGACCGGTAAGATGCTCACTGCCGGAAGACGCAGCGACATCAGGGGTTCCATGTGATTCCAAGGCCACCGAAGTAGGCATAGGTCTCACCACAGTTGCCCCAACGCCACTACGAGCCGACGCCTGCGCCTCGAGCTCGATGAGCATAACAGACAAAGCCTCCACCTGCCCCCGAAGAGTGGCCAATTCTCCTTGCGTCCGCTCACAATTCTGAATGAATTTCACCAGTATCATTTCATGTCATCACATTCTCTGATTTCATCCTCTTTGTTTCCATTAATTTCATTGCAGTGAATTTAATTCAGTTAGTATGTCATATTTATAGACAACCACACAAATTATCTGTGTACAAACATTATAATTTACACAGGATGAAAGGCAATTTAAATGTGATTTTCTTGAAGAAAAATAGATATGGAATATTGGATATTCCAACAGCCGCAGCTAGTAATAATACTGCTTACAATTACCAGTAATTTCAATCTGTTAGGAGAGCAGGAAAAATTATATAGTTACTTGTTAATAAGTTACACACCAACAGTATTCAATTTAAGCAGAAAACATTCTTTCAAATGTTTCTTTGTGCCACTCCATTCAATGAGACTCCATCAGCCTTTTTACAGATAACTTTTTGAAATCCCTGTATCAAGAATGAGTCCTCTGAGAATAGAAGAAAGTACAACTCACAGCTGTTGACAAGCCACACAATGTATCTATTTTTCATCTGAAAATAACCAACCTTCTTTGAGTTGAATGGATTTTACTATTACTGCATTCATCATCCTTGGTATCATGCATACATAGGCCAACATAATTATATAGGTTCTACATTCTTGTATTTAAAACACTGACTCAGCAACTTACTGTGTCTACTTAAGAAACTGGATCCTTGTTGGGTATCTATGCAGGTATTGGTGCAAAATACAATTTGGAGGCTGACGGATGAATGTGTGATGCTGCAACCCAATTTCACTGTGCAGCTGGCAAGGATGGTAAACTGGGGACATGTCAATACCAGTACATAAAGTCTTTGTGAATATATTTTTGTGTACTCAGTTGGATAGTAACTGTGTCTCACAGACAGGTGCATGAACAATACATGCAGATGTCAGCATTTGAGAGAGAACGTGTAGTTGGCTCAAAGAGGGTGGTTGGAGTAGTTTGTGAATCACTCAACATGTGAGTATGAGTGATACCATTATTTGACAGTGTTTGTAGGAGTGGGTGAACAATCATGGAACAGCATGAAGAAAGAAGCAGTTGACCTAGAAAGATGCAGAACGTGAGAGCTTAGCAATCATCAGAGTGGCACTCAGAGCCCTGGATTCATCATTATCATTGATCTAACATGCAACTAGTGCTTCATTGACCATAAGGACAATTAATAGGTGTCTCACAGAAATGAGGCTGACCTCACGGTGCCCCTTGTGCTGACTACTGTTGACCTCTGTACACCAACTAGCCCATTTGCATTGGTGTCATGCACATTTGGCCTGGAGTCTCATTGACTGGAGTATAATTGTATTTAGTGATTAACCCCACTTTGAACTGAGCCCCGATGACCAGTGGAGATTTCTCTGGAGATGTCCTAATTAGTAGTGGTATACCAACTTGACTGCTGCCTGCTGTATGACCTGACAACCAGGAGTGATGGTTTGTGGTGCAATTTCATTTCATAGTAGGACCCTTTTGGTTGTCATCCATGGCACCCTTGCAGCACAGTAGTACACTGGCAATGTTCTATACCCCATGTTGTTGCCATTCATGGCAAAGCATCCTGGGCTTACATTTCTGCAAAATAATGCCAACCTGCCCACAGTGAGAGTTTCTGCTGCTTGTCTTCATGCTTGCCAAACCCTACTTTGGCAAGCTCTTCCCAATTGCAAACAATTGTATTATTATGGGCATGGCCCTCCAACCAGCTCAGGATTTTGATGATCTGACTCATCAGTTAGACAGAAATTGGCACAAAATCTCTCAGGAGGACATCAAACGATTCTATTAATCAATGTCAAGCTGAATAACAGCTTGCATAAGGGCCACAGGTGGACCAACACATTATTGAGTTGTTGAATTTGTGTAGCTCTTTCTCTTGAATAAATCATCCAATTTTTCTGAAACTGTAATAATTTGTTTGTGTGTACATGTACATAACATCTACCAATTTCCATCCCATTTGGATAATTCCTTCATGGTGCATTGAAACCCCCCCCCCCCCCCCCACACACACACACCCATAGAGTGTATTATGATTCACTGTAAAACTAACAACCAATATAAGGAAAGAGAAATGAAGATTATTGTTTAAAATTCTGTTCACAGTGAGGTCATTAAAGGTAGATTCTGATATGAAATGAGTAGAAACATGAAATTATGTTTAACAGAAAATGTAAAATGTTGCAAGCTTTGAGCCAACATCACTATTTTAAGTATAACTGCTCTCATCTTGAAGATGCCACAAGTACTTGTGACACTTAATGCATTAACTTATAAGCTGAAATGTAGTTTAAAGGAATGCCAAGGTCATTTGGAAATGATGAGATTAACAAAATGTAATTATCTCTGAAAATTGCACAGCTGTATGGAATCATTATTGAGAAAGTTTAACTACCAAAATTTAGAACGTACACACAAGGGGAAAAAACAATTTTTTGCAGAGTTTCTCAGTTCTGAAAATGTTGAATGATCAAAATTGTAATATCTTGGAAGAAAGTGATGTGTAGCTTTTGGGCATGGAATACATTTTTTGAACTTGAACTTTAGTCATTTGTAATAAAACAAAAAACATTGTTCTCCATAAAAAAGAGAAAAATATTGTATGCTTACATGTAATAAATCACTTTACAGCACCGTGGATGGGGGACTGAGTTAGTACCTCAGCACATTGCAGAACTGTACAGCAAGCAAATGACTCTTTGGGAACAAGTATCACGCAGAAGTTCATTGTCTGCACTGTCTTTGGCTTCTACAACACCAAGGTAACTTTCATTTTGTAATTTCTGATTTTTGATAAAGTTTATGTTTTACTGTGATTTATATCTAGATCTTTAATTCAACTTTTTTTGTTTCATGGGAACAATGATAACTAGCAATGCATGTAGTGTTTTTTGTTGCATACCCCAATGTCTTTGAGCCATTTATAAAAGTAATATCATGTAAAGCAGGCCTGGCCAAGGTTTGTGCTCTTGGAGTGCACTCACTCTCCACAAGTGCAGCTAAGTTTGCCCAGCACCCCAGCTTTCCCCACCACTGAGCTATTCTGGCAGGGGTGTGAATGAGATGGCTATATACCAAATGCTGCACATGTGGGAAATTTAGAAGGCTGTGTTTACTACATAGTGCAACTGCTTCTAACATCCAAGTCTCCAAATGTCAGACAGACAGATCAGTACCAAACATCGTATATTAACAGAGCATCAACCAAAACTCTGATATAGTTTGTGCTTTGTGCTGTCATCCAGGAGAATGTGCATAAATGGTAAGTAATAAGTAACTCCTGCCCTACGGGGAAGGTGTAACTGTGAGCATTTGTTGTATAGAGCTCCCATGAGAAGTTGGTAGAGCATTAGTTTCTTGTATCAAGGGTCCTGGGTTTGAGCCCTAGTCATGCCAGTTTTGTACTGTAGTAAGTGTGAAACTGTCATATGGGACAACATGTTTCTGCCATGTAAAAGGCCTGTTCAGAGTTTATAGCAATGTTGTTCTGACAGTCTGCTTTTGCTTCATTTATTTGAAAGTAGCAAACCTATAGAGAACATCTGTAGTTTCACAGAATAAGCATTAACAATTGGAAGAATAAAGGAACCACAACATCACACAAGCAGAAGTAGGAACAGTAACAACAGCAAAAACATTAATAATGATAATAATTATAAACAAAATAATAAGAATAATTGTAAGTTCATAATGTTCAGGAATCAATACAAACATTACCACACACACAAACACGGTGTTGTTCATTCTGGAATGACGGTTTCACAATAGTGCTTGCATACCAAGAAGTGTGTGAAACAAATCACTTTTGTACACGAAGCACATTTGATGAATGCCATATTTGTGCATCCAACCTGTAGATTGCAGTTAGATTGCAGAATGGAACTTTCTGAAACAGAACTGTATCAATATTCAAAGGATCTGGGTTTCTCAATGAGTTTATTCATCATTAAGCTGTGATGGTGAGAATTATAGAAAAGTGGAGTACATAACTGATTGTATGAGAGGGACTGCAGCTTAAGTAGATTATTCCATTAATCTCTTCTGAAGAACCTTGACCAGCATGAGAGATTTTAGAAATCATTAGCTTTTACATTTTGAAGAAATGAAGATCAAGCAGTTGATGAATGGAGGTTGTGTTTGCTGGAATTACGTGAATTGTGATTTTGTCTTCTGGCAGGTTATTTTGTATGTGCAGGCCATGAAGAACACTGCCATCTTTGTGAAGCCTGTAAGGAACCAGTATTAGCAGACATTTTTCTCCACTGGTTTTTTGTTTCACTACCACTTTTTGTAGAAATGTCCTGGACAGTTCTTTGGTCATTTTGCCAGAGGAATGAGAGTGGACAATTAAATTCAGTGCTGCAGACATTGACTGACATATATAAGCACTCAAAGAAAGAGGCTCTTGAAGAACTACAGACAACTCTGGAGCAAATTTGGCTGTCTTTGGAAGCAATGGAATAACTGTGTATGTATGTGAGGTCATGTGAATAGATTGTACAATCCCTACAGTGTCCGTAGATCCTCTAGCTTCAAGAGAGTGCAGCCCACAGTCATATTGTTGTTGAATCAACTTTCATGAGCACTAGATATGTACATCTGTGTAGGCTGTCATGAATGTGTGATTTGTTTGTTACCAGTCCTCTCTACTGTTTTTATGTCATTTTTGTTCTGGTACATATTCACTGTAACAAAAGATTTGACTTTACAACTTATAATACTATTTTTATGCTTCCAGTGCAATACTCAACTGTCATGTGCATCAAAGCTTGGGAAATTTAACTACCTTGCTTTTCTTTTTGCCCACAATTACATGTCTACATCATGAAGACATCATCCCTTCCAGCAATTCTCTTTGAAGATCTCCAGCACGTGCATCATAATATATTTGTACCTATCTTTTACAGACATTATTCTCTCCACTTCTCTACCACTGTTTCCACTGAAACAACATACATCATGCAGGACATCTGGTGAGAAATCTGTTTTTCATTACAGACACCAATGTGTAAATATTTGAGTTGACTTCAGCTGCTTTTTGGCATTAAGCTAATATTTCAGCATTTTGATTTTCTTGTTTGTTGAGGAAAACAATTCCCTTTTCTCCTTTTATGGTATTTCATCATTTGAGGACTCTCCTGGTGGCGATATCAAAGACATTGACTCTTGTCCATATACTTGAACAAAAATGAATGATTCTGCTCCATCTGGTGTGGGCTCATTGATATGTAATGTTTCCCCTATGCAGAAATTTAACACCTTCCACTGACCAGTCACATCCAGTACGGATGCTGCACACTTTCTGTCATCTTCAGTTATTTCCATTGTTGTAGGTACACAGGTGACAGTATGCAAAAATTCGATGACAATGTCAGCAGTGATCTAGGGATTCATGTCACAAAACAGCAGTCAGTTGCAGCAGTGGCAGTATTGTGCAAACTGGACAGCAATTCCAGACCTGCTTGTTTATGTATACACAAACAAAACACTCTAGCCACAACACACACCTCTGATGTACAGTAGTGCTGCCATCTAGCAGTAAATTGTTATTATTATTGTTATTACTACTATTTATACTGTTATGATATGATGAAAGTACAATTGTACAGTCATAACTGTGGGTTCTTGGATTGTTCTGGGAGGTGGCTGATTGGAACTACAACATATGAAACATTAGTTTACTTTATTACAAGAATGATAAAGAGATTTACTTAACTTTATACAATCCACTGCAACAGGAGTGCACTGCATATTTACAACTGTCTTCAAACAGCAAAGCATCACTTACTGTATCCAATTACATACTCTTCTCTTGAAGTACATTTCCATTTGAGACTTGAGTAGCACTGGTGTCCTAACTAGATGAAGCTGACTGCTTTATTACAGGTCATGAACTGAGACAGACCGAGTTCATGCTCAGCTCTATAACAGCTTCTGTGTGGTGGCACTGTGGTGTTGAGAGAGAGTGTTTCTTCAGGAGCACCTCCCATTCATAATTGCAGATTGCAGTGAGACATTGCTAACTTTGGTGTGGCACCACATTTTTTAGACAATACCATAAATACTTCCACATGTGTGATGCAATTTTTTCTTTATTCTTCTGTTCCAGTTGCTTATGTTTATTCTGTGAAACTACAAATGCACTCTATAGGTTTATTACTTTCAAATAAATGAAGCAATAGTGGACTTCCAGCAGAACATTGCTATAAACTCTGGACAGTCCTTTTACATGCCAGGAATATGTTGTCCTCTGTGACAGTTTCACACATACACCAGTACAAAAATTGGTGTGACCAAGTCTCTACAAACTAACACTCTACTGACTTTCCCATGGAAGCTCTACACAACAGACACTCAGCTTTTCTTTTACTGTGCTCTGTAGGTCAGGAGTCACTTATTACTTACCATTTACACACATTCTGCTGCACAACAGCACATAGCCCAAACTATACTGTAGTTCTGGTTGATACTCTGTTGATATATAACATTTGGTACTGATCTGAATATCTGATATCTGGAGGTTTGGGTGTAAGAGGTGAATATTGGAGCATATTTTCATAAGCAGAATCATGTGTGTTTATTTTAATCTTTTTATTTTTCTACCAAAAGAACAAATTTTATTACTTAACTAAATAAGTACATTAGATAGAGTTAATACAGTGAGCAGGACTACAATAACCTATACATACAGGGATTTAACATTAAGTTGTGATGTTTGTAAACTTATTCACATTTCAATTTTAGAATATGTTATATATCTGTAAGTGTGGTTAATTATATATTCAAACACATGGAGGTACGCAGACTTAAAATCTGTTAAACCCAAATACTGATGGGGCTTTGTCAGTTTCATAACAGGAAAAATAAATGTTTGCATACATTTATTGAATGTGCTTTGAATGTAGTTTCTCTGTGCAGTCAAGAATATTGCTCTTGGGGTAACATTTTATAAAAGTCTTGTAAATTCCTGGTTTGGACAAACAGGTCATTGAGCTGGGTGTACATCTACAAGCTCACGTTGGAAGTAATGAGGTACACCAGTAGTCAAAAGTGAGAACAGTCTGACAGAGAAATGTAAATCAGTGTCCAGTTGTGAAATGTCTTGGAATTTCCTTCAGAACTCATAATGAAATGTTTCAGTTACTCAAATGTGTTATGTCTAGTCTACAAATGACTGTCTTGAGTTCTAGGAAGCATTTCATGCCATGAACTTGAAGTTGATTTTTCCAAAGTATTAATTTTTGTGTGATGGTATCAGTGTTGATCATCATATCTGTTGCCAAATGATTCTCCATTCACCCTCATTGAGTGCTGTTTGATCAGGCACAATCTAAAGTAATCATTTAATGTTATATTTATCATTTGTTTTTATGTAAATATAATATTAAAACATTAGATATATGTGCACTTCAGCCTTGACCAAATTCTCAGTATAGTTCATTAAAAGATGGATGACTGTCAGCTGATCAGAACCATCACAGTTCTTATTGAGAGTTCAAATACATTGCATGGTTGTCCTGAAAAGGAGAGTTTTACTACCTCATGAGCTTCTGGATGCTTGATTTTAGAAGAATGACACTCTTTTTCATAGGACTTAATTGTATAAAGTAAAATTACCCATTCCCCGAGTCCAGTGTGTGATGAACACAGTTACTCTGTATTTAGTTGCTTTATGCGCTCTAAGTAAAAATCTGTGCTAATATTACATTGGTAAATTTTTGTTGAAGGAAAGTTCAGGTAGAATGTAAGTACTTTTGGATTAAAGGAGACCACTCACCAAAAATCAGAGTCATCAATAGGCATACACAAAAAGAAAGAATACTAGCTATATTTTAGAGTTATCCTTATTAGTGCTAGGGTAAAATCCCTGATGAAGGATATGGTTCAGTTCTTTCAGTCTAGGGTGATATTCAGTGACTAAGGGGGCACTCCTTTGTAGCTGATACTTGTGGGAGTGCTGGCAGGATTGGGGTTGTGTGAGAAAATGGCATGAGAAATTTGTTTGTGGTCTAGGTTTGGGCAGTAGTGGCTGTGTTGGAATGCTTTAATGGGACCTTCAGCATACTGGGCAAGGGAGTTGTCATCATTGTAGATACATCATTTACAGATGGCTAGGCTGTATAGGAGGTATTTTTTGGTGTGTAAGGGATGGCAGCTGTCGATTTGCAGGTACTTTTGGTGGTTAGCGGTTTAATGTGGAGAGAGATGTGGATAGAGTTACCATAGAGGTGGAGGTCAATAACCAGGAAGGTGGCACACTGGGTTGAGGGTGACTAGGTGAAGCAGATGGGACAGAAAGTGAGGAGGGAATGAGGGTAAAGTGGTTTGGCTCTGAATTCAAATCATTAAGACACCATCAATTAACTAGAACCAGACTAGAGTATTGAAGTTATTGAAGGCCAGAAAGGTTTTCTCTAGATGGTCCATAAACAAGCAGGCATAGAAGGGTGCCAAGTGAATGCCCATGACTGTGCCTCAGATCTCTTTGTATATTTTCCCTTCAAAGAAACGTAGTTGTGAGTCAGGTTGTAGTTGGTGAGGTGTATAAGGAATAAGGTAGTGGGTTTGTAATCTGAAGGTTGTTGGGAGAGGTAGTGTTCAATAGCTGCAAGGCCATGAGCATAAGGGATGTTGGTGTATAAGGAGTTGGCATCAACAGTGATAAGTAGGGATCCTGTAGGTAAATGGGTGGGGATGGTGGAGAGCCAGTGAAGAAAGTTGTTGGTATCTTTAATGTGGGAGGCTAGGTTTTGGGCAGTTGGTTGGAGGTGTTGGTCAATAAGAGCAGAAATTCCTTCAGTGGGAGCATAACAGTCGGCTACAATGGATTGTCCTAGATTGTTGAGTTTGTGTATTTATGGAAGCATATAGAAGGTGGTTTTGTGGGTGTCATTGGGGTCAGGTGAGAGGTGGACAAGGGGGAGAGGTTCTGGGAAGGGCCTATAGTTTTCAGTAGAGATTGGAGGTTATGTTGGACTTCTGGGATGGGATCACTATGGCAGAACTTGTAGGTGGGAGAGTCGGACAGTTGGCAGAGGCACTGTCAGGTGGTCAATGTGATTCATCATGACAGTAATGGAACATTTGTCCGCAGGGAGGATGATTAGATCAGAACCTGTTTTCAGGTTCTGCATGACTGTCCTTTCTTCTGCTGAAAGGTTAGTGTTCTTGGGAAGGGCCCTTAGAAAGGATGATGAGACCAAGTTAGAGGTGAGGAATTCCTGGAAGGTTACCAGGTGATGGTTGGGTGGGAGGTGGGAGGAGGGGGGTAGGAGGGTCGCAGTTGGGTGGTAGTATGAAGTGGGACAGGCGAGGTAATGTTGGGACTAGGTACGCTTTAGTTGGAGCGATTGGTGGCTAAGAAGTGTTTCCACTATAGGAATCGGGAGAAGGGGAGTAGATCTTGTGTGGGGCTGAAGGTGAGGCCTTTGAATTGGACTGAAACTTCTGCAGACTGAGGTGTTCAGTGGAAAGGTTAACAACAGTGTTTTGTGTTTGCTTGGGGTCTGGGTTTTGTGGAGCATTGGAAGGAAGTTCTGGAGGATATGGTAAATCTGATAAGTCAGCTAGGCAGGGTCTGGATGCTATGAGGGTTGATTGGGGTTTCATTGTGAGTAGGATGGATGTTTACAGATAGTGGTGCCCCAAGGCAGCAGTCACAAGCTTATCCTGTCCTACACCATTACAGGCCAGATCACCTGTGAAAGAAGCCATGTCATACCCCATCTCTGCTGCAAACACTGCACAACTTTTTATGTTGGTATCACTACCAACGAGCCGTCCAGCAGGATGAATGGCCACCACAAAACTGTTGCCAAGAACAAAGTTCACCACTCAGTGTCACAACATGCAGCTGAACACAACTCTTTCAATTTCAATTGCTACTTCACAACCTGGGCCATTTGGACCCTTCTCTCCACCACCAGCTTCTCTGAACTATGCTGATGGGAGTTATCTTTGCAACACATTTGTCACTCCTGTAATCACCCTGGCCGCAATATCTGGTAACCCTCTGTCCTCACACCCTCTACCCAAAGATTTCTGCTTCTTCCATCCTGTCAGCCCCTTCCATTTCATGTCTCCAAGTCACATTCAGCATGTGCCACACTCCACCAGCTCCAACAACTCTGCACCATATGCCTAGCCCATGTACCTGCCACCCCTACTGCCACATTCCTAGCCAGCAAACCCTGAGCCACTAGCCACCCACCTTCAATCCCTCTCCCTGCCTCACAACTCCCTGTCCCTCTAATAACCCCACCCGACACAACACCCACCACAATACAGTCCACCTGCCGAAATGTAGCTCTGGCATTGTTTTTCCATCTGGCAGCATGTTTGGGAATAACTACAAATGTATGTGTTTGTATGTGCATGTGTGTGTTTTTCGTGTGTATTTTACTCCAGCTAAAGAATTAATCCACAAGCTAGCAAGTTTTCCTAATTTTTGTTTGTTCCTATCAACAAATCAATGCTTCTCCTTTTCGGTGAGTGGTCTCCTTTCATTCAAAAGTATTTACATTGATGAATTTTTCACATACATAAATATTTATTTTTTAATTGACAAAACATGTCCATGATATTGGATACACAATAAAACAAAACTTGGGAAAGCATATATCTTTTTGTTACAACAGTTCTTACATACAGGGAAATATATTCTGTGGAGCATAAATACATTTTTATAGCTATCAGCTACACATCTACATTTACATGATCACTCCAATTCAAAATTAAATGCCTGGCAGTCAACTTTATTCATTACTGGTTTCAATTTTTACAACCAAACCTCACTGGAAAACTAAACAACAAGTAGACAAAAACATCTGTAATATACATGGACAAAAACCATGAAAAATATAAGAATTTTACTTATGTACATTAAAATCATGCACAGTGCTTACATCAGATGGATTAAAAATACACACTACTCATAAGCCTACATGACTCATTAGCATACCAAATACAATGGTCTCAGAGTGGTCTATAAAATACACATAATTTAATCAATGTCATATATCACACAGACAGGTTGCATAAAAACTACTGACAGTTAATAGATAAATGTCATCAAAATAACATGTAATGTAAGATCACAAAAGAGTGTAAAAACACATGAGGATGTGCAATGTAGTCATTAGAAAATGTCAGTGACTTCAGTTGACACAAGACTGGTTCAGTATTGACAACATGTTGTGGTTACTATCAACAAATACGTTGAGTACAGCTTAAGTAGAACATGCCTAAATGATGCTACATCATAAAAAAAGCATGCTAACCAACCTAACTTGTATGACAAGCTCATTGATTGTAATTACCACGTATAGATATCTTTATACACTGAGGTGACAGAAGTCAGGGAATACCTCCTAGTATTGTGTTGGACATCCTTTTGCCCAGCATAGTGCAGCATCTCGATGTGGCCTGGACTCAACTAGTAATTGGAAGTTCTCTGCAGAAATATTGAGCCATGCTGCCTCTATAGCCATTCATAATTGTGAAAGTGTTGCCAGTGCAGGATTCTGTTCACAAACTGATCTCCAGATCAGGTACCATACATGTTCAATGGGATCCATATCAGGCAATCTGGGTGGACAGACCATTAACTCAGATTTTCCAGAATGTTTTTGAAACACATCATGAACAATTATGGCCCTGTGATATGGCTCAGTGTCACCATAAAAATTTCATCATTGTTTGGGAACACAAAGTCCATGAATGGCCAAAAATGGTCTCCAGGTAGCCAAACATAACCATTTCCAGTCAATGATCAGTTCAGTTGGCCCAGAGGACCCAGTCAATTCCATGTAAACACAGCTCACACCATTCTGGAGCCACCACCAGCTTGCACAGGGCCTTGCTGACAATTTGGTCCCATGGCTTCATGGGGTATGTGTCGCTCACAAACCCTACCATCAGCTCTTACCAACTGAAATCTGGACTCGTATAACCAGGTCACAGTTGTCCAGTCATCTAGGGTCCAACCAGTATGATCACAAGCCCATGAGAGGCACTGCAGGCAATGTTGTGCTGTCAGCAAAGGCATTGGCATCAGTCATTTGCTGCCATAGCCAAACTTCGCTACACTGGCCTAACGGATGCATTTGTTGTACATCCCACATTGATTTGTTGTACATCCCACATTGATTTGTTGCACATCCCACATTGATTTATGCAGTTAGTTCATGCAGTGTTGCTTATCTGTTAGTACTGACAACTCTGTGCAAGCGCCACTACTCTCGGTTGTTAAGTGAAAGCCATCAGCCATGTCCCTGATGAGAGGTACTACCTGAAATTTCGTACTCTTGACACACTCTTGACACTGTGGATCTCAGAATATTGACTTCCCTAATGAGTTCTGAAATGTAATGTACCATGTGTCTAGCTCCAACTACCATTCCACATTCAAAGTCTGTTAATTCCTGTTATGTGGCCATAAACACATTGGACACCTTTTCACATGAATCACCTTAGTAAAAATGACAGCTTTGTCAATGCACTGCCCTTTTATACCTTGTGTAAGCAGTGCTCCCACCATCTATATATGTGCATATCATTATCCCTTGACTTTTGTCACCTCAGTGTATAATATTATCATTATTATAATAACACCAAAAACACATATCTTAGAAGACATCATTTTTGTGATTTGTTTAGTTGAAATATTTTATGATGTAGTGTCATTTAGACTTGTTCTCCTTATACTGCAGGGTGATTCACAAAGGTATGCAAATATTTTAAAATGTTATTCTATAAGTAAAACTAAAGAAAAATGTTTATATAAACATAGGTCCACAAATGTTTAGTTATGGAGTTATGGCTAATAAAAGATTTTGCCTGAACTTTAGCAACTTTGCTAACATGAAGCCATCGCAAAAGTGTATGAGGTTAAAGTACAGCGCAATTTCCATTTATTTTGTTGTTATTGGTCCATTGAATCTAATAAAACATGTTCCAGATGTGTATCTGCAGTAGTTGTCCAGAACATCCCGAGAAGCAAAGAAGTAAATTCATAAAATTTTTAATTTATTTACTTCTTGACCCAATTTGTTTTTTAAATTCCAGACAGTTGTACAAAGTTTTCAATGGAACTTAATTTTGGATAAATGATGGTAATAACATTAACTGAAACTGTGTGAATGTGTCAGATAATCTGCTTTTATTAATACTAAAATTGAATTCTCTACAACTTCTGTTGAAAACTTTGTGAAAGTGTCTGGAATTTTAAAAAAATGGGCTATGTAGTTAATAAATTAAAAATTTTATGACTTTACTTTTTTGCTTGTCTGGAAGTTCTGGAAAACTACTGCATATACACGTCTGGGACATGTTTTATTACATTCAACAGACCAATAACAATAAAATAAATGGAAATTATGTTATACTTTAACCTCATACAGTTTTGCGATGGCTTCATATTAGTGAAGTTGCTTAATTCCAAGCAAAAT
Organism: Schistocerca serialis cubense; assembly: GCF_023864345.2. Classification (NCBI taxonomy): domain Eukaryota; kingdom Metazoa; phylum Arthropoda; class Insecta; order Orthoptera; family Acrididae; genus Schistocerca; species Schistocerca serialis. Next base: position 622,319,705 of record NC_064640.1, on the reverse strand, counting down.
CTTTTATTAGCCATAACTCCGCGAAAAACATTTGCGGACCTATGTTCATACAAACATTTTTCTTTACTTTTACTTGTAGAATAACATGTTAAAATATTTGCATATCTTTGTGAATCAATCTGTATATTCAGGTGTATATGGTTTCACTGATAGTAACAGCAGCATTAGTCTTTTATTAGTTGTACTCTTTCACTTTTTGTAATGACTATTTTTCAGATCTTCACATGTTTTTACTCTTCTGCATTAGCCCCTTTGGTGATCTTTGGTTACATGTGCCTCTGATGACACTCACTGTTATAACCTTTATTCACTAATAAATTGTGTGGATATACAAACATAGAAACAATAGCTGGTTACATGCTACCAATTCCGTATCAGTCATTCGACTGCCATGCCGTGACATGCGGCCGGCGCCGTTCGTAGCTAGGTGGCGCTCCCGCGCACAGCCGAGTTGCGGAGCGCCTCTATCGCCGTTTGCGCATACTGATGTGGCGGCACTCTTAAATGTCATGGCAATGTCACAACACTTTTCCCCCCTTGAAAAAAGAACACTCACATCCTGGGAGACACGGACAGCGCGGAGACATCCATGGCCTCTTGGGAGGCCCCGAGAAAATCCCGTGGAGAAACATGAGAGTACAGTCGAAAATGTCCAGGACGGAAGCCAGTGCATGGAACATGCCTCCTGGATGAGATGATGGGTGAAAACTCCGGAGCAGCATCCATAGGTGTCGTGGACCTGGGGGTGTGCTCCAGCGAGATGGGTCCCGGACAAGGCGGCGTCGCGACTGGGGCCGGTTCGGCATACTCGGAAGCAGTAGCGATATCGGCTGCAGCAACACGCATGGGAGATCGGCAGCAGTGACAGGACTGGCATCTCGGGCTGGTGGAGGCAAAGGAAGGGGCAGTGGCACCAGCATGGCCACCACTCGTGGGCGCATCTGGTCGTAATGGCGAACAACCATGCTGTCGTCCGTACGTATTTCACAAAGCCGGTGGCCGCGAAGCGCCTTGGCCACCCCTGGAATCCATTTAGGGCGAGATCCATACCCTCCTGCCCACTTGTCGGCACCCACCGAGTATTTTCCCGCATGAGGGGACACAGTACAAGGCCTGACAGGGTGAAGCAGGTGCAATAGAGTGCGCGGTTGGCGGCCATGCAAGAGTTCAGCAGGGCTGTGATCACCCAGAGGCGTGAAGCGATAAAATCTCAGAAAATTCAACAGAGCATCATCTGTGGAAAAATCACTAAGGAATTTTTTCATCTGGCTTTTGAAAGTGCGGACAAGGCGCTCGACCTCCACATTCTATTGCGGATGGAAGGGCGGTGCTGTAACATGATGAATCCCGTGTCCAGTACAAAAATCACGGGAGGCCTGCGAAGAGAACTGAGGGCCATTGTCTGTGATGATCGTGGATGGAAGACCTTCTAGCGCAAAGATTTTGGACAAAGCCGGCATTGTCGCCGCAGTTGTGGGCGACGGACATCGAACAACAAACGGAAACTTCGAGAAGGCTTCAATCAACAGCAGCCAATAAGTGCCGAGGAAGGGGCCGGCAAAGTCAGTGTGCACCTGTTCCCATGGCTGCACCGGGTCAGGCCACGGAGAGGGCATTGTACGGGGTGCAGCCAGTTGTTGAGCACACTGACCACACGCAGCGCCCATGTGGGCGATGTCCAAATCAATACCGGGCCAATAAACATGGCTGCGGGCCAGGGACTTAGTCCAAGAAATCCCCCAATGGCCTTCATGCAACAGTTTGAGAACATCTTTGCGAAGAGAGGCTGGCACCATGACCCGTGGAGATGCGCCATCCATGGCCAGAAGAACAACACCATCACGAACAGACAGACGAAGGCGCAAGGCATGGTAGTTGCAAAGGGGATCCGATGGTCCTGTCCGGCCAACCCCATTGAAGAAAATCGATCACCTGACACAGGACCGGGTCCCGCGCAGTAGCCGACGTGACCTGCGAACCTATAAGCGGAAAACCCTCGACCGCACAACGTTCTGCCTCATCAATGTGGAAACAGAGTAGTTCATCTCAATCAAAAACCGGGTCGGAGCCCATCGGCAAATGCGACAACGCGTCAGCATTGGTGTGCTGGGCCGTGGGGTGATAGTGAATCTCATAGTGAAAACGAGACAAGTATAAGGCCCAACGTTGCAGGCGGTGAGCTGCCTTATCCAGAAGCGACGCCGATGGGCTGAACAGAGAGACCAGCGGCTTGTGGTCGGTGATGAGGTGAAACTTAGAACCATACAAAAAAATGCTGAACTTTTTTAGAGCATAAATGATAGCAAGTGCCTCCTTTTCAATTTGAGAATAATGCCGTTGCGCATCGTTGAGGGTCTTGGAAGCATAGGCGATGGGTCATTCCGACCCATCCTCATACCGATGGGCGAGAACAGCCCCTAGGCCATACTGGGACGCGTCAGTCGCCAGAACCAAGTGCTGACCCAGACGGAATGTGGCAAGACAAGGCACCGACTGCAAATGAGCCTTCAGGCGGACAAAAGCCTGCTCACACTCATCGGACCAACAGAAAGGAACGTTTTTGCGTAACTGCTGATGCAGAGGATGAGCTACCGCCGCCGCTGATGGAATGAATTTGTGATAATAAGCAATCTTGCCTAAAAACGCCTGAAGTTCTTTTACCGTAGACGGCCGGGGTAGAGCGGTAATGGCCGCAACATGCTGACGTAGAGGACGTATATCCTCATGGGACAAGTGGAAACCAAGATACACGATGGAGGGTTGGAAGAACTGTGACTTGTCCAGATTGCACTTCAACCCAGCCAAATGCAGACCCCGAAACAGTGAACGCAAATTGCGAAGGTGCTCCTCAGTGGAGGCCCCCGTGACAACAATGTCATCCAGATAGTTTATGCAGCTGGGAACGGAAGCCGTGAGCTGTTCCAAAAACCGCTGAAAAATGGCCGGCACGCTAGCGACGCCAAACGGTAACCGCTGGTACTGATAACAACCCACAAGGAGTGTTGATGACGAGAAATTCCTTGGAAGATGCATCCAACGGCAACTGATGGTACGCCTCCGATAAGTCAAGTTTGGAAAAGAACTGTCCCCCAGCAAGCTTGGTAAATAACTCTTCAGGACGGGGAAGAGGATAAGTGTCAATGAGACTCTGAGCATTGACAGTGGCTTTAAAATCACCACACAATCACAGACTCCCGTTTGGTTTAGAAACCACCACGATTGGCGACGCCCATTCGCTGGAGGTAACAGGAAGGAGAATCCCTGAAGCTGTTAACCTGTCTATCTCAGCCTTGACAGGTGCATGCAACGCCACCGGAATAGGGCATGCCCAGAAAAACTTAGGGCGAGCTGTAGGTTTAAGAGTAATGTGGGCTTCAAAATCCTTGGCACGACCCAGACCAGCAGAGAACATGGATGAGAATTCAGAACACAATCCATCCAGCTGTTGATACGGAATATCCTCAGATATGCGGTACACATCATCATCAATGGAGAACCCGAACAACTGGAAAACATCATAACCGAACAGGTTTTCACTGCCCGCATGATCCACCACATAAAACGTGAGGGGCCTAACAACAGACTTGTAGGCAGTGGAAGCATCAAACTGGCCAACGATAGGAATTTTCTGTTTATTATAAGTTCTCAGATTTCGCGTAACTGGAGACAAGGGAGGGGAGCCCAACTCCAAATATGTGCGAGAATTAATGAGAGTTACTACAGAGCCAGTGTCCACTTGCATGCAAATGTCTTTATCCAGAACACGAACAGTAACAAACAACTTATTTGTTTGAGAAAGCACACAGTTAACGTCCATGTCCGATGCCTCGTCCTCATCGACAGGAACTTTATGGGACTGACACACAGAAGTAATGTGGCCTTTTTTCCTACATGAATTACACGTGGCCCAACGTTTCGGACACGTGGCCCTGTCATGCTGTACGAAACAACGTGGACAAGAAGGAAGTGCGGAACGAACCTGCTTTTGTGGTTGCTGTTTTCGCTGCAAACGTGGCAGCCCAACGCGACGTTGTTGACGCGAGTGAACCACCGCCACATCATCGGTCTCCTGGGAAACAGGCAAATTGTCCATGCCGAAAGTGGTCTGTATAGCACCTACATCACACCACGCGTCTATTTGCACACCAGCAGCATGAGACACTTCAAAAAATTGAGCGATGCTTAGAACTTCCGACAACGACGGGTTTGGCAATTGTAAGGCACGTTGCCGAACTTCTTTATCAGGAGCAAGCCATAGAATAGCATCCCTAACCATTGAATCAGCATAAGACTCATGATGAGTGTCCATGACAAACTTATATTTTCTACTCAGACCGTGTAGTTCCACCGCCCTAGCCCGGTAAGATTGATGGGGCTGTTTACGACACCGGTAGAATGCCACGCGGGCAGCAACGACGTGGGTGTTTTATCGGTAATAGTTAGACAATAAGTCACACATTTCTTGGAAGGACAGAGAGGCAGGTTCCCGCATCGGGGCTAACTGAGATAGCAGCTGATAGATCCATGGGGAAATCCAAGATAGAAATAACGACTTACACATAGGAGTGTCGACAATGCCGAAAGCCAAGAAGTGTTGCCGCAAACGCTTCTCATCATCCTCCCAGTCTTCAGCGGCCTCGTCGTAAGGAGGGAACGGAGGTGGAGAAGAGGAAGACAGACGATGAGTAAGTGACGTCGACAATGCCTGAATAGCAGCTGTCAGCTGTGTTTGCTGTTCAATGAGCGCTTGCATAAGCTCTTCCATCTCTGCCCCAACACGAACACACAAATCCACAACGCAGAAACAAAAATATCCCATTCTCGTCGCCAAAAAGTGTTAAAACCTTTAATCACTAATAAATTGTGTGGATATACAAACATAGAAACAATAGCTGGTTACATGCTACCAATTCCATATCGGTCATTCGACTGCTGTGCCATGACATGCGGCTGGCGCCGTTCCTAGCTAGGTGGCGCTTCCGCGCAAGGCCGAGTTGCGGAGCGCCTCTATCGCCATTTGCGCATACTGACGTGGCGGCACTCTTAAATGTCGTGGCACTGTCACAACACTCACCTATTAACTAATATTAGTCTTTCTGCAACCTGTCAGTGCGATTTATGACATTGGCTAATGCATATGTATTTCACGTAATAATGTAAGACATCATCTTATTTGGTATGGTAATAAGTCATGTTTGTGTAGTATCCATTTTTTTACCCATCTAATGTACTGTTTTGTAAGTACAGAGTACGATTTTTTGTTGTTTTCATCTGTGTATACTAGATATGTTTTCCGTATTTGTTGTTTAGTCTTCCAGTGATGATGGCTGTAAAAACCAAAACTGGTCAAGAGTAAAGTTAAATGTCTGCAGCTGATAGCTATGGAAACATTTACCTTCAAATATTTATCAACTGTGGCAATTTATTTATACAAAATAACAGTCTGCAGAGGACAGGGTATGTTGTGCCACATCAAAATAAGAATTAATTGAAAGTTGAAATTGTTACAATTCAGTTTATAGCATTAAATTGTGTATAAATTGGCCTCAATTATTAAAACAAACCTGTAAACACAACAGAATGAGTAATTTAAAGTTAGTTATTGCTGCAAGGAAAATTTAAGTTTAATTTAATTTATCATGAATTGGTCTCCACGTATTCTGTATCCAAATAAAATCAATGTTGGGGCAGTATACTGGTGGCATTCTTAATGAGCAAATTCTTATTATTTTTGACTGAGGAGGACAATTTATTATGAAGTGCTGTGTGCTTCAAACTCTCATGGCAGTCACTGAGTCTGAGTCCAGTAGTATGCACGTGTCATCTGCATATCATTTCTTCCAGACAGATTGAGATAATTTGTATTAACAAATGAAATGGTGTCTGATATATATTTGCATGAGACAGGTAAAATTTATTTAAAAATTGGCATAGTTGTTGCATATCATGGGAATCACATCATGATCTTCACTTTTTTTCCTCAGAGCCATATTTTTATGTTTGTTGATTCCCATAAAGAAATACCATATGAGATGACAAAGTTGACCTGAACAGAGGAAACAGTTCTTTGGTAGTCAAGTCACCCTTTGAGTGAGCTCTCTAAGGGTATAGCAGAGGCTGATTGATTTACTTAATAATTTATCTCTGTGAATATTCCACTGTAATGCATCATCCATCCATAACCCAAGGAATTTAGTGTGACTATCCTGTTCAATAGCTTTATTTTCAATAATTATTGGTTTTATATATATTATATGGTTCTTTGATGGGCAGGTCATATGAGTGGTTATATCCATGTTGAGCAGGATGTTATCATAGAGCGAGTACAAGAAACTTTTACCACTGTCAGCTTAGTTAACTTTCATCTGCTATGGCAAAATGTTCTAAGAGATTATGTTTGTGTGGTTGGCAATGAATACAGGAAAATTGATGGTACAATTTCTAGGTAGCAATTAAGAACAAGAATAAGGAGGGTTGGGTCTATGGTTCATCCTCCCATACAGTTGATCCTTGTGGGACTCCTGAGATGACTGGTATTATATTGTTTGGTCATGTGTTGCTGTGTTACAAAATGTGTTTCATCATCAATGTGTCATTATCAAATATACCACTTTCTCAATCAAGTTTAAAAAATGAAAAAAAAAGATGCTACACTCAAACTTTTTGTCCTTTTATTGATTTATTAAGAACTGCTAATCATTTATTCTTTTCTAAGCTATGCACACCAACTTGACGAAAGCAGGTCAGCAGTAATACATTATGTACTGGAATGATGAACTTGGTGGCATGTCAGATGTTGGCTACACCAAACTATCATTTAGATCCACATCTGGAGGGACTGTTTAGTACATGTTGTTTGATTAATTTTATCTTAATGCTTTGGATTTAAAAGTCAAGAATATTAATGAACAAAATATTTAAAATATTTCTTTACAACTCATGAAGTGATTCAGTACACCCACTATCTAATCAAAACCATCTGGACACCAATTATATGCTACAATGGATATTTGCCTTTATGATGGCTTTTGATTTGCGGTGGGACACTTTCAGTGAGGTGCCTGTATATCTGTGGAGGAATGGCAGCCTATTCTTCCTCAAGAGCCAAAACCATACATGGTAGTGAGTGATTTTGGATGCTTGGGTCTGGAGTGAAGTCGACTTTGTAACTCATTCCAAAGATCTTCCATTGAACTCAGTTTGAAACTCTAAGCAGGCCAATCCATTTCAGGAATGTTGTTTATCACACACAATTGGCTCACAGATGCTGCTTAATGACATGATATGCTGACATGGCATACTGATACAGACAATCATCATCTCTGAACTTTTCCCATAATGTAAGCAGTACATAATGCAGTACAAACTTCATAACTTTCTGCATTTAGCATTTTCTTAAGAACTATAAGGGAAATGCACCATAACCATGAAAAACATCACCATTCCATAACATCAGCTCTTCCATACTTCACTGTTGGCATTACACATGATGGCAGGTAATCTTCTCCAAACATTCACCAAACCTAGACCCTTCTCATCAAATTGCCCAAGGTATAAGGCGATTCATCATCCAAATGACTCAATTACAGTCAGTTAATGTGCAGTGATGTCACTCTTTATAAGACCTAGAACATCACTCAGCATTGACTACAGAAATGTGTGGCTTATGTGGAACTAATCATATCCCATTCTTTTTAACTCCTTACACATAATTGTAATGCTGACTGGTCTTCTGGTAACTTTTTGGAACTCATGAGTAATTCCTTTTGCTTATTTCATGTGATCTTTTACAACCATAATCTGCAATGTTTTATGATCCCCATTCATCATTACATGAGATATACTGGTCTTGGTGTAGCTGTAGTTATTCCTTTATTATACACTTCACAGTCACATCACCAACAATCAACTTGTGAAGATGTAGAAGGGTTGAAATGTCTCTAATGGATTTGATACTCAGGTGACATCTAATGCCCAGTCCAAATTTGAAGTCACTGAGTTCTCCTGACCAACTCATTTCGTTCTTACTGCAACTCTACTCTTATACTGGCTGGTCTGCCTCTCATGACATCTAGTGGTCAATTCCACATTACATAGGGGTGTTGGATACTTTTGATCAAATAGTGTATATATATGTGGTGTATATATATGTGGCATTCTGATGCAGTGTAACATCTAATGAAACATTTACCATACATGTCCTGCAACTATTAATCATTTTTGAACTGGATGTAGTTAATTTACAATACATTATTATGTAGTTCATAATGACTCATCCTTTGCTGCATGAAAAATGTTAGTTTTTCTTTTTTTGTGCAAAATGGTGGTGAGGATTATCATTTTGATATGAATGCAAGATGCTAAAAAGAGTGGTCCAGGATTCTCATTGAAAAAGATCACTCCATAATGTGTGATTCTAATCAACCAACCCTCTTATCACATAATAATATGTCCAGTATCATCAGCTCCCTCTTTGGTGCAGAGAAAATGTTACGAGGGCTTTTTTTCCCCAAACTTCAATTAGTTGTGAAGTGGAAACCACAGTGAAAAACCAAAATGTTTTATTTAAAACATTAGCTATACCTTCCAACTACTTCTCTACACAGTTACCAGTCTGACTTACGCACTGGCTGTAGCATGGCATCAACTTTCTAATACCCTCCTCATAGAAGGCAGCCATCTGTGATTTCCACCGTTTCTCTGTGGTGGTCTGCAGTTGTTTGTTTGTGCCAAATTAATGTGCTCATGCTGAGCAGACCACATGAGAAAAGTGATGAAAATTAGAGGGATCAAAGCCCTGACTGTATGGAGGGTGGTTGAACACAGCAGAAACATCTTTGTTTCTGTTGCAGTATGTGGCCAAGAATTGTCATGAACAATGAAATGCATGACAGTTACTTTATGTGGGCATCATGAAATTAGATAAAACTCCTCATGAGGACTTCACACTTGGTGGGAGACACTATTATCTCGGCATCTTTACGTGCTCAATATGCAATCAGAACTAAAGTGTGATGTGACACAATAATGGGGATAATAGAGACACTGCACAAAGTTTCATCAGACTTTCAGTCTTGTTTTTATTTCATGACTGACTGGAGGTTAAAAAAATAGCTCTCATATTACTGAATGGCTGCAAAGCAATAAAATAGAACTCCCATTCAAATATTGCAATAAATTTACAAATGTGGCCCAATGGAACATGCACTGCCCCATTTAAGAATAGAAGAATTTGTTATGGAGTCTGAGTTATTCTCAGCAGGTAACAAAAGCTACTCTATGAGGTTGGCTGTTATATGGTGTGAATTCAAGACCATTTGAGCATCTGGAAGGCACAAGGTGGCAAAGAACCACTCCACCCCATCTTAAAGTATGTTGCACAACGTGTTTTTTTTTTTTTTTTTTTTTTTTTTTAACACATCAAGTTCCGTAGGACCAACTCTCCAAAGTCATGGAACGTTTCAGTACATAAAATAACAACATAAAAGTAATAACAGATAAAAATAAATGTTTATGAACTCGAAAAAAGTGAATCTATAAGTTTAAGTAAACTCAATCAACAATACAATAAGAATCAGCTTAATTTTTCAGGGAACTCCTCAACAGAATAGAAGGAGTGACCCATGAGAAAACTCTTCAGTTTCAATTTGAAAGTGCATAAATTACTGCTAAGATTTTGGAATTCGAGTGGTAGCTTATTGAAAATGGATGCAGGCAGCAGTATACTACACACCTTTTTGCATAAGAGTTAAGGAAGTCCGATCCAAATGCAGCTTTGATTTCTGCCGAGTATTAACCGAGTGAAAGCTGCTTATTCTTGGGAATAAGCTAATGTTGTTAACAAAAAATGACATTAGGGAATGTATATATATTGAGAGGCCATTGTCAAAATACCCAGACTCGTGAACAGGGGTCGACAAGGGTTTGTGAACTTACACCACTTATTGCTCAAACTGCCTGTTTCTGAACCAAAAATATCCTTTTAGAGTGGGAAGATTGAACCCAAAATATAATACCATGTGACATAAGTGAATGAAAATAAGCAAATTAGACTAATTTTCGTGTCGAACGATCACTCACTTCTGATACCATTCAAATAGTAAAAATGGCAGTATTAAGTCTTTGAACAAGATGCTGAAAGTGGGCTTTCCACAACTTACTATCTATTTAACACCTAGAAATTTGAACTGTTCACTTGCACTAATCATATGCCTGTTCTGTGAAATTATAACATCAGATTTTGTTGAATTGCATGTCAGAATCTGTAAAAACTGAGTCTTACTGTGATTTAGCATTAGTTTATTTTCTACAAGCCATGAACTGAGGTCATGTACTGCACTATTTGAAACTGAGCCAATGTTGCCCACAACATCCTTTACTACCTAGCATCAGCAAACAGAAATATTTTAGAGTTACCAGAAATACTAGAGGGCATATCATTTATGTAAATAAGGAACAGGAGTGGCCCCAACACTGATCCATGGGGCACTCCCCACTTGACAGTACCCCACTCAGATCCCACATTGCAGCCATTATCAACATTGTGAATAATGACCTTTTGCTGCCTGTTGCTAAAGTAAGAGGTGAACCAATTGTGAGCTACTCCCCGTATTCCGTAATGGTCCAACTTCTGGATCAATATTTTGTGGTCGTCACAATCTAATGCCTTAGTTAAATAAAAAAATTATGCCAAGCATTTGAAACCTTTTGTTTAGCCCATCCAGTACCTCACAAAGAAAAGAGACCACAGCATTTTCAGTTGTTAAACGATTTCTAAAGCCGAACTGTACATTCGATAGCAAATCGTGTGATATAAAATGAACAATTACCCTTACATACACAGCCTTTTCAATAACTTTTGCAAACACTGATGGCATACAAATAGATCTAAAATTATCTATGTTATCCCTTTCTCTCTTTTTATAAAGCGGCTTTATGATTGAGTACTTTAATCACTCAGGAAACTGAACATTCCTAAAGGAAAAATTACAAATATGACTAAATACAGAGCTAAAATGTGCAGCACAGTACTTTAATATTCTGCTAGACACTCCATCATAACCATGAGAGTCCTTAATCTTCAGTGGCTTAGTTATTGACTCAATCTCCCTCTTGGCTGTATCACAGAGGAGTATTTCAGACACCAATCTTGGAAAGGCATTTGCCAAGAAAGTTATATTATTTCCTGTAGAAACTAAATCTTTATTTAATTGACCAGCAATGCTCAGAAAAGGTTGTTAATACTGTGCATATATCTGATTTACCAGTAACAGAAATATTTTTACTGCAAACTGATTTTATATCGTCAACCTTGTGCTGTTGACCAGTCCTTCACAACTGACCATATGGTTTTAATTTTACCCTGTGAATTAGCTATTCTACTTGCATACCGCATACTCTTTACCATCCTAATAACATTTTTAAGCACCTTACAATACTGTTTGTAATGGGCTACTGTAGCTTGATTGTGACTACTTCTAACATTTTGATATAATTCTGGCTTTGTTCTACAAGATATCCTTATCTCACTATTCAGACACCCGGGCTGCCTCCTATTACTGCTAGTTCCCCATTTAGAATGTTCTAATGGAAAGCAACTGTCAAAGAGCATGAGAAATGTGTTAAGGAAAGCATTGTAATTATCATCTATGTTATCTGCACCATAAACATCCTGCCACTCTTGTTCCTTGACAAGGTTTAAAAAACTCTATTGCTGCTGAATTAACTTTGCTACATAGTTTGCAATTAAATATGACATTGGTTTAAGTACAAAAGCCTTTTAGAGTTAAAATTTTTTCATCATGGTCTGAAAGGCCATTCACGTTTTTAGTAACAGAATGCCCATCTAGTAATGAAGAATGAATAAAAATATTGTCTATGGCTGTGCTACTGTTCCCTTGCACCCTAGTTGGAAAAAAATGCAGTCTGCATCAGATCATATAAATTTAGGAGATCTACCAACATCCCTTTTCTTGCACCATCATATACAAAATTAACATTGAAGTCACCACATATAACTAATTTCTGGTATGAAACTTCCTGGCAGATTAAAACTGTGTGCCCAACCGAGACTCGAACTCGGGACCTTTGCCTTTCGCGGGCAAGTGCTCTACCATCTGAGCTACTGAAGCATGACTCACGCCCGGTACTCACAGCTTTACTTCTGCCAGTATCTCGTCTCCTAGGAGAGGAGACAAGATGAGATACTGGCAGAAGTAAAGCTGTGAATACCGGGCGTGAGTCGTGCGTCGGTAGCTCAGATGGTAGAGCACTTGCTCATGAAAGGCAAAGGTCCCAAGTTCGAGTCTCGGTCAGGCACACAGTTTTAATCTGCCAGGAAGTTTCATATCAGCGCACACTCCACTGTAGAGTGAAAATCTCATTCTGGTAATTTCTGGTGCTTCGTACAAAGTGAATCAAGAACCTCTCTAGCTTGAGTAGAAATGCTCTGAAGTTGGAGTTAGGGGACCTATAAACAACAACAATTAGAAGTTTGGTTTCACTAAATTCAACTGCCCGTGCACAACATTCAAATATCTGTTCAGTGCAGTGTCGTGATACATCTATGGATTCAAATGGAATACTGTTTTTTACATACATAGCCACTCCCCCACCCCTCAAGGAACTTGAAAAACAGCCTGCTAATCTGTATCCTGGTAAAGGAAGCCTCTGAATTGCCAAATTATTTAAGTGGTGCTTTGATATACCAATAATTTCAGACTCAATATGTATAAGCAGTTCACTAACTTTATCTTTATCTCTAATACCTCCTATATTTTGATGAAATATGCTAATTCCTTATCTACTTGGAAACATTACATCCTCATAAGGTGAGCCCTTAGTTAGAGGGACTTCCTTTAAGCAGGTATACTTATCAGCTGACTTCAATCTAAAAAAGGTGATGCTCTAACACCAACTACTACAGGAATTTTTCCATGAGTGACCCCACCACCACCACCACCCACTACATTGTCACCAATAAGCTTACGCAGCCTCCCCTTCCCATACCTATTGAGGTGCAGGCCATGACTAGTGAAACCTGATCTGCTGATAGACCCAACTGGCACCACTGAGATGTGACCAATGCCCTCTGCCATCGATACCCTCTTCAGCCCCATATCAGCACGCCTAACAACCGCATTAAAGTGAGGCCAATCACGATTCTGAAACAGTTGCACAAAATGCACATTAGTGCCACCAGTTTGAGTAGCTATCTTTACCAGGTGATCCTCCTTTGTAAAATTGCTACATAACTCCCCTATGCTGTCAGTCACTTGAGCCAACACTGCACTAGGCTTTACAATGTTGGTGACCTGGTACTCACTCCCCTACACTTCCTGCAACTGTTGGCCCACACCTTTACCATGAGAACTACCTAGCAGCATAACCTTCTTCTTTCTGTTAGACTTTGCAGCTAACATAAGCCTACTAATTGCTGAGGGCTGCTACATGTTCCCTACATCTACAGCTACACAAGACTCCTCTCCACTCAGCTCTGACAGTTGGTCAAATCTATTGCATATACGCAAAGTAAAACTGTCTGAATACCTCCTCTTCCTAGCTGCCTTCTTGCAAACTGCCAGTTCCCATTCCCCACCACACTTCACCCTCCTCAACCTATCTAGTTCTTCCATTGTGCGTTGTAATTTCACCTGAAGGGCACAGATCTTACGCTCCTGCTCTTCTGTCAGCTTATTTCTACTACAGATTCTGCATTACCAGGAGAGGATCTCACTAAAATAACCACTAGCTTCCCCAATGAATTCCCCCAAATGAAAATACTTTGAACAAATCCCACACCGTAACCCACTACTCACAAACCTATGACAGAGCCCACACTTCTCACTCATGGTAAAATTTTACAGTTACTGAGAAAAACCATATGTCTACGTTACCAAAGTTCAGTGACACCAGTAGAACTATTTATAGAACTAACAATAACGGTCTCAAAATTCTCTGCCTACTAAGAAAGCAACTACTTGTGTTAATATTACTACACCATAGCTAATACCAATACCAACAAAACTTCACAAAATTATTAGCTAAAACCAAAAAATTCAAACAGCCACTGGAACACTAAATGAAGTTAAACCACTGAACGAAAATTTTATGGAAATATTTCACTAGAAACAATAAAAAATGTCAGTTGAAAACTAAAGCACAAAACTTACTAAATGATTCCAGAATGGAAACATCCCCCAGGCTGTGGCTAAGCCATGTCTCTGCAGTATCCTTTCTTTCAGGAGTGCTAGTTCTGCAAGGTTCGCAGGAGAGGTTCTGTAAAGTTTGGAAGGTAGGAGATGAGATACTGGCAGAAGTAAAGCTGTGAGGACCGGGCGTGAGTCGTGCTTCGGTAGCTCAGATGGTAGAGCACTTGCCCGCGAAAGGCAAAGGTCCTGAGTTCGAGTCTCGATCAGGCACACAGTTTTAATCTGCCAGGAAGTTTCATTTACTAAATGACTTCAGCACACAGAAAACTCTAAAAAACACGGTGAGTGAATGTTTCCAAAAGTTTATTATATCATTATTTTGTCACAAATGGCATGAAACACCGCCGAAAATGGTTAAATTTAATAACTATATAAAAGTGCACAAATAAGTTTGTCAGTACTTAGTTTTATAACCACTACAGCTGCAGTGCATGCCGCAAAATATAAACACACTACTCTGTCTCTCTGAAGGAATTCAGAGAGACATGTACATGAGCTCAACATTACATATTCACAGAGAATTCATTGTTGTCACAAGATAAAAGAATCATCTCTTATTCAAATAATCAACTGCAATAGTAATATGAAGTCAGATAACAGAAAAATAGCTTAAAATAATCTTTTAATTTAGCATTATGTATCAAAAAATTTGTTTGAGTTAATCACTGCATATCATGCACTGATTTTTGGTTCACTGTTACAAATGAACAGTTGATTACAATATTCATTTATTTAGAGCTTATTGTAAATCAAAATGTTATCAAGTATGTGTACTAAAGATCAGGTTTTGTAGCCATGTTTTCTCTGCTGCTGCTGCAATAAGTATTGTGAAAAGCCAACAGCTATATTATGGCAGATATTATTGTGATGAAATGGCTGTAAGGTATCAACAAATATGCACCAGTAAATAAGAAATAGTGGTATTTATAAACTATGAATAGGACATTTTGGCAAAAATGACATCTAGTTTCCGTGGTCATATAAATCTCGTACTTCTCAAGAAATACCCAAGAAAGTACACTTATCCTAAAATATATCTACATATTAAGAACTGCATTGTACAATACACAACTGTGCTACTTTATTTTTGCTGAAGACACTTGATTTTTGTCTGCACCAGACCACCTTCCAGTTACTGATGCAAGACCAAAATCAATTTTCCTCTGTGAAAGGAAGTTTGTACAGTTGTGTATTGTACAATGAAATTCTTAACATCCCTAAAAGCTGTCCAGCACCACCTGCACAAAATATATCAGCATATGTTGTCTCATTTTCAGCCAGAGTGTAATACACTCTTAAGACAATAAATAAATAAATAAAAGACAAACAAATGATTACAGTTTCAGAAAAATAGGATGACTTATTCAAGAGAAAGGGCTTACAAATTGAGCAAGTCAATAATGTATTGGTCCTCCTCTGGTGCCTATTTAAGCATTTATTCAGCTTGGCATTGGTTCATAGAGTTCCTGGATGTCCTCCTGAGAGGTATCATGTCCAACTGGCATGTTAGATCATCAAAATCTAGAGGTGGTTGGAGGACCCTACCCAGCTCATGACAAAACATGTGTACATGTAGGAACAAATTTAAACATTTCAGATGAGAACAAAGATTTTCATTTGATAAAAACTTATAAGTTCAGGCATAGTTTCATCCTTGGCTGCCTCATTATCATTCCTGATTGTGTTCTCAGGTTGTATCTCTCTAATGATTTTTAAATTCCTTACCTTATTTGCTGTGCAGACCATCCTCCAATTTTATCCAACAGTTAAAGCAGTCCAGAATATACAGAATGTGCGTCAGTGTTTGTAATGACAGGGAAAAGAGGTTTCATATTTCTGAATTCTAGTGCACATGAAAATCTGAGGAAACAAATTAGTAAATTCTTCATGCATAAACTGACATAGACTACATAATATGACTCATTGTACATTTCTTTTGTGTATTACAATGCCATTGTTAAGATGATCTGTCATTTATCATTGGGACACTCAGTGGTCAGAGATGATACATTACAAGCTGCATTTCATGAAACCATCCATAGTGTAATGATGATTCTTCTTTTAGCTGTGTAGGATGCAACTCCTTGTGGTGGTTGTGGCATGCAGCTTTCAGTACTCCACATTTTAATTGACTTAGTGTTATTTGTTGATAAGAGGACAGCTGGAAAACTGCATTCTATAGGGTGTTTGGAAATTCCTGTTACAAACATCTAGGATTTCTGGAGGGGAGTAAGTACATAACATTTTGAATATGAACCCATGTCCAGAAATGTACTGTTTCTGTGCTATGATGTTTTCAATTCAGATGTTTAACTTGTCCACTTCTGCGTAAGGAACTGAATCAGGTGTGACCCAGTACAGTTATTAGGTAACAATTTGAAAGGAAACATAATGAAGCATCCATTTATCACTTAAGCACATTTATTTGTATTAACACTTAAACATTATGTGTTTGCATTATTCCACAACAAAAAAGAACTCAGCATACTGTACATACAGAACAGTACTGATGCAGTGCAACAGCAGTGGTGATGTGATGACCACCAGTATTGTTACAGACATTGTACCTGTGAAACATGTTCTGATACACACTCTCCATGGCACCTGGTGTCTCTTCAATTTGTAGTGCAGTGGCCAGAAATAATGTCAGCAAGTCTTCCTCTGTCTCTACAGGAGTCTCATAAATTAAACTTTCCATACAACCCCACAAGAAGTAGTCCATAGGAGCTAAATCCAGCAATTGTGGTGGGCATGTATTTGGACCACCTCGGCCTGTCCATCTTCCACTATATCATTTGTTGAGATGTCTCCAAACCACAATTGAGAAATGAGATGGTGCACCACCATGCTTAAAGCACATTTCCTGATGGACGTTCAGTTGCCCAGCTTCCAAGAACAGGTCCAATATGTTTTTAGAAGAATCCAATTAGCTTGACTGGAAGGAGGTATGGCCCAATCCCATGACTGTCCAGAATACCTGCCCACACATTAGCACCATTCCTGTGCTGAAACCCCTGAAGGTGCATGGTACAAGGTTTTTGCCTGCCCAGATATGGCGGTTTCATGAATTCAGAACATGGTCCCTAGTGATCTTATATTCATCTGCATGGAAACAGGGCATGTTGATGCAGCAGTGTAGGAACCACGTGCAGTAGGCAACGCATTGTGGAAAATTGGCTGGACCCAAGGTGTGTACCCTTTGTAAGTGATATAGTTGTAATTGTTGCTCATGCAGAACATCCCAGGTGATACTGTGACTAACACTAATTGCATGCACAGTTGTTTTTATGTACTTGTTGAAATGTTCTTTTCAATGTGATGCAGTACACCTTCTTCAAATTTGGGCATGTTGCATTGCCTTCTCATGGTGAAGGTACCTGTGTCTCAGATCCACTGCATAACTTGAAGAAAAAGTTTGTGTGATGGCATGCTACACTGCAGAAAATATTCATGATACGGCTTACTAACAGCTTCTCCATTACATTGAGCTTTTCCATGCCCAGGGAGCAGGTCTGTATATTCCAAAAATGTGCACCAAATCATCTACATCTACATGGATACTCTGCAAATCACATTTAAGTGCCTGGCAGAGGGTTCATTTAACCACCTTAACAATTCCCTATTATTCCAATCTCATACAGCACGTGGAAAGAATGAACACTTACATCTTTCGATACAAGCTCTCATTTCCCTTATTTTATCATGGTGATCATTTCTCCCTATGTAGGTCAGTGCCAACAAAATATTTTTGCATTCAGAGGAGAAAGTTGGTGATTGGAATTTTGTGAGAAGATCTGCAGCAATGAAAAATTCCTAAGTATTTAGTTGAATTTACGGGCTTTACATTTGACTGATTTATTGTGTAACCGAATTTAATGAATTCCTTTTAGCACTCATGTGGGTGACCTCATGCTTTTCGTAATTTAGGGTCAGTTACCAATTTTTGCACCATACAGATATATTTTCTAATTCATTTTGCAATTTGTCTTGGTCTTCTGATGACTTTATCGTCGATAAATGTCAGCGTCATCTGCAAACAACCTAAGATGGCTGCTCAGATTGTCACACAAATTGTTAATATAGGTAAGGAACAGCAAAGGGCCTATAACACTACCTACACTAGAAATCCCTTCTGTTTTACTCAATGACTTTCCATCAGTTACTACGAACTGTGACCTCTCTGACAGAAAATCACAAATCCAGTCACATAACTGAGATGATATTCCATAAGCACACAATTTCACTACATGCCGCTTGTGTAGTACAGTGTCGAAAGACTTCCAGAAATCCAGAAATATGGAATCAATCTGAAATCCCTCATCAATAGCACTCAGCACTTCATGCAAGTAAAGAGCTAGTTGTGTTTCACAAGAACAATGTTTTCTAAATCCATGCTGACTGTGCATCAGTAGACCATTTTCTTCTAGGTAATTCATAATGTTCGAACACAATATATGTTCCAAAATCCTGTTGTATATTGACGTTAATGACATGGGCATGTAATTTAATGGATTAGTCATACTACCTTTCTTGAATATTGGTGTGACCTGTACAACTTTTCAGCCTATCGGTACAAATCTTTCGTCAAGCAAATGGTTGTATATGATTTTTAAGTATGGAGCTATTGCATCAGCATACTCTGAAAGGAACCTAATTGGTATACAATCTGGACCAGAAGACTTGCTTTTATTAAGTGATTTAAGTTGCTTCACTACTCTGAGGATATTTACTTCTATGTTACTCATGTGGGCAGCTATTCTCAATTCAAATTCTGGAATATTTACATCGTCTTCTTTTGTGAGGACATTTCGTAAGACTGTGCTTAGTAACTCTGCTTTGGCAGCAGTGTCTTTGATAGTATCTCCACTCCTATCACAGCAGAGAAGGCATTGATTGTGTCTTGCCATTAGCATACTTCACATATGATCAGAATCTCTTATTGTATCAGAGATGCACAGGTATTGAAGAGGTTTCACAGCAAGGCAGACATTAAGTGACATCAGGTGACCGTCTAACATAGCACATGTCATCCTATCTATCCTATTGCATATCAGGACAAGCAGCTCTGAGATTTTTCTCTTTTCCTCAGCAGATGTAGACATTGATGTAGACATGAATTGAAACCATCATAGAACAGAAATGGGCATTTCCACTTGTACTCAAGTGAAGACTCATGTTGTGTAACATAAAACACAATGACAGCAGTATTACAAGGGATACCAACAGTACCATAGGTGTCATATGTTTCACTACTGATGCCATAATACTTTTGCAGCTTGAGGAGCTTTCTGAAGATTGTCAGTTGTGGCCAACACAGATTTCAGCTGTTTCCAGACAGTGGTCAATTCTTCTTGTGCCTGCACACAACATTCCCAGTCCACATGTGTGTCATGCTGTGTAAAAAACTTTATCAAATCTCAAAACAATATTAACAAAGCAGTTATGACTAATTGAGAAAGAACAAAAAGACCTCAACAAGAGACAAAATTAACCAACTGTGGCATTACTGAAATTAGGATGGACACAAAATATAAACAAGAAGAATAAGCAAACCATAAAATCTGTTCTGCAAAGTTCTCACAGTACACTAAGGTCACAGCATCACGAAGCACTTAAAATAAAAACAGATTACACTATTTCACAGCAAAGACATCTTGCCAAAAAGCTAATGCATGGAAAAAATATGCAAGCTCTTAGAAAATGTGAATAAACATGGGTCAAACCAGACAAAAATACAGATAATATTCACTTCTTGACAGAAGCTTGTTTCTACTATGAAAATCATAAGTAGATTAGGAATTGGCCACCCCTTCCAGGCAACTCTTAAACTGACTTTTATTAGTAGCTAAACTTCTTATGGCTGCTGTTCACACTAACAATTTGTGTTCCTGACTAAGGGACACCATTATAAATCAAAGTAAATGACTTTAAATCTTTATTTAGATTATTCTTATTTCTATTTATTATTGGTTCCATGAACTGAACTGGTAGTTTGAAAATGAGATGTTATTTATGATAAATTTCGTTTAGTGGGTAATTATATTGGGAAACAGTAGATAGTATCCCCAGCTCATTGAACAGGCTTCAGCAAGACACTCATGAGTTCACACCACAAATAGTTTGTATTGCATACTTTTGGACTAAGAAAACCTTAGTTTTGTTTGGTAAGTTACCCTAAAAATTATACCATATGACATTAGGGAATGTAAGCAAGTAGAGTATGTTATCTTCTTTTTTCATACCACCTATATCTGACAAGATGCAAATTGCTAACAACAATTTGTTGAGGCCTTTCAGCAGCTCTTTAGTATTCTGCTCCCAGCTGAATTTGTTATCATGTTATAGTCTCAAGAATTGAACACTGTCAACTTGTTCTGTCTGCTTGTTGTCATATTTTAGACATATACTGGGAGGAAACCCCTTATTACAAGTTCTGCATTGCATACAGCATCTGTTTGCAAAGGTAACGACAGAGAATTGGCTAGGAATCATTTATTAATGTCCATAAAAATTTCATTAACAACTCTTTCCAAAAATATGTAACTTTCCATTTACTTTAATGTTTATATCATCTGCAAACAAAACAAACTTGGCATCAGGTACTGTTACTGATGAAACATTGTTAATACACACAAGAAAAAGTGAAGGCCATTGGATGAAACCTTGTGGGACACCACATGTAATTAATTCCTAATTGGATAATATTGATGGCGTAACACAGGACAATTTCCTATTGACACTGTTTTTTTCCTCTCAGAGAGATATGATCTGAGACATTTTGAGCCCTTTTCTGTCAACACTAATGTTCCAGTTTATTTAAAAGAATGTTGTGATTTACACAGAATCCCTTTGACACATCATTGACTATACAAGTAGCTTGTAATTTTTCATTTAAAAAATTTAAGTTCATTCTTGCTGTACAAGTAAATTTCCTTCTCAGTATCAGGAGCCTGTAGAAATCCAAACTGTGACTCTGACAACACATTATTATTAATCAGATGGTTAAGAATTCATTTGTTTCTAAAAATTTTGTGAATGCCAACAAAATTGAAATTTGGCAGATTTTTTTATAGTGCTTCATTAGATCCTTTCTTATAAAGAAACTTAACTTCAGCATATTTAACCAATTGGGAAATGTTCCAGTGATAAATGACTGGTTACAGAAATAACTTAATCTTACTAAACTCAGAGAAATATTCTTCAATTACACTTTGTTGATCATTTATCATATCTTTTAGAATTTTTCTTTATGTTGAGGATTTGATGGTGGACATTACTTCTTTTGGTATAGTGCAGGTTCTCTTCATATTACTGCAGTTATTTGTAATATCTGGTTGAAGATATGGCACCATCTACTGAATCTGACATCTTCACCTTTTTAATAATGGTTATGAAATGTTTGTTAAAATTTTTGCAGCACACACAACTGTTAACAATATATCTTTTATTCTTAAAGCTATCTGCACCTCCTCACCTCTAGTTCCACCAGTCCTCTTCTTCATTATGTCTCATATCATATTTATTTTGTTACTTTGTGTGACTATATTTTTCTCACAGTGCTTTAATGTTTGCTTGGGACTGACAGATACAATTCCCTTTTCCTCCTGATACAAACACAAAATTCGCAAAATATGTCTCAGATATATTTTCATTCATATTTGCAGAGATATTTTTTAGCAGGAGGCTACATATTGTTTGGAATGATTGTTCTTCTACTTTGTAGTGGAGACTGCATATTTGCGTATATAGAATTTGCTTAACCATTTCTCAGGCATTACATTGGAATCAGAATCAGAATTAGATGTTGTATTAAATGCTGAACATCTATATAAAGCAACTGTTTACTGTGAAATCCAACTATGAAGACTTGTTGTGCCAAGGTAATTTATGTTGTAGCTTACCAGTTACATTAGCAGCTGGATATGGTGGGAAATAGCACTGAAGATATATTGGCCAGCTAATACGACAACATTTTAAGATACACTTCTGAGCCAAAACATTTTGATCACTGCCCACCATGCGACTGAATGCCACCCAATTGCACTGTGGCCACATGACACAGGAAGGAATGTATGTTAGAGAAGCAGAGACAAATGAGGAATCATTGGCCACAAATGGGGAAAGATACTGACATAAATGACTTTCCCATGGGGCAGGTTGTTATGGCATGGTGTCTGGGAATGAACTTCTCAGAAATAGTGAAGGTGGTTGGATGTTTGTGTACTACTGTTGTGGGAATTTCATGTCTAAGTACTACTGTTGTGGGTATTTCATGTCTGTTTGACAGTGAATGAAGGACAGTGAAACCACGAGTAGGCGACAGATCTGATGATAGAGTAGAATGCTGATGTAGGAACAAGTGTTATGGAGCACACTATTTAGCTCACATTGTTGAACATGGGACTCCATAGCAGATCCTCCTATGTGTTTCCATGTTGGCCCCATGACATCATCATCTACAATTGCAGTGTGAACAGGATATCTGAGACTGAACCATAGATCAAGGGAAATGTGTTGCCTGGTTGGATAAATCAGATTTCTTGTTACACTAGGTCAATGGTTGTATCCAGATATCCCATCATCTAGGTGAATGACTGCTTGAAATGTGTACAGCACCATAGATGCAGGCTGGTGGGAGTAGTATTATGCTGTGGATGATGTTCACTTGGGCTTTTGTAGTACCTGTGGTAAAAACTGAAGGCACCATTACAGCTGTAGGCTATGTGAACATTAATGTGGATACGTACATACTTTCTTGCTTGATGTCTTTCCCAATGGTGATGGCATCTTCCAGCAGGATAACTGTCATTGTCACAAGGCCAGAATCATGCTACAGTGGTTTGAGAAGCATGATAGTGAACTCATTGATGTCTTGTCCACCAGTTTCACCTAAACCAATGGAACACATCTGGGCCATTATTTTGCATCATCTCTGTGCCTGCAAGCCACAGGCCCATAATTCATGGGAATTGCAGGAGCTGCATAGACATCTGGTGCCACATACTTCCAGAAACCTACCAGTGGCTTGTCAAATCTGTGTCATGCAGTAATTCTACTGTACCATGTACCAAAGGTGGACGAACCCACTATTACGTAGGTGGTCATACTGTCTTGGCTCAGTCCATGAACCATTTGACAGGTTGACTCCCATCTGCTGCTCTACAAATTGGCAAAATATGGATATGGGACCCTGGTTGTAGATAATTTTGATCATATTATCAACAGAAAGAAACTAATTTTACCTCAAGACACAGCCAATAATTTTTTAGTTTTCAAATTATTTTTCAGGTAGTCCCATTAGGTCCTGTACTGAGCTCAATCCTGTTTTTATTTTCTATAACTGTTTTAGCATTAAATATAAAATGCCATTCTTTTTTATGTACAGATGAGATGTGTATGTTCATTGAAGGCATAGAGAATTTTTTCCAAGTACTACAGGCACCATAACCTAATTAGATTAAGATTAAACTCTGTAAACATTTAACTAACACAGTTTAAATCTGAGCATTCAAAATTAAATTATTTTGTAATTATGCAAAGAACTAGAAGCTTAATAAAAATGACTGTGTAAAATTCCCTGGGATATTTTTGGTTAAAAAAAGTTGTCTAGGTCTTCACATGTTCACTGACTGTTAAACAAATGACACAGTCTTTCCTGTGCAGTACTGCTTTGTGCATCAGTTGTGGAGAAGGGATAGAGAGCATCCCACAGATACTGTCAGTATGGAACAATATTTTGAGGGAATGAAAACAAGAAAAACTGCAAATAGAAATATGTAACATATGAAAAAATCAATATTTGACAAAATAAGTTAATTGAATGGATAAAAAAATCTACTAACCAAGCAGTGGCAGAATACACAAACAAAAGAAAGTTATAATTAGGCAAGCTTTTGGAGTCAGTAGCTCCTTCTCCAGGCAGAATGGTTGAAGCGGAGGGAAGAGGGGTGAAGGAAAAGAACTGTAGAGGTCTAGGAAAAGGGGTAGATTTCAGGAAAGTCAGCCAGAACCACAGGTGAGAGGAGACTTACCAGACAGGATGAGAAGGAAAGACTGATTGTTGGGAACAGCATTGGATGAGATTTGAAAACCTGAGAGCTTAAAGGTGGGAGACTGTGCATGTTGTGCACACCACATGTAGAATAGCTTTTCTTTGCCCTCCCAATCTCTGCAATATTCTTGTCAGACCCTATGCTTCTTCTGCACACATCTCCATACCCTATGGCTCCTACCCCTATGACTGTCCCTGCTGCAAGACTTGACCTATTCACCCTTCTACCACCGCCTATGCCAGCCCTGTAACTGGCAAAACATATACTATCAAAGGAGGAGCCACCTGTGAAACAACATGTCATATGCCAGCTGTTATGTGAATGCTGTTTGGCCTTTTACATCATCATCACTACCACCAAATTATCTATTAGGATAATGGGCATAGGCAGAGGGTGTATGCTGTCAACATGCAATATCCTGTTGCAGAGCATACTCTATGATATAACAAACGTGACCTCAGTGGCTGTTTCACCATATGCACTAGCTGGATTCTTTCCCCAGACACCAGTTTCTCAGAACTGCACAGGTGGGAACTAGTGCTACAACATGTCCCCGGTTCTTGCCACCCACCTGGCTTTAATTTACATTAATTTCTTCTGTCTCAGCAATTCTTCACAGTAACTACTCTTTTGTCCACTCCATTTTAGTGTAATACATCTTTCATTGTCTTACCCATCTATTTTTCACCCCCCCCCCCCCCCTTCTCTGTTACATATGATCCTACGATGCTCTTAGCTTTTCACTCTTATTAACTCATGCATGATGTTTAAAGAGCAATCTCTGTCTTGCATATTACCGTGTCTTCCACCTTTAACCTCTTAGGTTTTCAAATCTTGTCTGATGCAGTCCCCAACAATCAGTCTTTCCTTCTCATCCCATCTGGTCAGTCTCCCCTGACCTGCGGTACTGGGTGACTTTCCTGAAATCTACCCTTTTTCCTAAGCCCTCTCCAGCTCTTTTCCTTCACCCCTCTTCCTTCTCCGTCAGCCCTTCTGCCTGAAGAAGGAGCCACTGGCTCTGAAAGCTTGCCTAATTATAACTTCCTTTTGTGTGTGTGTTTTGCCGTCACTTGGTGAGTAGTTTGTTTATCTGAATAGAAATATGTATAACACAAAGTCTGGAGAAATCTGTCTAGACATATCCCAGGGATTTGTTCTTATACTAGTTAGAAAGCTAAATGTTTTAACTACTCTGCATCTTTGTATTTTAACTTTGTACATATAAAATTCAGACTTATTTTCAGGAAATCATTCTGAATGTTTGAAAAATAACAGAAATGAAGAGAATTTCATGCTTCTGTGTCACAGATTGAAACTCTTTTTACAAACAGTACTTGATACATTCACGATGATTCATGACAAATTTAAAGGCAGACACATCTATATTACACATGTTGCTTTTATAAAAAAAAGCTTACACTCCAAATTTACACTGAATTGCTATAATTTAATAATAGAATTTCTGAGTGGTAGTAGCACTGTCTTTGGAGAACTCATGTTAGAATTAACATTTTTCATAAAACAAAATAAAGGAAAAGCAACCAGTCATCTATAGATTATTGATGTGTGTTGCACATAGGAATATGCAAAAGAAAACTTTATACACAGACACCCAAACACACACACCCATGACCACAGGCATCTACATTTGTGTTCTGTGTGGTTGTTTGCATGAATGTGTGTACATCTACTAAAGAAAGAGCAAGAGCTTGAAAGCTAGTATAAATATTTCTCTGTTCATGTTTCTGTGAGCCACATGTCAGTCAGCTGTAGGTGAGTGTCTGTCTTTCCCTTATTTTATGTATTATTCCATCCAGTAATTTCCACTGTTTTTCAATATTAATTTAGGTTTTTATAGTTATATAGAATTTATGTTGGTTATCTTTTTTATAAGAAACAATGCACCTTGATGGTGTCTCCTGTATGTTAAATTAGTTATTCAAATTTGTGCATAAATGAAATAATAAAATTAATTCTACACCTATTTCCCATCACTGAACGTATACGGAACTGGTAGCACTAATTTCAGTATTGTAGCCAAATTGATTTACAAATGGGCTGTTAGGTAGTATGTAAGTTTAATATAAAATTCAATACAAATTTTTGTAAACTGTATGAATTCTAAAGCATACAATGATATAGAAACTCTTTGGTTGACAACTCATAAGAATGCCACAAGCTTTTTGAGATCTGAAGAAAAGTGGCAAAAATGTAATTTGTACAGATATAAACTGGTGCCAAATTCAAAGCACTTGTATATAACTGGGGAAATATTAAAAATTTAGATTTTATTTTCTAAAACAGAAGAATAAAACTGTCAGATGAAGTGGTGTGGGAAATGTCTAGTCATTCTGAGAGAAAGATAAAACAGACAAACCTACCAAGTACAGACAAGCAAGAAAGTGTGGAAAGGAGGAACTATGCTATTTTCTGCCATTTTCAAATTTTTCTTGATCACTGTGCTCTCTAGTTCTGAATTAGTAGATGTTGGAAGAGTTTGGGCTACTTGTGTCAAGTCACTGCCTATTTTACAGATCTAACAATGAAAATACTGTGTGCAGCATTGTAGCCAACACTAAGTTGTGAATGTCGTATTTTGCTGTTAGTTTCTGTGTTACAAAAAGAATTATAAGGCAATTCTGGGTTCATGACAGACACTGTCTATGACTACTCAGAGAAGATGGGTCACAATATGTAGGAAGACATGGCACTTGTACATCCATTGAAACTCAGTGTGAAGCATATAGCTTAGCTGTCATACTCGCACAGTACGAAGACAGCTGAACTTGTTGTCCCCTACATCACTCCTCTCCTCACAACAGTCTGTGTGCTGAGTGCAGCTGTCTTCCTCTGCTCCCTCCACCCCCTTTTGTTGACAACAAAGGAATGTTTGATTGATCTCCACTGTCTGATGAGTCTCTTTTGAATGAAATTCTGCAGAACTTCTCCTGCTCTTTCCACTCTCTCTCCTCCTTTCCTTTCTGTTCAGTCTCTTGATTAACTATTTCCATATTCTTTGGTATTGTACTGTCTTGTTTCTTATAACTCATGGTTGTTTTATAAGTATATAAAATCAAAGTCTTTGTTTAGGCCTTATGGCATAAACATGATTCCTTTTTTTAAAACAGCAGGTGCATCAGTTCAGTGATGTTCAGGATGTTGATGTAGAGTAATTGCCCTTTCAAATTCCAGATCCATTTCCAAGGAGGAAAAAGAGAAAGAAAATACAAAGAAAAGCTCCCCCACAAAGCCAGTTTCCCATCGCCCAAAGTCTGCTAGAGTATCAACATTCCAAGATAAGATTACACGTTATGAAAGAAAGCGGGTAAGTTAGCAGATGTCAGTCTGAAAGGATCATATCATTACTTATGGGAAACCCATACTTAGAATATGTTGTGAAATCCTCCATTAATTAAAATTTAACTTTGGTAAGAGTAGTCAGTTGTTAATAGAATTTTTTGCAAAATATTTCTATATTCTGTTTCATATTTTTAAAACATAGCCCTGCATTACCTTTTTAAAGTTGATGGGCAACATGTTTCTTTCCTCTAACACTATATGTGCATTATTTTTTAATAATATATGTTAATTAATTGTAGTTAGCAATGTGTTCTTGAGCATATATCTCTTCACTACAGAAGCAAACTCTTTTTCACTCTTTTTTTCTTATGTTCTTGACTGTATACCTATAGGTACAAGTACTTGTGTCACATATTTACATTAACTAAAACTGTGCCCTGTTTAAAAATATCAATTGAAGTACTTATACAATATGTCCACAAATACTTATACTATATATATATATATATATATATATATAGTGTGCAATTTCATCTGTTTTCTCTAGTTCTGTTATCACCTTTTTATACATAAGCAGTCAGTTATGTGTGCACCATATGTTAATGATAGATGAAAATCAGTTTTTTTTTCATATTGCAAAAGAAATGAGTAAGTACGAGGCTAACTCTAGAATCTGATGGATTATTTGACACTAGAAGTTGTTATAGGTATAGAGAAATTTTTAGATCTTCAAATAACAAATGATCTCTTAGTATGTGTATTTTTATACTGAATTGCTTCTGATAATGACTGTAAATTTCTGAATGTTTGTTCAATATTATAGCATGTATTTGTACCTCCCAAAAGCAAATTATTGTCATACTGGCCATTTTCAAAGCCTGCAATGAGCAGTTGACTGATGCTGAGTGCTTTAGTGAATATTTCATTTTAAAACTATCAATGTAAATGTTTATACAGCTACACTGATTTGTGCTACATAGATATTTGTAACATATTTTTGCATAACTTTTTCTGTGTTTATATAAGCAGAAGTGTTTATGTTTGTAGAATTTTACTGATATTCTACAGTGTGATATACCATTATTTTGTGCCACTCAACTTTATTTACTAGCTCAGTTATTACACTACAATTTTTTTCTATGTAGTGCATGAGTAATGTATGTAGTAACTCGATTTCTTAGCGTTGATGTAATTTGCATGGATAATAATAGTAAATGGCATTTTTACATATGTTTCAAACATTTCTCAAATTTTGTGATGCATTCTTAACTTATGGATGATGGTTAAGAATAAATGAAAATACAGAGCTCAATATATTATGGAACAAAACAGATATTTTAAACTTGTTTGACAATTTTTGTTATTTCAGTAAATTTACTAAGTTCACGGTAACAGGAGTGTGTTGTTTTTATAACTTAATTGTGCCAATTTACAGGAAGAAAAAAAAGAGGAGAAACAGGAAGAGAAAAGTGAAGAGAAAAAAGAAGAGAAAAAAGAAGATAAAAAAGAAGAGAAGAAGGAAGAGAAGCGGGAGGAATTGAAAGAGGAGATGAAGAAAGAATTCCCTCGATCAAAACGAGAATATCTCATACGGCATCATCTGGAGCGCACAACAGGAGCAAGTGTGTGGATATCAAATTTTCTTTAATTGTTTTTAAAGAGAGATTAAAGGAAGAACACCTGGGAGAAATTTATAAGGCAGACAATGTTGATGGACATTTAACTCTTGCACTGTTTGTGTCTTTCCCAGTGTAATAACTGCTTGAAAGTTTCATGGGCACAGTATCAGATGGTTTTGTCTAAGCTGTACAGTATTTCCATGAGACAGCTGCTCATCATCTTTATGCATGCACCTGAAGACAACGAGCGGGTGTCTTTGGGAAATACTGTGCAGCTTAAACTGGGGACTTTAATAAATAATTTAACTTTTTCTTAAATGTATTCTTCCAGCACTTTGAATCCTGTTTTCCTCTAAAACAAATAAGAGAAAAACTGAACAGAAGCAAGGATAAGGTATGGAAAATTCCTGGGATTAAAGTATCTTGTGTTAGGAAGAGAAAGATAAAATTCAGAGAACAAGCAGTGATCAAGATTTGGAACTCCATTATCATCAGTACTGTCGAGTCCTCCACTCTGTCATTAAACACTCATGTTCTATTTGCAAAAAATTAAATGCTCTTAAAAATAAGGCTAATATTAATTGGAACATTATTAAACAAGAAACAGACAAAACTAGTCATCCAAATGAAATATAGCACCCAGAAAATAGCTCTGGCAGAAATGATGGCACTTTCAAATCATTGTACACCAAATTTAATGACTACTTCCTCACAGTGACTGCAAACACTCCACCAAGTGATAAACAACTAAATACAGGTGTGTTAAATTTACTTGTGCATCATCAACAAACAGTACTTTCAAAAATACAATGCATAAGGAGATTACATAATTCTTCAGGTACCTACAAAATAGTAATTCGGGTGGCTATGATGATGGTTGTTGCAGAATATTAAAATCTTATGACGACTTCATATGATTAGCTGTAAGCTATCTTCGTTATTAATTAGTGACTCGGGGCACATTTCCTAACAGATTTAAATAACCTGTAGTAACAATTTCTAGGACTCAGTAGTTTGTATATTATCTTTTCTTCAAACATTTCTAATAAATAAAACAGATAATGAAAATTCATTCTTCATGTAATTGGCAAATTCATGGTACTCAGGACTCAGAACTGTCCTGTACCTTCTGGCCCCATCCTTATGTGGATCTCATATGTATGTGCTGGGCTACCAAATAAAACGATGCAGTGGTTAAGGCACTGTAGTCACATTTAAGAGTGGGTTCAATTACCCATCTGGCCATTCAGATGCATGTTTTTTATAGTTTTCGTGAAGTTATTATCCCCATTATTTTCAGTCTGAGGTTATGTTCCATCTTTAATGACCTCATCATTGACAGAATATTAAACCACAATATTCTTTCCTTCTCCCTTCCTCACACTGCGTGGCATTTGTAAGCAATCATCTGTTCCTTTAGGATCTACTTCAGTATTATGAAATATGCAATTTCAAAAGCATGAAATTAAGTTTCTTTTTCCTAATGTCTCTGCATTTTAGTTAACGAACTAAATCCTTCATTTGTATTTTCATTTTCCTTCTTTTGAGTGTAACTGTGTTATTTGTTATTGATATCTCCAGGACTCATTTTTCATCATCTTCACTTGTGACCTATCTTACTTCATCTTCATTTTCCAACTGAATTGTTATATTCACAGTTGAAATTGGCTATGATATTTGTTGATGTATTTAAGTAAATATAGAACAGTTCTAAAATGCATTGTGAGTAAGGTTGGTAATGTTAGCTATGAATATACATCCACATATACATCTAGATCTACATACACATTCACCAAGCCACTGTATGCTGCATGGCAGAGGGCACCCTGTATCATTACTCATTGTTTCCTTTCCTGTTCCACTCAATATAGAGAGAGGGAAAAATGACTATCTATATGCCTCCATAGAAGCCCTAATTTCTTGTATCTTATCTTCATGGTCCTTATGCAAAATGTATGTTCGCAGCAGTAGTGTCATTCTGCTGTCAGCTTCAAATTCTGGTTCTCTAAATTTTCTCAATAGTGTTTCTCAAAAAGAACAATGGCTTCTCTCCAGGGATTCTCACTTGAGTTCCCGAAGCATCCCCACAATACTTGCATGTTGTTCAAAACTCCAGTAACAAATCTAGCAGGCTACCTCTGAACTGCTTTGGTATCTTCCTTTAATCAAATCTAGTGTAGTCCCCAAAAACTCAAATAGTAGTCAAGAATAGCTCACACCAGTGTCCTATAAGCAGTATCCTTTACAAATCAATCACACTTTCCCAAAATTCTCACAATAAAATGAAGTTCCCTACTACAATCCACATGTGCTTGTTTCATTTCATACTGCTTTGCAATACTACACCCTTATATTCAGACAATATGACTGTGTCAAGTAGGACACTACTAATGCTGTATCCAAACATCAACTAGAAATTTTGTCTAAACCAGCTTGTATCCTCCTACAGTCACTCAACTTTGACACCTTTATGTACACTGCAGCATCATCAGCAAACACTGCAGATTGCTGCCCACCATGTCCACAGAAAACTATAGCAGTCCTATCACACATCCCTGGGGCACTTCTAAAAATACCCTTGTCCCTGATCAACACTCACCATTGATGACAACATATTAGGTCCTATTATTAAGAAGTCTTCAAGTCTCTCACATATCTGGAAACCAATTCCATATACTCATACCTTTGTTAAAAGTCTGCAGTGGTGCACTGTGTCAAATGCTTTTCAGAAATCTAGAAAAATAGAATCTTCCTATTGGCCTTGATCCATAGTTCACCGCATATCATTTGAGGAAAGGGTGAGCTGAGTTTTGCACAAGTCATGCATTCTAACATGGTACTGATTTGTGGACATAAGCTTCTCAGTTCAAAGCAAATTTATTATATTTGAACTTAGGATACATTCAAGAATTCTGCAGCAAACCAATGTTAAGGAGAATGGTCTGTAATATAGCAGGCCCGTTCTTTTATCCTTCTTATATACTGGAGTCACCTGCACTTTCTTCCAGTTGCTTGTGACCTCGTGTTGGGCAAGAGATTCATGATAAATGCAAGCTTTTTAAGCTAAAACAGTCCTTCATGTTTTGAAATCATGGCAAGGTGGAAAGAAGCATATTAAAGAATACCCAAATTTCTCACCTTTCCTGAATGGACATTTCTTATTCCAAAGAAAAGGAGGAAAGGGATACATTACAATATGGAAAAAAGGATGAACTAGCTACATTATAGGTTGAAACAAAGCCTAATATGTGCAGATGTTAAAGGATATGTTTTTGCAAGTATTTATTATTGTCTCTGCTTATACTAGCTTTCCCACAAACTTTGTTATTAATGGCCTAACTGCATTATTTACCACTTGATGTCTCCTATTTCTCCTCTAACTCTCTAGAGCAAAGAAATTAAAGATGAAACCCTCAAGAAATATAGTATGTTTCCTCTTTTTTCAGTGCCGGGTTTTTCACAGTTTTCATTGAGTATGTTTCCTCTTTCGTCAGTGTCAGGCTTTTCACAATTTTCATTTCTATTGCAGATTACAACCACGTAATTTTTAATTATTTATTTTCAGTAACTCCAGTATTAATTTCTGTGTCACTAATTACAGTAAATTTATTAAACTGCAACAGTAAGCAGTCTCCCCCAAATTTGATTGGCAGTACATAGTTTAATTCTGGTGCTGCCGTATAACCTCAAACCAGACCACCACCACCACCACCACCACAAAACAGAACTTCGTTCTTGATGAATATTGACCTCCTTTACCACTGATTCTTTTTCTATGCCTTTTTAAGCTAAAACAGTCCTTCATAATTCATAATAAGTTGTTCAAAACATATATATTAAAATTTTGTTGAAAACCAGAAAATAAAACATTTACTCTGGCAATAAAATATGTTTTGCACAACTTTAACTTTAAAACTCTCAGTGAGCATGTAGATGAATTGTCTTGTTTCAGCTGATGGTGCTTTGCTGCCATCTCCCACCCGAGAGAAACTGGAGCCAGTGGTACCTCGTCCAAAAGAAGAGGAAGCCCCAAACAAGAGTCCACAAAAATCCAGCCCAAAGTGTAGTCCCCGAGCAGGTAAGAATTTCAAAATCATCTTTTGAAGTAATAAGTGTTACTATTAACAGCTAATTGGTTTCAAAATAGGCTTTAAATTTAAAAGAGCTGAATAAGTGCAAATATGTATATGCATTCATAAGTGCTCCAAACTATAAGACTGTTCATTGGCAACACAGTTGTGTGCAGGAAAGTATCATTGTTGGACAATTCTAAAGCATTGCAGATACATTTGGACAAAATTGACTCATGGTGTAATGAATGTTAGCTCTCTTTAACAGTAGATAGATGTAAGATAACAGCTCTAACAAAGAGAAAGAACCATATAGTTTCTGATTACAAGATTAGTGCTAAACATCTTGAGCATGTTACATAGTGTATTTAGGGGTAATACTAAGAAACAATATGAGATGGGACAAAATCACATAAGATCACTATTGGTGAAGGAGAATGGAACACTTAGATTTATTGAGAGGGGGGGATTCTGTGAAAGTGCTTTGCATTTGTAAAGGGAATAGCTTACAAGACACTGATGCAACCAGTTCTACAATATTGTTCTAGTTTTTAGAGGCCTTAACAAGTAGGCATGATACCAGATTTCAGATAAATTCAGAGCCATGCTGCTAGAATCATAACAGATCAGAAAAGCCCATCCAAAAGTGGAACAAAAATACTCAGGGGCCTGAAATGAGTAAAAGATTACATAGTTCTCGTGAAGCTCTGTTGGGTTAATTTAGAGAACTTGTATTCAAAGAAGACTGTGAGACCATTAAGCTTCCACCAGTATATATCTCATTTAGGGATAGATAATGGCCCATGATAGAGGCATATAGACAGCCTTTTTCCTCACTTAATACATGAATGGAATAAGAAAGAAAGCTCTTATTATTGCTAGATGCATGAAAAGACGGGAGGATTTCTCACATTGAAGAAAAAACATCAGGGAATCAATTAATAGAATCTAGTAATGAATGTCATGGTCTTCCATAAGCTGATGTAGCTATTAATATGCTAACAATAATGATAGTTCTGCTTGCATGATATCTGTTCAATTTTTTTTTTTTTTTTAGGTGCTGCTACTTTTAAGCCAAAATTGATACTTTCCATCTTCTGTGTACCTGCTACTGTCTATGGTTACCTCTTAAATAAAAATAGAAAAGAAGTCTACTAATGAAGCTGCAGCTGAGTGAGTGATAAGAGATGTTGCTAGTATCGCTAGGAAGTCAACATGGAGATGTCACCAACAGACAATATTCAGCTGAATGAGCAGCTGACAATTTAGCCATATGGGAACAAGAAAGTGGATTTGGATAAGTTGATTAAATTAAAGGCACAGTTGTAGAGGATGCCATGAAGTAGTAAATCACAAAAGAGAGGAACATAAGTCAATAAAATAGAAACAAAAATACAGTTTACAGAACAATGAAATGGAATAACAGAGGGAGTCATAAAAGGGAAAAGAGATTCATGTCAAGAGGGGACAAAGCTCACAGAAAGATGTCAAAGGTAATGCTAGTGCAGAGGTAAGGTAAAAGCTAAATGAAACATGAGAGAAAAAGTAAAATAAGTGAGAAACAGCTCGAGGAAATTTGAGGCCATTGGCGTGGTAGCAACAAAAAATGCACTCACCTGGGTTTCTGGTGCTAGGAAAAAGAATTATTTGGTGAACAGACATCATGGTCATGACTATCATATTGCAGACCATCCCCTTTGGAAGAGTACTGTGCATTATGCCATATATTTTATCATCAGTACTGACAGTTATGAAACTGTCGTATAGAAAACCAAACAGTGATAGCATATTATCTAATATTTGGTATGGGCTGGTTAACTGCATCAGATTGCAGCAAAAATGATAGGGAATTAAACAATCATCAGTAAATGATCTAAGTTTAGTATATTTCTCATTTCACCTCTATTGTTATGTGACATTGTTTCCATGATGCTCCTGTCAAGTACATCTGTTTGCTGAAAGAATATTGTTAGCTCATGAGGACTGACAACAAACATCTCATGTACTTAAGCAGCACAGATAATCTTGCTGTCACCACCCAGGCCATCCTGGAGTTTTGTGTGGTTTTCTCAGCACTGAAATGACTACCAAGAAAAACTTTCCAGTCAGACAGAGTGACACCACAAGGTGGCAGGGAAGGAAGTCATGATTTTATGTCAGGTTGGCTAATAGATCATTGGAGATAAAGCATGTTCTCTGACTATTCAGGGAGGAAGAAGTAATTTAGTGAAACCATGGAATCCATAAATATGGATGTCTGTGTGAGAACTTGAATGTGACTCCTCCCTAATGTGATTCCAATATCTTAACTGTTGCACCATCTTGCTCAACCGGAGGCTCAGACTATTCTGTGACAATCGTGGATGCAAATTCCTTTACCTCTGCCATTGAATGGAGAATTGTAGGACCCCTCTTAATAGGACAGTTGTGCACTACATACAGAATGTGGCTATGAGGGGAGCAGAGTATGCGTGACATGAAAATTTTGTTTGTAAGAGGAGAGAAATCCCACCAAAGGCCCAATAAATTATATTCTGATTTCGGAGAGGAATAGATATTAGTACCATCAGCTACAGAGAGTAAGATTCATCATGACATATCAGAGAAAGGAAATGTTAATACAGTGTTAGTTAACTGCAGGATCATCCATGAAAAGATCACAGAACTAGTCTTGCTTATAAATGATAGTAATGCTCACACAATAATACAGCCAGAAACTAACTGAAACCAAATGTTAATAGCAATAAAATTCTAAGTTCTGATTGGAATGTACAGGGTAATCAAAAAGTCAGTATAAATTTGAAAACTGAATAAATCACAAAATAATGTAGGTAGAGAGGTACAAACTGACACATGCGTGGAATGACATGGGGTTTTATTAGAACCAAAAATATACAAACGTTCAAAAAATGTCCGACAGATGGAGCTTCATATGATCAGAATAGCAATAATTAGCATAACAAAGTAAGACAAAGCAAAGATGATGTTCTTTGCAGGAAATGCTCAATATGTCCACTATCATTCCTCAACAATAGCTGTAGTCGAGGAATAATGTTGTGAACAGCACTGTAAAGCATGTCCAGAGTTACGGTGAGGCATTTGTGTCAGATGTTCTCTTTCAGCATCCCTAGAGATGTTGGTCGATCACGATACATTTGCAACTTCAGGTAACCCCAAAGCCAATAATCACACGGACTGAGGTCTGGGGACCTGG
This sequence comes from Schistocerca serialis cubense, assembly GCF_023864345.2. Lineage (NCBI taxonomy): Eukaryota > Metazoa > Arthropoda > Insecta > Orthoptera > Acrididae > Schistocerca > Schistocerca serialis. The sequence continues at coordinate 622,283,240 of NC_064640.1, read as the reverse complement.
GAGGCCAAGCATGACAAAAGTGGTGGCTGAGCACACAATCATCACCAAACGACGTGCACAAGAGACCTTACACGTGTCTAGCAATTTTTTTAAATTTTTTTTTGTTCTAATGAAACCCCATGTCATTCCAAGCATGTGTGTCAATTTTTACGTCTCCATCTACATTATTCCTTGGTTTATTATTAAGTTTCCAAATTTATACTGACTTTTTGATCACCCGGTATATCACATGGAAGGGCTTGACACTAGTGATGGAGGTATGTTTATAGTCATAAAAACCACTCATATTCATCGAAGTTCCAGTCAGACATGTCTGGCCACCATGAGGAAGGATCAACACATTGTGCACCAAGTTCATTGCAACCCCTTCACATCTGTGCCTGCCATACGAATGCAAGTTATGGACCCCCTGCAACATTCTGTGTCATCCCACACCACTGGTTGGGACTAGCAGCTGCTGGATGAGGAAGTTACTGTCCCATGCGTAAGCTGCATAGGAAGCATGGATTGCTGATGAATGGTGTCATATTGTGTTCAGCAATGAATCATGGTTTTGCCAATCCTGGATGACCATTGTCAGTAAGTATAGTGGCAACCTAGGGTGAGATCACATTCTTCCTATTTTTTGGAGAATCACAGCAGTGTTACTCATTGTCTCATGGTGTGGGGAGCCTTCAGGTATGAAGTCAGGTCATGGTTGGTAGTGATTGAGGGAACTCTGATGGCACAACCATACATCATAGATATCCTGCATCCTCATGCATTACGTCTCATGAGACAGTGCCATGGTGCCATTTTTCAACAAGACAGTGCTCAACTACACTTTCATTGTATCTCTACGAACTGCCTGAAGGACTCTTGTGGCCAGCAAGATCCCAAGACATCTCCCGGATAGAACGTGTGTGGGAACAACTCAGACATCAACTTTTCCCCAGTGCCATTATCAAGGACCAGTTACAACAGTTGTGGGCCAGATTACCTCAGGAGGGGATACAGCAGCTTTATGACAGCCATTCTAAGCAACTTAGAGCATGCACCCAAGCCAGATGGGGTGTAATGTGATACTGATAAGTGGGCTCCTACTGCCAAGATCTTCATAAATTTGACTCAATATTGTAATAACTGAAATTATGTCATATACCCACTCAAACTATAAAGTTTTATTTCATTTCTTCCTCACCTTCTGGGTACTTCACTGTTTTTGTCAGGCAGTGTATATTTGTGAGACAGCTTGCAGTGGCCAAGTGTTTGTAGCTGCTTGGGTTGAGTGTGTTCCTGTGTACTTTCAGTGTTTCACTTGATGTGGCTCAATATACCCATGTTATAGATAATGTTTTGATCCCATCAGTATGACAACTGTATCCTGGAGGGATTAATCTGTCTGCAGCATGACCACTCTCCAATACACATGTCGACTACAGTCCAAGAGTGTTTTACTGAACAGAATGAGATTTCTCTTCTTGACTGGTCTCCCACTACAACAGACTTCAGCCCCATTGAAAATATATAGATGGAGATGAAATGAGTGAAAACTTGTGTGACCCCATGCCAAGGCTCTGTAATGACCTTTGAATAACACCTGGGAGGAGGTTGCAGAAAATGAGAGATTTAATATTCATTTTGTTGACTTCTTTGGTCACAGGGTGCAGATGGTCATTGAAGTGGAAGGCCTTTGGAAGAGAAATTAAATGGTAAAGAAATGACATACTGTGCCCTTTTGAGGACTGAAAAGACATATTAAGAACATTGAACTGTTTGTTCTACTAATTTCCTGTGTTCATTGTGCAGTTGCTTATCAGTCAGCCACTGAACTACAAAGTTGCTACGACACATGCTGTACACATTGCTGACTGGGGTGACATGCACACTATCATTGCGGCTTTTTCTTGCCATGATATATGGCTTACAGGACATTTTCTCTCATTTTGTGTGTTTTCATCTATATTGTCCAATGGGTCCTTGAAAGCTTTTTACTGTAAGACTTCAGTTTTTCAGCATGTTTAGATCAGTCCAGTTATCCAATGTAATCAAGAACTGAGCTGTACCTACCAGATTTGCCAATGCAGTCAATCTGATAGTATTAACAGACACAAAAACATGAAAGGGCAAAAAAGAACAAGAATATATCAAGGAAGTGTTTCCAGCTCTTGGAGAACACATTAACATTTTGAATGTTAAAATAACTATTCACACCACCACACAATTTTTAGATGGATCAGAAAGCCTTCTTCATAAATTACTGAAGAATATATTGTCATGTCATAACCACAATCAAGTCCAGATGTGAAAGCAGAGTCACCAGTGAAGTACAACACTTACCACTGAAAGCATGTTTCTTGTGAATACCAATGTACAGATAGAACTGAACTCCTGGACAGAGAATGCTCTTTATACAGACATTGACTATTCCAGAATATGCTGACAATCCAAACATAAGAAATTTCAACAACCCTCCAGAAATGATAAATACTGAATAGCAAATAATTGCAATTTCAGAAGCTCTTATTGGAGCCAAATTGAGCACCCTGGATCTAGATCTTGTTAGTAGTCCTCTGTACAGAAGCACTGGCAGATTCTTGTGTTGGGATGTGAACTTCACTATGATGAGCACTGAAAATAGCCCCTCCCATTAAAGCTCTGTGCTTACTGTGTGGGTCTTCAGTTTCTTTGGATCAAGAATCCCCATCATTGATCTGAACCTCAGGACTGTAACAGTGCTTAACACAGAGGACTTGGACGACATCTCTGTGCTTTTGTTTTCTTGATGATGTGTCATAATCCTTGGCTTCATATGCAATGTCTAACAAGCAATGGAGGATACAATACAGCCAAAAGTAACACTTTAGTAACTTTTCCAGTAGCCCCACTTTTTCCACAAGTGTAAAACTCCATACCATGGCTCCCAGGCTGCATCTCGCTGGATGCTGTTTCCCATTGTAGTGCACTCAGTCTGTCTCCTGGACATCCAAGGTTTGTTGAAAGCCACCTGTTTGATTTTTGGTCATGGTGATAAGGTGTTTCACATAGTCATCCTGAGGGCCATCTGGTTGAAACAAGATCAGTATGTCCATTGTCATTTCAGCCATATGACTCTGGAGCAGATAGAATGGTGTGAAACCTGTTGTGCCTTGCTTCATTGTGTTATATGCAAATGTCATGATGGACAGTATTGTTACCCATCTCTATTCAAGATCAATATACATCAAAAACCTATTTGCCAATGTCTTATTAAAGTGTTCTGTGGAGCCATTTGTCTGTGGGTGGTAGGCAGTTGTCATCCTGAGGGTGATGTTGCAATGCGAAATTACCTCTGATACTAGTCCCAACTGGGAAACATTCCCACAGTTGTAGATCATCACTCAGGGTGCTCCATGCTTCAAAATGATGTCTTCTACAAAGAACCTTGCAATTTCAAGAGCTGACAGCCTAATGAGTGAGGTAGGTAGTGCAAACTATTGTCCATCCATTTCCATCTGTCGACTTTTGGAATGTCCTTCAGGCTGGTCAGACAGCATAGAGAGTGATGGTCCATCAGAATGGTGAAACTAGTATGACAGGAATCTGCTGGTATTTTTTCTCACTTGTAGAATAGTTGATCTCAGCCTTGGAGAGTACTATGGGAGCATATGCTATCACTTTTCCAGCACCCTCCTGAATCTGCATTAGGACTGCACCTATGCCATGACTGCTAGTGTTGGTGTGAGGTTTTGTCTCAGCATTTTTTTCATATGGTACTGGAACTGGTAGAGATGTTAGGACCCCCTTAAGTACAATGAAAGATCTTTCTTATACTTCATTCCAGGAAAATCTGGCCTCTCCCTACAGTAGTTCTTGTAAGGTGTGTTACGGAAGTCTATTATGAATCGCAGGTAGTATGAGAACATCCCGAGGAAACTTCTCACGTCATAAATGTGCTGAAAGGTTGGAAAATCTGTGACTGCTTATCTTGTCTGGATGGAGACGATCTGCCTACCATTTGCTACATGCCCCAAGATTTTTAATTCTTGAGTGGTGAAGAATTACATTTTTGGATTCAGGTGGTCTGAAAAAATTCAAAGTGGTTGTCAGGTGGATTAGGTGTTCTTAATACCTTCAAAATTACAGTATCATCCAGCTAGCAAAGATATATCCTCCATTTAAGGTGTCAAAGGTACAATAGTTGTACTTCATATGCTTGAAGGTGGCTGGAGTGTTATGCAGCCCACACAGCATAACTTTGAACTCACAGAGAGTGGCAGGTTTTATGAAGGCAGTCTCTTTTCCAATCAGCCTTGCCAACTTCAGTTAGCCGGTAGCTTGTCTGCATGTCCATAAAGCATAAATGAGAAATACTTTGCTCCTTCCAAGCATTCCACAATGTGGGTAGACTTACTTTTTTTGTAGTTATTGGTAGCTGATGTAGAAATGCCATGTCCTATCCTTCTCCTTCATGAGGACTACAGCTGAGTATGAAGGAATCTCTGAATATTCAATGATCTCATCTTGTGACATCTTCTCCACTTCCTTCCAAGTTGTGTGTCATTCTGCCAGTGATATCCTATATGAGTTCTGGTTAATTGGTGGATCACCCCCAGTGCTGATACAGGGTTTTGCCATGGGCTGCTTGGTCTGCCTTCTCTCTGCTTTGGATTTAAAAACATCAAAAAATTGGTGCAGAACATCTGATACTCAGTAACATTGTTCCACAATCAGGCCAAATCTTATTGACAGTTCGATAGCTGGTTCCTCCACTGCATTGTCCATAGAAGTTTGTTGTGGAACTACGGTGTCTTTCTTTGATTCCTTTGGCTGTTCCTATGGATATATCTTTAGGAAAGAGCTGTGGTTGCTCATGACAATTAGTGATCTAAAGTTCTTCTTGACCACCTGCAGTGCTTATGATCATTGTAGACAAGTAGATTTTTTATGATCCTGAGTAGATTTTTGCAGTCAACAAGAGCTTCACTGTTTAATTGAGCATCTGGATTGAGGACTGGGACTTATCTCATTGATGATGGCATGCTAATGCCATCTTGAATGGCAAACAACTGCCCAGACCATTCTTTGTTATGTATGCTTGTTGGATTAGCTTTGTAAATATGGAACTCTGATCTTCCACAGTCTCTGAGTGCTTGTGATACTTGCAAGAAGTCTCATCTGCGAAAAACACTATGACTACATTCTGTTAAAATGAAAAATTTGAATGTCTGTGTTCTGTCAGTCATAGATGTACTGGCAACATTTGCTGCTGTTGGTTGGATGTGTGTCCCATTTGTGACTTTCTGCACAGTCACTTTCATATCACAGAACTTAGTCTTCTTTAGCTTGACTCAGTAAGTATTTGGTATTATAGGAAAAAATGCCCTTGATTCATCTAATGTTCAAACAAGTTGGTGAATTCAAATGCTAGGCAAGCAGCTGGTATCTCTGCAGAATGATGAGGAAAGACTACAGCATATTGGGGAGTGACCTCATCCAGGGTACAATGATGGGCTTCGTTCCACATGCTGACTATAATCATCTGCAGTTTACTGGCATGAATAAAATGGTTGTGATGGTTCACATCTGGTGACATAGTAGTTGTGGAACACTCATCTTCCTTCTATGCAGTAGCATACATTGTGTCTGGGTTGTCCACACTGAAAACGTACCAGCTTGTTTCTTTTGTACCTCAGATGTCTGTTCTTCTGTGGGCCATAACTTGGTGGAGGAATTGGTGTACCTACAATGTTCAATGCTGAGTTTTTGTTTGAGGGCTGCAGCGTAAGTCCAAGTTGGCTGTGCCCATTTTTCTTGTGTGTCTGAGGTGTGGTGAAGATTGGCGCTAAAGAACGATGCCCACTTTCTTCACGATTTTCTATTACCTACTGATCTGTGGGATCTGACAGTTCTGGCTGCCATAAACTGTTGCATCTTTTCTCTTACCACCTGGATTATGAGAGAGATGAGGTTATGGTGGTTTCCACAACTGGCATCATTACCACATTCAGAAGTCAGTAATATTTATTTTGTCTGACTCTTCTCTGTTCCATTTCCTCAATAAACTAGCACCAATCAATGAATTCCTCTGTCATTGTGATATCACTTATCAGAAGAGATTGATACATGTATTCTGTGATTCCTTTCATCAAGTGTGAGATGTTGTCAGCTTCTGTCATTTTCAGAAACATGATGTGGCATAGGACCAAAATAGTCTTTAACTGATACTGTTTTCTTTCCTCAGCGTGTTATACTCTGTTCTTCAATTGCTTTTCTGTTAAGCAAACTTGCAGCTTACTGCTGGGCTGTGCCATCCAAGTAAAAATACACATTTGACAAATGAATCATGACATCCCACTTGTTGTATTTAATGACCCAGCTGATTGCTTTTAGGCAGTTTGTATGGTACTAACCAGCATCTCTGGAAAACACTAACAGATGTGTGACATAAACCTGACCTGTTGCTGTTTTGGAATGCACTGGTTTCATGAATATATAGACCTCGGGAATGATATACTGCTTGTATTCTGATGTCTGTCTGTGTCAGCAATGAGTTTTATTTTACCTAATTGCAGCCACAATGATGCAGATGATTAAAAGTACCTGCTATTTCTAACAAACAATGTCATGTTCTAAATAAAATCAAGTCTGAATCCAAAGGCAGGGTCATTAATGAAATACAATACTTAGCATTGGAAACATATTTATCATGAAGACCAGCATACAGACAGAACTGAGCTACTGGATGGAAAGTGCTACATTTATAAGAACATGAGATATTCCAGAATGTACAAACATTTTAAACATAACAAATTTTGAGTACCTTCCAGAAATGATAAAAACTAAATAACAAATAATTACAGGTGCTCAGGTTTGAACTGGTTACCTGCAGCATGTCATGCAGTACAGCTTGCAGTAGTATTGCTGCAACACTGAAACTTCTAAGAAGATGGATTTAAGTCCTACAAACACATAAAGGAGACATTGAGCCTATTCACACATGCAGTTTCCTCATGATGATATGAGGAATGTTTGTTCCATCAGGGAACCACATTGTTTGATAGGAGAGCAGACTGCACTTTTTGTCATGTGTTGTGAGAAAACAAAAAGCAACTTTAGAAGTGGTACATATCATCTTGTAAAGAGGATTCCTAAATACATAAAAACCTGTTTTTATTATTACAGTATTTTAAGGAAAGTGGTCTCAGTATTGTAGTCTGGAAAATCCTCATCTTTTGGGAAGAGAATGATGATAACTGTTTTCACCATAAAGCCAATTTTGAAAATTTGCTCAAGTTTTTAGGACAGCCACTGATAAAAGAGCATGCAAAATGATGCTTGCCTGTAGCTTCAGTGGATGTACAATATCAGCTCAGTCATTATTTTTATTTCTATATTATATGCTTGGGTATGTGAGTATAATTCTCTTTATGTATGTAAATGTAGAGCATTGGAAACTCTTATAGACAGAAGGAAAGACACATTACATATTAAGAATATAATATTGCTATGTAAACTTGAGACTGTAAATTTCAGAGAGAGGGTCAGATGGGGTGGTGTAGAAAAGGAGTGACTGACGGATTTAGAAACAGAATGATAGACATTTTTAATATTAAAAATATAGTACTTCTACATAAACTTAAGGCTGTTGATGTGAGGGACAGAGAGAGAGAGAGAGAGAGAGAGAGAGAGAGAGAGATATGGAAGTGGCATGGAAGGCAAAGGTATACTTCATAATTTACTTAAACATTTAGCTAGAGATTATAATTATCATGAGTACATGGGTAGGTTTTTGACTATATAACTAATATGCAGTTGGTTATGATCTATAGGGAATTTACATAATACAGTTCATTTCAGTTAATTGAGAGCTGGTGTTTTGATGATGATGGAAATGCTTTTTTATGCAAATATTTGTGTCTTCTGGAAGTTGGCATTTATGCGCAAAATTTACATTACTGGAAGCAATCTAATGGTTTATGAAGTGTACTGTTGGAGGGTAGGTAGGTAGTGTTAGACCTGCCCATGTAGTCGCTCATGTTAATGTGACAGCTTCTGGGACTGGAACATATACAGACCTTGGACCGAATCTGCCTGGGCTCAGTGAGCTGACTAGCCTAGATATGGTTTTTAGGTGGTTTCGCTCATCACACTAGGTGAATACTGGGCTGGTTCCCACATTCTGCTTCTGATACATGCTATACAAATATTTAGTATACTTTCTCACATGTGCACACAGAATTTACTCTACATGCAGGCAGGTTGTATTCACTGCATCTGTCCTGAGAGGTGTGTAGGAGACTGATGACCTTAGCTATTTGGTGTCCTGAAACACTTACTCAACATCAGAATCAGGTAGTATTATAAAGCACTAAAAACAAAGCATTTCACATTAAGATCTAGAAGTTAGTACTTCAGTAAGTACAGTAATTTGTGGTTACTCTTTAGCTATGCTAGGCTGCAAAGTTCTTGAACATCTTCATTAAGAAGGTCTGCCTGATGAAATAGCAATTTTATACAGTTTAAAACCATCAGTAGGCAAGGGCTTATAAACATATTTAGTTTTTGGAAGAAACTAGAAAAAATTGGAATGATGAGTGATGTGGAAGGATGAAGAGATACTTTCAAACCAATAGAAGCAAAGCTAAAAAAATAAAATAAAAGAGGTTTCATTTCAAAACTTGCTTCTGTTGTGTTATTCTAGATAATTTTATGACTCATCTTTACAGCAGGCATGATAGCCAACCTTCATTCTCTTGTGATGATGTCTGTAACAGTAATGGATACCCTGTAATTAACAGCATGTATACCACAACAGTTTGGACATTGTGAGCTGCCTGTGTCACAGTTGAATGTGCAGTCACCTATGCAGCATCACAGTGCACTTGACTCACCTCAGAGACACCTTCCAGCTACTTCTCTACATAGTTGCCACTCCTACTTGGAAATTTGTTGTAGCGTGGTACCAACTTTCCAATACCCTCATCATAGAAGGCAGTTGCATGTGATTTCTGCCAATCCCCAGTGCTGGTCTGCAGCTCATTATCTGTGCCACAATGCTGTCTTCATAACCAGTGCCTCATGTGAATGAAGGGCTTAAAAAATGGTAGCCAAGTCCAAGCCATATGGTGGGTGATTAAACACTTCCCATCTAAAACACTGCAGGAGGATCTTCTTTGCCCCTGCAGTATGTGGCTGATATTTCTCATGAAGGGGGGAACACATGCCAGTTACATTATGTGGGCTACATGAACTCGGATGAAGCCCTCTCAATAGGACTTGACACTTTGCAGGAGACAATATTTTCTCACCCACAGCTTTTCAGACATTTATTAGAATAGCTCCATACTTAGCAATACTATACAGTCACTCACTTGACAAGAGATCTGTACCTAAGGACTGGAAAGTTGCACAGGTCACACCAACACTCAAGAAAGGAAATAGGAATAATCTTATTAATTACTGACCTATACTGCAGATGTTGCTTAGCAGTAGGATATTGGGACATGTACTGTATTTGAATAGTATAAATTACTTGAGGAAAATAATCTTTTGACACAAAGTCAACACAAATTCAGAAAATATTGTTCTTTTGAAAAACAATTAACTCTTTATTTGCATGAAGTGAAGAGTGCTAGCAACAGGGGATCTCAGATTCATTCCACATTTCTAGATTTCCAGAGGATTTTGACACTATTCCTCACAAGAGACTTCTAATCAAATTGTGTACCTATAGGGTCTCAGTTGTGTGACTGGATTTCTAATTTCCTGCCAGAAATGTCACAGTTTGCAGTAATTTATGGAAAGTCATTGAGTAAAATGAAAGTGATACCTGGTGTTCCTCAGGGAAGTGTTTTAGGCACTCTGCTGTTCCTAATCTATGCAAATGATTTAGGAGACTGTCTGAGCTCAGCCCTGTTAGATTGTCGGCAGATGATGCTGTCATTTACTGTCTAGGAAAGTCATTTGAAGATCAAAACCAATTGTAAAATTCCTTAGACATGATATCCGAATAGTGCAAAAGTGGCAGATTTCTTCAAATAAAAAACGTGTGAGGAATCCATTAAATTTCAGCTACATGATAAATCACACAAATGTAATGACTGTCAATTCAACTAAATACCTAGGAATTACAATTACAATCAACTTACATTGGAATGATCACATAGCTAATATTGTGGGAAGGGAAAATCAAAGACTGTGTTTTGTTGGCACAACATTTAGAAGATGCAACAGTCCTACTAAAGAGACTTCCTACACTGTGCTCATCTGTCCTCTGCTAGAATACTGTTGCATGGTATGGGATCCTTACCACATAGGACTGAGTGAGGATATTGAAAAAGCCCAAAGAAGGACAGCTCATTTTGTATTATTGTAAATTAGGATAGAGAATGTCACATATATGACAAGTGAGTTGGTGTGGCAACCATTAAAACAAAGGCATTTCTTATTGTGGAGAGATCCTTTCATGAAATTTCAATCACGAACTTTCTCCTCTGAACACAAAAATATTTTATTGATGCCAACCTACAGAGGAAAAAATGACCATCATAACAAAGTAAAAGAAATCAGAGCATGTAAGGAAATATTTAAGTGCTCATTTTTCCCATATGCTGTTCAAGAAATAAATGGTAGTTAATGGATTCAAAGTTGCAAAAATATCCAGTAAGATCTTGATAAGGTTTCAAAATTGTGCAAATATCACTTTAAATGCTGAAAAAGATAAAATTGTGCACAGCACAAAAACTCAAAACATAGCATCCTATGACTTCAGTATCACTGAATCACAACTGGAATGTGGTAACTCCTAGAAATGCCTGGGTGTAACAGTTTTGGGGATATAAAACAGAATTTTCACAGAGGCACAGTTATAGGTAAAGCAGATGGCAGATTTCAGTTCATTTGTCAGTCTTCTAGGGGACTGTTTACAACACATGTATGACCCATCCTAGAATATTGCTTAGTGTGTGAGGCCCTCACCAGACAGGATTAACAGTAGATATTGAACAGATACAAAAGGAGGGCGGCATGATTCATGTGAGAAAGTCAATGGGAATGCTTAAAACAAAACATAGACTGGCAGATATGTGAAAATAGATATCAAAACTAGTCTGTTATAACCACTTTTATATGTTGAGGAGACAGTATTAAGTGACAAATTTAGGAATAAACTGTAGCTCCTTTGTACTGTTACCATAGAAACTGAAAAGACAAGATTACATTGATTACAGCATGCAGCAAGGCATTTAAGCAGTTGTGCTTCCCATGCTCCATACATGAAAGAAATGGGAAGAAACCATAATATTTGGTACAATCTGAAGTACCCTCTGCCACACACTTCACAGATGTTCACAGAGTGTGGATGTAGATGTAGATTTCATGAGTTTTTTTTTATCAAATTTGATGTCTTGTGTGAATAATACATACTGGTACTGTGATGGTTTTTTTTCCTTTTTTCATTTTCAGGATTTTATTTAAGTAACTGTTCAAATAGAAAATTCCATTTCCAGCAGATCTTGCTTTATGCATCCAGCGTATAAGCTCAATGATAGCCACCAAAAAGGCAATGTTCTCACCTTCTGACACAGCTGTGTTTGTGTAGCAACCTTGATGCTTCTAAGAGACAATCCCAATGACAAATTTGTGATTCTCTGTTATGCTGAGCGTTGTGTTGTAAAATATACTTGCCTCAAGGCAGTTCCTAAAGTAGCTGCTGTCCAGCTTTTGTTTCAGCTGGTGAAACACTCACTCCCTTCCTTGACCATCTGCATCATAAAAGTCTGTATGACCTGCTTCAGAGTGGTGTTTCAGGCATTTTTACATGTTCATTGTGTGCTCAGAAGTGGAAATTGTGACATGACAGGATTCACAGACATACTATAAACACAGTGCAACACATCTACACAAAGACTTATTGGATTTTCACTCTGATTTTAATTTCATTAGCGATCAGACCTTGAAGAGAAAAATATCCCTTCTGTATAATTTACCTTTTATTCACAATCATATAGCATATGCTTTCGAAATGTTCATTGCATAGTACCTGGTTGTGTGATGTTACATGTTAAATGTTTTTTTCAATAATTCCTCATTAAACTGAAATGTGATACCATGAAAACATAAAAGTATTCTGGTTGCAGCAACACTTTTCGCCTTGCATTCAACTAAATATAATATACCTTCTACTGTCTGAAATGTAATCATAAGTATCAGAAATTTGGTGCTTTCCATGATCAGATCATAGTCACTGACACAAACACTAATGAGTACTACTGATGGTTAAGATCACTGGTTAGTTTCCAGAATTTTAGGATCTAACAAAACTATTTTCAGATTGATAGCTTAAATAAATAATCACTGGTAACATACCTCAGACTTAAATTGCATACATTATTTTCTGGTACATAATAATTAGAGCAGTTTTGCCCTTAGATCAGATGGACTCTTAAAAATTGTTGTAAATATACAGGGCAAAGAAAAATTGTGCACTTGGACTTTGCAGCACAATTCCTCACATACAAGTGCGCATCATTTATGTTGACGGCTGAGTTTAGGTTCGTTCTGCGCATCTGACATCACAAAACAGTCAGCCAATGAACAGAGAACGACGTTGCCAGATCTCGACTGCAGTGCAGAGCATGGATGAGTGTCTTCAGTTTTAGAAACGTTCAGTCATAAATAAAGTAATAGAACAAAAGCAATGTCTTGATAGCAGACTTTCTTTTATAGAAAGTTTGGAAAAGTATTCTTTATACCAATTGCTTCATATTCTATTAATTAATTAAACCAAACAAGCAATAAGACTCCTAATTCAGGCGATAGCAAGGAAAGGTGTTTGTATCAATCTCACGAACCGCTTTTTCGCAATAAAGAACAGCGGTAATTGTTTATTTCCTATTGCACTTCGACGAAGTGTGAGTAGATCATAGTCATACCAACAGTGTTTGTCAATATTTTACATGCTGTGTTAGAGTCCTCATGGTGTTACGTAGTCAGATGAGCTGCGTTAGCGTAATGGTTAAGGTGCTGTGCTCCTACGCGAAAGGTTATGAGTTCAAACCTTGTGCGGTGCAAGATATTTTCATTATTTAAAAACAATATCGTAGTGCCTTACTTCATGAATTATAATCGTTTGAATGCAATTTTTTGAAATTTCTAGTGCTTTGTCTCTTCATTAACCCTTTCGCTGCTGCAGACACGTGCTGCCTGCATTCCGCGCTGTGCGCGATTTTGTCATCACTGCACTGCTCGCCTGTGCAGACACATGGTGTTCCCACTGCTTTGACACACTTATCATTCGATTCTACAAAAACTGTTCGGCACAAAAAATTTGATTTTTACACGTCTTCTTATACAGTAAATTTTATATGAAATTTAGGTACCTTGTCCACATTTCATTCTCAACATTGTGGCAACTAAAATAGACCATACGGAAAGTATACTCTATGGACTTTTACCTCTGCAAACTCTTCAAAATTTCATGCAATGGTTTACTATATTTAATGCATAATAACTGCGTTGAACATCGAAACAAAATTAAGTCATTTATGGGGGGAAGTTATCAGTCAAGAAGATGTGTAAAAATCTAATTTTTGGGTCAAATACTTTTTGTGGAATCAAATGATAAGAGTGTCAAAGCAGTTGGAACACTATGTGTCTGCACAGGCGAGCAGTGCAGTGACAAAATTGCACATAGCGCGGAATGCAGGGAGCACGTCTCTGTAGCAGCGAAAGGGTTAATGCGGCCGTGGTGGCTCTACTTCATGAACTGCGTGCTCCCCCCTAAACGTAAGCTTGCGAACTATGCCATACTATGGTGCTGCTTCTATTGGCGCGTGCGTCGTGTGCAACTGGCAATGCAGCAATCTCCCGCGTCTGGGCGGGCATGCGCGAGCCGCCAAGATAAAAGAATTCAACTATAGCAATACAAAAATGTCACTCACAAAATTTTGTCCTGCACATATTTCTGGCAGTAAATAGATGTTAAAGATTGGCAATCTGGCAACACTGTAGTCATGTACTATAACTACTCATGTCAGCATACAGGAGTAATGCTGTGCAGTTGGTGCAGCAGATAGCTTTTTGGGTTAGTATGCAGGAGGTCAAGGGTTCAGGTTTGTGGCAAGGCATATTTGTTTTTATTCGCTAAATGTAGGCTGTGTGGTACAGTATGTGAACACAGGAATGAAAGTACAATCATTTTCACTGGTCAGCCTTTAAAGAAGCCTTTTCCATGTCATGGATGCAAATTGTTTCACACCACTGCATCTATTAGATATCAAACCCGTTTTCTGTAACCCCACTCCCCAGTGATCCCATTGATTAGTACCAATTATTATTCATGCCATGTTCAGGTCCATTACATTTCATTATGGCCTTACATAACCAATTGGACTAGCAACGTGTCCTTACAAACAAGTAATTTCTAAACATGTACATGGAAATGTTGGATAAGGATGACTGAAGAAATGATGCATTCTACAGTATTATATGCAGAATAAAATTGGCAAATAAAAACAAGTACTCCTTCATCCAGAATTGAACCCTGGACCTCCTGCATGCTAAACCAAAACGCTACCAACTGCACCAGTCTCCTCCTGTCTGCTGACAGAGGTAATTATCATCTATGTGATTACAATGTTGCCAGACTGCCAATCTTTAATGTCCATTTATTGCCATAAATAAGTGCAGGAGACATTTTGTGGAGACATTTTTGTATTGATAGTATGTGAGGAATCACACTGCAAAGTCTGAGTGCATGAATTTTTCTTCACCCTGTATACAGGTTGTAAATGATATCTGTTTGCAATGTACCATACTGTATCGGTGTAGAGGAGGTCAAGATCAGCAATTTTATGCAAGCCACTTGTGGTCTATCAAGTCAGTAAACTACCTCAAATTGGCCAACAAAAACAGCCTTCTTAAACAACCAGCATAGTCAGCCTTACACATTTGAACATCATTTCTTTTTCACACTAAAATCATCCTTGAATATTAAACACACCCTGTTCTTGGACTTACAAATTGTAAAATTGGTTTCTGTGTAAATTTTACCTCAACATTTTGTGACTATTAATAACTTAAAATTAATAATTCAATTGTTTTGTCTAGCATCCTTACTATGTGATTACTGTGCTCGTAAGGCTTAAGTTTAGACTGAATTGTAAAAATAATTAGTTTTTGCATAGCATTTACAAAGATCTTTTTTCCTTCATTGCCTCATGGGAAAGTTTAAAGTACTAATGTTAATGAAATAAAATGTATAAAATTTTGACCGACTAGGCCAGTAGTGTACTAAAGTGAAAGATATTCAGGATATGTCATGGTGTGTGTACACTGTAGCTTAGGTGGCTTTTTTTATGCTAGTTTGACACAGTTTTACAACTTGATATGCCACAAGTGTGCTATATGAAACTGTTTGTCTCAGCTTCCTCTTCATCATTGTGGTAAATTATTAACAGTTGTCATTTACATATTATGTATGCCATCCAATAGTGGTAGATAGGAAAGAAATCTTAGTACACACTCATCAACAATTAGATTACAGACATATTCCTGTTATTGTATAGAATCTAATTTCACATGACAATGATGGCCATTTGTCATGGCATAGACTTCATGAGACATCAAAATCCTTTGGGAGCCACTCTAAGCTATGACTGCTGATTCTCTGTCTATAACTCTTGTTGACATTGGTTGGAGCTGACTTGAAGGCATGCACATGTCACTCAGTGGTATTCCAGTTGTATTCAATAAGTCTGCTGACCTTAGTGTGAGCACGTAAGTATTTCAGAAGGGTTCCTCAAATCACTCTAACAAAACTCAGTAGTGTCTGAGTGGAGCATTGGCTTACTAAAGTAAGATGTTGTAGGTGAACAAATGCATGTACATATTTAGACAGTAGGTCCTATATTGTTCACTGTTGAGAGATGATTGCACCCATGTCCAGGGCCCCATTTCAACTCATGTAAACATCCCACACCTCCCTGAATAGAGCTCTACTTGTGACTGAAATGTATTACCTTGTGATATTGTTGACATACTTTCATACAGCCATCAGCGAGTACCAATCTGTACAACTCATAAATCCAGATGATCTTTTCCCATGCTGTATGCATGCATTGTTGCTGTCCTTGCTCTCATGCTTATCGTTGTGGCCTCTGATGTGCTGGAAGTGAGAGGTACATATTTGGGGTGGCAGCTTCTGTGCTCCATAATGAGAAGGTGTTTCTGGATGTCACAGTTGCTCACCAGTTGTTGTTTCCTGAGGTGATTTACTGTTCTTTGATCCATGTATTTGCTGTTACATTCCATGACAGACAATGATGAAACCTACAATCAAAATATTATTGGCAATGGTACTTCACTGTTGCAGTGGTTTGTCCATAATTGAGGTGCACACAGAAATTCTTTGGCAGTTTGCGCATAAAAAGTCTACTACCTGCCTAACCTCAGACATGGAATATTCCATGTATGAGGTATTGACAATATGGCCAAATATCAAAGTATTTGAGAGTTTCATTCTAATATGATACTTTTACACATAATGGGTGTTTATGAATTACCACAGAAGTGTGTGAGCACTGTAGTATTTTAAACACAATGAGCTCTTTCATTCCTGAGGAACAGATGCATAACACCACAGAAATAAAAAGCTGAATTGTGTAAGCCACTCTTGAAACAGGGAGATGACATTTATACAGATCAAGTTACTGCATTCTAAACAGTTGAGATACAGTTTTTAGTGAAAAGCTAATTTACCAGTTCTGTCTCAATATTTACTTTTCAGCTCATATGATTTGTGTGGTTATAGACTCTTCAACCCAATGATAAAGACGGTGGAAAATTTTAAGACATACCTGAAATGGAAATAATTGTCCTGTGCACTACAGATTTGAATATCAGAATGGTACTGCTTAGTAAATTCATTAAAATTAGTATTGTGCTGTGAGTCAAGCTAAACACTTCATTGCTGGGGAGAAAAGACATCAAACATTTCAAAGAAGATACTCTTCATTCATCAATTTGTCCCACTCATCAATTTCTTTCTCATTTGTGTGTTGAATTCTTAGCCATCTTTCATTCACAATTTTGTACAGTTTCCCAATAAGACGTTTGCACTAATTATGAGAATTAAGTAGTACTTTTTTCTGTTGAGGGAACTGCAATCGGTTTAATGTATCATTTGAGATGTGTCTATTGTTCAAATAGCTTCCCTCTTTATATTTTAGAGACACACTAACTTGTTTGCTATCAATATTATATTTCTTACCATATTTTTTCTTCATTTATTGTGTATTTCATACGTGTTTGCCAATATTTTATTTCCTTTTTTAAATATTTTGTGTAGTATATATCTTTATTATTTATTCATCTTTTTTTATCTAGTATAGCTGGGACCATATTAAATATGGTGTTCATTTTATAAGTCCATAGTGATGACATCATCCTTGTGGAGGTAAAACATTAGAAAAATGTAATATAGAGTACATATTTTACACAAAAACCTCGGACCTTGCTGTGAAGGGGTGGCTTGTGTGCTTTATACCATAGGTGCAACCACATGAGGGGGGTGTCTGTCAAGATTTTGAGATAACCTCCCAATTCAAACAAAACATACAGCTTTATCACTGCTATTAATTCAATGGAATTATTTTAGCACATAAAGTTATGAAAGGAGGAGTGTGGAGACTTCATTAAATACTTAACTTTTGAAGATGGCATATTGTTGTGGATGAGCGAGAAATTTGGGCCGCATGTATATTTTGGAAAGAAAAGATCATAAATAACTTCTTCAAATTGCCCCAAACTTACTACTCATAATGGTTTCACAAACTGGCCTGGCACTGGCCCTGATATAAATGAGTAACAATCAGAAATTTTTTTAGATTACTGCCAATTTTACATTTACATAATTATAATGAAGAACTACTTGCAAAACCTGTCCAGGTACTTAATTATAGCTGTAACCGATACTTCATACACATAGAATTTAATTTCTTTTTGACTTATAAAGCTTCTTTGTATATAACTTTTGAGGTAGTATGATTGGGGGGATGAGCAAAGAGCTTGATCGCTTTACTAACGAGGCTCTCTGCCATGTAAAATTGGCTATGTGGAAAACAGCTGACACCACGTTCCATGCCTGCAAAATGCAGTGTCTGGCTTTGTGCTTTGTTTATGCTCATAGCATAACATAAGCTCACTGGGAATTGTACATGTTTAAACTTAAATGGTAAATTGCTTGGAATGACCAGAATTTTGGTGCAAAAACTCACTTTCCTGCACCACTTCCCATCAAGATTTCAGCTTCCATGATGTTACATTGAAGAGAAGTAACTTTTACCCTGTGTGAGTGAACAGTTCTAAAAATGAGATAACACACTATGCTCTCAAGCAAAGTTATATCTTGCCTCACTTTTGGAAAGAGCTACCAAAAAGCAAATTAAAGCATCATGTTCTTGTGCAGCAGCAAGTCTCACTTCATAATCTTCATTGGATTCTTCAGACATAGACTTAAGTCTTTTAGCCATTGCAGTGTATACAGAAAGGCATGAGTGTTTTCTAGGCATTTTTATTCATAAACAAAATGAAATAAAAATATAGTGAGCTAGCACACAAATCACAAAGCAAGCTTAATAAATTTTTTGTTTTTTCTAGTAAAGAATATAAATAAAACCTGTTGAAGAAGCAAAGCAGTATCATTAAGTTTTTAATACAAAAAGAAAAATCAGTAAATCCATATATCCTATCCAAGTAAATTCACTGTTAGCTTGGGTTCATAAAGATAAGACTGCCACACTGACATAAACTTCCGAAAATATATCTGTCACTGATTTAAAAAAAAAAAAAAAAAAAAAAAAAAAACACTAACACTGCCATCTGTTAGTGTACTAAGAAACTAATGGCATAATCTATTGCTTCTTTGGTGTACTACACAGTGATAACTAAACATCTGAACTAGCAAGCTGAGCAGATGATTTTAAATAGAATTTTAAATTTTGATACCTTTTTTTATGTGTTCCAATTTTCATAAAATAAAGCCTTTATTTTGCTCCAGGCTACACTCAAGTTGCCTATAAAAACCCCATAAAAATTCATCTAGTGGTTTTGGAGATTCATGTATTCAAACAGACAGACATGGTGGTTTTAGGTAAAACTGTAAATTACAATATCTTTTTTTCCGTGTTCCAATTTTGATTAAATAAAGCCTATATTTTGCCACAAGCTATGCTCAAGTTACCTGTGAAAATCCCACAAAAGTTTGTCTATTAGTATTGGAGATTAGCATATTCAAACAGACAGAGATGCTGGTTATAGATAAAACCTTAAATCTCAATAGCTGTTTTCTCCAATATCTGATTTTGATGAAATAAAGCCTATATGTTGCACCAAGCTACTCTTAAGTTACCTGTGAAAATCCCTAGTAGTTTTGGAGATTAGCGTGTTCAAACAGATAGACATGACAGTTTTATAATTTTATTATTAGTAGACTATAGTTTATATATTCACAAAGTTTTAAGTGTGTAAGAAAGTTCCACTTAAACAAAGAAAATACAGCATTTGAAATATTTGTCTTGTTAAACATTAATTTTTTGTATATGGAGGTTCGTTAAATTTTATGTCTGAAAAATTTTCTTTGAAATCTACAAATTCTAACTAAAAAGTTTGTGTATTTCAGTTGACTTTATTCCCAAACTTTCCAGTGCTGATGTATTATTAATTTATACATAAAGATGTCTTTAAAATCATGCTAAAGGTTGTGAAAGATTGAAATGTTTTTATTTTGAATGATCAACAATGTTGGTTTACTGTTCCTTATTTTCTAGAGATTTGTGTAATGTACATTTGTGTGCTTTTTCAAAAATTGTATTACATTGTGGGAATGAGGCACTGCATTTGGAGAATATAACGATGCATAACCATTTTAAGTAACAACGCAAATTTATTACGATACAATGATACAAATTCATAAATCTCCAATGATCATTATGGCAAGAGAAACAGACTGTGTCAAAGGTGATATCACTCAGCTTCACAGCAGTTCAGACAGACTCTTGATAGTCAATCCACTGTCAACTGTCACTACAGAGCTCCCCATCTCCTGGAATTGTGGAGCATGGGGAAGGAAATGGCACTGGGGTTGATAGGGTGGAGTGGTATCCAGTCAGCATTTGGTGAGGAGGTGTGTGAGATAGTGTGACCAGTTGTGTCATGGCAGGCCCATGAGGGAGAGATGACTGTACCATTTCTTGATGCCAAAGGTGGTGTGAAGTCGCATGTCCAGGAGACACATAATCCTTTAGCCAGTGAGGAGGATGCAGAGGTCGGCCTGCTTGAGAGAGAGGGATTGTCGGATCATGTGCCGTAGAAGGAGGGTGTGTGATGAGTGAGACAGCGATAAAGAGGCAACCTTTACTTTCGAGGGAAGCCACAATATTGTCCTCATTACCAGCATGTGGAAGCTGGAAAGAGCAGAGAAGAATGACGTGTATGGTTGCTGAATCATCAAGCAAGTGTAGAGGAGCTTTGAGAATAAAGAGGGTGCCATCTCAGAGATGGAGAGAGAGATCCTTGATGTAATATGTAGGTATGTCAGCTGTGATGATGGCAACACTAGGAGAAGAGTGAGGACATAATGGTATAGAGATCACACATGGAGAGGACAAGTCATCCAGCAGAGAGTCATCATGTGTAGCACTGGCATCAATGGATACACAGGGAGAGGCGAACTCAGAAGACAAGTTGTTGGTGCACACGGAGGAAGGCATGTCCATGGATGGCATCTCAGAATTGGATATCAACAGAGGGTTCTCATCAAGGGTCCAAGTGGGTTTAATGTGATTAAGCATCACAGTCTGTTGCATCCAGCTCAGGAAAATGTCTAAACCATTGTTTGTGCACCAAAGCATCCTGTGTGGGCTGGAATATGGAGGCCATAATGCTATCCAGACTGTGTAATCTCTGAGCATAATGAACTCACAGTGTTCTAGGTCTTTGCGTACAAAAAACCATGGTACGGTGTGAGCTTGTGGAGGTGGAGTGCAGATTTTGTCAATATGAGAGTTGATATGCTCGACTGAGCTGGAGAGAATGGCAGGGGAAGAGAGCTTGGGGTCTTCAACAAACTCAGCAGGGATTGTCAAAGGCTTGCTATATAAGATTTTGGCTAAGGAAGAGTTTTGGTCATCTTTAAAGGCTGTGCAGATGCTGAGAAACACTCACAAAAAGGTCTCTAACAAGGAGTCTGAGTGACAAATGAGGGCCACTTTAAGGGTGCGGTGCCACACTTGACCAGTCCATTTTTGTGGGGATGGTATGTGGTCATGTGGAACTTTTTAACACCACACAGGAGACATAACCTGGTAAAGAGAAGTGGCTTAAATTGTCTCCCTCGGTTAGTCATGATAGAAGAGGGACAAGCAAAGTGGGGGAGCCATGTAGTGACAAAGGCTCATGTGACTGAACTGGCAGATATTTCTGAGAGGGGAACAGCCTTCACCCATCTGCTGGTATGAGCAGTGATTGATAGTATGTACCTAAAACCTTTTGAAGGGAGAAGAAGACCCATGAGATTAAGGTGTGCATGATGGAACTGTCCTTTCAGTATCCTGAATTTTCCTAGAGGGGGATGACCAACCTAACTATGCTTGAAAGGTAATCAGGCGCATGTCCAAAAGCGGCAATCCTTTTTTATTCCAGGCCAGATGAAATGTCCTGTCACAAGGCATATGGTAGCCTTAATTCCTTGGTGTGTCAGATCATGAGTGTCTGAAAAAACCATACACTGGAGGGAGGCCAGGACCAGGGGACAGAGAGTACCCATAACACTGGACATGAAGAGCTGATAAGACATTAGGTTTCCACTGTCAACACAGAGGTAGAATCTTGCAGATTTTGAATGTCTGTGTCATCCATCTGCAGGCATGTTAGTTCATTCAAATCCAAGAGAGAAGAAATGGCATGCACACATGAAAGCTAATGATTGACAATGTTATCAGTACCCCTGATGTAATGGACAAAAGTGGTGTATTGACCAGTGAGGTCCATATGATGGAAACATTGCAGGGGAAGATCATTGGCAGGGTTGTGGACCACATCCATGAATGGTTTGTGCTCGGTGAAGATCGTGACTTGACGTCCTTCAGTGTCCTCTTGGAAGTATTGCATGGCGTCATAGACCATGAGGAATTCCTGGACAAATGCTTACCACTTGAACTGAGAAGGGAAGTTTTTTTGAAAAAATGGAGAGTTTGGGTTATATTAATGATGTGTTGCTGAAGAATGGCACTGACCGATGATTCACTCACGTTGGTCATGATAGCGAAGTGAGCATCAGAAAGCAGGTGGCGTTAGTAAGGGCAGTCTTGAGAGTGTCTGCTTTATCAAGGGCAGTCCTGAGAGTGTTGAATGTGTGGATCATGTCATTGGACCACTGCACTTTCCACAACCCAAAAGTATTCTTGCCCAACAAAGTGTCTGTCAGCAGGGCCTGGAGAGAAGCAGCATGAGGTATATTGCACTAGAAAAAATTTACCATTTCAAGGTATCATCACAGATCACAGTAGGCCTCTTGTAATGGCAGGTCATTGGTAAATGTGATATGGTGCAACATCAGATGGGTTCCTGCAGCAGTGATGATGTAACCAAGGAAAGTAACACTATAGCAGCACAATTGTGATTTGTCATGGTTAATCTCCATAGCATGGTTGGAAACTGCTTTAAGGACCTATGTTAAGTGTTGCTCATGCTCCTTGGTGGAGGTGGAGTAGAAGGGAATGTCATAAAGATGGGAGTAGCAAAAAGACAGGGGAAAAAAGAACATAGTCAAGAAACTGTTGCCACATCTGAGCAGCATTCTTGAAACTCTATGGCATTAGGCAGTATCCAGACAAGCCAAAAGGCATAATGCTAGATGTTTTTGTTATGGTGTCTTTGTACCTAGAGATCTTATGATATGCCTTGCAACAGTCAATCAAAATGAAATCCATGTGGCATTGAGTTGTTGAGCAAAGTCTTGTATGTGAGGAATAGGGTAGTTGTCAGTAATGGTATGAGCGTTGAGCTTGTGTAGTCACAGCACAACTGGAATGAACCATCCTTCTTAGGGACTAGATGAATGAGTGATGACCAGTTTCTATTGAATGGATGCACAATTTTGCCATTTAATAGTTTGTGAATGGCTGCTTTGACATGAAGAAGTTTCTTAGAGGTTAGGCACCTAGCCTTGTAATGACCTAGACGGCCTTCTCGAGTGGATAATCTATGACAGGTACCATTTGTGATTGCACCAATGAGAGTAGTTTGAGTACATGGGGGAACACAAGTGTATCAACATGAGATAAAAGTGCCAGATCACACAAAAATTAATAGTTTGAGTGTCACTGACCTAAGTTGTATGAAGCATGGTTGTGGGCGAGGGAGCAGTGGGCATGGAGGCCGAACCAGTGATGTGAAACAGCCATGAAGTAGTGAGGTCATTGACCATGTGGAGAGCACCTGCCAGGTTGGATGATGCATTGGTAATCAGTTGATGGAGAACTTTGCTGTTGGAATGGAGGGCATTGATCTCACAGCTCTGTGTCACAAGTTCAGCTAGTGAGTCGACAAGGTTAGCAGTCAAATGGGAGCACTCAGATGTAGCATGAAAAAAGGGGCCACACTGACCCAGAGGTGAGGGTCTGGAAGGGGCAAAGGAGCTGGGAATGCTGGTGACAGTTGTGTGATAGAGTAAGGTGGCCAAATGCAGGTTGGGAGAGAGACCAAAACGCTAGAGGAAATTGATTCTGAGGACCAGGCCATCGGCATTGGTAACATAGGAGGTTAAAGGGAATTGTAGCTTCAGCATAAGCTGGAGACTGAGTTCAGCAGCACCATGGTCAGTAATGTTGTAGT
This sequence comes from Schistocerca serialis cubense, assembly GCF_023864345.2. Lineage (NCBI taxonomy): Eukaryota > Metazoa > Arthropoda > Insecta > Orthoptera > Acrididae > Schistocerca > Schistocerca serialis. The sequence continues at coordinate 622,259,387 of NC_064640.1, read as the reverse complement.
TATTGGCAGCACAAATAACTAGCCTTGTAAAGAGAAAGCTTGAAGGTGTGCAGGAGAGGAGAATGACACTGGAATCTGCCCCAGTGTCGACCAGAAATGGAAGGTTGCTGGCAGAGTCCAAGATGTAGTTTCTGCTTCTGGGAGGAGCCACTATGTTGGAAAACTGAGTGAGTAATGTCACACTGTAACAGCACCATTAACTGTAGCATCTAAATCAGCCAGCATGTTGAGGTAACTGCTGCATTTCAGGTCAGGCTGGAGGGGAGTCTCATAGAGGATTGAGTAGGAGGTGCCAGCGGCAGTCCAACAGGTGGCAGGGAGGTAGTTTGTTCAGCTCCAGCAGCCAGACATGGAGGTGATAGGCAGAAAGCAGGAGCACTGTTACCAACCTTAGATGTAGACAAAGAGTCAACAGTAGGGGGAAGCTGTCAAAGGCAGATGATACGATATGCCTGATCTGCCAACTGAAGTTTGCCAACCTTAGATGTAGACAAAGAGTCAACAGTAGGGAGAAGCTGTCGAAGGCAGATGATATGATATGCCTGATCTGCCAACCGAAGTTTGGATTCCATTGTGTGGGTGGAGTGTGAAAGTAACTGAAGTTGCAGGTCAGTGAATGTCTGATGAACTGGAGTGACCACAAGGCAACATGAGGCATGTCCTCTGAACCAACCTACACTTGAAGGTGCCACCACAGCTTCAAAGGTGTTCTGTCATGTAGTTGTATCCCACAGAGGATGTGATGCATCACCTCTGGCAGAGGGTGTGACAGGTACTCAATGATGAGAGACTTTGCAATGACCTATTTACATTGAGTAGGCAGGTTGAGAAGCAAATCCCTAATAAGTTCAATATGATCATGGACGTGACTGATAAGACAAATAAAATGAGCATTGTCATCAATTATTCCATAAATGTCCTAGATGCCCACTGAGGCAAACCATGTTTTTGTGTTTTCTTTCTGCAGCTGGGGAAGTCTGGGGACTCTGTCTGTAGGAATGTGCTGTTCTTGAACAGTATAGGGCATGGGCTGTTGGCGGATGGTGAAGAATTAGGTAGCTGAAGAGGAATGCTGTCAGCAGTGGAATTGTGATACAGAGCAGTGGACAAGGTAGGCAGAGGATGCAACGTACCGCCTGAGGCCTGCGTAAGGGGGGCACGTGGGCATTGTCTGCATGTCACACATGGTGTGGCTGGTAGGGAAGGTAACCTGATCAGTGCAGATGGGATGATCATGGTCACTGGAGAACAGTTCAAGTAGTTTGTAGGAAACAGTATGGATGAGTGAGTGGAACATTGCATTGCATGCAGATAAACAAAATTCACAGGCTGCTGAGGCAGTGAAGATGGAGACAACGGTGCAGCAAGCTGATGTGGGAATGTGGCTTCATGCTTCAAATCATGTGGCACACAGTTTGGATAGACCAAATGAACCTGGAAACAAACAGTGTTGTTCAGGACATAGTGGCCTGACTACATGTGGTTCCCACCATGGCAGCATCAGCCAGGTGAGGTTAACCTCTGGAGAACCAGTATGAAGTGAATGTGCATGTGCAGATGGATCTGAGAAGTGTTATGAAGGCTGAGTTTGTGCTTCACAGTGAAAGTTCACTGTAGGAGCCAGGAACAGAGTATTCAAGTCACAATGTGGTAAGCAATCCATTGCCTACAGGTACTGATGCAAAGCAGGTAACACACAACGTGTATTTCGCAGATGAAACAACCAAATCAGGCTCACCAATGTGGAAAAAAGGCGCTATGCTTGGCGAATATAATGCCACGTGACCACTTTATGTAACAAAACGTGTTTATTACAGTACAGTGATACAAAGCCCTAACTCACTAATTATCACAATACCAAGAGAAAACATACTGAGTCAAAGATGATATCACACAGCTTCACAGTGGCTTAGACAGACTCTTGATAACCAATCTGCCATCAGCAGTCACCACAAAATTAGAAAATTTCTGATTTCCTGGATTTGTCACTAAAAATTGACTGAACTGAAATAGATGTAAACAAAGTTTTGATCTGTAGAATTTTATAATTTAGTATGTGAAATGAGATGACTAACTTTGCTGTCTACAACTCATTAAATTACTTTAAATGATATTAAACAGCAATTAATATATGTGGCAGTATGAAACATAATTGCAAATGTAGATCAAAATAACAGAGATACAATGTATTAAACACAAGTATTGAAAAATTCACTTGAAAAGTATGTTGTCTACTCCTATATAAATCTAGTATTGAGTTTTTCATTATACAGTTCTCCTAATGAGCCAGTTATATCTCAAGGTGGACAAATTTGTATGCCTACTAGATCCACAGATGATGAAGAGACTGAAAGAATGAATTCTGAGGTACAAAATTTCATTATGTCACTAAGTGAGAAGAAAATTTACTTGTCATGGGGGACTGGAATTTGATAGCAGTAAAAGGAAGAGAAGGAAAAATAGTGGGAGAGCATAGACTAGGAGAAAGGAATGAAGAAGGAAGCCACCTGGTAGAAATTTGGACACAGAATAATTTAATCATTGCTAATGCTTTGTTCAAAAATCATCAAAGATAATGTAGTGGTTATGAACTGCAGATTGAAAGCTAAAGAAACTGCAGAAATGTATGAAAATAAGAAGATGAGAACTGGATAAATAAAACCAGGGTTTGTTGAGGTTTTCAAAGGAAGTATTAGGCAATGATTGGCTGCAACAGGGGAAACCTATCCAAAAGAAGATGGATGGGTAGCTTTGATAGATGAAATAGTGAAGGCTGCATAGGGTCAAATGAATCAGTCAGATAAAATCAATTTTTTACTATCACATAACATGCCTCATACAGTTGAAGATTGTGACAGAGGTGGCTTATCAATTCTAAAGCAGAATGCAGATTAATAAATTTAATCTAAGGTTATAAAACTTATGTTGTTACTTTTTCAGACAGGTATTATTTTACACAGCTACCATTGAAAAATAATCATTGTGACATTAATTCTATAGACACACATTATTTTACATGGTTGTCATTCAAGCAATTTTGCAACATGTAAATCTCTCTATGTCCAGCCTCATACTGATGCAAGAAGCAGTGCCCCTCAAAAAGTTGTGGGTTTTTCTTTGTGAAAACAAGAATCTCAGTTGTATACATGCTTGGAATGGACATTAGCTGTAGCTTTTTAAGTAAAGGTTTGCTTGGAGTGTTGTTTCTTTTTATCTCTCATCATGGCTTGGATGATCTTTTTTGTAGTCTGAAAGCTTAGTGGATTAGTTTTATCAGACCCACAGGAAATTATACTATGCAAAACTACTGAAACAAAATATGCATAATATACAGTTTTGTTATGGTTAAATCAGTGACTCGATATGAGACATTCTTACATATGTGAGACTGTTCAGTTGAGTCAGTATGCTGTCCACATGGTAACTCTACAACATATTTTTATTATGAAAAGATTTTCAAGTACCACTACTAGTCAAAAAATTTGTTGAGTATTAAATTATTTATTTAGTGACATTTTTGAGGTGATAAATAATTTAGTAAATAATTTAGTAATCAACAAATGTTGTGACTGTTTGTGGTATTTGAAAACCTTTTCATATTTTTAAAACAGTCACAGGTGATTATTGGTCAATGAGATTTCAAATTATATTTTTATTAACTACACCACCAAGGAATTTGATACAATTTGCAGTGTTCTATTTTTCGTCCATAGGGCTTATTCACTTATACATTGTGCTGTTTGTTTTGTGGTGAAAAGAACAATATCTGGTTTTGCAAAGTTTAATTCCAAATTATTGTATTTGACCCATGCCTCTACTTCTTCAAGTATCTGTGCAATATGGTGGATTATGTCTTCATAGGTTCTACACCAGACTATTCCCATTGAGTCATCTGCATAATGGATAGTATTGGATTGAATCTGGCATGGCAAAGATAATACAATACAAAAATAGTATTGGTGCTAATATTGAACCTTATGAAATGTATAATTGTGTGTATTTCTTACCACTTCTGTTAACAAGTACTCTTCGTTTTCTATCTGCCAAGTGTGATCACATTCAAGTAACAGATATTCCTTGAAAGTCATAGCTTGTCAATTTTGGGGAAGCAGGTCATGATTTACAGTGTTAAAGGCCTTGGTAAGCTCACAGAAGATGTATGATACAAATGTTCTGTTACCAAGACAGCTGATAACTTTTGTAACCAGTTCATGTATGGATAAGGTTGTGCTTTCCTGAAAACATACTGATTATGTAAAATAGTGCTGTGGGATGAATTATAATTTGCTGTCTTATCACATGAAGCCCATTCAAATATTTTTGAAATAATTAGTAACAATGAGATTTTTTCTCATTTTTTGCCTCACTTTATCTTGTTTGCTCTTTTTATAAATTGGCCAAACATACTTTAATTTATCTGGAAAACATCTTTCATCAAAAGACTGATTGATTATGAGGGAGAGTGGATATGTAATACTATGACAGACTGTTTTTATTATTCTAATGGGAACCTCACCCTGACCAACTGAGTTTAATTTTTTTAGGGACATTATGATTTTCATAACATCAGAGTTTGAAGCATAGGAAAACTTAAAATCTGAGCAATTTCTCTCTTCCTTATTAGAATTTGTACGTGGTGGTGAGCAGTCACCAGTTTCATTACAGCTAATGAATAAGTCATTGAAGGATTCACATATTGCACAGGGCTCTGTAACAGCTCTGCCTTTTATTATTAGTTTAGAGGGACGTTTTCTCTCAATTTCATTGCCAACTTAACTTCTTATAACAGACCAAAAAGCTTTTGATTTGTTTTTAGCATTTAAAATGAATCTATTGTTTGAAGTATGCTTTGCTAGTTAATGATTTTTGTCAAACTTTTTTTTGTATGTGCTTACATATTTAAGAAATTCAGGGTTTCAATTAACTTTTGTCTCCATATGCAGTTCCATCTTCTTAATGCTAGACACTGTAATTCATTTTGTTATCTATGATCTACTTTTATGAGACTCAGCCCTTACTGCTACAAAATGGAAGTATTAATTAAATTTAATCATGAATTCAGCCAACTAAGCAAAAAAGACAAAGCCCAGTAGAAACCCTTGCATAATACATGACATATTGTTTTTAACTAACAACAGCACAAAATATAAAACTGCAACAAATAAAGCAGGCAGAAGGGATTAATGATATCTAAAATTGAGACTGACAGAAAGCACAAAATGGCAAAGCAGAAATTGGTATAAGATAAATGCAAAAGTGCAGAAGTATGATTGACAATGAGAACAACAGACCTCTAGGAAAATTAAAGAATCTTTTGGAGAAAATAGAAGTACCTGAATGAATGTTAAAAGCTCAGATGGCATGCCAGTACTAAGCAAAGAAGGGAATGTTGAAATGTGTAAGGAATATGTAGAGGTTTGTACAATAGAAAAACCTATTACAGAAACAAACTATTATAGAAAGGAAAAGGAGATGTGATACTAAAAGGAGAATTTCACAGAGCACTAAAAGACCTAAATAAAAAAATGCACTGGGAGTAGATGGCAATCCATCAAAATTATTGAGGTCCTTGGGAAAATATGTCAGGACAGAACTATTTGATCTAGGATGCATGATTTATGTGATAGGTAAACTACCAGCAGACTTCAAGAAGAATGTAATATTTAGAATTTCAGGTGAATATTACTGTAATAGTAGTTTAATAAGTTATGGTTAAAAAAACACTGACAGGGATGATTAATAGAAGAATAGAAAAATTGATAAAAGCCAACCTCGGGGAAGATTGGTTTGGGTTCTTGATAAATGTAAGAACACGCAAATCAATACTGATGCAAGATTTATCTTAGAAGACAGAAGTAAAACAAAGGTTGTAGTTGAATTAACTCAGGTGATGCTAAGGAATTGTATTAGGAAGTGAGGCACTAAAAATAGTAGAGGATCTTTGCTATCTGGGCAGTTAAATTACTCTTGATGGCCAAAGTAGAGAGGGTACAAAATATAGACTGGCTATAGCACAAAAATTATTTCTGAAAAGCAGGAACTTGTTACTATGTACTATAAATGTAAGAGTTAGGAAGATTTTTCTGGGGGTATTTGTCTTTAGTGTAACCCTGTATGGAAGTGAAATGTGGACAATAAGCAGTTTATACAAGAAGAGAATAGAAGTTTTTTTAAATATGGTGCTACAGAAGAATGAACATTAGATGGGTAGATCATTTCTCTAATGAGGAGGTAATGAATCAAACTGGGGACAAAATAAATTTATGGCACAACTTGACTAAAAGAAGGAATCAATTGGTAGGACACATCCTGAGACATAAATGAATTGTCAATTTGATAGTGGAGGGAAGCATGAGGGGTAAAAATTGTAGATGGATGAATATGGAGAGCAGGTCCAAATGGATGAAGATTACAGTATATACACAGTATTTGGACTGAAAACCACAACACAGTACAAGAAATAATAGTCTTAAATTTAGTGTTGACTCCACAGATTGATAGTGAAATAATCCTCAAGGTAGCAAGCCAGGGTGACCGAGCGGTTCTAGGCACTACAGTCTGGAACCGCGCGACCGCTACAGTCACATGTTTGAGTCCTACCTCAGGCATGGATGTGTGTGATGTCCTTGGGTTGGTTAGGTTTAAGTAGTTCTAAGTTGTAGGGGACTGATGACCTCAGCAGTTAAGTCCCATAGTGCTCAGAGCCATTTGAACCAATCCTCAAGGTAGTGCAACAATTTAAAAAAAAATCTAGAATGCTTATTCATGACTAGGCTAATTAGTGTGATACAAGCAATTCATATTTAATAAAGTGAATTTAAATATACAGAACTATGAACGTTAAAATACATTGTAATTCTGTACTTAAAAATAATTTAATCATAATGTGTTATGAAATAAAACATCAGTCAACACTGTTCTTTCTACAGCTGATATCATTATTCAGAATTTATTATTTGATGTCTGAGGGGAGGAGAGTAGAAATAAGTCAATGAAGGACAGTTTTAAAGCATTGTTTTATATGTTTATCAACCACACGAGAAAAAGGTTTTAGTTGCAACAATTAGTGTTTCTAAATTTCAAATTTTTCTCAGGGTGTTGATACTTTGTATCTAAGCAGAAATAGCAAGATTAAGAGTATACTGAATATACTGATACTGATACTCTATAAGTTGTGTATGGACTTGACTTTTAGTTCGTTCTCACTCCGTGGGCCCAGGGGTCAGCGTTGAAAATCGTTCACCAAAGCGACAACCGAGGGCACCTGTCTCTAGTGCTCCACTTGCAGCTGTTCATAAGGGCCAGGTTAATGGACCAGTTCATACAGAGCGGCGGCCACGCCCAAGTGAGTAATTTAAGGTGTTATAATTAATTATAATAGGACAATCTACTATATAAAAGTATTCAGGCCCACATGCATCTACATTACATTAATAAGTTGTTTTCAAAAATATGGAAATGAATTTTCTTTTATCCATAGAAAATCTCTATCTGTGTAGATTGAACATGTGATTGGAAGCTAATTTATCACAGTATCCACAAAAGTTGTGTGCAATCAAGTGATACTCAATTACAGTGTGTCAAATGACTGTTCCAAAGTTCAGAGCAAATATTTAAGCCATAACAAAGCCTTGGTGACTGATTTATCATTTCAACATGTCCAGCAGTGAATTTTTTCTTATTTATTTGTTAATCATTTCCTGGATATGTTAGAAGACATAAAAACTCATCAAGAAAGAAAATAACATTACACTGTTTCACGATATAAAAATACATATTATAATAACACAAATAATTACATATACCTAAATACATATCCTGTATACAACAAATAGGAATGAAAAATTAAATGTAAGTGTGTAACTGATAATTTAATACTTAAACTAACTCCTGCTAACATTATACAGTCACAAACTCTCACAGAAGACGTAACCTAAAATTACAGAAAAGTCATCTAGAGCAGGGATTCCAATACTCTTACAAAAATATCGTGAACTGTTTTGATGCCTAATCATAGTATACCACTTGGAATTGGCAGCAGTCTGTGTGTCATAATTTGCCCTTACAAACTAAGTGTTAAGTAACAAGACTTCTGCATGTTTGCATGCTGATACTCCAACAAGCAACTTACCCACTACTGTTTGATTTCTGTTATGCTATATTACCATTATTCCTGCAAAATGTTTAAGAATAATTAACGGAGTTTCACATTTAAAGTGGCTACAGGCCCACTTCTATTTAAATTTTAAGAAAAGTTAAGTGCTTAAATGAGGCTAGTTACGTTTATGTGATCAGTAAACTTTTATCTACAACAGAATTCACATATATTAGTTTCAGAACTTTAATTTGGTTAGTAACTTTTGGCACAATTAATTATATTAGCGAAGTATAAACTATATAAGCTGAATTTATTTCCATTGCTGTCAGATATATTTTTCAAAGCTAAACTGTTAAATCAATCTGGGCCATGACCAACAGCCAAATAATTGGTTCTGACTCTTCTTATCTATCCAGAATATTTGTTTCTGTTTCATTTTTACTGTAGCAATTTCCTTTTGGTTTGTTTCTTAATTTTTCTACACTGAAATTTCTCCTAATAACATCAATTAAAGTGCTTATTTTTAATTCAGTGCAGTTTTCACATAATTATAGAAGTAATTTTTAGCCCAAATAAGCATTATTGTTTTATTCAAAGGGAAGTTTACTATCTAGTTACCTCCATCAGCTCTTTGTAACTTGGAAAGAAAAATATTATTTTGTCACATTCTCAAGGAATCAATCTCTTTCAATCATTCATATTTATGCTCAGTGAACTAATATCTCCCCAAGAGAGTTTGTGGAAATATAAGGATTTTAGAAAGATAAAAGTTAATACTTTCCAAAGTGAAGCTGACACTTAAGCCAAAGGAAACTCTGAACTAAATAAATCAATATGACAGTAAGGTGCTTGGTGCCTGTTTGAAGAAGTATGGCTGAATGTACACTGTCAGAAAAAAAATGTGGTCAGGAGCAGCAGGGTGTAATATGTGGATACTGAGAGGTTGTAATGTTAATGATTGATCTGTCATCATCATCATCAATCAGATGGTGCCCAGGAGGCCTGTCTGTGCACCCTCTGTTTTGACTGTGCAGGCGGTAATTGTGCTGAGTTTGAAGGTGTGTGCTGTTTGCAGCATTCATTCTAGGGTACAATCATGTCCCACGATGGAGTACATACTCCTGTTGAGCTGCTTCAACCATTCAAAAAGGGGTTGCATTGTGTGCAGGAAGCCGGATGGACATATTGATAGAGTGCTGCCCACGTTGAGCACAATGTGTCAGTGGTGTGTAACTGCTTTCAACAGTAGTCTGTGGAACATGCCCATACACTTACATCAGGTTCTGGACATCTGCATAGCACAGACGCATGTTAAGATTGACGCACTGTGTGAGCAGTGGTGGCCAACCAAACATCATCCAGGGATGAAATTTGAACACATATTGCACCTGTTGTGTCATCAGAGACCATTGGGAACCGTCTGTTTGCAGCAGGATTAATATCATGTGTGCCTCTTATCAGGCTACCACTGGCACAATGACACCACCAAGCGTGGCTACTCTGGTGTCGTGAAAGAGTTGATTGCAGAGTGTAATGGCACTCTATTGTCCTCAGTGATGAGAGTAAGTTCTGTATGTATGCAGGTGATGGACGTATACATATATGGCATAGACCTGTTGAGCTGCCTGTTCCCTAATTCACTTGACCATGGCACACAGTTCCCATCCCAGGCTTTATGGTGTGGGGACTGTCAGTTACAACTGTCAGTCACATATGGTGTTTCTGCAGGGCAAAGTACCCAGTGCCTGTTACATTGCACAAGGTGTTATCTTTATGCTACTGCCATCTCTTCAACAAGAAGGTGATGTGCTTTTACAGAAAGGTAATGCTTGCCCACATACAGCTGATGTGACAAAAGGTGCTCTTTGAGGTGTACAACTGCCTGACCAGCAGGATCACCATATGTCTCACAAATTGAACACATATGGAACATGATGAAGTGGGAATTCACTCGTTCTCCAGGGCCTGCAAGAACCATTGTCAAATTGCAATAAAAGGTGCTATATGCTTGGGTCTACCTAGTGAAGGATGCAATTTTGCATCTTTGTTATTGTTTGCACATGATAATACACACCTGTGTTGCCAGCAGAGGGGGTGGATTGTGTATTGATGTAATTATTTGGGCACCCTTTAATGTGACATGTGTTTTGTTTGGTTTGAATTTGTTCCCTACAATTCTGCAGTGATGTATTACCTGTCACCTCACTTGTCAATAAAATGACTTTGTCATTGAGGGTGTTGCATTTTTTTCTGGCAGTGTAGATGTTATCGTACTAATGAAGTGCTCATGGTTCATGTCTTTCTTGAATTATTTAAGGTAAAACAATTCCCTATGTTAGATTATAACTGACTTTCTGTGTTTTAACTAATGTAGCACTTTAAATAATAAGCTTGTTATACGTTTATGAGTGGTTGGATTAGGCACATGTACCTGGTAATATGTAGCATCTCTTTTTGCCCTGGTGAGTATGATGATACATTGTGGTGTGGAGAAAGTATTATGGAACCACCTTGACTGCTGAATCACTGTACATAACTTATGGACACTAGTTATAGGTGGTTCTTGTGATCCATTCATTGATGTCCATCCATCACCTGCTTGAACAGGGTTCTTCTGGCAATGGAGATGCATGACCTCATGTGAGTTTGGACATAACTGATCCAGCTTCCAGTGTGTATCAAACATGTTAATCAGTTAGTCAGTTAATAAACCCAGACAATCGTATTGGACTCTTTGAGTGTGTGATGCTGCTGTTTCTGTGCCCATGCTAATTTTTGTGCCTTGAGATGTTTGATGAGTTGAGGTACATATGTAGGGTGGTGGTTTCTGTACCCCATAGCAAGAAGGTGGCTTTTCAGTTGTTACACTGTGACTCATCTATCCACTACTACAATCTGTTACAGTTGATTGTGTGGGAACATCAGTCCACAATAAAGAATGAACAATATTAGTTACACACATTTTTTTATTTACTAGAACAATATATGCAACACAAAATGAGTATACATGTTGCATGGAAACATAAGCTACACTAACAGGAAAAACAATGACCCAAAGGAAATGTCAGTTAAACAACAGAGATATTCCACACTTCAACTTTCAGTCTTAGTCCTCAATTAATTATTTCACCATACAGCCCCCCTCCCAGAGAGTGGATGTCTTGGGGTGAATGAATATTCATGCTCTATGCTCCTGGCAGCCTTCATGCAGACTGGTCTTAGAACAGGAGAAACTGGGAAGTTTCCTGTGGAGGCTAGTCTGGTGATGGTGTGGCTTCATCGGTGGCTGTGTCAGTTGATGACACTTAAGATGAAACCTGAAGAATGATCTTCTGTTGTCCCCTGGCTCACTGCTGAAAACAGCTTTAAGATACCTACTTTTGGACAATGCAGTGAGGTGGTGAGTTTGGGTTTCTCCAAGAAATTGCAGAGGATCTTCCTGATTGCCAAAGTCAATGAACCGATCCTTGAGGTGGATTTTGTACATTTTCATGTTGATGGAAGGTTCAACTCCATATAAAGACTGAGACTGTTTGTGGACATACAAGCTGTTCAAGCATTCCTCACAAACTGAAAAACACTATTGTTTTTGGTGTGACATTGCCCTCATGGAAGCTTACAGATTTACCTGTCAACACAGAAGCATCATTGAAAGGTGAACTTCTTACCATAGTGAACACTGCCAGTGAGTTGATTGGAAAGGTGATGGCCTTGCAGGAAGTGACAACATGCATAGTTAAAACCAATGAAGTGTTCTGCACTCACATTAGTGTATGCACCACTACCTCAAGGACAGTTCAGACTGAACTGTGGAAATTAAAAGATGTCACTACACCTATGTAGAATTTGGCTGACATGAAAGAGCTGCATGAAGCTTTCACAACGATGCTACATAACATCTGCTTCCCCATTCCTCTTATGGTGGGACCACCAATCGTTTTTCAACTGTCCAAGTTGGCACCAGGAAAGTATACCAAATCAAAGAAAGGAAAGAAAAATAAAAGCATTATTCAACATTCCAATACACCATGGATATCACCCCTCCTCTTAGTTCAAAAGGTTGCATGAAAAACTCACTTCAGGGTCACCACTAGTGGGAATGTCAATCCTCAATAATACATAAGTAATATTTGTTACACGCACTTCATTAATTTACTGAAGAAATACATGCAACACCAATGTGAGGATACATGTTATTATAGGAAAAACAATAACACAAGGGAAACATGGGTTCAACAATGGAGATATTTCACACTTCTTTTTTCAGTCTTAGACTTCAGTCAGTTGCATTGCCATAGAATGCCTGTCATGAATACATCATCACCAACGGCAGTTGACTGTGGTGGTGGCAGCTTTCCTGCAATGAATTTATGCATATTGCACTCATTACAGGGTGACACAATGCACAATGTCTGCATGACCTCAGGCTTGGGAGTGTCCTGTTTGTCAGTCACTCATGTTCTGCTTATTATCCAAAGTGCTAATATCATGTGCCTTGTTTATCCTGAGCTTGACTGTCATGATAAGGGGCAGGGCAAGGTTTGCCAATATTCCTGTCATATAGGACATAGTGCATTGTTGAGATACTCTATTTCCAGTACAAATATGTCTCATTCATTGCTTATGTGTGTACAGATATTTAAGTCTAAACAGAAAGAAATTAAAAGAGAATGCTTACTAGAAAGTATTGTATTTACATTGTTTTGGAATTGATAATTAATTTTTTTTGCATAGAAATTAAAAATGGTACAAAGAAGCATGAAGTAGAGTTGGTATGAGGGATTCTGAATCTTCACTTCAATAAATACTCACCAAATTGTGCATTATCTCACACAATTCAAGTAAATCCATGAAAGCCAATATGGTAGCAATGTTTCAAACAAGAAATGGAACAGAGAACTTTGTTTTGACTCTAACTTGCTTGTGATGTGTAGTTCAAGGATCTAACCCAATTGGACTGTGTAGGCCTATACTACAGAATTTACAGCTCTGAATCAGCTGTTACATGGCTTTTATGCAAGTAGCTAGCCAAACCAACACACAATTAAAAAACAAGCTTTCATTTAATTATCAATTCATTTCTTATCAAACTGTATAAAGAATACTTTTTTTCTGAATTTGCTACTTTCTAACTAAGTGTTCTGTTGGCACTGCTGTGTCCACAGTTGTGTAACTAGAAAATAAGCATAGTTATATGGGGTAATTATAATTAAAGTTAAATTTTCAAACCGCTGTATAAATAGCACCACTCGTCAGAATGATGTCAAATTGCAAAGGAATATTATTGGAGAAGGGGAAAACGTATGGCAGAAGAAAAATAAATAGTTACAAAACATAGTAATAAGTGGCACTGTAAGCATCATAATTTAATTTTGGTCAACTACAAATGACAAATGAATCATACAACAATGCCTAAGGTGTATGTTTGGTGTTAAACAAACTGTACTACTCAGTGTGCATGGGTGTATGGGTATGATACTGTTAGTTATGTAAGCCCATCCACCATGGCAAGGTCATATCACACAGATGGGAAAAACCGGTTTTTAAATGTCCTGAGGCAAAAATGGCATAAAAAGCATCATTCACATTGGTTCTCAATTGTCCTGAGGCCAAAAACTGCATAAAAGGCACCAATTAAAATTGTGGTGCAAAATATGTTCAACATGCTGTCCACTGTTTTCTGCAACAAGTTGAAATCAAGAAACAGCATGTTCCACAACTGATCGAAGTGTTTCCAGGGTCACGTTCAGAATGCATTGTGCAATGCATGTCTCCAATGAAGCTAAGTTTACAATTGGAACACCGAATACAACATCTTTCAGATAGCCCCACAGCCAGAAGTCACATGGATTAAGATCAGGTGATCAGGACAGCCAGGCTGTAGGGAAATGGTGGCTGATAATTCTAGCATTTGCAAAACAGAGCTTCAGCAGCTGTTTAACTGTATTTGCAATGTGTGGAGGTGTGCCATATTGCATAAAAATGATCCCATCCACACATCCATGCTGTTGGAGAGCTGGAATGACGTGATTGCACAGAAGACGCTCACAGTGCTTACCAGTGATGGTACAGGTAACAGGACTGGAACACATGTCTCTTCGAAAAATATGGCCCTATGACAAATGATGCCATAAACTTGCACCACACAGTGACCTTTTCAGGATGAAATGGTACTGGTTGATTTGAGTGTGGAATTTCCATTGTCCATATTCGACAATTCTGTGTATTGACGTACTGTCAGATGGAAGTGGGCTTCATCTGTCCACAAAATATTTCACAGCCAATCATTATCCACTTCCATGTGAGCAAGAAATTCTAAAGCAAAGGTCTCTTTTGCTGGCAGGTCAACAGGAAGCAACTCATGCACATGGTTAATTTTGAATGGATAGCAAAGAATTTTGAAAATTTATCTTTAATTATAATCACCCTGTACATCACTCACACTACATTTATACCAAAAAATATATCAAAATCCCTGTCACCTGAAGTTCATTTCAACACAAAAACAAACCCGCTGAATCACCACACTAATAAGAATCCGGATCCAATTCAAAAACACAATTCATATGATATCCAACAAATAACTGTTAACATATCAGTACCATAGGAGTCAAATTCTTCCAGATTACCATTGTTACTTTTCATCAGTCAAAATCACTTGACTGTCAGCCAACAAGTTTACAGTGATCCTGCCACCTCCATGTACCATGACTTTGGTACTATCAGAACACATAAACATATAATTAAAACTCTAATTAAACAAGAAATTTTCATCATTTGTACATTATTTACTCCACACATTCTCACTTCATGGTACATGGTGTGATTAATAAAAATTGTACTAATAAATCCACCAAAATCATTAATACACTACATCCTTAAAAGACAACAGAATGTACATACACAAAAATTACACAGTACTCCACTCCAAAAGCAAACACAATAAATTTAAGTTCAGAAGCTATTGCTAATTTTTTACTCAGTTTTCTCTTCTATGTTGAAAGCATCCTCAGCCTTCTGTAATTTCACACATTTGATATTACATTTTCCTCAGATAACATATATTTAAATCTAACCCTCTTCCTGTTTAATGCACAATCAAACTCATTTTCATGCATTTCATAGTCACAAATTTATTGATCAGTAAATCCATTTCAGGCATTACATTTACAGTCAGTCTTGGTATCACAAGGAAATTCTCCACAAATGACTCCCTGTCTACAACAAACTCAACCATTATCTCTCTTTTGATTGGTTTTCTGTATTGATCTGTAGCATTCTTAATTTTTTCTGCTTTTCGCAGGAAACTCTACCATTTTATTACCATGCAGTTCCTTAACATGTTCATAGAACTTCTCATTTAAGTCATAAATATTACTCCCACTCCCAGCTAACACCTCTACACACATCATACACATTCACATCAATAAATGGCCACACTTCCTCTACATCCTTTCTCATTAATTCTGTTTATTTCAGCAAATCATTCCCCACATCTTTCACACATTCACTCTGTGTAGTGTTTACATTCATACAACATACAGGCTCTACATTTTTATCATCTCCAAAAACTTCCATATAGGCAAAACTGTATTTTCAGGGTTATTATTTTTTAATAGATCACTGTAAAACTTAAATTTCTCAACTTACTTCCACTCTTTAGCATTAACGCATTTATAAAATTTTGTTTTACTCCTCAAGTCTTTCACTCTATATTGACATTCATTGTTTTGTATACAGCCATTACACAAATCATTGGCTGGTATAATTCCATAAGCAAATATATACACTCACAACAAAGTTAACCCTATGAAAAGGCAATAAACCAACAGTGTGATACATGTTATCACTTGGAAACAATTTCGATGCAGGTCCCTGCATGACACACAAGACTTATTAGTTTCAGTAATCATGATGAAACTTACCGCTTCCGTGAACCTGGAATCAAAATGAGTAAGTTGAGTTTCTACAGCACATTTTAATTCAGGTCTCAGATGTCTACATTGCTGGTAAGCTTGTCAAGAGCAGATTTAACATCTTTCTCCTATTTGTCAATCTGTAACTTATTCCCTCTCATATACTCCCTTAAATTCTCCTTGATCACTTCCAATGTGCAACAAACATATTTTCAACTTCTATAAATCTAACTTTCAGCCTTTGAATTTTGCATTTATATTCCCTTCAATTATGTCACTTTTACTTTCAAATTTAGATCTAATTTCCCCTCATTTATTCTCAAACTTTGAATTCAGTTTACCCAAAATAAACTACCATGGATTTATATCTATTGGCATTTCCACTCCCTGCTCAGGGCTTACTGAATCACTAGATCTGTGCTTCAAACCACAGTCATAGTCAATGGTCTGCTATGGCTTACAATTCAGTTCAACATTCACAAAATGCAGTAGTAGCTATACTTAATGTATGTAGACAATTTAGATGTATGCTGTGTGTGCTGATGCAGTACTCCAAACTTGTTTGTTGAGAAAGTCACGGCACTGTTTTGATGAGCTGTGACATCTCTGAGCAACACTGTGGACTGACAACGACAGGAAATCTCAGAGTGTTGGCTAAAGGGATATGTTATTTCATAGTGTTGAAGTGATAATTTTGGACTCGCAAACTACTCAACAGATGATGGGCTGCCTACAGTGTTGTGATGCTTTTGATGCCATCTGATGTTTACGGCCACTCAGTTTTTTTTCTTAAGTCTTCCTAGCCCTCCATGCTACTGTCTACAGGCCTGCTTAATAAATTTCAGCACATCCTAGACTTGAGCTCCAAGTAACTAATAACTAACTACCACCCTGTATTCATGAAAATTTATCTTGGGGGGGGGGGGCTGCAGGCTGAGCTGGGGCGGGGGGATTCACAAACTTATTTACTGTTGGCCCATAAGATGTAGCAGCCATGTAGCCTAGAGACCAATTGCACACTGCTGCAAAAGAGTTTCTATTTCAAAAGATTTCAAGTCCATAAGTTCTTTGTGCATGTGTTAAATACAATAGAAATAAAAGAATGGAGCTGGAGGTGTTTATTAGGAATAAGATAGGCAACAGAACAAATACCTTTGAAATTCAGTTGTTTACTCACTAAAACACAACTGAAGTAGTGGCAGTAAACAGTTTCAGTAAACTCTAACAGGTAGCCAAACCCTCAGAGCAGATTCAAAGTAATGCTCACAACTCATGATTAATTGTTCACACTGTTAATGTACATTAAAATACTTTTCTGTAAAACTTGCCAGTTGCTATATGATCAAACACACAGAAAAATTCTGAATTCTCATAGACTAAAAAAATAATCAAAGTTTCAGCACTTCCACTACATGGCACCTGCCAAGCAGAAAACAATCATAAAAACTTTACTAAATCATGTCCTGAAAACAGAACTTCTCACCTTTTCAATGCTAAACAAAAAGTTCCTTCTTATCCTGGCACCCAAGCCCAGCTTTCTGTGACTTGTGTGACTTGGCCCCTCTACTTCTTTCAGTTCTCTTGCTATTGGCTACTGCCATTGTCTCTTCCCTGCTGTGCCACTCCGTTGTAGGGATATGCATTATTTCAATATTATAAAACTTGGAACCAATTGGCCAACATTAATTCAAAAAAGTTATCTAATAAATCACTGATCAAAATGACATAAAACACTACATATTTAAAATGAATAATGTCTCATAA
Source organism: Schistocerca serialis cubense (assembly GCF_023864345.2). NCBI lineage: Eukaryota > Metazoa > Arthropoda > Insecta > Orthoptera > Acrididae > Schistocerca > Schistocerca serialis. Next base: position 622,241,609 of record NC_064640.1, on the reverse strand, counting down.
AGTATCATACTAACATGAATAGTCATTTTGTTACTAACCTAAGACATAAATATTCTGCACATTCCTAATACTGCACTGATACTGAAAATAAGAAAATAATATGTTTAGTTTTGCCTGCTGTGGCATGTGCTTTAATGTTAGTAACTCTGAAGTGGTGGAAATCCCACCTCCTTTGATACTGGCACGAGTTTCATGTTAAGAACCACAAATAGCTGCTTGCTGTGCCGTATGAGCCATGCAATATTAGTGGCTGCTTGTATGTGCCCCACCTGTTTAGCATCTCAGCCACTCCTAATGGTATACCAGAGAATGTCCAGACAACAGGATTCCTTTCAGCTTACTAAACTGGAAATGTCTCATCACATTTACACACAGAAAAGTCCCGTCCTATAACATTTGAAAAGGAACTGCCACAAGAGTTTTCTAAGCTGGGATGCAAGTTCATGGGTTAACATTTTTTCTTTTAAGTGCTTTATATTCAGTGTTGCTTGTCAGAAGTTTGTAACACATCAAAACACACACCCAGGAGTTCTCCTGAGACCATTTGCTTGGCTTGGAAAGTCTGTCCAAACTATTCAGGACCTCATTCACTACACTGTAATTACCGGTCTGCTCAGACCAAAACACAGGTACTCATTCAGAAAAAATGAGTAGAATATGAGAAATAACAGATAGTGCTAGTAGAAGAATGAAAGATTGGTGATGGAAAAGCAATACAGAGTGCAACAAGAGAGATAGAAATGGATAAAGATAGTGAATTTGAATAATTTAATTTTTGAGAACAGGATAATTTATTTTCAGAAATTGTATTTATCAAGTTTTGTCTTTGAATATTCAGTGTCATGTTCTGTGATGCTGACATTCACTTCTTGGAGGATAGTTTTCATACTTTTGTATACCATGAAGACACCAGCAGAAATGACACCTTGTTTTTGACAGATTCCTCAATTCTCAGTTTTCTTGTTAAATAATACAAGTGTGACATGATGTCATGTAGGAGGCTAGTGACCATTCTAGTAATTATGTGTAAATCTGTCGTTAAGTTGGGTAGGTGTCATAAAAAGTCATACAACAGGTGAAGAATGACTATATTGATCACAAAGTGACACATTTCAGAATTATTTTCATCTTCAGAGTATTACCCAACTGCAAAGGTAGCACAAGGATAAGAGCATTACCAGATGTGTTCATAACATGAGATGACAGACTTCCTAGCCTGTGATCTCATATTACGAACACATCTGGTGATACTCTTATCCTTGTGCTACCTTTGCACTTGTGTAGGACTCTGAAGATGGAAATAATCTTAAAACATGTCACTTTGTGACCAATAAAGTCATTCTTCACCTGCTGTATGACTTTTTATGCAACCTAGCCAGCTTAATGACAGATCAATGCATAATTCTTTATTGAGTGACCTTACCAGTGACCTTTTCTCTGCTTAAAAAATGGACCATTTATACAATAATATAAATTATACAATATGGATATTTTTCTTTCTATAAATTGTTTTTCTAGGTGATTATCTATTTGGTCTTATCCTTAGACACAGTTACTTTATGTCACATGTGTCTGTAACACCAGTGTACCTCTTAGCTCATTCCATTAGGCTGGAAGTACACTGAAGTGTTTCATTGAGGTAACAAACAGTCATGATCTGTATTGTGGTTTTGATACAGGCAGCATATTTCATTATTGTAATGTAAACGTCTTACTCTTTTGTTGGTCACCTCAGAAGTAGAAACCTTTCTCTCAAAGCAGTTTTCTCAATTTTTGGCACTAGATGTGAAATTTTATGGTACTATTACACTTTTAGGATTGATCAATCATTTACAAAAATTTGATGTTATTTGTAAGTCATCAGTTATTTATTACGAGCTTGCACTCTTGAGGTGCATAAAATGATCCCTGAATCATTTTGTATTACATGATTCCTAAAAAGTTGTGGTGAAAGATATATGAGAATAGTGTCTGCACCAGCTTTGCTTGTGTTATACCAGACATCAGCATCTCCATCAGTTTTAAAATTAATTGCTCTAAACATGCTGTAGCTAATGTAGGGATTACTTGCAGACATTTAAAATCTTCTTTGGTTCATTTCATATTTCAGTATCAGAAATCCTGGATGCAAGATGATAAAATGGTACACAAAGAAGTAACAATGATTGCTGCTCAGCTATTAGATTCCCATTTTCATCACAAAGGGGGTCCATGTGATCAATGATCACTCACCCACCCACTCACGTACCAGCATACACACACACACGTCCCTCCACCCCTGCACCCCCCCCCCCCCCCCCCCACAAAATGCACATTCACCCACCTCACCCATCCTCCCCCCCCCCCCCCCCCACACACACACACATCCCTCCACCCATGCACCCCCCCACCCCCCACAACACGCACATTCAACCACCCACCTCACGCATTGCCCCCCCCCCCCCTCCTCCCCCACACGCACACACACTTTCTTTTCTGCTTATGAAGATTCAGCTTCCATGTTTTTGTGTTCTATTACAACTTCCTTCTAGTTTTAGACTAGTACAATGTGTTTAAAGAAGTTAAGGCATCTAATTGTTACAGATACTGAATTTTTGTAATAATTCAGGTTGATTAATTCCCAGCTGCAAAACATGAGAAATGCATCATTCAGTAGTCCCACTTTGTAAAAAGTTGTAGTGAAAGACATACTGAAGCATCAGAAACACTGGTTTTGTATTATTGTAGCAACCCAGGTTCAGTTATATCCATGTACAGCACCACTGATTTCTCAAGTACGGTGTAACAATAGTTCATAAGTGTGTCCTTTTTATTTATTTTTTTATTATTTTGATACTGACTGGTGGTACTGTTTCAGTTTTGATGTTTTATAACTCCTTCATGGCAATAACTAGTCCTTTTGGTAAATGTCATTAAGTAATTCACATGTAAAGAAATGTACGGCCATGATACCGGTATCCTGCAGTTGCCCATGTTTGAAATAATCTTTGAAGGTTCTAAAATAATAATTGGCTGCAGGGCATATGATACACTGTATTTCTTAAAAAATCTGAGTTTATTTTAATATTCCAATTATTCTTACATCATGTAACTGCTGCAGCTTGAAAGCATAAATATTATTTTGCTCATTTTTATTTTAAAATCAGTAAGCTGTCACGTGCAATGGTGCAATTTGCTTCATCAGTGTTTGATTGTTAATGCAGAGCATTGTTCTGTACATGGCTGCATTGTTCACGTTGTATATGTTACTCTTGCTGTATTTATGCAAAAGCTGTATTGAAATAGCAAGTAATTTGTTCACTGAAATTAACTGTGCCTCTTATTTGTTTTGCTATTACTGTGATGCCATGTAACATATGCACTGAAATTAACTGTGCCTATTCTCAATTTTGTTATCATTTTTACCATTTGTATTAATATATTAACTGATTCTTTTCCAAATTTTGATTTTTGAAACACACCTTGAGTGATGTTTTTCTTGGAAGAAATATGGAGTTCTGATGCCAGTGAAATATTGCTATGTATTATAAGTTGAATTTTGTGAGAGTGATACAAGGATATTTGCAGAATTATTGTGTTCCCATCTGACACTGCATTTGTGAACATTTATGTTATCTGTGCCATATCTCTCTAATAGTGTCCCATATACATTTTCTCTTATTATCATAACATATTACATTTAACTTATGGGTCACAAATATAAAAAGAAATCAGTAGTGAATTCTCAGGAATAAGAGTGGCCATCTAATCTAGTAAACTTTCATCTCACGTCTGAAGAACTTGATATATCCACTAATAAAAAAACAGTAGTTGTGTTTCAGAAGGCTGCATCACTTACAGTTCATATATCCTATTGTATTACACCTGTGTATCAATCTCAAACTGTTACGATGTTAATGTAGCAAATTTCATCAGCTGTAAGCAAGGTTTTTATAATAACAGTTTTAGATGAAATTGTTTCACTTCACTTGCTGTGTTCAGTTTGAATAATATCTCTGTCATCCCCAGGAGCTGACTGTTGTAAATAATATTGTGTTGGAACTTTAAATTTATGATGTTTTGATATTTTAAATGTAGCAGTGAGCCAAATGACATTGTTGTGATCTCATGCAAGGGCAAACGGATTCATATATGCAACCAGAGATGCCTGGACATGCAATGCAAGAATTTTTATAGAGCTGCCAATCTCCTGGGAATGTATACCGCTTGGAATATTATTCTGTAACTTCTCAACATTAAACACTACATGCAGTATGTTACAGAAGTTACAGCCCCTATCTTAACCAAAATTGTGGTTGTGTAATCTGATCTTAACAGCTTTCTTGCTTAACCCTTTCACTGCTACTGACACACTTGCCACAGACCATGCCGAGTGCAGTGTCATTATGGTCTTACCCCACTATCTGTGACAGGACCCTCTGTCTGCATCCACTTCCTGCTGCTGTAGCACCTGTGGTGGCCTCCTGGCTGTGTGCTGAATATTTTGGTCATAGATTTCGAGATAAATGCTGTAGAACCTGTACGTCCACTCTCTCCATTTTATCTGTGCTCTTAGGGCATGCTAGCACACTAATTCATTCACACACACTTCACAAGGGAAGTGAATTGCTTGCTGAAACACACTTCTGATGCATTGAAATACATTTTGAGTACATAAATAAAATTAATTGTTCCCTGGCAAACTCAAAAGCCAGAAATCGATGTTTTCAAATACAAAATCTTTCCATTATGTTGGAATAATTTTAACACATCATAAAGAGATGAATCTGCATAATGTTTTGTTATCTGTTGCTATGTGTTCTGTGTATTTACTTTTGTGCATGGGATAGCTGTTGCTGCATATGAAGAATCAGGTCTATCTGTTACCACTACATTATTCCGTCTAGAAAGACATGTTAAACTTGGAATTTTGAAGCTTTTGAATTCTTTTTACAATATGCATTATGTATTTTCAATGCTTTTACACATTTCTAGGCAACTTTCACAGCCAAAAATCACTATTCCTGACTATGATTGTCTATGTTACTTGATAATAATTTCAGCATATCATAATCAGATGAATATCTATAATATTTGTTTTACTCATGCAATGTATGCTGTGTAATTACATCAAATACAAAATAGATCTAACATCATCTGAAACATCAAGTCTTTTTCTTGCCACCATACTTCTTCATCCGGAAAGACACTCCAAAGTGAGGAAACATAATTCTTTGAATACATTTTAAATACTCAGTATATATTTTCAGTCCTTCTCTGCATCCTTAGGCAAGTACCATGACCCAAATATCAGGCTACCTGAATGTAATTGTTTCCCTCACATCGGAATAATTTCATAACATTTTAAAGTGATGAATATATGTAGGTTTTGTTTAACTGTGTATTGGCATCATGCACAGAATAGGTATTGTAGCACCTGAAACACAACATCTGTTAGCTGTCAGCATATTTCATCATCAGGAGTTCTGCTTCATACTCAGAAATTTGAAGCATTAAGACTTGATTTAACACATAGTCTGTATTTCAAGTCTGCTTTACAGTACTGTATCTGCCTAAATAAATTTCATTGTCAAAACTCATAATATATGAATTGTATACATTATTTGGTAATAATATCAGCGTATCATAAGGAGATATTTGAGTTGCTCTTTCATTTGATATGTAATTTATAATTGTAAGTTGAATTTAATAAATGCTACAAAACCTTTAAACCCCAATATTCATTTTGAAACACTCATCATATGTAGGAGCTTTGTTTTGCTGTAGAAATGAATAGTGTAGCTATTGAAAGAACATGTCTATTCATTTGTCAGTGATCTACTTCACCTGAAGGAAGCGCCTGAATACTTTTTGCTCTCAATGTATCTATTTGTCATTTTTTGTTTTAGTCCAGGCCTTGGACTGGCACTGATGAAGTTAAAAATAGATTTTTTTGTCCTTTTGTTACATTTTTGTGTTTTTTCTGTCTTTTTTAAATAATTTATTCACAAGAGCTTTTTTTGTCTCTGGTATCCTGGTGCACTTTATGTTTAATGGAAACCACACATCTGTAGATTAGCAAATTTTTCTTCTAAATCATAGAAGATTCCAGTTATCAGAATTACTTTGTCTGCCAGCTTTTCTCCTTCTGTTGCATATTTTCCTACAATCTCCCTAATGGGAGGTAGGAGAAACTCTACAATGCCATTTTTTCCCCTGTAACTGACTTATGGAGAAAATGAGCATTTAAAATGCACTGATCAAAGATGTGAAAATATATTTTTTATGTCATTTCACAATCTTACACATTATTCTTACTGAGCTCTGTAGCATGTCACAGTGGTAAACTGCACTTTTATTTGAGTTGTCACGTACAATACTTCTGGTTTTACTGATTTATCTTTTGCTAGTGTTTCTGTCAGTCTCCTCTGTTTCAACCATTTGTATTGTGTTACACATGATCAACACCCACACTTCTCTTTTATCACACCATTTGATAGCAATCATTTTGTCAGTTGACCTAAAGTTAGTTTTTCCTCATTTCAGGTACCTATGCAGTTTTGGCATGTTGTGCTTGTTGTGAACAGTGTCACATGTTGTTGTTCCATGGTTGCGAAGTCAGAGAGATAGGTCTCGGCTGGAATAATACTGTCAAGATACAGATTATGTCCATTTTCCAAATATTGTCTCATAAGTGTTGCCACCACATAACCACTTTCCTCTACGTTGTGGAACCCAATTTCTGTTGTTGCACTGGTATATGCAATGACTTCCAAAATGAACCCAGTCTGACACTCACACAGCACAAATGGCTTTAGTATAGTTCTACTTCATTTGGCTGAAATAAATTGTTTAAAAGATAATTGACCTTTAAACAACAGAAGACTTTTGTCAATGCAAATTTTCTGATGTGGTTTAAATGTGGTTGAAACGCTGAATTAATTTCTTCAACAAAATTCATAATTTTAAACAAACTGTCATATCCATTGCCTGCCTAGCTGTCACTAAAATGTACCATTTTCAAAAGTAAAATAAAACTGTCTTACGATATAATTTCAGTGAAAACTGGAGTGTTCAAATGTCTCTGTAGACCAGTAATGACTTACATTCAGCTCTCTTTCTAACTTGAGCCATTACAAGACAAATAGCAACAAAACAATAAAAGTTCCTCAAATCCAGTATCTTTCCACCAGATTTACAAGTATTTGCCTTGTTGTATATGTAAAATCAATTCATTTCATCTGCTGTAAAATGAAACAAGTCTTCTGACTTGAATATCATAAAAAATTACAGAATACTTGAGTCATTAATCAGCTGACATTTGTGCCCTGAAGCTGACTCCTCAAATGCACACTCCAATGGCTGAAAATCAGTTTGTTTTTGATCGAATGTGCCATTAAGTGTGCTCTTTTCCTAAGTGTTTCACTATCATTTTCTGCTTCTTCAGATTCTAAATATCTGCTGACTGCGCCTCCTGGAGAAAGATCAGACTAGTGAGCTGTACCAGCTGATGCACAGAGCTGAGGATTGTTAATTCAGGATTCCGTTGATGACTCATTGCTGCTACTAACATCACATAATTCACTCTCACAGTCACCCCTAGTGAGTATCTCCAGGATTTCTCTTTGTGTGCAACCACAGCAACATGACATTTCACCCATAGAACAGAAGAATGCAAAGTTGCTACTGAGAAAAATACGAAAAGCAAAATTGACATCTGCTATGGTCCAGAACAACAAATGTAGATGTGCACATTAACTATGCAGCAAGAAATCAAAAAATATCTATAAGAACAGTGCGGGAATTCATCTTTGCGTGCACCAGAGGCTCAGCAGTGAGAGAGTTGGCAGAACAGAACACGTAAACACATCAATAATGCTTAAGGAAAACCTGGAGGCCATGGTTAAACACATCCACAGCAATAAAAGGGTTAAGGTTTTAGATTAGATTAGATTAGATTAATACTAGTTCCATGGATCATGAATACGATATTTCATAATGATGTGGAACGAGTCGAATTTTCCAATACATGACATAATTAGGTTAATTTAACAACATACTTAAGTTACTATAACAACTTTATTTTTTGTGTTTTTTTGTTTTTCTTTATTTTTTATTTTTATTTTTTTATTTTTTTAATACTATTGTTTGTTTTTTTTTCTTTGTTTTTTTCTTAATTTATATCTAAAAATTTCTCTATGGAGTAGAAGGAGTTGTCATTCAGAAATTCTTTTAATTTCTTCTTAAACACTTGTTGGTTATCTGTCAGACTTTTGATACTATTTGGTAAGTGACCAAAGACTTAAGTGCCAGTATAATTCACCCCTTTCTGTGCCAAAGTTAGATTTAATCTTGAATAGTGAAGATCGTCCTTTCTCCTAGTATTGTAGTTATGCACACTGCTATTACTTTTGAATTGGGTTTGGTTGTTAATAACAAATTTCATAAGAGAGTATATATACTGAGAAGCTACTGTGAATATCCCTAGATCCTTAAATAAATGTCTGCAGGATGATCTTGGGTGGACTCCAGCTATTATTCTGATTACACGCTTTTGTGCAATAAATACTTTATTCCTCAGTGATGAATTACCCCAAAATATGATGCCATATGAAAGCAATGAGTGAAAATAGGTGTAGTAAGCTAATTTACTAGGATGTTTATCACCAAAATTTGCAATGACCCTTATTGCATAAGTAGCTGAACTCAAACGTTTCAGCAGATCATCAATGTGTTTCTTCCAATTTAATCTCTCATCAATGGACATACCTAAAAATTTGGAATATTCTACCTTAGCTATATGCTTCTGATTAAGGTCTACATTTATTAATGGCGTCATACCATTCACTGTACGGAACTGTATGTACCGTGTCTTATCAAAATTCAGTGAGAGTCCGTTTACAAGGAACCACTTAGTAATTTTCTGAAAGACAGTATTGACAATTTCATCAGTTAATTCTTGTTTCTCAGGTGTGATTACTATACTTGTATCATCAGCAAAGAGAACTAACTTTGCCTCTTCATGAATATAGAATGGCAAGCCATTAATATATAATAAGAACAACAAAGGACCCAAGACTGACCCTTGTGGAACCCCATTCTTGATAGTTCCCCAGTTTGAGCAATGTGCTGATCTTTGCATGTTACGAGAACTACTTATTTCAACTAGGTCAATGTGTGGGACTAGGTTTTTATCTCATCAAACTTAATTCTTTATTTGTTTGTGTGGTAGTGCTCAACCGTTGCTGAGTTTTCCATAATTGATTATGTGTTATCAGCATTCCACAAGATGCTTATACAACATGTGTGACACTAAATAAGGTATTTCATAAATTCAAGGAATCATGAGGCCAAAATTGTCTTTTGTTGTGTGCAAGATATCCTTTATTTTCATGGGTCCTTGAAAAATATGTTGAATGCCTTGTCTGCCAAAATCCTTCCTATTTTGCTCGATGTAGCCTCACAGGAAGGAAGATTACTATATGTGGATAATCATCTAATGGCTGAGCATCTATATGTTTATTGTTTCAAAATCACACTGACACAATCTCTGGTAGTAATGTTAGACTACAATAGATTAGATACACTTTTTGTTCCACAGACCCAGAGTGATGAGATCCTCATGGATGTGAAACATGCCATTTTAAACTCCTTAATCTTTGTGTAATGTCACTACAACATAATTTGTCCAACTGTTATTCATAAAATACCAAGACAGTGTCAGTTAAAATATCAGCACACTATCAATTACAACTGCCAGCTCCTGTTGCTGATGACTAAAATGGCAATAAATTAAGAGAATGTAATATAACATTGTCAGTTTCTTTCAAGTACTGTATAGTTGTAAACATTCAGGATTATTCTCATCCAGTTCACTTTATATCTGTCCCCAGTTTCACTCCTATGTTCCATTTTTAGTATTCACTCTGTTAGTCTCTTTTCTGTCACTATTCTTGTGTATGTCTCCTATTTGTTCCTATATGTCTTATTCATCATGTTTTATTATCAATATATATAGTTACAAGTATTCAATTTTTCATGTTTGTCTCTGTGTGCCCCACCAATCTCCATCTCTTGGACCTGACCACTTCTGTACACCCAATCTCTACACATTTTTCTTATCTTCTCCCTCTCAGTTTTGTAGATGCTGATATCTTCTTACATTTGCTTGAATCTAAATTTATAATTGTTATTGTAATTATTAGGCTCAAATGAAGTAAAAAGACAAGATTCTTAATTTTCTTCTCATACATGTCTGAAGCCACACATATTTATGCATTGCAAATGTTACTCAGTTTTATTTCCAAGTGCTTCACATTTGATGTACACCTCAAATGATGAAGTATATCATAAGGAATTAAGCATTGCTTCTGGTTCCTTCTTTTTGACAACTGATGAGTAGCGACTGTGTGGTCACTTGTTTACATCTTCCTCACATTATTGTCTCTCACATTTCTTTATGACTGTGGATAAAGCAACCTAATTATTGTGGAAATACTTAAATGTGTGCCTGCTGCTGGCATTTTTTACATTATTTATACACAAAGAACACACAGGATGCAATTTAAGATACCTATTAATAATATGCAATATAAACTTTCCTTCTGTAAATCCAAAGGACATGTAGTGATGTATCCGGTAAGTCAAAAATTAACAGGAAAAATAGAACAAAATATCATTTGAAAATATACACTGTGTGCAGCTATTAGTGTTATGTTTCTGGATCAGAAATGCAAACCCACAAACATCTAGGTTTCACTGTAGTACCTTTACTTTGTTACAATTGAAATGCTACATCAACACATAGTAATGAAAGGTCAGACTGCATTTTTTTTCTTTTGGAGCTAAGTTTCCAGTACCATACGTACTCCATTCTTTGATATATTTCAAAGAAATCTGGAGATTTCTGCAGTATATTTTGTGACATCTATAATTTCAGACAGTCATGTAGGTATAGTTATTGTTTCATGAGTTCAGTATTCTTTTTGCAGACATAATCTGCTGCCTGGGATTTCACTTTAATACTTCTAGTGTATAAAAACTTTCATTTCTAAAAATTATTTTGATTTCGCATTGGCTCATTGGCATTTTTGATCCATCTGCATAATTAAAGCCACTATATACATCAATGCATGACAACTGTGCAGTTGCAGTTTCACAATTTTCAAGATTTAAATTTTTAGCTGCAACCCTTTGAACTCCTAGCTCCACTGCATTGTCTTCTGATTATTTCTTTTCAGAAATCTTATTTGTTTAGAACTGTATTACAAAATTAAAATTCTGCATAGAAACATGACAACAGATACAACAGCATTATTTATGTTTTCGGTCAACAAAATATGCTGTTCTTGTGCAGTTAAAAATTGGCACATCATGCTCATGATGATAAGCATGTTGCAACTGTTGTACATTCCACCAACTAATCTGCTCCAAATAAATGTTTCATAGGAATGGACAGGACAGAATGGCCCAGGACATACGACACTTGTAACAACTTACTATGTATCACAAGAAAAACATCTATTGAGTTAAAAGAAAGAATCTCATTGATAACTTACAATGTTCACTTTGCCAGTGACAATAATAACCTGCACCTAATTTTGAATAAGCAAAAGTTTGGCTCTGTACAGGGAGCACTACGTAACTTGAAAATCGCATAAGTTCTGAAATCAACAGTGGTGTGGAGCAGCTAAGTATTTTGCTAAAATGAAGAATATTAATGATGATCTGGATTATTCAGATTGGACAATGGTTTCTTGCAGTGTTTATAGTAAGTGATCTATTTGTTTTCAAGATCAATGTAGTTAACTGACCTTAACACACGAATTACTAAAAATTGCTCTCAGAATAATATTGTCCAGCGGATAGTGTCCACCAAATCACTGAGTTATTAATTATTCCTAGAACATAAATTTCTAATATCATCATTGTCCAGTGCATTCATAGAGGGGTCTACTTAGTATTCCTCTTTGCCAACTGATACAAGGTTTCGAATGCAGTTAGTGCCAGTGGTTTAGTTCAGCAGACTCTGATAATTGGATACTCCATGCATGTAATATTTAGCCCCTGGGAAGTCTTTCTCTGCACACATGAAATTACCTACAGCTCTTTATTTGTCTATCACCTGGTCTCCATAGGCAAATGCTGTGCACCACTATGTTGCTTGCGTTACCAAGCTGACTTATTCACTTGTCATCTTCTGGCCTGAACCCTAAACTAATCACTTGGCAAACTGTTAAATGTCTGATATCACATGAGCGAACTTATTTTTACAATCACTAACAAAACTTAGGAGAGCATGTCCCATCGTGCGTGTTGCTAGGCATCTCCACAGGAAGTGCCACTGTGGAGAATGCCTTCTGCCATATGGCTTTTTGGGAAAAAGTCAATGCCTGGCAAAGAGATGGGCATGAGATATACTACCACATGTCACTATGCACGGTCTGTAATATTGTGCACACTAATTGACATCTCGTCTGCTCGGTGCTAGCCCGTCTGTCACAGATGCCGGTCACCAGATGCGGGTGGCATTGTACCTGGTGGGCTCTGAAGAATCATTTGGTACCGGCTGTGGGTTGGTTGCATGTTTCACCTTCAGTTTGGGTGGGGAGGCAGATCAAAGTGTTGCAGCTGGCTGGTGGGCTCAGACGGGCTATGGAGACCATGGCAGGCTGTTGGCACTTGGACAGGTAGTACAAGGCACACCATGCTTCCCGCATACATGGTATGCTGCACGCCATCATGTGCCAGTGCCACAGGCTGTTGTAACCTCGTGGTGGAAGGGCATATTACGTGCTATCATGTGGGCATGAGCTAATATCATGAGCTTCCTGATCCATCACTCAGTGGCGGGTGCATAGTGCAGGCATCCCACAACCCAGGTAGGATGGCAATCTGAGGTTCACATCTAGGGCATGGCAGTGGCAGCTGTTGTGGGCAGCTCCACTGGTGTAGATGGCAATGGGGGTGGCAGCATGAACCCCAGGTGAGAGCCCTATGTTTCAGTTGCTGTATCAGCAATGGCAACTGGGGTATTGTTTACAGTACCCGATGACAGCTCAACCTTGACATTGGATGTTGCATATGGGCTGGGGAGGTCCAGTGTATATGTCAGATATAGATGGTAGATAGAGACTGTGGTGGGGTTCTGTGGATGGAGATAGAAAAAATCTTCTCTCCTCTCTTGAGGATGAGGTGTGGACCAGAATACTGTGAGCAGAGGGGTGGCTGATTGCCCTTCACTTCGAGCACAATGTGTACGTACATGCAGAGGTCTTTGTTCATGAAGGACTTGTGCTTGCCATGGTGCCATAAGGGTACCAGATGAAGGCACACCATGCAGTCAAGGAACTGCTGAATGACGGCTGAAACTTGGCTGATGGTTGACATTGGCTGGCACTCAATGAAGTCTTCTGGAATGATGAGTAGTTGCCTATAAACAACTTTGGTGGTGGATGCACCCATGTTGGCTTCGTGAGCCATACCCAAACCTAGGACAACTAGCAGTAGGGCAGTCCCCCAGGTTTAATTTCGGCATATGAGGACAGCTTTCAATGTTCTGTGGAAACTCCACCATGCTATTTGTTGGTTTGCTGTAGGGTGGTAACTGGTCATGAAATGAATGAGTGTGTTGCATGTAGCAGCCAATATTTTAAATATGCTTGATGTGATCAGTCATCTGCAGTCTGGTGCTATGTGGCGGGGCCACCCAAAATGTGAGACCCAAATGTCTATGAAAGCTGCAGCCACCATATTCACCATTATGTCAGGCAGCAGTATGGTTTTCAGCTGCCAATGACATTGAGTATATACCTGTGACCATTGACAGTGGGAGGGATCCAGTGAGGTCAATATGGACATGGGAGACTGGAGGGAAAGAGGCAATTGAAGCACAGATATGGCAGCATACTTTGGCACGTTGACAATGGAGGCAAGAGCACCGCAGATGGTTCAACCTCACTGTATGCTGGGCCACACAAACTGTCCTTGCACAAGTGTCACAGATGCCCAAACACTGACATGAGAAAAACTCTAGAGGTGCTCAAAAGCTGGCTGGCGTAAACTGGTCACAACACATGCAGAAATTGCACCAAAAGCACGACACTGTACCTGGAATCATATACAGTTGAAAGTTGGGGTTCCTGTGCTACCTTTGTAATTTGGTGTCAGCTGTCAGGGTGGTGTGATTGAGGGGGCTGTAATGATACAAGAGTGACTAGGACAGTTGGCACTAACATTGCCAATGCCTGCAGTGTGTTGTGTGTTGGTCATTAATTGTGTAACATTTTCTTGTTAGCAGAACTGCCAATGGGAAATTTGGCTGCTGTCTCTTTGGCAGAAACCTGTGCTAAGGGGGTGGTGGTCAGTAAACACTGCAATGGGGAGCCCTTCGATAGAGAAACGTAAATACTTTATCACCTTACACAAAGCAAGAAGTTCGTGGTCATATGCACCCCACTGCTGTTTCAGCTCAGACATCTCTGCGGATAAAAATGCCAGTGGCTGCCAAGCACCTTTGACATGCTGCTGTAGGACAGCATTGATGGCAGATTGGCTGGCATCTACGGTGACCATGAGGGAGGAGAGTGCAGTCAGAAAGACTTTGTTTTGTGAGCTCAAAGTTATCCTTCATTTTAGTTGCCCAGGGAATGGGCCTGTTGCCTTTGGTGTGGTTGCCCTGAAGTGCAGTAGTGAGCAATCACTGGATAATAGCTGCATTCTTTAGGTGGCATTAAAAAAAATTCACCATACTGAGGAATATGCAGAGTTCTTTAAACGTTTTGGGGTGTGGTAATTCGTCAAGAGCGTGAGTCTTCTCATGTAGTGGGCAGGAGCCACTTGCTGATATTCTGTGCCACAAGAAGTCAATCTCCGGGGCACAGAAAATGCACTTTTCCAGGTTGGTTATCACTCCTGCTGTTTGGAGGTGGGAGAAAACCTCCCGGAGGTGGCAATGATGTTCCACTGGGGTGTGCGAATAGGTAAAGAGGTCATTAACATACAAAAAGTGACCTGAGGCACCACATGGGATGTTATCAAGGAAACACTGCCAGCTGGCTTAAAGACACTTTTGAATAGACTGAAAGGAATCTTTTCCATTTCTTCCAGAACAACCAAAATTTGCATAAAAGTTTCTTTTTGCAGTCTAATTTACTGAACATGGTAGTGCTCTATAGGTTGTCACTGTAGCTGTTCAATAGTGGGACCGGACAACAGACAGGAACCATTCTTTTATTGAGGGTGTGGAAGTTGCTGCATGGGCATCAAGTCCCATCCTTTCTGGGGATGAGATGCAAGGCAGAAGTCCAGTGGGTTTTTGAGAGGCATAACACCCAAGCAGCGAAGGCTGCCTCGATGTCGCCCTGCACAGGCCAGCATTTGACAGGTGAGAGGTGGTGGGGGGAGTAGAAAACTGGGGAATCCAGGCTCATTGCAGTGTAGTGCTGCATATTGTGGCATACCTTGTAGGGAGAGGACTGGGGGGGGGGGTTGCTGAAAGGGGGGGTGAGGAGTAGGAATTCAGAGAGGTCACAAAACAAACCAGAGTAGGATAATGGTCTAAAGGCAAAATGGTGCTGCTGATGACACGGCGGTTCACCAGGTCGAGGCGGAGACCATAGTGGGCAATGAAATAGTCACCAAGTATGGGGTCTGTCCATGTTGATATCTCTGCTGAGGCTGTGATCAACAGAATGGGTGTGAGAACAGTAAGTGGTGACTGATGAGCTATATCCTGAATTGAGGAGTAGGGGAGAGGGCGGATGCCACCCAGCAGCTGGCAGTAACTGGAGGTGGCAGACAGAGAGGTCTGAGCCAATGTCAAGGAGGTAGGGTGTCTATGAGAGTGGACTACGACAATCACACACTAACAGGTACTGTGACACTGCCGAGCAGCTGAACACACCTACTGGCAGCTGCTGCCGACATTTTGGTGCCACACACAGGGAGCCCAGCATTTGGCAGCAATGTCACCAAAGTGCTTTTGATTTGCCACTGACAGTAGTAATCAGCACTTACTTTTGAATAAGCAAATAGCTGGCTCCATATAGGCAGTGATACATAACTTGAAAATCGCATTACTTCTGAAATCAACACTGGCATGAAACAGTGAAGTCTCATGCTAAAACAAAAAATATTAATAATGCTCTGGACTACATGTGTTGGACAATGGTTTCTTGCAATGTCTATAGTAAGTGGTCTCTTTGATTTCAGGTTCAACATAGTTAATTGGTCTTAACACACAAATTACTAAAAATTGTTCTCAGAATAATATTGTTCAGTGGATAGTGTCTATCAACTCATTCAGTTATTGATTATCCCTAGTGCATAAATTTCTAGTATTACCATTGTCCAGTGCATTCACAGAGTAGCCTTCTTAGTACAGCAGGTACACACGTATGTAACCGTTGTCTCCTGTTTGCCAACTGATACGAGGTTTAGAGTGCAGTTAGTGCCAGTAGTTCAGTACAGCAGACTCTGATAATTTGATGCTCCATGCATGTAATCTTTAGTCCCTAGTGAATGTTTTTCTGTACATATGAAATCACCTTTGTTTATCTACTGCCAGCTCTCCATAGGCAAATGCTGTGCACCACTATGTTGCTATGCATCACCAAGCTGACTTCCCCCCCAATCATTGTCTTCTGACTTGAACCTAAGCAAATCACTCAGAAAGCCGTTAAATTATAATCTTACTTTTTTCATCAAGTCAGCTTCATTTAAAGCAAAAATATAGTCATCAAGGAAGGTGTTTATAATGAAAAGGATATGTTTTGAAAGCAAATGGAGTTTTTGAACATCGCCATGTAGTCATTACAGTTCACTGGCAATATACAGTATTTGGTTTGGTGAGGGGAGGTACATATAGAAAGTGGATCAGGGAAAATAACCTTTATCTGTAATGCCTGACAGTGGCAACCTTTGATTGATATACAGGGTGGTCCATTGATCATGACTGGGTCAAATATCTCACAAAATAAGCGTCAAATGAAAAAACTACAAAGAACGAAACTTGTCTAGCTTGAAGATGGCGGTATGGTTGGATCACTAGATGACGCTGCCATAGGTCAAATGGATATCAACTGTGTTTTTTTAAATAGGCACCCCCATGTTTTATTACATATTCGTGTAGTACGTAAAGAAATATGAATGTTTTGGTTGGACCACTTTTTTTGCTTTGTGATAGATGGTGCTGTAATAGTCACAAACATATGGTTCACAATTTTAGACGAACAGTTGGTAACAGTTAGGTTTTTTAAATTGAAATACAGAACGTAGGTATGTTTGAACATTTTATTTTGGTTATTCCAATGTGATACATTGTGAACTTATCATTTCTGAGAATGCATGCTGTTACAGTGTGATTACCTGTAAATACCACATTAATGCAATAAATGGTCAAAATGATGTCCGTCAACATCAATACATTTGGCAATACATGTAACGACATTCCTCTCAACAGCAAGTAGTTCACCCTCCGTAATGTTCGCACATGCATTGACAATGTGCTGACACATGTTGTCAGGCATTGTCGGTGGATCACGATAGCAAATATCCTTCAACTTTCTCCATAGAAAGAAATCTGGGGACGTCAGATCCGGTGAACGTGCGGGCCATGGTATGGTGCTTCGATGACCAATCCACCTGTCATGAAATATGCTATTCAATACTGCTTCAACCACACGTGAGCTATGTGCCGCACATCCATCATGTTGGAAGTACATCACCATTTTGTCATGCTGTGAAACATCTTGTAGTAACATCGGTAAAACATTATGTAGGAAATCAGCATACACTGCACCATTTAGATTGCCATGGGGGCCAGTTATCCTTCCTCCCATAATGCCGCACCATGCATTAACCCACCAAGGTCGCTGATGTTCCACTTGTCGCAGCCATCATGGATTTTGCATTGCCCAAAGGTGCATATTATGCCGGTTTACGTTACCACAGTTGGTGAATGGTGATTCGTTGCTAAATAGAATGCATGCAAAAAATCTGTCATTGTCCAATAATTTCTCTTGTGCCCAGTGGCAGAACTGTACACAATGTTCAAAGTCATCGCCATGCAATTCCCGGTGCATAGAAATATGGTATGGGTGCAATTGATGTTGATGTAGCATTCTCAACACCGACGTTTTTGAGATTCCCGATTCTCACGCAATTTGTCTGCTACTGATGTGCAGATTAGCCGTGACAGCAGCTAAAACACCTACTTGGGCATCATCATTTGTTGCAGGTCATGCTTGATGTTTCACATGTGGCTGAACACTTCCTGTTTCCTTAAATAACGTAACTATCCACCAAATGGTCCGGACACTTGGATGATGTTGTCCAGGATACCGAGCAGCATACATAGCACACCACCTTTGGGCATTTAGATCACAATAGCCATACGTCAACACGATATTGATCTTTTCTGCAGTTGGTAAACAGTCCATTTTAACACGGGTAATGTATCACAAAGTAAATACTGTTCGCACTGGCAGAGTGTTACGTGATACCATGTACTTATATGTTTGTGACTAATACAGCACCATGTATCACAAAGCAGAAAAAGTCGTCCAATTCATATTTCTTTACATGGTACACAAACATGTAATAAAAAATAGGGATTCCTATTTTAAAAAACACAGTTGATATCCATTTGACCTATTGCAGCACCATCTAGTGAGCCAGCAATAGCACCATCTGGTTTCCCCTTCAAGCTAGACGAATTTCATTCTTTGCAGTTTTTTCATTCGATGCTTATTTTTTGAGATATTTGGCCTGGTCACTATCAATGGTCCACCCCGTAGATCCTGGAATCAATTTTCAGACACTGGAATACAGTCATTAGGACACTACCAGTTTTTGAAGAGCAATAAGTTTATGTACTATGGCTTATTTCAACATGCTGTAGTAATAATGAAAATATTTGTATGAGTAGTTTAGGTGACACATGGTTAATAATATTTAGTGAGAAATTTTTTTCAGCATGAAAACATTGGCATGGCCCTTAGCACATTTTAGGAAACTAATTAAGCTAGAACATTAACCATAATATATGTATATTTCAAGACTGAAGTCAAAACATAGTATATTCCTTTTATGCTTTGCTTGTCATAGGTAAGCCTGAACTGTCAGAATTGTACCTTGTTGAGTTTACATCCAGATACCTCATACTCCTCAGGATGAGAACTATCAAACATTATAGGCTATATCATATTAATTGAGTCTGTTGAGTACTGATGTTCTCAGCATTGTGTATAGATTCAGTTAGATTGCAGTAGATTCATTCATAACCTGTTTTCCAGTTGATATTTGTTTTTTTTTTTAGTTGTTTTTTGTTTATATGTTATTTTTTACCTCATATTTTGAACTCAAATCAACTGCTTCAAATGATTCAATAAATTACAAACTAATAGAACTTAACTCCATGTATCTACAGCCTCCAACACACTCAGTGTTAATCCTTTTGGAAATTATTAAACTGTTGTTAGTGATATAGATGATAAATTATTTCAGTGTACAAGTTTGTTAATTTTTGGGTTCAAATTAATGTGTCAAAGTTTCAAAAAACAAAAATTGCTAAGAATATATGCCAATCTCCAGATTAATTTATGGACACAAACTCTGATGTTTTCAGTGTGATATATATTGGTTTTGACACGCCCTCAAAAAATGCTCAGGATGAACAAAATTTTTCAAGGTTGTTGTTTGCATGACTGTCAAATTCCTCCAGGTGTTCAGTACTATTACTGAACTTGAAAATCACCAGTACCTTCAACTGGAAAAGTCATAATACTGTGACCAATATTTGGTTATGTTGGAGGTAGAGTTTTCACCAGCGAAGATGTATGAGAACATTTTTCCACACAAGCAACTTATCATTTGGTGCCCTTCCCCCCCCCCCCCCCCCCCCCCTCCTCCATGCCCCCTCCCCTCTGTCCATTTTTCTCCCTTGTGCACTTCCATCTGAGTTAGTTTCCACTACCAATTGTGATATTCACTGTACACAAATCTTGCATTTGAGTGCCACTCTCAACTTGGCACCCCAAATGGCCACTACTTATTGTGATACTTCCTTTACAGAAATCTTACAGTTGTGATGCCTCAGGAACCCCGTCAACTTGGTGTTCCTAGTGGCAGCTTGTGTCACTTTGGCCTTCAATTGGCCCTGCTCACTTGTACAAATCAGATAAGCTGGTGTTTGTGGGAGTAATCCAAATGGCACAGGCTGTGAAGTAGGTGCTGATATCGCATACATCATGTGCAGCATGCTCAGCAACTGGGTGTTCCAGCTTTTTCTTGGCCACAGTTTGGCAGAGGCCATTCCTGCAAACAGACAGCTTGCTAGTTGTCATGCCCATGTAGAAAGCAGCACAGTGATTGCAGGTAAGTTGGTAGATTACATGGCTGCTTTCACATGTGGTGCTGTTTTTGATGAGGTAGGAGATATCAGTGACATGACTGGAGTAGCTGGGGTGGCAATATGGGGCAGGTCTTGGTCTGGGTTTCAAGCCATTGGGACATGCAGTTGGGAGCAGGGGTGGAATAAAGATGGACAAGGATATTGCATAGGTTGTGTGGGTGGCAGAATGCTCCTGTGGAAGGTGTGGAGAGGATAGTGGATACAACAGTTCTAATTTCAGGACATGATGGGAGGTAGTTGAAACCCTGGCAGAGGATGTGATTCAGTTGCCCCAGTCCTGGGTGATACTGAGTCATAAGAGGTGTACTCTTATATGGCCAGACTGTGGGTATGTGGAGAATGAAAGATGACTAGGGAGACAAAGCTCAGGAAAGTGGTGCCCAAGTGCTAGATTTTTACATGGTACATATCACAATTAATAGTGGAAACCGACAGGGTGGAAGTGTGTCAGGAAACAAGGCGGAGAGGGAGAGAGAGAGGAGGGGGGGGAGGGAGAGATTGGGGGAGGGGGAGGTGGATGTTCTCAAATCATCTTTGCTGATGGGAGGTCTTCCTGCAACATGTCTGTTTCTGTAACCCCTGGTCTCAACCTATGCCAATTCCTGTCCTCCACCTACTTATCTCTGTCCTACTCTCACTCCAACACTACACACACCTTCTATCCCACCAGCACACCTGCATAGTCCTTTCTCCTTCTCTATCATTTTGCCTTCTCCCCCCCCCCTCTACACACACACACACACACACACACACACACACACACACACACACACACACACACACCCACACACATCCTCAAGACACTATCTTGCTCCCAAGTGTTCCTGCATGCTCCCACAAGCAGCACTGGGAAGATCCCAATGATTCTCCCCAAACCCTACCCCACATCTTATCAGACCTCACAGCTCCTCTGTAGCTCTACTGCCCACCTCAGCAAGAATAGCTGCTTACCTCAGACACAGTCGCAGCTGGGCCTTAGTGCATGGAGACATCAGTGGCCATGTGTGTATGAGTTGTGCTTGTGTGTGAGTTTTGTTGTATTTGTCTGTTGAGGGACTTAGTCTTGTAGCTAAATAATGTCTAGCAGTCCTTTCCACTGTGCTTGTCTGCCACTAAGTGCCTCCTCTGTATGGTGAGTAGCATCTATCCTTTCAAACAGGTTTTATTCCAGCCATAATTTTCTGTTTAGACAAGAAGAGAATAGAAGCTTTTGAAATGTGGTGCTACAGGAGAATACTGAAGATTAGATGTGTAGATCACATAACCAATGAGGAGGTACTGAATAGAATATGGGAGAAGAGGAATTTGTGGCACAACTTGGCTAGAAGAAGGGATCAGTTGGTAGGACATATTCTGAGGCATCAAGGGATCACCAAGTTAGTATTGGAGGGCAGCATGGAGGGTAAAAATCATAGAGGGAGACCAAGAGGTGAATACACTAAGCAGATTCAGAAGGATGTAAGGTGCATTAGTTACTTGGAGATGAAGAAGCTTGGACAGGATAGAGTATCATGGAGATCTGCATGAAACCAATCTCTGAACTGAAGACCGCAACAACAACAACAACAACAATTTTCTGTTGTTTGTATAAGTGGTTTTGATTTTTAACAGGTTGTGATTATTGTTGCACATGTGTTTCCATGCAGATATCACATCCGGAGGATTTATTACACAAAAAAAAAAAAAAAAAGTGTGTGAAATCTTATGGGACTTAACTGCTAAGATCATCAGTCCCTAAGCTTACATGCTACTTAACCTAAATTATCCTAAGGACAAACACACACACCCATGCCTGAGGGAGGACTCGGACCTCCGCCGGGTTCAGCCGCACAGTCCATGACTGCAGCACCTTAGACCACTCGGCTAATCCCACGTGGCTTTTGTAGTGACGTAACAAGACTGTTACGCCACTTGAGGTAGCCGATTGAAAGAAAGGCACGTGTACACACACGCCGACGGGCGTGAATTCTGGAACAGGATAACTATTGAATGGTAGCAAGAAAAGTACGTAGCTGCTTTATACTTAACTTTTATTATGTGATGAATACAGCGTTCTTCTTGAGACAATTATACTATAACTCTCAAAGTAGGTAAGGCTAATGGCGCCTTGCTAGGTCGTAGCCATGGACTTAGCAGAAGGCTATTCTAACTGTCTCTCGGCAAATGAGAGGAAGGCTTCGTCCGTATTGTCGCTAGCCATGTCGTATGTACAACTGGGGCGAGTGCTTGTTC
Source organism: Schistocerca serialis cubense (assembly GCF_023864345.2). Classification (NCBI taxonomy): domain Eukaryota; kingdom Metazoa; phylum Arthropoda; class Insecta; order Orthoptera; family Acrididae; genus Schistocerca; species Schistocerca serialis. The sequence continues at coordinate 622,218,985 of NC_064640.1, read as the reverse complement.
GTATCACGAGACCTGCCTTGTGGTGGCGCTAGGTCTGCGATCACACAGTGGCGACACGCGGGTCCGACATGTACTAAATGGACCGCGGCCGATTTAATCTACCACCTAGCAAGTGTGGTGTCTGGCGGTGACACCACAGCTTTATTACACATTTAAACAATTTATTATCATAAATTTCCAACCCTGTTACAACATACAGAAAAAATACTCTCATTGTCTTTATTTTCCAACGTGAGTTGCAGCCACATGCATCTAGGAAGATAATTTGTGAGGAAGCAGTTGTTTTCATATGGGTGTTACAGCTTACACCATTTGCTGAAAAATTATATCAGAGTACAGTGGAATCTATCTGTATACTTGAAACATCAATATACAAGGTGATAATAGTTAAAGTTACAGTTTCAAAACACTGTAAAAAAGGAACTGCTGCTCAGAATGACATCAAATTTGAATGGAATATTATTGAAGAAGGGGAAACATTATGGAAACAAAAGAAATTTACCCAAAATTTTCCCACTAGATAGTGCTGCAAGCAGCATAATGTAGATGGGTTCAGCTACAAATAACAAATGAGTTGCAGTATGATGGATATGGTGTGAGTTGCACATTAAACCAACCATACTGTGCAATTAACCAACCATACTGCACAATTTTTCATGACCACACAAGTTTGGCGTTCAACAGTTGTGACACTGTGAGACCTGAGTTTCTTCTGGCACATGCAATGTCCAAATAAGTTACGGGAATGCAGCCGAGTGACATTCTTGACAACCACTAATGTTTCGACAGTTGACCGCCCTGTCCTTTTCAAGCCCAAAGTCAGCAAGTAAGTGCAGTGCAAGTGAATTTAATACCTCAGTTTGTAGAGCAAATCTAGAAAGATAACACACACACAGACACAGACACTGCAAACACTAGCATCACCACACAACCATAGATGACAGAAATCAGAAGTTATTGATAGTGAAAATTACTAAACAACAGGTGAGGTAGCATTAACTCTGTTGCTCTGTTTTTTGACAAGGAAGAAAGCAGGACTCCATGCAGAATTTAAGCAAAAACCTCCATCTCTGATTACAAGGTTACTTGCTAATTTAATCTCAGCTGTTTCCTTAACAATGCTATCCCAGTAGCTAGTAGTGCATGCTGGATCTCCATGTTGCTAAATTCGATAGGATGATTGGTGCCAAGACAATGTTCTGTAACAGATAATTTGCTCTGCTGTTGTAAGTATATGTGATGATTATGCCAATACACTGGTCCTCCATGGTCCTGATAGTCTGACCAATATATGACAAGCCATGACCCTAATTTAAGAGGGAGGCTGGAAAACACATTTCACATCATATTTCCACGAAATATGAGCAGTCTTGTTGGAGATGCTCCCTGCATAACGCAGAAAGGCCATAGACCTCAGTACCAGCACAGTATTAACATCACCCAGTTGGTGCACAGTTGGTTCATAGTGAATGCACATCTGATCATCTTTCCCTATATCCATTTTGATGGAAGATGGCCTCAAGATGAGTTAACTCAGTTGACAAACTCCTGTGGTTTGAAATGACATGGCCCTGTGAACCAAAGTACAAAGTATGCCATAATGCTGAGCCAGATGGCAACAACTATCAGTGTATAGATACATGTCACTGTGAGTAGGCATCATATAAACAGCATGTCCTAACATACCCTCAACCTTCCTTCTGGTCAACACATCAAGGAAGGGAAGGCAGCCATCCTTTTCCTTGGCATACACCTAACCAATTCCTTTTGTCAGAACCCTATGTGTCTGGAACTTCTGCAGTGCTACTGGCACACAGTGACTGTTTTTGTAAAAGATCTTTACCAGCAATACAAGATCCTGCATTGAAACAGTCATGCTGAGTATCTCAGATGCAAACCGAGGAGTGGCCATGTACTCTGCATCTTTTATTTTGCATATTCTGCTACTTCACATACCATCTAGCGGTCTTTTATTTTGTTTCTGTAACATTTCCCCCTTCTCTGATAATATTCCATTTAAACTTGATGTTGTTCTGAGCAGTGGTTTGTTCTTTGCAGTATTTTGAAATTGGGCCTTTAGTTATAATCACTCTCTTTTTAAGACAGAAATGACAGCTAGGTAATTGTCATAAGAATATAATAATCTATGACTGTGTATTAATCCATATCATGTCCTCACTATGGAACATCTAATCATTTGTTCATGAGTGTAATGCGATATGCGTGGATTAGCATTGAACTACACTGATTTCTTTTTAATAACTGAAAGACTGTTATGTTGTGCATGTAAATTGTTCAAGGTTTTTATAGATCTACACTTTATTTAATTATAATATTTGAAACACTGTCACCTTCTTCCTGTAAATAGTGCAAGTTTCTCCTGCATTTATATGCATATCTATACTCTACAAACCACTATGAAGTGCAATGTAGAGCGTACCTCTCATTGTCGCACGTATTAATCTTTCTTCCCATTCCATTTTTGCGTGGAGCACAGGAAGAAAACTTGCTTATATGCCTTTGTAGTTGGTCTGATCTTGTCTTTGTAGTCCCTATGGATGTAATAAGTTGGTGGTTGTAATAAATTTGTAGATACAGAACTAATACTGTTTCTTGAAACTTTATAATATGGTTTACATACAATATTATTTGGCATCTATCTTCAGTTGTCTCCCAGTTAAGGTTTTTCAATATTCCAGTGATGCTCTCCTGTGGGTCAGACAAAATCTGTGACTATTCATGCTGCTCTTCTTTGTATACATTCAATATCCCTGTTAGTCCTATTTGGTATGAATCCCACATATTTAAGCCATACTCTATGACAAGTTGCATGAGAGTTTTATTATCAGTGTGCTTTTTAGACTCAGTGCATTCTCCCAGTCCTCTACCAATGAACCCAAGTGTACTACCTGCCTGGCCCACTAATGAGTATATGTGACCATTCTGTTTCATACCTCTACAAATTGTTACACCCAGATATTTATATCAGTTGACTGATTCAACTTGTGACTTGTTGACATTGGTCAATTTGGTAAATTATTTTTCCAGACATGAGTCAAAATTTTTCTACATTTCCTGCCCAGAGTTAAATGTTTCAAGTTCCTCCTTGAAATATAACACTGCTGCCTCATTATATAGTTTATTGACATGTAAATCTTTTTACTTGTTTTAGTTGCCCTTGTACTTTGGTAATCATTGTTGCTACAGCCACCTCATGGTTGCAGGTGCCAGTTTCAATGTGAACATCTGCAAAGAGGTCATGTCTGTTTGTTGCCATTAGATCTAGTAAACTGTCATTACGATTGGGCTTCTGAATTACCTATTTTAAGTAGTTTTCAGAGAAGGCATTTAGCATTGTTTTGCAGGATGTTTTGTCATATCCACCACTTACATAACAAATTACTCACATCAATTGTTTGGTTGTTAAATCTCCTTCAATGATAACAGTATGATTAGAGAACATACACTGACAGAAAGAAGTTGCAGCACCAAGAAGGAGTTGTGCAACATAAATGAAAAGTGGTAGGTGTGTTTCTACATCTGAAAGATGATGTCTATTCAAAATTCACACCAGCTGCATACAACTGGTGCTAGTAGCACCACTGTGAGAATGCAAATCAGGTTTGCTTTAAATACATGTTGTAATGGCCGTGAGCATTAAGTACCTTTGAGATTGGATGTTGGTCAAGAATGCCATTAAGACAACAGAGATGCCATTATCAATGTCACTGGGTTTTGATGAGGTCATGTAATCATGCTACGAGAAGATGGATATTCCTTCTGTGATAGTGCAGAAAGAAGGAATGTAGCCACTGTGTGTGATTGCTGGCAGCCATGGTCATGAGACTGTATGGTCGCAAGGAGACTGGGCTTTGGACAGCCATGTGGCAGTACTGAGAGGGGAAACCATCGTTTTCAGCATACACCTCTGTCACATCATACTGCATCTGCTGTAGCAATATAAGCAGCAGTTGGTGCCACCATGACACAGTGAACTGTTACAAATTGGTTACTTCAATGACATCTCCAAGCAAGATGATCTGTAGTGTGTATTCCACTGACCCCAAACTACAACCATTTGCAGCTTCATTGGTGTCAATCAAGAGCTCATTGTAGGGCAGGGCGGAGGTCTGTTGTGTTTTCTGATGAAAGGTGGTTCTGCCTCAGTGCCAGTGATGGCCATGTGTTAGTTATACCTGTATATAGTGATAGTATCTTTATACAGATTCTTAAATCCTCTATTATGTATACAAAGCTCCACTGTCACACAAATTGTCACATTGTGCAGTTTAATTCCACATCTAGTTCAAATTGACATGACAGACATAAATGAATGAATGATATGAATGACCTTTATATTATATTGTCTCTGCCTTGCAGTTTTGATGTAATTGTTTTCAACTGAATGTTATTTAATGAATGTTAAAAAACTAAGTACATTATTACAAGGTCCATTCACATTAATGTGACCACCATTATGTATGATGTCAATGTGCAATTATCACTCACAAAGAGCAGGTAGTAACGTTAGCAGTGGAGGGTATATAAAGTGTGCTAGGGGATGTGTAAAACAGTGCAGTCATTGTTGTAATGCAGAAATAGAGTGATTGATCTGACATCCAAAAGGGGCATATCATTAGCTTTCAGAACAAGAGTGAAAGCATTTCGAAAATGGGTAAGTTTTTAAACTGTTTGCATACCACCCTGGTTAAAGTATATTGTTCATGGTGAAATGGTGCTGTCCAAAATCAACAGTGAGGTATCTGTGGTGCGCCATAGACCACAGATGACAGGGATGAAATGCAGCTGCAGAAATATGTACAGGTGAATAGATGTGCAACTGGTGAGCAACTGACTCCCAGATGAACCATGGGGCTACCAAAAGTGTCTCCTCAGTGATCGTTTAGCGAATGTTGCTGAGTATGTGCCTCCACAGCAGGTACCTAGTTCTTGCACCAAAGCTGACTGCTGTTTATTGGTAACAAAGGTTAGAATTTGCATACCAGTGCTGCTATTCAATGTCCCCTGAGTGGCGATGGTGAATTTTCAGGTGAATCATGTTTTATACACCATCAAACAGATGGCTGTTGGCATGTACAGCATGAAACATCTGAAAGCAAACACCCTGCAACAATGCTTGGAAGGGTCCAGGCCAGAGGACATTCCCTGGTTGATCTTGTCATTTTGGAAGGCATAATGTATCAACACAAGTATGCATTTATCTTAGGGGACCATTTCCACCCCTATAAGCATCTTTTTTTCTTTGGCACATTGGCATCTATCCGTAGAACAATGAAATGTGTCATACAGCTGGCAGGGCACATGCGTGCTTCAAAGAACAACAAGATGTGTTAACCTTACTCCCCTAGCAACAAAACTACCTGAATTTAAATCCAGTCAAGACTCTTTGGCACCACCCCTATTGGTTTGTTCGTACCTAGGATCCTCAACCAAGAAACGTCTTGCACATTAATGTGACTGGACAATGTATTTAACTATGATAATTTACAAAGAGATAGCACATTGTGTAAACTGTACATCTTGGTTACTTTACTGTAATTATAGAACCTGAAAAAACAAATGAAGTAATTCATAATATTAGGAGTGCAAACACAATATTAACAATGTGCAATACCTGGTTCTACTATAAACTCTTTTGAGAGAGGTAACGTTTGAATGCCACTATGGTGATACCACTAGAGGAGTCAGAATTTTGATTTGTGAAAATATTCTTTTTCATGTAAATGAAATATAAATTTTATTCTTATCATTAATTGTAGTAATACTTTCTTCACAATGATGTGAGCACTTCTATATCCACACATTTTTAAAGTTCACTTTTCCAAATATTTTGCAACACATCTGTTCATATATTTATGCTTTTATTGACAGGCTGTAATAGTTGATGTATTATCAGATGTAAATTGTAACAACAGTGTTTGTTCCAATCTTCAGCATGGCTTACATTCAGCAACTGAATTTAAGTTGTAATGGAGAATACAAACAGCCAACTGGTTGCACAAATTGTGTTGCATTGACCTGGTTTTGATATCAACTAAGGGTATCTTCATCAGAATAAGTTATAGGGTTTGGTTGTCTGGGGGAGGACACCAGACAGTGAGGTCATCAGTCTCATTGGATTAGGGAAGGACGGGGAAGGATGTCAGCCGTGCCCTTTCAAAGAACCATCCCGGAATTTGTCTGGAGTGATTTAAGGAAATCACGGAAAACCTAAATCAGGATGGCTGGACATGGGATTGAACAGTCCTCCTCCTGAATGGAAGTCCAGTGTGCTAGCCAGTGCACCACCCTGCTCGGTGAATAAGTTATGGCTACCTATAAATGTTTCCTGTGTAATTAATACCTGTTCTGTTTTTAATGCTTCTTGTGCCACTTAAGGTTTTGATATGGTTGTTATTCTCCTACATTAATTAAAAAAATTATATATAAATATAACTTATTCTAATGAAGATGCCCTTAGTCAGTATCAAAACCAAGGAATTCAATAAAACTTGTGTAGCTAGTTGGCTGTTTTTATCTTTCAATAAAACAGTTTCTGTATTACCCACCCTATTCAAAAAAATTTTCTTTACTGAAGTGCACTACTCAATCAGAATATTTTAATTACAACTAATTGCATAGTTATCCACCTTTAACATTCAAAAAGCATATATTTTCTTCTTTTTCCATATCCTGGATCCTCAAGATATGTTGTATATCTATGGAGATAGATGGTACTAAAAATAGGTGGACAAGTGTGTAATTTTTATACATTACTAGCTGACCCAGCGAACTCTGTTCCACCTTAAAGCCAATAAATAAACGCTGCTCAATTCAAATCATCACATGATACAGCTCTTCTTGTGCATCGAAAATCATCTACATGTTGATCTCTGTTGTTCACTCGACGATTTTGCATTGCCAACTGAGCAGTTTCACAGGCTGCCTCACTTTGCTCTTGTGATTGAGAAGCACGAAGTCGAGTCATACTAATGCGGCGCTCTTCACAGGCAATTTGTTGTTCTTCTTCAGTCCTTTCATTCGCAATGTCTTGTATCCTTCTTGCATTATGGCTTTGTCGAGAAATATTCAATCATCTTGGTCACGGCATTGTTAATGATGATTCAAAGAAAATACAAATTATTTCTTTAAATTTTTAATTAATGTTATATACTGATACTTAACCATAGACGTTCAGCTGACATTTGCATTTTGTTATTCTGTGCCAGATGTGTTTTTGTTATACCACGTTTTATAGTGGTCAAACAGGATAAAAAGTATCCTATGTCTGTCTCCTGGTTCTAAGCTACCTCTACACCAATTTTCAGCCAAATCGGTCCAGCCGATCTTGAGTTATAAATAGTGTAACTAACACGACTTTCTTTTATATATATAGATAAGATGGTGATTTACAATCTGGTGCTTACTGTTATCTCAGATATCTTTAGATGAATGCTTTGGAGTTTGTTAATACAGTAAAATATCCTTAGGGAGCATTGATTTTTGGAAGATGCATTTGCTCTTTCCATCTTCTGTAAAAATAAAGTGTGTCACTGCCCAATTCTTTGTACATGACCTGGTAGTGGCAACACATTTAAAATCCATAATGAACAATCAGCCCCACTTGTGAGAGTGGCAGCTCATGTCCATTGGTCACCTGACATGTTCTGTACTGGGCTTTAGCTTTGAATTTTGATGTAATGATGTTTTGTGGCATTTGGCATCATGTATGAACAGCCTATTTGAAATGTGGCATGTGAAGTTCTAAAGTTTGGAGATGAAGCACTGGTGTAAGTAAAGCTGTGAGGCCGAATCATGAGTTGTGCTTGCCCCGTTCAGCTGGTAAAGCACTTACCTGTGAAATGCAAAGGTCCGAAATTCAAGTCCTGATCTGACCACAGTTTTAATCCGCCAGGAAGTTTCAATCCAGCAGTTATGTAATTTTTTGTTGAAATAGTTGTTTCTTCATCAGTTGGTGTCATGGAGTTCAGAGTTTTATATTAAAGATTACAATACCAAGTTTTTGATGGTTCTAAAAGGTTTGTGTAATATGCTATTAATAGACTTTTGCTTAATTTTTGGCTTTGGTGCATATGTAAAGGAGGTGGCATTGTTTGCTTGATTTTTCCATACCTAAAGACTCCAAATCACACAGTTGTTCCATTAGTTACATATTAATTTTTTAAATTATTTATATTTTCAATAACAAAACAATTGTTATTTTCTACATTTTCTACGGTTGCATGAGTGAAGTAATGGCCACCACGTTGGATGTGGATGAGATGCTTATTTTCACCATTGTGATGATGTCACGGGTCAAAGCTAATGTATGGCATTGAACACTTCAATATTTCGATACCCACTTTACAGTGCTGATTCATGAAGTACAGTGTGATATAACTTCCGTCTTATCACTGCCATTAAGGGTTGACGAACTGTGCTAAGGGCAAATCTTTTATTCCATTTGATGAAATTTAGTAACACTCATGTATCAATTGCCTCATTATTACCCAGCAACCACAAGCTGAATTATTATTATTATTATTATTATTATTATTATTTATTAAGCTGTGTTCAGCAATATATAAATCTTCTTTCTGTTTAACTGATGTTTTCTAGGATACATTACTTAAGGAAGCAATTAAAATGTGGGTGCCACTGAATTTTGTTAATCAGGATGAAGGATTTGCCTCCAGCACCAATTGGAAACTTGTGTTAGAAGCAATAATATGAGAGCTGCACCATTCTGCACCTTGTGGGTTAGTGGTGAACAGTGATGATGTCCAGTAACTCGTGGAAAGGGCACTGGACTACTGTAGATTGGCAAGTGTTAATATTGTAAGAAGGTTTCTTTGGATCACAAATATGTTTGTAGGATAAATGACTAAAATTTACAGGCCATGATATCAAATTGAGTCTATCGTCATGTTCCACAAACCAATGTAGCACAATTTTCTCCATCTGGAAAACTTCCTATTGAGTAGTAAATACATCACCCTTCGGGGGGTGCAAGTGGTTAGAAACAATACTGTCATAGCTTACAGCTTTCGTGGTGCAACCTGCAACAACCACAGTTTTTAGCAAAAACTATGCAAATGTCCTCCACTGTATATTACTGCCACTATCTATCTATGCACAGTATGTTATGTGATGTTTGTGTAATTAGTAATTCTCCTGAAGTATTGTGTATCCTGACCCAACCATTATCATAATGTCACAGAAAGAGTGATGTGTAAGACAAGGCAGTTGATTTTCATTGCTCCATAGTCTCATCACAACATTCCAACAGCACCTGCATTTGTAGCTTGTAATGTTGTTAGCTGAACAGCGAAGAACATAAAGGCTACCTGCTGCGAAGCCCTATTTTCAACAATGAACAATTAACAATGAACTGAGATTTTTGAAGGAATTATGTCTTCTCCAACACTGTACTCCACAGAGAACTACCCCACTCATAATAATATATTCTTATCAGAGAAGCAGCCAATGTCTATGTTCCTGAACTTGGCACAATTACCCAACACTTAATCATTTACCATAGTGCACACAGTCAATTTACTACATTTTACAGATACTAATGCTAGCATCAAGTGAATAGCAAACAAATATCATCAGTTTTGTGATTCCTAGGCAGGGGTTTATGAGTGTGAGTCTTTTTTCAGAGTCAGATAAATTAAAAGCTTTCCCAGTTTTCACAACACAAATTATGTATTTTTACATAAAGTACTGCTCATGTAACTTTGATATTGGAACGTGTGTCCTCCACATAACCTAGCCATGGCCGTTGCAATAGTAGAAGGGTTATCTTTGTGTTTTGGCTGGTCATTGTATGCTACAATAACAGAAGATGCATACTAGTAGCAATATGTAGATTGAAACTTCCTGGCAGATTAAAACTGTGTGCTGGACCGCGACTCGAACTCGGGGCCCCAAGTTCGAGTCTTGGTCTGACACACAGTTTTAATCTGCCAGGAAGTTTCATATCAGCACACACTCTGCTGCAGAGTGAAAATCTCATTTTGGAATATGTAGATTATTTAGTTTTCGTGAAGACCATTCAGTGAGTGATGAAATAACACTAGATTTTACACAGTGTCATATTTCAAATATTTTCTCTGCTTTTGTATTTGCCTACAGCACAAATTAAATATTTTCATGTAATTGGTGATGCCTGCAAAGATGTAGAGTAAGCTGTTGTTTACCTTTTGCATTTGTTATGATGAAAAGACAGTCCCAGTGTTCCTAAAATATTTATGTGTCATATTAAGTAACTGATGTTAGTATAATAACATAAATGAAATTACATGAATAAATACAAATGACAAGTGTAACACTCACCATAAGCAAAGAGGAGAAACATCCATAATTTTTTAATTATGAGCTATCAGAACTAAAGGCTCCTTTGTTTCAATACAGACAAAAAGAAAAATTTTGCCACAACTGCTTCTACATTTCCTCTTACACCAGTACCAAATGTGCCATGCTCAATTCCATATACTGATTTATATTTTAGTTTCTAGGATGAAAATAAGTCTTACTATTGATTACTTCTACTGACATTATTCTGGTCTTTGCTTCTGGAGAGTGAACATTTTATCTTCATTTGTGCTTCTCTTATGTTATGTGCTTCCTGAAATTAGAAAGTCAGTCTTTTTGTGAGTACTTAAATCAATGTGTAAATCCTCAGGTATAATTGTGCAGTATTATTCCTTTCGTCATTCACTGTTAATTTTTGTTACTTTCATTACTTAATTACCTCGTCAACAAGTTTTCTATTAAGTCTGCGGCGTACAATTTCATTAAAAATTACAGAACATTATTTACATTTGACAAAAGATTGTCATCATTTTGTTGTACAAATGTTATTGAACCATGGAAGATATTGTAAAATTCTTCAAATTTTAACCAGTTGCAGATTGTATTTTGTGTCAGACTTTAGAACTGACAAAACATACAATGAAAATAGTATTTATGCCATAAATTCTATGAAAGTTTTTTGTTACTCAGTAGACTCTTCATTTGTGGTGTTACACAGTAGATGCTGTCCACAGGCCATTTGAATAGAGAATTAAATGCTTTCATTCAGCAAGAGCACATTTGGTTTTGAATGAGGAAACTGTCAACAGAAAGTATAACATTTTATATTGTCTTAAGATTGAAAGTATGGGGTTGTACACTTTGATAACAGGGGTGTACACTTTGATAACTAGATCTTTTAATTCATAACTGACTACTTTCTGCAACAACAGTTGATTGAATATTGATTTAAGAGAAGTGTATTTCACAGTTACCAAGCTCACCTGAATCTCATATATTGCTTCATGCAGAATCAATTTAAAGTAATAACATCCTGCATATTTGAGAACAATTGGAAGTTTTTATTAAGAAATTTATTACTGTTAAGAGCACAAATAATTTTTTGAGATCACCAGGAATTGTTTGTACCCTTGATAGTAAAGGATTTTAATCAACATTGAAGTGATCATGGTGTTCTCTAGGACATAATAATTTATTAATTTAAGGCATGTCTGAAGAGACAGTGATCTCTCTTGGTACAATGAATGAAAACCATTGTCTAGATAATATACTTTTCTTTTATTAATGATCACTGGTTTTGAGCTTTCTAGCAGATCATCTTTAGATATAGTGCTGCAAGGTGCAGTTTGTTAGTAGTGATAAGAATTTAATATAAAACTAAACTTTTATGTTACATTCTTACCACTCCTGACAAAGAACACCTTGCAGTTCTCGATCTGAAAATGATCTACTGGTCAGGTCAAAACTGGTCATCATTAATAAAGGAAATAGTGATGTAGATGGTTTCTTCATTCATAAGAACTTCTTGCAGAAATGACAGACATTTGTTGTGATTTCTTTCACTTAATATTGTTGTTTTGCTTGTATATTAGGTTCCCTTTCTCTTGTTCAGTGCTTCCACAATTTATATCTCTCTCCAAATGTGCGAAAATATATTTGAGTATTAAGAGGGTACCATATCCTAATATTTCAAAACAAGAAACCTACACAATGTTTTCTGATATGCCATTTATTGTGGACCACAAAAAATGCAATAGTTTTTCAACATTCCAGTAGGTCTGAAAAGGACAAATGACAACAATAATCTCTTGTCATTTTCTTGAAGTTGCTATTACATAATAGTAACTTTTAGGGAACCCTAAATGTTTAAATAACCTATACGGAATAAATTTAGAGATGTCTAGCACTTACAAAAGGTCACAGGCACTGGTAGACAAAATGGTGCACACAAGACAGACAAAATACATTTTATTTGGCACAAATAACAGTACTATTCTGTTAATAATAGAAGACCTCATTGAGTTTTGTTTGCTTTACAGTGAAATTTTTATTACTAGATACCACAATCATTAATGCAGGTGAGATTGAAGAAATTCAAAATGGAAACAATGTATTGAAAACTCATATGCAATATGTTGCCATATTGTAGATGATGCCAGTAGAGTGTAAGATAGTTACAGTAACTAACCATCTATGGCCCACTCAATTGTTAAGGTTTGTCTTGCCTTTCCAGTCCTGCTGTTGGTGTCTTTTTGTTAAATTATTTTGTATTAGTATTTGCTATATATTTTATAGTACTTTAGTTATATTTCAGATGGGTAAATACAGCTAAAACTGTCATATTTGTAAACTCATTACATTAGCATTTTAAATGCCAAACACTATTTAAGGAAAAGACAAACAGGGTCTTGTTCAAGTCCATTATGTGCATGTGGCTACATCCTGAGCTCTCAGTCAGTATTGACTTGTTTTTACACAACTTTCCTGGCTGATAATTGGTCATCTTCAAGTACTGTTATAACCATGCACTTTCCCCCACAGATGGTACCACTCAGCAGTCATGTGCAATGAAACAAACAAACAAAAAATCCCTGGGACAGTACATAAGAGATATAAATATGCACACTGCTTTCACCAGCCCTCTTCTGAGCCTGATTTGTCAATAATATTGCCTCACCTTATTAGCTGCAGCTTCTAAACTACTTTACTTCTTTCTAGCACCTGAATGAGAAGTCTCCAGTTCTGAGGACTGAAGATTCTATATTTACTTTCATTTATAGCTGAAGGCCTACTGCATACTTCATTTCAGCTAAGTGGAACTTCTCCCAGTAGGCCTGTTTATTCATCTCAGATGATTTTATTTTTGTACCACCTCCCTTTTACCACCTCTGACTACGACAGTTTCTATATTTCAGCCACTCCTGCTTTGGGTTTAATGGTTATGTTCCACTGATCAAAATATGATACTATTTCTTTCCATTTATCTTGCTCTTTCTGTGCAGTAGGTCATAGCTTTTCATAAGTGTAATTTGAGAGTTGACACAAACAGTAGTAAGACCCTTAACACTTTTATTTATCGAGTGTTATTTTGAATAGTATGTACTTGGACAACTTTTCAAGCTAGTGAATCATCAATTATCCACTTAGCCTTCCAATTACAATGTTTCTCTACAGCCGACCAGTATGTTCCTTGCTCAAAAGTAATTTTTTCTCCAAGAGCAGACCTCAAAGTATTTCCTACTATGTAAATTTTTTCTGGCAGAAGAATAGAAACTAATACCTCCATCATCAGGTGGATTTATGCGAATTAATACAACATGTTTGTATGACACTGGGATAGTCTATGGGACTATCTCCAGTGGTCACGGGCTCCTTTCTTGTTGTGTAACATCCCAAATAATGTTACATATACTTTGTAAACACTGAAATAGGCAAATATGGCATTTAAACTCTAGTACTTGGAAACAACATTTTTGATATACACTCTAAGATCAACAAAATATGCACCACAAAATAATTATCTGAATTGGATGGAAATCGATAGATGTGATGTATGTGTACAGGCTAACAAATGATTACAGTTTCAAAAAAATTTAATGATTTATTCAAGAGAAAGAGCTTCACCAATTGAGCAAATCAATCATGCATTGGTCCACCTCTGGCCCTTATGCAAGAATTGATTCAAATGTTATTGGATGTCCTCCTGAGGGATAGTATGCCAAATTCTGTCCAACTGCTGATTGGCAAGTTGGATCATCAAAATCCTGAGATGGTTGGAGGGCCCTGCCCATAATGCTCCAAAAATTCTCACTTTGTGAGAGATCTGGTGATCTTGCTGTCCAAGACAGGGTTTTGGGAGCACAAATACAAGAAGTAGAAACTCTTGCTGTGTGTGGGTGAGCATTATCTTGCTGAAATAAGAGTCTGGCATGGCTTGCCATGAAGGACAACAAAATGGAGCATAGAATATCATTGACATACCACTGTGCTGTAAGGGCACCATGGATGACAACCAAAGTGATCTAGCTATGAAAAGATGCGGCACCCCAAACCATCACTTCGGGTTGTCAGGCCATATGGTGACAACAGTCAGCTTGTTATCTCACCATTGTCTGGGACATATCCAGACACATCTTTGGCCTGGGATCTCATTGACTGGAGTAGAATTGTCTTCAGTGATGAGTCCCACTTCAAACTGAGCCCTGATGACCAGCAAAGACGTATCTGGAGACACCCCAGACAGCGGTGGGATACCAAGCTGACTATTGCCCACCATACAGTCCAACATCCAACAGTGATGGTCAAGGTGCCATTTCTTTTTATAGCAGGACACCTTTTGTTGTCATCCACAGTGCCTTACAAAACAGAGGTAGGTGGATGATATTCTATGCTCCTTTTGTTGCCCTTCATAGCAAGCCATCCTGGGCTTACATTTCAGGAAGATAATACCCACACATACATGGCGAGAGTTTTTACTGCTTGTCTTTGTGCTTTCCAAACCCTACCTTCACCAGCGAGATCATTGGATCTCTCCCCAACTGAGGATGTCTGGGGCATTATGGCCAGGGCACTCCAACCAGCTCATGATTTTGATGATCTAACACACCAGCTGCACAGTATTTGGCATAATATCCCTCAAGAGGACATCCAAGAACTCTGTCAATCTGTGCCAAGCTGAACAACTACTTGCATAGGAGCCAGAAGTAGACCAATGTGTTTTTGACTTGCTCAGTTTGTGAAGCTCTTTTTGTTGAATAAATCATTCAATTTTTCTGAAATTGTAATTGTATGTTTGTCTGTAAATGTACATCTACAACTTTCCATCCCATTTGGATAACTCCTTCATATTGTGTTATTTTTTGTCTTAGAGTGCATCTTGCTACCACATGGCAGGAAATGAAAATACAGGCAAATGTAGATAAAATTTCTAATTTTGTACTCAGTGGTTACAATTAATTTGGTGTGCCAGGTGCTGCGTTGCACACTGTATACATTGCAGGCTGCTGAAACACTGTAGGTACGTTCGTTAATTGGTGTGCCTGGGGAGTATGCTGAAAAAAATAATAGTTCCACTTCCTGCCATCAGGTGAAAATGACACTCTGTAAGCAGTCAGAAGGTGACATGTTTCCTTTTTTGATGTCAGTATACTGTTCGTCTCTTGGTGTCCTGTGTTGATTTCTTTTGTGAAGTGACTGTAGGTGTAAAGTGTTAAGAACATTGAATTTTTCATACAAAACACTATAGCTATTGAGAAGAAAAGCTGTGCACTGCTGTTAAAGTTGTTTTACCAGAATGCCAGCATTAGCAGCACTGCACTATGGGAATTTCATTGACAGAAACATATGCAAAGAGGTCCCATGTCAATAAATGGGCTAAAGTATATGATCAAGAAATTGGAAGAAATGGGTGAATTAAGTGGTGCAGCATGGAGAGGGAGGTGGCCCATTTCCATGACAATTGTTGATGAAGTCACTATATCTATAGCTGACCAAGCAGCGCATGCCTCAGATTGTGCAGCCAGTGCTTAAGCTGCATCACAGGAATTGTCTCTCCGCTGGTCAATGGTTCAAAAGATTTTGTGGCACATTTTACACTGATGTACCTGCAAGATTCGGAATGTGCAGCAAATGAAGCCCCAAGAAAGGCTACAACACCGTGACTTTGCCCTACATTTTTTTTATGTTTGAGTGTGTGTGTGTGTGTGTGTGTGTGTGTGTGTGTGTGTGTGTGTGTACGCACGCGCATGCATGGAAATGGCTACAACACCGTGACCTTGCCCTACATTTTTTTATGTTTGAGTGTGTGTGTGTGTGTGTGTGTGTGTGTGTGTGTGTGTGTGTGTGTGTGTACGCGTGTGCGCACGCGCATGCATGGAAATGGATGACATGTGGCTGGGGACTATTCTTTGGATGGATGTGGTACATTTTACTCTGCATGGTGCCATAAATATACACAACTCTTACATATGGGGTTCTACTGCACCACATGTTGGTGCAGGAACATTCACTGCACTCAGTATTTGTGATTATATGGTATGGTTTCACAAGCTCCTTCATACTTCATCCATTTTTCTTCAAGCAGATGACATGACACCTCACAGGCCCATTAGGTGTACAGTGAAATCTACATATTTTAAGGAGCTGCATGTACAACACATGAGTCCAGCTTTCCAAGAACACAACTGTGCCCACACCACTACTTTGATGCAAGATGAGGCGACACCACATGTCACTTGCCAGGTAAAAGATTTGCTTCAAGAAACCTTCTTTAAAGACTGCATCATCTCTAAGCAATTTCAAGGTGTGTGGTCTTCCATATCTCCCTGACATAAATTCTTGTGACTTCTGATTGTGGGGATATCTGAAGTATCATGTCTATCAGGAGTGTATCCAGACTCTTCCTGATCTTAATGATAGCATACACTGATACATTGCTCTGATTACCCCGGATAAGCTGTGAGCAACTGTCAAACATGCCATGTTATGGATGTGGTATGTTGCTGAGTAAGGAGACCATATTGAACACATGTTCTAATTTGTGCCTGTATCCTAATTAACATGCCAGGTCCACTGTTATCATGTGCGTGATCATTCCTATCATTTTCCTGCACCTACCTCACATTCTGACTGTGTATCATGCCTTTTGTTGCACCTGGTGGCAGAAAGCCAGACTATTATTTTTTCAGCACACTCCATGAGTGCACTGATTAACGAACATACCTATGATATGTCAGTGCCCTGCAATAGCACTGGGAACACCATAAGTTTAATTATAACTACCCAGCAGATATAAGGGACACAAGGACATATAAGAAGCCACTAGATTTCAGACCATTTATTTCCTTAATCTGGGGAGAAACTGCTGGAGAAAATGAGACTGATCATGAACAAATTAGGAAAGTCCCCTGATCAAAAAGACTCGACAGAATGGAACAAGAGGGGAATCAATTTCCTTCCCATCTTGTAACATTTTGTGTGGTTAGTGTATTTTGCCCAGTTCTTTCCTTTGTTTTAACAGCTGAAGGCATGTCTCACTCTAAAAACCTAACACATATGTGTCTTACTATCTGATTTTGTGTCTGCTAACACACTCTGTAGGAAAATGGAGTTTTGGTATATTTCAATCAAAAATCATATAAGTACAAAATATGTACAGATTTTACACATCTCATTTATATAAACAGCTAAATAGTATGTTTCAGGGATGATTTGCAATGAACATTTATGTGTGCGTGTAAATAATCATCAGTGAAATAATTTGTTTCACATATGAAAAAAGTTTTAGTTTTATGAAAAATTATTTTGTGTGTTTATCTAAATTTAATATGATTAATAAATTTATTTGCTATAAAGAATGTGGCTCTTATAGCCCATATACAATGGTAAATGTTCCTCTTCTGTGTCTGACCATTATCTCCATGTGTAATTGTGAGTGCTCTGCTGTCATATCCAGTATTTTGCAACAGTCATGCTGCAAATGACTGAAGCACTAAGGTCAAAAACTGATATTTAAAATAGAAGAGCTATTTGGACTATGCAGGTAATGAGCTTGAATTGAATATGTAGATCAGAGTGTATTATCTGTGATGTATGTAGTAATACCTCATAATATTCCTTCTATATTTCAGATATTGCTAAATGGATCACTGTAGTTTTCCATTGGAAACTAATACAGCATGAGTAACTTGATATTGTAGCTTTTTTTAAACTGAACTTGATTTTTCCTACATGGTGGTTTGAAACTGCTAATTTTGGAATATCCTCTCAGCCCAGAAATTCTGTAAAGTGTTTGATTTGAAGTCACATGCATACTCTTGTTTACCTTTTATATTGTTAGTAAGTCAGAGTTTTTTCTCCAGTTTGTTTGCGCTTCATTTAAGTTATTACCAATAATTTCTTTTACCTGCCCAGATTAAAAAAAAAAAAAAAATCATAAATTTTCTCATAAGCCTCAAAATGCAGAACTGCTAATCAGAAAATTCAACTCTTATCAAATGAAAATTTTCTTGAAGTTACAACTTTTTATTTCCCATAATACACAACAACTGTTGTTCTAAAATCAGGCACATTAATAACCCACCGGTTCTCATTAAAACTAAAAAAATAACATTTCATAAAGTACAATGGAATATTATTGCTAGTTTAAACACAGCATTACCATAAAAGGCCTTTTGATACGTGTAGTGCAGCTACATGAAAATAATATTAACCACTAATTTAAAAGCAGGAAAGATGGTAAATTGCTCAGACTGGTCACAATGGTTGAAATAGAATTTGCTGTAGTTATTAATCTTATCATGTGTTTGTCTCAAAAAATTAATGCCTGTCACATTTAGGTATAGAACAGTATGTGTTTCCTGTTGGCTGTGTAGTAGCACAGATGTGTTCTGGTATATCCCTCGTAACCATAATTCAGTATGTTATGTTCAGTTATAGACTTAGAGTGGGAATGATCTTTTGCCAGATGAGTATTATGATCCTAATATTGTTGTGCAGTAGGTAGCACCATTTTCTTTTAAATTGGAATGTTTCCTTATAATTCACCTATTTTAGAAGTATAGTTCCTTTTGTGATGTGATGCTGCCCATTTCTGTCATCATTTGGAGATGAGAATTGTTTTAGTGATCTCTTCACTGGGCACACGAAATATTTCTTTATATTTAGTTATTCACTTAATTAGCTGTTCAGTCAGATTTAGTCTGACACATTATCACTGTTCTAGCTGGACAATGAAACAGTGGACAACCTAATGGTTGTTCATTGATGTTTGTATGTTTCTATCACATATGTTACCTCACCTGGATATGACATTTATTTTTTTTATGTTTAGGTTAAGAGCTTATTTGTGCTCTGATACACAAGTTGCTTATTACTGTAAGTTTCTCTGCTAATGCCAATTTCCTTTCAAAATTAATGTCAATTGTTTAATAAAAAAGAGTTTAGAAACTTAGTTTAATAGTTGCAATTTGTATGTCTGGTCATGTATGTTGTATGTGCTAGTGTTCAAACACATTAATTCACATTTTTCAAGTAGCTGGAGCCAGATTTTAGATTGTGAAGGCTAATATTTTTTACAACTGCTTCTCACCTTTTTCTAGCCTCCTTAACCACAACAGGTCCTTCCCGTCCTAAAAGTAGCTCTGCTCCCTTAAAACCCGAAGAAGGCAAATCCCATCACACCGTTAAAGCCAAACAAATGCCGACAAAATCGGTGGTGAGTGGGGTGCAAGGAGCTAAAGTCAGAGGCGACAGGACCAAAGTTGCTGACACAAAAGAATCCAGTAAGTAAACTGATATAGTTGGGCCGGGTGTTGTAAAGATGGATGGATGTTGATGTCTGCTTAGCAGTGCTGTAGATGAAGCCTGTTATTAAACTACAGATGGTATTGGAAGTGATGTATGCAAACCCTTTAAAACATGTTTTTGGTGCAGGGTATATTCATACAGTCATGCAATATACACTCTGAGACTTAATCATTTGATATCTGAAAGCATATTTTTTTCTAGGTAGCTATATGGTCATAATTTTTAGTACTGAATACATTTATAAGCTAATAGAAGAGAATTATACATTTATACTCAACTGAAATTTTTACATAAGATTATTTTATGGTTTTGTTTCTTTCAGAGGTCTGATGATTTTGTCTGTAAGTGTATGACAGTATTGAATTTAGCTGTTGAAACTGTCATCATTCATCTGTAAATCATTTTTAAGCATGTGAATTAATAGGTTGGATACAGATTTGATTAATAGTTTCGTAAAATTGGATTGTAATTATTACTATTGAATTTGAAAATAGAAGTAGGTAGTTGAAGTATCTTGGAATCCCCACTCAGTATCTCTTGGTTCATTGAGAAACTCGTATCATGTTCTATGCTTTTTGAGACATCTATCTATATACATTGTGTCTTTGGTAGTATCCTTCAGGCTTGCCTCTATAGTTTCCCCTAAAATTGCACATCATATTATTCATTATTAATTAACAAATGTTTACATACTTCTGCATCACCGAGTTGTTTACATAATCACATCATGTTACAATAGAGAAGCTATCAAAGAGTTCCCTATTGAACTTAGTGATCTGTTACTCCTGTAACTACATTTCGATGATATGGTATATACTCTTGGTCTCTAGTGAGCATTGAATTTAATGTAAAAACTGATGATTATAATGAATTAGAGCAGGTTTATTCTTTCCTGAATGCTAATCAGGTACAATAGTATAAAAACACGTAGGTTTCTATCACCGACACAGAAAAGTACTGTAGTTTCATAAATAGGAGAGAGAGTTATTATTTTGTTCACCTTATTTATTTGTATTTGTAATAACTGTGTATTGGAATGGTACGTCTTATTTGCGTCATCAAATTTCACTAAGATCTTTAACACATCACTGAAATCAAACAATTGCAAACATATGGGGATTCACTTTCTTCATGTTCCCTCTACATAATGCTCATGTATCAGCTGTTATTGTTTAAAAGAGAGCCAGCTAACAAGTTTGTTTGAAAATAGTTACATGTTAGTTGGGGTTATGATACTAACCCCACTAGTCTTTATATGATATGGGTTCCACTAGTCTTATTTGTGGAAATAATTTTCCAGTGTGTGATGAAAAAATTGCAGTACATGAGATGGCAAAATTTACCCATTATGTTTCCATTTATGGTATCATTTTGTTTGACAAATGGTTGTAAGTAATATGTTTTTTATATGCTAAGAAGTGGAGGTAAAATGCCAAATTAGTTGTCTGGAGAATATTTCATTCAGACTGTTAAATTAGTTTTTGTCTGTCATACATTTCATCATAGAATGTCTAGCACATGTAATTCTATATAATCATTATATTTTATGTTACTATAATACACATTTTGTGATAACAAACTGTGTAAACTTCAGCTTGCAGAAAGTGTAAACAGACAGACCACACAGATGGGAGCTGTTGCAGCAACAGAACAATCAGTTCATCTAGTTGAAAATAACTAACCCAAACCATCAAAGCACTATCTCTAAATAATGAAACCACACACATTTCATTCCAGCCCCAGTTACCATGCGTAATATTTCAGTGACACAAACTTCAGTTTGCTATGAGAATGTCTGTGTACAAGCAAACGGGTTTTTCAAATTCTAAGTAATGTCAAAAGAACAGTTTTAAAATGAGAACAGCTTTCTTTCTTTCCTGTTCCAGTAACTTCTTAACCACATATATGTTGGTGTTAGGATATACTATAATATACATACTACAGTAACATTCCTGATACTGGATCAGTTGCAGTATTTTTATTGAAATGGAGAACATTGAATTCCTCATTCTTTCTTTATCATTTCAATGCAATAGTGAGCACTCATTACAACACTTAATTTGTTAACATAATTGTAAAAAACCTAAGAGAAAAATCTCATAGGAGAAAAAATGAAGCTTCCACTTACTTTACAGAGAAGTGAGGAACAATGGAAATAATACACTGAACAGAACCAAAAGTGATCCAGCTTTTGAACTGTATTGTAATCTTTTTTCTTATAGGTGAGGGGGTGTTATGGAAGTTACACAACCTTCTCGCAGCTACAGAATGACTATTGTAACTTAAAGGGGTAGTCAGTGGTGGATGTGGTTGATGGGACAACTTGAATGCTTGGTAGGTGTGGGAGTGGAGGGAGCATAATGGACTGTAGCTGCAAAAGCTGTAGTAATTCAAAGCTCTTTACAGCTTTAATAAATTCAAAACATGGAAACATCCAGACTAGAGAAAGGATGAAGTGGCAGCTAGACCATGTTTGTACAGACAAAAATTTGGATAGCAAAACAATTCCTCAAACATAGAATCATGGCCATCATTCACCCACTACATAAGAAGGGGGATAAGAACAATCTGGACTACTACACAGGAATCTATACATTTGAGTGGTATCTGTTCTGTTGGACATGTCTGACACAACAGACACAACTTGAAATGATGAGGCTGGTTCACATATTTATATGAAGTAGAGAATGGGGAAGGGAAGGGAAGGGGTGTGTGGGGAATTCATGACTCTCAACCACATAGGGCCTTGTGGTAATGCAGTGGTGAAAGTTGGAAATTTGTGCCGGACTAGGACTCAAACCTAGATTTACCACATCTCATGAGTGGGTGCCTTAACAGCTTTGGCCATCCAGACGTGGTTCATGACCAACCCATATTTCCAACTGATCATACACTACAATGCAGCACCCTTTGTCCATTTACCCCCTGCTTGCAAATAATTCATTCCTGTAGGAGTATGCACAATATTACTGCATCTGCACTGAAACAGATGTCAAGGAGCTGTTGTGCTCTTACAGAAATATATATATTTGACTGGTTTCTGTTCTGTCAGACATATTCAACCAACTACTGATTCCTGCAGGAGTTCAGATGATATTTGTGCATCCACACTGAAATGTTAAAAAATGTATGTATGAGAGTGGTGTCTGTTCTTTTGGATAGAATTTATCAGAATCTTGGTCACAGCAGATCATCTTGGGACAGAAGGAGTTGAACAATGTAGCTCAGAAACTCATCTTTGAGCTTTCAAATCCTTGCCATATAGGTGTGAAGAAGAGTTGGCTGTTCATAGTGACCCTGTCAAGGAACCATAATTCTGTTTGCTGGCCTGTTTTAAATCTTCTGCTCTTGTCCAGAAATTATTCTCTCATGTGTAGAATTATAGAGACAAGACTATATGAAGAAGACAAATGTAACTTCAATTACATACAGACATACTGTTACTGAGATGATTTTCTCACTGACTTGGCCAATGAATATCAGTTTGTGCCCCTTTCTGAATTTTCATTTTTGTGTATTCTGTTATCAGCATGTGTATCTGCTGCAGTCATTTACTCTCTTTCTACTGTTTTGCATTATAAGCTTCTAAATTTAACACACCTCCCCAACTTTTGTTTTTATTTCTGACTAAAATCAATATTTTCTCTCTTATGTCACCTCATGGACCCAGTGATGCGAAATATTTTTTCTACAGTTCCTTTTCTCTCCATCATTTTGAACTGCTTTTATCTCTTCTATTTTTCATACTAGCTGTTGCACTTTTCCTGGCATTTGTTTGATGAAGGTTTTATTTTCAGGGCCTTTTTCTTCTATTTCAACAATTTTTGCTTCTATCTGCACTGATGCTTTGTGCCTTTCCATTCCTCATGTATTGTTTTTCATTTCTGAAATAGTTGTTCTCAATTCTGTCTGTAACACATTTTTATTTCTTTATTCTCAGATTTTTAAATGTTGGTCACTTTTTCATTTAATCAGAGTGCCACTTTTCATTTACTTTCTCACTTGCTCCTCCATGTTTCTTTCCCACCAGTATGGAATATTGTGTGAAAAAAGATACCCGCATTCATGAATAACCCGACTGAGATCTTCTTTCACGAATCCTGATTTACAATTTCTGTAGACTTCTAAATGTGTTCTGAGTTAATTATAGGATGATTGTTTCACTGAGGCCCTTGTTTACTCCTGTCCCACCATTTAGTAACTAAGGTAGCATGAAGGTAACTGATTACAGTCATTAGCTAATCCTACTATAGCAGACTATCTTGGAAAATGTGTCTGACTGCACAATCCTTTAGAGAAATATTTGTTTTAACTACTATTACAGGAAACAGGACTGTACATAAGCTAAACACTGAAGCTATAATGACTGTGTAAATGTTCTACTGTGCATCCATCTTGAATTGTATTTATCCATGAGTTTTATGGATAATTTCTATGTAACTCCACAATAGTCATGATTATTCTTATTTAGTTTTGCCCTTATTATTAGTTTTTTCTCTTGAGATATTGCAGCAGAGAGCAGTTTTTTCATCAGAAGTGCTGGCAAAAGATTGTTATGTTCACACACAGGCTTTCCAATATATGTATCCTGTCATTAGTTGAGTGAAAACATGTGTTGTATCAGTGTAGAAAATTCCTTAATTTTACAAGACTTCAAGAGCCAGTAATTAATCAAAGCTGAGTGTGTGATGCCACACTATCACCTAAAATTACATTTTGGAAACAGATATGACATTCACATGTTATAATCGGTGTTCAGTTACAATTGGTGCCTGTAAACTATTCTTGTAGTACAGATGTGTACTAGGCCCAATTGCTCAGGTGAAATAGATAAAAACCCTATAAATTATTTAGTTATTTATTTTTAATATGAGGGTTACTGTTTTGACTTGAGTTAACTTACACTGGTGTCCAAAATTAAAGCAACAAAAGGTAATTTTGCAATGATGCTTTTATTTTGTCTCAAAACAGTATAAACAGGTGATAGTAAAGTAGAAACAATGTAAATAATACAGAACATAAACAACAGCAACATGCGTAAAGGTAGACAAAAATGTTCTTCATTTTTCAGACTTAATAGATTTCCACACACATTATCTTGGCGAGTGGTTGCTGGATACCAGCATAATGCAAGCCATCTCCCTAGTGCATCCCAGACATGCTCTATGGGGTTCAAACCAGGAGAGTGAGCAGACCACGCTATGCATGTAATATCTTCTGTTTCCAAGAAAACATCAACCACCTGTGCACTATGAGGTTGAGCATTATCATCCATCAGTATGAAGTCTGGGCTCACAGAAACTCTCAACAACCACAAATGAGGTCCCAAGATCATGTCACAATACCTGACAGCAGTTAACCCTTGCCAATGCACCCATACAGTTTCATGAAGTGGAGTTCGAGTGGTAAACATAATCCCTGCCTACACCATTAGCCATCCTCAATATCTGTCTCTTTCCACAATATTTGGGTCCCAAAATCATGTTCCATATTCCCTCCTGATGCGAATCCATTGAGAATCGCTCTCCAGATTAAATCAGGACTCCTCTGTAAAAACAACATTGGCCCACTGTTGGACCATCCAGGTGGCATGTTGATGACTCCACTCTCGATGTTCATTCTGCAAAGATGCGTCAGAGCAAGTCTCCAATAATGATGGCTGCTCTGCCGAAGTCTTCTGCACACTGTTTGCCTTGATATAACATGTTCAGTGGATACTGCGAGCTCACGTGCCAGTTGCTGTGCAGTACTAAGGCGGTAGTGTCATCCCTTTACAGTCAAATAATGGTCCTCTCATCTGAAACCACAAATGGTTGGCCCTGCCTTGGTCTTTGGGATAGAGTTTCTGTCTGTACAAACTGTCACCACATCCAAGAAACACCTGAACAATTCACATTAAGCCATCGGGCCAAATCAGTTTGTGATTGTCCTGCTTACTTTCCTTCTATGGGCTTCCATGGCAGAGAGTCTGGTAGGCATCTTCTCTGTGCCTAACTACACCATCTGTGACTGTGTACACAGCGACTGTGGATGTGGGGCTACCTCGGAAACACTACCTCCTTTCATAGATGCTTTGACATCATTATTGGTGTGGTTGTCCATTGACAGAAATGCCATCTTCAGTGCAGAACATGATCGTACAGACATCTGATTGACAGTTTGTATGATTCTATTGTGAATTAGATACAGGATGGGGAATTAGCACTTTGTTGCTTTAACTTTGTACACCAGTGTTCATATTGTAGAATGATAGTCAGTATGGAGCACCATCCCGGCCATTGGTGGTGGTGGGCTTAAGATACAGGGTGACAATTATTGAACTATATGAAAAAAAAGAATTAGTTACAAACTATGGCATGCAGATACTTTATTCAACATGTAAATGTCACTACAGCTATTTGTATTTAGGTTATGACATGTTCAATATGCCTTTCTTAATTGGCAATCATGTGACGCAGATGAATAAAAAAATTCTTCATGACCCACTGAAGTGTTGGAACATTTGGTGCTATCAATGACCTCCTGAATGGCTGTTTTCAGCTGAGAAATGGTTTTGGGGTTATTGCTGTACACCTTTTCTTTAATATAGCCCCACAAAAAGCAGTCGCATGTGTTCAGATCTGGGGAATATGGTGGCCAATTGAGGCCTATACTATTGGCCTCTGTGCACCCCAGAGTCAGAATATGGTCCCCAAAGTGCTCCTCAAGGACATCAAACACTCTTCTGCTTCATTGTGGTTGAGCTGCAACTTGCATGAACCACACTTTGTTGAAATCAGGGTCACTTTCAGTAATGGGGATGAAATCATCTTCCAAAACTTTCGCATACCATTTGGTAGTCACCGTGCCATCAAGAAATGTTGCACTGATTATTCTGTGACTGGATATTGTACACCACACAGTCACCCGTTGAGGGTGAAGAGACTTCTTGATTGTGAAATGCAGATTCTCAGTCCCCCAAATGTGCTGTACTGGGACATTTCCATGTGCAAATGACCAACAACAAGAAGATGAGTGCGCATCTGCATCCTAATTTCCATCATGCCCTGTGGTCAGCTGTGCAGCTTGAACATCCTGACGCAAACTGTTCAGAAGTTATGATGATTTCATTTCATATGGTTCAATAATTGTCACGCTGTATTATGTCCATTTCAAAACAGAATCACAAATATGCTGAGCTGAGCTGCACAGCATAGTATTGTTTCACAGGTGGCAAATATAGAATAATATGGACTACCCATAACATATTATTTGGAACCACATGTGCACTGATGGTTCACATATAGTGTCCATACTTATCTATGCATGGAATATACAACTTCTGGAAATACAAAAACAAAAATAAGTGGCTGTGGACAGCAAGTTTACTACAAATGTGTTCTTGGGCTCTGCACTATGATGAATATGTCAAACCTGTGAATCCTCATGGAAAATGGAATGCAAAACTGTTTTGAAGGAATAATTTTGGATTTGTATGGACTCAACTAAGTCTTACTTTGAGTTTAAGCATCTTTAACTGAACACTTAGTGAATTAGAGGCAGCTACTTAATATCATGTAACACCCTTTTGCAAGAATGACTCCACAAAATACTGAAAGCATTGAGGAGTCGTCCTAATCCGTGGCAGTTCAACCTCCACCCACAACTCATGGAGAATGGTCTGTGTCCAGGGCACATGTATCTCATTCAACTGCCAGAGTTAAGTAGAACTGAGATCTGGTAATGTGGAGGAAACACAGTCATACCATGTTAATGAAGTATGGTTCCTTATACCATTCTTACAAGCTTCAAGAATGTTCAGAAGAAGTGTTGGTTTACTGATGATATAAGTCATGTGCAGTATACTGTAGACGAATGAACAGATGCACAGAATTAGATAGTAGAGTTCATTATTATTCACTAGTGACCAGGGATCCCTTTTCATCACTTATAAACAACCTTCACCTGAGAATACCTTCAAAACTGGCCTGAAAGGAGGCCCTTGGCAATCTTAATGTGTTTTAACATAATCATAAGTATCCATCAGTGTATACCAATGTTTGCCACAGCTCATCAGTCAACATGATCTTATACCAAATCTGAATAGCTAATAGCTGTGTCTCTACCGCTATGCTAATATATATTCTCTTTGGTGTTCAGTGAGCAGAAATACATGTGTGAGCCAGTGACATTGTACCCTACAATGAAGAGATGGTTCTGGATAGTGTAGCTGGTCATAGCTTGTTGGTTGTTGTCATCCAGTCCTGAATTTATGAAAGATTCGCTGCACCATTACAGTCCAATACAGTTGGCAGCACCCTTGTCATTAACACACTGTTCCCCACTGCAGTTGACTCTGCTGGTGGAGTTGAGGTACTCTCATTGCAACCATAACAAGGTAGCATGTGACAAGCCCAGTGACTGTGTAACCATGGAGAGTTCCCCTGCATCAGGCACTCACAATGTGTGTCCAACTAAATATGCTGAGACAGCATGTCTTTCTCATCCTATGCTGTCATATCAACAGCCACCATTAGGTATGATGTCAAACTATTTTATTCACTGTGGTGACTCTCTCCAATACAACAGCTACCTCATATTCAGTTGCTGATGAGTGTATTTGGTAATCACACAAATTTCCTGCATTTCTCACCTTCTTTTTGTGTCAGATTTTGTATACAATATTTTATGGAAAAGTACCAGGACATTAGAACCTGTCTGCAATAAATTGTTCATCCACTGCCACTGGCTTGAGGCAAGTAGTTGAAGGTAGTCATAGTGTGAGGATGTAATCCACAGTAAAGTAATAATAATAAAACATGGCTTGGTGGTGCAGATTATAGATCCAAAGATCAAGGGTTTGATCCCTGGTCAATCCTAGGATTTGTATCTGTCACTTACCACTTCTTTCATCTCTGAAAATGTTTGTTTATGTGAAAAATGCCAAGTGACACTGTGGTTCAGAATTCACATTAAGCTGTAGGTGTCCTTTTAATGAGGCTGGGTAACTCAGCTCAAAGTTCAGATGAAAGCAAAGGCATACCATCAATGATCATGTATGCATGATCTGGGATACCACCCTTAGCAGGAACATGCCTAGTAAAGCACTGTGGTGTTCAAAACAATCTTCAGATTGATGACAGCTTTACTTGATGATATAATAATAATAATAATAATAATAATAACATGAGACTTAAAGGTAAATATAAATATGGATAGTCATGGTTAAAGTTACTTGCACATCTAAATGCTTTCATTCACAAATCCTCATCAGATTCCATCAGGCACATAATATTTCATTCACTGCTTTGTCTTTCTTTCCGTGAAATTTGTACCCATTACTAAAGAGAAAAATCTCTACAGATGAGTACAGCCCATTCCTCTAACTTTCCTCCATGTTTACTCAGGATTTAATTTTTTATACTACTCATTTTATTTGAAATTTAAAGGAATAAGTTTTAAACATTATTTTATAAGTGAAGATTTCAGGACTCCAATTTTTAACCTAGATTATGCCAGAAAGGCTGTATATTACAGGGTTATGTAATAAATCCAGTTCCTACTGAAATTCAAATCATAGGTAACTGATTATAGTGATCAGCTAATTCTATTATGGCATACTATTTTGGAAAATAGCAGTGAATATAAAAGCAGACCTTATGTATTTCAAGCAGTACTTTGTTTTTGCAGCACATATAAGTACAGTCAATAGTGTACTTTGAGGGAGATGGTTGTCCTTCTTGAAGACCTTTTTCAAAATGGACTGTTTGTAATTTAAAACTTAATCAGAAAAACTTTGGGTAAACTAGTAATAATGCCAAGCTTTTTAACTTGGCACCATCTTTCTTCAAACAAGCTACTGATATTTCTTGGTTTAAAAAGTAGCTTGTGATTCTTGTCTCTGCCTGAGTGTGCAAGAATCATTAGAGAATACTGCATATGTTCCTTTCTATCAGATTACAACTGTGGTGGATAATGAATTTAATCTAGATATTTGCTTTCTGCAGGTAGTGTTCTATCAGTTGAGCTATTTGCAGTACCTCATAGGTTAAGTCAAAGCTTCAGTGAGCTGGTATACCTTTTACATTTCTCCATATTCAACAGAGTTTCTCCTACATATCTTACAGGACTATATAACATTTTTTATTGACAGCCCTTATTGATTATTTAGCCTGTTCTATAATAATTTCTGAAAAGCTCAAGTCTTCCTAGTATAACTATAGGTGTATATTCAAATTGTGTAAATTTTGGCAATTGAGGGGTACAGAATTTTTTTTCATTCTTCTTTGGCTTCTGATTGTGACAAATGACAGTGACTGTCTCTCCCTGTAATAAGCCGACCTGATCTAAAGTCACAGACCTAACTGACCCAAAATAATCTACACTACAGAAAGATTTCTGGTCAATATGGCACTACAACTGTCATTTAAAGAGAAAGACTCACTTTGTCACAACCTATGGGGCTGTTTCATAATGAAACTGTCAATGGGATGTTAAACCCAAATCTTCCTTCCTCCATTTCTTCAAACTAAAACTATCACTCTTCTTAGATCATTTGCTGAAAATGGTACTCCTGGGAGATAAATATTGAAGCTTTGTGTCAGGTCGTGAAATATACTCGTATTATATATGATTTTCCACAAGAGACAAAATTTAACTCAAGTTTTCTCCAAGCACACAATTACAGAGTCGTAGGAGAATTATTTTTAGTGTACACTTTGCTTCACACTAATAGTTACAGTCTGGGACCATCCTGTAGGTTGTGGCTGACCTACTCTTTGCCATATCCTTTCACCTTTGGGTGTTAATCTAGAAAAATATGTGGGAGTGCTGCCATGCAAACACAGGAGAGAAATATTAGCAGATTCTAGCTTTAAATCAATTAATGACACATACTCTCGTGGCTTAAATGGTACAGCGTTGCTCATGAAATGGTACAGGTCTCAGCACAAACACTGATTTGCTATTTACATGGTCTGTTCAAAAAATCCCGGACCTTTATAATTTCACACCAGTGCTGTGATGGAGTAAAGTATGGTTGGCATCCCTGCACACACGTGTTTAATGTGTAACTGTTGGAAGTTTCATTGTTGTACATCTGTTAGTATTGTTCAGTGCTGTATTGAGTAGAACCCTGTAAATTTTGTGGTGGAGGAGTTGGAAGGGCAATGTGTCTTCATTAAATTTTCCATGAAACTCTAGAAACCCTTTACAGAGACATACCAAATGATGCAGGAAGCCTACAATGATGAGTCCTTAAGCCATACTCACACTGGTTCACATGATTTCAAAATGGCCAGATGAAAGTTAAAGATTATCCTCATTCAGGATGCCCTTCGACATTTACTGATGACGCTCATGTCAGGAACATCAACAAAATTGTGCATGCCAATCAAAGGTTGGCCATCTGAGAGATTGCAGAAGAATTTAACATTTCAGTTGGATCATGTCATGAAATCCTGACACAGCATCTTGGAATGCATCACGCTGCTGCCAAGTTCATACCATGGCTCACGTGTCAAGACCAGAAAGACCTGCACCTCACAATTGATGAAAAGCTTTTGGATCACACAGATGAGAATGAGATAGTCCTTAAGAGAACTGTAACTGCTGATGAGATGTAGGTCAATGGTTATGATGTTGGAACCAAGGTTTAATCTTCACAATGGGTTGGGAAAGGTTTTCCAAGACCAAAAGAAGCTCAACAGGTCAGGTCAAATGTCAAAGCTGTGCTGATAGTTTTCTTTTACTTTGATGGATTAGTTCATCATGAATTCATGCCACAGGGACAAAATGTTAATCAATGATACTGTCAGGACATGTTGCAACACCTACAAGAAAATGTGAGAAGGAAATGCCCTGAAATGTGGTGAGACAATTCATGGCTCTTGCATCATGATAACGCACCTGCACATTCATCCCTGTTGGTGCATGACTATTGAATAAAAAAATGAAATCACTGTGCTGCCACATCCCCTGTACTCTCCAGACCTGGCCACTGCAGACATTTTTTATTTCCAAAGTTGAAAAACCCATTGACTGGGTGAAGATTTGCAATGATAGATGAGATAAAAACATTCGCAGACAGCACGTTGCACGATCCAGCAAGAGGCATACCAAGACTGCTTCTGGAAGTGAAAATAATGTTGGGAGTGATATATCAATTTTGGAGAAGAGTATTTTGAAGGAGACCGTACACAATAAGTAAAAGGTAAGTGCAAGAAAAATTGTGGACAAAGTTCTGGATTTTTGAACAGACGTTGCAGTTTTAATTAATGACAGATTTTTATTTTGGTGGGCCATTACCTGCAGAGCAAAAGTTGGACTTTGAAATTTAGGAAAATGGTAGCAAAAAATTAAACAAAAAGTAAAGTATCAGTTGCCTCTATAGATGTTCATAACAATTATTGCATACGTGATTGTAATAGGGTGTACTGGTTTATGGTGTACAATGTTTGGTTTATGTAACAATACAGCTGCAGACTATGAAAATCACTGTATTATTAAGATAAAAGTTGTGGCAAGAAACATTTTGTTGTTTAAATTGTTCCTGAGTGGAATAAACATTTCATGTTTACTCGTAGTATTTTTAAAATATTTTCATTATGTGAAGTTCAGAACTCAAACATTGATTTCCCAAAGCAGTTCAATGCAACACATAGTAATTCTCAAGAAAATAAACATTGAAGTTTTCTGCACATCTGTAATACCCTGAAGTAATGCTGTGTTTCTGATGGTGTGAGTGGCTCTGTAGTAGTACACTTGTCTACCAAGTGAGTGGGTTGGGCTCACTTCTCAGTTGTGGTAAGATTTTAAATGAAAGTGCATGTTACATGAGTATTTGCATGAAGCATAAACTATATAAAGATGAAAAAAAATTCTAATGTGTTTCTTTAATTTAAACAATCTTTATTAACAATCCTTTACAAAAGATTGGTAATCAAGAATTTATATTTGCAATGAAATTGGATTTTTGTGTGTGCTATGTAATTAGAAACAAGGAGAGGTGAATTTTTAATAAAAATGACAATTAGATATGTGTTAATTAGCATACATCTGATGAATTTTAATTTAAATGATGCAGGTATTTGAATTGAACAAAAAAGAATGAAAAAAAAGTCATGACTGAAATGAGACATGAGCCAGATGATACCAGTCTACTGACTTTTTGCCCTCTTTATGTATTTTACACTTTATGGAAATGCTAGTAGAACATGGGCCTCTGTTCAAAAATTTACATCAGCCAGGAATTGATTCCAGGACTTCTGTGTGGCAGGGGAGCATCCTACTATACAGCCATATTGCCAGTTGCGAAAAATGGACCTTACTGAAAGACATTAAAAATTGTTGGAAAACTTCAAATTCAGTTTTCTCAAGAATTTTAGAGAGTGCAATGGAAGTGCTTTGGTTGATTGATATTTGAGTTCTGAACATCACATTAAAAAAAAAAAAAATTACAAGAGTCTGATTGCTATGTAGTCTCCTTGTGAGTTGAAAATTTGAGTGAATATTAGAAAGAATGGTATTCTCATGCTATTGACAGCATCAAATCTAATCATTACTGCAGAAATCCTCTTCTCCTATCCTATAATGTGTTTTCATCTGTACCCAGTTTTGTCATCCTTTGTAATAATTTTCACAGATATGGGCTAATCTATAAAGGACAGTCAAATTAAAACAAGACAGATGAGAAAAAGTAAGTAAGCCATGTATTATGTAATTGTCAATACATTTATCCCTGAGTGAGAAAAGGCGGCCAGTGCCTTCACGGGAAATGTTTGTGGTTGCCTACAGAGCGATTATTGTTCCCAGGCATACACCTCTTCATGTGAAGCAAATCAGTGGCCACCAATGTCTGACTTCAGTGCCCCAAAACTGATGGAAATCATATGGGAAGAGATCAGAACTATATGAAGGACATGTAATGGCTTCCCAGCAAAAGTACTTCAACATACATGAAACAACCTCTGCAGCATGTGGATAGGCTCACATGTTGCCAAGGTTGTTTTGACTATGCTGCAGATGTTTTGCTGGGAAGCCTTTAACATCCTCTACACAGTCTCAATCACTCCGCATCTTATTTACATATTTTTGGAGCCCTGGGCAGTGCATGCCTGGGTACAATCATGGTTCTGCGGGCAACTGCAAAACTTTTTCCACGAAGGCATTGACCATATTGTATCACAGTGACATAGATGTATTAACAATTGTGGAGATTACTTCTGAAATAATAAACAATTTACTTACTTTTTCCATCTTTCTCATTTTCATTTGACTGCCCCTTATTCAATAACAAATTCTTCGCCTACTCTCTGAATTGTTTAATGATACCTTCTAGTAAGAGTCTGGTTAGCTCTTCCTACTACATAATAATGTGACTGAGATGGAATGGTACTCTTTAGTGGGGCCATGTATTGCATTGAACATTTGCAAAAAGGAAAAGGTATGTGCTGGATTGAGACTCTAACACAAATGCTTGCCTTTTGTTGGAGACACTCTCCCAATTTAGCCACCTGCTTACTATTGTGGTCAACTCAGAGCTTCAGTTTCTTATTAGCTCTCCTTCATACATTTGAAGGAAAGAGAAAGATGGTTAGAGTATATTTCTGCATTGTCACCAATGCCATTAGAAATGGAACCTTCAGTTTGGGAGATGGCGTGTCATCCCAAAATGCATTTATGAATGGTTTAGTTGACAACACACTGACTCTCAAAAAGTGAGATCTAGTTTAAAATTTTGCACTGGTACTTATTGTTTACAGTAATTAAAAGTTTCTTGTTGCTAAAATTATTAATTCGGTTCTCATTTCTTTCATTTCAGTCACTGCCAAAATCTGGTAATCACACTGCATTTCAGTTTTTTCAGACAGCTTCCTTTGCACACTATATTTCTTATGCATATAGTAACAATGGAAAATTGATCACAGCAAGCAAAGGGTGTTTGGTTTTTTAATGATGCTATGCTATTTTAAAAGTTTTGTTAATTTTTCAACATAATAATGATACATGTCCAGAGCAGAACTCTTGACTTGGTATTGGACAGCACAACTTGATAAATTTCTGCTTAACATCAAACCTATACGCTTTGTGAACTTTTGTGGAGCTGCTAGTAGTTCCACAAATTATGCCCTTTGTAAGGGTATTTTTTCTGTTTATCTGTGCGTCCTTTAGTTCATGAGGTCTCCTCTACCACTTATTGATTTAATTATGTTTTATGTATTATATCAATCACATAAACAAGCTACATTCCTTCCCTTTTTACTATGGAAAATCAGTCTTTACATTTTTCAAGGATGAGTTCTTGACAGTTGAAACAATAGATAGAATGCAAGCTTGTTATTTTCATGATTGCACATACACTGGATTTGAAAGATATTATCTGCTTTAACTTTTGGTTTATTCAAATAAAAAAAATATGGATAACATAATTAGTCATTGAGTTCGGAAGTCAGTCTTTGTCAACAGAAATAGTTCAACATTGCAGTACTATGGCTTTCAAAACAATGTACATGCTGGAAATGAAAATCAAATCTCTTACTGTAAATGTGAATGTTATTCAGATACTAATGACCTTCCTCCACATGTGCACAGAAATGGGTAGCTATTTTTCAGGTCATCCAGTAAATATGAGTGCCTAAAAGTTTCAAATAAATTTGAATTTTACATAAACCAAAGCTTCAAATATAACTTGAACTCTCTCCTTCCCTATATCAATGACTGTTGCATTAAAATCTCTTCTGATGTTCCTTAACCATAAAGAAAGCCTTTTTGTCCTTTGAACTCAATACAAAGGAGATTTTTTGAAACTTTATTACTTTACTGCTGTGCTTCATCACTAGAGTCATCCAGGGTTTGGTTTACTTTGTTCTTAATTTTTTGTGCTCTAATATAGTGATAAATTCTCTTTATGCTTACACCTCATCCCAACAGGTCCCTATCCCCTTCCACCCTGTTTTCCCATAGTCAACTCATTATGACCAGTTTTATCATATTTCTGTTTAGCTTGAAACTAATGTTTTTCTTAATTTTTATGGTTATGGGGAACACTCCTATCTTTTGTATTTATGATCAATTATTTTTTATTTATGCAGGAAACTGGGAATTATTCTACTGGGAATAAATTTTGATAACAAAATACAGCTTTGGTCATATCAAGCCTTTTTCTGTATTGTATAGCAATATCTTCTCCATCAAAATGATTAACTGTGATTTGCTAGTTGTCTGGACTCCAGCCAAATTGTGACATTGTCAGCCATGTGCTGCTAAATGCAGTTTAAATCAATTCTCAACACAGCTGGACCCATCATTTTTATAAACATTTATTTTTCCTATCACTAATAACAGCTCTTTTATAATATTAATTCCATTGACACTGTCTTCTTATCATTGATCCAGTGACCAGTGAGATCCTCATAAATTCAGCACTTGATATTAGGCCCCACTGAATCTGAGAACATCAGAACTTCATACACTGCTTAATTATGTTTTTCCAGAAACTTAGAGCGCACCATGATACTGGAGTTGCCATTTATTTAATGATGAAATACTCAGTATGCTCAGTAACAGCTGATTTGCTTGGTTGCTTCAGTGAGATCTGTTTCTAGTGTTCCTTATGTAATCTCTCAGTTGACCAAATAGCATGTCCCATGTTAAACATGCCACATTTAATTACAGCAGTGGGTTTTCTAATACCTAGAATACTCATCCATTTTAATATTTCCAGTGTGTTGAAAATTTGCAATTTATATGCTTAGAAATTAGTAACATATTTTAAAGTGTGTTTAGTGTCTCATTGTGGATATTTAGTAAATCAACTACTTGTAATGTCATGTGCTGTTAATTATTGTTGAATAATGTGAATGATGAAATTTGGTTTTATGTTGTAAGTGTTTAGGTCAATAACAAGAATTTAAAAAACAATATAGTATTTTTGTTAAGAATTTTGTTGACAGGGAACCAGCATGTTTATTACATTTCTTAAAGTGTTTATTAATGAGTCTGTCAACAGCTGCAGTACTTATATTAGGTAATTAGTTTCAAACCTTACAGGGTCACTTTCAAGCCTAGCCTTCTGAGGCTGCATTGACAGTGCATGATCTTAATAATAAACATCAAAATGGCAACACATGCTTTACAAAACGTTTGCATAATGAATGTCACAGTTGTCACAGTCCACACATGCCTCTTAGCAAGTCATAATCAATCATTTTGACTTGCTAAGAGGCACATGTGGATTGTGGCATTCATTCTGCAAACATTTTACAAAGAATATGTTGGCATTAAAGAAATTGCAAAAATACATTTATTTAAAAAGGCAGCTAAAAAGTACCTGTTATACAATACATTTTATACATTGAAGGATTACTTAGGTAAAACAGAGCAGGGATTTGATAAAAAATGTTATACAAATAAGTAATAATAATAATAATGATGATTACAAGACATCCAACATTCCTCATAACACCTTCACTTTATGTTTTTTTCCCTTCTTCTTTCCTTTCTAGAAATACTTACCCCCAAGCTATGCATAGCACAATACTAACACCTCTTCCTCTTTCTGAGCTCAACATCACAATGTGTGTATAGTGTGTGCAGTGGCTGATAGTGAGATATGAGTGTACAGTGTGGCATTACATTATTTAATAAGTTATTTGTAAGAAAAGTATTGTATACCAGGAGGTAAATCTAAAGATTGTGTCTAACTAGAATTCTGTAAATATATGTGTATATGAATTAGCTTTTTTTAAATTCATCTAAACTTTTAAATAATTTGACATGTCCTATATCCTTGTAAAAAGATATCTACGGATGAATAAAGCTACTACTACTACCACTACTACTACTACTACTACTACATTGATGTTTATTATTAACATCAGGCACTGTCAGTGCAGCATCAGTAGGACAGGCTTGAGAATGAACCTGTAAAATTTGAAACTATTCACCCAATATAAGTTCTCCAACGATTGACAGAATCATTAATAAACACTTTAAAAAATATAGTATAAAATTTTCCTATAGGCTGTGTTGGCACAGAAACCAAATTCATACATGAAAAATTAATAAACAATTGTTGACAACATTGAAGTTAAAAGTATCGTACATCAAGCCAAAACGATTATTGTAGTTGTTATGACTGGCTCATCATCAGGCTGCTGGGCAGCACTTCCCATTATCTTCTTCTACTTTCATTTATTATCAGTTTTGTAAAGAGTTACAGTTTCTTAACTAAAATTTTGTATAATATATTTACACATTCTGTATTCCATTCACACAACTAAGAAGCTTCAATAATTGTTCAGTACATTTGTTTTTTATATGACATGAAAAATAAAACCTCCAGTGTCATGAACAAACACTAAAAATTCAATAATCTTTTTGGTGCAGTTTCAAATTCATAGATGAGAATGACTATTGCAGTGTTACTATTTGGGATGCAACCGGTGTTACTTCTGATCTGAAAACATGTTCACTGATATATGTGAATAGAAGAAACCTCAGATTTCTCTGTGGTAATACCGCATGAAAAACCCATAAAAATCTGAATCAGTGTTACAAGTTTGAGAACAACCTTGCATAGCTATGATAATTTTCATAAATAGATTGTGGAGATAAAGGTGACAGTAACAAACAAGTACCCTAACAGCTTTGTATTATGACTTGTGTCAGCTACAGCTTATGAAATGATGAGCTATTACACTTCAGACTTCTTGCTTAAGTTGGCTTTCACTTTCCATGATAAGAATGCACACAAAATTTTTCTTTTATAAAAGCTGTTCACTGTGATATCGCAAAATTCAGCTTTTACAGATGTCAATTTTTAAGTGTAATTGAAGTACTGGAATCAAATATGCAACACACCCCCATAATGACTATCACTTCCTTTGCCGAACGTACATGTGTGTGTGGTTTCGCTGTGTATGTTTAGGTATGATTGTGGATAAATGTCAGAAATGTCAGTGGGAGATGGGAACAGAGAAAATGTTATGTATTTTGTATAATTTACTTTATTTGACACATGTCACTAACAGAATATCTTTCAGGTAAACATGAATGTTTGTGTAGTTTTTATATTCAGACAATGTTTTATTTTCAGCATTACACAACAGTGCTGTTACTCCATATTGATTCTTAATTAGAGTCTTTTAATGTTATAGAAAAATTTTGCCTGGTATAATGATGACTGATTAGAATTTAAATGCACTAGAGATGAAAAGAATAGACTTCCTTCTCTGTATTTCCTTCTTTCTTTTTGCATTTGGCATGATTGTGACTTACAGCTGCTTTGCAGAATGCAGTATTGCATTGCTTGTATTTATAACATCCTTGCTTAGATCAGTTTCCCTATGTATTTCTCATACATGTTACTCCTCATATTGAAATATATACACACTCAACTGTAAATACAGCAGAATGGCTGCTAAATTGGTTGCCAGTAATTTGCTTTAGTTATTAAATATATGTACTGGTGCACAGTATTGTTAAATATATATTTTGAGAAATTTTCCAGCTGAATAGTTTAGCATTATGCTACACAAGCCATAAACTTCCTATAGAACTACTGTTTTCTTATACAACAGAGTATGTACATATACTGTAAATTTTAAGAATTTTAAGAAACAAGTTATGTGTCATTGTTATCTACAACATAGAGATATATACACCGTGGGCCAACTGTCAGAATTCTCCTAAAATTGTTGCTTTAAATTTGATGCAAATTACCACTAAGACATTGCAGTACTTTGTCCTATGGCAAAGTCATTAATCTGAATAAACAAGGACATGCTAACAGTCAGTATAAGTGTTTAATCCTTTAACAACTATTCGGTTTGTTAAATATATGTCCAGGTGTCACAATACAGGCATGCTTATAATTAATAAAATAAAACTATTGCATTATAAGAAACTAGTTATTTTATTGTGGTGTTATTAAGAAACAAAATAAATAACTGCTTGACAGTAAACTTACTATCTGGTGGTGTAAATATATTTACAGCAAAGAAATAATGTTCATCTTTGCCGGCCGCGGTGGTCTAGCGGTTCTAGGCACTCAGTCCGGAACTGCGGGACTGCTACGGTTGCAGGTTCGAATCCTGCCTTGGGCATGGATGTGTGTGATGTCCTTAGGTTAGTTAGGTTTAAGTAGTTCTAAGTTCTAGGGGACTGATGACCACAGATGTTAAGTCCCATAGTGCTCAGAGCCATTTGAAACATTTTGTTCATCTTTATTGTATCTGAAACAATATTTTAATTTACAGATGTATTCTCTTGCATTTGAATAATGTATTCTGTTATTAGCCATAAAAAAGACCTGCAAGAATTTTGTTTCAAGATGATTTTCAAAAATTATTTAGAAATTTGTAGCTGCTTCATAACAAAGAGTTTATGAGTGTACTGCAATTTACATATACCTACTTAAGCAATATAATACTAACTGGGCCTTGCTTAATCTTTGTTGTGTTTATATTTTACAGTATATAATGAATCTTTAATAGGAAAATATGAAGCTGGCTGTAATAAACAACTTCTACCAAGCAATGACAAGGCATCTGCATTGTTTACTAGCATTCTTTCTCATGCCCATTTTACGAGTATGAGTATAAATCACAACATACAGTGCCAAACAGTGGAAACACCAGGTTGGAATATCAACAGTATTAGGAAAAAGAGAGATTGCTACTCACTGTAAAGAAGATCTGTTGAGTTGCAGACAAGCAAAACGAAAATACTGCTAGACTGTTTCACACAATAGCTTTTCGCCAAAGCCTTCTTCAGCAAAGAAAACACATACCCAGATTCACACGCAAGCACACCTCATGTACACGTGACTACTACCACCAGCAGCACCAACCAGAATGTGAATGTGATGTGAATAGCAATCTGGAGTGGGAGTGGGGATGGGTGTGGTATAGCAGAGTATGGATGGGGGGAGAGAAGAGTGCTGTCTGGCAGGACATGCTGGGACTAGATACTGCCAGATGCAGCATCAGGAGGTGGGCTTTGTTGGAAAAAATGGGGACCAGAAAAGGAGAATAGCGGAAAAGGAGAGGGGCAGCGAAAGGAAAGGATGGGAAGGTATGTTGTTGGAGGGCAGCACACAAAGAGAATGAGGGAATATGAAAAAGGGGGAGGTGACAGGACAAGGGGCCAGAAACTGTTGGGTGGAGGGTGTGGGGACAGTAGGTTACTGTAGGTTGAGGCTGGGATAATTTTGGGAATGGGGAATGTGTGCAGTTCAGTGCATCTGTGCAGTTCAGAAAGGCTATTGGTGGAGGGGAGGATCCAGATGGCCTGTGTTGTGAAGCAGCCACTGAAATCAAGCATGTTATGTTCAGCTGTATGTTGCATCACAGGGTGGTCTGTTTTGATCCTGGCCTCAGTTTGGTAGTGGCCATTCATTCTGATGGACAGCTGGTTGGTAGTCATACCAATATAAAAAGCTGTGCAATGGATGCAGCAGAGCTGGTATATAACACGGCTGCTTTGACAGGTGGCCTGGCCTTTGATGGGGTAAGATAAGCCTGTGACAGGACTGGAGGAGGAAGTGCTGGCTGAATGGATTTGGCAGGTCTTGTACCTGTGTCTTCCTCAGCGATATGATACCTACGGCGAGGGGTTGGGGCTGGGAGTGGCATAGGAATGGAATAGGATGTTGTGGAAGTTAGGTGGGCATTCCACTTTAGGATCTTGGATAGGATGTCTCTCATTTCAGGGCATGATGATAGATAATCAAAGTGGATGTAGATCAGTTGTTACAGTCAGGGGTGGTATTGGATGATGAAGGCACTATTTCGTAGCTGGCTCTTGGGGCTGGTGGGAGGACTGGGGTTGTGTGGGGAAATGGCTTGGTAAATCTGTTTGCAGACTAGTTCCAGGGGAACTGCTAAGGTTTCACCAAGGTCTTTACAGACAGGCACCATTCCCTGGAACTAGTTTGCAAACAGATTTCCCATGCCATTTCCCGACACACTCCCAATCCTCCCACCATCCCCCAAGAGCCATCTACAAAAGAGTGTCCCTTTCATCACCCAACAATTACCTTGTGCATTGAAACAACTGAACCACATCCTTTGTCATGGTTTTGATTATCTATCATCATGCCCTGAAATGAGAGACATCCTACAACATACAGCTGAACATAATATGCTTGATTTCAATGGCTGCTTCACAACTCGGACCATCTGGATCCTCCCCTCCACCACAAGTTTTTCTGAACTGTACAAATGGGAGTCACTTTTACAACATATTCTCCACTTCCAAAAGTGTCCCAACCTTAACCAATGGTAACCTACTTTTCTCACACCCTCCACCCAACAGTTTCCACTCCCTTTATGTGCTGTCCCCTGCCAATGTACCCTCCTGTCCTTTCCTCTTCCCTGCTCCTCTCCTTTACCAATCCTTATCTTTTCTGGTCCCCATTTCATCCCCCACATCCCCACCTCGCGATGCTGTGCCTGGCGCTCTCTAGTCCTTGCATGTTCTGCCAAACAGTGCTCTTCTCTCGCCCCATCCATAATGTGCTATCCCTCCCCCTTGCCCATGCCACTCCAGATTGCTATTCACATGACAGTCACATTCTGATTGGAACTGCCAGTGGTATCAGTCATGTCTGCATGAGGTATGCTTGCTTATGTGAATATGTGTGTGTTTTGTTTACTGAAGAAGTCTTTGGCTGAAAGGTGTATGTGTAACAGTCTTTTCGTTGTGCCTGTCTGTAACTCAACAATATGCATTCCATCACATTGGTAGAATGAGAGTACTAAATTGTAGTACTAGTGATTTCATGGCTTATGATATAAGGATGACAATCAGAAGGATCTCAATTCAAACCAAAGGCACACTCTCCATTCACTATATAATTGTTTTTAAAGCTATAATAAGTTGTGTCACTGGGTATCACTGCAAAGCTGATATATTTTTCCTA
This sequence comes from Schistocerca serialis cubense, assembly GCF_023864345.2. Taxonomy (NCBI): domain Eukaryota; kingdom Metazoa; phylum Arthropoda; class Insecta; order Orthoptera; family Acrididae; genus Schistocerca; species Schistocerca serialis. The sequence goes on along the minus strand of NC_064640.1, from coordinate 622,176,459 downwards.
TTAACTATAATTGATTTTCAAACTTATTCATGTTTACAAAAAATTGATGTTATGCTCATATGGTGTAACACACAGAGATGGCCACATCAACCAGCTTGGCGTGGTTCCAAGTTAGCAGATATTGGTCTAGCACACCAGGTAGACTTGGTGTAAATTTTAGATTGTTTCCCAGATCCATGTAGGTGCAAGTGTCAGGCTAGTTTTCTATCTCCACTTCATAAACACAGTACACAAACAGTTAAAATGTGAGTAAACACTTGAGTAGAGTTTGCATATCTCCCAGAGAGATGGCATATATGATATTTCTTTACTTAGATGAAGTTATCATTAGATTGTGAGGACTCAGACATGGCATGCCAGATATGGTGTATACTCTTCAAACAGTAAAACACCAAAGACTGTGAAAAATTTTAAAATTTTTGTGCAGTTCCCTTTAGGAAAGTAACATCAGAGTGACAAACTTTTTATGTAATTTGCTTTCTGTGGATTTCTAACTGATATAATTTTTAAGTAGAAAGCTACTTTTTCACAAATTATAATTTTGATAGATCAGTTTCACCTGCTGTGTCATCTTGAACAAATTTGTTGCAGTTAAATCAAAAACATTCTACTTCCTATGGGAGTCTAAGGAAATTTGTGTCATGATTTTTATACAAATCTAGTAAAGAAGTGCTGTGCTACATTTGGTAGAGATTTCTGTCAAAGTATGTATTTTGAAAATTATTTCAATTTGTTATAACAAAACATTCATCTACCCAAAGGTTGCTTTGAACACCACAGTGCTATAATACTTTTGATTATAGTGGAAGTGGTGTGCCCTTGACTTTCTCAGTCCTGTGAACAAACTCATCCACTATAGTACTGTAGGTACTTAACAAAGAAATATATTACAGAACATAATCAAATTTATGTCCTCTTTCATATAACATATTCAAACAACATATGCATATTCTTAAGTATTATCTTTTCTGTATTCCACATAATATTTCTGTATACAGTTAGGCTTGCATGTTTGGTTAAGGGGTTGTTTTAAGAAGCTGTACAGCATTCTAATAATGAAGCAAATGAGTAAATCAACTTTGCCATTTAAAGTGGAAATCTACAGTCAGAGTCACTATGATATATCAAAAGAAGTAGTATACTACACAAGAATGTACATAAAGTAATAGTTTGTGTCTATAAATGTACCACAAGCATTCTTGTCAAAGTAGCTTAAAAGCATTATTTTCTAACCTTGAAATAATTCTGAAACATCAACTGGTGCTTTACTATAAATTTGTTTAACTTGTTGCACTGTAGCTTGCTTGTTGATATAAACCTCTACATTCTGTGTGTAATATGAAGATACTGATACTTGTAAACCACTGTATGACATTCAACATTTCTCTCTTCCTTTGCATGTAAACATCTAGCTTCTTCAGTAATTTAACAGATGTTTATTATGTCTTCCATTCAAAACTCCACTGATGACTTAGAAGTATCTTATTTACATTAAGCCTATCTGGAAACTCTCCATCCTATATCATTTTATAAGCTATATCTTGGTTTCTTTCATGTCTGATGAATTTTCAGTCATAGTAAATCAATAATTTCCATCTGGCATAAACATAATCATACCATTATTCTCATATATTGAGCTCGGTATTTTCAGTAGATATACACTTCTATTATTTGTGCAAATATTGTAAACTGTTAGAATTAAAATGGCACAGTGTGCTACTTTTGACACTAGTTGATGTCTACAGTTCTTCTGTTGGAGTTGCTGATGGTGCAGGATATTGTATTCTTTTAATCTTTGTATATAGTTGTGCACTCAGATCTAAATATTAACAGTTTATTGTAAAATTGATGTCTTCTGCTGTGTGCATAGTCCATGAAAGATTATCAATGTTGCTGTATATTTATGCAGCATTTTATCTGCAAGAGACTCCCATATTCAACAGGAGCATTGTTGAATCTGTGCACAGTGAGTAAGGTCATCCACATCAGAATATGTATGACAGTGTATTTTGCATATCAATACATTATGTGAACTGTGACATAATTTCTACTTCAGGTAACCAATGATTTAACAGTATCATTGATCCTTTACCATTATGAAGCAACAACAACTGTATTTGAACTGCAGCTTTCCTAATTACTCTCATCCACAAGAATAAAACACCTACAGAGTACTGAAAATCGACATACCAGTTTGAAAGGAGATTATTCTTGCAATGTGAACAGTGCCATAATTTTAGCTATTATCTCACTTTTAAAACAGAAACAGTTTTTTGTAGTTTCTGCAACATTTTTGCCTCCTTGCCCAGCTTGGAAAACTGAATGCCATGTACATGATGTACCCCAATTACAAACACTGGCATTACATTTGTAACTATAAATATATTTGCACCAGTATTTTAACAGCGTGTCAGGACTTAGCCAAACATCATCTGTCTCACTGGCTACACTCTCAACACACTAAAGTATTAAAAACTTAACAGTCCTCTGTTGAAACCAAACTTTCAGTCCTATGCTGAAATTGTGTGATCAAATATGTAACAACTACATTCTGACGCTTAGTGTGTCACATACATACTAAGCCTCTGACATAGAATCAGAACAATAAATCTTGTAAAGAATAGAGTGCATAAGTGCTCCAAAATGTTTAAGCTTTTTTTCCATATGCCTATTACACACAAGACTCATTGGGAGTAATGCATTTATGTAGTGGCTTCATACAAGTATTGCCTATGTTTTTTTGCTTACTGTTGCTTGTGTGTACAGTTCCACAGATATTTTACACCAATATGATGTATTTTGGTTATCACTTCAATGTGCAATGTAATGAAAATGAACAGTGATCATGCAGAATATTGTAAGCAAAGTAATGCAGGTTTTCTTCCTTCTTAGTCCATATAATTGTCTACAGAAAGTACGGTATGAGCAATACGATATAAATGATCTTACAAACAGGTACTACATCATGTATTTATTCTTTCTCAAGGCGTCTACTTTTTGTAGTGAGCATTAGATGTCAAAGAAGAGTTGTCTCATTTGAAGCTAGATTTCTGTGTTTATGTTCTTCTGGCACATGAAAGCCCTTAATTCTTCTGTTGCACATAAATATAACATTATGTGGCACTCCTATGGTATTAACTTTTAAATGATTGTGTACTTTAATGCTTCATACCCATACTGTTTGTCATCACTTGATTTAGTTTATATTTCTTTAATTTACTTCAGCAACGGCTTTTAAATATTCCTTAATCATAGGTTCTTTCTTCCAGTTGATACACACTATTAAATAGAAAGGAAAACAAACTGATTTTACACTAAGAAACATCATCATTGCTTTCTACATTTTAAACACCCTACTACTACTTTGTGTTTCATTAAACAAACCCAAAGGGATAATTTTAATGTTCGTGTACATTTTAATGTGTTTAATAGTTTTTGAAAGTTGGCTCTTTTCCAAGATTCCTATCAGCTTTTGTGTCATGTCTCCATTATTATATATCCTTAAATTTTGCTTTGTAAATGCAACATTGCTGCTGACACATTATTTAAGAGCTCTGTAATTTTCCATTCAGTAGAGTATAAGGAGACAGCTTCATTCATACTCGTATACTTTGCATGTTTCTCTTTGTGGTCCTAATTGTTTATGTGTGGCACATTTGCCAGTTTTATTATAATAGTTTCCTTTTGATGAGCAGGACTGATACTTTTAAGAGTGTCAGACTACTTCATACAATCAGTTGCAGAGTTAGATGTTTGCCTCATAAACATAATAGATAATGTTGGGAAGTCTGACAATAAAATTCTGTCTGTTTGGTGAATAAATGTTTGCAAAGTACACAGACTTGTGTGAATTGTGCCACTGCTCATCCCCTGTGGGTTTTTTACAGTCATTAATTTTATACGCTGCATAATTACTAACATCCAGTTATGGTTCTTTTATATAACAGAAGTGGAGCACATCTTGTGCATAAAGAAGAAATGAACATATAATACATAATACACTCTTGGTTCTACATAATTATAACTTCTTTATATTTATAAATAATATTATTGTTGCCTTTATATATAATAAACTTAAGCAAACAGAAAATGAGAAATGGCACAATGAATTCACATTATGTACATAGAAATAAGTTATTTGTGGGATCAATAATATTGATATATACTTCAGCTAAATTATTTATTGATGGTTTTCAGGTGCTGAAGAAGAAAAGAAGGATGAAGAAGTAAAGGAAGAAACTGTATCAGAGTCAAAGGAAGAGATTGAGCCAGCTGTAGTGAAATCTCCACCTGAGCCAACTAGGGTGAAATCACCTGAGCAGATCATCATGCGATCTCCTGAACCAGTCAACTGGACTGTGCCACTAGACACAGGAAAGACTTTCACTGTAACCCAAAATGTTCTTGAAGGTAGGGTTCCCTTCCTTAAGTTTATGTTCACAGAAGTTTTTATGTCTATCATATTACTATCTCATCACATATTTCATTATCAGCTCCCAGTACTTAATCTATTTCAGTGTGAGGTGTGCTGGAAATAAAGCAACTTGTTCAGACTGGTAGGATACTAGCGTTTCCTCAAATGCAATGATGAGATGCTGCTTCTTGCAACTAAACTGGCTGATGTGCAGAAGCTCTGGGAAAATTAAATTAATAGTGAAAGCTTCATCCTCCATTATGAAAGTGTTGTTCCATCTAAGTACATAATGCTAACTTTGGTTATATGCATCAGAAACTAAATTAAATAGTGGAAAACTAAAATTTCACAGTATTGTGTTACAAAAGTAAATAACATTTAGATCAGTATCTTCCTCCACAAAGATCAATTTGGGGAGCAAGAAGATATATAAGTGCTATATCGGACTCATACTGAGAGGATCTGAAATCAAATTCTTCTTTTTTCAGCATCATTTGAATTTTTATTGTTTTGCTGATTTATTATAGACAAATAAAATGTCATAGATAAATCCTTCCCACTGTGCAGTCATTTTACATGTAAAATCTGACACTAAAAATTGGAATTTGTGGCATAATGAAATTTCACAGCAGATCCTGATAGCATGGAGGCCTGAATACATGTTATGATTTCTGTCTTTTACAGAAATGGCTCTCTTACTAATATATCTGTGTCTGCATCACGGCATTTCTTAAATGTCCAGCCTATCACTGCTTACTTATTCAACACTTAGTTTTATTCATCCACAAAAGTACATGGTAACTTAATGGAAAGACTAAGCTGCTCCACTGACTTATTGTATAATAAAAATAAAAGCAGATTCAGGAAATGACTCATTCATAATGATGAATTAAATTATATTATATGATTATGTTTCCATTTAGTTAGCTATAATATGCATATAAGGGGTCAGTGGAAGAAAGTGCTAATCCTCGATTTAGTAAGGATTAGACTCATTTGTTTTATCTGTAGTGTTTATGAGTGTATGACATGCTGGTAAGTAATAGTTCCAACTGTGTCAGTAGAGAGTTTACTAGAGCAGTTGCTTTTTTCTTATTGGTTTATCTTCTTGTCTTTGAATTTGACCAAACATATAAAACACAATATTTCAAAATATGTTCTTACGGAGAGAGAGAAAAAACATGACTGTGAAATTGATGGCTTACAGAGCCAAGGGCTCCCTTTTCTGGCACAAGATAGTATGAGAGGGAAAAATGGATTGCTGGATGCAGACAAAATTTGAAAACCTGAGAACTTAAAAATGAGAGAGATGGCAGTAGGCATGTCAGAGATAAGTGCAAATACCATATAAATAAGTAAAATGAGTGGAAAATTAACTACAAGACAAATGATTCAGAGATTAAAATTAATAAGTAAATAAAATGAAAAGAAAGGAGGATCAATACCCAAAAAATGATGAAAACTGAGATTAGATGGTGACAAGAACCGAGCACATACAATGTAAAGCGAGTTCCCATTAGTGAAGTTATGAGGAACTGTTGTTGACAGGAATAATCCCAGTTGTGTACGTGTCTAAATAAGCTCCAAAGTTCATATCATCATGTTTCAGATTATGCTCTAAATGAAGTGCTGTGTGCTGTTAGTATATATTCTTTGACTATCCTTATTAACATGTTTGTGGTTGTTATACCAACATGAAAGGCATGTATGTTGGTATGTGACATAAGCTGTGTCACAGCTTTTTCTTCCATCAGTGGGATAGTTCTTTCGAGAAGCTGACACATGAAGTTACTGGAGATTGTAGAGAAAAAATCTTGCAGTGGTAAAAACTGCGGAGCAAGGAAACAGATTCAAAAGGAGTGGCATGTGACAGCAAGATGTTATGATTTGGTGTGTAGAAGTAACTGTAAAATATTTAGGAGTATCTATCCAAAGTGTTTTAAAATGATAGGAAGTAATAAAATATGTGACAGGATAAGCAAATGTGGGATTGAGATTCATTGAAAGAATCTCAATGAAATGTTCTTCACTTACAAAAGAAATGGCTTACAAAACTTTCATTCAACTGATTATTGAATATTGCTCCTCAGTCTGGGTCCCTACCAAGTAGGATGAATAGAGGAAATGTAAATGATCCAAAGAAGAGTGCTGACTTTAATAATAGGTTAACTTGATAAGAATGAGCACCACAGAGACAATAAAACTCTGTTGATGGACGCTACAAGAGTGAGACACTCACCGTACAGGTGTTTACTGTTAAAATTGTGAGAGTGTAGTTACTTACAAGAGTCAAGCAACATATTACTTCCTTTCACACACATCTTGCAAAATGACCGTGATGGTAAAATCAGAGAAATTAGAGCTCAAATTGTGGCATACTGAGTGTCATTCTTCCCATACACTTTTTGCCAATGGAACAGGAGAGAGGAAATTGATAATGGAAACAGGATAAATGTCCACTATAGGGTGTAACAGTATAAATGTAAGTGTAGAATTTTAAATAAAGTAGACCTCATTTCAGCATATCATGTCAGAAACCGATAACCATGCTGAAGAAGTTATTTATTTAATTTTATATCAGGATGAGATTGGATATTGAAAGAGAATGCTCCTTAGTTTTTTTGAGACTGGCAGCGGAAAAACTAATTTATTTGGACTGAGAATTTTTTTGTGAACTAGACTCATTGGATAATTATGGGTGGTAAAGGCATAGGTAACACCAGAAGTATATTTCTATAACCAGTCTATAGATAAATGTTGTGTGTTGGGAATGTTGGTATAGAGGTGGGTGCCATCAGTAGTGACTAACAAGGTGTGTGGCTGGGGTAAATCAGGTACAGATGTCAGATGTTCCAGAAAATCATTGGTGTCAGTAAAATTAGAAGCAATTTTCTGTATGGTAGGTTGCAGATGATGATCCAACAATGTAGACGCACAACAGCTAAGGGATCACTAGGGCAGTTTGTTTTCCTGAAGTAGTTGAAGTTGGGGGTACACAGTTTTGAGGGGGTAAGAAGTGATAGGGATTCACACATTAATCCTTTGGAGGTGCTTGAGTTTTAGGAAATATTGTAGGTCAATTAGAAGCAGTAAACTAAGATCCTGATGGCAGATGCCAAAAGTGAAAGGGTCAGCTGGTGCAGACTCTCCTTCATGTACTTGTGACATTTGAGTACCTAAGTCGTAGATTCCTTGTCTGAGGGGAGATAATGATGAAGTCATTTGTTTTGAGGAAATGAAAAGTGTAAGATAACAGTGGATGGGTTGGTGTCATAAAGTTGGGACCAAAGAAAGCTTGTTGGAACAATGCTCCATGTAATGGGTGGTTTTATGTATGGTGCTGGATCAAACTGTGAGGAACTGTTCAAGGCAAGGTTCAATGATATGTTTTCCATACAAAAAAAATTGCAGTTTGGTAGCAAAATGATACATCCAGTTGATAAAATATTCTTGGGCTTCCAACCGCATCACGTAGTTAAAATCCCATGAGCTTTGGACCGAGCTCTCCCCGGTCATTGTCAAGTGGTAAGACGGACTGCTGTGTCGCCATGGTCGCGTCGCTATATAGCCATACTGCTGGCTGTGACGTCACTGGTGCTCTTCCTTGTCATATATGGTAATATTTTCATCCCACGTCCGTCGCGGCCGTTTAACTTTGCGATATCCGGGTCCCAGGCTGTACTGAGCTGCAAACCACCATTCTTGTTGACGGTGTTTTCAGAGGTTTTTATTTCAATAGCTTCTTTTATGATGCTATCCCAAAATCCCTTCATCTTCATAATGACAGATGTTTCATCAAATAGAATTCGGTGTCCATTTTCTAAGGCATGTTCTGGATAGCATAGGCATAGGCACCTCTCATGTTCCGTCCGGCGTTGCTCCACAGTGCACACTGTTTGGCCGACATAGTAACAGGCACACTTACATGGTATCTTGTACACTCCAGGCATTCAAAGCCCTAGATCATCCTTCACAGGCCTCATGAGCTGCCAAATTTTTGCTGGGGGTCTGAACAGCAATGAAATGTTATATCTCTTCAGGAGCCGGCTAACCTTTCCCCACACTGTACCACAGAAAGGCAAAACCACAAGTTTCTTGCTTTCTTCTTTGGTCATGTTCTCTTCTCTGTTGATGTGTTTCTTGCGTGTCACACCAGATACAGCCTGTGACACCTGTCCATGGCTGTACCCATTTTCCCGGAATTTCAGTGTGAAGGTAACAAGAGCATAAACCATTACACAATGAAATGAAGCCACTCCACTCTGGGGTTATACACAATAGCATGTGACATTCCCAAGTGTTGGCAGCTGCCACTCTTGATGCACAGCTGTTAGTGCTGTCTGAATGTGCCACCTCTTGGAAGTCCGCCCCAGTAGCTGAGTGGTCAGCGTGACGGATTGCCGTCCTCTGGGCCCGGGTTCGATTCCCGGCTGGGTCGGAGATTTTCTCCGCTCAGGGACTGGGTGTTGTGTTGTGTTCATCATCATTTCATCCCCATCCGGCGTGCAGGTCGCCCAATGTGGTGCCGAATGTAATAAGACCTGCGATATGGCGGCCGGACCTGCCCCGCGAGGGGCCTCCCGGCCGATGGCGCCAAACGCTCATCATCAACCTCTTGGAAGTTGAGGTTAGCTATCATGCACCAACACAGGCTACTTGAATAACAAGTGACAGGCCAGCACCTCATGTCCTGCTGATTTAATGGACAGCGAGTTGCCAACATGATCGAGTTGGTAACACTGGGTTACCGCACCCAACACAATTAAATTTTCCTCTCACTTAACTACCTGAATAATTTTTTCATGTTCTCATACATTCTTTCAATCTCTTCATCAGATTCAGAGCTAGTTGGCTTATAAACTTGTACTGCTGTGGTGGGTGTTGGCTTTCTTGGCATCAATAGTGCATTCACCATGCAACTCACAGTAGCTTATCTGCATTTATATTTTCTTATTCATTATTAGACCTACTCCTGCATTACTTTTAGTTGAGTCAGGTACTCACCTGACAAGAAGTCCTGTTCATACTGCCACTGAACTTCACTGGTCCTCACTTTAATTTCAACCTATCTGTTTCCCTTTTCACATTTTCTAACCTACATATGTGATTAATGAATCTGTCATTTCACATTCTGATTCTTAGCATGCTATGGTTGTTTTTCCTGATGACTACATGCTCCTGAGTAGTCCACACTTGGAGATCCAAAGCTTATTGGCAAATGAAGGTCATGGATGGATTAAGTAAATGCAACTGATTGCTGTGCTTAGAAATATAGAAGGGAATGGTGGAGGGTGGGGTTATATCTAGAAATAGGGACTTTCAAGGTTTGACCTTTGGGGTTTTCCAGAGACAGGCAGCTTTCACAGATCAGGATGTAGAACATCACTTTTAAGACTGAAAAAGCCTGTTACCAAAAGGAAAAAAGAAATAACAAGTAATGGGACTCATCACAGTAGAAAAGGAGACCCTAATGAGTTGAAATAAGTGGTGAAAAAAGGTGTAGGAAAACATAAAAGTTGTAAGAAAAGGCTTTGTCAGTTTATTAGCAGCCAAACTTATTGGTGAGACAGTCACAAAGCTGTCAACTAGAATGAGCGGGTACAGGCAGAAAGTATGCAGGATGAACAAAAAATTGTCAAGTTGGACTTCACAATGTACTATCAACACAAAAATGTCTGTAAGAAAATTTCATCCTATGCATATTTTAAGAAGAAAATCGACATCAAATAATGGCAATTTGGTGACACTATAATCGCATGTGTGACAAAAGTTTCGTATTAGAATATTTGAGGTGAGAAGTTCGATTCTGGGTCTACAGCTAATATTTTTGTTTGATAAATAAAAAAAATTACACCCAGACCAGGAATTAAATTCTTCACCTCAAATATTCTAACACAAAGCTCTACCCACTGCACTAACCAGGAAGTGTTGGTGACATTTTTGTATTGGTGCTGGACAGGGAATTGGACTGTGGAAAAACATATGAATTTTTCTTCACTCTGTATATGAAAGCAATAAATAGTCTTTTGAGGCAGTTCATGGTCTAGAAAGTGATAATTGTGATGATGTGTCTGTTTCACAACATGTGCAATCAGGATTCTCCTGCCCAGTATCAGTTCCTCAGAACATTGCAGGTGGAAATTTCCTCCAGAATGTGCTACTAACCTGGCCTCAATTTATGGTTCCTATTTATTGTATTTCCTTTCCATCCATTTTTTTTACTTTCAATATACCACTTTCAGACTTATTATTTAATGGTATGATAGAGCTTTCAGAGCCACATATTAAAGGGTAAGCCATTTCCCAGGGCAGATGTGAACTCTGACCATAACTTATTGGTTATAGGTGATGACTGAAACAGGAGCAAGGAATACAGCACAAGATGAATGGATAGCTCTGAGAGATTAAATAGTGAAGGCATCAGTTTGTCCAATACTGCTATAGTGTACACTGTTTCTTAAATTATACATATCCTGCAGCTGCAGAAAGTAATAATCATTGGTCAGACATATTGAAAATATTTATCAAACAAAACTTACCTATCATAAAACAGAAATAACTACAAAACTTATCAATGTGGAGACGTTAAACATACTACTACATTCAGTACAAGCAGCCATATGTAATACATCAGATACCTTCTAAAATCTTATAAACAAACTATCAGTGACACCTTTTCTTTCACAAAGCATATGATGACTTCAGAGTACATGTTCAAAGTGAGCTCCCTGTATCTCCAAACACTTAGAGACTCACTGGATCATGCTTCTCTGAACTCTTCATATCAGAGCTGCATCTGCAGTTACAAGAGGAGCATGGACTTGCACTACCAGTTTTTCCACATTCGTTGGTGGATGGTGGAGTAGACTAAATGTGCTCCTTCAAGTGTGCCCACAGGACAAAATCCAGGGGGATTTTGGTCAGATGAATATGGAGGCCATAAAACAGAACCACCATGACTAACTCATATCCCAGGAAAGTCAATGGGGGTAACTACCATAGACATTCCTTTCAAAGTGTGTTGAACCATATCCTTTGTTTAACATAAAGTTTGATATCTTGCAGTGCTTCAGAAATTTTTTTGTGAGAAATGAATGACACAATAATCAAGTAGAGACCCGAAACACTGTCTCCCAATATTCTGGCATATACAGTGAAGCTAAGGTGGACTGGATATCCATGATTGTGAGAGATGTGTGGGTTACTTTCACACCAGTGATGGACATTGTACATATTGAAGATACCTCATATGTGAATGCAGCTTCTATATTATGAGACCATTCTGAAAAGTAATGCATGTGTGTATTTGCTATGTGAAAACTCTTAAAGCTTTTCAAATAAAACAAACTTTTTTAAGATTTTAGATCCTTATTCTTCATGTCTACATATTTTTTTCTCAACATAGTCCTTCTCACCCTGTCCAGTTTGTCTCCCTTGACTTGGGGCCCTGAGTAACTTTCCCTGTATCTTAACTTTTACCAGTCTCACTTTCTTCATCTTTTTCCTCTCTTCATTCAACTCTCTCCTCTATTCTTCCAAGAGAAGGTGCCTATGGTTCTGAGAGCTTACAATTTTACATCTTTCTACTTGTTTCCATCTGCTCCCACTTGAAGAGTGGATTTTTTCTGGCAACAGACAAAATGTTTTCAGTTCACTGACATGTGTTTTGTGAGGCATATAGTTTTGAGTTACTCATTATTTAATTTGTTATTTACACAGATCTGACAGACAGTAATATCATTATGTTTCATGAGAATTTAAATTTCGGTAGCATAAGTGTGAACGACATTAAATGTAGTAGTGCTAGTTCATTGTTAATACATTATACAGGTTTTAATATATTTGTCTTTTGTTAATGTATAAATTGACTCGTTGCACATCCCTGAAGATTCTCCTTCTTCTTGGGGTCTGTGGAACTTGATTTATCAATGAATTTAATTGAATATTTTCAAATTCATTAATGAAGTTTAACCAACACTTCTAACTTCTTGCTACATGCAGTGGCCATTAAGATCCACTGCCTCTTGAAATGACACTTTTATGGATTAACAACAATGAGTTGAATTTTTAACCAACAATTATGATCTATCAGTTTATAAATCTTTCAGTGATACTCTTCTGGAGTACTGCCATGTGTTACATGCAATAAACAAAGAGGAAGGGCTGAAAAATACCTAAGCTCATATAAGTGGTAGTAAACCAGATATTTATCCATTTAAGTGGGAGACTGTTTTTTTTAGTATTGTTGCTAATCTAGCATTATATACTTTCCTCACATGAAATTACATCTTAACTCCTGTAAAATACAATTTTGCTAAAGTGAACTGTCTTACACTGCTATATTCCATAAAATATCACAGAGCAATTGAAACATTTGTTGCTTAGGCAGATGCAGAATCTTAAATAACGACTTTATTTTAGCAGAATATAAATACATTAATTTATTAATAATTCTAAGAAATAAAAATAAAATTTTGTTTGAAGCCTAATAAGAAATAATATCATCACAAAGAACCTTGTGATGCTCGCAGATGTACCATATATTTGTGCAACAAGAATGGGGCTAACAATACTGGCATGCTGTATGCTTTTCACCAGGCACCCTAGTTGGCCTGTGAAGTACAAGTGTAGGAGTAATGGCATGAGCCAAGTGGACTAGTATCACTGTACATTTATCAAGATTTGTAGAGAAGCACAAGAAATACATATAGTCCTGGAGGAATAATGTACAGAGAACTTTACCACATGCCCATTCTTCATTCATAAATTGTGATTTCTCAGTTAAATAGACATACTCCGTGGTGATAGCTATTATAGTTGTGGGGGCTCAGCTTTCTCCTCATTATTGTACAAATTATGTGCTTTCTCAGTTAACTAAACATACTCTGTGATGATAGCCATTATAGGTGTGGGGGCTCAGCTTTCTCCTCATTATTGTACAAATTATGCTTACTTGGTGATACAACATGTCACCTTTGTATGCTTCAGCAGACATGGTCCCATATGGAACCACCCTCCAACACAAACACCATCAGAAAAATGGATGTTATCATCTTTGGTAAACAGGCTCAGGTATCGCCAGCAAACTGAGAAAGCTGAAAATCACTGTCAATCAAACCTTTGGATTCATCAGCAAAGAGCACTGTCTGCAGTTGCTTGTGAGTCCAGTTGACATATGCGTGTTCCATTGTAAATTCTCTTTTCTGTGATACTAGGCCAGTGGTGAACAAACCACTGATCTGGTAATGTTGTGCACATCATCATGCAAGTGTCTGCGTACTGTTATTGTGGATAAAGGATGACCATCAAAGGTTACACACACATGCATTTTGTCTGATGTGGCACTCTAAACCAGCTGTGCAGGAACTCTTAAGACATAAGTGGTGTTATATCACCACAACTGCCATTTTACTAGCCTTTGTATGAAGGTCATCTAGAATGCAGTTTCCAACCACATACAGTTATGGCATGAGTCATTTGTATTTGTATTTGTATTTATTTATTTATCCTGTGGATCACATATTGTACAAAGTACACATGATATAGTCATGAGCATGGAACATACATGACTGATTGCAGAGAGTGGGTATGAGGCAACAATGTGATGTAGTTTCAGTGTTGTGGCAGTAGTCATCGTTCATATGTGTAGGAGATACAGGCAACATCAGTACTATCTTCTGCCAACTGTGAGCTTGGTACCACACTCAGAAACTAACTCCAGCAGGAACTGTCTGTCAGTACTGCCACATCCATAGACCTGACATTGTGAGCAACAATATACATAATTAGACAATGGTACAGACATTTCATTTAAAGTCAGTACAATGTGCACAGAAAATATTGTAGTGGCTGACTACTTCAGAACTGATGAGAAGTCTGCAACAAATAATTCTGCAGCACAAGCACTTCACAAATTTGGAACACTTGCCTTTTTCCCCCTATCTCTTGCTCACTGTTGAACAAAATTATCAGCCAAAGGCTTGGTTTCAACAGTATATGTGCATGATGGCTGCCAGCAGATAAACACAAACACAAATTCTCACCACAGCATTCACATCTTGACAATGATATGAAAAGAAAGGCAATAGTTTCTTGCTTGTGTTGTCAATCCATTCATTGGCAGTATGGTTGCTCTGTTACAAAAGTCAGATTTAGACAGACAATCTCTGTCAAAAATTGTGTGCATTGTCTTCTGGGATGAACGTGGTGTCCTCCTGATCAAGTTTTACTACAAGGGGAGGTTCTTTAAATGCTGACATTATTGTCAGATATTGCAAAACCTGTGACAGGCAATCCAGAACAAGAAACAGGGATCTGACTGGAGGAATTATGCTTCACAACTCAATTAATACAAAATTACATAAAATCAGTTGTTTTAGTTTGGACCCAAGATCTTAGGACTTCCACCCTACAACTGCAAACTCACACTAAGTAGCTTCATCTGTCCGATGTCCTCAAGCACTTGTGGCAGCAAACTCTTATTATCTACGTTATTAAAATAAACATTGTAGTAGTGGTTCCACTGAAGAATGTCAAGCTTTTATTAGGGGACTTCAAAGCACAGACTGGAAAAGAATGAAAGTTCAGGAAAACTATTGGAGAGTATCCAAAGCACAAAACAATGAATAAAACTGAGGAAACTATGGTCCACAAACTTTAACAAACTGCCAAGGAAACAGAAAACTTGGAAATCACCCAATACAAACCCAGAAGAAATTCACGTGGCCATTTAACTATATCTTTTAGCAATCAAAAACACACTAAGAACCTGAAAGTTACAAAGTGGGCAAATATAGCAACAGATCACTATCTAACTGCAATAAAAATTAAATTTATGCCACAAACATGGATTTCAAAACAGGGGCATTGGATTTATAAATTTGATTCTGAAACTCTAATGAAACAAAAATTCAAGTAACAGCTAAGTATAGGCTTAGAAGTGTAGGAAGAGATTGAAGCAAAATTAGTATAACAGCACTTGAAATAGTGCCACTCTCAAGACACTAGGGATGGTGAAATGAACAGTGTGAAAAACCATTGCTATTAAGAAAGTAAGTTTGGCCAAAATGGTTGTTCACCACCAGAAGTGAAGACTTTAATAGCTTTAAGCAATAACAACAACAAAACATAAAAATAAGGACAGTCAAAAATAATTTTGAAAAGAACAAGCTATCACTAACCGAGGGAGACTTCGAAAACAACAATACCAGGAACTTCTAAAAAACTTTTAGACAAAGCCTCCAAACTTACCAACTTGTGCTTCAAAAATGAAGACATAAAATTAGCCAAAAAAAGGAAAAGAAAAAAATGTGGAATACTAGCAAGTTATTTCAAGACATTACTAAATTGTGAGGAACCAAGAGAAAAAGTTCTAGAACAAAATTTGGGATGCATATACACAAACTCAAGATCTTGCAGCATGGATGAAATCCAAAATATCGTTAAAGATCTGAAGGGTAATAAAAGATGAAGAATCAGTAACTGGTTAAATGTGGAAAACTGCAGATTCTGGGACAGTCGTGCAGCTACATGGAGTCTTTCAAATAGCCTGGGAAACAGAAAATATACCAGAAAATTGGAAAACAGCATTAATTCACCCAATTCACCAAAAAGGTGATGAAACTGACTCCATCAAAAAAAAAAAGGCTGGGAAGCCAACTGGATTGGCAGTTAGAAGCGTGCAAAGGAGGGTTTAGAAAAGGAAAAGCCTTTGTGGAACAAATCTTAAACCTGAAATTTAAGATCAGTTATAGATGAATGAGAGCCAAAAATTTGTGGGCTTCAAAAAGCATATGGCTCAATTGACAGAGAAACATTATTCAAGACCTTTAAAAGACTTTGGAGTTGACAAAAGTCAGCTGCAGTCCTAAAAGACACACTAACAAATACAAAATGTAAAATTAAATTTTAAGGTGAACCTTCCAAAGCTTTTGAGATCAAAATTGGTGTAAGACAAGGAGAGGGATTATCCCTATTGCTGTTCAATTGTTTACTGGAATAGGTAATCAAGGAATGAAAGGGAAGAACAGAATAAGGAATCAAAAAAAGCTTAATTCAGAGAAAAGAGGATAATCTTTTGCAGGCAGTCTTGACATCTTAGATGAATGTATAAAAGATGCAACAATGCAGTTAAAGCTCATAAAAGAGACACCTTCAAAAGTAGAAAACTGTATATCTTTTGGGAAAAAACCAGAGTATATGACATACTTGTTGGAGGCATGAGCATGCATGGAAATTTATTATAGAATAATAAAAAAGACTACAAAGTTTACATATCAAGGTAAAATAATACAACCAAATACATTGGACAAAGAAGCTAACTAAGCAAGGAAAAGGAAAACGGCCGTGGCTCTTCAATTAACAAAAAAAACTTGTATAACAAATAATATTTATCCATACATGCAAAACTTCATCACTACAACACTGTGATTAGGCCAGAATGCCTTTATGCTTCAGGATTTCTTTCGCTAAATACAGCCAAGCAATTAGGTAAAATATAAAAGACAAAAACAAAAATACAGAGGAAAATCTTGAGACCAAAATATGACAGCAGGAAATGAAAATTAAGAAGTGATAATTAAGTATCTGGAAGAAGCCTGCCCAGTTAGCCATGAGGTCTAACACACTGCTTCCCAGGTGGGAAGTCATGATGGTCCCTGGCACGAATCTGCCCAGTGGATTAGCATCGAGGTCTGGTGTGCCGGCCAGTATGTGGATGGTTTTAAGGTGGTTTTTCATCTGTCTCGGTGAATGCAGGCTGGTTTCCCTTATTCCACCTCAGTTACACTGAGGACTTTACTTTCTAGATGACCTTGGAATTAATTGTCATTTTTACTATGTTTTGGTATGTACATTAGTTTGTTACTTCCAAATTTTATCACAGCTGCTCAACATTAGCCTTTGTTCTTTGATTAATGGGGTACCACATGTTTGATGTTCCCCTTAACAATTTTCTGTAAAACATTATTTATGTCAGCCACTGATAGTTTGTAAATTTAGTAACCGAAATCCTACAAAACCATCACAGACATTAACTGAAATTCACACTTAACAAGATGTTAAATGCCAGTAAAAGAAAAGAGCATTCCCTGAGCCTTGAAAAAGGATGTAAAAATATATTTTGGTTGTAGCCACAATTTTAATATACATCATTTCCCACTAACATATCTAGTTCTTCTTGTTCTATCTAAAATACATAAATTTTCTCTAGAAAATAAATGCAAGAACTACCAAAATATTAATTTACTGTTCAGGAAGGCTACACTGAGTTATACAATAAAACTGTCTAAAATTTATCTTTAATTCAGTTTAAGTTTCACTTTACACAGTCTTTGTTAAAGGCCAGTTCAACAGGTCATTATGTAATACATAAGATAATGTTGAGTGAGTAAGATGCCACTTAGAATAGCAAAGTTCGAGATCATCCTCCTTTCTCTCTTGGTAATGTCTTCATGATTGAGATTTATAGATTATGATACATGTGAAACTTTATCAGGAGTTAGTACAGTCATCACTTGTATTTTTTGGCACAATAAAGAGTGTGGCTTTATTTCACTTCCTTTTACAAATGGCAGGCATCTCTGCAAAGTCCTGTTGAGAGATGCAATAAAACACTTTGATAAAAGTGGTATGCCACACAGAGAGGTTAAGTTTTGGAGTTCTTCCAGTCATGTTTAACATATGCAGGCTACACTCTGACATGATTTTACTTACTTTCTCATACATATCAATAGGGCACACATACTTTGAAAAGTGGCAATACTGCTGCAATAACAGCCTGTAGGATTCCAGGTACAGCAGATGTACAGTATCATAAAAGGAAGGGAGCATATGAAACCAGTCCCAGGATAAGAAAACAGCCCAACCCTCCCTAAGTTTTAAGCCTCTATCTGAGAGACAAATCACCATCAACAGTGTCACATGTGCTCACTCACAATGGGGAGAGAATTAAGACTGAATCCCGGACTTTGGTTCACAATCTGGTAATCAGTAACTTTGTACTGCAAACTGTCTTCTTCTTGTTAGCTAAATACTGATGGTAAAAATTACCTCGACTGCCAGAATTCAAACCATCCATCACGTCGACTATAATGTGGTAATAAATTTTGTTTTTTAGGGTACCGTATAGCATTTTTGGGTGTACTGAGTAATGTGAATGGTATTTCTGTAAAATTCTAAAGCAGTGCAAGTGTTTCTACTTCAAAAGTCAAAGGAACATCATTCATATATGTTATATTTTGTTACCATACCAATACTGATCTATCATTGTAATAAATGAAAGTTCTGCATGACATAATGAAAAATATGGAGATAACAAAGCTCCTTCTTTGGGAAAAATCATATAACTATGAAATAAATGTTAACCAATTTATTCATTCATAATGTTAACACAGATATACAGTTAATCTTTTTCTCTTCAAGATGTATGTGTTGTATTTACATTGATTTCTATTCAATAGCATTGTTATGCAACTAACATAGTGTCACAGCATATGTGATTATTGAGAAATTGTTAGATTGCCATAGTCAAAAACCAAACTTAATGAAACAATACGTGGCTTCCTTGTGAGATACAAAGTTATATCTCATGCTATGAGCTCTGAGTGCAAATAGAGCCATCATGTGCTAGCAATGTTCATTTATGCATTGGTGACATCCTTACTAAACTTTATATACAGAATCGTTTGCCTGAAAATGCGACTATTTGTACTGGAAGAAATTCTCCTCATTAAATGGAATGCTGCTCTGAGGCATGTTTATATTTACACTGAGTCAGACACATTATAATCAAATTTCCTGAGTAGTAAAGTAAATTTTGGAATTAAATTCTGAAAGTGGTTTTGTTACTGCAGTTTGAAATTTTCAAAATTGGGATTAGCTGTTGATCTGTTAGCTACTATTAATAAGTTATAGAAGAAGCATTGATTATTCGTTTTTTTTTTTTTTTTTTTTTTTTTAACTGATTGAACACTGCATGATGTTCCACATCAGTTGCTATATTTCTGTAATTTTTGACTCTATGGGCTTTTGTCAAAGTATTTCAGCTATTATAATTTTGCAAAAAGTTGAAAGTTTCATTCAGTGATGCACTGTTTAACGGTAATATATGCAAGATAATTCACAGTACAATAATTTGTAGTGTAAAGTAAATTTTGTAAGTAAGTGCTTCACATTTCTGTCCATAAAATTTCTGAAGTGGAGTTACTGTATTCCACCTACTTCAAACAACATCCATTGCCTTACACACAAACAAATGCTTTGTGGTGCTACACTGCAAGCTAATATTCTTGTAACACCACTGAAAACATCCAAGCTATTATGTTCTAGTTCTTGCTTATATCCCTATATATGTATCATTATTTTGAGTCAGTCCATTGTTTTTATTTCACCCAGGATTTTCTAGTATCATACCAAAGAAAAATTGCATCTGAATGTACACCTTTGGTCTTGTAATGGTTGTTAAAATATTGTAACACATGGATGTGTTTCATAAACTGTGATGTTCAATACTCATGTCTGTTGTATATTCAGAATATAACAGTTATTTATAATTGGGAAGCATAATTACCATTTAGCAAGAATAGTGAAGTAGAGAAAAATCCCATGAATTAAAATTATTGTTAAACCACAGTAAGAGATTAGAAAAAAAAAGCTAAAGAAAAAAGGTTGGCCCTGGTTATAAGCAAACTGGTTGATGTGTACATTTCCAAACTACAGATGACTTAGTAATCAACATATAGGAAACAGCCAATAATTCATTGCAGATTTGTGTTCATATTGTTATGGGCTGACTGGTTCTGGCTGCAGAGTTGCCTGTGCGGGAAGCTGTAATATGGTTTCCAGTACCATGTCAAGCACTGAGTCAAAAATACTTATTCAACAAGAACATTCTCCATTACTCAATACAATTACAGCATTGGTGGTATCAGCATAGTACTATTCATGGCTATCAGGCAGTGATTGATATCCTCTGTGCCATGCTCAGACAGTGGGGGCCGGCAGGAACCAGTAACTTTACCAATGTGAGTTGCCCCATCAGTTTGGTTACGAAGGGCAAGTCAGGCAGGAACTGAGCAGGCTCCACATTGAAGCTGGGACCCACAGAGACTGGCTGAAGTGTCAGTTGACATCACCCACCAGATGGCCTCACCTTGGCAGATCCAATTCAGAGCTCAGAACCATCAGGACTCAATGATGGCTGATAGATCAGCAGCTTCAGCTAGTCAGTGATGCCACTTGAGGGTAGAGTAGCTGAGTCATACATTTGTCCAATGACTGGTCAAATACATGAAACTGCAGGAATGGAACCACTGGCAGAGCTAGGAACATTTATACTACCTCTGGACTGGTGTGTTCAAGGGGCAGTAACCATGCATTCAAGGGGCGGTCAGCTCTGGTCACATATTTGAGTATGGAGAAGCCACATTGTACCACACTGTGCATGTAGTAACACAGTGAATCTCTGACAGCAGAAAGCCACACTGCAGAGTACTGCACCAGCACTATTGCAGCAGGTGGCTGCAGAATTACTCGAATGGCTGGCCAGCAAATCACTCAGTTGGTCATGGAGGTCTAAATGAAGCTCAGGCCACAACGCTCCTACCCCTTCAGGAACATCCAGTCCTCTGAATTCCAGGCTGCTGCTGAACTTGTGAATTACTAAATCAGCACAGCACTACTGTGTCTACAGATTTCCCCCTACTCTTGCAGTGCACTTTCCCATTCCACTATTTACACATCATGCACTCTCTGTTCTTCTTAAACAGTCCATCATATCATATGGTGACTTGTACAACCAGAATATTCGGTCACCTGTGATAAACTTTGTGGTTCCCATTAAGTTGGTAGGTGAGATGGGAGATCGGATAGGCAGACAGCTCTTTTCTGATGGTGGATACAGCCCACAAAAGTGACGGCTGGGATTAAGAACATTCCCAACATTGAAATTCCTGTTACCATGTCTCAGTGCTGGCACCCAATGCAGTATTGCTGATTGTGCTGGAACAACTGTTCTGCACTAATGTGGCCGTTCAGTGCTGCTAACAGCTTGTTTAGGAACTAAGTATGGTGAGGTAGAGGGTAGCTATTGAGTAAATTAGGTTCTTTGCTGGCAGGATTTTGAGAGGATTATCAGGTAGGTACAGTAGAGGACACATAAGGTTCTGAGCATATTATCACTGCTGGTAGCCAAAAAGTGAATCCTGAGATGTCACATTGAGTTTCGTTTAGCAGTATTCAACTGTTCCAATTGTTTTGTTACCTTTGAGTGTCCCTGCTCATAGCACCATCTGCTTCATGAGAAACAGTTCCAATTCACATGTCCTAGTGATAGTTTGGACCATCTTATAGAGCATACTGTAAGCTATTCCCTTTGGCTTTGATACAGCACTTCTGCTGCCATCAGTACATCAGTCTTCCTATCTGAAATAACTAACAAAATCTTCTTTGTTTTGAGGTTTATAAATTTCCCTTATGTTCTCCACTTCACTGGATACTGATGTATCTCACATCATTCATATCTACTGTTACTGCATGCTATCCATGGAGTCATTTGTGACGGCACTAACATGCACTCTTGTAAGATGGTGATAGATCGATAATGTGTTTTCCTCTGAAGGCCAAATTATTTCCAGAGTGGTTGGTACCCCTACCTATGTCTGACATAGTCCTGCTAGAAACTTTCCTGGAGGTAGCACAGTTTTAGTTGCCCTTGTACTGCATACTGAAAGGCTTCCTGTAACTCTGCTACTTCTATTTGAGCATTGCCATTACTGTCAGTTCTGATACGCAAAACTCTTTCCAGGGCTAACTGTGTGTCTGACAGATCTAATTGTGCTTGTATAATATCCAAATCTCAATTTACCTCATTGCCCACCCCCTTAGTGTAGTTAGTCAGCTCCACACTTAGTCCTACTGTTCTTCAACACTTCATTTCCCAGATTAGCGAGCTGGGTTGTATACCATTTAGTCAGAATTCTATTGCCCTCTGCTTCCAACTGCACATATATCATCATGCTGCACACCTGCCTCATATTTTCAGCATCATTGGTCCTCAAGACAGTCATCAACTATCTTCCTCCTGCATCTACACATCCCTGTTTATGTCTTCTCACGGTGTGCAGCACTAGATCCATAGCCTGCTATAACTGTCCCTCTAAGCAATTATAAGAGGCCCTTAAACTCTACTATTCACCACACACTTAATTTAACACCCCCTTCTCCTTAGCTTTCTGATGGATCTCCCCAAAGACTTTATCCAGCCTTGAACCTCATTTCTCAGTTTCAATGTCCACCAGTCATCTGTCATGTCAATGCCTTCTCACTGAGTTAACAGGACTCCATCCTCTAGTGGCCATACCTGTATTGTGTGCAACCCCCCACAATTGCAGAAGTGCAGCAGCATCAATAGCATGATACATCTTGTGGCCATGTCTGTCAGTGATGTTGCCTAAAGCAAGGAAACTTGAATCACCCTCCTCACTTCTCTGTGCGAGCCCATCTCTTGATCTTAACGCACACAGTGAGGTATGTGCAGACTATGTGGAGCAGCTTGCTCCTTTGTCATGCCACTTTCCCTTTCGCATTCCTCCCCCCCCCCCCCCCTTTCAACCCACCTTTATTTGGAACCAGTGCTGGTAATGGGGGTAAAGCCTGTGGTGCACCTTGAAAGAGTTGAATATGCACAACATAGATGACTGTGGTACAAGGAGGGAGCTGTAACTCCACATTTTCTGGTAAGATCATCTTGAT
The DNA here is from genome assembly GCF_023864345.2 of Schistocerca serialis cubense. NCBI lineage: Eukaryota > Metazoa > Arthropoda > Insecta > Orthoptera > Acrididae > Schistocerca > Schistocerca serialis. The sequence goes on along the minus strand of NC_064640.1, from coordinate 622,153,295 downwards.
CACCTGTTGTGGATCTTGGTAATGAACATTGAAGTTTTATTTTCTCCATATGGAATGTAATGACTATCAACATCCCATAGCATCCTACATGGCATTTAGAGAATTCAGCAATGTGCTATCCCATTCACTCCCACTGCTCAAGGACCTTTATGTTCACTTTTAGGCCTTGATGATGTACTGTGTATAAAGTTTTCTCAAAATTCAGCACTGGTGGACCATTTTCCCTTAATTCAGCACTGATGCCCATTTTCCCCACTCTGTGTTTTACTATCTCAAATGCTGATGGTACCTTCTGTCTACATACTACCTCATACGACAAAAGTCCTATACTGCCGTTCACTTTCAAAATGTATGCTGTCACTATGTAAGGTAACAGTGTATTCCAGTCATGATGATGACTGTTGTCATAGTGCCTCAACATCTTTCCTACCATCCTGTAGACCCATGGTAGAAGGCACTTGTTCTTAATTTTTACAAATCTGTAGCAAACAATGAAGTTGCTTTATCAGTTCTGATATCAAGTAAGTACATTGATCCAGATCAAGATCTCTGGTGTACTGAAGTTTAATAACCAGTTATTAACCATGGCTTGTGCCATTGTGGTGGATTATTAATTGATAATAACTATCATTTGTACAGGGGGTGAAAAGTGTTCTGTTATGGGTAATACACAATGATTCCCTGCTAGTGTCTGCTGAAAAGGGCCTAAAATGTCTAAACCAATGACCTCAAATGGTTTGCTGGCCCCCAATAATCTCTGCAGTGTAATATGCTGATGGTTTAATTTGACTTATTGTGCACATGTACACAGTTCCTTACTCAATGTTGTACATCGTGCTTATGGGCCTGCTTCCAATATTGTATGGCTAAATGTCACTCTGTGGTTCTATGACCTCCATGACATGATCATGTACCTGTTTTAACACTTCATTTTGTAATGCTGCTCGTACTGCAATATGAGATCAAAATTTTGTTTATTTACATACATTCCATCATGAACAGTGACCTTTCATTACATTCCAGATAGTTTGCTTTCCACATCAGTAGCACGTACATTCTGCCATTCTCCAGAGAAAGCACCCACTCTTTGTATCACACAAATTTTCTGACTGTCTCATTCCTACGTAAATTTCAAGGTTGATGAATCACCTCAAAATCAAATTCACTTTATATTACTGCCACACGCATTAACCAGGTAGATGGGTTTTTCAATGCTAATAGCCATCTCAGTGCTGCATGATCTATTATGAAAATGAATATTCTTCCATAAAAATAACATCAAAAATATATTATGCCATATATGAGACTAGGTTTCCCTTTCTCCTTTGTAGAATGGTTCTATTCCACACTATTCAACTGTATTGAGATAAGGCAGCTTGATGTTCTGCACCATCCACTTCCTGACTTAATACACAGATGGTCACATGATTGCTTGCACTGCATGACAGCAGAAATTCCTTCTTAGAATTTGGAGAACTAATACCGGTCCAGTTGTTAATGGTTTCTTCAACTGACTGACCACAACCTTGCACTCCACTGACCAGTGAAATTTCACTCATTTTTCCAATAGATGAGTGAGTAGCCATGCTTTTACTTACAGTAACAGTTCACCAGGCTTAAGAAAGACTGCAACTCTTTTCCTGTATTATGTGGCACTGGAAAATCCTGCATGTCTTTCCTGGAGTTGCTCCAACTTCCTTGCAACTTATTACATGCCATAAATACAGTACTTATTCTGGCATGAAGTAACATTTTTCTAATCTGAGTGTTAAATGTGCTATGCACAGCTACTTAAACAATTTGCTTAGCTGTAATACATACTCTTCCATTTTCTTTGTATTAACCATACATTATCTAAGTTTCAATATCCCATCAAAGAGGTGCAGAAATGTGCCGGTATTTTTTAAACCGAAACAACATATACCTATAATGTAATGTTCTGCCAGCATCATAAATATTGTCTTTGGGTGATCCCTTTGTGCTTTCGTAACTGGTAAGGTGCTGATGACCTCGATGTTGAGCGCCCATAATCCCCAACACACACACTGTAACTGGTGATAACCACACCACTGATCCAGGATAGGAAAATATTTGCACTGCCCCAGATTATTCAATGTTTCCAGCACTGGATAAGCATCCATAACTGTACACTTGATATGGTACCAATAGTCACAACAAAAGTGATTCACCTCATAACTGTTGGTTAATAAAGTCTTCTGTCACTGGTTGCAGGTGATGTGCTATACAGTACAGCTTATAATACACAGACAGTTCGTCCCAACTTGGGATTCAGTGCTGTGTCAGTGGGCTCACTGGCAATAACTTCTCCATTGCTATCTTCTTTGCCCATTCCAAATGCTCTACCTTTATCATAATGCAACGAAACTGGTGGCTTGCTTGAGCTTAGGGTCTGGATTTGCTGTATCTGAATTGTCTTGATGCATGATCTCAAAGTCTGTGTCCAGTAAAATCTTACACTTTCTTTCATCCGCTAAGTTACCTGAGTAAAACTGTACCATTGCACACATTTTAGAAGAGCTTCTATTTACTGGAAGCACTGTACAGCACCCCTGGACACCCATTGTTGTTAACATTTGATTACTGTTCCCACCCCATGTGCATCTATCATGCTCCATGATAGGCTTTTGTCTATGGTCCTCTTAAGTTCACCTCATTCACATGCATTTTCTACATTGCAGATCGTGGGGCATTCCCACTGTATGTGGCTTGTTCTCTCGCATCTTCATGTAGTACGAATTCCCTTCCTATCTCAAACTAAGGTCACCACTTCTAACTCCATTAACACCATCACAGTCACAGAATTCTGCTTGTACATTTCTTGATACACCAGGCAACAGGCCCCATAAAAATGCATATAGTGCCCTTTGTTCTGTCTCCAGCAGAAGGACTCTCTCATCCATCATCATGTATGTATTAATGTTTAGCATTCTAATCCATTTTGAAAAGTTTTTGATGGACTCCCTGTCTTTGCAACACACTGCCCAACTGTTCTCTGCAATACCTACATACATTGTTCTACTGTATTGCTGTACTAAGCTTACCGACAGAATTTCAAATGTCCATGTGTTCCCGAACTTCTTAGTTTATCCCACCAAACATAATTACGCAATATATAAAAGCTGCTCTGATCAGCATCCAGCATTTTCAGCTCTTAATAGGGTTTTTATGAACACTAACACATCCTCGAAACAGATTACAGGGCATGACTGGGCCCATTGAGCACTGTGCCCCATCAAGTTACACTGCAAATATCTAACTGGCTGCAAACCCTTATCTCTTTCATTATTTTGCCCTCCAAAACCACATACGTCATTAATTGAGTCCCATTTCAGCACTTGAAGTTTACATTCAGACCTCCAATCCTGGCAATGAAACATTGCTTACCCAACCCTAACACATGCAAAACAACTCATTTTCACTCACCATGGTGAGGTGATGCCACACATCATAAAAGGCACTGGCTCTTCTGACAACGGTGTTACAGGCTTGCCAGTTGTGAAAGCAGAGTGGTGTGTGTAGAGAGCTGTGGTATGGCTTTTCCATTATTTTTGCAAGTGCAGAATCAAAAATTCTTACTCAACAAGAAAAATCTTTATTACTTGATGCCTCCTGTGCACTGCCCAGACAGCAGTGGCCCAGGTACCAGTTGTGGCTAGTAGGCAGTGAGTGTCATTCTCATCAGTACGATGAGACAGCAGCAGTTGGTGACAGGCAGCAACCTAGCTGATGCAATTCACCTTGTCAGCTTGATGACTTAAAGCCACACCAGAGTGTTGTCAAGTACTGCTGGCACTCTGTGATACTGACACGAGTGTGCAGGCCATAAAACCTGGGGCCCTTAGAGACTGGATTGATTGTCATGTGATGACACACCCCTGGATGGCCTCACCTCAATGGATCTAGTTTGAAGCCCATGGCTCATAGATTAGCAGCTTCATGTGCTCAATGAGGCCGGAGTAGCTTTGCTGTAAATTTGACTGACTACTAGTGTGGACCCTATGCCAGTCAAATGAATGATGCTCAAGGAATGTTGCTACAAGCTGAGCTGGGAACATTTAAACTTGCTCAGGCCAAATGTGTTTTGACAGGTGGTAGGCCTCCAATGCTTACTTTGCTGTAAAAATGCCCATTTTGCTACACTGTGTAGTGACACAGTCAACCACTGACAGCAGAACACCACATTGCAGGTTGCTGCATGATGCTTGCTGCAGCACCCAGCTTCAGAATTACATCAGTGGCCAGCCCACATTTTATCTGGCTGTATTCAAAGGCCTGTCTGAAGCTCAGGCAGCATCAGTATAGGAAGGACATCCTTCAGATGCATTTGATTAAAACAAAAGGACATTGAAACAAGTGTACTGAGAGAAAGGTGTAAAGTGAACTAACATAAATAAAAATAGAAGTGAAATGTATTTGTAATAGAAAGATAGCCATGTAAAATAATATACACGGAAGCACCAAAGAAACTGGTATAGGCATGCGGATTCAAATACAGAGATATGTAAACAGGAAGAATACGGAGCTCCAGTTGGCAGAGCCTATATAAGACAACAAGTGTCTGGTGCAGTTGTTAGATTGGTTACTACTGCTACAATGACAGGTTAAGTGGGTTTGAATGTGGTGTTATAGTCAGCACATGAGAAATGGGACACAGCATCTCTGAGTTAGTGATAAAGTGGGGATTTTCCTGCACTACCATTTCACAAGTGTACTGTGGATATCAGGAATCTGGTAAAACATCAAATCTCTGATATCACTGTGGCCAGAAAAAAATCCTGCAAGTACAGGATGAAGAGAATCATTCAACGTAATGGAAGTGCAACCCTCCTGCAAATTGCTTCAGATGCTGGGCCATCTACAAGTGTCTGCATGTGAATGATTCAACGAAACATCAGTGTAATGGGCTTTCAGAGCCGAAGGCCCACTGGTGTACCCTTGATGATTGCACAACACAAAGCTTTACACCTAGCCTGGGCCTTTCAACAGCAACAATGGACTGTTGATGACTGGAAACATATTGCCTGGTTGGACGAGTCTCGTTTCAAATCATATCGAGCGGATGGACATTTACAGGTATGGAGACAACCTCATGATTCCATGGATCCTGCATGTCTGCAGGGGACTGTTCATGCTGGTGGAGGCTCTGTAATGGTGTGGGGCATGTGCAGTGGGAGTGATATGGGACCACCTGATATGTCTATATATGACTCTGACAGGTGGCATGTATGTAAGCATCCTGTCTGATCACCTGCATCTATTCAGGTCCATTGTGCATTGCACCCCATACATCCACAATTGCTACAGCCTGGCTCCAGGAACACTCTTCTGAGTTTAAACTCTTCTGGCCACCAAACTCCCCATACATGTACGTTATTGAGCATATCTGGGATGCCGTACAACATGCTGTTCAGAAGAAATCTCCACCTCCTCATACTCTTATAGATTTATGGACAGCCCTGCAGGTTTCATGGTGTCAGTTCCCTCCAACACTACTTCAGACATTAGTTGAGTCCATGCCACATCATGTTGCGGCATTTCTGTGTGCTTGTGGGGGCCCTACACAATATTAGGCAGGTGTACCAGTTTCTTTGGCTCTTCATTGTATATTATTGTAATGAAACACAGCAGTTTGAAGTTGCTCGCAGCCTCTGTAATCCTAATATTTAAGTCTTCTCCTTCATTTTGGTCAAAGAAATATTCTGGATGTTTAAAAACTCATCTTCACCTTTTTTCTGTTTTATGATTGCATCTTGAACATCATCTGCCATTTCAGTACCTCTGTTCGAGTGATTTGCCACTTAATGTCTTCATTTGCTCACTTCTTCCTTTACTTGCTATTCTTGTCTTTTTTTCCTCTGAGGTGGTATGGCACTTAATGTTGCCCATTTCTGTCATTCTTTACAAAAATACTAGATTTACCAGCCTTGTCATATTATTGTACTAGTTACTCACTATTTCTGGTGTTGTGAGATAATGCGATGAATTAGTGTTGGCTTTGGCAACACTTCTTAACGTACCCTTACTGGCATGTAACATAACTAGTTAAGGAAATGATTGGGATCAGTCCTTCCCTTCCTATTTATGGAGTATCTCTAGGACTGAATTTCAGAGATTACATAACCATCGAAGCTTTTAAAACAATTTTACTCTTTTAAATGTGGCAGAGAAACAAAAAATAGATTGTGGATTTGTCTACTTATAAAATCATCCCATGTTCTGTGCAGCGCAACTGATAGATAATGTTAAAAGTGTTTTAGGCCACATTTATGTAGAAGTTTTCATAAAAATGCTTTGGCCATTATGTTAAAAGATATCCATGTGTAATTCCATATATGTAGCATGTTTCAACTTTGTTATTTTGCATGTTCAAATTGAAAATATGATTATGCAGACTAGGTCTACTAGTAAACCACAGTAATACCATACCTTATGGATTACATTTAAAAATAGAAAAAATATACCTAAAAGAGTTATTATTTCCCAATTAATCAGCCTGAGAAATAATTTTTCTGTGGTAAATGGTGAATTATGTAGGTACTGGGACATCTGTCATTTACTGGAGTTGTACAGGTACTCTTCTTTTTATAGATCTGTTATCAGCTTGGCATCTTCTTTAAAATTCTTTTTTTCTGTTTTACAAATTCAGACAGGAAGCAAATTCTATCATTGCCTTAAATTTAAATCACACTACATTTGGTTTCAGATAGCTGTGGCTGTTGTTTCTTTGACAGAAATTGATGATCAAACAACACAGCACATACTATTAATTCATCAGACATGTATTTAGTTTTGAGTGTTGCAGATGTAAACTACCAGTAATAGAAATATTAATTTAGGAAATGTGATCTTCAGTATTTTCTCAGAATAAATATAGAGTTGAACCCCATTTATGTGATTAAAAATAATTTAGTCGAACAAAACACTTTAGATTAGAACTCTGTCACACTTAATGTATTTGTGCAGTAGTTAGTGCATGGTAAATTACTGAATTTTTGTACACAGTATCTTCATTATTGTAATAAGTAATTTAAGTTCACATACTGTGTGTAAATGCAGACACTATCATGGTTGATTATTTTCTTGTAGCTATGCCAAATGTGAGGTTTTACAGAGGTATGGAATTAGAGTATTTTCACATATATTTAAAATTATAATTTTCATTATTAGAGTAAAACACTCATTTTCTACTAAGGATATAAAATTCCAATGTTGTTTTTTATGTTACTTTGAATGGATATTTTGATTTTATTTTTCTAAGAATTATAGCTATTGGTACATATGTATCACTTCCTGAAATGTGTAGGTAGAGTACCAACTAGTTCTTTATTTTGCCTGCACTCATCATGTTATCAGTTGTATGCGCTTACTATAAAAGTAAGCGACAGACCAGCTTCAAATAAAGGCCAGTACATAGATCTCATGATTTTTAAAGGCTGTTGCAGTGAAATATCAAATTTTCATGAGAACAATTGACAAAAGTCTGCATTGATGGGTGTCATCATAAGTAAGCCATAAGCTAAACATTTAAGTCCACAGAAGTGCTCTTGTTAAATAATGATTTATGACTACTTCCCAAAGAATTCACTGCTTTGTATGAGGGTTGGAACTTAAATAGTGGCAAGTATTTATTTACAGCTTGTACAAAACAGATACATGATTCAAAGTTTTACTGACCTTCAAAGCAGTCACCAGCATTGTGTATAACCCGTTGCAAGCGATGTGGAAGTTGTAGAATACTCTCAGCAATGCCAGGTGTGTTGACAGTTTGAGCGGCACAGTCTATTGCCTGATGAATTCGTAGCAGTTCTGAAGTGAATGCCATGAAGTGTTTCCTTCAGTTTAGAAATCGAGTTGAACTCATGAGGGCTTAAGTCAGTGGAGTGCAGCAAGTGGTATAGCACTTAGCAACCCCATCAGTCAAACAAATCAGTAACAGCTTGCACTGTACGTGGTTGAGCATTGTCCTGCAAAATGATGGTCAGGTCCTGCAGAAAGTGTCATCACTTCTGCCTCTAAGCTGGTCATAGGTTGTGTTCCAAAAATGAACAGCATTTGCTTCAGAACTACTACAAATTTGTCGGGCAGTAGACCGCACCACTCGAACTGTCAACACAACTCGCACTGCTAAGAGTATCCTATGACTTCCACATCGCTGGCAATGAGCTTTACACAATGCTGGTGGCTACTTTGAAGGTCAGTAAAACTTTGAAACGTGTATCTGTTTTGTATGAACTGTAAACAAATAGTTGCCACTATTAAAGTTCCAACCCTTGTAGAAACAAAATATAGTGTAAACCCTTCACTCTGAAATAATATATGCAAGAAATGGGCAAAAATATGGAAACAGCAAAAACACGATACAATTACAATGCTCAAAAGGTGTAGAAAAGCTGTTGGTATTCAAGACAGCTCACAGTCTTGTCAAGATGGATAAATACAGGTCCTACATGGCTTTCAAGGGAATTTCTGAAAAACTGTGGCAAGTTTGGGTAATGATGATGGAGGTGGCTGCCAATCGCACACACTTTTCTCCAAAATAGATGACAGAGACTCAATAATATTGAGATCTGGTGACTGTGGTGGCCAGGGGAGATGTAAGAATTCATCCAAGTGCTCACAAAACCAGTTCTGGACAATGCAAGCTATGTGAACAGTGGTCCTGTCAGCTTAGAACACAGTATCACCACTGGGGAACAAACATACTACCATGGGAAGGACCTGATCAACCAAAACATTTACGTAATCCTTAACAGTAATTCAAACTTGCACAGTAACCATGGTCCCCATGGGATACCACGATATCAATATCCAAATCATCACAGGATTCCCACCATATTTCTCCCTTGGGATGTGAACTTGGCCAGAAGTGGAAACTGTGTGAAACAAGACTCATCTGACCAAATGACATTCTTCCATTGCTTCTCAGACCACATTTTATGGCTTCGGTACCTTCTTTTCCTATTACAGGCATCTGTATAATTAATGAGTGAGTTTGGAATTCCAGCTCGTCCTGCATTCCCTGCTTATAGAGCCTCTTCATATTGTTTTGGTGATGACAGAGTTCGTGAGTGTGACATTCGGTACTGCAGTGAGCTTTGCAGTTGTTGTCCTCTAATTTTTTGTCACAATCCTCGTCAAGGTCCATCTGTCATGAACACACACACACACACACACACACACACACACACACACACACTTAAATCTGCACTGTGACTTAGTGGATGATGTTTTTCTGCTTTCTTTGTATGTAATACAAATGTTAGATACAGTGTCTCTTGAAACACTAAACAAAACAAAAACAAAAAAAAAATGGTTCAAATGGCTCTGAGCACTATGGGACTTAACATCTGTGGTCATCAGTCCCCTAGAACTTAGAACTACTTAAACCTGACTAACCTAAGGACATCACAAACATCCAGGATTCGAACCTGCGACCGTAGCAGTCGCGCGGTTCCAGACTGAGCACCTAGAACCGCTAGACCACTGCGGCCGGCGAAACACTAAACACTGGCTCCATTAGTCATGGAAGCACCCACCATACAAGCACCAATAATTTGCCCATGTTCAAATTCAATTAGCTCCAACATAATGGACTTGCAATTATACAGAATACTGTTCTCATCATGACTGACACTTACAATGTATTGAGGATATTTCACTTGCAATGTATTGACGATATCTTGCAGGTGCCACTCTTGGTCAAATACAACAGTGCAACCTGCAGGCTTCGTTAGCACCTGCATTTATGTTCAAGCATGCATTTCACATTTAGTTTCCATATTTTTGTCCAACTTCTGTTATGTTAGCAAAAACTGACATGTGTGAAGGTATTTGTGAATGTGTGGTTATGAAAAACTGTGCTATGTAGTACAAATGTATTTGAAATGTAAAGTTTTTCATTAAGTCTCCATTTAATTAGCCTCAGATGTAACCAATACCTCTTGTATAACATTGGGGTATATAGTTGATGCTTGATGCAGTTCAGCACATTTTGCTGTTGATATAAGGCAACATGTAATGAACCAATATGGTCAAAGATGGATAGGTAAGGAAGGCCTGTAACTTGATCCCCAAAAGATCATGTGCCATCATTATTCTGGACCTTTCTATCTGAGATCATCTTAAATGTAGTGTACAGCACTATTGATTTTATTGAAGATTTTATTGAAAGAAACAGCAAATTGTACAGTCCTGTCAAGCTTTAGGAGATGGTCTAGTGTTTTTGAAAGAATTTAAATCACTGCAGAAATGATGTAATGCATCCAGGCGTGAGAATGACACTTAGAACACATCCTTCTACAAGTACAGATGTACAGTAAATTGTAACATGTAACATGCTAAAGTAGAATATACATGTAGGCTGAAATCTGAGGATATATTCTGAAAGCAGTCACTAATCTGAAAGTTCGTTTGAAAACTATTTTGGTCCTTACTCAAGATGCTATGTTTCTCCAGTCTCTTGAAAATATAGAATAGCTCATCTGAAGAGCTACATTTCTATTTTGTTGTATCTATAAAGAATGGTTGCTGACTAGTCCAAAAACGTTCAAGGTACTTAAAATATGAAATAAATTTGTGCATTAACTTTCACAGCAGTGCAAGTCAGAAATGTTGCACTCAAGGCATGGAACCATATATATTACAAACTCTTGTCTGTGGCCCATTTACATATCAGTTATTGCAGCACTAGTACAGCAGACATGAAAACAAATTTGGCATCAGAAGGCAATCCACATTTCAATATATTCCAATGCTGAAAGAGTACAAGGTTCTGGGACTAACTATTACATGTTACAATGAATGAACATTGGAACTACCCACTTTCATTGAAAAATCATAATTTATCTTTATACTGTTTTCTCATGATCTGATTTACAGAAAATGACCATTACTAGAGAAATCTAAATAAATCTGAGATCACGCTTTTTTTACTACTTGGTGTGATGAATGATTATTCAATACAAATGCAAATTACATACATAAACAGAGACAAAAATATGTAGTGATAGTAGAAATAAGTTTTTGGACATTGACACAAAGATACACTATACAGGGATAAACAGACCAACTGAATGACAAGGAATTTTGCACTTTAGAAAATGCTAAAATGAAGTAACACATGACTAAAATAGCAAAGATTCACAACTGCAGTCAGACAACTCATATATCTGGGTATAACTATTTTGATGGAGTAAAGAAGGTGACTGATATTTGTTTATTTGTATGATACTCAGAAAAGGCAGTCAGTCTACAAAGGAGATAGCTTGCAAGATACTTATATCACCTGTTCAAGAATATCACTCAAGTGTGTGGACCTATATCAAATACCACTGACAGGGGATATTGAACATATACAAAAAATGCCAGCACAAATGATCACAGGTTTGTGTGACTTATGGGAGAGCGGCATGGTAATGGTGAAAAACCTGAAATGGCAGATACTTGGTGTTAGACATCAAGTATCCCACATAAACCTACTTACAAAGTTTCCAGGAAAATTACTTATTAGGAATCTAGGCATATACTACAGTTTCCCACTTACCACTCCTGTAGGAACCAGAATGACAAGATTAGACTAATTACAGCATGCACAGAAGCATTAATCAATCATTATTCCTCTGCTTTATACACAAATGGAACAGGAACAAACCCTAATGTGTGCGATAATGGGAAGCTTCCTTTGCCACACACTTCACAGTGATTTGCAGAGTATGGATGTTAATGTAGGTACATTTGTTCTTTGCTCTGTTCTCTGTACCATGGAATGAGTGGATATGCATTGGTTTGTGTCAGGGAGTGTGCTTGAAATTACAGAAGTAGAAGAAAATGTGAACACTTGAAGTGTTAGGGAAAGGGAGGCATGCAATGGGGACATGGATATTGTTTCCAAAGTGGCTGTATGAGGAGATCGACTACAGAAAGAGAAAAAGAGTAATAATGCTTGCTGAAGTTTAAAAGGGGCTTCTGAAATCTTCTCTGTGCTTCTTTCCACATTCTGTTTCATGTGTTTGAATGTAATTCGTACACTATTTACTCTGGTTTTCTTAAATTTCTGCATTATCTGTAGCATCATTTTTTTGTTTTCATATAATTTGATTTCTTATATCAAGATAATATCTCTGCTATTTCTTTCTAAATTTTTTGTGTGTTTTTGAGAGCCAGTGTGTTTCCTTTTCTTCTACAGTTATCACTCGTCTGATGTAAGTATTAGCCTTGATTTTTCTCACAATTTGTTGTAATTCAGTAATTCGCTGGGATCTACTAGTGTTGCCTGTTCTTACAATTTTCTTGTTTTGTCAAGATGATTTTGACAGTATATCACTTTCATTTCTTTGTCAAACATGATTTTTCCCTTTGAAAACATTTTTCATCCGCACTTGCATATCCTTAGGAATCACCCCCCAAGGGCTTAGCTTGAAGTGTTCACCATCCTCTTTTGAAATTGCAGTCACAACATTCTCTTGGCTTCAGCCAAACTGTCCTCAGGTTATACATTTTATCTGTAATTCTTTACACAAGTGAAATATTGTGCTGCATAAAACTCTGCAGTTGATTGCCCATCATGTTTCACTGGAAAATGTCCACTGATATAATTACATATTGTAGCAACAAGTTAAGCGACCTTAATTGGTTACCAGACCTTCTTCTTTGCCTACATCACTACTTTTATTCCTCATTTGTCCCACTCTGGTTTTTCACTCATCTTTCCAGCACATTTACTCCTCTCTTGCAAAAAAAGCCTGTAGTTGTCTTGCCTCCTTTAGATAAATTGATCTGTCAGTGAGCCAATATGATCTAACACTTCTGCCACAGAATCAACACATACCGATACTCCAAGAATTCTTGACATATAACTGGGTTGCATAAATTCTCAGTTGCCTCCAACATGGTCCCAATGTAAACATTGTTCAACCAGAGGCTCTTCATTCTCTCAAAGCAAGCAGTTCCATCAAAGCAAGCAGTTCCAAAGCATTACATCAACGCAAATGTGAGGGCTGATTTTTCCAAAACACAGTATTTCAGTTTCACAAATAAATTCACCTGTTCAGTGCTTACACTTTCTCAATAGCCATCCTGTTCACATGAAAGGTCCTCTCCCTTACAGAATCAGTATTCATATCTGTTGATATGCTATATAAATGCACAAGCAATTTCACCACAGCACTTCTACTCAGAGACACACTGCAAGTGTCATTCACAAGATTTCTTGTGGTCTCACAGTCACTACAAAATTGTTGATTGATTCAGAAACCAAAAATGATTTTTTATTTCTGACCATAAAATAGTTTACCACATGAAATGCATCAATCTAATTCTCAACTAGTGCTATAATTTTCTGAAGTAACTACCTCAAATTAAGTCTATGTTTTTCACTTCACTCCCCAAAACACCCACAGAAGCTTTTCAACAACCTCTGCAAGATCTTGGTCAAATCCTTTTCACCTCCTCAAAATATCCTTGCATATGAGTCATACCCATGTGAACATCTTTGCAATAAAACTTATTTGTGCCCTACCTACTACTGCTGCTCAGGCTCAGTCATTAATAATATTTACTTCATCCAAAGAAGACTTACTTGTGTGACAATACACATGACATAGCAACTAACAACTAACCACCATTCAGTTTTCTACATTAGCAGGATGAGCACTTAAATACAGAAAGGATTAATGGATATAGAACAGAAACTGAGATCAGTAAGAAATAACACTTTGTTGCGGGGCATACTCTGCAACACATACCTTATGGACAGTTTCTGAGAACTTGCCCTACAAGATGTTATATTGTCTCATCAACATAACATCTAGTATATTTTATTTTCAATGCCATGTTCTCTGCTGTTTCAAATCTGTGCTTGTGTGTTGTAGCACTTATTCATCATCAGAGGTGACACAACTAGATTAACCTAAACTGCTAAAAAAAAAAGGAAAATAAAAAAAAATCCATCTGCAAATGTGTGTGAGATTACATTCAAAGGGAGCGGAGAGTAAAAAAATAAACATTATGAAACTAAAAAATAACTTAACTGACTGTACATAGTAACATGCTTGGATATTCCTTGGCACACTGTCCACAATCGGGTTGAGGCATTGCTGCCAAAGCCTGTTCCATCATTCTATCATTGTCCTGCTGAGGTCATCCAGTGTGTGCATGAAGGGTTCCTAGAATGATGCACTACAAGTTTCAACACATCGAAAGCATTTTCAGTTGGGTTCATGTCAGCAAATACCACAATGCCTGTCTTCTTGAGGATTGTGTCCATGAGGTGGGTGTGACTGGCTTGTGCATTAACACCTTGCAAGACAGATCCATTGCAACAGTGTGGAGTGTATTGCTGGGTAATAGGTTGGAAGATCCTGCTGTGGCACTAAACAGCCCTAAAATTACTCTTGACAGCAATGAGATGTGTCTGACATCCATACATGAGACCAGCCCAAAACATGACTGACACACCTCCCATCAAAACATGTGTGACTCCATTGGTATCTAGCTGCCTTCACACTCTTCTACAATGATAATCAAGCATCAGACAAAACTTTCACTATTCATGAAGAGCCAGGTTCCAGTCTAGGCATTCTCTTGCTCTCCTACTTTGTGGACCACTGTTCCTGGGGGATTGTGCTGTTGTTTGGGATGCCTAGAGGCCAAATTAATCATATGGAGACAGTTGTGTACTATCTGAGTTGATGCAGCCTTCACAGTTGCCTCCGAAATTTTGTTGTACAGTTGCATTGTAGTTTCTTTGGCTTACCAATGTGCCTTTACTTTCAGGAACTGGTTATCAACAGTTCTTGTTAACTGTGGAGACCACTGTGAAACAGATATTCAAGTTTGGTGTCGCATGATAGTGGTTTAATGTTATGATGATCTCACTGTGGTATACAACAGTTCAGCAGTGTCCCATGCTAAAGACAGCTTGTTGTAACACAACATTGTGTGCACATTCTGAAGTTGAGATGAAGCTTCAAACCGTGTTGACAGCCTGAAAAGTGTACACAAGTCCCATTGCCTGATTCATGATTGGAGAAATAGTACACTGCATTGAACTGCTTTCCACTGAAAATGGAGGTTTATTTTTTACGTCCCTTACACAGGTAGTGATTTCCTGTGTTCAAAAGAGTACTGAGAAAGAGTTTCCTGATCAAAAATATGCACACTGTGCAAGTCACCAAGGTAGTCCAAAACTTTTAGTGGACAGTTTACATTCAATCCATGGGCACTGAATTGTCTGCTTGTAATAAGAATATATTCCCTTATCAGCATATTGAGTCTCTTGTCTTACATTATATTATGACAACTTGAACTAAATTTTGGAATTTGATCTCTTCCAGTGTCTTCTTTTGTAAATTCTTTATTTGCCATTTCATTCTTTCTTCTGTCATCAGTTTTACTCTTGCCTCTTCACTTACCTGGACAGTTACTTCAGGCATATGATAATTTTACCTTGAAAGTTTCAGAGGAGTTCTGAAACTTTGCTTGTTCATGGGTAGCTTCCAGGCTGGTGCCAATTATGAATTTCAACTCAATCACCTTGAATATCCCCTGGAAATGTATTTTTTTTTAAATCTCAGAAACTTAAACTTTTTTAGTATCTTCAGGCAGTATATTAAACAAGACAAACTGTTTCACTGTTTTGAAACAGTGTTTGGAACCATTACATTGTACTCTTTCATTTTTTTCGAAACAGTTATGTGTTTGTGTATCCATCTCTAATGTAAAATAATGTAACTAGCTTTTCGACTTGTCTTGCCATGTTTTGCAGTATATGCTTGTGGGAAATTTAAGACAGTGATTTTCTGGTTAGTATTCTTGATTAACTTATAATATTTATCACTTCTTATGTTATTTACACCATAGAGGAAACATCTTACCTTCTTACTGGACTTAATGGACTGGATAAAGTACACAACTGAATGTATGTTCATAACATGTTAATAACATTATTTACTATCTGCAGATGATAGATAACACACATCACAGTAATTTCTGTCTTTTGATTCTGGAAGGTCCAAACTGTTCAGGGTTCTGGTCCTCAACATCATCTGCTCACCTACAAAAGCATAAATAATGCTGAAGAGTCCCTTTAGGTCACATCCTTCTGTTATGTAAACTATTACTCCCATCGAAGACATTGTGAGAGGGAATCCAAGTTGTATGATATGATTTAAAAGCTTGGATTCTCAATGTTGAGATGCTACAGCACCTCAGGCTTTCAAATGCATGGCTCATCAAATGTTACCATATGTTTTCTCATTGCAGCTCTTCAGTCTTTTCTACTGCATACAACGGAGATGTGAAGATGGTGTCACAGTAACTGTGAACGAACAGCTAGTAACTTACAAAGGTGATTGTGTTATGGAGATCTTGGGTGCTTTCCTCTATGAATCCATTCCAACCTGGAAAACCAGTATATCTTTGCTTTTACTATACAGCCACAACAAGGCATACATGGGATGAATAAGAGCTTATGAGGGTAGATAAGTATTACAAGGTTCTTGTATCTTAATTGTGCAATTATGCACACCATTATCTGAGCACTTGAATAGTTTCTTTTGAGTGTGTTTTATCTTTACTCTGGTATCAGAAACTGACATACATCCGGGAGAGCAGTGTGCCGACCACATGCCCCCCCCCCCCCCCCATATCCAGATCCAGTGATGCCTATGGGCTGAGAATGACATGGCAGCTGGGGCCTTCATGGCCTGTTCAGAAGAAGTCTAGTTTGTTTAGTTTTTTATCTTTACAGTGCAACATGCAGTTAGCTGCTTCATTCTGTCCTTCTTGTGTAAATGCTCTGTACATGTGCTTGGTAATTTATTTAATAAAATACTGCAATTTCACTGTACAAGCATGAAAATGTTGTTTTCAGTACCAATTCACCTGGAATTTCCATGCCACTAATCTTACATCATTATTCCACTCAAAATTTTCAGCTGAACAGCATGATGAATGATTTGATCCCACTTTTTGAGCTAACACAAACAATGTCTTGTATCATATTAGAAGTGACGTGCCCATTAAGTTTCCAATCATCGACAAATTAACCATGAACTTCCAGAGATAAATTTGAAATGGCTAATGCCTCAAAATGTAAATATTCATTACATGTTAAAGAAAATGGCAACACATCAAGTATTTTCTGGGAGCTATATTTTTTGTAAATAAACAGAGTGTAACAAAACAATACTGATAAACTCAGAAGGGTTGTAGAGGTTATGATGAGGAACAAATTGACAGTAGGAAACTGCTTCTGGAAACATCATCCACTGGCCCTACACAGGTACAAAGTTGTAGGGGCATGCCTCTCACTAGGTGACCTCCTTGGTAGCATATGTGAATTAGTAGTGATGATGGACAACAAGCAGTGTTTTTGTGACAGATGTCAATGCACTTGAGACATTCTAACATCCTAAATGCAGTCAACTGAATTGCAAGAAGTACCACAGGAAGTAATAAATAAATAAATAAATAAAATAAAAAAACCTTCATTTTTTCCATTGAAAGGGAGGCTCAGATGTAGGCATTGGACCCTATGACTTTTTCCAGATTTGGGTTTCCTGTCTGTAGTTCTCATTTTATGGTCTATACATATGTGAACTGTGTAACTTACATTGGGGGATACCTGATGTAGGTACTCAATGTGCCCACTCTGGTTGCACAAGAAACAGAGCAACAGCCAGATGGTACCCGAATATTTCAATCAGCCAATAGAAAATGTATTGGTTTATTGAGCTCACTGGAACTGTGATATAGTTCATCTAACACTGTTGACAGAGGCTAAACATCAATGGTTTCTTTCATGAGTACCAGAAGAAAAGATCACAGGGTGTGTTATCAGAAAGCTTAAATAGCTATGATAGAAATGACAAGTCTGCTGTCAGCATGTGAGCTAGAGATTCATTAAGAAATTGTCAGAAATTTATGAGCATGTAATATCAAACTGATCATCTGAAAAAGTAAGGAAGGCAGATTAGGGTTTAATGTCCCATCAACAATGGAGTACAAACTTAGAATAAGTATGGATGGCAAAGGAAACTGGCCACATTGTTTTTTCAAAGGAAACACCTGTGTTTAAGTTGAGCATTTTAGAGCAACCACAAAAAACCTGATTCTGTGCGGGGATTTGAACTGCCATCCTCCCAAATGCAGGTCCATAACTAACCACTGTGCCATCTTGTTCAATCATAATTTGATAGACTTCACATTTACCCAAATGTGAATTTTATATAGTGTCATGACAATACATTTCTAGAAACTTGATGGTACCTTTCTTGTTCATCTCAGTTCATTCATAGTCTATAAAACTCTGACGCTGCTACTGGATATCATATTTCTTCCACATTAACCTTCTTCTTTTCTTATGTTATGCAGCAGGACATTTTTTTCCAACACACATACTTTTGGAGCACTTTTGTCATCTCTCTGTCTCTGCAGTAATAGAGTTTTCCATTGCATATAGGTTAACACCTTACACATTCCTGAACTTATGTTCGAGTTTCCAGTATACAGTGTTAGTTTTTAATACGAAAAAATCTCTTCAATGTCTTTACAAGTCCATCCCATTCAGTTTTTTTTTTATCTAAACACTAGTTTAATTTGTGCCCATAATTTTTTTAAATGAAGCGGCCACTATGGTATCACTTTAGAAGGTTACATGTTAAGTGAATATACTTTCTTTGAATGTAATACAGTGTTTTCTATTTCTGTTTGCATCATAAAGCCTGTTTTTAAGGAGAAGGAAAAGAAGGAAGCTGAGAGTATAATAATTTGAGGACTGAGCATACTTCAGTGGTCTTTCTGAGTATTGCAGATCTGCTTGACAGCTTGTGACAACTTTCATTATTTTGGTTCTTTAATAACTGTTGAATGAGTTCACAAGCTGTTCACATTAGTAGGTACAATGTAAGCTTACTTGTTTTTGTTGAACCCACAACTGTAGAAGCACAGCAGTTCCTACAGTAGTTTTTATGTTTGCAGCTGTAATGAATTCCTACTCATTCATGTAACAATATTTATTGAGAAAGTTCATCTGTAACTGCATTTGGTATACTATTTTCTAAACTGTTCTGGATTTCAGTCTTGTAGGCCACTGTAAATGTTCCCATCGTTACATTATATTACTTTGTAAGTTCACATCTTCTTGCCCCAGCCTAATCTGTTAGAAGTGTATAGGCTACCGCAGCTGGAGTTAATCTGCTATTCCTTATCTATTTAAATGATTTAGGAGACAGTCTGAGCAGCCATCTTAGGTTGTTTGCAGATGATGCTGTCATTTATTGTCTAGTAGACATCAGAAGATCAAAACGGACTGCAAAATAATCTAGAAAAGATATCTGTATGGAAATTGGCAATTGGCCCTAAATAATGAAAAGTGTGAAGTCATCCATGTGATTGCTAAAAGGAATCCGTTAAACTTTGGTTGCACAATAAATCAGTCACATCTAAAAGCCACAAAATTCAGCTAAATACCTAGGAATTACAATTATGAACAACTTAATTTGAATAGAACACATAGAAAATGTTGTGGTGAAGGTGAACCAAAGACTGCATTTTATTGGCAGAAGGTGCAACAGATCTACTAAAGAGACTGCCTACACTATGGTTGTCCATCCTCTCTTGAAGTACTGCTGTGCAGTGTGGCATCCTTACAAGACAGGATTAATGGAGTACATTGAGAAAGTTCAAAGAAGAAGAGCATGTTTTGTATTATCGAGAAATAGGGGGGGGGGAGAGTGTCACCGACATGATATAGGATTTGGGGGGACATCATTAAAACAAAGGCATTTTTCATTGCAGAGAAACCTTCTCACAAAATTTCAGTCACCAACTGTCTTCTCCGAATGTGATAATGTTTTGTTGATATAATAAAATATGGGAAATCAGAGCTCGCACAATCAGCTGAACAAATAACACATGCAAAACTGATGTCAGTTTTCTGTAACTAACAGCAAGAAAACATGGGCCTCACAGGCTTGTCACCAATTTCCAGTGAGCTATCAGTTACCTGCAAATAGTATGCCATATAGTGGCTTTTAAGCCCAATAAAATGTAAGAAATTTGATGTTGGTGATCTTAACTTTTTTAATATTTCAGGTTCAGTGGGCCAAAGATACTTGGTCAAGGAATAAGTCAGTACATTGCTTTCAGAATTCTGATTAGAAAATTTATAAATAGAATTAAAGAAGTAATAAAGCTCTACAAATCTCGTGAGAGAGTATACATACAAATAAGACATTACAGAGAAAATTTCTGAACTATTGTGAGGAACTCCTGTACAGAGTAGAAGGAATGTGCCAAGCCTTCAACCCTTCAACTTGGATTTGAATATTTGTCATTTATCAGGCAGTTTTTTTGGAACCCTATACCAAATGAACCTTCTACATTGCTTGAGGAAGTGTTATCCAAGTGAATATCAGTTTTCTGTCCAGTGTGCAGTGAATGAATCTCTCAGTTTCTTTGAACAATGTACATACATGCAGGGATGGCAGAGATAGAATTCAGAGCCATCTAAACAATTGCCTATGCAAAGTTTAGATTGTGGATGCCACAGATCAGTCTGAGCACCCTTAACTGGGCTAAGTATGATCTCAGTGAGTGCACAGTGTCCCCCCCACCCCCCCACCACCCAAATACAACCTCATATGAGATAATAGGGTGAAAGTAATCAAAATAAACATGCCTTTGTATTTCAGTGTCAAAGGCAATTGAGATTAGTCTTATAGTGAAGATAACAGCAGTCCCCCCCCCCCCTCAGAAGATCTTGGATCATGATACTTCCAAACAAGCTTCCCATCTACCATCTGCCCTAAGAATTTAAAATGAATGACTTCATTGACTAACCACACTGGGACTGTAAAATTTCTCTTTTGAGAAGCAATATACCGGGTGGTTATACAGGGTAGTGCAAGAAATGTATCACCATTTTGTTTCTGAATAAACACTTTACTGTCAAGATAAACCCAGTGGAACATACACTACTATGGAAAATGGTCTGTGGAGAATTGTTCTAATTCAGCTCATGCGCAATATGACCACCATTTTGATTCCTAACTTCCTTCACATGATTACTGATGTTAGCAATAACATTATGCACATGTATTCCTTGATTTCACTGAAAGTGAGAAGAATAAGGCATCTGAGCACCATTAAATCATATGGACATTTCAGGAAAATTGTTTCCTTTAGATTCACCCAAAGAAAGAAGTCACATGGGTTGATGTCTGGGCTATAGGGGGGTTCAAAATTGTCCACCACTAAAATGACCTGGAAATCTGACTGAAATAACCTGTATGTCAAAATGCTTGTGTAAGAAATGCAACACAGTATTTGCAGTACATGGCCTTGCTCCATCTTGTATGAACCACTGCGTGTTGAAGGGCAACATACTAGCAAGAAGCTATGGAGGGAAGTTATTTCAGAACTTGCTCAAATAATATGCACTGTTCACACTTTCTTCAAAGAAAAGAGGTCCAACAAATCTGTGACTGAAACTGCAACCCACACTGTAATCCTCAGAACATGATGTTGTTGTTCATGAAGCACTTGCAGATTTTCAGGAGCCCAAAAGCATGCATTTTGTTTATTAACCACACCATCCAAATGAAAATGCACCTTATCTAAATACCAAACATTGCTGACCGTTTGTTCCCTATCCTGCACCCAGCAGGAAAACAGCTGTGTCTACCGCTTGCATTCTGCAGTGAGCTTCTGATCAGAGGTCATCTTGTACGGGTACATCCAGAAGTCACTTTTAAGAATCTGTTGAAAGGAGTGTCTCTGGATATGCCCAGTTGTACTGCTGCCTTTCTACACAATTTGCCAGGGCTTCTCTGCAAAGCAACTTGTGCCACTTCAGTATTCTCTGGTGAACAAACAGGCTTCAGCCAGGGTTGCTTTGTTTCCAATATTGATCCTTCCCATAGAAATTGAGAATATAGCCAGTGAATGGTTCTCCTGCAGTGGGCTCACCATGGATTAAACTGTTGTCGAAAGTTGTTAGTCATCCACTGTCAGCCATGTTGTAAACACTAGTCTCCTAGCGACGGTATCATGAATTACACATCATTTCAAAAATCCTTTATTTCTCCAAGCTCTACTCCTACAGATGCTGAGATGCTCAACATGATATCCAGCACAACTCATAAATTATGTATAAAACAAATGGTAACACATTTTGTGTGCCACCCTATAATTAAATTTCTGCTACTTGAGAGGGCCCGCCTAAAAATATGGGTGATCATAGGACAATGAATCTTAGTGGAAACATTTACAAAGACATGAAGAAGAGAAATAATGGGTAAACCATTGAAAGAAACACTTTTTAATTTACATATGAAAGGGTAACATTTGTTGATTGCATATCATGTTTACGTTCCAGGTTACAAACATTGCTCAGTGTGAGAACCATCAGCATCCATGACATTCTGGAATCACACTAAAGGTATCAATTCCTTTGTCCATAGCACATTTTGAATGATGGACCATGGAATGTTCAGTTGTCATGACACAGATTATGCACTGCTTGAAGATTGTACAGTGCATCCAGCATTCTCAGCCATGGCAACAGTAACTTCTTCAACAGTTCAGTTTGTGGTTCAATTGGTTGTTGGCTTCTCCTACAAGCAGTTTTCAAATAACCAGTTAATTCAAACTTCTGAATTGTGTTCTTCAGCCCCGGTGCAGCAACTGGACATCTCAGTATTCCTTTAATGTGTCGATACTTGCAAAGAGCATCAGCCTGTTGTTTTTAACAAACAAACAGCTTTACAAGCAAAGTCTTGTTCACCTTGTCCAGACTGACTTCATCTGTAATGTACACTGATGCTTGTGCTTCAACCCTACATTGCCATACCAGTTCCGGAGCCAAACAGCAAGTCACACTGGTAACGATGCATACCCTGCAGCACACAGTCCTACAAAGTTGGGTACCCATATGGTGAATAGTTTCCATCTACACTGCCTCAAGTAGTGAAATTTTAATTATAACCACCCTGCACAATGCATTTTATTGTAGTTAAGTGTTAATCTATTTTCTGAAAGCCATATGCTGATGTAACTAACTATCCTAATAGCTTTATCATTTAAATTATATCACACTGTTTCACACTAAAATTTGTGCAATCTGCAGAGATAAAAATGATTGAATGTTTGGTGTTAGATCACTGACATATAAAATGAGAAAAACAATCTCCCCCATGTGCACTTTACGTGACTCCAGTCAGATTCAGACTTCTTCTTGTTGACACTGGAGGACAACCTTCTGCTTCCTACTTCCAGATATGAATGGAACCACTTTTGAGCTTTTTATCCAGTCTCAGATCTTCAAATTTATGCAAAAGTATTGCATAGGTCAGCCAGTCAAATGCTTTTGTTAACTCATAGCTAATACCCAATATCCCCAACCTTTGGTTACCCTCAATAGTGACTCACACATAAAAGGGTGAATTGCAGTTTCTCTGGAGAGTCCTATCCTTGAGCCAAGCTGTGAGTCTGACTGCGAATTGTGCATTCTCAGTTGTGCCCCTACTCTCTTATACACTGCTTTCTCAAAACAATTCAAAAAGACTGCTACCAAAGAAATTTATACCTTTAGAAATCAAACATACTGAAGCACCACACCCCCTCCTCCCAACTAAATTTAGCCTGTACTTTAAGAAATTCCACTACAACATGACCAAAACATTGGTTTTATAAGATGGTGCACCACTATACCTGGATTTTAATGAGCATAACCAGTTTTTTTGGATTAAATTAAGCATGGCAGTACTGTTTTGAAATACAGGAATCATAGTGGGATGGGATATGGTTAAGAACCCTATTCAATCGTCCAAATTTATGTTTCTGTGGTTCCTTCACAAAGGTTATAGTGTCCATAAGATTTTTATGCACTGTTGTCCATATCATTTTGTAAAAGAGACCTACATTCTGAAACCACTGATCCAGTAGCATATGACATATTCTGATGAAGGCCGCATATATGATTGCAGAAACACTGAATCATTTTACAGGATGATGTGGTCAGCACTCCTGAAGAATTTTATGGAAAGTGACTCAAGCTGTGGAAACCTATGCATGTTTATTACCATAAATGATTATTTAACCGTTCCATATCCAGCTGACTTTGTGCTTTGTTTTTCTTGATTTTGATACCATTGGGGGACTGAATTTAAATTTTCCTCCTCATACTGTATGAGATTTAAGCAAATCACTAGTAAAAATCTATTCATTTATTTAATTAATAATATCAATATAATAGAAGGAAACATTCCACGTGGGAAAAATTATATATAAAAACAAAGATGAGGTGACTTACCGAACGAAAGTGCTGGCAGGTCGATAGACACACAAACAAACACAAACATACACACAAAATTCAAGCTTTCGCAACAAACTGTTGCCTCATCAGGAAAGAGGGAAGGAGAGGGGAAGACGAAAGGAAGTGGGTTTTAAGGGAGAGGGTAAGGAGTCATTCCAATCCCGGGAGCGGAAAGACTTACCTTAGGGGGAAAAAAGGACAGGTATACACTCGCACACACGCACATATCCATCCACACATACAGACACAAGCAGACATATTTAAAGATATATCATATATTGGTCTTTAAATATGTCTGCTTGTGTCTGTATGTGTGGATGGATATGTGCGTGTGTGCGAGTGTATACCTGTCCTTTTTTCCCCCTTAAGGTAAGTCTTTCCGCTCCCGGGATTGGAATGACTCCTTACCCTCTCCCTTAAAACCCACTTCCTTTCGTCTTCACCTCTCCTTCCCTCTTTCCTGATGAGGCAACAGTTTGTTGCGAAAGCTTGAATTTTGTGTGTATGTTTGTGTTTGTTTGTGTGTCTATCGACCTGCCAGCGCTTTCGTTCGATAAGTCACATCATCTTTGCATTTATTTAATTATATGAATATAATAGAGGGAAACATTCCACGTGGGAAAAATATATCTAAAAACAAAGATGATGTAACTTACCAAATGAAAGCGTTGGTATGTTGATAGAGACACTAACAAACACAAACACACACACAAAATTCAAGCTTTCGCAACCCATGGTTGCTTCATCAGGAAACAGGGAAGGAGAGGGAAAGACGAAAGGATGTGGGTTTTAAGGGAGAGGGTAAGGAGAGTCATTCCAATCCCAGGAGTGGAAAGACTTACCTTAAGGGGAAAAAGGGACAGGTATATACACACACACACACACACACACACACAC